>NC_135325.1:80556823-81831198 GCF_048772815.1 Callospermophilus lateralis | reverse complement strand
AATTGAGTAAGCCTTTGCTACTTACCTTTGCTGCTTTCTGAGCTTAAATTCCAGTAGGTAGGGGCTGGGGATGTGGCTCAAGCTGTAGCATGCTCGCCTGGCATGCGTGTGGCCCGAGTTCGGTCCTCAGCACCACATACAAACAAAGATGTTGTGTCCACCGAAAACTAAAAAATAAATATTAAAAAATTCTCTCTCTCTCTCTCTCTCTCTCTCTCTCTCTCTCTCTCTCTCTCTCTCTAAAAAAAAATTCCAGTAGGTATAATCATTAACTTGAACATACTCTCAACCATATTGCTCCATAATATTGCTCTTCACTTAAAAAAAATCTTGGATTAATACAACACTTAGTGTACACAGTGCCTATATGAAAGTAGCTTTATGAGTCTGGAGAAAAAAATTATGCTTAGTGGTTTCAATTTAAATTCATGATCATGAACTTCATGTAGGGAGTAAATGCTGGCTACCACTCATACTGAATTTCCATGGTCCTTTCACTCTCCTACTCTCCTAGAGGATTATTTCACATGTTTACTTCTCTGTGCAAAGATTTAACACCTCCCCATCACCCATATTCTCATCTATTAACCATGCTACCTACTTCACAGAGAAAACTAAAACAATTAGAAGATAATTACCACCTCCCACTGCCCAATCTACCTAATTACCTGCATCTGTGCCCATATGTTGTACCTTCTTTTCTGTTGCTAGGAGTGCACATCCATGCTCCTAGTTAAGACTAGTTTCTTCCACCGACCCTTGAGATCTCATCTCCCTTCAGCTATAGTATATTCTTCCAGTGATTTTTTCTTTTTACCACCACCTGGAATCAGCAGGAAAAACATATTACTGTTTCTCTTGTATTAAGTATAATAAAACAAAAACTTAGTTCCGGTTTCCCTTCCAACTACTGTCACTTACAGAAAGAATTTTTTGAAATATTTCATCTATAACCTCTTTCCCTTATTTCCTCAATTTAAATTCAATTTTAAATTAACTATTGAAAGTATTACTTTCAAGTGAAATGTACATAAAAGTTGCAAAATTTATACAAATAATAATACACTAAATTCCTATTTTCTAATTCTAACATACACACTAATAAGATTTTTTTCCCTATCACCACACAGCCAAACTGCTCTTGTTAGATTATTCATGGAACTCCATCCTGCAATATTCAATAGTCATGGTTTGCACCTCACCTTATCTGGCTTGTCAACAACATTTTAATTATTTCTTTAAGAAATGCTTTCCTCACTTAATTTTGGTGAGATTCAGTTCACCTAATTACCATATGAGGTGACCCATCATTTTTCCTCAGTTTCTTTTGCTTATAGATGCCCTATGTTCTTGATCTCTTAACACTGGAGTTCTATAGCAATCAGTCCTTGAACATCTTCTCTTTTCTATTTAAACATATTTCCTAGATAATGTGAGCCAAGACCAAACCCTAAGTACCATAAAGAATTTCTCTTGTTTTTTTTTCCCCATTATTTCAGGGTGGTAACTTCTAAAGTGTTGAAATTTCCCAAGTGATAGGTCTGTATTTATTATTTATATTGGGCCCTGACAGGTTATGCTAATGAGGTCACTGGTGGGGAGCATAGAAAGCTTATGCTAATTATGATTAAGAAGGAGAACAGCTCAGGGGCTGTGTCTGTGGCTGTGGCTCAGTGTTACAGCACTTGCCTCCCACATGTAAGGCACTGGGTTTGATCCTCAGGACAATATAAAAATAAATAAACAAAATGAATGTATTGTGTCCATTAAAAAAAGAACAAGAACAAGAACAGTCTATATAAAAAGGACAAAGTGTGTGGTTAAATCATTGGGCCTTTATATTTATTTTGGTAATGAGGATTGAACCAAGGACCACTTAACCAGCCACATTTGTAGCCCTTTACATTTTATTTTTCATTTTGAGATAAGTTTTTGATAATTTACCTGGGGCTTTGCAGAGTTGCTGAGGCTGGCTTTGAACTTGAGATCCTCCTTCCTCAGCCTCTGAGACCTAGGGATTATAAGAGTTGGATTTCGAACCAAATAATATGGACCCAACCTACTGAACTCTGGTGAGAACAGGAGGTCAGAATGTTGATTTCAACCATGTGACCAAGAATTTTGTCATGCTGTGTGAAACAAAACCTCAATAAAAATGCTGGACACTGACTCAGTGGAGTTTATGAAATGGTGAACACACTGATATGCTTAGATAAAGCATACCCTAATTGCTGGGGGAAAGGCAGAGACACTGAAGCTATGTATGTATAATCTTTGTCTCTTCATTTGGGTGTTGAGAGCCACAGCTGAATCGGAATGGCCCCTGGCATTTTGCCAGAAGTAATGGTTGAGAGGCAAGCCATTAAGATGATGCTGGATTGATTCAATTGTATATTAGACCTTTACACCAGTAATAGGGCGGCTCTTGCTGCCTCAGGTACCCGCTACTTTGGAGTTACCATTGAGTTCTCCCAAGGTTCCGAGAGTGAATGCAGTGAATGCGTGCGCAGCCCAGGGGAGGGAGTTTCCGTTAGTGTGTGGTGTTCCTGGGGGCCGCATGGGTGGCATTCGGGAGAGTTCCCAGGAAGGGTGCGTGGAGTGCTGGTGGATTTCGGGCAATTAAGTTTCCTGTTTGAAGATACAAGTGCTTTGTGGCGGCTCGTGATTTGTGCCCAGCCAGACTGTGGCATTTGGTGGACCATGCGGGGAACGCCTGAAGCTCAGAGGTAAGTTAAATTGCTTGCCCCTGAGGGAAGGTGAGAGAAGGGGTGACCATTTCAAAAAACAATGTGTTCTTGTTTTGATTTGTTTTGTATTTGTTTCAAGCTGCCTATCCCTTGAAATTTCTCAGGAAAACTGGGAAAAATGGTTGGCTCAAGGTTTGAAGTTGTTCGGCCCTGAGGAAGAGATAGAGATAGACCACGAATATACATTTAAAGAAAATAGGAAAATTGATACAATACATTTTTGTTCCATTTTGGTTTCATTCTGTTTCGGTTGTGTTCTGTGTTATCTTTATAGTAGAAATATGGGATCAGAAATTAGCAAAAAACAAACCAAAAGAATGTTAAGTAAATTGTTACAGGAAGGAGGCGCCCCAGTAAAATCAAGAACACTTAGGGCATACGTTGATACAATACAAAAATGTAGCCCATGTCTTTTTAAGGAGGAGTGGTTGAATATATCACAATGGGACCATCATGATGAAGATTTAGGGGAAAAGGTAAAGAAAAACCCAGGAATTCTGCCAGTTGGCATATTACCATTATGGACACTGGTACGATTTTGTTTGCCTAGTCCAAAGCCTTCAGTTCAGACTACAGTAGAAGATGAAGTAAAAGAGAAGGTCTCTCGAACTAGTCAGACAGACAAAGAAAATTTAAAGCAGGAAGAACTATCAGGGAAAAACTTACAACAGAAGGCTGCTACTAACACCTTTCTATCACCAGAGGGCGTAAGTCTCCAACCAACAGCTCCACCCATGGGGCCCCCAAACCCCATAGTTGATAGATTGGATCCTGAGACAGGACCTCAAATATTAGCATGCCCTGTACTTGAGCAGGCAGGAGGGCAGCGAATTCACCGTGCTGTAGATTTCAAAACAGTGAAGAAGTTAAAAGAGGCTGTAACAACATATGGTCCTCAAGCACCCTTCATGGTGAGCATGGTCAAATCCATTACCAACTTGGACATGAAGCCAACAGATTGGGCTAATATGTGTAAAGCTGTGCTAAATGGAGGACAGTATTTGTTATGGAAGGTTGCCAATGAGGAATTTTGCACGGAGACTGCTAGGCAAAATGCAGCAGCCGGTTACCCTCAAAGAAATCTAGATATGTTGTTAGGAAAAGGACCTTATGAGGGTCAATGGCAGCAGATTGAATATGATCCTGCTATATATTCGCAAATTCCTGAAGACACAGTTAGGGAATGGAAGACTTTACAAGGACATGGAGATTTATAAGGTCAATTATCTAAGATAATACAAGGAGCTAATGAACATTATGCTGAATTTGTAGATAGACTTATTCAAACAGCTACCAGAGTTTTTGGGGATACAGAACAAGCAATGCTATTAATAAAACAATTCACTTATGAGCAAGCAAATCATTTCTGCAAGCAGGCCATTAGTCCATGAAAACATGAAGATTTAAACACATATATTAAATTATGTAGAGACATTAATGAACAAGGGCAAGTTGTGACAGCTGCAGTACAACAGGCTTTAGATGCCAGGCCAAAAACATGCTACAATTGTGAAAAAACAGGACATTTTAAAAGGAATTTCCCCATAGGAGGAGGGTTTAACAAAACTAGATATCAAAGGGGTAGAATAACGGGTATTTGCCCATGATGCCGTAGAGGGAGACATTGGGCTAATGAATGCCATTCTCAAACCACCATACAGGGTACTCCATTAATCAAAAATGGAAAAGGACCAGGTGTTTACCCACGATATTATGAAGAAAGGCATCGGGCTCCATTGCCAAAAAAACAGACAGGGGGGCCCAATGCTCCGGGGCCCACAACCACAAATATACGGGGCAGTGGAGGAACCCAGCAACACCATGGAGGAACCCAGCAACACCATCAGGGTAGTGCCCAGGACACATTATCCATTAGATCCCTCATCAGACAAAACAGAGGGACCACAGGATTGGACATCTGTGCCTCCACCACAGCAGTACTAACTTCAGAGATGGGAGTTCAAATCATTCCCACAGGGGTAAAAGGACCTCTTCCCCAAGGAACAGTAGGCTTATTATTGGGACGCAGTTCTTCTACTCTAAAAGGACTTATGATAAGTCCTGGGGTAATTGATCCTGATTATGATGGTGAAATAAAAATTACAGTCAGTTCTCCAAGGAGTATATCAATAATTTCACCAGGAGATAGAATAGCATAGTTATTATGCCACAGCCTACATGATAAATTTTCGAGCCGTACTATAGAAAGAAGTTCCAGGGGATTAGGCTCCACAGGTGTAGATTGGGCTATGCTTTCTTTAAATTTAGATTCTCGCCCCATGCTAAAACTAAATCTTCAAGGACATGAATTTAATGGGCTACTGGATACAGGTTCAAACCTTAGCATCATCTCTCGTCAAGAATGGCCAAAACATTGGCTGTTACAACAAGCCACTCAAATGCTTCGAGGCCTAGGAGTGGCGACTAATCCCCATAGAAGTGCAATGGTATTAGATTGGAAGGATCCTGAAGGATGTGAAGTAACTATACAGCCATATGTATCGGATCATCTTCCTATAAATTTATGGGGATGAGATGTCCTAGATCAATTAGGTTTGACATTAACAAATAACATCAATCCAAATGTGCCCACTATTATGGCTATACAAGGTTTCAGGAAAGGAAAAAGGTTAGGAGAACAAGATCAAGGTATAGCAGCACTATTACAAATAGATCAAGGAACTGAGAGACATGGATTGTGTTTTCAGGAGGGGTCATTGAGACAATAAAAATTACTTGGAAATCAAAAAGGCCAGTATGGGTTTCTCAGTGGCCCCTGACTAAAGAAAAGATACAAGCAGCCCATGACCTGGTCAAACAACAATTAGTGGAGGGACATATACAACCTTCCGTATCTCCAGATAATACTCCCATTTTTGTCATTAAAAAGAAATCTGGTAAATGGAGATTATTGCAAGATTTAAGAGCCATTAATAATGAGATGGTCGTTATGGGACCTGCTCAATCGGGGATTCCCCAATTGTCTGCTTTGCCAAAAAACTGGTATATTTTAGCTATAGGTATTAAAGATTGTTTTTTTTCAATTCCAATTCATCCTGAGGATAGTCCACGTTTTGTATTTACTGTCCCTGCGTTGAATCATGAAGGTCCTGATCAGAGATATGAATGGAAAGTACTCCCTCAAGGGATGGCTCACTGCCCAACTATGTGTCAAATTTATGTTAACAAAGCAATCCAGCCACTTAGAAATCAAAATCCTGACCTACAAATATTTCACTATATGGATGATATATTATTAGCACACAAAGCTAAAAACACATTGCTAGAATGTTATGCCACACTTAAAAACTTATTAAAAAATTATAATCTAGAGATAGCAATAGATAAAGTACAATTAAATTTTCCAATTAATTATTTAGGAGTTCTATTATCCTCAACCATGGTCCTTCCACCAAAAATTCAAATACGAGTAGATCAACTCAAATCACTTAATGACTTTCAAAAGTTATTAGGAGACATAAATCGGATAAGGCCTTATCTAGGCATATCAACAGGAGAGTTAGGACCTTTATTTGATATCCTAAAAGGTCCATCAGATCCAAACTTACCCCGCATGTTAATGCCTGAAGCAAGAAAGACATTAAAAATTTTTGAAACATATATGGAAAATATGCATTTGAATAGAATTGATTTAACTTTGCCTTTATTATTTATTGTACTACCAACAAAAAAAATTCCTACAGGAGTATTTTTGCAAGAAGTTCCATTATTGTGGATACATTTATCTTATTCTCCTAACACTATTCTTACTAGGTATCCTGAGGCTGTAGGACAATTAATACTCAAAGGAATAAAAGCAGCAAAGGAGTGTTTGGAATTTCTTCCAATAAAATTATTACTTCATATACAATGGATAAAATTGGTGTGTGAGCTAGTGAGTTAAATACTTGGGCAATAATCCTGTGTAAATCTAATGTTTCATTGGATAATCACTTACCATATAATTCTTTGTTGTCTTTTTGGTCTTCGCATCCTGTAGTTTTTCCAAAAATGACAAGAAAAACACCTATCATGAATGCTCCAAATATATTCACTGATGGGTCAAATAATGGTACAGCAGCAATAGTTACACCTGATCAAACTTTTACATTTTTAGTACCCAAAAAATCAGCTCAAAAGGTAGAGCTTAATGCAGTATTACAAACTTTTGTGATGTTTAAAGTTTCTGTATTTAATTTATTTTCTGATAGTCAGTATATAATTAATGCTATAGTATCCCTTGAAGATGCTGGTAGGATTTCCCCTTCCTCTACTGTTTTCTCTTTGTTTTCCACTATACAAAGTCTAATCTGGGAAAAAAATCCATTTTTTATAGGACATATCAGGGCACATACAGGATTGCCTGGAGCCCTTAGTTTGGGCAATGATTTAGCAGATAAAACTACACATGACATACATATTATTTCTACACTAGAAGAAGCTACAAATTTTAATAAAATGTTCCATGTCAATGCTAATACTTTACAAAAGTGTTTTGAAATAACTAAGGAAGAAGCTAGACAAATAATAAAACAATGTCAAAATTGTGTGACCTTTTTACCACAAGTTAATCTTGGAGTCAATCCTAGAGGACTGATTCCTAACCATATTTGACAGATGGACGTCACACACTTGCCAGAATTTGGAAAATTAAAATATTTGCATGTTACAGTTGATACTTCTTCCAGATTTTTGATGGGCTCCCTTCATGCCAGAGAAAAAACTAAAGATATTATAGCTCAGTGCTTACAAAATTTTGCCACTGTGGGCATTCCAAAACAGTTAAAAACCGATAATGGCCCTGGTCATACTTCTACCTCTTTTAAACAATTTTGCTCATCATTTGGCATTACTCATATAATAGGAATCCCATACAATCCACAGGGACAAGGCATAGTTGAAAGAGCTCATCAAACTATTAAAATGTACGTATTAAAGCAAAAAGAGGGAATTAGAAAGGGGTATATATTCCCCAAAGATAAACTTAAAATAACCCTTTTTACTCTAAACTTTTTAAATTTGGATTCATCAGGGCTTAGTGCTGTGAAAAGTCACATGTGTCCAAAAAATGTACATAAGCCCAAGGTACTTTGGAAGGATATTCTAATGGGACAATGGAAAGGTCCTGACCCAGTGATTGTCTGGAATTGGGGGTCTGTTTGTGTGTTTCCACAGGAAGAACAGCAGCTGATTTGGATCCAGAGAGATTAACTAAAGCAATTTTTACAGACCAAAAAGAAGATGACTTGGCTAAAATCCATAATAGCTGATATCCATAACTCCAGTTTGGCTATCCTTACATCTGTGACAGTGGTTCTTCCACACCTGGAGCCTAATAAAACCAGGATGCTTTTTTCAGTATCTATTTTATTATTGCCTTTTCCCACATCATGAAGTTCTATTTTATTTTTTGAGCTCATACAGACCTAGGTTAATGTTTTTCTGATCAGTTCTATTTTTTGACTGTGGAGTTTTTAAACATTGCAATGGAGATTTCACCTGTGTAAAGCTCCAAGGCCTTTATTATTGTCTTATGTTTTGTATGTTATGTGTGCACACTTGTGTTTTGTGTTGTATGTCTGTATGTGCATATGTCCATGTATCATATATAAGGAGCGCTCATGAAAAAATGGATCCAAATTTTTTTTTTATTCACGTGATTTAAATGGTTTAATTTAAATTAGGTAAACAGCTGTTGAGGATTGTTTTAAAATGTGAATAAATAAGGAGGTTAACAGATCTGTTTGTTTATTTCACCTTTCTTTTTCATTATATTTAATAATTCTGTTCAGGATAATGTAAATTGTTTAGAAAATTGCTTTCTTTTAGTGCCTGCTGGAATGTTACATAATTTTTTTTTTTTTTTAGTCATCATTGCCAGAATTCCTATCTTCATCCCAGTGCCGGTGAAGAGAAAGATAAAACCAAACTACATCATCTACGATAGCTATTCAACAAACTGTATAAACTGATGCATCAATGAATAATAACTCAACAAGTAATAATCAAGGAATCGATTTACTTTGGGAGGAAATGGACATATTAATAGATTCCTCTGCTTTGAATTGCTTGTAGATCTTGCCTGGACTATGTATCACTTGTATGCATTGTGAACTATCTGTTGGTGCAGCGAATTGTGGTAGTGCTGGGGTATCTTTGCTGATGGTGTCATTGGTGGTACAATTTTTCCAAAAGGAACCATCATTTGGCTTGGTGTTGTGGCATTTTGCATCCTCTTCCCTTCTGCTTGTGATGGTCTAAAATTTGGGGCCCAACAGAGGTGAAGCAAAGAACCTCACCCCCACCCACTGGTGCAAAGGCCAAATTTGAGGACCTACAGAGGTGAGGCAAAGAACCTCACCCCCCCACACTGGTGCAAAGGCCTATCCACAAGTATGGCTGTATGCTGGACTGGTAGTCAATGATGGGTAAGATCCAATTGCAATGGTAACAACCTAGGACAGGAGGCTGACGCCTTGAGGTCAGCTCATCTGATGATGGGTACGGACCATATGTAGTATTGGACAACCTAAGGCAGACACGGTCCCTAAGCCACATGCTCCTTGTGTAATTAAACAGAAGGGAGGAGATGTTGAGAGCCACAGCTGAGTCGGAATTGCCCCTGGCGTTTTGCAAGAAGTAATGGTTGAGAGGCGAGCCATTAAGATGATGCTGGATTGATACAATTGTATATTTAGACCTTTACACCAGTAATAGGGCAGCTCTTGCTGCCTCGGGTGCTCACTACTTTGGAGTTCCTGTTGAGTTCTCAAGGGGTTCTGAGAGTGAATGCGCGCGTTTGCAGCCAGTTGCTCAAACATGTAGATGGCCTGAAAAGCTCCAAGCCCATGATAGACCTCTAAAAAAAGAGGAATCTTGGGGCCGATTTATATCCTTAATCTGAGTGCCCTGTGAAAGCTCTAGATGGTTGATGCCAGTATTAAATTGTAGAATTGCTCCCATCAATTTTTTGACAAGTCCTAAATTTATATATGTAGCCTGAATGGCTTCATATACCTAAGGTCTAATTAGAAGTCTCACTAGATGTCTAATACACAAGGAAAATTGAAGGAAATAAAAACTGAGCTTCTTATCCTGCTCAAAGCATGTTCACTGAAATTCTTTCCTATTTCAGTTAGTAGTAATACCATTTTTCCAGCTGTTTAGAGAAAAATTTTATAGTCAATTTTGACTTTTTTGTCACATTACACATTTAAGCAACAAGAAGTCTGAACAGTTCTATCATTGAGGGTACCATATTAGACTACATTTCTCTGCGTCCATTGCTATAAACCAAATCTATTCTATCTTCATTCTTACCTGGATTATTACAAAACTTCCTAAGGGGCTTTCTGCCTTTGCTCACCAATAATCTATTGTCAGCACAGTGGATAGAACAATTCTTTAAAAATTCTTTTAAATTCATTTCAAGAGGGCAACACTGTTGTATTGAAATGAACCATAGATGGGCAAAGGCCAAAGCAAAACAGCCACTTTACTTATTAATAAGATCATGCTAACAAGTTAATGTCATGTTTAGACTCAAAACTGTATAAAACTTACTTGTCTCAGAATACATGCTCTAAATCTTGGAATGGCCTGCAATACTGAATTATCTGGGGGCACCTGCAACCTCTGATCTCAGGTCTGTCTCAGTAATCTCCCACATTTGCTCATTCCATTTCTAACATAGACCACCTTTCAATATCTTGAAAACCACAGTTATGATACTATTTCAGGAATATATGTTCTCTCTTCCTGAATTGATACTCTATAAGTACATGATTAGGTACCTTATTTCCTTTAAGATTACTTAAATGCCATTTGTATAGTTGGGTTTTCCCTGAACAGGGCTGTTAAAAGTATATAACTAATACTCTCAGTTTCTCTTACTTGGTTTATATTTCCTCATAGCATATGATAATTTACATTTTCTTTTACTATTTTGTATCTTTCCCTACTAGAATACAAGCTCCCTGACAATTTTTTTTGTTCTGCCTTAAAATAATACTTAGCACATTATAGGTATTCATTGTTGATTTTGGAATTAAATATTATTATGAGTTTTTTGTTCTTAGCAAATAGATGATGTATTATTTGGCAAATATAGTGGGTAGTTTTCCCAGCATAAACAAAAAGCTTAAGTTGAATTTCAAAATTTTAAGTAATATCTTCAAGTTTCAAAAGGAAACCACAAATATTTATGATGTTCTGTTTTAAATTTTACCTAACTTATGAGATATATGACATTGACTTATTTCTTTTATAAATATAATTATTATTTTATTTCTATTTTAATAAATAATGTCCCTTTGACACAGAATATAATAAGCAATGAAATCAATTTTTTATTTATATGCAGCTAGATTTAGGTAGTGTCTTGGCAATATAATAACAAATCACCAAAAATCATCAATTATGTTAGATAGCTAGTGCTAATTTGTTGTTAGAAATCCTAGGTTGCCTGATACTAAATAATGAAGTGAACTGATCAAGTTTTTCTTTTATCAGTAATCTGCTGTCTCAGTGACAATGCATAAATATCATTCTCTGCACATTTCTATTACATTGTTACACTATCAACTGATTTCACATTGTGGTAATGTATTTCATATACGTATATGTGGATTTTTAAAAGAAAGTAATTTTATATTTCCACACATAATGTATGCTTAAGTATATATTTGTATCTAATAAATCTTTTATAAGTAATCCAAGTAATAATACTATAGTTGAAACAGATGACAGTCTCAAAATTTCAGTATAAGATAAATTATTTTCTAGTTTAATAATATATTGTTTCTCTAAAATTGAACATCCCTTTTGGAAGAAACATAAGCATTAACTTGACACTACATTAAAAGTTGTTTTCTCTTTCAAGTGTGTTCTTCACTGTAGCATTTTCACATCTTACGTGACAGAATTATAGCATATTGGGAAGAAATATAAACCAATTAACTAGAAGAGATCTATTCCACAAATCCCCATACCAAATATCAAAAAAATTAATCTTTACTTGAACAGTTAGAGTTGGCCTACCCACTATAATGTACATTTTTGTGGTTAAGTTTTAGCAATTCAAGAGTAAAACATTTCTTGAAAATTTTAAGATAAACAAGATTGGCTTCAGGCAGGATTTGTGAAATGCGTCTAAAACAAATACATCTTTTAGTTTTCTAGCTTATCAACTATGAACTAAAAAGGAATCTTCTTCTTCTTCATATAATTTGAGGGTACCACTTTTAGATATTATTTATACCCCGAAATTAACCTTTTATCTTATCCCTTGATAGCCTTTGTCCTTTGTTTCCATATGCTCTTCTTCATCATTTTATTGACAGGTCTACTGTCTCCTTACTGCATATGTATAACCTACATTATTCCTCAAAGAATTGTGGACATACATATTTACCTTTTAATGTCTTAGAAGGACTAAAAAAGTGATTATTGGAATTATAATGTGTAATATACTTCACCTTGTGTACACATGCAATTAATATAATTCTTGTTCTTTTTAATGCTTTTAGTTTTTTACTGCTCTTGTGATCTACTTTGTTTTTATATTTAACGAATTGAAAACTTTAAAATTTTCAGGTACTTTGGAAAGTTGAATTTATATATTGGTAAATACAAACATCTGAATTTAACATTTTTCATCTATTATTAATGCTGAATAAATGTTGATTTAATTCAACTTAGTCAAAATAATAATTGGGAATTTCTCTGAGATTTTTATAACATGATTAATGGAACAAAGACTTAAAACACATTTAATTATAATTGCATTAGAGATAAATATAATATCTTAACAAAAAGTTCAATCCAAACATCTGATTATAGAATAAAGAAGAATGGTATGTATTGAAGGAAACAGAGCTCTGTGATCAAGCATGTAATATTTTTTTTAAAAAAAGTTTTTTGTAGTTGTAGATATACAGAATGCCTTTATTTAATGTGGTGCTGAGGATCAAACACAGTGCCTCACACATGCTGGGAAATCACTCTGCCACTGAACTATAGCCCCAGTCCTCAAGCATGTAACACCTAGAGGTGTTCATATTTCTAGATGGATGTTCTTTCACAAATGACTTACATTTTCCCAGACTTTTTGTCTTTTATTATTAAAATTGGAATTATAAAATGTATCTGAATGATTTCTCCTCAAGATTAATGTAATGTATGCCCATCTCTTCTAGTCATTTTTTTTTTTGTCACTTGGACAACAATATGTAACAAGAGCAATTTGAAGGAGGATACATTTATTTTAGGCTTCTGGTTTCAGTGTTAAAGTACACAGTCAGCCAATTCCATAGCTCTGGGCTGGAGTTGAGGCAAAACATCATGGTGGAAGGGCATAGTGAGCAAAAGCTGCTCAACTCACAGCAGCTGGGAAGCAAAAGAGAGGAGCAGGGAGGGAGAACATGAGTAGTGGTGTCTTGGACCAAATATAAATCAAAAGGGAATGAACAGCACACCCTAGTGACCTATTTCCTGCAGTCACAACCTACCTGCCTACAGTTATCACACAGTACAACAGTCATTTCAAATTATTTACCAGTCAAATGGATTAATCCACTGATTAGCTTATAGCTCCTATAATCTAATGATTTTACCTCTGAACATTGCTTCATTTTCTCATGAGTTTTTGTATGACACCTCATATTCAAATCATAATAACATCAAAGTGATGGAAAAATCTGTAAATGTTGTACAAATGAGAAGTTTTACTACTGAATTGCAAGTAAAAGAAATACTTTAAATTTTAAATAATTTTTGTAGCCAAGTAAAACAGAGTTCAATTTCTTAGAATATATCCTGTTATTTTGGAGGAAGAGTGATAGTTTCTAATTTACTCTTTCTCTAACGTTTTTTATAGGAAAGCCTAAAGATGAACAGCTTAAGCAGAAATCAAAATCATTTATTAATAAATTCAATATGAGTAACATGGCCATGTTATTTATTAACTAGACAAATATTTTTTTCAGTATCCATGCATAGCACTTTACGTTTTATAGAACATATAAAGACTTGAGATTTGATTGAATAATATTGATATAATACACAATTTACCTGTTATCATCTAATTGTCAAATCTAATACATATATTTTCTTACCGATTCTCCTGACCCCTTTATTGTATTTTTCACTGTTGAATTTCCCCTTCTTCCTGATAGTGTCCCTTCCAGGGCTTCTGGGAAATAGCTATTTTTTGTTATTCCTCTCCATAACCATGGTTTCCTATGTTATGACACCAATCTTCATCTCCAATTTTATCTATTACCCTCAATTATCTCATTTGTTTCCATAATTTTGCTAATTCTACATTGATAATTCTTCATTATATATCTGTGGTTAGAATATCTAAATTTCAGTCCTTCATTTTTAACTACTTTATGGATGTATCCTTCTCATTTTCTCCACAGGGCTGAGAAACTCAACATAAATATCTTCATCCCCTTAAATATATTTTTAATTATGTCTACTTTATGTCACTTCTTGACATTATCCTCAGTTCAATCACCCTTGCTAGATTCATCTTACTTTTTCAGCATCATATATAGAACACCATGCACAGTGTCTAATATAGCAGGTGCCTACAAATATTGAATGAATTAAGGAATATTTGATTGAATGAAAAAGCCACAAAATTTTTCTCTCCATATTCAACTGTAATCCAGTCTTACAGATACTATCTGAGCAACTTTTCTCAGAAATGTATTTTCTGTTTGCCCTGCAACTACTTTACTGTCTATATTCAGAATGTCCTGGGTTCAAATCCAAACTTCATATATTAACTATGTTTTGGTCTAAATGCTTAGTATTTCTTTACCTAAGTTAACCCATCTATGAAATGTGAAGGATACTCACCTTGTATAATAGTTATAATGATAAAAAAGCAACTAGCATATAGTAGCTAAGTAAATAGTGGGTATGTACTAAATGTTATTATTTATTAACTGGTGTCTTTTATCACTTGTTTTCTTTCCTCAAATATATTCTTTAGTTTTCTTCTAGATACTTCACAGATATTTGATCTGGCTAATTCCTTAAGCTCTTTCAAACATTCTCTATTACCTATAAGATACCTCTTTGTTTGAAATATAAGGCCTTTACCAACCTGACCCCAATTTAACTTTCTATTCTCATTTTAGTCCATTCATTGCCATTCAATCTACACTGTGGAATCATGATAACATTCAACATTTCCAGAACATATAATGTCTTTTAAAATCTCTTTTTTCCTTTTGGGTATATCTTTATTCCTCCTTCAAAATTCAATATGGGGGTTGGGGTTGAGGCTCAGTGGTAGAGCTCTTGCCTAGTATGTGTGAGGCACTGGGTTCAATGATCAGCACTGCAAAAAATAGATAAGTAAATAAATAAATAAACCTACCATAGATTAAGAATCTCAGCTAAACTAGAGTCATGCATGGATAAGAAATAAAGAAATAGGGCTATGGATGTGGCTCAAGTGGTAGCGCGCTCGCCTAGCATGTGCGGGGAGCTGGGTTCCATCCTCAGCACCACATAAAAATAAAATAAAGATGTTGTGTCCACCAAAAAATAAATATTAAAATTTCTCTCTCTCTCTCTCTCTCTCTCTCTCTCTCTCTCTCTCTCTCTCTCCTCTTTCTCTCTCTCTAAAAAAAAAGAAATAAAGAAATAATGCTTGTTATTAAAAATTGTTGAAGCTGGGCACAGTGGCACATACCTGTAATCCCAGTGGCTCAGGAGCCTGAGGCAGGAAAATTGCGAGTTCAAAGCCAGTCTCAGCAAAAGTGAGGAACTAAGCAACTCAGTGAGACCCTGTCTCTAAATAAAATACAAAATAGGGCAGGGGATGTGGCTCAGTGGTTGAGTGCCCTGAATTCAATCTCCAGTTCCAAAAGAAAAGTTGAGATTTTGAGGTGATTTATAACACTATTATGGCATGAAATGAATATTACATCTGTGATACCGAAAACACGAAGAAGTAGTAGGGATATAGTTCAATGACAACATTTGCTTATCATGTGTGAGACCTTTGGTTCAATCTGCAGCATTGAAAAAAGAAAAAAAAAACAAAGAAAGTTGTAATAATAAGAAGTTATAAAGTAAATAATGCTAGCATGCCATTATTAAGATAAAATGCAAAGTAAGGTGAACCCTATCATTAGGAATTGAAAGAATACATACTGGTAAAGAACCAAATCACCAAAAATATATAACTGCCAATGTATTTACCAAGAACATAGTCTCAAAGTATGTACAGAAAAACTTAATTAAATGGAAAGAGAAAACTCAGCATATCCAAAATGAAAGTAGACAACATAGTTCTTTAAGAAACAGATTAAATTAATCTTGGCTATTGTGAATAATACTGTAATTAACATCGGAGTTCAGATATCTCTATGAGGTGATTTAATCTTTGTAAATATACTTTGAAAGGAAATTCTGGGTTGTGTACTAGTTCTTTTTAAATTTCATTTAGGAACCTCCGTACAATTTTTTTTTCATAATGGCTGTACAAATATACATTCACACCAACATTGTTCAAAGGTTCCTTTTTCTCAATATTCTCACCAATATTATTTTTCTCTCTCTTTTTTTTATAGTAGCCATCCTTACATATGTGAGGTGATATCTCATGGTAGTTTTGATTTGCATTTCCTTGATAAGTAGCCATGTTGAACAATTTCTCATAAACCTGTTTGTCTTTTGTATGTATTCTTTGGAGAAATACCTGTTAAAGTCTTGCCCAGGTTTTAATTACATTGTTTTTCTGCTACTGAGTTCTATGTGCCCTTCATAAATTGCGTAATTTGAAACTATATTCCATTCAATAGGTTATATTTTAATTTTGTTTATTGTTTCATTTGCTGTGCAGAAGATTTTCAGTTTGATGTAGTCCCCTTTATTTATTTTTGCTTATGTAGACTGAGTTTTCAGTGTGATATCCAAAAATTCATTGTCCAGCCCAAAGCTGAATTGCTTTTCCTCCGTGATTTTTTTCCCCAGAAGATTTAAGGTTTCATGCCTTATATGTAGGTATCTTGTCCATTTTAGTTGACTTTTGTGTTTTGTATAAGTGTCCAAACTGATCACATGATAAGTCAGAGAAAAATAATTAAACATTGCTTAGCATTATCTTCTCCAAAGCCATCCATTTACCTGCAAATGCCATGAATTTATTCTCTTTTCATGCTGAGTAAAATTCCATTGTATATTTATGCCACATTTTTTTTATCCATTCATCCACTGAAGGGCATCTATGTTGGCTCCACAGTTTAGCTATTGTGAATTGTGCTGCTATAAATATTGATGTGGCTGTGTCCCTGTAGTGTGCTGTTTTTAAGACCTTTGGGTATAGTCTGAGGAGAGGGATAGCTGGGTCACATGGTGGTTCCATTCCCAGATTTCCAAGGAATCTCCATACTGCTTCCCATATTGGCTGTACAAATGCTGAATGTTTTCTCTGATATAAGGAGGCTGGCTCACAGTGGGGTAGGGAGAGAGAGCATGGGAGAATTAGATGAGTTCTAGATAAGGAAGAGGAATGGGAGGGAAAGGGAGGGGGCAGAGGATTAGCAAGGGCCGTGAAATGTGATGGACATCATTATCCAAAGTACATGTATGAAGACTCGAATTGGGTGTCAACATACTTTATATATAAACAGATATGAAAAAAAAATTGTGGTATATATGTGTAATAAGAATTGTAATGCAAAACAAAAACAAAAACAAAAAAAATAACAAAAGTACATGTATAAAGGCATGAATTGGTGTGAACATACTCTATATACAAAGATAAGAAAAATTGTGCTTTCTATGTGTAATAAGAACTGTAATGCATTCCACTGTCATGTATTTAACAAAAATCAATAAAACTAAAACAAAAAGAAAAATAATTTAAGACATTGAATTATTATAATTGACTTCTTCTTTAGACAATAAGACAATCAAAACTTTGGGCTAGGGATGTGGCTCAAGAGGTAGCGCACTCGTCTGGCATGCATGCGGCCCAGGTTCGATCCTCAGCACCACATACAAACAAAGAAATGTTGTGTACACCAAAAAACTAAAAAAAAATATTAAAAATTTCTCTCTCTTTCTCTCTCTCTCTCTTTTAAAAAAAACCTAAAATTTAAATAAATAGTTTAAAACCTCCATATTACCTACAAACTGTAAGATGTCTGCATAACCCATGAATTAAAATTACAATAATATATCTAAAACAAATGACAATATTTGAAGTAAATTATGATCTGGATATATTTTAAAAAAACATTTGAGATGCTGTCAGAAATATGATACCTATGAGGAATTTATTGTCTCAAGTCTATTTATTTGAAAATAGCAAGTTTAATGAAAATAAGAGTACCAAGTAAATGAACCAAGAAAATAAGAAAAGTAGCTGAATAAGTCCCTGTATTAGTCAGAGTTTATCTGAGAAAGATAATCAATAAGTAAGGCAAAGGCAAATGTGAAGGCTGCCACGTCCAAAATTTATAGAGCCAGTATCCCAGTTCAAGTGCAAAATTTGGCAGGCTGCTGTAGAATCAGAAAGAGGTGATGTTCCAATTCAGGAGCTACCAACCAGAGAATGCTACTGTTGCAGTTTGAAGGCTATGGAACAGGAGAATTATTGCTAGTGGGAGTGATAAACTTATTCTATTCAAGTTTCAACTGATTGAATGAGGCACACCCAAATTATGGAGGGCTATCTGCTTTACTTATTCCACCAATTTACCTATAAATTAATCCAGAAACACATTCATCAAAACACCAAGAATAATGGTTGACTGAATACCTGAGCACCCAGTGGCCTAGTCAAGTTGACATACAAAATCAATTCTCATAGTCCTGAAAGTAAAACAAGACTAATGAAAAGATTAAAGAAGCAAATGAAAGAGAAAGCAAAAAAGAAAATAATTAAGAATTACAAAAATTATTTTTTAAAAGATTAATAAAATGAATACATATCAAAATTGTGATTCAAACAAAGAAAGTCAAATAAAATATTAACAGTGAAATAGTAACACGATGTTTGTGATGGATAATTTTATATGTAAACTTAGTTGGGCCATAATATTTATTTGATATATTTGGTCAAACAGTGCTCTAGATGTCACTGTGATGGCATTTTTACATAATTTTAACTTTAGATCAGTGAACTTTTGCAGCAGATTATCTTTCAAAATGTGGATGGGCCTCCTCTGATCAGTTAAAGGCCTTAAGAGAAAAAATATTACATAGGTCCCCCAAGGAAAAGTTTCTATCTCCAGACTGCCTTTGGTCTCCAGTACCAATATTAACTTTTCCCTATGTCTTCAGCCTGCAACCCTGTTTGAAAATTTTAAGCTTTCAAAGCATCCTCAATATTAGTATCATCTCTAATTATATAAGATTTTAAGCATTACCACTAAAATTAATCTCAAAGACTGCAAAAGAATCTAGTGTCCTTTATCTATTATCCTGCTAAAGGTCCTGGGAGGATAGAGCAAATTAATTTTTATTACAATGCAATGTTTTCAATGATTAATGATATTTTTAGATTTTTATTTCATGTTTAATCAATTTTAGCAATTTGTACTTTTTCTAAACAATAAATTAAGACCCACTTTTATTGCAAATATTTCAGACTATATTTTTGCAACAATATGATAAGAAAAGAAAGCAGAAAATTGATTGGAAAAAACAAAATGGCTTTATGTGTTTTTCTTTTGTCATTTACATGTCTAAATAGAAACCCCCCAGAAAATCCATACATAATTTCAACTATTAAAACAGCTCACAGATCAACTTAACGAAAGAGGTGAAAGACCTCTACAATGAAAACTACAGAATGCTAAAGAAAGAAATAGAAGATAGAAAGATCTCCCATGCTCTTGTATATACAGAATTAATATTGTCAAAATGGCCATACAACCAATACCATTGTATAGATTTAATGCAATTCCTATTAAAATACCAAGGACATTCTTCATAAAAATATAAAAAGCAATTGTGAAATTCATTTGGAAAATAAAGAGACACAGAATAGGCAAAGCAATCCTTAGCAAAAACAGCAAAGCAGGAGGCATCAAAATACCTGAACTTACATGACATTACAGAGCCATATTAACAAAAATGACATGGTATTGGCACCAAAACAGACATGTAGACCAATGGTACAGAATAGAAGACACAGAGATAAACCCACATAAATACAGTTATCTCATACTAGAGAAAGGTACCCAAAACACACATTTGAGAAAAGGTAGTGTTTTCAACAAATGGTACTGGGAAAACTGGAAATTTGTATGCAGCAAAATAAAATTGAACCTCTATTTTTCACTCCCCACCACACATACACCAAAAAACAATCAAAAAACTCAAAGAGGATCAACAACTTAGGCATTAGAACAGAGATCCTGTGTCTAATAGAAGAAAAAGTAGGTTCAATGTTCATTAGTTGACTTAGGACCTGATTTCCTTAATAAGACACCTAAAGTGCAAGAAGTAAAGTCACGAATAAATAAATGGGATGGATCAAACTAAAAAGCTTCTTCTCAGAAAATGAAAAAAATCAATAACATTAAGAGAGAGACTATAGAATGTGAGAAAATCTTTACCACACATACCTCAGATAGAGCACTAATCTCCCGGATACCTAAAGAAGTCAAAAAACTTAACACCAAATAAACAAATAACCCAATTAATAAATGGTCTAATGAACTGAACAGGCAATTCACAGAAGAAGAAATACAATTGATCAAAACATATAAAAAATGTGTATTATCTCTAGCAACTAGAGAAATGCAAATCAAAACTACTCTAATATTTCATCTCACACCAGTCAGAATGGCAATTATCAAGAATACAAGCAATAATAAGTGGTGGTGAGGATGTGGGGAAAAGGGTACACTCATACATTGCTGGTGGGACTGTAAATTGGTGCAACCACTATGGAAAGCAGTATGGAGATTCCTCAGAAAACTTGGAATGGGACTACTAGCTACTCCACTCCTCAGTCTATAACCAAAGGACTTAAAATCAGCATACTACACTTATGCAGCCACATCAATCTTTACAGCACCTAAACTCACAATGGCTAAACTAAGGAACTAACCCAGATATCCTTCAACAGGTGAATGGATAAAGAAACTGTGGTACATTCCATTGTTTATACAATGGAATATTATTCAGTCTTAAAATAAGAACGAAATCATGGAATTTGCAGGTAAATTGATGGAAATCTAGAATATTATGCTAAGTGAAATTAGCCAAACACAAAAAAACCAAGGCCAAATATATTTTTTTCTGATTGGCAGATGCTAATCCATAAGGAGGGGTTTTGAAGAATGAAGGAACTTTGTATTGTGAAGAGGGGAATGAGGGGAGAAGAGGGGATTTGAGGAGGAGAATAATTATGATTTAAAGAATAATAATAAAATTATGGCATTTGTCTGTATGTGGATGGAATTGGAGACTATCATGCTAAGTGAAATAGATTTCCCAAAACCAAATGCATAATCTTCCCTTTGATATGCAGATGCTGACTCCAATAAGTGGGTGGGGATTGATATTCACCAGATTGGACAAAGTATGGGGGGAAGGGAGTGGAGATGGAGATAGAAAAGGCAATAAAGTAGTTGGACATAACTTTCCTATGTCCATATACAAATACATGACAGTGAAACTTCACATCATGCACAACCACCACAAGAATGAGAAGTTATTCTCTATGTATATATGATATGTCAAAATACATTCTACTGTCATGTATAATTAAAAAGAATAAATAAAAAAAGCTCACTGGTTGGTGAAACATGTTATTATTGATATATAAAATAAATAGTTTTTCAAATTATTAAAATTAACTGAGGAGATACTGTAACAGGAACCAAAATCTACTTTCCAAAATTCAACATATTTATAAACATGGTACCATATTTTATTTATTTATATGTGGTTCTGAGAATCAAACCCAGTGCCTCACACATGCTAGGCAAGCACTCCACCACTGAACTACAATACTAACACTCAAGAACTCTTAAACCACAAGCCAGGTGATCTTAATGCCAAATATTATGGACAGCTTTATAAAAAAAACACTGTAAAACCAGAAAGAATAACAGAATCTGTGTTTAACTTTCTATTCTGCTGAGAATAGAAAGCAGAAATTTGCCTTTCAAACATAGAATATCTTATAAAATGTAAGTCAAATTTTTAAAATGTAATGTTTTTAATTATGTGAAACTGAAAGGAAAAAGATTATGTAAAACTAATATTGTTGATCAGATTCAGTGAATATATATGTAGGAAGAAATTTAAATGCAGATTAATATAATTATGTAAATTTTAGTAATGTAGTACTGCAATACAGTGTTCTTTTGCAAAAAATATAGATAAAAGATTAAATCATTATTTTTACTATTCTAATAGTATTTGAGTACATTTGAGGAAAGAACTAGTTTTAACTTTATCACAAAATATTTTCCATAGATGCATCCATATTTCATTCTGTTATTCTAAACAAGTGCCACTATCATCAGTTTAAACATCATTATGTGTATGGACATTCAAAGTTATTTCTCAGATACAGCATACCAGAACCTCTGGGACACTATGATAACAGCTCTAAGAGAAAATTTTGTAGCCATGAATGCCTTCATAAGAAACTCAGAATAGCCCCAAATAAATAATCTAATGAGGTATTCCAAAGCACTTGAAAAAGAACAAACCAATTCCAAAACCAATAGAAGAAAAAAATAATTCAGATCAGAGCTGAAATCAACAAAATTGAGAATAAAAAAATTATAAATGACTTGTGAAACAAGGGTTGGTTCTTTGAAAACATAAATAAGATTGATAAACTCTTTGCCAAACTAACAAAAAGAAAAAGAGAGAAAAAATAAATTATTAAAATTAGAGATAAAAAGGAGAAATTGGGGCTGCAGTCGTGGCTTAGTAGTAGAGCACTTGCCTAGTATGTTTGGGGTACTGGGTACAATTCTCAGCATCATATAAAATAAATAAATAAAATAAAGATATTGTGTCCATCTACTACCCCCACCAATTTTTTTTATAAAAGTAGAAATCACCATAGACATCTCAGCTATTCAGCAGATCATTAGGGACTATTTTGAAAACTTATACTTCAATAAATTGAAAAATCTAGAAGAAATGAATGCATTTCTAGACAAAAACAATATGCCAAAACGGAATCAAGAAGAAATTAAAAACCTAAACAGAACAGTAACTTGTAATGAGATACAAGGAATAATAAAATGCCATACAACAAAGAAAAAATCAGGATCAGAGGATTGTCAGCTAAATTCTACCAAACCTTTAAGGAATAACTACACTCTTCAAATAATTCCATTAAATAGAAAGGGATGAACAGTTCCATATTCATTCTATGAAGCCAGTGTCCCATTCATACCAAAACCAGATAAGGACATATCAAGGGAAGCAAATTAGAAACCAATATTCCTGATGAATATTAGATGCAACAATTCTTGAAATTCTTCATAAGATATTAGGAAATCATGTTTAACATCATAATAAAAAGATTTTACACAACAACTGATTTGGTTTTATTCAAGAGATGCAAATATGGTTTAATACATACAAATCAATAAATGGACAAAAATCACCAAGTCATCTTTTTCTAGTTAATTAATTTATTTTAATTAGTTATATATTAAAGCAGAATGCATTTTGATTCATCATGCACAATTGCAGCAACATTTCTCTGATTGTACATGATTTATTGTTGCACCATAAGTGCAGTCATACTTATACCTAGGGTGATAATGTCTACCTCATTCCACCAAGTTTCCTGCCTCCATACAGCTCACCACCTCTCCCTTTCCTTTGCCCAAAGTTCCTCCATTTTTCCCACATCCACGCATTATAAATCAACATCCACTTATGAGAGAGAACATTCGGCCTTTGGTTTCTTGGGATTGGCATACTTTGATTAGCACAATATTCTCCAACTCCATCCATTTACCTGCAAATGTCATAATTTTATTCTGTTTTAATGCTGAATAATATTCCACAGTGCATATGTACCACAGTTTCTTTATCCATTCATCTATTGAAGGGCATCTAGTTGCTTCCACAGTTTAGCTACTGTGAATTGTTGGATAAAATGCACTCCACTATTGTTATGTATGTAAGAAATAAATTATAAATAAATAAATAAATAAATAAATAAATAAATAAATAAAAAAGAAAAAAATACCAGTCATGGAACCACCATATGGCCCATCTAAAAAAATTGACCTGGCTACATTATTATAGTATGTGGATTTTAAGTCCTTTGAGTATAGACTGAGGAGTGAGATAGCTGGGTCAAATGGTGGTTCCATTTCAAGTTTTCTAAGGAATCTCCATACTGCTTTTCATAGTAGTTGCATCAATTTGCAGTGCCACCAGCAATGTATGAGGGTACCTTTTCCCCCACATTCTCACCAACACTTATTATTGCTTGTATTCTGATAACTACTATTCTGACTTGTGTGAGATGAAATCTTATGATAGTTTTGATTTGCATTTCTCTAATTAAAGTAGATGTTGAATATTTTTTTCATATATTTGTTGATCAATTGTACATCTTTTTTTGAGAAATGTGTGTTCAGCTCCTTAGCCCATTTATTGGTCGGGTTGTTGAACTTGAAATCTTCCTGCCTCAGTGTCTCAAGTTACTGGGATTTACATGCATGGTACAGAATAGAAGACATAGAGACAAACCCACATAAATACAGTTATCCATTACTAGACAAAGGAACCAAAAACGTACATTGGAGAGAAGATAGATTCTTCAACAATGGTGCTAGCAGAACTGGAAATCCATATACAGCAAAATGAAACTAAAGCCCTATCTCTCACCATGCACAAAACTCAATTCAAAGTGGATCAGGGACCTAAGAATTAGATCAGAGACCCTGAACCTAAAACATGAAAAAGTAGGCCAACATTTTCATCACATTGGATTTGGTGCTGACTTCCTTAACAAGACTCCTGAAGCACAAGAAATAAATTCAAAAGTTAATAAATGGAACACATTCAAACTAAAAATCTTCTCAGAAAAAGAAACAGTGAGGTGAAGAGAGAACCTAGTTATCTTAATCAATGCAGAAAAGCCCTTCAACAAAATTCAGCACCCATTAATATGAAAAACACTAAAGAAACTAGGGATAAAAGGGACCTGTCTTACCATCCCAAAGGCTATATATGAAAAACCCAAAGTCAACCTCATAATAAATTTAAAATGTGGGACAAGACAAAATTCTCTACTCTCACAACACCTGTTTAATATAATGGCAGAAATTCTAGCTAGAGCAAATAAGCAAGGATAGAAAAAAATGAGATAGAAATGGTAAAGAAAGAAGTCACCATTTGCAGATGATAAGATTCTATACACAGAAGATTCAAAAATCTCCACCAAAAGATTTCTAGTGCTAACATATACATTTGTCTAAGCAGCAGGTTACAAAATCAACATTCAAAAATCAATAACTTTTACATACTTCAAAACTGAAGCTGGTGAGGAAGAAATTGAGAAAATACTTCCTATCAGAGTAACCTGAAAAAAATACTGAGGATTAAATCTAACCAAGGAAGTGAAGGACCTCTACAATTATATTGAACATTGAAGAAAGAAATTGAAGAAGATCCCAGAAGATTCAAAGACTTCCTAAGTCCTTGGATAGGCAGAACTAATATTTTCAAAATGGCCATATTACTAAAAGCAATATACAGATTCAAAGCAATTCCTACCAAAATACCAATGATATTCATTACATAACTAGAAGAAAAAAAGAAACAGTTCTATAACTCATTTGGAAGAATAAAAGATCCAGAAGAGAGAAAAAAATTTAAGCCCCAAAAGCAATGCTGGAAGCATCACAATACCTAACTTCAAATTATACTGCAGAGCTATAGTAACAAAAACTGCATATTACTGGAATAAAAACAGACATGTAAACCAATGGTGTAGAATAGATGATGCAGATAAAAAACCCCACACCCATTGTTAACAGATCCCTGGCAATGTTGCCAAAAATGTACATTGGAGAAAAGACAGTCTTTTTAACAACGCATCTGGGAAAACTGGTTATTCATATGTAGAAGAAGGAAACTACATCCTTATATCTCAACCTGCACAAAAATCAACTAAAATTGGAACAAAGTCACAGGAATTAGACCAGAAACTATGCAACTCCTAGAAGAAAACCTAGGAAAAACACTTAAGCATATAGGCACAGGCAACAACGTTCTCAATAGGACCCTTAAAGCTCAGGAAATAATGCCAAGTGTTAACAAATGGGACAGCATCAAATTAGAAAGCTTCTGCATGGCAAAGGAAACAATTAGGAATGTGAAGGAAGAACCTACAGAATGGGAGAAAATCTGTGTTAGCTACTCTTCTGACAGATAATTAATATATAGAATATGAAAAGAACACAAAAAACGTTACACCAAAAAATCAAACAAGTAAAGAAATAATTGGTCAAATTATTTAAACAGATACTTCTCAAAAGAAGCAATACAAATGCCCAATAAATACATTAAACAATGTTCAACATTTTTAGCAAATAGGGAAATGCAAATAAAAAACTAAAATGAGGTTTCATTTCATAGTAGTTATGCTGACATTCATCAATACTATGAATAATAACAAATGCTGGAGAGAATGTGGAGGAAAAGGAACACTTATACACTCTTAATGGGATAGTGCATTAGTACAATCACTTAATGAAATCAGTATGGAGGTTCCTCAAAAGACTAGGCATGGAACCACCATATGACCCAGCTATACCAGTCCTCAATATTTATCCTGAAACATTAAAGTCATACTACCTTGATACATGCATACCCCATGTTTATAGCAGAACAAATCATAATAGCCAATCCATAGAGCAGTCTAAGTGTACACTAATAGATGAAATTATAATTTCATTTTTTTACTCATCTCTAAAGAAAAATGAAATTATAATTATATCTCTTTCAGGAAAATGCATGGAACTAGAGAACATAATGTTAAGCGAATGAAGTCAAACTTATAAGGTCCAGGGTCATATGTTTTCTCTTATATGTGAAAGCTACAGAGGAAAAAAATGGTTAAAAAAAGGTCGGGGCTCAGTGGTAGAGTGCTTACCTGGCACATGTGAGGCCCTGGGTTCAATCCTTAGCAGTACATAAAAATAAATAAATAAAATAAAGGTATTGTGTCAAACTACAACTAAAAAAAATGTGGAGGGGAGTCTCATGAGAATCAAAGGGATATCCATTGAGGAAAGGAACCATCATGGGGTGGGAGGCAGGGAGGTGGGGAAAGTGATAGGGAGGGATATTGGCTCAATTATATTGTTACATAGTGTGCATGTACAAATTGTAATGACAAATCTCATATACAACTACAATGCACCTATATAAACATATGGAAAAAAGTATAACTTCCCAAATATGTTATAATTATTGTGATGATTTTAATGTATATTGATAAATTTTTTGATACTGCCTCTTCCAAGGGATGGAAATTTATTTACTTGCTGATAGAATATATAAAGGAGAAACAATGAAAATCATCCTAATGAAGTTTAGGGATAATATCATTAATTTATGTTCATATGTAACATATAGTATAAGCATTATAGTAATATCAACAAGAATTTGCAAGGTTGTGTGGTCATGCTAGGTGCTTTACTCATGCAAACTCATTTATTTCTTATATCATCCTATTATGTAGACACTCTCATTTGCTTTTTGTTACTGAAGGGAAGATAGAGGCTCAGTGTATTTAAGTAATTTGTCTAGGTTACACAGATATTGAGTAACAAATAAATGTTTCAACTTAGGAAATGATTAACCATTGTGTAAGTTCCATGGGCCACCTGTGAAATGTGCATGAACCAAATTGAAATGGAACCCATTGAATAGGAAAGTCTGGTATCTGGGAACTCCCAGCAGTAGTATTGTTGCTTTGAGACTGCCCACTACATGTGACTTCCTACTCAACTCTATCAGGTTCAACATTGCACTGGAGATGAGGTAAACCTCTGGAGCCACCCAGCCACACAGCCTCTCAGAGATGGGTGTGGCTTGCCAAGATGCCAATAAACCTGTTTGCAGCAAGACTCCTCCTGCTGAAACCTTATCCTTGCCTTTGATGTACTCTCCCTTAAATAAAGAACCTCCGCCTTTTTCTATTTATTCAGTTCCAGCTCCTAACAGGAAGTGAATAATCTACCAGGCACTCCTTTTTGATCCTAATTTCTGGCTCTGTTTCTTATTTGTTTACTAATTATTCCAGAGTGTCTTTTTCTCAGGTAGCTCAAAATCTTCTGATCAGGAAACTACATTGTTGGGGTGCTGGCCGCCTGCAATATATTAATCTTCTTAACCTGTGGATAATATAACAGCAGTGGGGTACAAATAGCCTAGGAATTCTTTGAATCCTAATATTAGAATGTGCAAAGTTTGAAATGTGGCACAGAATTTTCTTCCAGCTCTCACTTCTTCTTTTTTTTTTTAAGATCTTTTTTTTTTTTTTTAAAGAGAGAGGTGAGAGAGAGAGACAGAGAGAATTTTTAATATTTATTTTTTAGTTATCGGCAGACACAACATCTTTGTTTGTATGTGGTGCTAAGGATCGAACCCAGGCCTCACGCATACCAGGCGAGCGCGCTACCGCTTGAGCCACATCCCCAGCCCCAGCTCTCACTTCTTTAGGAACTCAAATTTTGCTTTAGGGTATATTCAGATGTGAAGGGTCCCATTAGGGTTTTCCATTTCCGTGTGCCTATAATTTATTTAACCATTGTTAGTTTCTACAGACTGAGCATAGTGGAACATATGGGAGGTGAGGAAAGAGAATAGTAAGTTTGAGGTCAGTCTATGCAACAACCTGTGTTACTTCATGAGACTCTGTCTCAAAATAAAGTTTTATAGGTATAGCTCAGAGATAGAGTACGCCTGGTTTCAATCCCCAGTATCAAAGTGGGGAAAAAATTTAAAAAAATGTTTCTACAGAGAATCAATTAACTTCTACATTCATGTGTTATACTGAGAATTTTATGGCCACCATCTTTGAAAATGACTTCTACAATGATAAAGGAGGCTCAAAGCCAACCTCAGCAACTTAGTGAGGCCCTAATGAGACACTTAAGGAGATCCTGCCTCAAAATGAAACATTAAAAAATGGCTGGGGATATAGCTCAGTGGTTAAGTGCCCCTGGGTTCAATCCCTAGTACAAAAAAAAAAAAAAAAAAAGACTTCTACAAGTGATATACATCATCTCAGAAAAAGTTGTTTTTCACCTGTCATACTGATGGAAGTATAAGATATTGACGAATGACATTGTTAGTTCAGCACTACTATTCTTTCCAGTCTGGAGAGACAGTAATGTCCTTTTTTTAATTAAAACATAATTGAAAGGATAAAGCATTCTTTAGCAGCCAATTTATATATAAAAGCTAATGAAAATAGCAGCAATGATTCTGGACATAAGTGAGCAAATGTAATGTTATCACAGCATAGGGCTAATTACTCAATTTTTAAACTAATTTTAAGGGTATTTTAGTAAACGGTTGTTTTAATAGATTTAATGTGCTTCATTTTAATGTATTAGTTTGATGAAAGACTGATTATTTGTAACAAAAAATCTAGTGTTAAGAAAAGTACTTTTTTTTTAATAATGTATCGATTAGGGTGTATTTTCTTGGATAAGTAATATATATATATATATATATATATATATATATATATATATATATTTTGTTACATAGCAAGAATAAAAAATTGTGTGGTTAGGAGACTCCCCTCCTTATTTACTCAAACATCTTTGCCATAGAAAATTTTCAACTAATTGCAAAGTTACAATTTATGATATTTCTTTCCTCAAAAATATTATATTGACAAAATTCTCACTCTCATGTATAATTGGATGTTCAAACAAATCAAGTATTTTGTCAATATTTTTTTTCAAAGAATATATCCCTAACCTTACTACCCAACTTCTGTACATGCAAATACCATTGAATATATTGGGCTAGAAAGTAAAGGACAGAAGAGAACATTTGTTATTCAAAATTACATTTTTTTGGCTTAATCATCTATAAAAAAAAACCCTTTGTTTTTTTTTTCCTCCATCATAATGTAACCTACTGCATACATTGTAGTCACAGAAATCCTGTAGGACACTATCATTTGCTGTTACATGTTTATATTTTAAAATAGATTTTATTTAATTCAATTTAAGAAGGTATTTAAGAGGTATATTCCAATGATCCCAGCTTCTTTGAAGGCTAATGCAGGAGGATAGTCAGTGTGCAGTCAACATGGGTAACTTAGCAAGATCCTGCTTCAAACTAAAAATAAAAGGTTGGGGATGTAGCTCAGTGGAAGATTACCCCTCTGTTCATTCCTCTGTACTGCAAAAGAAAATAAAAAACAAAGTGACATAAATGATGAACTATTTATTATACCATTAAGCTGTACTAATCACACTCTAGCACAGTGGTTTCCATCTAGAAAAAGCAGTTCAAGCATGTAGAAATCCTCCAACTGTGACTAGCCTCCATTCCAGGTTGATATCCCTTGATAAAATAATGGAAGAAGCTGAATCCCAGTTTTTATATTAAGCTTATTTCAACTGTTAGATTTTAGTCCAGAGGGTGAAGCTGCAGTTCTTAAATAGCTGATATGAGTTAATAGATGTGAGAAATAAACTTCAGACATTTCCCTACCCTAATTGTAGCTCAATAGTCCATAATTTGTTGGTCATTATGGTAAAAGAATAATGACTCCTCAAAAAAGATGTCCATACCTTATCTCTGGAACCTGTATATATACTGCACTGTATGTAAAATGGGACTTCATGTAAGTTATTAATGTTATAGACCTTAATATACAGAGGTTGTTCTTGGACCATATGGGCAAACCCAATGCAAACACAAAAGGTTTTGAAAGTGGAAGAGAAAAGCAAAAGGATTAGAGTAAAAAAAGGGTTAACAGTACAAGAAAAGGAAGGAGAAATTCTAAAATGCCATTGCTGGCTTTGAAAACAAAGGAAAGGAGGCATGAGCTAAGTAATGCAGGGAACCTTTAGAAGCTGAATAATGCGAGGAATCTCTCCTAGAGTCTCTAGTAAGGAAGGCAGTTCTGTTTGTTATTTTTGCCTGAAAGATACATATCAGACTTATAACTCATAGATCATAAAATACCAATGATTATTATGTAAACTAATAAATTTGCATAATTTGCCATGATAACAATAGAAAACCAATATATTCGTTTTCACTTTAATATTTAGCTAGCCATTAGTCCAAATACTTTGTTTGTGGTACATGAAGGGTGTCTACTTGACAATATTCCAATGAAATTTCTCAGGTCTACTCATCTTTTTCCTACAGTTATAAAATTTTCCCCCAAATATGCTAAATAAATAAATACACATTTTTTCTCAAATATTAGCAATTGTTTCTCTACCGGGGAAAACAACAGAAGAAATAGTTTAAAAGGGAGAAAGGGATTTGATGCTTTTATAGTTACACTGAGGCTCCACAAACAGTTGTGTTTCACTGTATATCAGTCTTGAGCTAAAAGTGTTAAAATTCATTCACATGAAATTCTTCTGGTGGAAATATAATTTAAAGTCAAGGAATGAAAGGAAATAAGTTAAACAGAGCTCAGTTTGACAGTTCAATAGTAATGCCATAGTTACTTCACCTTAATAGGTAAAGTTTTTGTTCAAACCATTAAAGTATCTTCAAATATATAGCATTCAATATTAAAGTTCACAACTAACTTGGTTTCACATTGTAGTTTATTTTAAGTAAGTGAAAAACTTGTTTGAGAGTTTGGTCAAAATCATTAAAGTACATGGAGTTGACATCTGTCAAAAAAGGTAAGAACATTTTTATTAAGAGAATGACATTCAGTCAAAATAAATGGTAACTGACAAGAAAGAAAATGTAAGAAATTGGTAAAGGCACAAATACAGATATTATTTAGTTGTTTGCCAACAGTTTTAATCTTTCTGACTCATAGGGAAATGGATTTAACTCAGTGACAAGAGCTGTGAAAACAATTTCAGGAGGGAAAACAACAACAACTACAACAAAAGAATACATTCTCATCATCTTATGGCAAAATTAAAGTTTCCATCCTGGAATTTTTTAAGCTTAAAGCTGTCATTTATTTAATAAGAAAATATTCTCATGAAAATAAGAAGTGATATAATTTCTTACCAGCAATATTCATATCTAACTTTCATTTGAACTGGAGTTATGTTTTATAACCTGAGTTTCCAAGGCTACAGTAAGCCAAAGGTTAAAAAAAAAAACATAATTTATGCAACTCAATGACAAAAACAATGAACAAATCAACATTTTTCTGGATCTCCCTTCCTCTCTTCTTCTACCCCTAGCCAACTAGCCAAATGAAGCTGGAGTAGCCTAGAGAATGTCATGAGACTCTATCCTTTGGTTGACCTGTGGCCTTCATTATTTTTCTCTTTCTTCTGTTTAGGCTCTCTCTGAAGATATTTCTAGTCACTAATGATAAAAATCAAAAGTCAGTTCTGTTACTGATGTCAACTGGATGTTATTGCTACTCTTTTGTATTATAGGAGAGAGCTGAGTAAGACTAGATAGGACCACAGAATAGGGTTGACAAAGGCTGCTGAACTGCTGACTCAAATCTAAGCTTTAGCCTAATAGTTTCCCAACTTTTTGACAGAAGTACCCCTAATACTAGATAAAGGAAAAAAAAAACATAGAGTCCAAGGCAATTTTCTATAATAAACATTATTTGAGGTCTTAAGGTTTTATTATAACAATGTATATGATATTCATACTTTGCTTTATTGTAAATCTTTGCTTTTTTAAAATATAGCTAATGTTTTCAACCATTCGTCATTACATACATTTGATAATTTGAAAAAGTAAGAGGAAATATGAGAAGATAAATGGTTAAAGTGATTTTCTTTTTCTAACTTACACAACTAAGTTTAAAAATTATGATGGGAGGAGTAACAGGAAAGAAATGCAATAGTCTTAACTGAGGTATCCTCTTTGTCATTTTTGTAATCCTTAAAGTACTGTGAGGGTACTGCAAAAGCCTAATAGAGATGAAGAAACTTAAATCCTTAGTTACAACACACAAAGAGCTTACTTAAGGATGAAGTTAAAGGGGACACATTGCAAAATCACTTTCAGTTTCATAACTTTCAGGCAATATAAGGTTCAATAATAAATTAGGACTCACAGAACTCATGAAACATTTTTATAGTAATAACAACCAGTTGTTATAATAGTTATTAAAGAGAAAGTTGTTATTATAGAGAAAGAACATAGGCTAAAATTAAGCAAATGAAGAGACATATATGTCAGAGTACAGAAGTGTTATGAATGTGGAATATCTAGGTGTCCTCTTTCCATTTAGTCATGGATGACATTGCTTTCTCTTGCTCATGTTGTGCAACAATATGTACAGAGTTTTACCCTCCAAATATTCTCTCATAGAGTCCATCTTTTATTGGAAATACATTATACACCACCAATGTTACTGACCCTACTGATCTAGCCCCTCTCAGTATTCATGGTAACATCTTTAGTTCTCAGTTCCTTCAGACGTGTGAACTGAGTCTATGTGTTCAAAAACTTCCCATCATACATCAGAGTGATGGACTGCATGAAGGCCTGAGGCTCTATTATGTATAGTGTTCAAGGGACCTAGAGATCATCAAGGGCAAATGCCAGACCAGAGTTTGGGTAAAGTTCATTCCTTAAACAGTGTGTGTGTGTGTGTGTGTGTGTGTGTGTGTGTGTGTGTATACTATTCAGATAAACTATAGCTTAAAATTACACTTTTTAAATATAATTATACAATTAAAGCCTTGTAAATCATAGATGTTCCGTCTTCTAATATCAATGTTTGAAAAGTGCTTTGATTTAGTTTTTATAGAAGAATCTCCAAAAGACACTGAAAGAAAAGCCCTAGAACCCAAAGTAATGCATTAAGTAAAACATTGTACTAGAGATTGTTCAAGACAATATTTAATGCAAGCCATAAACTCAGACTTTCATTATTTACTGAAAATGCTAATAAACATGTGGTATTTCAATTTTGATTAATTTCTCTGGTAGTGTCCTCATATTATTCCTTTCCTATGCTTGAGAAAAATAAATTATTCATAAGAAGACAGACCCTAAGCAAATGAAGAAATCAACAGGAAAACAATCATAATAAGCCACCATGTTTAATGTTGCTTCAGACAGTAGTTTAGCAGAATGAGAGGTTGGCTTTGGGGAATCATCATTTGACTCCAGCTGCACCACTATTTTATAAGGGTTTAAGGGTTAGTATGAGTGTGCATCCTTCTGTGATTACTCATTCATGAATACTTTTGTTAGATATCTGATTGATTTACTAAGGTCTGTATAAGTTTGTACTAAGGTCTGTATAAGATTGTAAAAATCAGTCATGTGTTAAAGAGACAAAAATTTCTTAAAACATAAGTTTACCCATAACATTGTGTTTATTAAGTTTTATTTTTTTCTAGAGCAAGCAACCATAAAAATTAAACAACTGGTTAAATAAGAACTGTTATTTTAGAGCATTATACTGTAATTTTTTAAAAGCTAAACTTGGTTAATATAAAAACATCAATGTAATTGTGATGCTATTAATGTGCTCATATCTTCCAGGTATACAAGTCTGTAAGGTAGAAACTTTAAAAGAGCGTTATATCAAACTGGTGTTCTGAAGTTGTATAGTAAAAAAATATATTGGGGATTTATTTACCTGTTATCAATAAGATATGTAAAGTTTTATGTTACTTTTTACTTTGGGGAACAATTTAAATGTATTTTTAAGTTAATCAGAGCCTAATCTATGTAAAGGTTAAAAACTTTCAGCCTTTCTCTAATTAAAGTTTTAAATGTGATATCATATGGTGTTAGCTAATGTTCATGTGACCTCAAACAATTTATGTAAACTTTGTAAAATGTTATATTAAAAGCAAAGATCAGCTTTAGAACTAGAACACTTAACATTTATAATGAGCCCTGCCTTACCTGAGATAAGGCTCTGTGTCCCATCTTACTACATGTGAGAATGACTACGAAAGCAGTAGGCCAGATTTGAGTTCATTTAAAATTATGTTCAAAAGTTTTTTTTTTTTCTGTCAAGATTACAAGGATCTCAAACAGGGGATATAATGTATAACTCAGCCAAAAATTCAGGGTAGCTATTACACGAACTAAATGTTTTTACTCTTGTTAATTTTATTTTGTAATTTCCTTATAAGTGTTCTAAAGATTCCCTATTAGTATTTTACAGAAGTGTTGCTTTAAGAACACAACATGGGTTAATTTAAGATAATAAGCCATCACCTACAAGACAGATAGTATAATACAGGCCCCAATTAATAAAAAAAGATAAATAATTGTAAAGTTATAGATATTAAAGCCCAGTACTCTTAATATAAGGCTGTCAAAATTTATTTGCTGGATGTTTAAGATTAAGTTTTAAAATTAAAGTTAAATTAAAAGGGCCAGAAAAACCAATATTTGGCTCTTGCCCTCTGAGTCAGTTTGAATCCAGGGAACAGGGGACTTCTCTAAAGAGCTTTGCAACTCTGGGCCACATAACCTCCCGATCAGGGAGATTAATGAGACCACTGGAGAACAGAAAGCCAATCAGTGCATTTGCTTTAAAAAGGAGAGTCATCAGAGAAGGGAGACATCCCTGATGTTTCTGAGGGAAGCCACATGGTCAAGCAAGACCTAGACCCATCCTAGCGCAAATGAACTGAGAAGCTGCTCTCAAGTTTCCCCAGGAATGACTCCCATAAAAGCTCAGCTGACTGTTAACAATAGATAAAAACAAAAGTCAGTTTGACTGCTTCATCTTAAACACTTATCAAAGACAGTTAAAACCAAAACACAGCCATTCCTGGGGCATTTTAAATAATAATAATAATAATAATTATTATTATTATTATTATTATTATTATTATTATTTAAGGTATACACTTTATGTTAGCCTCCCAAAATAAGTAAGACTGGAGGCTACAAAGAAGGATTCTCAGACAGAAACGTCTGATAACTATAAAAGGAGACTATCAAGAGGAGATGCCAGAGACAGAAGTTTTTAGTTTAAGGCCTACAGATATTCCTAACCTATACAGGTAGGCTTCGTGTTTGCTACTATGATTATGCAGCCCTGAGTAACAGAATTAAAGGTTTCTCTATTAGACACAGAGCTCATACTAGTAAAAGGATTTTGCAAGATCAGATGACATTAAATTATTAAACTGTATCTTATGGGGAAGGACATCTGTAACACTAAAAATTAAATGTTATGCTTACAGTCCTGATAACTGGGAATGTTAAAGCCTGGTGAGGGAACTTCTATACAGTGACATGTTCCAGCAGCTGCAACATTTATTCAGTACTCATGGTTTTTGTTTCTCTTATAGAAGCACCCATCCCCAGATGACTTTACAAACTGTTCTTCCCCAACCAGACTTCAAACCTAACTGACTTCTAAAAGGCAACTCATGTCCCTCACGCCGTGCCCCCTCATGTCACCCCCTCTCAGCTCAGAAGAAGCCAAAATGAGTGACGCCCCTCTTCCTACAACAATGGAGCCAAAAATAAATAGACTGTCAATATAAGTAATTAATTAAGTCAGGTAAAATCAGGGAGACTGGTTTTGGGTGAGTTCTAAAAAGTTGGAGACTGTTGCCTGAGGGATTAAAATTCCCTCAGTGCTCTTCCCCTACCCTTCAAAGATTTGAAAGGGACACATAAGAAAAGGGGGGAATGATAGACCCAACCTGTTCTTTTCTTAAAATTGGGAGTCATCTCTCCACAAAGCCATGAAAAGATAATTTCGGCTTTACTAAAAATTACTGCAAATTCTGAACCTGCTTGGAATGCCTGCCCATGCCTTGAACTCACCCATGCCTGGCTCTCTGACCAGATAGCAGCTCTCTCTGAAACTTTAGTGACACCTCATAAATATTGGCCTTCCCTGGCCAGACAACGACCCTCTCTGAGGCTCTAATGGTCCTCATAAATTCTGATGTTGGGGCCAGCAAAAAATCTAAACTACCATTAGTGTGATGCTTGTCAAAGTTCTGTTATCTGTAACCTCCCTTTGTGTAACATTCTGGGCTATAAAGCTGGGCTGCAGGAAAGTTGGGGTGCTGTCTAGTTCCCGCCATTTTGGGAGGGAAAGTCAGCCTGGCTGGTTGAAATAATAAGCTTCCTTTAATTTGATTTTAATTGGAGTCAGTGGTCTTTTCTTGCATCCTGGACTAACAGAAATTACTGGATTGAATTTCCTATCCTTCAGGAAAAACTGAAATTGGCCTGTGTCTGCAAATGTTCTCACCCTTATTATATATCCTGAAGTCTCAGAAAAGCTATTGACAATAGAATATATTTTTAGTTCTTTTGAAATACCCATTCCCACTTTTGTTTTTCAATAACAAGATTATTTGTCCAAATTTCAAATACAGTTTAAAGACAATGGCCTAGGGAAGAACGTGTCTGACAGCCTTTATACTAGGAAAAATACATTGAATTGGAAGGTGTCCCACTATGTTCCTATGAGAATGAACCAATAATTATAAAGAATTATACCAAAAAATAACTAGCCTCCACAAAAAGAGTGTAGAAATCAAAGGACTATTTCTCACTTCTAAGGTATATATAATATTAATCTTTAGTCTAAAATGAAATAGTCTTTAGGTAATATAGGAGTCATGCTTGAGGAGATAGTGAAAGACAATGTGGGGAGACTGCCCATGAACTAGTAAGTATCCTGGCTCAGTCTTGAGCCAAGGGGGTGTTGGTCTGGCATTGCACACTGCAGCAATGCAAGTGTCCACCACCTTACATTGGCAAAGAAGTCTGCTTTCCCATAGCTCTGGACCTGGGCATACCCATTGGGGCTTGGTCAGCCCACTCCCTGCCTTATTTGGTGAAGAACATTCTATCAAAAATCCTTTGTTAATCCCCTTATAAATAAATGGATCACAGGTTGTGGCTCACTATTTCCAGCTTGGAAGCTGACTTTAAGGCCAAAGAGCTGTCCTGACCCCAATTTGAAAATCATGTCTGTGTTGTGTCATTTTTCACTGCTTTCTTTTTAGCTTAATATTTGCAGCCACCCAGTTTTTCTTATCTGTGCAGTATAGGCCAAAAAGAATTGGAGGCACTGCTGGGATAATTCCTGAAAATCTTAGAATGTAAACAAATTATTGTACTCTGATAAGAAGAAATATTTCAATGGAAATGTAGCCAAAGCCTTTGGAAATCCTGTATAAAATTATATCTGTTCATCATCTTATAAAAACCTGGACAATAGTTAGGGATTAATATTACTTGATGGTTGTATCTTAATTTTAATAAGTATATCTTTAAATAAGTTTCTTATAGCAAATTACATTTATCTTGAATATCTCTAGCTATAAAGGGCAGAGAATCTGATATAGTATAAAAATATAACTTACACGTTTCTTGTTGAGGAAAAATGGTTAGAAGCAAATAGACATACATGCTAATTATCCTATGAATTAAAGATCACAGATTACTTAAGCAACTGGAAAAATATGTATCAAGAATAAAGATATAATTTATACTTATATAATTATTCAATTTAAATTAAATCTGATTAAATCACGTGATTTAAAAGTATTTGAATCCATTTTTATCTTACTTTTAACATTAGTATGCACTTTTTTATCTATGTAAACTCTGAAATCATGCAACACAGTCAAAACAAAATTCTTGTGCATAGTGCATATATTTATTCATTTCTTGTATTTACATACTTAGAAATCAGAACAATGAGGATTTTTGGTCATCACAAAAACGTGATTAAACATATTAGATTGCCAGCTTTTGTTGTTGTTGTTATTCTCATGATGATCAAATTCACCTCTAAAATGCCTAAAAAGGAAGTTAAAATATAAACAAGCTTATGTAGAACATTTTTCATCAATGCAATAATATTTTTTTGCAACTCTTCCTTAGTAGCATAACTATAGAGAAAAAAGGGGAAGTGTCTTAGAGAAATCTGTATAGGGAAAGTTAAGTATAAGACTTTTATTTTGGACGCAGAAGTTTGCAGGTCTGGACTCTTGACTATAAAGAAAAAATACTTTTTTGGTTAGTAGGTATGAATTCAGAACTCTGGAGTAGGGTGTTTCTTCTTAAGAAGCGGAAACTGCAAAGTGCAGGCTTGGCAACACTGGATGTCCGCCTGAAGAAGACAGGAAGCACAGGTTAGCAAAGCTGCCTGCCGCGCCAAGACCATCAGTGGCCATGGCTCTGAGCTGTTCATCGCTCCCCCCCCCTTCCACCCCGTTGTCGCCGTGGTTACCAATGCAGAGCAGAGCCATTAGTGTTGTGCTGTTGCAGCCCTTACCCCCTTGGCTGTCTGTGCTCCTCTTGTACCAGGAGCCTCAGCTGTCGCTACCATGCAATGCTCGCTTCCCATGGCAAGTGCCCATGTGTCCCTGAGCCACCATGAACTCCGAGAGCTTCCCTAGCCGCCCCTGAGCCACACAGCCTCTGCTAGTGGCTTGTCCACCTGTATTTGCCCCCTCTGAATGGTCATTGCCCCAGAGTTGCAGAGCTGCGGGTGGTGGCAATTGTAAGGGACCAAACTCTGTTAGTAATGAAATTGAATATGAGCTACAGTCCTCATTAAAAGTAAGGGGTTAGTGCCTCGTGTTTATCTTATTAGAGTACCAAATTTGTGTAAATAAAATTCAGCCGGGTCACAACTCTAACAGAAGGCTCAGTAGGGGAACCCACCGGCTCAGTTTAAATTGTTCGATCATTCCAACAGCAGTAGAAAACACATCCCTCTCCTTTTTTCCCCCAACTTATTATTGACTTCAGAATTTCAAAATGAATTTATTTCTCTAAAAACTAAGAATTCTCTGTGCTAAACGTCCCAGTATATAAGAAATCTTTCCTTGCTCCTCTTATTCTTGAGACTTTGATCCCCAGTACACTAAGTCCAGAAAATTCTCATCTATGAGATTTCAAAATACAAATAAATAGATAGATAAACACACAGTTCAAGCATCCAATATTATATAAGCATGCTTTTTCTATGAGAGAGGGCTGAACTTAACCATTTACATTTCACCATTTACCTTAAATCCGCTCAATGGGAACAAATCCCAGCAGTGCCTCCAATTCTCATCAGCCTATAATGTGCAGTTGAGAAAATCTGGGATTAAACAGGCTGGCTGCATCATTAAGCTAAAAAAAGGCAGTGAAAAAAGACACAACACAGACATGATTTTCAAATTGGGATCAGGACGGCTCTTTGGCCTTAAAGTCAGCTTCCATGTTGGAAAGAGTGAGCCACAACCTGTGATCCATTTATTTATAGGGGGTTTAACAAAGGATTTTTGATAGAATGTTCTTCACCAAATAAGGCAGGGAGTAGGCTGACCAAGCCCCAATGGGTATGCCCAGGTCCAGAGCTATGGGAAAGCAAACTTCTTTGCCAATGGAAGGTGGCGGCCATGTGCATTGCTGAAGTGTGCAATGCCAGACCAACAGCCCCTTGGCTCAAGGCTGAGACAGGATGCTTACTAGCTCATGGGTGACCCACATGGAAAAGTGGAATTTTCTCTCTGGATTTTACTTTTTATTAGAGAGAAGGGGAACATTGTTGGATAAACTATGTAAATATTATGAAATGAATAAGAAATATAATTCTTCACATCAAGAAAGGAAATCACGACTTTATTCAAGCAACTATACAGAGAAGAATCACATTTAAAAGAGAAAATAAAATATAACTCCATTGTTGTAGACATATAATTAATTGTAAAATTGCTTCCATTCAGAATATTTCTAAATCTTCCATAGAAACAGTAACATCATTTCTATATAGACAAATGTGAAGAGACTAGAAATGATACAAAATGAAAGTCAAGTGGACATATTTAAGGAATTTGATACAGCAGATTGAGAAAAAAAAAAGAAAAAGAAAAGGAAAGGAGGAATTTGTAACTCAGGACAATATTCTGGTAACAGAAGTTGGGTGTAATTTGTAAATGATATCATAAATCAGAATTTGCTTTGGATGACTTTTGGTAATTTATTTCCTTCATCATCTATCCCATCACCAAAATTTAGCCATCTTTTATCAAATTAAAAAGAAACAGATAACAGTATGTTCCAGAGGCAGTGTTCATCACCATCTCACACACACACACATTTAAGTTTTTTTTTTTAATTTTATTCATTATACAAAGTATTTGACAGTTTTCTGTGTCTCCTAATTTGCTTATAGATCAAAATTTCTGCATCCTATAGACTATTGCAGAATGCCCAACTTAGATTATGGCTCAGGTCAGTAAACACCCTATAAAATGTAAAATATTAATAGATAAGACAAGGTAGGATAAAGGGATAAGTAATGTTATATCCTGGATATAGTACTTAAATGAAATTAGCCCGAGTGATTACATTTTGAAGTTTCACCATAGTGACCTATATGTAACCCTAGTTATATAACTTATTTTTTGTAAAAGTTGGTTTTGCACTAGATGTGTTTGGAACAATGATGTGATTATATGTATTGGCTGGCTGACTGCTAACTTTAGCTTCTGTGTCATGCTTGTATACCTACACCTACAGTTTCAAGGATGTGGTTTCACTCTTATAAACTCCATTTAACTCAGACCCAGTGTTTTTCCTTGCAGAGACATTTAGGGTCCTGCAGAGAGCAGTCACCAGCTGGCCAAATAAAGACTCTCCAATTTTGATAAAATTCGGACTGAGAGTGTTTTCTGAGTGATTGGCCCACAACAAAGTCTGTGTTTGAGCCAGAAAGGACTTACCTCCGGGAACATTGTCATGATGATAGAGAACAGGAAGGAGGTACTTCCTATTTGCTCTGCTGTTTGAAATTGAACAACAGCAATACAGCTTCATAATGAGGTGGGTTTCTGAAGAAAACCATTATATATCATTATTTGTCTGTCAGAATTTCTGAGTGCCCCAGAGATATACGTGTATTAAATCAGGATATAAGGAAATACACCTGATCCTGGCAGGGTCAGTGGTGCTGTGACACGACACACTAAAAGGCCACAGAAAGGGAAAAAGATACATGGTAAGCAAATATAGTAAACAAAATGTGCTCTGTTTTGCAAACTATAAGTGAACATTTCTAGTTTCACTGCATGGAGGAAATGTTGACTTTGGAGTAAAGTAAGAGCAGAGAGAATGAGAAATATCTTCATACTAAAGAATATTTCACTGTACTACATTGTTCAAGAAGCAAGTGCTTAACCTAATTAGGATCCCATTCTTGTATGTATAATATGTCAAAATACACTCTACTGTCATGCATATCTAAAAAGAACAAATAAAAAATGAAGTAATTTTAAAAAGTCACTTGAAGGGTTTTCATTTTATTCATGAAAATAGTTTAAAGTGAGGAAAGAGCCCATTCTACATGATCAGTGGAGATGGAAATCAATCTTCTAAGTCCCAATAAGTCTATTTTTCAAATTATTTTCAGTTTGTTGTGCTTTTATACAGTGGGTTTGTTTTTTAAACATAGATGGTAAGAATAGGTATATTATCTCAAGTCAACCAAAATATTGATTCTCCCACAGTGACTACCTAATGTCAAATAAGTCACCATCTTGCAAAGTCTTATTGCTAATCATCAGAGCATCATGGGAGGATACAAAGGTAGACCTGGGAACTCTCCACTAGCATTAACACATTTGGAACTCAAGTGTGTGTTTGTTTGTCTTCCTAGAATAATAAGAACTCTATTTTCCATCTTCTAGCTGCACAAAAAGCTGCAGATATGGCAGAAGTCAATCCTACCTAATGTGCTTAAAAAAAAGTGATGCACACAATTCTACTTTTTTCTCTTACATCTGTTAACAAGGATAAGTTCCATTACTAAATACACTTAAATAGTTTCCAAAATACAAGCATGAATTCTTTAATATTTACATTGGCATATTGATTGATTAAAACTTGTAACAATTTAAAAATAAAAACTAATGTCTGTCTTTCTCAGATTATTCCATAAAATAGAAAAGAAGGGAACAATATAAAATTCTTTCTATGAAGCCATTATCTCCAAGATACTAAAACCAGGCAAAGACTCTTAAAGGAAATAAAACTTCAGAATAATATTCCTTATTAACATAAATGCAAAAATTCTTAATAAAATTTTGGAAAATCACATTGAAAAACACATTAAATAGATAGGACAGTATAATTGAGTGGGTTTTATGCTAGTGATGCAAGGTTGGTTGAACATAACACAAGTCTATAAATATAATTCACCAAATAAAATTGAATACAAAAATCACAAGATTATCTCTGTAGATGCAGAAAAAGCCTTTGATAAAATCCAGCACCATTCATGTTAAGAACACTGGAGAAGCTAGGGATAGAATGAACTTACCTCAACATTATGAATGCTACATGTGACAAACCTCAAAATCAACATTATACTAAAGAACAACATTATACTGGAGAAAATCTGAAAGCATTTTCTCTAAATCAGGAAAAGTAAAAACATATCTACTCTCACCACTGTTATTGAACATAGTGCTTGAATCTCTAGCCAGAGCAATCAGATAAGGGATGGAAATTAAGGGAATACAAATAGGATAAGAAGATAAATTATGTAGCTTTTTCTGGTGAATTAATCCTCTATCTATAAGAACCAAAATAGTCCATGATGAGTTTATAAACAAATTCAGCAATGTAGAAGAATATAAGATCAACATAAATATATCAATCACTTTTCTTTTCTCTAAAAAGCAGTGTTGAAAAAGAAATCAGAAAAATTGTTTCATTCAAAATAACTTAATAAAAATGAAGTACTTAATACATACTTGGGAATAAATGAAAACCAAAAAGGTTTTGGTTTTCTATAAAACACTGAACAAAAATTGAAGATGATTTGCTCTCCAGCCAGCCAATGATGATGATGGGGGAAAAATTTGAAGATGACCTTAGAAGATGGAAAGATCTCCCATGCCCTTAGATAGGCAGAATTAATATTTTGGTAATGCTACAAAATGCATTATACAGATTCAATTAAATTCTCATCAAGATACCAATGGCATTCTTCACAGACCTAAGAAAATGAAATCCTAACATTCTGTCAGAAGAATAAAAGACCCAGAGTAGTCAAAGCAATTGTGAGTAACAAGAGTGAAGCTGGAAGCATCACAACACCTCATCTCAAATTATTCTACAGGGCTATAGCAACAAAATAAGCATGGCACTGGAAGAAAAACAGACAAAAAGACCAGTGGAATAAAATAGGAGAACATACATTGAGGAAAGCTAGTCTTTTAAACAAGTGGTGTTTGGAAAACAGGACATTCATAAATAGAAGAGGAAAATATATCCCTATCTTTCACCCTGCTTAAAAGTCAACTCAAATTATATCAAAGACCTAGGAATTAGACTAGAAACTTTGCAACTGCTAGAAGAACTCTTAGGATCAACATTTCAGCATATTGACAGAGGCACCAACTTCCTTAAAAATATCCATAAAGTACTAGAAATACAACCAAAGATCATTATGTGGGACCACATCAAATTGAAAATCTTCTGCACAGCAAAGGAAATAATTGAGAGTGTGAAAAGAGCATCTACAGAATGGGAGAAAATATTTTTTTGCTATTTATTGTACAAGGGATTAATATCCAGAATAGATAAAGAACTCATAAAACTTAACAACAAGCTGGGGATGGTGGCACACGCCTGTAATCCCAGTGCCTTGGGAGGCTGAGGCAGGAGGATGGCAAGTTCAAAGATAACCTTAGAAAAATGAGGTGCTAAGAAACTGAATAAGACCCTGTCTATGAATAAAATTCAAAATAGGGCTGGGTGTGTGGCTCAGTGTTCAAGTGGCCCTGAGTTCAATTCCTGGCACCCCTCCCCCCAAAAAAAAACACACAATAAAACCCAATCAATAAATGGGAAAAATAACTAAACAGACATTTCTGAAAAGAAGAATAAAAATTGTCAGGAAATACATGAAAAATGTTCAACATCTCTAGCAGGTAGGGGAATACAAATCAAAACTAAATTGAGATTTCACCTCACTTCAGTTATAATGACAATCATCAATAATTCAAACAATATAAATGTTGGCAAGAATTGAGGGAATAAGTACATTTATACATTGTTGGGACAGTAAAGTAGTAGAACCACTTTGGAAAGCAGTATGAGCTTCCTCAAAGAGCTAGGAATGGAATCACCATATGATTCAGCTATCCCACTCCATTGTATTTATCTGAAAGAATTAAAAGTCATATACAATAGTGAAACAAGAACAACAGTATTTCAGCACTAGAAGTCACAATGGACTTCTTATGTAATAAGTGCAGATGTTCACCAACAGATGAATGGGGAAACAAAATGTAAAATGTATATACAATGGATTTTTTGCTACTATAATGAATAACGAAATGTCAGAAATTTCTGGTAAATTGATTGAACTGAAGAAAATCATGCTAAATGAAATGTCAGGCTCAGAAAATCAAGGGTGGAATGTTGTTTCTCATATGTGGAAGTAGAGCAAAATAAGGTGAAAAGGGGAACACACTATGTTAATGGAAATGTTATTAGTGAAATGGGGAAGGGGGATTAGTGGATTAGTGGGGAGAGCAGAGTGATGGGAATGTGGTGAAACAGTGGAATGAGGTTTCTCACATTATTCTCTATGCATGTGTGAATTTACCACAGTGAAGTTTATTAATGGGGACCAATCTGGAACAAATTATATTTCCTGCATGTGTGATTATGTCAAAATGAACTCCACTGTTATGTATTGCTACAATGCACTAATAAAACCACAAAATATAAGAAGCAGTATAAAAAATAAAATACCTCATTTATCAAAAGACCACCATAAAAGTATACACATAAAAATACTTCCACCAAATGGAAACTATTTAAATGATATTACTCAATAAAGACAGCTCCATGGATTCTTTGCTTATCAAACTATTTCTTTGAGAAAACATTCCTCTGAGAAACTATACCTGTGACTATATTTCAGTGAAGAGCTAAATTCCAGAGATCACTGTTCACATCTTCCCCATTGTGATATATTTTTCTCACAATGACCAAAATACCTAACATAAACTACATAAAGAAAAATGATTTGCTTTGATTCATAGTTTTAGACGTTATATTCCATGTTCAGTTGGTTGGCTCCTTTTCTTTGGGCCTGAGGTGAGGCAGAATATCATAGTGGAAGGACATGGTGGAAGAAAACTTTTCAGCTCATGGCAGCAGGGAAACAAAGTAGGGGTGCAGGGACAAAATAAATTCCCCACAATCATGCTTCCAGTGACTTACTTCTTCCAAGTGTGCCCTGCTGACCTACAGTTTCCACCATCTTTCAGTAGTCCATTCAGTTATAAATTGATTAATTCACTTATGAGGTCAGAACCCTCATTACCCATTTAGTTCTCAAAAGCCCCATCTCTGAACTTTGGTGCATTGGGTACCAAGACTTTAACACATGAGTTGTTTTTTTTTTTTTTGGGGGGGGGTTTCCAGATCCAAACCATAACACCCATATCTTAACAATTAGCTCTAATTCTTTTAAGGGAGGAATCAAACTATCGTAATCACACTACCTGAATACAAATTACAGGCTAATGAACTGTCGTGGTGTCTATAGTTTCCATCCACTGAGAGTTCCCTACAACCTCCCTCTAATTACTTCTGTGTTTAATAATATAGACAGAAAAAATAAAATCCAAATTTATGACTTGCCAGTAGTTGCTAAAACTGAATTTATGGGACGGAAAGCAAAAAGTATACCAGAAACTAATTGGTTTGCTAAAATAACATCAGTAATTGCGGGGCAGTGGTGTTGGAATCTGTTCTCTCTATTGCAGTGCTGGAGTTTGGCAGAGCCATAGCATAGTTTTTTTGAAAACTTTCAAAAAAAGTTTTGAAATCGTATGAAAATATGACCAGAAAAGGTATGTGAAAGCCATGGATTTTGGAGTACTGTATACTTCTTACTTCATCTTACTGTATACTTCTCATCGTGATTATATATATATCAGAGTGAATTAGGTGTTGGAAAAGCATTAAGAAACTACCATTTTCAGGCTTTGTACTAGGTTTTCTAATTTTTTTTTCATATGTTTTCTCATTCACTGAATCTCATGTGTATAGTCAGTCTCCAGTTGGAAATTATTTTAAGGGCCATGAATGTCTCTGTGATGGTATTAAGAACAACACAATATAAAGATGCACACATTATTAATGTATTTTTAATGTTAATACTTTTATATCATAACACCTCCATACATAGATTATATTCCATTATTAATTTATATCTCAACATCATTATCCCTATATCACATGTTCAATGATCTCTTTCAAATTATGTTTTTCCAGCATTATCTTTGTAAGTACTGATGGCATTTATTTTGCTGTATCTGCTTTGTCCAGTGCTTGAGGCAGTATTGACAAAACCTAGAACTATAAACCTAGTAAACCATGCAATATTTATTGTATGGGGGATTACTCCTAGGGAATTTCTGTGTTTAATAAATTGTTGTACTTCCCTGTCTTCCTAAAGAACTTAAATATGGTAATCCATGATCAGCTCCTTTCTATCTAAACAATAGAAAAGTACCATTGAGTGATGGTATTAAGAATAATACAATATAAAGATGCACACATTATTAATGTAAAATTAGTGGTTGTACTAATTTACAGTTCCACCAACAATGTACGAGTGTTCCCATTTCCCTTTTAGGAACTATTTTCACATCCTGAATTCAATCCAGTTAGCCTTTTCCATGCTTGTATACCATTCTTAGTGATCGTTTTTTTGAAATTTGATATTGTTTTAAATTGGTGAATATAAATTGTATATGTATATGGAGAAAAATTAGATTTTTATACATGTATACATTATAGATGTTGAACAAGCTAATTATTATATTCATCAGCCCATATTTAATTTGTCTATGATGAAATTTAAAACCCTCTTTTAGTTATTTTTTAAGATATTGTACATGGTTATTAACTATAGTCACCCTGCTCTGCAATAAAATATTATAACTAACTCTTCCTATCAAACTGTAGTTTTGTAATGGCTTACCCCATCCACCTCCCTGCCACATCTCTGAGAACATTCTAATCTATCCCTATGAGATTGACTGTTTTGGATTCCATATATAAGTGAAATAATATAGTATTTGTTTCTCTGTGCTTGACTTTTAATTTAACACAATGTTCTCCAGGTTCATCCACATAGTAGAAAATGACAGAATTTTCTGATTTTTTAAAAACTGAATAATATTTTATTTTATTTTATTTCCTTCTCACACATATGTACACTTTCCATATTTTAGTTATGGTGAACAAGGTTGCAATGAACATGGAAGTGCAGATATCTATTTGGCATGCTGATTTCAAATTCTTTTATATTTGTTCTTTTTAGGTATATATCAGTGATTGAATATATTTGATATATTTCTACAACTATGGACTGTATCTTATTCTAATTAGGATCACTGTCTTGTGGATTTAAAGGATACTGAGATTCACTATGGAATTTTCATAACTCTACACAAGAAAATTAGGTCAGATCCATTCCCTGTCTTTCCTATTCCTAACCCCTTCCCTTCCCTTTATTCCTATTGTTTCATCTATCTGTTCTTCCTTTGCTCCAATTACTGTTGGTTAGCATTAACATATCAGAGAGAACATTAGCACTTTTGTTTTTTGGGATTCGTTTTTTTTTTTTTTTCACTTAGCAAGCATTATAGTATCCAGATACATCCATTAACTGGCAAATGTCATAAAGTCATACTTCTTTATGGCTGAGCAATACTCCCTTATATTTATATACCACAATTTCTTTATCTATTCCTCCGTTAATGGGCATCTAGGTAGGTTCCATAGATTGGCTATTGTGAATTGTGCTGTTTATAGCAATATAGCTGTTTATAACATTGATGTGGTGGTATCACTGTAGAATGCTGATTTTAACTCCTTTGGATATAAACTGAGAAGTGAGACAACTGGGTGAAGTGGTGGTTTCATTCCTAGTTTTGTGAGGCATTTCCACACAACCTTCAGAGTTGTACTAATTTGCAGTTCCACCAACAATGTATGAGTGTTCCTATTTCTCAATATTGTCATCAAAATTTACTGTTGCTTGTATTCTTGATAATTGTCATTCTAGTTGGAGTGAGATTAAATTTGAGTGTAGTTTTAATTTGAATTTATCTAATTATTAGATATGTTGAACTTTTTTCATATATTTGTTCATCTTTTGTATTTTTTCTTTTGCAAAATGATTAGTTTTTTTGCTCATTTATTGATTGGGTTATCGGATTTTGTGGTAAGATTTTTGAGATTTTGTTTATTCTGGAAATTAACACTATCTGAGGTGTAAGCGGCAAAGATTTTCTCACATTCTATAGGCTTTCTATTTATGCTTTTGATTGTTTACTTTGATGTATCTTTTATTGTGATGCCATTCCATTTATTAATTTTTGATTTTAACTTCTTGAGCTTTAGGAGTCTTGTTGAGGAAATTAGTTTCTAAGATAACATGTTGAACCTTTTCTTCCAATAGTTTCATGATCTGTGGTTTAATACCTAGGTCTTTGATTCACAATGAGTTCGATTTATGCAGGGTGAGAGATAGGGGTTAAATTTCATTCTAATACATGTCTGCATCATTCATTGAAGAGGCTATATTTTCCTCAATCTATGATTTTGGTGCCTTTTTCTAGTGTTAGATAACTGTATTTATTTGGTTTCTTTCTACATATTTTAGTCCATTCCATTCGTCTTTATGCCTGTTTTTATGCCAAAATCATTTTTTTTTTACTATAGCTTTGTAGTGTAACTAAAGGTCAAGTATTGTGATTCCTCCTGCTTTGCTTCACTCATTAACAAATGTTTTAGCTATTCTGGGCCTTTTATTTTTCCAAATGAATTTCATGACTTTTTTTTCTTTTTCTTTTTCTTATCAAAATCATTGGAATTTTGAAAGAAATCATATTAAATCAGTACAGAACTTTTTGTAGTATGGCCATTTTGACAAGATTAGTGCGAACATGAGAGGATTTTCCATCTTCTAAAGTCTTCTTCACTTTCTTCCTTTAGTGCTCTGTAGTTTTTACTGTGGAGGTATTTCACCTCTTTTTTGAGGTTGATTTTGAAGTATTTTTTGAGGCTGTTGTGAAATGTATAGTTTTCCTAATTTCTCCTTCAACTGATTCATCATTGGAGTGTAGGAAAGCAGTTGATTTCTGGGTGTTAATTTTGTATCCTGCTACTTTGCTGAATTCATTTATGAGTTTTAAAAGTTTTCTGGGAGAGTTTTGGTGTCTTCTCAATATAGAATTATGTCATCACCAAACAGAGATAATTTGAGCTCTTATTTTTCTATTCATATCCCATTAATTTCTTACTTTTGCTTAATTTCTCTGGCTATATTTTCAAGGACTCTGTTAAATATAATAAATATTTTATTATATTTTCTAAGAGTTGCTTTGGGGCCTAAGATATAGTCTGTTTTAGAAAATAATTCAGGTGCTGTTGAGGAGAAAGTTTATTCCGTCATTAATGCATCAAATATTCTTTATTTGTCTGTTATTTCTTGTTTTTGTATAATTCCCTTCACCACTATGAAGTGACCTTCTTTGTCTCTTCTGATTATCTTTGACTTTAAGTCCACTTTATCTGATACTAGGATAGAAACCCCTGGTTGTTTCTGGTGCGTATGGGAATGGCATTTTTTTCCCCATTCTTTTACCTTCATCTGTTGATGTCTTTGCCTATGAGGTGAGTTTTCTGAAGGACAACATGTCGTTGGGTCTTGTTTGTAAATACAATCTGCAAGTCTATGTCTTTTGTTTGGTGAATTTAAGTCATTGTTATTATTGAAAAGTTATTTTTAGTTCCTGTCATTTTTATTTGTGGTTTCTAAGTTGGATTAGTTTATCCTTTGATTTACTCCAGTGTGTTTCCTCCCTTTACAGGTTTTAAATTTTCATTTTTATTTTCTTCCTCATGAAATATTTTATTGAGTATGTTTGGTAATGCAGACATTTTACTTGTAAACTATTTTGTTTATACTAAAAGATTTTTATTTTATTGTCAATTATGGAGCTTAATTGTGATGGTATATTATACTTAGTTGGCATTCATTTTCTTTTAGAGCTTGGTATATGTTTTTCTAACACCTCCTAGGTTTGATGGTCAGGGGTGGGAAATCAGCTGCAATTTGGATTTGTTTATCTCTAAATGTGACCAGTGGGTTTTTTTTCTCTCAACCTTTAGTATTTAATCATTTTTATGCATGTTAGGCATTTTCACAATAATGTGCCTTGGTGTTGGTCTGATGTAAATTTATATATTTGGGGTTTTGTAAGCCTCCTATATTTGATTGCCCATGTTATTCTTCAGGTTTGAGAAATTTCTTCATCTAGCACAATAAATCTTATATTTGGCCTTTTCATGTTATCCCATATTTTTTGAAAATTCTGTTTATGGTCTCTTAATGCTTTTTCTGCATGGTCAATTTTATTTTCAAAATTATATATTTTGTCTTCTTTGCCTGAAACTCTATATTACAAATTGTCTAGTTGGTTTGTGATGCTTTCCATTGAATTCTTAATTTTGTTTATTGAATCCTTCATTTCAGGGTTTTCCACTTAGTTCTTTTTCAGAATCTCTTTATTGAAGTGATCTTTCACTTCCTGTAGTTTCTCTCTGACCTCACTTCTTCTGTTGACCTTTACTTCACAGATCAGTTGAACTATGAGCCTTCTAAACTATGTTTCTGACATTTTTTTCCATTATGGGGTTGAGGATTTTGTTATGGATGTATTTTGGTTTGTTTGGGATGGTTTGTTTCTTTGCTTTTTTATGTGATTTATTTGTCTACCCATCTAACAGTATGAATCTGAGATTGAAGAATTTCTATACCATGAATGTGTCATGTCCCTGAAGGTTTCTAGTACCTCATGGTTTAGGGAAGAAAGTAATAACAACACCCAATGAAAAAAAAATAAATAGCTTTAACTGACTTAGTATCTATTTTGACATCTACAATGTTAATTGGTACAATAAACAGAAATGGTATTGTATGCAATTTCCAACAGTAAAAGTAGTAATTTTGTATAGAGTTTACTATTTCAAAAGGTGAACAGGGAGAATTCATAAGAGATATATTATGTGAAGATTTTGTGGGAAGATATGAGAATGTAGAAGTAAAAAAATCATTAAACACACAAACAAAGGGAAGAATTAAAGAGAGAACAATAGAATTCGGCTATTAACAAAAGAAAAGGGAGAAAGAGAATCAAGAGATATATACAAGTGAAAGGCAATACAAAACAAAACCAAGATATCCTAATCAGAAACACTAACCCTCTAAAGATAGAGTCGTAAAAATAACAATCTTAAAAGTTGTTAGAGATAAGTGAGACACATAGGAATATGTATAAATGTCCATGAGCTGCTCAGTACACAACCAAAATAAGAGAAAAAGAAAGAAGAGAGAAAATAAATAAGTGACACTAGGAATTTTAAAATGTTCCTGATGGAAAATTAAGAAATTGTTTCCAATGCAATTGCATTGTCTGTTCCTAAATGTCTTTCTTTCCATTTTTTCTACATACAAGAGTAGCAGCCACAATCTGTCAAGTATTGCTTGTTGAGATTCCAGTCAAAGTTCAAAAAATTCAGGTGGAACTATTTGGAGAATGTTTGTTGTTCTACTCTCAGGGTGGGCTCGCTGTAGTATTCTGTGAAATTTCCTGCACATGGAGCTCCTAAAGGCAGGGTTTAGGTCTATATAGGCCCCAGGTTCTTCATTGCATGTAGATTGGTCTGAACATCTTAGATCAGTGCATCTCCAGAGCCCAGCAGATGCTGATCCACACTGGGAGACTGCACCCCAGGAGTCTCCTCTGTGTTCCATTCATGAGGCAGAGGAGCCAATTTTTTGTCCCCTGCACCAGCCATGGATCCTATACTTCCTGAAACTCTGGGATCAGTCCCCAAGCACATGCTCACCCCCAACCCACCTGATGGAATACCTGGCCCACCTCAGCTGATCTTGCAAGGGGCCATACTCAAAGGGTGTGGGGGTCTCTGGATCTCTTGGGTCCTCACAAACTATATTCCCCTGACAAAATACTTTCTGCAGGTGAATTTTTCCTGGTCTCATAGGCACACACTGAGTCATGTGGAAGGTGTTTGTCAAGTGGAGTTTTAAGATCTAACTTGGATTACTGAGGTGTGAGTTCCTGGACTTGCTTCCATAGTTGCAGGCTGCTGTAGCCAGATATGACTCCTACCTCTGTTCTTCATAGACATTTTTTTTTTTTATGCTGCAACTTCCTAGTGCAAAGATGTAGTATAGTTCACCCTCTGTCTCAGTCAGGCCATGTCCTTGATCTCTAATTTGTTTATACCAAGATACACTATGTCAAAAGCCATCTCACTGAGAAGTTATTTATCTGCTTTCTTAGTTGCACACCACAGAGCAGCATGGAAAGTAACCTCCTCTACTCTGCCATCTTTCTGTGATGATTTCAACTTCTTTAGCTTTATACCTAAAAGGGGAATTGCTGGATTGTATGGTAATTGCTGGATTGTATGGTAATTCATTCCTTCTTTCCTTCCTTCCTTCCTTCCTTCCTTCCTTCCTTCCTTCCTTCCTTCCTTCCTTCCTTCCTTCCTTCCTTCCTTCCTCTTCTTCTTCTTCTTCTTTTTTTTTGGTGCTGGGGATTGAACCCAGGGCCTTGTGCATGAGAGACAAGCACTCTACCAACTGAGCTATATCCCCAGCCTTTTGGTAATTCCATTTTCAGATTTTTTGAGAAACATCTGTACTTTTTTCCTAATTAATGTATTAATTTATATTATCATCAACAGATAAGTGTTTCATTTTCTTTGTATCTTGTCTGAGTTTAGATTTCATTTTTCAATAATAGAAAATCTAACATGCATATAAAATCTCTGTGTGGTTCTAATTGCTGAATGTTTTAAAATGTATTTGTTGACTATTCATATTTTTTTTTGTGAAATGGCTATTTAAGTTATTTGATAATTTTTAATTAGGATTTTCCTTTGTATTAGCAATTTGAATTTCTTGTATATTTTGAATATTAGCTCATTATGTGATTATGACTTACAAATGTTTTCCATTATGTGAATTATCACTTTATTAATTACTTCCTATGCTATATAGAATCTTTTTAGTTTGATGCAATCCCATTGGTCTAATTGTGCTTTCATCTGCTGTGTTTTTGTTTTTATGTCCAAGTAATCTCTCTACTCAGACTAATTTCATGGATATCCCACTCCCCATTTTTTGTAAGAGTTCTATAGATTCTGGTCTTATATTTAAGTTCTTAATTCATTTTTGGGGCTTTGTATAAAGAGTGAGATAAGAGTTCACTTTTAGTCTTCCCTATATGGATATTCATTCTTGACACCATTTATTAAATAAGTTGTTCTTACATGGTAGTTGCTTGGCAACTTTGTCAAAAGTAAATTGTTTATTTTTGCAATCCATTATATTTTTTTGGGTAATCTAGTTTATACTACTTGTCAATGTATTTGCATTTATGCCAGTTCCATGCTGCTTTTATTACAACAGTATTGGAAAATATTTTGAAATGTGATACCTCCAACTTGCTGTTTTTTAATCATGCCTCCAACTTGCTGTTTTTTAATCAAGATTTCTTTGCCTAGACTTGGCATTTTGTGTTTCTATGCACAATTTATAAATGTTTTTCTATATTTTGTAAAGAATTACATCGAAGTTTTTATAGTCATTATATTGAATCTGTACATTGGTTTGAATAATACAGACATTTTAATAATATCAATACTTTCAGTAAACAAAGAAAATATCTTTCTATTTATCTGAATCATCTTCAATTATATTCATCTTATATTTTATATGTTTTACTATACAGATATTTTACTTATTTGGTTAAATTTACTTCTAAGTAATTTTTTCAATGATATTGTACATTGTATTATTTTCTTAATTTCTTTTAAGATGGAGTGTCTGTGCTGGTGATATACATAAGTTGGTAGAGTGCTTGCCTTTCACACACTAGGCCCTGGGTTCAATACCGAGCACTGTTAAAAAAAAAATAGAGTGTCATTAGTGTACAGAAATGCTACTCATTTCTTTAAGTTGATTTGTTATTTTGCAATATCACTGAGCTGACTTTTCAATGTTAAAAGATTTTGGTATAGTCTTAAGGATTTTCTATATGTATACATAATATGTCACTAGCAAACTGGGATAAGAGCTACTTTTACTGCATCTCATAAACTTTAACATGTTGTGTTTCCATTTTCACTTGTCTGCAGATATTTTAAAATTTCCCTTATAATTTATTATTTGATCCATCAGCTGAATTAATTTCCATATATCTATGAATTTCTAAAAATTTCTCCTATTACTTATCTATTTTCATGCTACTGAGGTCAGAAAATATATTCCTAAGTATGATTTCACTCTTCATAAATTAGTTAAGGCATTTTCTAGTCTAAAGTATGTACATTTACATTTGAAAAAAAATGTGTATTTTGTTTCTGTTGAATGGAATATTCTGATATGTATGTTAAATATAATTGATTATAAATTTAGTGTAAGTCCAACATTTCCTTATACATTTTTTGTTTGGATTATCTATCCAGTCTTGACAGATCATGCAAATAAATTCTCCACTACTTCTGTATTTTATTTAGGTCTTTTTGCATATTTCTTAGTATTTGCTTTAAATATTAGGTGCTCTGATGATGGGTGGGAATACAATTTCTATATGCTTTTGATGATGGATATTTTTATTTACTCTTCTTGTGACTATTGTAGGGAATTGCTTAGTAGTTATCTAGTGTCTTACGTAAATATTTTATATTGATAATAGTCTATTTTAAGCTTATAACAAATTAGTTTTTTTGTTTTACTTTTTATGCTTTTATTAGTGCATTATAATTATATATAATACTTGGGTTCATTTTGCCATAATCATACATACATTCATTTTTATAAATATTATAAGTATATTTTAGTTGGTTTATTTATTCTAACTTGTTATATATGACAGTAAAATGCATTTCAATTAATAGTACACATATGCAACACAATTTTTCATGTCTCTGTATACAAATTACAGTCACACCATTCGTGTCCATACATGTAATTGGCATAATGACGTCCATCTCATTCTACCATCTTTCCTACCCTCCTGCCCTCTCCCATCCCCTCCCTCATCTTTGCCCTATCAAAGTTCTTATATTCCTCCCATACTTCCCACTCCATTCCATTATGGATCAGCATTCTCATATCAGAGAAAACATTTTGCATTTGTTTTTGGGGGGGATTGGCATACTTCATTTAGCGTAATATTTTCCAACTCCATCCATTTACCTGCAAATGCCTTGATTTTATTCTCTTTTAATGCTGAGTAATATTCCATTATATACATATACCACAGTTTCTTTATCCATTCATCTACTGAAAGGCATCTAGCGTGGTTCCACAATTTAGCTATTGTGAATTGTGCTGTTATAAACATTGATGTGGTTGTGTCACTATAGTATACTCTTTATAAGTCCTTTGGGTAGAAACTGAGGAGAGGAATAGCTGGGTCAAATGGCCAGTTTTTGAAGGAATCTCCATATTGCATAACATATGGGTTGCAGGGATTTGCAGTCCCACAAGCAATGTCTGATTGTGCCTTTCCCCCCACTTATTGTGGTTTGTATTCTTAATAGGTACCATTCTGACAGGAGTGAGATGAAGTCTTAGAGAGTTTTGATATGCATTTCTCTAATTGCTAGAGATGTTGAACATTTTGTCATATATTTGTTGATTGATTGTATATCTCCTTCTGAGAATTGACTGTTCAATCCTTGGCCCATTTATTGATTGGCTTATTTGTTTCTTTAGTGTTAAGATTTTTTAGTTCTTTACATATTCTGAAGGTTACTGCTCTAGATGATATGTGTTTGTGTGGTAAAAATTTGCTCCCTTTCATTAGGCTCTCTCTTCACTTCACTGATTGTTTCCTTTGCTGAGAAGAAATTTTTTAGTTTATTGATTTATTAATTCTTGATTGTATTTTTGTGCTATAGGACTCTTATTAAGGAAGTCAGGGCCTAATCCAACATGATGAAGATTTGGGCCTAATATTTCTTCTACTAGGCACAGGGTCTCTGGCTTCATTCCTAGGTCCTTGATCCACTTTGAGTTTTGTGCATGGGGAGAGATAGGGGCTTAATTTCACTTTGTTGGATATGGATTTCCAGTTTTCTCGGCACCATTTGTTGAAGAGCCTATCCTTTCTCCAATATATGTTTCTGGTGCCTTTGTCTAATATGATATAACAGTATTTATATGGATTTTTGTCTGTGTCCTCTATCCTGTTCCAGTAGTCTATAAGTCTATTTGGGTGCCAATACCATGCTTTTTAAGTATTATTGCTTTGTAGTATAGTTTAAGGTAACCACCTGCTTCACTCTTCTTGCTAAGGATAGCTTTAGCTGTTCTGGGTCTATTATTTTTTCAGATGAATTTCATGACTGCTTTTTCTATTGAAATTTCATTAAATCTGTATATTGTTTTTGGCACAATGGCCATTTTGAAAATATTAATTCTGCCTATCCAAATACAAGGGAGATCTTTTCATTTTCTAAGGTCTTCCTTAATTTTTTTTTCCATTCTGTAATTTCCATTTTAAGTATTTCAGCTCTTTTGTTAAATTGATCCCATTTTTTGAGGCTATTGTAAATGGGATAGTTTTCCTAGTTTCTCCTTAAGAGGATTTGTCACTGATGTACAGAAATGCCTTTGGTTTATGGGTGTAGATTTTATATCCCACTACTTTGATGAATTCATTTATTAGTTATAGAAGTTTTCTGGTTAAATTTTTTGGGTCTTCTAGGTATGGAATCACATCATCAGCAAATAGTTATAATTTGAGTTCTTCTTTTCCTATCCATATCCCTTTAATTTCTTTCCTCTAATTGCTCTGGCTAGAGTTTCAAGAACTATATTAAATAGGAGTGGTGAAAGAGGGCATCTCTATCTTGTTCCAGTTCTTAGAGGGAATGCTTTCAATTTTTCTCCATTTAGAATGATGTCAGCCTGGGGCTTAACATAGATAGCATTTATAATGTTGAGCTATGGTTCCGTTATTGCCTCATATGTACAAGGCCCTGGGTTCAATCCCCAGCACCACAAGAAAAGAAGAAGTAGATTTTTCTTGTATATGATTTGTCGGAATTTTATTGAGAACTTTTGCATCTGTGTTCATTGGAGGTATTGGTCTGAAGTTTTATTTTCTTTGTTGTGCCTTCCTCTGGTTTGGGAATCAGGGTGATATTGGCCTCATAGAATGAGTTTGGAAGTGGTCCCTATTTTTGTGTTTCATGAAATCATTTGAAGAGTATTGATATTAGTTCTTCTTTGAATGTCTTGTAGAATTCAGGTGTGTATCCATCTGGTTCTGGGCTTTTCTTGGTTGGTAGATTTCTGATGGTATCTTATATCACTTTGTTTGAAATTGTTCTGTTTAACTTTTGTGTGTCATCCTGATTCAGTTAGGGCAATTCATATGACTCTATAAATTTGTCAATGCGTTCAATATTTTCTATTTTATTGCAATACAAATTTTCAAAAAAATTTCTAAATATCTTTTGTATTTCTGTAGTGTCCAACATCATATTTACTATTTCATCAAAGATGTTTGTAGTTTGAGTTTTCTCTCTCCTCTTCATTAGCATGACTAAAAATATCTATCTATCTATCTATAATTTTTCAAAGGACCATCTTTTTGTTTTGTCAATTTTTCCAATTTTTCCTTTTGTTTTAATTTTGTTAATTTCAGCTCTGATTTTAATTATTTTCTATCTTCTACTGATTTTGTTGTTGATTTGTTCTTCTTTTCCTAGGTCTTTGTGATTCCATATTGGGTCATTTATTTGTAGACTTTTTCTTCTTTTAAGGAATGAACTCCATGCAATGAACTTTTCTCTTAGTACTGCCTTCATAGTGTTTCAGAGATTTCAACATGTTGTATCAGTGTTCTCATCTGCCTCTAAGAATTTTTTAATCTTCACTTTGATGTCTTTTGCAACCCATTGTTCATTCAATAGCATAGTATTTATTCTCCAAGTGTTGGTGTAGCTTCTATTTTTTATTTTATCATTTATTTATAATTTTATTCCATTATGGTCTGATAGAATGCAGGGTAGAATCTCTACTGTTTTATATTTGCTAAAAGTTGATTTGTGGCATAGTATATGGTCTATATTCAAGAATGATCCTTGTGCTGCTGTGAAGAAAGTGTACTCACTTGTTGATGGATAACATATTATAGAATATATAAATATATATATATATATTCTATACCTATTTTCTTTCAAAGCTTGGTATAACTTGTCCCAGGAACTTCTAGCTTTCAGGGTCTGGGTTGAATAATCTGCAGATGTCCTAATTGGTTCCCCCTGATATGTAATCTGATTTATTTCTCATGTGGCTTTATCTGTATGCTAGATATTTTTATTATAATATGCCTTGCTGTGGATCTGTTGTGATTTTGCACATTTGGTATACTGTAAGCCTCTTAATTTGATTTTCCAATTCATTCTTTATGTTTGGAAAATATTCGGATATTGTTTTATTGAATAGATTGTTCATTCCTTTGGTTTGGAGCTCTATGTCTTCTTCTCTTCCAGTTATTCTTAAATTTGGACTTTTTATGTTATCTCATAATTTTAAAATGTTTTGCTCATGGTTTCTTGCCGTCTTCACTGTGCAGTCAACATTTTTTTCGATATTATATATTTTAGGTTCAGTGTCTAAGGCTCTGTATTCCAAGTTATCAAATCTTATGGTGATGCTTTTAATTTGGTTTATTGTTTCTTCCATTTAAAGGATTTCTGTTTTGTTTTTTCAGAATCTCCTCATTGAAGTAATCTTTTGCTCCTATATTTTCTTATGTAGCTCTTTATCAAAATGATGCACATCATGAACTCTATCTCTGTTATTTCTTCTGTTGTGCTGGCTATGGATTCTAATAATATAATATCTTGGTTTGTTTAGGGAACTTACTTTCCTTCTTTTTTCATGTTGTTTGTGTCTTTCCTTCTAGCATTGTGGATCTGAGGCATTACAGTTTTTTAACTTAGAGGCTTATAGTGACTCTGCTGGTTTCTAATACCTCTCCTTAAAGGGAGATAACAATGTGAACAGGCCTCAATACAAACAATATACAACTTTAAATAGCTGCTATTAAGATGTTTATGGTTTTGTCACAATATACAGAAATGGAAAGTTCAATTATTATCTTAACTATGAACAGTAGGTTTGCAAAAGGGTCTAGAGTTTCTTATGGTGGATAAAGAACTGGGGGTGAGGTGCACAATGAGATATTGAGAAGGTAGGAGGTGATGATATAGAATTATTAGATCTTAGTGTGAAAGAGGAATCTAAAGAAGTTAGTAGCAGGAGAAGAGGCAGAAAATTATTTGGGGAATCAAGTAAGTGCGGAGACAGTAGAATACAAAAAAGCAGCAAATGTAAATATTAAGAAAAGTAAAAAAATGTAAAAATAGGAGACAAAAAATATATACCACCACTATAATGTACTATTAAAACATCCCAGTCCTCAGTAGCCTAATTCATGAAAAATACTTGATTTCACAAATGTTGTGGATATGAGGGAGGGAGAAGAGTGAGAGAGAGAAAAAAATCTGAAGGAAGATGCAAGAATTGTTTTTGTTGGGGATCAGTATCTTTCCAGCTTCCCTTCTCATCTAATAGTTGGGGTTGTCTGTTATTTGATGGTATCTCCACCCGTGGGATGGTGAATGTTATTAGGATAGGAGGGTTGGTATTGAGGGCAAGGCTCCTGTAAGTGGGGTAGAGCACTTGCCTGTCCCCGATGGGAGACTACATCTCAAGGATCTCTTTTGAGATGTGGGCACCCGGTCTTATCTCCTTATATCACCTGTAGACCTTGCAATTCCTGGTCTCTAATTTAGTTTCTAAACTGTATCTAACTCATCCCCTCTCTTTCTACTTTCCAATCAGGAACCTTTCTTTTAGGAAGTTTTGTGGGCTGTGCACTGGGGGCCATACATCTATCACAGATAGCTGCTTTATTTTGGGCAGGTCAGGACCCAGTTTTGCAACATGGTTTTGTGAGCTACAGACTGGCTGAGTAGCCACAGGCAATGTGCCAGGTTACCTGTTGCAGGGGTTGGGGGGGAGACTTTCAGTACCTTGAAATTGCTTCAAAGCCCCAGCTAGTGTTCCACCTTTAGGGTTGTCCCAACTAAAGATGGTCATGAAGGTGTTCCAAGATGGAGGTGACTGCTTTCAGCCCTGAGGTGTTGGGTCGGGTGGGGCCAGGTGGTGGTGTTGAGTTGCATGTTCAGAGATGCAGCTCTGTGGCATGCAGTTTTGTGGCTGGGGCTCTCTCTGGACCCAGGGAAGTGTCCCCAGGCACAGGCTACCAAGTGTAGGGGACTTTGAAAGTAGTTGCAGTGTCCCAAAGTGGAGGTGACCAGAGGAGCACCACATTGGTGAATGGGGGTCTACACGGGTGTGGTGGCCATAGTTCCTGCATGGGTACTGATGCCAATGGTCCTACTCAGGCACCCAGAAGTCCTGCATGGGTGAGTGGCCAGGAGTCCTACACTGATGCTGAGGCCTGGAGACCTACACAGCAAAGCAGCCATGATTCCTGCACAGGAGCAGCTATTGGGGTCCTCTAATCACTGGCAGAAAAATAGTATCACCAATACTTGAATCCAATGTCTTGAAGTGACACAAAATTCAGCCTCCCTCTATCCCACCATCTTTGATATACCATACATTGAATTTAATTTACTCCATTTCAGTACTCAGTGTTTCTCATTTCCTCCCTGCCGCAGTCTGGCTGGGCACAATTCAGGAGCCACTTGTCAAAAAAAACTAACTTTATTTTTAGAACCACACACGCCAAACAAAACAGCTCCTCAGGAAAAAACCCTCAGAGCCCAACTGCCACCACCGGCTTCCCACAAGCCACTCCCCCAACCACCAGCCTCCACCTCCCACAATCCTCCTGCTCTTGAGGTTGATTGGCTGGGTTGCATGGGTGGAGCCAAAAAAGTCCCCCAATGAGCAGCTCCGTGACCTGAAAGGGCAGGGAAACGGCCCAATGAGCATCACCACAGAGGAGCCAATCAGCTAGATGTTGCTGGGGCCGCTGTGAGCCAATTATCAGCTGGTAGTCTGAAAGGGCGGGGAAACAGCTCAATGAGCATCTCCAATGAGCATCACCACAGAGGAGCCAATCAGCTAGATGTTGCTGGGGCCGCTGTGAGCCAATCATCAGCTGGCAGTCTGAAAGTTTGGTGGGGCCCCTTCGGCTGTGGCTCTCAACACCTCCCTACCCAATGTCCCTATTCTTCTTCTTCTATTCTACTGGTCTTCCTTCTATTTATTTATCAGTTTATATTTAATTGGTGATTTATAGATATACATAAAGGTAGAATTCACTGTGTTATATTCATGCATGTACATTCTGAATTTCGTTCCATTTTCTGTTCCTCCACATTCCCCCTCAGTCTCTTTATTCTATTCCACTAATATTTTTTTCTATCTTTATGAAATTACAACACCTCACTTTCCCCTTATTTTGCTCTATCTTTAGCATATGAGAGAAAACATTTTAATCTTATTTTTATTTAGTCTGGGTAAGTCTAAGCTAAGTTATTTAACTTAGCTTGATATTTGTCTTTTCCATCCATTTACCAGCAAATGCAATACTTTTTTTCTTCTCTATGGCTGAGTAAAACTTCAAATTGTTATGTAGCACATTCACTTAATCCATTTATCTATTGACAGGTACCTGGGCCCGTTCCATAAATTGGCTATTGTGAATTGCACTGGTATAAAAATTGAGGTGACTGAATCACTATACTGTTCTGATTTTGGGACTTTTGTACAAATGTTGAAGAGTAAGATAGCTGGATGATATTATGGTTCCACGCTAACTTTCTAAGAAATATCCATATTGATTTCCAGTGTGGTTGTACTAATTTTCAGTGTCAACAAGAATGTATAAGTGTACCTCCCCCCCCCACATTCTAACCATCAGTCATCATTATTCATATTCTTAATAATTGCCATTCTCATTGGTGTGATATAAAATCTCAATATAGTTATGATTTGCATTCCCATGATTGTTAAGGTTGTTGATAATTTATTTTTTCTTTATATTTGTTGAGTATTTGTATTCTTCTTTTGAGAAATGTCTGCTTGGGTAATTTGTTATTTATTGATGCTGAATTTATTTTGTATAAAATCTTAATTTTGATCATAAACAAACTTTATAATTTTCATCTTTCCAATTATACTTTTTATTGTTATACTTTAAATTTTGTTATAATTTTGTCCCTTAACAAATGATTGTGACTGTTTTTTTTTAATTTTACTTATTTGTTCTAAGTATCCATGATAGTAGAATGCATATTGACACATCATACATCAATAGATTACAATTTCTCATTCTTATAGTTGTACATGATGTAGAGTTACACTGTTCATGTAATCATATATACACATAGGGAATTAACATCTGATTCATACAACTATCACTCTTAACTTCATTCCTTCAGTCCCCTCTATAGCTCTGTTTTAGTAGTCATCCCTTTTACTCTTTAAAATTTTTTTTGAGTTGTAGATGGACACAATATCTTTATATTATTTATTTATTTTTATGTGGTGCTGAGGATCAAACCCAGTACCTCACACATGCTGGGCAAGAACTCTACTGCTGAACAAAAACTACAGCCCCATACAGTTACCCTTTTTTTAAAAAAATATTTTTCATTGTAGATGGACACAATATCTTCATTTCATGTATTTATCTTCATGCAGAGCTGAGGATCAAACCCAGTACCTCACACATGCTGGGCAAGAACTCTACTGCTGAACTAAAACTACAGCCCCATACAGTTACTCTTTTTTAAAAATATTTTTCATTGTAGATGGACACAGTATCTTAATTTCATGTATTCATCTTCATGTGGTGCTGAGGATCAAACCCAGTGCCTCTCATATTTTAGCCAAGTGTTCCACAACTGAGCTACAACTCCAGCCCCCTTTCCTCTTTATACTACACATTAAATTGATTTACACTTACAAATGCAGTATTAGAATGCTTTGGATTTGATGACTTGCTTTCATTTCCTAGTGAGTTTTATACTCTCATATGTTTTCATGTTATTAACATCTTCTTCCTTCAGCTTAAAAAACATGTATTAGCATTTCTTGTGAGGTAGGCTTAGTGATAATAAATTATTTCTCAGGATTTCTTTTTTTTTCCTTTTTCCTAAGAAAGTGTTTGACACTCCTATGTTTTTGAAAAACAAGGTTGCCAAGAATAGCATTTTTGTTTGAGACTTTTTTTTTAATATATCATCCCACTGCCTTCTGGACCACAAAGTTACTTCTGAAAAATATGCTGATAGACTTATTTACGTTACCTTATGTATGATGATTCACATTTCCTTTGTTTTTTTTTTTCAGTTATCTCTTGTTGCCTTTAGTTTTGACAATTTGGTTATGAGGTGTTTTATCCTGGGTCTCTTTGGACTCATCTTATTAGGTATCATATGTACTTTCTGGATATGCCTTTCTATTTCCTTCCCTATGTGTTTCAAGTTATCTACCTTTATTTCTTTTAGTATGTTTTCTATACATTTTCTTCTCTTTCTCTTTCTGGAATGCAATAATGCACAAGTTGTTCCACTTGGTGTTATCCCATAAAAATATTAAACTATATTCCTGATATTTTTATTGTTATTATTATCTTTTTGATTTGGTTCCTCAGATTGGATTATTTTTGTCTTGCAATTCATTGATCATTTTTTCTGCTTCATCTAGTATTATTGAACAATTCAAAAATTTCAGTTTGATTATGTTATTCTTTAGCTCTATGGTCTCTCTTTCATATATATATTCTATCTCCATTTAAAGGTCTTAATTTGTTCTTCGACTTTTTGCTTGACTTCAATTAGCATCACTTCTTTTTATTTATGTATCTTCATTTTATTTAGGCACCTCTGTCTATATCAAATTAATGTGTAAGATTTTTGTCACATCTGTTTGTTATTTGTTTTAGGGGTCTCAGCCATAAACCTAGAAATGATAGGGAAGATATATTTTTCTCCCCCAACCAAAAGTCTAATAACAGTGTAGTAGAGGTAGAAAACATGATTCTGTTTGCTGAGATAAGGATGAAGGCTTATGTATAAACATGGCTGTATAACCAATGTGATCCGGCAATCTGTACACGTGGAAAAATAAGATTACAAACCCCATTTGAATCAAATGCATGATATGTCAAGATCATTGTAATGTTTTGAGCAACTAATAAAAAAATTAATAAAAAGAGAAGCAAATATAAAAAAAGGATGAAGCCACTAGGGAGGCCCATAGGTTATTGTGGCTTACTTATGAGTTTTTGCAAACTTGATGCACTTGATTCCTTGGGCATCTAAGTGACACAGAATACCACCTACAACATCTTCATTCTCTCAATTCCTGCTTTTTTATCTCTTTTTTATTGATTCTTTTTATTTATATGTAACATTAGAATACATTTTGACATAATCAAAAAAGCATGGAATATAATTTGCTCTAACTCAATCCCCAGCACTAACCCCTCTTCCTATCTTTCCCTGCTACACTCTCTCTACTAATCTTTCTGCAATTTATTCGTAGTTTTGTTGTTGTTGTTTTAAATTAGTATCTTGTCTTATTCCTTGACTTCCTTCTATAACCCAGCTGTTGATCTTTGAATAATAATCTTATTTTCTTTAAGCAACTCTTACTTAAGAAATTTCAAGAAAACTTCACTAGTAAACATAAAACACATTTTTTATTCACATACATCAGCAATACAAAGAATACTTATGCAATTACATTGTTTAATATTTCTGATATATCAGAGTAAAAATTTAGCTTATATTGCTAGTAATTACTATCTGAGCTTCTGGGGAAATGAAGAATTAATTTGTTGACTTTCCCCCAGGTGGTTTTACCATAAAATTGAAGAAATTTTACACATTATATAATATTTTGTTTTAAACACATTAATATTTTTGTGTGAAGACAATATCTAATTGCCAAACTTAGCTGAAAAATCTTAATGAAAAAATTAAAAGTTAAGGTTATCATTCTCTCGTCTTATTGTCTTATTACTTTTATAAATTTTCTACAGATTGGATGTGAGTAACATATGTTGTCAGTATGTTAAAAGCTTTGACAGGTGGTTTCCTCTTCTAAAGATTTTAATATTTAAACAAGAAAATACTTTTCTTCTTGTCCAAAGAGATACATATCTAATTGTGTAAATCCTCCAATTATTATGCTTCTTGTAGCTTTTCTACAATCTAATTCAACATGAATTTACTAAAAATCAATTTAACATATTACATCGTTCAGTATCAACATTTAAAAACTTCTGTTAAGGAAATTATTACATATACAACACTTAGATGGTAACATGAAACAGAAACAAATGTAATCAAGTGTTGAATATTGTGGCTGCTAATACATGTACTACACATTTAGCAAAGGGAAGGCCACTGTTTTTTTTTAATTTAATTAATTTAGGCTTCATAGAATATCCTGAATTTTATAATTGGCAAATTGGATGAGGTAGGGAAAACTTTTGTTTAGTCTTCAAATTATAATAATAGCATCAGTTTCTCTATCAACATTTATTTCTATAATATATATGAATTATACAGTTGGCCTTCACATCCACAGATTTAACCAAGGGTGAATGAAAACATTTGGAAAAAAATTGCATCTGTATTGAACATTGTTTTAGTCAGCTTTGTGGCTGCTATAACCAAAAGATCTGAGAAAAACAAAGTAGAGGAGGGGGATTGCATTTAGGGGCTTATGATTTTAGAGTGCTCAGTCCATAGACAGCTGGCTCCATTCCTTTGGGCCTGAGGTATGGCAGAACATCATTGCAGAAGTGCGTTTTGTTGGAAAGCAGCTAAGGACATTACAAGGATACGCAGAGGTACAGAGCTCTGCTCAAAAAGACAAAATATATACCTCAAAGGCCTACCCCCAGGGATCCAACTCCTCCAGCCACACCCTATCTGACTACAGTTATAACTAAGTTAATCCTTATCAGGGATTAATGCACTGATTAGGTTAAGACTCTCATGACCCAATTATTTCACCTCTAACTGTTCTTACCTTGTCCCACACTTGAGCTTTTGGGAGACTCTTCACATCTAAACCATAACAAAAATGTACAGACTTTTTCTTATAATTGATCCATAAACAATATACTGTAACAACTATTTACATAGAATTTATATTATAATAGGTATTACATATAATATAGAGATGATTTAAAGTACATTAGAGGATGTGTTTAGGTTACTCCAAATACTTCATTTTATGTAAGGGACTCAAATATCCGCTCATTTTGGTTACTGGAGTCAATCCTCCATGGTACCAAGGGATGACAATAATTATATATATAATGCATGTATTATATATAATTGCATATAAATATACTATCAGTTACATAACTGATTATATATTTTTACATAAAATCAGTTATATGTGCTTCATCTTCAGGAAAACAGATTATTTTTATTTCATAGCTAGATGTTTACCAATATATAATATTGTTTAAGTTTCTAGTATATCTCTAATTATTTTTCCCCTTTTCTAAAATAAGGTAATACATTCTCACTTATTGTCAACTTATTTGCAACACCTTCTATAGGAGGAATATGTTTCTTTACTCTCTTGGGTTTGGCCACATGTTCTTTGACTTAAATAATATGAGCAAATGTGAAGTGTATTACATTTGAGATGAAATTTTAAGAGCTTCTCAGTAATTTGACTATCCTTTGCTTCCACCTTGAGAACAACATGTCACAAATATAGACTATTTATTTTGTCTGGGACCTGGAATGAGAAACCACATGGAGTAGAGCCATAGTAAACTCACAGAGGAGATATAATGTATATCTAAAATAAATCTTTGCTTTTTAAAGTCACTAAAATTGGAATAGCATTGATTAATACAATAAAGTTAATACACATACCAATATATGTTCTTGTCTTAGTGTTTCCAAGTGAATACAAATAACATTTGTTTTCAAAGAACATGAAATATATATTCAAGAGGAAATGAGTCAAAACTATAAAGGTACTATGGAGCAATTTTAGAAGCAATGGAGCTCTCAGTTTCTAGTTGTTGTTATTGCAGTGATGAGAATCCACCCCCTGCCCACATTTCAGCATTTCTTCAAATGTCAGTTGAGAACTGAAAGAAATCTCAATATATAGATTCCCTCCAAATCCCCGGACTAACAGATTTGACCAACCTTTAACAGGGGTTCTAGAAGGCCAGAACTGAGTCCATGGGATACTCCTGTCCTCTTTTGAGTTCTCATCTGGAAAACAAAATAAAACAAGCAAGCAAACAAACAAAACCCCAAGGCTGTAAAGAGAATTTATTCTACTCAACAATTGATGAATAATAGCTCCTACCCTTTTAAAAACATTTACTAAAATGGGCTTCAATTCTTAAAGCATTTACTAAAAGTATTTAAAACTGTGAAACTTATTCAGTTCCTTTGAAATGTATATGTATTTTCTACAACTCGAGTATCTTTCTCAAGTATATAAAAGTCATTTTTTTGAAAGATGATCATCAGAAAGAATAGGGATTCATCTTCCACTCTCTGTAAGAGGATAGGATCCAGTCTTCCATAATTGCCAGCCAGGAGATACAGCTGGCCTAATTACATTTACCCTGACAAAATCTTTGTAATTTTTCTCTTTCTCAGCTCTACTCAGCCCCTTCTCTTTCCTGTTTCCTACTCTTCCATTATCACTATAAAATGTATGCTCATCTCTGCACAATTCAGAATGGAGTCCACTCTTTACCATGCTGTCAGTAGTTACTAAAAAAGTCAGTTTTTACCACCTTAATTAATGTCTGGCTTTGTTTATCTTTGATGGCATACACTAGTATCTAGTTTAAAGGGTAAATGATGACAGTCTTACATCAAAACAGGCATCATAATATATTATATGGTGAGATTCTACTTACCATATAATAATAATAGTAACGAGCAACTTACTATTAGTATAATTATATTGTAACACTTTATATCTTTACATCAATTTCCTTTATCTCAGGAAAATCATCTCTTAATCATTTCTTAATGGTGTATCTTTTTTGGAAGAAAACTAGGAGAACCATAGCTGTAGCTCAGTGGAAGAGTATTCAGTTAGCATGTGTAATGTTTTAGGTTCAATTCTTATTATCAAAAACAAACAAACAAAAATCACTTAGGAAGGCATCTATTAAGTCACTAAAAATATTTGGACAACTGGAAACAAACTTCTCTTATTTGCAATTGGCAAGAACTAGAATTAGGTCTTTTTCATCTCTAAGCCAGGTATATATCCAACTTCCTTGAAATCAGTGATATTTTTGCTCATACCTAAATAAAAGCACTGTCACTACTTAAATAAAGGAGGAATGTAGGTATAGTTTTTACATAAAAAGTAAACAATCACCCATAATTACTGAATAGTTATTGTCACATAGTTGTTCTATTTTTTATATTTCTTAGAGTCATGCCTAATTTGTAGAGAAAGGTTAAGTATGCTATGTAAACAAGTAAATAGAAGTAAAATGAACTGATAGATTAAGAAAATGCAAATTTTCTGTAGCACTTCTTCCAGTGGTTTTGACAATAAAAATCAGTATATCAGCACTCTCAGTTCTGGGCAATTTCAGACACTGCATGAATTTCAGCATGCATCAAAAGCAGTCATTTGTGCCTTCAGCAGTCATTAGCAGCATAGCTGCAAATTTTATTGTGGACAACAACAGGAGATAACGTCCATCACATCTGAATTAGAAAGAAGAAAAATGGCAGATGCCAGATTGTATATAAGATATTTGGTCAAAGGAAAACAAGAAACATACCCTCTGAAGTCTCCCAGATATTTGGAGCAGGCATTTGAGGAAACCTGGAGTTCTACAAAAACAGATGGAAGAAACACTGATATAATCTATATTGACTGTTGTGAACTGTATCTATTCCCAGGTAATGTGACTGGAGCTGTAGAATTTTAGGATTTTGTTTTCAAGATAATATTTCATTAAAAAGTTTTTGCTTCAATACCATCTCCATAAGAGCCAAATATAGCCAAGTTTTCCAGTAATTCTTTGGATTGTTCGCCACCCCAGTGTCACTTTGGTGTGTGAGTGTATTGTTATGTGGATACTTGTACATGAATTTCATTGAACATAACTAAGAAATAAAAGTTACTAAAGCAAATAAATATTTAAATAAATGTAACCTGGGTGAGTCTAAATTTTGAAAAAAAGAGAAAGCTAAATAGAAGAGCCAACAGATAAGCAATCATAAGTACAAAAAGCTGAGGTCCAGGAGTTTTGAAATTCCTACTATCAGTAGGTGGAAAATACATAATCAGAAAACAGTTGAAATTGTCAAAATTAAGAAAAAGAGATTTAGTTTTTATTTCAACACTTGTGGTCTATGTTATTTAAAGAATAGTCTTCAGAATTTTAAAAGCTTGTTTGAGAGGATTATTATGGTTAAAAATGCTTCTGTAGCCCTCTTTATTTCTAGGTAAAATAATTCTGACCACTGAACCTTAAATAATATAGAATTGAAACAGAATATAGCCTGTTTTTTCCTCTCAAATAAAATGTCCCTGACCACAAATTCTGAACTTAATCCAGCTTTTCTGTCCTACTGAGTTATCAAATATAAAAACCAAACATCTAGAAAAATTTATTTCATGAAGGCTTTTGCAATAGAGAGTGCACATCAGATCCCAAGATTAGAATGTCTCAACAGGGTAGTCTTTCCTTGAACATTTATAAGGTTGAGTCTGTATGTTAGAAGTTGGGGTTATTTATAATTGTAACTGTTTGGCAATCAGTAGAAGTCAGTATCAGACAAACAAAATTTTTCTTTTTCTTTTTGTCTAGCTAGTTTTTGGGGACACTTATAATCTCAGCTAATCATGCATGAAACAAAAATGCAAAGTAGGAGAGTCTATGTCTGAAGTTATCAATATTTTGAGAAAATAGCAGACAGATCTGTGTTTGATTCTGTTGAAGATTAATAAGAAATCATCATCCAACCTAAGTTTTAGATTGGATGATGAAATCAAACCCTTCTATGATAAACAAAAGTTAAAAGGATTTACAACTAGAAAGCCTGCACTAGAGAACATCCTCAGCAAATTATTCCAGGAAGAGGAAATGAAAATCAATGATGAAAATCCGCAGAGAGAGGGATTACATGAATGTAAATTCTAATCAGAGGAGAAACCAAGTCATGTTAAATACCAAAAATAAACAAAAAATGACTGGGAATACAAATCATGTCTCAATAATAGCCCTGAATGTTAATGGTCTAAACTCACCAATAAAAATACATAGACCAGCAGATTGGATAAAAAAGATCTACCAATATGCTGCTTCCAAAAGACTCATCTCATAAAAAATGACATCCATAGACTTAAGGTGAAGGATTGGGAAAAGTTATACCACTCATATGGACTGTGGAAGTAAGCAGGACTTTCCATCCTCATCAAATAAAGCAGACTTCAAACTAACGTCAATCAAAAAGAATAAAGAAGGGCATTACATACTGCTCAAGGGAACCATATACCAACAAGACTTAACAATTATAAATATATATGCCCAAACAATGGAGCTTCTACATTCATCAAACAAACTCTTCTCAGGTTCAAGAGTCAAATAGACCACAAACCAATTATTTTGGGTGACTTTAACACACATCTTTCATAACTAGATAGATCTTCCAAACAAAAGCTGAACAAAGAAACTATAGAACTCAATATCACAATCAATAACTTAGACTTAACTGACATATATAGAATATTTCATCCTTCAATGAGAGAATACACTTTCTTAGCAGCACATGCATCCTTCTCTAAAATAGACCATCTACTATGCCACAAAGCTACTCTAAGCCAATATAAAAAAGTAGAGATACTACCCTGCATTTTATCAGATCATAATGGAATGAAATTAGAAATCAATGATAAAATGAACTCCATGTAATGAGCTTTCCTCTTAGAACTGCTTTCATAGTGTCCCAGAGATGTTGATGTGTTGTTTCTGTGTTCTCATTCACCTCTAATTTTTTTAGATCTCCTCCTTGATGTCTTCTGAAACCTGTTGTTCATTCAGTAGCATATTATTTATTCTCCAGGTGTCAGAGTGGATTTTATTTCTTAATTTACCATTGATTTCTAATTTCATTCCATTATGAACTGATACATTTAATTGAATTCTAATAAAAATCCCAAGACATTCCTCATAGAAATAGAAAAAGAAATCATGAAATTCATCTGAAAAAATAAGAGACCCAGTAGAGCCAAAGAAATCCTTAGCAATAAAAGTGAAGCAGGAGAAATCAAAATATCAGAACTTAAATTATAATACAGAGCAATCATAACAAAACTGGCATTGTATTGGCACCAAAACAGACACATAGACCAATAATACAGAATAGAAGCACAGAGATAAACCCACACAAATACAGTTATCTCATACTAGACAAAATTGCCCAAAACATACACTGCAGAAAAGATAGCCTCTTCAACAAATAGTGCTGAGAAAACTGGAAATCCACATGTAACAAAATGAAATTAAACCCCTATCTCTCATCCTAAACAAAATGCAACTCAAAGTAGATCAAGAACTTAGGCAGTAGAACAGAGACCTGTGCCTAATAGAAGAAAAACTAGGTCCAAATCTCCACCATGTCTGTTTAGGAACTGACTTCCTTAATAAGACTCCTAATGCACAAGAAGTAAAATCAAGAATCAATAAATAGAATGAAATCAAACTAAAGCTTTTTTTGCAGCCAATGAAACAATCAATAATGTGAATAGAAGGACTATAGAATGGGAGAAAATTTTTACTGCATGCACCTCAAATAGAACATTAATCTCCAGGATATGCAAAGAACTCAAAAAACTTAAAACAAACACACACACACACACACACACACACACACACACACACACACATAACCCAATTAGTAAATGGACTAAGGCTCTAACCAGCCACTACACATAAAAAGAAATACAATTGATCAACAAATATATGAAAAAAAAATGTTCAACATCTCTAGCAATTAAAGAAATGCAAATCAAAACTACTCTAAGATTTTATCTCACTCCAATCAGAATGGCAACTATTAAGAATACAAGAAAAAATAAATGTAGACAAGGATGTGGGGGAAAAGGTTCACTCATACATTGCTGGTGGGACTGCAGACTTATGCAACCACTCTGTAAAAAGAATGGAGATTCCTCAGAAAAGTTTTGAATGGCTGCATAATTTGACCCAGTTATTCCACTCCTTGGTTTATATCCAAGGGACTTAAAAGCAGCATACTATAGTGATACAGCCACATTAATGTATATAGCAGCTCAATTCACAATTGATAAAGTATGGAACTAACGTTGGAGTCCTTCAACTGTAGAATGGATAAAGAAAATATGGTACATATACACAATGGAATATTATTCAAGCTTAAAGAAGAATGAAATTCTGGCATTTGCCAATAGATGGATAGAGCTGGAGAATATCATGCTAATTGAAATAAGTCAATCCCAAAGAACCAAATGACTAAATGATTCCTCTGATATGCAGATCCTAATTCACACTGAGAGGGGCAGCTAGGGAAGTGTAGAGTTATTTTGAATTAGACAGATGAAGTGAAGGGAGGGGAGGGGGTATGGTGGTAGAAAGGACAGGAAAATGAATAGACATTGTTACCATATATGCATATATGATTATATGACTGATGTAATTCTACATGATATACAAATAGAAAAATGAGAAGTTGTAATTATATACGATGTGTCTAAGTGCATTCTTCTGTCATATATAACTAATTAAAACAAACAAATAAAAATTCCTAACAGTGTAAAAAAATGTAATCCCTAATGCAACAGTATTAATAGATATGATTAATTCACAAAGGCTCTCCACTCAAGAATTAGACTAGAGGTTGAAGGGGGCACTTGCTTTTCTTTCTATCCTTCCTACTGTGTTAAGTGTACAGTGTCCCTTTCCTCTGCAGAATATAGCTACATGGTAGCACCACTGTAAATGAAAGCAGTTCTGCCAAACACCATTTTTGCCAGCACTTTGATCTTGGACTTCCCAATCATTTTAACTTTGAGAAATGTATTTATATTTCTTCTAAATTATCCAATCTGAAGTATTTTGTTATTACAGTACAAATGGACTATCACTAATGGAAACTGTCCTTTATTTCTGTTAGGAATTCAAAGTATACAGTCATTTTGGAAGATAGTTTGGCAGTGTCTTACAAGATTATCCATAGTGTGTGTGTGTGTGTGTGTGTGTGTGTGTGTGTGTGTGTGTATGTTTGTTTGTGTGTGTATAAAAATATTGTAAAAATGTTCCACAGTCATCTGGGTGTCTTAGTTTCTTAAAGAAAGTAAATTTGTTGTGTTGAACTTCTGGAGGCTAGAAATCTACAATTAAGGTGTCAAAAAATTTGGTCCCTTCTGAATGCTATGAGGAAGAATCTCCCAGCTTTTGGTGCTTTGTTGTCAATCTTTGGCATTCCTTGGCTTTTAAATATGTCACTTAATATACATTCATTTTCAAATGACATTCTACATGCATGCCTATATATTTATCCAACCTTCCTCTTTATTTAAATAAGGATATTAATTATATAATATTTGCATCCAATCTAATGATATCATTCTAAATATTCTAAATTAATTTTCTTATATAAAGAACCTATCACCAAATAATGTTAATTCTGAGGATTAGGACTCTCACATATCCTTTTTTTAAAAAACAAGGGAACACCATTCAACTTAAAAAATCCATAAAAATCAGTAATAGATATTTACCCAAATTACTTAAAAACTGATAGACTGAAACACAAAATTCATGTAATCACTTCAATTAATTCAGAAATAGCACTGGAAACATATGTTAAAACACAACATTTCCCAAAGTGTGTCCTGAGGGACAATAATTCCATGGATGTTAACAGATAACAAACCATGATCTCCTGGCTTTTGTGACTAAGTATCAATAACGTTTGGGAAATAATATGTTAAACATAGTTCTGTAGATTACATTGTTTCATGATTTCTCCAAGTTTTTATATGCTAATATCTACTATAAATATCTAAACAGGAAATATATATTCCTTTATTCAAGCTTATTTGGCATAGATCATACCCTCTTATCTTGGAGTATCTTCAGTGAACTGAGGTTTCCTGGAGCATATTTTGGGAAGTACTGCTATGCTATATAAAGCCAGTGTGATCGTATACATCACAAATGGCAATATTCTTAGGTTATAGCTATTAATTATTTTAGTAGAGATTATCATATAATGGCAAGGGCCCAAAAAAGAAAAAGTAATAAAATACATTTTATATCTGATTATATCAACTAGGTTTCCTCTTTTGAACAACAGAACAAAAAATATATTTCAGTTATTATCTTCTCAACTCAATAATGGTACCTAACTAAGTACATTGCAGATGCATAGGAAATAAGTTATAGCTTCTTTTGTACAATTTTGATGAAAAAGGGGTATACTCATAGCATTTTTGCACCTCCAAAGATAATTCCAAAATTAATTGCCCCGTATTACAGTTATTAATATATATAATAACTATATTATTGAAATATTATATATATAATTTTAATTCAATCACTAGTCTGTTCCTTTGGGTCAAAACTATTGTTTTTCTCTGTATAGCCAGTATGCAGGAAAGTGCCTGGTACATATTCTTGACAAATGCTTATGATTTAAGTTGAATCACATATTTTAAAAGTCCAAAACTCAGTCACCTTATGGAACCAGTGAAACATGAAATATAATTATGAGATATATCCATGGTAATTTGAGAAAATATTAAAATCAGGGTGCATCTGATAAGACTTGAAATTTTCTGGTGACAAAAACAAGTTGAAACTACCATTTAAAAGCATCAGGTAGCTGGATGCCACAAGAGTGTTCTCACTATCTCAAATAACTCTACTTTGAAGTCTGTTTCTTACCTCACATACCAGTATTTAAAAAGTTGCTAATATAGGGAAAAGTGGAGCATAAGAGTAAAATCAATTGCTTGTTGTTACTGAGGTATATACTCACAATGTGGTGATTTTGAGCTGATTCACTGTGAACTTTCTCATATAACCTATGTTATATCTAAGCTATCTGCAATGCAAGTTTTTTCATGCTTTATGAAAGCAAGAATGATAAATTACATATTTCTTTTTAATTTTATTTTTTATTCTAATTTGTTATATATGACAGCAGAGTGCATTGCAATTAATATTATAGCGACAGAGCACAATTTTTCATATCTCAGGTTGTATACAAAGAATATTCACACCAGTCATGTCTTCATACATTCATTTAGGATAATGATGTCCACCTCATTCCACCATCTTTTCTACATTCCTTGCCTCCTTCCTTCCCCTCCCTCCCCTTTGCCCTACCTAGAGTTTATATAATCTTCCCATGCTCCCCATCCCCACCCCACTATGAATCAGCCTCTTTATATCAGAGAAAACATTTGGCATTTGGTTTTTGTGATTGGCTAACTTTACTTAGCATTCTATTCTCCAACTTACATATTTCTTATATTTAAAAAATCACGTGTCTAACTTGCTAATCATCTGTCATTAATATTGTCCAAATCTACATGCAAATAATAGCAACAGAAAAACTACCATTGATGTGTTCATTAAAATTACCTAATAAGTTATTTTGATATTGATCAAATGAAATAAAATGATAGCTGGTGACACCAAGTAACAATATGGAAGAAAAGTGTTTTTGATGACCAATTGAACCTACAGTACAATTGTTCTAAAGATTAATATTAATAATATTTTCCGATTAAAAAAATATTTTAGGGAAGTATCCTAGATAGATTTTTTGGCTTGGTGTTAATTAGATTATCACTCGGTTATATATTTAGAATTCAAGATAATAGGGGTTATTTATGGTAATGTTATACTTAAAGTTTAAGATTTACAAGCAGGGATCCAGCACCATAGTAATACACAGAGGGTTAAAAATGGCCCTAGTGAAGTAATTGCTTACACTAGGTTAGACTTGATTATTTAGTAGAGGGAATCATCTATTTTATTCACCAGATAGAATATATTATTTCTTCCTACACTCCCTCAAATTGTCTACCTAAAGAATTTTTATCCTCCATGATCCAAATTACATAAGTCTTTGCCTGGGAAGCTTCTTTAACTAGACTTAATTGATCACTGTCATTTTTGCCATAATTCTTCCTAGAACTTACTTCTGCTATAACCCTAACATACTAAATTATACTTTTCTTTACTTCTCCATTTTACCTATTTTTCTATTACATGGTAGGGAAGAAGCTTGGGTGGCTTAACTTTGTAAAAGTAAGAGCCTGGCACATTTCATCACTGAATTATGAAAAGGACAGTTCACATAATTTCTTTGAATAACTACTGCATTTGCCTTGGCAGGGATGTATAAAGGGTTTTCTTCCGTAACAGGTTTTATTAAGAAAGTCACAGATATTAAATAAGCTAACCATTACAATGAACATAATTACCGAATCCTTATACAGTTGCTCAGAAAATATTAAAATATTGTTTCAAAGGAAAAAATACAAAAATTTTGTTAGTAAATGATGTTGACAATTTGTGGTTATTTATCTCCCATATTAATTCAATTCAACTTACTTCCATTGTGCTTCTAAATGTGCTCAATATAGTTACACCTTAATTAGATAAGGATGACTATCACAAGCCAATAGGTTTCACCAAGATATTCCAATGCATTCATATATCATGCTTCAATCATGCCTATCCACCCTTCTAACATCTCTTGCTCTCCCATTTCTCCCTGCTCCACAAACTCCTCTTAATATTTCCTAATAGTCCCCTTTCCAGTTCCCCATCAACTTTGTTTTTCTCAGTTTGCAAATGTGAAAGAGAAATCATGCAATATATTTCTTTCTGTGTTTGGCTTAATTTATTCAATATGATGCTCTCCAGTTCCATCCATTTTCTTATTCTCTATAGACAAATAATACTTCCTTGTTTACATATATGAGAGAGTATGTGTACCATATATTCTTAATCCATTCTTGTGTTGATGGGCACCTACTCTGATTCCATATCTTGGCTATCACAGTAAATATGAGTATGTAGTTCTCTCTGATAAATTGTCTCCATTTCTTTTGATATATACCCAAAAGTGGTATAGCAGGATGATATTGTAGTTTTAATTTTGGATTTTTGAGGGACCTCCATGTTGCTATCCACAGAAGTTGTAATAATTTACACAATCACTAAAAGGACATAAGGGTTGTTTTTACTCCACATACTCTATAATATTCTTTTTTCTTTTCTTTCCCCCAATAATAGCCATTTTGTCATAAGGGAGATGGAATATCAATGATGTTTTTCGTATTCATTTCCTTGATGCCTAAAGATATTGAGTATTTTTCATAATTTATTGGCCTTTTTTTGCGGGTGCTGAGGTTTAAATCCAGGGCCTTTATGCCTGTTGGGCAAGCACTCTACCAATTGAGCTATTTCCCCAGCCCTTGCATTTCTTCTTTTGAGAAGCATCTATTTAGATAAATAACCAAGTTTTTATTGCTTTACTTGTTCATTTGATAACTATTTTGAGATTGCAATATATTCTGGATACCAATTTCTATAAAGATTTTCTTCCATTCTATATATTGTCTCTGTGCTCTGCTAATAGTATCCTTTTCTGAATATAAGATTTTTAATTTGATACAATCCCATTCGACAATTATATATTTGTTTCCTAAGCTATTAGAGTCCTATTTAGAAATTTGTTTCTAGTGTCAATATTTTGGATTGTTTCCCGAGTTTTCTTCTAGTAGTTCCCCCTCACCCCTTCACCCCTCTATACTGAGGTTTGAACTCAGGGGCACTCAACCACAGAGCCACATCTCCAGCCCTATTTTGTATTTTATTTAGAGACAGGATCTCACTTTGTTGCTTAGCACCTCTCTTTAGCTGAGGCTGGCTTTGAAATCATGATTCTCTTGCATCAGGCTCCAGAGCCGCTGGGATTACAGGTGTGCATAGCTGTACCTGGTTTTTCCAGTAGTTTTAAAGTTTCTGGTAATACATTTAGGAAACTAGAATTGATTTTTGTACAGGGAAATAAGGGTCTGGTTTTAATCTTTAACATGTGGATATCCAGTTTTCCCAGAACCATTTGTTGAGGAGGCTGCCTTTACTCATATAATATATGTTTTGGGTACCTTTGTTAGGATTCAATTGGATGTGGATAACTAAGTTTTATTTCAGTGTCCTCTATTCTGTTCTGTTAATCCAAATGTCTGATTTTATGCTAATACCACTTTTCATTATCTCTGTAGATACATTCTGATGTCTATTGCATTGCTCTTTACCTAGAAAATTAGTTGTTTATTATTGTTCTTTTGTGGTTCCATGAGTTTTGGAAGTGATTTTTTTTCTATTTTTTTTGAGGAAGGTCATTGGTATTTTGTTCAAGATCACATTGAATATATAGATTGCTTTGGGTTCTACCAACATTTTAATAATATTTCTCACAATCTAAGAACATTTTAAACTTCCAATCTTCTTTTTTTCAGTTTCTTAAGTATTTTGTAGTTTTCAGTGTGAAGGTCTTTCACCTACTCGGTTAGATTTATTGTTAGATTTTTTGATGTATTATGAATGGAATGCTTTCTTAATTTCTTTGTCAGTGAGTTCATTTTTGATTCATAGAAAATTGGTGACTTTTGTATGTTGATTTTGTATCCTGATATTTGGATGAATTTGTTTATCCATTCTAACAGACTTTTGGTGGACTCTTCATGAACTTCTAGGTATAGAATTACATGCTTTGTGAACAAAGATAATTTGATTTTTCTCTTTCCTATTTGTATCCTATTTTTTCTTTTGTCTGATTGCTCTGACCAAAATGTTAAGTACTATATTGAATAAGAGTGATAATGGTGAACATTTTTTTTGAATTGTTTTAATTTTTAGAACATTACAACTATTCAGAGCATTTGAGCTCATTTTGAAAAAAAATAATACATGCAAGGTATTTGATTTTTATCACCATCTGCTAACTTTTCCCTCCACTCCTCCTTTTCCCGACTCTCCCAACACTTCTTTACTGATCTTCCTTTCACTCCTTTATTTATTTTTGATTGGTACTTTTTACATATAAATAAAGGTGAAATTCCCTTTGGTACCTTTGTATATAACTATAATATGATTTTGATATTTCATTCCATATTTTCCTTTTCCCTTCCTTCTCATATGGGGAAGCTCTAGCTGTACCTTCCACATAGGAGAGAAAATATTTGACCCTTGATTTTTTGAGTCTGGTAGATTTCACAGAGCATGATGTTCTCCACCCTTAATAACAAATGCTATTATTTCATTCTTATTTATGGCTGAGTAAAACTCCATTATTCATATATACCACATATTTTTTTCTTTATTCATCGATTGATGGCCACATGTGTTGATTCCATGATTTGCTATTGTGACTCATGCTGCTAGAAATGTTAAATTGGCTGTATGACAATGTTATAATGATTTGAGATCTTTTGGATAAAAACTGGGGAGTGGGATAGATGGAACATATGATGGTTTCAGTTTTAGTGTTTTGAATGTGGGGAATTTCCACACTACTTTCCAGAGTGGTTCTACTAATTGGAAGTCCCCACAATGTATGAGTGTACCATACATCCTCTCCAGTATTTATTATTATTCATATGCTTTATAAGTGCCTGTTTGACTGGAGTGAAATGAAATCTTAGTTTAGTATTGATTTTCATTTTATATTTGTTGACCATTTGCATTTCTTCCTTTGAAAAAATTCCATTTAGTTCTTTAGTCCATTTATTGATTGGGTTTCTTCTTTTTTGTAATTTAGTTCTTTTAGTTCTTATATATTCTGAATATTAATCCCCTCTCAGAGAAATAATGGGAAAAAGAATTTATTCCATTCATTAGGTTCTCTCTTAACTCTCTAATCATTTCCATTGCTGTGAAGAAGGTTTTTCAAATGTTTTTTAGTTGTAGGTAGACACAATGCCTTTATTTTTATTTATTTATATTTTGTGGTGCTGAGGATTGAACCCAGTGCTTCACCCACACTAGGCAAGAGCTTTACCACTGAGCTACAACCCCAGCCCTGTGAAGAAGATTTTTAATTTGATAGTATCTCACTTATTGATCCTTGGTTTTATTTCTTGAACTTTAGGAGTCTTGTTGAGGAAGTCAATGTGTGCACCTATATAATGGATTATTGATGCTAGGTTTCCTTCTAGCAATTGTAAGTTTTCTGGTCTACTTCCTATGTCTTTGATCCATTTTGATCTTACTTTTGTGCAGGATGAAAGAGAGGGATCAAGCCTGGCATGGTGGCACAAGCCTGTAATCTCATCAGCTCAGCTCAGGAGGCTGAGACAGGATCATCAGTTCAAAACCAATCTCAGCAACAGTGATGTGCTAAGCAACTCAGTGAGACCCTGTCTCTAATAGAATACAAAGTTGGCCTGGGGATGTGGCTCAGTGTTTGAATGCCCCTGAGTTCAATCCATGGTACCCCCACCAAAAAATAAAATAAAATAAAAGAGAGGGATCTACATTCATTCTTCTACTGTTATAGTTAAAGCTTCATCCCAGGGTTTCATAAACTGACTTCCACACTAATCACGTATAATCGAATGAAGCCTTTATTGAAGCATACCAGGGGTGGCTAACCAGAATATAAAGCTGTTCCCCTGATCAGCCCTGAACAATTGCAAGGGCACTCCTTATAAACCTGAAAACTGCAAAAGGGACATTTGGGGGTCTAACCAATGCAAGCAAGCCAGGTTACAGAAGCCAGAGAGTGCAGTCAAGCGGCGAGAACCCTAACCAATCATAGTTAGCCCAGTCACCCCAGTTACAGAAACAGAGCCCCGTTACCCTAGTTACAGAAACAATGCCCCATTAGGTAGTTCCATGTTCTTAAAGGTTTCTATAGCAAAAGGAAAATAACATCTTGCCCCAGTCATGACCCTTCTACTTGACATGGTTGTTTTACAGGATGAAGTCATAAAACAAAATGGAATCACATTTGCTTCTACTATCACACTACATATGGATATACAGTTTTGCCAGCTTTCTTATTTAAGAGGCTGCTTTTTTCTCCAACATATATTTTTGGTTCCTATTTTAAGTATTGGATTGCTATAAGTATTTGGGTTTGTCTCTGTGTCATTGATTCTATTCCACTGGACTTCATGTCTGTTTTGATGCCAATAACTGTGCAATTATGGGGTGATGACTGAGTTTGGGGGTTCCTGATTGCTTCATGGCTGTGGCTTGCCTGCTGCCTGGAAATGTTTCTATGCAATGGTATAGCATGCCCAGTTGCTATGGATGCCCCACCCAAAGAGGCTCTGTGCAAGAGTCTTATCAGTCTTAACCTTGAACTCATGCACATGGCTCCAGGAGAGAGAGAAATTCTGAGCATGATTAGAAAATCACAAAGCTTTATCAGTGTTTATACTCCTGAGCCTGCCTGCTTAACAGTAACTCTAGACAACGGGCTTCTTGAGTGCTACATAAAGCACCTAACATTGCACATTGCAATAGTAGAAAAGCTACATAAACATTTCTAGCCCTGTAACTTTCTTGTGCACAAATAATAATGCCTCCATAGTCCTTTACTTCTTGATTATGAGACTCTATCTAAATAAACTGGCTGGGCTCACTCTTTAGACACTTCATTACCATCGGAAGCAGTTCTCAACCTAATTCCAGTATTTTATCTTAGTGTGTGTGTGTGTGGGTGTGGGTGTGTGTTTCTTAATACCTATTGCTTCTTGCTGGTTTCTCGGGTTCATCTGTGCAGGTTGTGGCAATAATAGCTCTGTAGTATAATTTGAGATTAGGTAAGTCTCCAGCATCACATTTCTTGCCGAGAATTGCTTTAGCTATTTACAGTCCCTTATTCTTCCAAATGAATTTAATTACTATTTTTTTTACTTTGTGAAAAATGTCATTGATATTTTAATGGGAAATTACATTGAGTATGAATATTGCTTTTGGTAGTTTGGCCATTTAGACAATATAATTTTGCATATCCAGGAAAATGAGAGGTATTTCCACTTTCTGAAGTCCTTTTCAATTCCTTTTTTAATGGTCTATATTTTTCATTGTTGAGATCTTTTCTTCTTTTTGGTTAGATTAATTTCCATCCATGTTTTTGTTTGTTTGTTTTGTTTTCTTGTTGTTGTTGTTGTTTTAAGGCTAATGTGAATGGGATGGTTTTCCTGATTTCTTTTCCAGTTGAATCACTGCTGGAGTATAGAAAAGCTACTTATTGACTATTGACCTTGTGTCCTGCTGTTATAGTTAAAGAACCCTCCCAGGGTTTCATAAATTGACTTCCAGGCCACTCACATATAATCAGATCATGCCTTTATTGAAGCACACCACACGGGTAGTAACTGACCAAAACATAGAGCTGTTCCTCTGATCAGCCCTGAATGATTGCAAGGGCTCTCTTTATAAGCCTGAAAACTGCAAAAGGGACATTTGGGTGTCTAGCCAATGCAAGCAAGCCAAGTTATAGAAGCAGGAGAGTGCAGTCAGGTGGAGGAACACTTAGCCAGTTACAATTTTCCCAGGCACCCCAGTTACAGAAACAGAGCCTGGTTACCTAGTTACAGAAACAATGTCCCATTAGGTAGTTCTGTGTTCTTAAAGGTTCTATAGCAAAAGAAAAAGAACATCTTGCCTGGTCATGACCCTTCTACTTGGCATGGTTGTTTTATAAAATGTAGTTACAAACAAAATGGAGTCACTTTGGCTTAGAAAATTAATTTATTATTTCTACAAGTCTTCTGGAGAAAGTTAATTTATTATTTCTACAAGTCTTCTGGAGGAATTTGTTGAATTATCTAGACTTAGGATCATATCATTAGCAAAACCTGATAGTTTGTCTTCTTCTTTTCCAATTTGTATATTTTATTTTCCTTCTTTTGCATTATTGCTTTGGCTAGAGTTTCGATAATTATATTGACTAGAATTACTGAATGTGGATATCACTGTCTTTCTTTTTGTTTTAGAGGAAAAGCTTTCAGTTTTTCTCTATGCAGAAAGATGTTGGTTTTGGGCTTGTAGTATACAGCCTTTGTAATGTTGAGGTTAAGTTTCTTCTATCCCTGTTTCTCCAGTATTTTTAACATGAATGGGTGCAGTGTTTTATCTAAGACTTTTTGTGGATCTATTAGTATTATAATATGACTCTTGTTCTTAATTATATATAAGTGGAGAATTATATTTAGTGATTTGCATATGTTGAAACAACCTTGCATCTCTGGGATGAAGCCTACTTGATCATGACATATTATTTTCTTAATATGTTTTTGAATGTGTTTTGTTAAGAATTTTATCAAGGATTTTTGCATCTATGTTCATCAGAGATATTGGTTTGTAGTTTTCTTGCTTTGATGCATCTTTATATGTTTTTGCTTCATAGAATGTATTTGGGGGTGTTCCTTTCCTATCAATTTCATGGAATAATTTGAGAAAGCCTGGGATTAGCTCTTTATTAAAGGTCTGGTAGAAAACTCTGCTGAGAATCCATTTTGACCTGTGATTTTTTTTGTTTATTTGTTTTGTTTGTTTGCTTTTAATTTCTATTTCAAACTTATTCCTTGATATTCAACTGTTCAGGTTTTCTATATCTATCTGGTTCAATTTGGGCAGGTTATATGGGTCAAGGAATTTGTGAATATCTTGCAGATTTTGCTGTTTATTGAAGTATAAGTTTTCAAGAGTTTCTAATTCTCCTCTGGATTTCAGAAGTGTCTTTGCTAATATCTTCTTTTTTTTCCTCTAATTTTGTTGATTTGGGTCTTTTCTTACTTTTGGTTAGTTTGGTTGATAAGTTTATCAATCTTATTTATTCTTTTGAACACTTAGTTGTGTTGATCTTGTGTATGTTTTTTTATTTTCAGTTTCTTTATTTTTTTCTGATCTTTATTAATTATTTTTGTCATATACTGATTTGGGAGTTAGTTTTTTTTTCTGTTAAGCCTGTTAGGTAGAGCATAAACTTATTTATTTGGGATCTATTTTGTTTAATGTTGGCACACAATGCAATGGAATTGTTGTTTGGGATTTAACCCATGGGGGCTTAAAACTAAACCACATCTCTAACCTTATTTTAATTTTATTATTATTATTATTATTATTATTATTATTTAATTTTGAGAGAGTGTCTTGCTAAGTTGCTTAGGCCCTTCCTAAATTACTGAAGCTGGCCTTAATCTTGTGATCCTCCTGTCTCAGTCTGCTGAGTCCCTGGGTTTACAGGCATGCACCACAATGCCAGGCCTAATTTTCCTCGTAGTATTGCTTCCATATTGTCCCAAAGATTTTGAAATATTATATCTTTTTTTATTTGTTTCTAACAATTTCTTGATTTCTTCTCTTATTTCTTCTTTAATCCATTTTTCATTTAAATGGGTATCATTTAATACTCATGATTTTATATGGCTTTTATAATTTTATTGCTATTGATTTCTGATTTAATTTTATTAAGGCCTAATAATATGTGTAGGATTATGTAATTTTTTTGGGGGGTAAGACTTATATAGTGACCAAGAATATGGTATTTTTAGGAAAGTTTTCATGAGCTGCTGATAAAAACGTAAATTCAGCTGTTTGGGGGTGAAATATTCTGTAAATATCTATGAGGTCCATTTGATTTATAGCATTATTTAAATTGTATATATCTTCATTGATTTTATGCTTTAATGACCTTTCTATTGGTGATAAGTGTGTGTTTAAATTACCCAGTGTTGTTTTGGGGGGGTCATCTGGGAATTAATATTAGAATTTTTTTTTCTTCATGTAACTGGGTGTGTTGACATTTGGGGCTTATATATTTACTATCATATAACTTCTTGTTGGATTATTCCCTTTTGCAAGATATAATGGCAGTGTTTACCTCTTTTAAATATTTTTTGCTTAAAATCATATTTTTTGATAAGAGAATAGTTCCTTTGGCTTGTTTTCAGACTCCATTTGCATGGAATATTTTCTCTATCCTTTTACCTTCAGCCTGTGAGTATCTTTGCTTATGATATGGATCTCTTGTAAACAGTGTATAGTTGGATATTGGTTTTTTTTGGTCAATTCTGCTAGTATATGTTTTTTAATTGAGGAATTGAGAATACTTATACTATGTGTTATTATGATTATGTGTTAGAGGTATGCTGCCATGTTGATTTTTTGTTACATTTAATTCTGTCTTGATTTTTACTTAACTGATTAATCTATCACTGTTAATTTCTTTGGGAATTTTATTATTTATTTTTGGGTTCCTCTGTGTGTATTTACTTTTGAGTATTATATGTATTTTGAGCATGTGGCTTGGTTGTCATGAATTCTTTTACTTTATCCTTGTCATGGAAGCTTTTATGTCCCCATTGACTATGAAAGAAAGCATTTCTGGCTAAATCAATCTTGGTTGGCAATTGTTTTCTTTTATAGATTGAAATATTTAACTGCAGGCCTTCCTTGCTTTTAGTGTCTGAGTTGTGAAGTCAGAAAAGAGCCTTCTTTGTTTGTCTGTAAATGTGACATGATATTTTTCTCATGCAGTTTTTAATAGTCTTTCCTTATTTTCTATATTAGGAATGTTTTATGATGTGTCTTAAACTTCTCTTCTAATCAGGTCTAATTGGGATCCTGTGTGCATCCTCTATGTACATGTCTATCTCATTTCTCATATGGGAAAGAGTTTCTGTGACTATCTAATTGAAAAGGTTCTTAATGCTTATAGCTTATATTTCCATGTTCTCTTCTATTCCAATGATTCTTAGGTTTGGTCTCTTGATGTTGTACCAGAATTCTTGTATGTTGTGATCTTGTTCTATCATATTTCCTTTATCATATTGTATGTACTCAAATTCATATATCTTTACTTTAAAGCCTACAATTCTGTCTTCTGCCACTTATTTTCTATGCAATCTAATCATTGATTCTTCAAGTTAGTTTTTAATTTTATTCATTGTGTCTTTCATTAATTTCCAGGAGTCCTTATTGTTTTATTTTAAATAATTCTATTTATTTATCAAAATGGTCTTTCATCTCCTAAATTTGTCACTTTAATTCATTATTTACATTTTCTTTTAGTTCATTGAATGTTTTAATAATAATTTCTCTGGAGTTTCATCTACCTCTATATTTGTGGGATTCTTTGTTGGAGGGTTTTGAATTGGTAAGGGGATGTTTAACAGTTTACTCTTGTTTTACAGAAGTCCTGGACTTGTGCATCTATTGAATTAGTTTTTTTTCTATTATGAATGTCCTTAGGTGTTAAGGGTTTTTGTTTAATTTTTTTTTAATTCTAGGATTTCTCTGTTTTTTGTACCTGAAGTTCCTCCTCTGCTCCTCCTTATGGCATGGTTTTGCTTTGGGGTTTTTGTCTATTTGATTCTATGAGTTGAAGTAATGTTTATTCTCATGTGTGGTTAGATCCTGTGTAGTTTGAAGCTCACTGTTGTTTGGCTGGGTTGTGAGTATTTTTTGACAGCAGAGTATCTACTTTGCTGCCCCTGACCCACAAGAGCAGGTGAACTTACGGTTGCTCATGTGAATTTCCATGGACACAAAATAAAACACAGACACACATTTTACCATTAAAAAAGGTTCAGGACACATTTTTTGCTCTCTCCTTCAGGCTCTCCAAATGGAGAGCAAGAGAAAGCCACAAGAGGCTGACTAGAGAGAGCGAGCAAGTTCAGAATTGGGCTTTTATTGGGGAGACCCTTGTTCTTAGAAATTTATGTCCAAAAAAGGCCCAGAAGGGGCAGAATTACAAGAGACAAGTGTGTGAAATTCAACCCAAGCAGTGGTATCTATATCTGAAGACAATATCATTAAGATTTGAATATTCAGAGCTTCAACTTCCTGAACTGGGACAATGCCCAGATCACTAGGAAATGTAGTGATGGTCAAAGCCTCTTGCTTCAAGATGGAAGGTGTGAGTCATTCAGAGTAGCTTCCCACATCTACTCTCTAATATTGAAGTTTCCCAATCAATTTATAACCCCTCTTATGGGGGGAAGCCTGGAATCAAATTAATGTCAGTGACTGATGGTAAACATTTTTAAGGTAAATGTCTGGGGTCTACTGAAATATCTCTTAACATTGTCACCTATATAGGAATGGTGAACTCAGCAGTTAACATCAGTATAAGCAATAGAAGATTTTGAACTTAATCAGAAATTTGACATCAGGTGTCCACCATATCATTTTTGCTCAAAATCTCCAAACCATGAGGCCTTTAATGTATTTGATTTTTACAAACAATTCCTGTAATGTGATTGCATTACATGAATTATATAATTCTATTATTTTACCTCTGTTTAGACAGTATTGCAGATTCTGTTGTTTCATGGGAACTTGAAAGGGGCAAGGTTATAGCTCGTCTTCTGTGACAATTCCAGTTTTCTTATTAATATGTGTTCTAGTAGTTGTGGTAGCAACTGATGATGAGGACCTTCATAGGTTCAGTACATGGAGTACTGAACATCAGTACATCATCATCTACTCAACATATGATAAAGAGGTTCATAGGTTCAGTATCCACAATAGGTCTGCTATTTTTCTCTAGTTTTGTTCTGGGAGTGCTTATCCAGAATTGGTCCATCAGATTCCCATAACTATGCTTACCTAGGGACAAACTGTCAGTCTGGCACCATTGCCCCCATTTTCTTTAAGTTGAAATAATATTATGATTTGTGTATGAGATGTCTTCTGAAAAACTCATGTGGCAATGCTGAAATGCTTGCAGGTAAAATGATTAGATTATGAGAGCTGAAACTTAGTTCATAAATTAATCCATTTGACATAAAGATACAGCATAATATCAACATAATCCCATAAGATAATTTCACCTCCATGTGCTTTGCATTTTGGCTCAAAATCTCCAAACCATGAGGCCTTTAATGTATTTGATTTTTACAAACAGTGACAAAACTTCTATATTCCATTATCAGAAAACAGACTCATATAATAACCTATAGTGAAGATATCCTCTGTGAGTTCATGAATGAGAAAGATTTTTTTGTATGAAGAGGAATTATTAGGAAGCTGAGTATTCCTATTTCCCAAGAATTGGATTCAGGATTTAAAAATGAATGTACAAAGAAATCAATCAACTTTATATTTTATAGAAAGAATAATCAATGTATCATTTCTGTAAATTCCTACTCCAAAATTATTGTTGCTCATTTGAAAAGAAGAGGAGAGTTCAATATTAGTAATTCTTTTATGAAAATGTTGACCCTTTGGCAAGCAGATTACAATTAAGAATTTATATTTTAAAACATTAAAAAAATTGAAAAAACATCCATGAGATTAATAATTAGTACTTTAAACCAGAGTATTCTAACAATTATATTATTGACATTTAAAGCTGGATAATACTTTGTTAGGAGAAAGGGGGTTGTATTTGGCTTTGTAGGATATTTAACACTAACTTGAACTCTTCTAACTAGATTCCAGTAGCACCTCCTTCCATCCCACTTCTAACAATTAAAACATCTTCAGACATTGACAAATGTTCACTAGACAAAAAGCTTGCTTCTATTGAGAACCAGTGCTAAAGTGATTTTCTCATATTTTCATTAAAAAATTCTTATTTTATGTTAAAAATTATCCTAACAATATCATTAAGATTTGAATATTCAGAGCTTCATTCCTTTTGCTTATTTCAGTATTCTTTCTTGTCTCCATATAGAATAAAATTTATTTTCTGGAAGATAAATTTAAGACTGACTAACCAGCATGCTAAGTATATGTGTTTTCAAAAGAAAACATAAAAATTAAAATACATAAAAATAATACATAAGAATTTGGGGATTATATGCATTGATGGTGGCAATATTATTTTTATAGCACACTCTTTCTTGGTAGACTGACTTAATAATAATCACTTTCTAATATAAAACAGTTTTTCATTTTTATTTCTTGTGGTAATGGAGATTGAACTATAGATGTTCTGCCACTAATAAAAATCCCTAGCAATTTTATTTAATGTTAAGACAAGGCCCCACTAAGTTGCAAAGTATGGTCTCAAACTTGCAATTCTCCTGCTTTATCCTCCTTAGTTGCTGAGATTACAAGTATGTTCCATGGCACCAGCTAGAGCCATTTTAAATATCTTAACCCTCCACAAAATTAAACAATTTATCCTTCAGGTAAAAATGTAAATTTAGCAGTTTCTTTCCAAAAAATAAATTAGAAATGCCGATTAAAAAAAAAAGTTCTAATTAGTTATACATGATAGCAGAATGCATTTCATATCATTGTACACAAATGGAGCACAACTATTCATTTCTCTGGTTGTATGCAATGTAGAGTTGTATGGTATGTGCAGTCACACATGTACCTAGCTAGGGTAATTATGTTCATCTCATTTCACCATGTTTCCCACCCCATATCCACTTCCCTACCACCCCCCGGGCCAATCCAAAGTTTCTCTATTCTTTCATTGCCCCCACCATTAGAAGCAGCACCCACTTATCAGAGAAAATAGTTGGCCTATTGGATTTTTGGGATTGGCTTACTTCACTTACTATGATATTCTCCAGCTCCATCCATTTACCTGAAAATGCCATAAATTCATTCTTCTATAAGGCTGAGTAATATTCCATTGTGTGTGTGTGTGTTTGTGTGTGTGTGTGTGTGTGTGTGTGTGTGTGTGTATCACAATTTCTTCATCCATTCATCTATTGAAGGGCAACTAGTTTGGTTCCACAGTTTAACTATTGTGAACTGAGCTGCTATAGACATTGATGTGGCTGTGTTACTATAGTATGCTTATTTTAAGTCCTTGGGTATGGACCAAGGAGTGGGATAGTTGGGTCAAATGGTCGTTCCATTCCAAGTTTCTTTTTCTTTTCTTTTCTTTTCTTTTAAAGAGGGAGAGAGAGAGAGAGAGAGAGAGAGAGAGAGAGAGAGAGAGAGAGAGAGAGAGAGAATTTTTTAATATTTATTTTTTAGTTTTTAGTGGACACAGCATCTTTTGTTTTACTTTTATGTGGTGCTGAGGATCTAACCCAGTGCCCCACACATGCCAGGCGAGTGCGCTACCGCTTGAGCCACATCCCCAGCCCCCATTCCAAGTTTTCTAAAGAATCTCCATACTGCTTTACAAAGTGTTGCGCATTTTGCAATCCCACCAGCAATAAATCAGTGTACCATTTTCCCCTTATCCTTACCAACACTTATTGTTGCTTGAATTCCTCCTGATAACTGCATTCTGACCTGAGTGAGATGAAATCATAGTCATTTTTTTATTTGCATTTCTTTAATAGCTAGAGATGTTGAACATTTGTTCATATATTTGTTGATCAATTGTATACCTTCTTCTGAGAAATGTTTGTTCAGTTCCTTAGCTCATTTCTCGATTGGGTTATTTTGTTTTCTGGTGTTAATTTTTTTGTTTATTTTATATATCCTGGAAATTAGTGCTCTATATTATGTGCATGTAAATTAAATATATTCTCCCACTCTGTGAGCTTTCTCTTCACACTATTGTTTTCTTTGTTGAGAAGAAGATTTTTAGTTTGAATTCCTTCCATTTAGTAACTTTTTAATAAAATTTTATATACATTTATTTTATTTACTTATTTTTATGTGCTGCTGAGGATCAAATCCAGTGCATCACACATGCTAAGTGAGCACTCTATGACCAAGCCACAACCCCAGCTCCCCCATTACTAATTCTCAATTTTATTTCTTGCAATTTAGGAGTCTGGTTAAGAAAGTTAAGATATATTTCAACATGATGAAGATTTGGGACATTTCTTTCTATTAGGTGCAGGGTCTCTTATCTAATTCCTAGGTCCTTGATCTACTTTGAGTTTTCTGCATGGTGAGACATAGTGGTTTAATTTCATTTTGCTGCATATGGATTTCCAGTTTTCCAAGCACCATTTGTTGAAGAGGATATCTTTCCTTCAATGTATGTTTTCGGCACCTTTGTCTAGTATGAGATTACTGAATTTATATGGTTTTGTCTCTGTGTCTTCTATTCTCTACCATTGGTCTACATGTCTATTTTGGTGCCAATACCATGATGTTTTTGTTACTAGAGCTCTGTAGTATAGGTTAAGTTCTGGTGTTGTGATGCCTCCTGCTTCATTCTTCTTGCTAAGGATTGCTTTGGCTGTTTAGGATCTTTTATTTTTCCAAATAAATTTTATGATTGCTTTTTCTATTTTTACGAGGAATGCTGTTGGGGTTTTAATCAGAATTGCATTAAATCTGCATAATACTTTTGGTAATATGGTCATTTTATCAGTAATAATTCTACTTATGCAAGACCAAAGGAGATCTTTCTATCTTGTAATGTCTTCTTTAATTTTCGTCTTTAGTGTTCTGTAATTCTCACTGTAGAGGTTTTCTACCTCTTTTGTTAGGTTGATTCCCAAGTATCTTATTTTTTTGAGGCTATTATGAATGGGTTAGTTTTCCTAATTTCTCTTTCAGAGGATTCATCACTGATATACAGAAATACATTTGATTTGTGTGTGTTAATTGTATACCCTGCTACTTTGCTGAATTTATTCTTTATTTCTAGAAGTTTTCTTGTGTAATTTTTTGGATTCTCCTTGTATAGAATCATGTCATTGGCAAATAGTTATAGTTTGAGTTCTTCTTTTTTTGTTTGTATCCATTTTATTTCTTTCATCAGTCTAATTGCTCTGGCTAGTTTCAAGGACTATGTTGAATATCAGTCATGGAGGCGGGTATCCTTGTGCAGTTCCATTTTTTAGAATGAATACCTTCAATTTTTCTCCATTTAGGTCTTCTGTTATTCATTGTTCATTCAATGACATTTTATTTAGTCTTCATATATTGGAGTATCTTATATTTTTTGATTTTGTCATTTATTTCTAATTTCATTCCATTATGATCTGATAGAATGTGGGGTAGTATCTCTATTTTTTTATTTGCTAAGAGTTGCTTTGTTGCATAGTATATGGTCTATATTAGAGAAAGATCCATGAACTGCTGAGAAGAAAGTATATTCACTTGTTGATGGATGATATATTCTATATATGTCTGTTAAGTCTAAATTATTGATTATACTATTGAGTTCTATAGTATCTTTGTTTGGCTTTTGTTTTTAAGATTTATCCAGTGGTGAGAGAAGTGTGGTATTTTGTGTTTTGGTCTGTTTGATTCTTGAAATTGAGAAGGATTTGTTTGATGTATGTAGATGCTCCATTGTTTGCAGCATACATATTTAGGATTGTAATGTCTTGTTGATATATGATTCCCTTAAGCAGTACAAAATGTCCTTCTTTATTCCTTTTGACTAACTTTGGCTTAACATTGACTATATCTGATATGAGGGTGGAAAATCCTGCTTATTTGCACAGTCCATGTGAGTTGTATGCTTTTTTCCAAACTTCACCTTCAGTTTGTGGATGTCTTTTCCTATGAGATTTTTAAATCCAATCTGCCAGTCTATGTATTTTGATTGATGAGTTTAGGTCATTAACATTCAGGATTATTATTGAGAAATGATTTGTATTCCCTGTCATTTTGGTTTATTTTTGTTTTTTAACTTGGATTGCTTTGTCCTGTGATTGGCTTTTCCTTTAGTGTATTTCCTCCCTTTGATGATTTTTATTGTTATTTTTATTTCCTCCTCATAGAATATTTTTCTGAGAATGTTATGTAGTGTGGGTTTTCTCATTGTAAATTCTATTAACTTTTGTTTATCATGGAAGGTTTTCATTTCATCATCAAATCTGAAGCTTACTTTTGCTGGATAAAAGATTATTGGTTGGAATTTAGTATTATTTGGAGTTTGGTAAAAGTTGTTCCAGGATATCCTAGCTTTGAAGGTCTGGGTTATGAAATCAGCTAAAATCCTAATTGGTTTTCCCCTATATGTAATCTGATATTTTTCTCCTGAGGCATTTAAAATGTTACCCTTGTTCTGTATGCTAGACATTTTCAGTATAATGTGTCTTGGTATGAATCTGTTGTAATTTTGTATACTCAGTGTACTTTAAGCTTCTTGTATTTGATTTTCCATTTTATTATTCAGATTTGAGAAATTTTTTAATATTATGTCATTTGATATAGTGTTCATTCCTCTGGTTTGTATCTCTATGCCTTCCTGTATCCTAATAATTCTTAAATTTGGTCTTTTCATGTTATCCCATGATTCTTGGGTTTTCTGCTCATGGTTTCTTAACATCTTCACTGTGTGGTCAACTTTATTTTCAAGATTATATATTTAGTCTTCATTGTCTGAGGTTTTTCCTTCCAAGTAATCTAGTCTGTTGGAAATGATTTCTATTGAGTTTTTAATTTGGTTTATTATTTCCTTTATGCAAAGTATTATTTTCAGAAAACTCCTTGTTGGAGTAATATTTTACATCCCATGTTTGCTCTCATAGCTCTTTATTAAAATGATATTTTGTTTCCTATGTTTTCTGTTTTATATTATTCTTTATTTCACAAATAATTTTAATTATATACATTCTGAACTAGTTCTCTGACATTTCTTCTATTGTTCTATCAATATATTCTATTATTGTAGCATCTTGGTATGTTTGGGGCACTTTCTTTTATTATTTTTTTTCATTTTCTTCGTGTGTTTTTCCATCTAGGAGCTTGGATATGAGGTATTACACCAGCTTCTACCCTATAGACTTATAGTGTCCCTACAGGTTTACAATACCTTGCCTTTAAGGGCAGGATTAATATTAACAGCACCCAATGCAAACAATAAGCAGCCTTAATCCAAATAACCCCCATTAAGACATTTACAGTTTTCTTGCAATAAACTGTAATGGTGTGTTTGATTATTATCTACAATATAGGCAGTAGGTTTGCAAAAGTGTCTAAAGTTTCTAATGGTGGACAAAGAGACCCAGGAGGGGTGTATAATGAGATGTTAATGAGGTAAGAGATAAGTTTATAGAGGTACTAGATCACAAAAAAATGTTAAAGAACCAAAAGAAGTTGACTGTTAGCAGGAGAAAAGAGAGAAAGATACTCTGGGGAAATAGATAAGTGGAAGGAAAATACAGAGGGAGAAAAAAAAAGTAAAAATGTAAAAGTAAAGGTTAAAAGAATATACATCAAAACTGTATTATAATATTCAGACATCCCAGTCCCAAGTAGTTTAATGCAAGAAAAATACTTGGTTTAAAAAATGTTGGGGATGTGATGGCAGGAAAAGAAAGGGGAAAATATCTCAAAGGAAAATTGAATGATTCTTTCTATTGCAGTTCAATATCTTTCCTGCTTTCCTCTCATCTGATAGGTGGGTTGTCTGGAGTTTGTTGGTATCTCCACCCTCAGATTAGTGAAGATTATTAGAGTGGGAGGGTTGGTCTTGGAGGTAGAACTCATGGAGGTTGGGTATAACACTCCTTGTTGAAAGACTACACCCCACAAATCTCCTTTGGGGTCCACTCATGTGATTTTGGTGCCTGGTCTTAGCCCCTTACATCACCTATGGACCCCACAATTCTTGGTCTCTAATTTAGTCTCTAAGCTATGTCTCTTTTTTCCCCCACCGTTTCTACTTTCCAATCAGAAACCTCTCTCTCCAGAGTCCTGAGGGCTGAGCACCGGGACCTGCATGCCTGTTGTGCAGAGTTTTTTTGTATTGGGCAGATCAGGAATGGACATGGAGGTTTGAACGTTCTGGGCTGTGTTTGTGGCTGTGGTGTATTGGGTTATTGGGAGACTGTTGGCACCTCAGTGTTGGGCTTCTAAGCCCTGGCCTTTTTCCCAAGATGGAAGTTGCTTCAACTAAAGATGGTGATGGCAGTAGCGGAAATAATCCAAATTGGAGGCAGAGGTATCCCAAGATGAAGGTGACTGCTTTCAGATATGGGGCAGGGATGAATGCTGTGTAGCGGTGTTGGGCAACCTGTTCGGAAATGCAGCACTATGGCATGCTGTGTTGTTGTGGATAGGTGTCTCCAAGCCCTGTTTTGTGTCATGGATTTCAGTGTTCCAAGATGGATGAGGCTGGGAACCCTGTCTTGGTAGATGAGGGGCCATAGTGACAGGGTCCATGGGTCATGGTGGGTGGGAGTCCATCAGGCATGGGAATCCCCACAGGTGGGGCCCAAATTGTGTTTTTAATGTTGTATACAGAGTAGGTTTATTATTCCACTTTTTAGTATTTTCAGAATGCTATAATAAAATATCTTAGTCTAGGAATGTTATAAACAATAGACATTTATTTTTCAAAGTTTTGGAGTATGAGAAATCTAAGATCAAGGCTCTAGCAGATTTGATGTCTGGCAAGTGCTTGCTTTCAGGTTCGTAGATGGCACATTGGAATTAACATATGGGGGTAAGATAACTCTCTGGTGCCTCTTTTTAGGGAAACTTTATACAGGGTTCACACTAATGAATGTAATCATTCCTGAATGACTCAGCTTGTAATACCATCACATTGATGATTAAGTTATCAACATGTAAGTTTTGGGGTGAAAAAACATTTACATCATAGCATTTTCTAACCAACTTGGTGTTGATAAATCACAAGAAAGTCATTATATTACCTTGTACTCCTTACATTCCACAGTTCCACAAATCTAAGAAGAGCATTATTTTTAGGATAAAATGTTTTAAAGTGTTCAAATCAAAGAGAAGATTTCCTTAAACATTCAATATGGTGAGAGGCATAGTAACATTTAATAAGCAATCCAAGAATCAGCCTTACATTTCTAATTTAGTGAAATCACAGGTGATGTGAAACAAAGCTCTATATCCGAGATAAAGCCATATTCTTTCATATGAATTACAAAAAAATAATTAGGGAAATTTTCATAAACCTTTGTCTTGCTCTTAATACATTGAGATTATTATTAAATTTAATTTTGAAGCAATATAAACAATATTTATAGTTAGTTATTGCTGAACCATCCAATTTTTTCTGGGTAATATATCTTTGGTGATTTTGTCGTAGTGATAACAGCATAAAGTGTATTTATATAAACTAAGGGAGCTATGCTGTCATTTAGTGATATATAGGAACACCATTCTGTATATTGTTTATTATTGTGTGAAATATTATTAGGCATTTCATATCTTTACTAGTAGTATAGTGTAAATAAGCTGTTATATTATTAATAATCAGAATATTAAGGGACTCAGTAGAGAATAAATTTCAAGATAGCTTCTTCCATGTAAATATTAAAATGAAGGAAAAAACATGATTGAGAAATACCACTGTTATTTTTAGTACCTAAATTGTTTAGTACCTAAATTGTTATTGACCTTCCAATATTCCAATAAGTTTTTTATGATAGTTTCTTCTCTTCTCAGCCAAGCATCTAATGGATATGAATACCAGACAAAAATTATTTTGCCCTCTTCCATGCCTTGTAAGATGACATTTATACTAGTGTTATCTCTGAAACAAAAATGCCTGCTATTTTCATCAAAATATTATCTAATCTCATAGGAAAAGATAGATACTTACAACATTAGGATATGACTTAGGTTAGTTTATGAGATTTCCTTGGAAAAATAGCCCTGAGAGAGTAAATAAAGTACCGATGTTGTAAATTATGAATAAAATGAAGAGAACAACTAGAGATAGAAAGGAGGACAATAAACACCTAAAATAGGAAGGCCTAAAAGGACTTCAGGATATCCTAAAAGGCAGTGCCAAAAACTGTAGATGACCTTTTACCATAACTGCATTTATGAATGTGATACAAAGAGTGCTCTACTGGGACTTTTTGGTAGAGCACACCCTTCCTTTCAAAAAACAGAAACACCCATTTTATATTTGTGTGACTACATGCAGGGATTTATGACTTAACTGTTTTTGCATTCTATTCATCTGTTGATTAATCTCTCTATCCAACTATTCATGTTTACATCCTAAAGCATCTTTTCATAAAACAATATAACCACTTAATATGAGTCATCTTATATAAAATAAAAGCTATTTGGAGAATGGCGAGGAAGTGTTCAATTACCCTGTGGAAGATATGATGATGCTAGCAAGTGTAGGGGTAGAAAATAATTTTTTTCCCCGAGGTCACACTATGGACTGAATTGTCCTCCCCAAAATTAATGTGTTGAGACTCTAACCTTCAGTGTGATTGAATTTAGAAGATAAGGCTTTTCAGAGGTAATTAAAATTAAGTTAAAACATAAGTAGGCTTCTAACTGGATAGAATCAGTGGCCTGGTAAGAAGAAGAAAAAGTCTTTCTCTCTCTTTCTGTCTCATTCCCGTAAGCCAGGAAGAAAGTCCTAACTAGAAACCCATCATGCTGGCACTCTGATTTCAGAAATTCAGCTTCCTCAACTGAAAATGTTGTTTTTCTTTTTAAGACACCCAGTCAATTGTGAATTTTGTTATGGAAAGCTGAGCTAACTAACACAAATCAGAACTCAAATCATAATTCTAGGGCTATAATCCCTAACCTAAAGTTTTCTCTGCTTGAAATCACAATCTGTGTGGTTACATCACCCATTTTTACATTATAACCAACTGGTTTACCCTATTCAGTGGTGAAGATTAAGTTATTCACTTTTTGTTTCACTCTTTCTTTCCACGAATCTCCCTGTGCTTTCCATTACTTTAATGTTGAGAAAGGATATGTAATCTTCTGATTTTTTAACTGATTCCTGAATTAATTTATTATACCAAGTTCCACTATGCTCTCTTTTGTATATTTATAATTCAGATAAATGTTTTTAATACCTTTATTTTGTGTATATATTTTTATATGGTGCTGATGTTGAAACCCAGTGCCTCATTCGTGCTAGGCAAAAGCTTTGCCACTGAGCCACAACCTCAGCCCAGATAAAATGTTTTATGATGGAAATTTTGATAGATGTTGAACTGTGGAGCCATGAATTCTGTTACTATAATTACAGGTGAGGATTATGAAAATAAACCCCTCATTTATGAAGCTTTAAGCAACAAGTTGCATAAATCAGATTACTGCATATGTACTTTTCTGGCAATTAATTCTGTTGATAACAAAGCTGAATGACAGTAATCTTACCCTAGCAGGACCAAACATGACAACAGATTTTTATTTTAGAAAATAAAAAATGTGCTATCACGCATCCCTTCTATTTGCTGTCTGAGAGATTAAAAGGACAGCACAGAATGAGACCTGCTTGACTATTCAACTCCTGGTTTGATTTGCTTTGAAAGGAATTAATATACATAGTTCTCTCATAAGTCTAATTATATTTTTATCCTTGTGATATTGTTCCTAGTATTCACTAAGATAGAAATAAAACAAAACAGATATTTCTTCTGAAGAGCAGTCAGACAAAACCTGGGTTTAAATCCAGGTTCTTATATTCAAGGTTGTGTGAAAATGGACAAGATCAAGCTCTTTGTTACCTCATTTTTTTTTTTGTCTGTAACAATGGGAATATAATCCCATCTCATATTGATGTAAGAATTCAGTATGAGGAAACCATATTATAAGCAAAAAGCAGTAACTCAGTGTTAGTATTGTTCCCATTACATATCTGTCTAATAATTTTGTGTACTCTGTATCCTGCTGCAAGACAAATCCAATGTCAACTGTGCTGTAAGATATTTTTGGATCATCCTTCAAGATCTCTTATTCAGATTTGATGCTACAAAGCCTGGGATGAGATTCCCAGAGATATACCCAGTTCCCAGAAGCACTGGTAAAATAGTTAAATAGCTTCCCACATGGCCTACACATCACGAGAAAATGAAATGGATTGAACTCTGAATGGATTGTTTGCCAGAAGACATGGCAAAGTATAAATAGGCAGAGAAAATGGACATAAGGGTGACAGTTTAAGTGTGAGTTTAATACATTGGAGATATAATGCTTTTCATAAAACACAAAATTTTCTAAATAAATCATAGGACCTAAGCCATTGAAAACATATACTCTTGCATTTATGTGGTTTCTGCACCATTTTCAATAAAAAGTTATTCTTTTAAACTTTACATGTTGACATCCAGTTGCCATAAATATATAGGACAACAAAATCTTGTGTGCATTCAGTTCTCACCAAAGATTCTTATTCATACTTATATATTTATGCTGTCAGCTGTTAATTTGAGGTACACTTAAGTTTTACAGGGGGATTATATTCTATGGTGGTTTGACAGGCTGGCAATAAGAAATGAGAGTGAAAATGTTATGTTGAGCCAACAGTTTAAGTAAATATATTTGTTCCATGCTTCAGTAAAATCACAATATGGAAATTATGGTATATCTTACTCTGGAAAATTCTAATGATGCAGACTTAAATTTACCTTAGTGAAAATTTACCTATATGCAAGAGATAAAATGTCTAGTGTTAGTTTAATTTCAATGGCAGTGTTTATATACTTAAGAAAAGTGTTTTCTATCACTTCTGAAGATGTCATGTGTATAACACAGGCAATCCCTTTCAAAAATCATTAATTAAATGTTAATTCTTTGCTTTGAAACATGCAGTAGCTTCTTATCTCGCTCAGAGAAAGATTCAATGACTTTATAAGGCTTAAAAGGGCATATATAATCCTATCAACCTCTCACACTACCAAGTTTACCTCTTTGCTATTATCTCTTAATACTCACCCCCATGTTTCTTTGTTCAGTTACACTGACTTCATCACTAATTATTGAATATATCTGGCAAGCTCCTCTCTCAGGTTTTGGTCAGCATCTGGCCCAATGTGATCTTTATTACTCTACCAAGAATTTCTTTTAAAACTTTTAATTATTACTACCATGATGAGAAAATTTGAAAACCTTAGTATAACCTGTAAGACTTTCTATATTTTGGTCTGGGGTGTTCAAGATTTCTAGATAATCTTTCAGAAATATGCTTCAGTGTATTCTTAGACATTTCTAATATGATTATATTTCATATGTGAGCATAGGAAATAATTAAACTATTACTAGGAAGGTAGTGTACAGCAAGGTATAAGAATTTTATTTCTATGAGATAATGTATGTTGGCTTCAATAAGTTAGTCTTAACTAAGTATATTATGCTCCCTGGTCTTACATTATTTTATATTATGTTATTTTTACATTACTTAATAAAAATATCTGCTTGTTTGTTATAAGAATAGAAATGCCTCTGCAGTGATGCAATAAAAAAAGAGAAAATTTTAAATGGGTTGTATCACTGTCAATCACTTTTATAGAGTAGTATTATCTTGGACTTGTCCACTGTGATTAACTTCAGACAACCCTTGTTTTTCTCTGCTTTTGCTGAAGTGTGTTATTAAAACTCTGTTTGGAACCTTGAAAGAGTGTGTAATGGCTAATTACAAAAAATAATAGCTGTTGATGGACCTTATTTTTATTTATTTATTTATATGTGATGCTGAGAATCAAACCCAGTGTCTCACACATGTGAGGGAAATGCTCTACTACTGAGCCACAACCCCAGCCCGATAATGGTTGATTTTTATGTTGACTTGACTAGGCCATAGTATAAAGTCATTTGGTTAAATATCAGTCTTCTGCTCCTTTCTCTTTTGCATTTTCTCTCTCTCTCTCTCTCTCTCTCTCTCTCTCTCTCTCTCACACACACACACACACACACACATACACACACACACACACATTAAATCATTTCTGTTTCTTTTGAGAATTCTAATATACAAAGTTAAAGAGTCAATAAATAAACTTCATTATTGAAAGAACAAGAATTTCATTTGGGTAACATATGACGATTCTTCATCTTACCCTTGGTAGGAAGTTGAGGAAATTTACTGACAAAATCTTTCTTATATCTGCTTTGGTTGTGAATATTTTATTCAATGACCTCTGCAAAAAGATAGTCTACCATGTTTTTCCCAAAATCAGAATCAAAAGTTATTACTTGAACAAATATCTGTTGGGACAAGTGCATAGAGTAATGCATACATGGCATACATTAAGGGCATCTGAGTGGCAGGCAACTCTCCTCTTGCTAGGCGCCTGAGTAGCAGGCAGCTTTCCCCTTAGGCACAGCCCTGAGCATGAGGACATGAGTTTCAGTCCCTGCGCTTGCTCCACAGCCCACTCTTCGATTGGTTGCTGCAAGGACAGTTAGCAGAAATTGCATTGGTGGCTACCTGTAATCTGCTTAACTACTGCCTGAGTGTATATATATACTTGGTAACTGCACAATAAAATCAGACCTGCTTCCTGCTTGGTCTCTGGAGGTCTTGATTAGCAACTCCACAGCCACACTATTCTCTACCTTGTTCTGTGGACCTCCTCGATGGTAGAGAGAGAGCCCACGCAAATATCTCTTGATTTGAAAATATCAATTTGCTGAAATTTTCAAACAAAACAATTTGAGGACTTTTCAATTCATAGTAATATGTATTTAAACATCTAAATTTAAAGTTCATCATGAGGGATATCAATTTTAATAACTTACCTTGCTTTGTCATATAACAACAACAACAACAAAAAAGTGAGAGCTGCAGTACCACATGTAAGGTAGCATGAAATTGCACTTCTGTTATCTTTTTAGCCATAATAAACTTGACAATACAATAGGAAACATTTATTCTAATAACCTCCTTTTAGAAAGCAAAAAGAGCATGAAGAATTGTTTCTACAAGTCCAAAGAGAACAAATAAATTATGTCTCTGGCTTCCAGCCCAGTTGACATAAGTACCTCTTAGGAAGCATCTTACCTAATCTAGCAGTGCTTGGTTACATGATAAATTTTAAGACTTTTTATGTCCCTAAAATATTACATAAGATTTAATAATGTTAGCTAAAAATGAAGAGTAAAATGTAGAGATTAATTTTAGTAATTTTTCCCTAATTAAAAGATATTGTGTGGTCCCTCCCAGTATAAACATTTGAGAATTGTTATTTAATCATTTTCCTAATTTTGTGATTCATCTTGCATTGGATCTGAGATTTTATTTATTTCAATCCTTTTATTTTAAGTTATTTGCAATAAGTAATGTTGCAGTCTGGCTGGGCACAAATAACCAAGCCACAACAAAGCCTTGTAGATTCAAACAGCAACTCTTTATTCCCCAACTCTCGGGAACACACTCCTTCCACTGGGCTCCATCCATACTCCCGAACCTCCAGGAGAACTCACAGGAACTCCAAAGTAGCAGGCGCCCGAGGCAGCAAGAGCCTCCCTATTGCCCGACAGTAAAGGTCAAATATACAATACAATCAATCCAGCATCACAGCAATTATATATAGCTTAACTCAAATCATCATCTCAATGGTTCGCTGGCATCATCTTTCAACCATTCTCTCTGGCAAATGCCAGGCGTCATTCTGACTGGGCCATGGCTCTCAACAAAGTAATAATAGAGGATAAAAGTACTGAGAAGTCCAGTATTGAAGGAAATGATAAAAACAAATCAAAACCAAAATTTAAAGAAGTGATATTTCCCAGATATAAATTAGGATTGGCATTTTTAAAATGCACAAGTCACAAATCTGATATCTTTAAAATATTCTTTTAAAAATTTGACTTTCAGGAATATATTTATAAGAGAGAAGGATTGATTAATATCAGTGTATATAAATCTCAACTATTCTAAAATCAATTTTACTAATCTGAAACTATTATCTTGTTCTTTTGACTTTAAAGGTTCACTGCCTTTTTCCAGAAAGAATGGCCTGAAAACATTTCATCTTTCTAAGCCATGATGAATGAGCTTCGATTAAAAGTAGCTTAAAGGAAAAAAGGTACTAATGTGTTTTATGCAGTCACTTATCAGTTACTGACATGCAACATTTCATTTTCTTTAGGATATTAAATGATGTTGTATACCGAAAAACAACAGCTTATGTGATAGTTCGTCTATCATTACATGCATCATAAAAGCAAGAAGGACATAAATTTGTTTCTGCCTGTTGAAGTCTAATTATTTGTAAAAATCATTACTTGGCTCTTATTGACACAACAAAATTAATGATCCTCAACATATTAAAATTTGCAATGTGGTTTTGCTCCCTGTATTCCTAAACCTTAGTTAATGCTTAGTGATATGGGTGACATCCTATGGAGGACATTATCTTAAAATTCTCTGCAAAGTGTTAGTAGGGGCACTTCTATTATTCACGATCTGTTTTTGTACATCTTGATGAAAATTAAAAAAAAAAAAAAAACAATACTTCTAGGTCAAAGTTCATTTTCCTTTCATTTTCTGTCTTCTTATAATAAATCTTTATAGGCAATGACATTCTAAACTATAAAATAAAATTGTAAGGGTAAAAGAAATTGAAGTTAAAGTGTAGAAGTTAAAGTGTAAAAGACCGGGCATTGTAAAGTTTCTAAGCTGCGGGGCCTGAGTTAAAAAGTAAAAGACCAGGTATTGTTGAATTCCTCTGCTACCCCCAAAACCTCTAATTCCTGTAGCTGTTAAGACAATACCTGAACTGCTCAGTAAATATTCCCACTGACTCCCTGGTTCTCTAATAACCTGGGGTCCTGTGTAACTTGTCACGTAGACATTTAGGCCCTAAAACAAATCAGTTTGAATGTGTACCCCACTTAGGAGTGACCAATCACTCCTGCCCAATCTGTTCCCGCCAATGAATGTCCTAATCATGTCTCAGAGTTGTTGTTCAATTTTCCCGTGCCTCTGATGTATGCAAAGCCCCCGCCCTCCCCAAAAAGTGTACTTAAGCACTGCTTGACCTCTGCTCTGGGCTCTGGGCTGCTCTCCCTTCCTGAGCGAGCCTGCCTGGAGCTTCAGCACGCTGAATTGGATCCTCAATAAACCCCCTCCTGCTTATTGCATAAAGTCAGTCTCTTGGTGGTCTCTTCCTCCGACGCTTCGCCGGACCCTTACAAAATGTTATATTGACTTGGAAAATAACCAAAATGAAAGCTTATTATAGAATACTATGAAACAGGTGTTTTAAATATCTTATGTTCATTTTGAGACAATACTAACTGTGAAAGACAACAGATACAAATGTAATGTTAAAATATGCAGAGTATTAGTAAAGTGTACAGTATCTGTTTAATGTAGAAGTTATAGCATCTTGTCATGTAGATTTACTGGGTTTGCAAGTTTCAAAACCTCTTTCACAGTTAATGACTGTATAATTGATCAAAATTTATCTGATTATAACAAGTGTCCTAGAATATAATTATGACTGATCTGATTAAACATATATAAAAAATATATTTCAAGATTCAAAATTTTAGATAGTGCAAAATATACCGGTAATATTCTTAAGTACCATATTGTCTCAAATGTTTAGATTTCTTTCAGTTTCTGGGATGATATGGTTTCACGTCTAATAGAGGTTTAAGTAATTAAATATTTAGATTGATATGGAATGATAGATGTATAGAGAAAAGTAAAACTGTTTTCCTGTATTATGAAAAGGTAACATGGAGTAGTTCACAAAGCATAGGTGCTATAGCCAGATGCCTAAGTTCAGATCCTAGTTTTGACACTTACTAGCTATGCAAATTTGGTGACGTTATTTACCATCCCTGTATCTACATTTCTTTATATGTAAAATGGCAATGAAAGTATTTATTTCATAAATTTATTGCATAAATTAAATAAATTATTACAGTCAAGTTATACAATGTTAGCTACTGCTATTTTGTAGATCTGTCCTTTTGGATAAATGACAATTTGCCAATATTTTCATTCATAAAGTTTTTACCATAAGGCATAAATCTTTTTGAATAAGGCAAAATAAAATATGCAAGTCTATGAAATAAAAAAAATCTCTATTTTGTCACATGGGGATTATTTTGGGAAGTAACTGGAAAAGAATATAATTATTTTTAGGATTTATATAGTTATTCAGGATTTAGGGAATCATTAATGACTTCCTAAGTTTGGGCCCAAATCCCACTACCCTTAACACATATAATGCAGGTCTCTCACAAACAAAATAGTCATAGAGTAGTCAGAGAATTCATCTCAATTCTTCTTAATATCACTAATTATCATTCTCTCTCTCTTTTTCTCTCTCTTATTTTTAAATTATTTTTATTTTAATGGTTTTTTTTGGTGGTGCTGGGGATTGAACACAGGGCCTTGGACATGCAAGGCAGGCACTCTACCAACTGATATAGCTCAAAGACTGAATTAGGGGTACCAGCCCCCTAATTCTCTCTTATAGAATTTTATATGTAAAAAAATTGTATATCTGCCAATTTTCATCAGTTAATTAAAAGCCAGACAGTAACAGAATATTGCTTCATTTTGACCTAAATGTGACATTTGCTTACTGATATTTCCATTATTGAAATTTTTTTTTAGTTCTAAAATTATTCTACCTCATTTCTTTCCCCCTCAAATTCTCTTATATGTAATTTTATATATCAAACAGTAGAAGGGGTAGAGAGAGAAGATGGGAGGGGAGGGAAGGGGGGATAGTAGAGGATAGGAAAGGTAGCAGAATACAACAGTTACTATTATGGCATTATGTAAAAATGTGGATGTGTAACTGATGTGATTCAGCAATCTTTGTAATGTTTTGAATAACCAATAAAAAAAAATAAATAAATAAAAATAAATAAATAAATAAATAAATAAATAAATAAAACAAAAAAATTATCCTACCTCAAACATGCAAGAAAAGTTAAGGTTTAAACTACTTGCATGGATTAGAAAGCAAAAGTTTAATACAAAAGATAAGTAGTAATAGACCTAAAGAAACTTGGTGCTTTCACAGAAAATAGTGAACTCTACATCCAATTGGTTGTAGTTGAACATACTGATTTTAAAATAAACCCACAAAAGTTACAGAATCTAAACTCCAAATACCTCCAAGCTATTAGAATTGTGAGTCCATATATTAAAAGATTTTTGTTGTTGTTGTTTTAGAATCCCATTTCCCTTCTCTCCTAATGGGCCTGTGAGCTGGAAAGTAGCCTAATTTGCTTTTGTGAGGAGCTGTTAGGGATCGGCACAACAGTCCAGATATTTGTGGTCTGGAACACAGACCATGATCAAGCCCCATCTCCATGGTAACCTGGCCACCTTCAGGTGCACAGCATGTACCTTTCCCTTCAGCTTTTTGCCGCTGACCTTGTAGCCCATTGGTTGGTGCTCATAAGTATGTTGCTAACTCATTAGATTATTATGGCCCTCAGCTAAATTTGCCCAGTAACAGGTTATGCTTAAAAAGCTTGCCTATGCAATAATAAAGTGGATCGAGTTCCTTTGAAACTGGTCTCCAGAGGTCTTTTTTGGACTCTGTCTTCATACCCTCCTCAGCTATTTCATAGGCTTCCGCTGGACCCAGTGCGCCCATACTGTCCCAAATCTTTAAACAGAAAAAGAGAACACACACACACACACACACACACACACACACACACACAGATAGGGCATGCTCACAAAATGAAAGGGAAGGAGAGGAGAAGGGGGAGGGGAGGCAAAGGAGGCGGGAAGAGAAAAAAATGGAACTGGGATAGGTACTGGAGAATAAGGTATAAGTGGGCCGAAGTTCATCCTAGACTAGCTTTTCCATGCCCGTAGATATAAAAGCACCTTGCAAAGGGACTTCTATATAATTGCCATGCCATCAAAATCTACCTGCATGTTTCCCTTACTTGGATGCCTTGTGCCTACACCTAAGGAAATAGCAATGTTGAACAATGAATTGCATTACAATCTGAAAACTCAGGGTCTACCAGGCACCATACACGACTCTGAGATATTGACAGTTTCTGATCAGTCTCTACTTTGTTTATGCAGCTGCTGCAGCCTGGCAAAACACTCTGGCTTCCTATACTTATTGATTGACTCTGTTCTCAGAAGAGAGAGGTCAGATCCTCAAGCCTAGTCAGAATATCACTCCAGAGTTGACTTAAGATCTAGTTTAATATGAGTGTTTTGCTTCCAAGCTTCAAAATGAAATATTGTCATTTTACTTGGGAGACCTGCACCCCAATGTGAATGGGCAATACTGTATGAGAAATTCACACTGCTAGGCTTATCCTGTCCATTCTGATCTGCAGCTATTTGTCCACATACCTTTTAGAATATCCCTATGTGAACTTTTTGCTGCAGGGTAATATAGAGTGGTCTCTGGATACTGAACTTTGGCATTATTAATGACAGGCCATTATATATTATGTGGTCCCACTTTGTATGAGTGCATTAAGCAATATATTCATCAAAATATTGTAAAGTCTATTAATAACAAATTACCTTATGATACATTTTCTGTCTTTGGAAAAATTTTTTAATACAATGCTAACTTATGAACATGGGTTCAAGGGCTAGGGTTTGTACATTTTGAGAAATCAGAACTCACTTAAAGGGCCATTGAATTGATGAATCATATTCTACTAAAAGATAGCCAAGTTTTTGTTGGGAAGTTAACATTTTTCTAAGAAAGATAAGCAGAATTCTAAATTAAAGTGAAGCCAATGTTTAACTAAACTTTTTTGGAGATGATTTATACAATACAGAGAAGACTCACTGGGTACAAAGGTGTTAATCTCTGTGTCAAAACTCTTGAAGATGATACTGATTATAAATGACTGAAAAAAGAATTTTCACTGTTTGGTAAAAGATACATGATAGAGATTTGGCACACCATCGGCTTTGGTTTTATATCATTGTATGCTTTATATTTCCTGAGGAAGAAAATAAAGCTGCCTCAGCAATGAATGAAAGAATTGTGGTTATGGTACAATTGTATGTGACTGTTGCACAAAACAGAGTAGCACCAGACACTTTTCACCAAGGACTAAGTGAATACATGAGACTATGCAGACTAGAGATCTATTTACTACATTTAACTTTCACCATGTGGCAAACAACATCTTTGAGTAACTTCATGCCAAATATTACTCAGGTTTAACATGGAAGTGCACATCTTTGCACGTCTGTAGTCTGGGCTAAACCTCTTTTATCTCAGAATATACCTAGTGTTATTCATTCAGCAACAGCACAAGAGCCATCATGTAGCAATTTCACACTACCACAAGTCCCACAAGTCAAGTCAGCTTGGAGTATCCCAAATACAACACTGAATATGGCTATTCACTCTGAAACTTCTGCCTCAGTATCACATCCAAAGAAAAGATTCAAAAATTTGCAGGTGTTGCACGTTTTTCATAGCCATTTAAAATTTAATGTACACTGACCAGCTTTCATTCATTTTTAAGCACCAAAAATAATCAAATATCACCCTTGAAAATTTCACATTTGTTTTGTAAAACATAAACTTATATTTCTTTTTTTAATTTTCTAGTTTTTATCATTTTTCTCCAGTGTTTTCATTTTTCAATGTTTGGAATTTTCATTCCTGCACACAAGAATTTAATCTTATTAAAAAGGAATACTAAAATGAATATAAAATATAACAACAGAAAAATAATTTCAGAAAGAAATATAATTAAAATACAATTTGAAAGAAATGAGGTTGGTTTAGACAATTTTACATGCAGAAATATAATTTAAAACATTTTTTTAACTTTTATTTATTTATTTATTTATTGGCTATAAACTGTGCAAACTGAAGCATTCATTTTACATTCCAGAATTGAAAGCTTACCAAGTGTTTTAGTCAGCTTTTTTTTGCTTTTGCGAACAAAAGACCTGAAAAAAACGATTCTGAAGGAGGAAAATTTTATTTGGGGCTCATGGTTTCAGAGGTTTTAGTCCATTGTTCTGGGCCTGAGGTGAGGCAGAACATCATGCCATAAAGGTATGGAGGTGGAAAGCAGTACAGGATGTAGCAACCAGGAAGCAGAATGAACTCTGCTCACCAAAAGCAAATAATATATCCCAAAGGCATTACCCCAATGATCCACCACCTCCAGCGACACCCTACTGGCCTACAGTTATCACCCAGTTAATCCATTCAAGTGGCTTAACAGCACTGATTAAGAATTATAAACCAATTATTTCACCTCCAAATTTTTGGAATTGTCTCATACTTGAGCTTTTGGGGGACACCTCATTTCTAATGCATAAACCAAGGAAAGGTAATTTGGATTTAACATTCTTGTTTAATAAAGAGTGAAAAGAATAGTTTTGGCAGAGAGAATGGTGAGAAACTCACAGTGTTCTGCCGCTTCTCCCCAGGGGCCTTTTGAGTCCTTTGGGCCTCAAGCAGGCTGGTGAACTGGAGACTTGGAAAGAGGCCCTGGCCTTGGTCCTGCAGGCACCTGGAGTCCCTGCAACTGCACATGGCTCAGGCCTCTATGCATTGTCACACCTACCCTACAATGCCTTCATTACCTGATGGTGGTAGCCTGTTCTTTCCCAGCTTGAACCCTTCGGGCTTCTGAGTCTCGTGGAATAATCCTTTAAAGTCACATGAAGCTGCCTCTGATGTCTTGGCATCTTTGGGTGGCAGTGGCCACCAGAGTGACAAGAAGGCCATCAGGGTCTTCAAGGGCCCAAGATGGTGAGCTGACACTGGAAAGCTTAACCACTTGTTGGACAGCAGGGCCAAGCAGATCAAGGCCCTAGGTGAACACTCCCTGCTGGTTGGATAAAGACCTCACCTCCTCCTGTAAGGATGAACAAAGGCCTTAAACATCTTGGAAGGTGAGAGAAGCCCCAGATGATGGAGGGTGAAATCGTTAGCAGCTGACTGACTGGGAGAAGGTTAGGAGCTCATGGGTGGAAGGCCTAGTGCTGTACAGCTGTCTTCTGGAGACCAGCACATGAGGACTGTCTGGTCTCCTGCCATAGCTCTGTCCTGTCCTGCAGCCACTAGAAATAACAGATGCCTTCAGGTGCTTGGAGGGCCAGAGAAGGCAGGTGGATGACCCAAAGCTAAACCACAGGTTAGAGAGCAGACCAAGAAGATCAGTGCCCTGGTCAGACAGCTTCTAGCTGGTTAAAAGATACCTCAATGCCTTTTCCAAGCAATAAGAGATAAAGGCCTTAAGTGGAATGGGAAGTGTGGTAAACTGTACACTGGGGTAACAGCTGCCAACAGCTGGACTGGACAATGTGGGGGAAGGGATAGTGGCTGACAGGTGAAAATCTTAGCATCTATTGGGCAAATGTTTTCCCTTTTTCCCAAGAAATAAATGGCAGATGAACACTGTGCTTTGGGCCAGTTGGAAGTATCCATTCCCTTTGGGAAGATTTATTGACCCTTTATAGAAGACCTCTAAATATAATATGAAAAAGCTTCTCTCAATTACCTCAAACTTTTTAAAAATATTTTTTAGTTTCCAATGAACCTTTATTATTTTTATTTATTTATATGTGGTGCTGAGAATCAAACCCAGTGCCTCACACATGCTAAGCACGTGCTCTTCCACTGAGCTACAACCACAACACAAACCTCAAATTTTTAAAAGAAAACTTTTGCTACTTCTGATATTCTAAATGTAAAGAGGTTGCCAAAATATTATAGAGTTAGAAAATATCACATATTATAAATATTCATTTGTTTTTAGACAATTAGAAAAATGTCTGAAAGTGATATTTTGGAATGGAGTTGTTGCACGAGGTCTAGAAGCTATTCCAATGAGCAACACTTATCCACTGGTGTGTTCAGTTGTTACAGGACATGAAGCAAAGGATCATGCAAAGAAATAAAAGGTTGTCCTGTGCCAGGCTGATGAGATGTTTGATATGTGCATTTCATTTCTTAATTTTGTATATGTGTAGTTGAAAATGCTAAATTTTTCTAAATATCAGCTATTCTAAATGTTCTGAAATGCCTGATGAGATGTTAAAATAGAAGTAGAAAAATATAATACACTTTATAATATTCTTTTTATTAAAATTCATATTCAATTTTATTGGAGGGGGGAAGCCAAACACCCTTTTAGTAGTACACATTGTGATTATGCATTGATTCTCCAGAGAAGAAGGAAATGCAAAGATCTATGCCAGCATGCTTATGAAGCAAGAGTAAGCATTGCTACTTATGTCCATGAGGTTTTTTTGTTTTGTTTTGTTTTGCTTTCCTGTGTATATAATGTATACATGGGACAAACAAGTTCTAATCTATAAGATTTAGTCTTTCTAGATGCTAAATAAGTTGCCAATGTATGGCAAAAGTAAACTAATAAATTGTGTATGTTTGGCTTTCAAATTCCTAGGAAAGATGATATTCTGAAAATTTGAGCATTGTAGCCCAATGGATTAGATAATGGTCCAGAATGCTCATATTTTGAAAATACTTTCAAATTAGAACTATTGATATATGTTTGCAATTTATTCAATACTGTTTGGTATATAGCATGAAAACTGTTGAGTCCTTACTTGAAACACCTAATCTATCTAGATGTTCAGAAGTGCCCAATGTATGTTAAATATAAAGGTAGTAAAATAACACTTTGTAAAATACACTTTTGCTAAAACAGAAATTTAGAAGTAGCAGAATAATCCTTATCTATATTTCGTTTTTTTAGGAAGAACTGTCTTCTGGGAATGACTCTTTTAGTCTACCTCTTGGAGCTAAGGTTTGTGTTGAACTTACTGGAGTGGTGAAAAGGGAGAAGAGTAAGGGTGAAGGGAAGAGCTCTTTGATATTATCTCTGTATCTGAAAGACCATTTTAGATTATATCCATAGATTTGTATGTGTACTTTTGGTTAAATGTTTGTTTATTGTGCACAAAGTTCATACTTTATTTCATAACATTAAAGCTTTATTGGTATCCTGAGGTGACAGCATATGGTAAAAGCAGAACTAGTGAATTATCCAACTTGTAAATACATATTTGTCATAATTTATAGAAAAAATAATCTTGGACATGAAATTGTTACAGCTCTTGGTAGTGTACATTATAACTTATTCATAAGGCCTAAGTAGCGAGGCAGAAGAAAGCACACAAGAACAAACAGGAGCAAGGATGCTCAGGTTTACATTATGATGAAAACCATTGATGTGTGAGCATCTTCTGGCTATACTATAGGAATAAATTAATTCACCGTGACATGTTTTTTTTGTTAATACTTTACTAATAGAAATCAGATAATTAACTCTGAGATTATGCTTGATGTACTCTGTTGTTTTATATCTTATTTTAAATTGAGCATTAAGGGTATATAATATTTTAATTGTAACTCTCTTAATATATCTATCCACAGGCCTGTTGCTTTTTCTATTTTGGTTTTATTTTCATTCCTAAGAAAGACAGGATTTCAGTTTTTCTAACAGATTGAGTTGGTTATCAAAAATACTTTTATAGCTGTTCCAGAGGCTGAGGCAGGAGGATCACAAGTTCAAAGCCAGCCAAAGCAAATATGAGGCACTAAGCAACTTAGTGAGACCCTGTGTTTAAACAAAATAAAAAATAAGTCTGGGGATGTGGCTCAGTAATCCAGTGCCCCTGAGTTCAATCCCCAGTAGCAAAACAAACAAACAAACAACAACAACAACAAAAAAACCCAACAACAACAACAACAAAACTTATGTAGCTTGGTACAGTGGTACACACTTGTACACACTAGCTACATAGGAGGCTGAGGCAGGTGCCACAGTCTGGCTGGGCAAAATAACCGGGAGGTGACAAGTAAATTGAAGGTTGAAGCTGACACTGCTTTATTGTGGGGAAACTCAGTGGGAACTGAAAGGGCACTCAAGGTAGCGAGAGCCCTTTATTGCCGTACAGCAGAGGTATATATACACCTTACTGATTACACACAGCTTGTCTCAATTAGCATCATCTAGATACAGCAGTCAGCCAATAAGGAATCCTCATCATCTTAATGGCTCGGTGGCATTGCCTCACAAACCACTCCTCCTGGAAAACTGCCAGGCGCCATCTTGACTTGATCAAAGCCCTCAACAGGCAGGAGAATCAGAAGTTCAAGGCCAGCCTGGGCAACTTAGTGAAACCCTGTCTTAATATAAATAGGGTTGGTTGGGGATATAGCTTAATTGAGGGCACCCATGAGTTCAGACCCAAATAGCAAATAAACAAACAAAAAAATCTCATGTAGCATTGCAATTTTGAATTTGTGAATATCCTTGATGTGTGTAAAAAGCACAATACACACTATTTCAATCATACAAAAATGGGAGCCATGAAGGAGCCAGAAGAACATATTCAACTAAGCTGCTTGTGACTGAATAACTTTGTTCTTTCTTTTGTCTTTCTCTTTCCTGTAATATACATTATTAACTTTTTAAAAGTAAAAATTATATTAAAATCCTGTAAAAAAGTGAACAGAAAGTAAAAATATGAGTGATCCCAGAATGTAAAAATATTGAATTATTTTAATAATAGTTTCACAAACTACAAAACTGGAAAATTCAAATATGAAATAAAGAAAATATAAATATTTTGCATTGACCTAAAATGATACTGCTTTTTAGGAAGAAAAGGATAAGTTATTGAGAATAGAGATTATACTATGTAAACTTTTTTCAAAATTTTTATTGTTAATTTATAGTCAGTTCAAACTGTTGGCCAAAGATAAGAAAAAATTGTCAGGTATGTTTTTAAATTGTTTTTTAGTTGTAGATGGATGCAATAGCTTTGTATTATTTATTTATTTCTACGTGGCGCTGAGGATTAAACCCAGTGCCTCACATGTGCTAGGCAAGCACTCTACTGCTGAGCCACAACCCCAGTCTCCACTTTAATATTTTTACTAACACTTTATAGTAAAAATTGCTGTTCTAGTTTGATGGAACAATTCCACCAACTTGGGAGACTGAAGCAGGATGATCAAAACTTCAAGACCAACCTCAACAACTTAGGGATAACCTATCTCAAAATAAAATTTAAAAAGGGCTTGTTATATAGCTCCATGGTAAAATAGCCCTGGGTTTAACCCTCAGTACCAAAACAAACATACAAAAATGCTGTTCTATACAAAAGATAAGACTTAAGAATTTTTCATGTGGAAGTTGTTTGGTATAATGTGTTTCTAAGATGAGATATTTGACAACTTTTGGTCTCATAATTAGCTAACAAATGGCATTTGACAAATACTACTCTTAACAAATGTTACCGTTAACTGGTAGACTTTTGTTTTGAATTATATTTTCTTCATTTGCTGTGTTCAAAATCTCTGTTACTAAGATTTCATATATTGTTATGAATAACATAGCATAGATCAGATGAATGAATAGTTAATATCTTTTCTAAGTGAGAAGAACACATGTACCTCACAAATGAAAAAATAGTCATTTCAATTTAAAGTTGCATTGTTTTAAACTTGGATTGTTTCATTATTTCAGGTATTTCTCTAGGTACAAATGTATAATTCATATCTCTTAATGGAGTGTTGTGCTAACCTTCAATATCCCGTAGGGCTTCTCATTTGGGCATAATCCAGCATAAAATTTATCCCACACATTGGCAAATCTTTCTAGATCAATTTCAAGTCTTTTTTTGCTTCTTTGGACAAATCCATCTTATCACCTCATAAGAATGATTTTTTGGGGGGTGATGTGTATTGACCCCTTAGCACAGATTTGTTTAAATTAGCTTTAATTATAAAAGGAGAAAGTTCTGAGCAAGTTGTGATTTTAAAAATGTGTGCTTGGAAACCTTTCATCAGTCCTCTGAACCTACTCGTGGACCCATCTCTGCACTTCTTGTAAACTGAAGTTTTAGCAAATGGCCCTGCTAGGTCAGTGTAGAAAGAATTCTGGCTCTCAATATCTGATCTAAGTTGATATGCTTTCAGATTTCTTATATTAACTATGCTTAACAAATGTCAGTGAACACTTTTTCTTTAACATATAACAACCTGTTCAATTGGCAGACAAAAAATAAATAGAGATAAAAATTGGACCCACAAATAAAATATGAATCTCTCGTGGGGTGGGGAAAAACTTATAATTTTATTTTTAACTTACCTGAGTGAAGCTGGAGTTGAGTAGAGAATTCAAAGATATAGTCAGTCCCTCTTGGTTTTTGATTTTAGGGTTTTTAGAGTAATATAAGAAGAGGCATTGTGGGATTATTATTGATGTGGCTGCATTTATTTTTCCTGCCTTTTCAGATATTAGAAAGAGAAAGATGAGATAGAAGATACTAAGTGAAGTAAGTCAGGAAATTTAGAGACACAGGGATCCAGCGTAAACAAGAAGAGTCACCATAATGTGGTGTATTGAATTGTCAGAGTCTAGGAGATCAAGAGAATCCATTTGTATATGTACCTTAAATAGTAGCTTCCCATTGAATCAAAAGGTCACATAGTAACGAATGACTAGGAATGGAAGGAGGAGGAGAAAATAATGTTGAGAAGTAGGGGGTCATTAGGAGATAGGTACAGTGAAAGAGGAAGAGGGAGAGACATGAGAAAAATGAATTCTCACCACTAAGACCATTTTATATTTTTCTGAGGAAAGCTGGAAAATTCGAAAGAATTATTAGGTGCAGAAAGTGGCTTTGGTGTCTGCTAAAAACAAAATTATATGATTATCTACTAACTAATATACTCATTTATATTTGCAGATCAAAGGCAACTGGAAAAAATGGAGGCCTTTCTCAAAGAGGAATTAGTTTGTTTCTGATTGAACAACCCTGTTGGGTGGCTTTTTCCTGCCTGAAGTAAGACAATACTGGGTTAGTTAGCCTTTTTTTCTCCCAATATCTTAATCTTCATATATCTTTGTTTATCTGTGCTATGTCTATGGATCTCTGTAAGTTGCAATGTCATAATTTTGTGATCCTTAGAATTCTATGCTTTTTTTTTTTTTGTAACTCACGAATGGGTATACACTTTCATTCTATTTTATGCTCCTGAGTAACAGCCCTTTCAGCATTAAATGCCTGTTGTGAGGTACAGAGTGTGCCTTGCTGAACTTAACTCAAAACAGGCACACTCAGAATTCTGCCCAGGGGGATCTATACTGGGGATATTACTTTCCCTTTGTCTCTGGATGCTCATGCAACCACTTGGAGAGAAACCAGAAGCTGGTCAGGCAGGCCTCTTTGGACTCTGGGTCTGATCCTATGAAAGCTGCATTCACTAATTGTGGAATATGTGAGACTGGCAATGGATTAGTTTCCCTACACTAAGTGGAATTTTCAGAAGCACCCTGAGACCCAGACATCCAGCTGAGAATGGTATCTGAAGAGCAACAGTGGATATGGATCTAATCTCTCTGGAGTAAATACCACCCCAAAAACTTCCAAAAAAGTCAGAACTAAATCCCAGATTATGGAATTTCCCATTTAGGGCACTGCATCAGCCCAACTCTAAAATTTTTGACCTAGTGTTTGCGGATAAGACCCCAATTTTCAGTACTCCCTAGTCTGTTTTGCCTTATACTGTGAGATGGGAAGATGAGAGCTACTACATCTAGCTTTGATTATAATCCACAACACCTGGCAGCTTGGTGAGACCCACATAAAGGTCAAATTTAGTATCTCCAAACATTGATCTAAGTGGTACATAGACCAAAAAGAAATGGAATAAAAGGGTATAACAGCATAGTCAGTGAACAGCCATCCTTGTCAATTGCTTTGATAACCTCTGTGGTGAAAAGCCCTTCATTTATAATTAAGAACTTTTTCCTGTTTTATTTTTAACTCATTCCATTCTCTGTAAGTGGGTGTGTGTTTTTTTCTGCACTAATTTTTTCTTTCATTTTACTATTTTTTTCTTTCACTCATTATTATTCAGCCTTAATTTGACTTTGAAAAGGTAGGATTTGGGGGAAGTTGTTTTGGTTTTATTTTTTGTTCCCTTATTTTTACTTTTTTTTTCCTTTGGGTGGGGGGAAGCAGGGATTGAACCCAGGGGTGCTTATTCACTGAGCCTTATCCCCAGCATTTTAAGTTTTTATTATTTTGAGAGACAGTCTCACTATATTGTTTAGGACCTTACTAAGTTGCTGAAGCTGCCTTTGAACCTGCTATCCTCTTGCCTTAAACTGGTGGGATTATGGGCATGTGCAACTGCACCTGGCTTTAGTTTTTTTTTTTTTTTTATTTCTATAATTCCTTCTTCTTTTTCTTCCCCCTCAGTAGTCAAATTCTCTTGTTATCACTTGATCTGTTTAAACTTTTCTTTAGATTTGTATTTTCTCCTTCTTTATAGCTGTCACTATCTCTCCTGCTTCCTGTTTACTTTTTCAATACTTCAAATTTTCTCTTGCCTTCATACTTCATTTCTTTTAAAGAACAGCAAGTTTAGTATCATTAGAACCATTTAATTTATATAGTTCCCTCACCTCACCATTCATTTTTTTGAGATTACTAGTATGACATCATAGTTGAAACCTGCTATCTAATGCCAGATATAATTTATGACCATTCATTGCTGTCACTGATGTTAAATGCTGACACTATCGTTACATTTCATATGGAAGTTAATGTTATAGGTGGCAGAGTAGGCATACACAATGATTTCAAGGCTATACATTTGTCACTACTATTATTGCTGTTGTTTGCTCTTCCTTTATCTTAAGTTAGGCTGGGAAGTTGTCTGGATACTATAAGTTCACAGAATAGAGTACCACTGCTGAACTACACTAACAAGTCAGCAAAATGAAAGCAAATCTCACTTCATTCATAAACTAGCCCTCTCAAACTCCAACAATATTTTAACAAATAGGATAGTGTAGACAAAAGAAATGAGATGGAATTCCATGTAGCACAGGCATATATAATAAAAATAGACAAAACCAAAATAAAACCCTTCAAGACATGTTGTAATCCAAATTTCTAACATAGAGAATAAGGAATGAATATTAAAAGCTACAAGAGAAAAACTTCATGTCACAATGAGTGGTAAAGCAGTGAGTCTCACTTCTGACTTCTCATCTCAGACCCTAAAATCAAGGAAGGCCTGTAATGAGATATATCAAACTCCACAGCAGAACTATCACTCAGAATTTATGGTGAAATAAAAGATTTCCCTGATAATGCTAAACAAAAATAATTCAAGGCCACTAAACCATCACTATAAAAAATCCTGATAGACTGATAGACTACACATAGAAGAACAGAAGAACTAAAAACAAAACTCAGAGCTCCCAAATGGATAAAGCTCTCTGGAAGAATGATTAGTTAAATAAAAATTAAGACAATGAAATATAGAAAACAAACCAAAATGACAGGAAATTTTTAAAAAAATATTGTCCATAGTAACAATGAATGTGAATGATCCCAACTCTCCTATTAAAAGACATCAATTGGCAGCATAGATTTAAAAACAAGACACAACTCTGTCTTTTTCAAAAGACTCATCTCATAGGCAATAAATAAATAAATAAATAAATAAATAAATAAAGACAAAAAACCAAGGTTGAAATCAAAAGGATGGAATTTTTTTCATGCAAATGAAGTCTGCAAACAAGCAGAAGTATCTATTCTCATGTGGGAGAAAGTAGATTTCAAACAAAAATTAATCTGAAGACCCAAAGAAGGTCACTGCATGCCAGTAAATGAAATAACCCAACAAAAAGATATAATGATGGTAAATATTTATGCCCCAAATGTCAGTATACCTTAGTACATAAGATAAACACTTGACCTTAAATTCCAGATAGACCCCAAAATAATAATTCTGGGTGGTTTCAGCACACTCTTTTCACCAATAAAGAGGTCATCCAGACATAAAATCAATAAAGATATTTATGACCTCAGTAATATTACAAAATAAATGCACTTAACAAAAATCTCTATGATAGTTTATATACAAACAGCTGAATTCACTTTCCTCTTTGTGACTCATGGAAGCTTTTCCAAAATAGACCATATTTCAGGTCATAATATAAATTTTAGCAAATACAAAATAACTGATATAAACTGATGCATATATCAGTTCATAATAGAATGAAAATAGAAATTAAATGCAAAAATAATTATAGAGAGCACATAAACATATACAGGGCAAATAATATATTTTTTTTTACAAGAGAAATGGATCATGGAAAAAATGAGAGGAGGAGAAACTAAAAAGTTCTTATAATCAAATGACAATAGTGTTATATCATACCAAAATTTCTAGGAGAGGTTGAAAGCAGTCCTACAGAGAACAATTATAGCAGTTAAGTGCCTATAATTATAAAAAAAGAGACAGGGACATCCCATATAAACAATGTACTAATGTACCTTAAGACCCTAGAAAAGCAGGAACAAACTAATTCCAAAGCCCATAGAAGAAAATAAATACTTAAGATCAGAGAAAAAAAATCAATGAAATTGAGAATAGAAAAGTGATATGTAGAATCAATGCAACAAAGAGATTCTTCTTTGAAATGATACACAATGTTAATCAACCCATATCTAAACTAGCTGATTATATATATATATATATATATATATATATATATATATATATCTCGAGAGAGAGAGAGAGAGAGAGAGAGAGAGAGAGAGACTAAATCAGAGATGAAAAAGACATCATTACAGACATTTCCAAAATCTAATAGATAAGAAAATATTTTGAAAATTTTTACTCAAATAAATTTGAAGATTGAAGATATGGACAAATTTCTAGATACTTTTGACCCACCCAAATTTGAAGAGGTAAAAGTAAACCTAAACAAAGCAATATTAAGTGACAGGATAGAAATACAGATAAAGATAAAAAGCCTTCCAACATAGAAACACCCAGAACCAAACAAATTCTCAGTTGGGTTCAATCAGTCCTTCAAAGGAGAAATATCATAAATCCTTCTATAATTATTCCATGAGATAGCAAGGGAGGGAACTGTCCCAAGTTTATTCTATGAAACCAATACCACATTGATACCAAAACCAGATAAAATACATCAAAGAAAGAAAATTATAGACCAATATCTCTGATGAATCTATAGACACAAAAATTCTTTAAAATATTAGCATTTAACCTGCAAACACACATTAAGAAAATTATATACTATGAATAAGTTGATTTCATCCCAGGGATGCAAATGTAATTTATCTTACAAATAGAATCAAGTACAAAAATCACATGATCATAGCAATGGATAGAGGTAAAGCTTTTGACAAAATCCAGTAACTATTCATCTTAAAAAACACAGAAGAAACTAGGTATAGAAGAAACACTTGAATGCCATAAAGGCGAAATATGACAAAATCATAACCATCTTCATAGTAAATGGAGAAAAACTGAAAGCATATCCTCTAAAATGAGGAACAAAACAAGAATGTCTAAACTCACCACTATTGTGTAATACAGTTCTTGAAACTAGCCATGACAATCAGGCAGGAAAAAGAAATTAAAGGCATATAAATAGGAAAAGTAGAAGTCAATAATATCTGTTTGCTGATGACTTGATCCTAAAATTAGAAGATGCAAAAATGACAGAAGGTTTCTAAAGCTTATAAACACATTCAATAAAGTTGCAGGATGCATGATCAACCCACATTAATCAATAACTATCCTACATTCCAATTATGAACTTGCTGAAAAAGAAATCAAGAAAATTATTCCAGTTGTAATAGTCTTAAATAAGATCTTTGAAATAAGTTTAACAAAGGAAATAAAAGACCTGTACAATGAAAATCATAAAAGAGTGAAGAAAGAAATCGAAGAGGACATTAGAAGATGGAAAGACCTAACTTTTCATGGATAGGTCGAAATAATATTATCAAAATAGTCATATTACCTAAAACAATCTATAGATACAATATAATCCCCAACAAAATACTAATAATACTCTTGACCAAACTTTAAAAAAGTCCTAAAATTTATATAGAAAAATAAAAGACTTAGAATTGCCAAAGCAATATTCAGCAATAAGAGCAAGGCTGGAAGCATCATGATACCTGATCCCAAATTTCACTACAGAGCTTTAGGTGAAACAGGATGGTATTATCTTAAAAGTAAATATGAAGACCAATGGAATATACAAGAATATGGAGACAAATTTACATAAACACAGTTAAGTGATCCTTGGCAAAGTTGCCCAAAGTGTAAGTTAGGGAAAATACAGCCTTAACAAATATTATTGGGAAAATTAATTACCCATATGTTCAAGAATAAAAATAGATCCATACATCATCCTAAACAAAAGCAGGTGAAAGTGGATGTAAAGAGAAAAAATTGACCAGAAATAGTGAAAATACTAGAAAAATCATACAGGCAACATTCAAACACATTGTCATAGGCACTGACTTCCTTAGCAAGACTTCTAAAGCTCAAGAAATAAAACCAAGAATCAACAAGTGAGATAGCTTCAAATCAAAAAGGTTCTACACAGTAAAGGAATCATTTGAGATTATAAAGAGAGGAGCCTATAGATGGTTGAAAATCTTCACTGGCTACTCTTCTGAAAGGGAATAAATAACTTGAATATGTAATTAACTAAAAAACCCATTAACATTAAAAAACTTAATAAACCATTCAATAAAGGGGCAAAAGATGTTACTAGACATTTCTCAAAAGAAGAAATACAATTGGTCAAATAATATGTGAAAAAAATATTTAACACTCTTAGCAATGAGGAAAACTATATTGAGATATCACCTCACACCCTTCAGAGTGTAATCAAGAACAGAAATAGTGATAATTGGTGGTGAGAATATGGGGAAAAAGGTAAACTTATATGTTGTTTGTGGTACTGAAAATTAGTACAACCACTTTGGAAAGCAGTATGGAGTTTCCTCAAAAGACTAAGAATGTAACTACTACGTGGTCCAGCTATTCCACTCCTTATTATTTATCCAAAATATGTAAACTTAGCGTATTATAGAAATACATGAATACAAATATTTATAGCGTCACAACCCACAATAGCTAAGCCATGGAACAAGATTAGGTGTCCATCACAGATGAATAATAAAGAAAAATATGGTATATATGCATGAAGGAGTTCTACTCAACTATAAAGACTGAAATCCTGTCATTTGTTAGTAAATAGAAGGAACTGGAAAGCATCATTCTAAATGAAATAAGCCAGACTCAGAAAGTCAAGGGTTAAATGTTTTCTCCCACATGCAGAAGCTAGAGAGAAAGAAAAAAGAATTTAAAAAGTGTATCTTGTGAAAATACAAGGGAGAGCAGTAATGTAGAAGCAGGTGACCATGAGTGAGGGAGAACAGGAGGTAAATCAGAAGAAATGAAAAATAAAATTGATCAAATTATGCTTATGCATGTAAGAATATCATCTTATATATATGTAAAATGCACTTATTAAATATAAATAAAATGGAGTTAGACCAATATAATAGTGGAAGTGAATCAGAGGAAGAGAGAAGGGGAGAGCAATAAACAGTATTGAAAATTTAAATGGAGAAAAATATATGCATTTATGCTTATATCAATATGAACCCCATTATTAAATAGAGCTGAAATGCACTAAAATAAAAATGTAAAACAGATAAACTATTTTTATAAACCAGTACTTTTTTAGTCAGAAGGTAAAATTTGTATAATATTCTCATTGTAATTTCTCAAATGGTAATCCACTAAAAAATAAGGTCTAATTTTAGGAAGTTTATTGGCCTATAATATTATTCCAGCATAAACAAAGATATATGAAGCCAATGTTGTTGTTGTTGTTATTATTTAATGGTGTTGGGAATTGATCCCAGAACCTTGTTCATTCTAGGCAAGCACTTTACCAACTGAGCTATATCCCCAGCCCTCAATGTTATTTTTTGCATCCATTTGGTTGAAACTAAAACTAGACGGTCAATGATTAAGTGAAGGTATCATAAAACTGATTAAGCTTAAATTCATATTTTTTCTACATTATATTTTCTGATGTTTCGTTATTTGTGAAAAAATGTAATAGCCTTATCATTTTTTTTTTAAAAAGTGACTTATTTCAAAAAGTAAAAGCATGTTTTCATCTATAGCATCTTCTTTGTAAATGTTTCATGCTTATTTAAGGCTAGAGGTATTTTCAAAAAATATGTTCACATATTACAAATGGAAAACTACATATATATTTTTTTTCTTTTTATACACTTAAATTTTATCATTTAATATTTACATTCAATAGGTGTTAGTTTATTCACAGAGTTGTTTTACACTACCACTATCTAATGCCAGAGCACTTTTATCACCAATAACCCAAGTAGCAACTAATACTCAGTCTGCATTCTTCTTCCCTCACTAGTCTTCTCTTTCTCATCAGATTTTCAGTTTATAATCAGCTGTTCAAAATTGTGTGCAAAGTTTTTAAAAAAAGACTTCTCAGCAAAAACAAAAGACTCCAATGGTACAGAATAGAAGACACAGAAACAAAACCATATAGATGCAGTTATCTCATACTGGACAAAGACACCATGAAAATACATTGGAGAAAAGATAGCCTCTTCAAAAATTGTGTTGGAAAAACTGGTAATCCTTGTGTAATAAAATGAAATTAGACCGCTATCTCTCAATCTGCACAATACTCCACCAGAGACCCTGCATCTACCAGAAGAAAAAGTAGGCCCAAATCTTCATCATGTTGGATTAGGAACTGAATTCCTCAACAAGACTCTGAAAGCACAAGAATAAAAACAAGAATCATTAAAGTGGACTGTATCAAACTAAAAAGCTTCTTCACAGCAAATGAAACAATCAAGAACATGAAGAGAGGGCCTACAGAATGGGAGAAAATAATTGCCACCTATACCTCAAACAGAGAATTAATCACCAGGTTGTATAAAACAAATTCAAAAAATGTAACACCAAAAAAAAAATCAAATAACCCACTAATAAATGGGCAAAGGGACTGAACAGACATTTCACAGAAGAAGAAACATGAATGGTCAACAAATATATGAAAAAATGTTCAACGTCACTAGCAATTAGAGAAATGCAAATTAAAACTACATTGAAATTTCATCTCATTGCAGTACGAATGACAATTGTCAAGAATACAAATAACAATAAATGTTGGAGATGATGTGGGGAAAAAGATAAACTCATACATTACTGGTGAGACTGCAAATTGTGCAACAACTCTGGAAAGCAATATGGAGATTCCTCAGAAATCTTGGAATGAAGCCATCTTTTGACTAAGTTTTTCCACTCCTTAGCATATACCTAACAAGACTCTGGAAGCACAAGAACTTAAAATTAACATACTATAGTGATGTGTTCATCAGTGTTCATAGCAGCTCAATTCACAACAGCTATTCTAGATGAATTGATAAAAAATGTAATACATATACATAATGGAATATAACTCAGGCATAAAGAAAAATGAAATGATGGCATTTTCCAGTAAATGGATAGAACTGGAGAATATCATGTTAAATGAAATAAGTCAATCCATACAAACCAAAGGCCATATGTTTTCTCTCATATGTGGATGCTGACTCACAATAGGTGGGGGGTGGCAAGTATAGGTGCACCAGATTGGACAAGGGAGAATGGGGGAAAGTGAGGTTGGATAGGAAATGGACAGACAGTAGAATGAATTGGACATAACTTTTCTATTTTCATATATGAATACATGACCAGTGTAACTCCATATCATGTACAACCATAAGAATGAGAAGTTATACTCCATGTATGTATGATATATCAAAATACCTTCTACTGTAATTTATAACTAAAAAGAACAAATAATAAAAAATACAGCTTGTCACAAATAATTTACAGGCATCATATGATATTTTAAACAAGTTTTATTACCCAGCATTAAGAAACTTTGAGAGCTCTGAGCATCTTAGTGATACCTGTCTTAATACAGATGAATTATCAAAAAGATGAATGAGACCATTTTTCACTTTTAATGTGATCAACATGTAAAAGTGATTGTAACTATGAAGTATTAGAGGCTTAAAATAAAGTGCATTACTTCCCTTCTTTTAATGATAATATCTAACTGCCTCATAAAAAATAAGCACAATACCAGCAAATCAACATAATTTTTCTCGTTATTTTATTTATGACATTGTTTCCCAATGTTCAAGGCAAAACACAAAGACAATTGTAAATTTCTCTTCTGAATCTTAAATAAATTCTTGTCATTATAATCTAAGATATATAATTTCCTAGAATCAAAACTCAATAATAGTTATAATCTCATCTCACTACTCCGAACGCCTTTTCTTCCTTAGTGAAAATGAATGTATATATTATGTGGTATGCAATATATGGCTATTGACTGAAATATATTATCAAAGATTTATTGAGGAATATTTGTTCCAGGCAGTGATGTGTGTTTAAAATACTACAGTGAAGAAAACATTCATGATACCTACTAGAATATGGTTCCCCAAATCATGAGGGAGATGGACAAAAAAAAAAAAAAACAAAGAAAACAAATACAATTTGTTATAAGTGCTAAAATTAAAGTGATTGCTGCGACAGGCATTGACAGAGGATTGCCTTTGAGAACGCTAGATATCTTGGTTGTGTTAATTCTAACTTGTGACCTTTGAATTTTCTGAAACTGGATATTTTTATCCTTCTATAGAGATGAGAAGATTTTATGGCAAATATCTCATTGAATTAGCTTTCTATACTTTGGCCATTTTCAATTACTTCTTGGATCCTAATAACCCAAATATTTTATTTGTTCTTTGAATACTGTCTGAAAGTTCCTAGAAGTTTTCTTCATTCCTATTAATTCCATTTTCTTTCTTCCTCTCTAACTATATATATATATAACTATTTATGTATATATAACTATTTATGTATATATAACTATTTAAATATAAATATATATGTAAATATATATAAATAAAAATTTTAAAAATATATATAAAACTATATAAGTATACTGCCTCTTTTCTGTTTAATCTATCCTGCTATTGATACTGTATATTATGTTTTTAATTTCACTCAGTGTATTTTTCAACCCCATTTTTATTTGATTCAAACTCTTTTAAGATTCCCAGAGCATTTGATCATTTATCTCTCTTTTCAGTTCAATGAGTTTTTTAAAACCAGATTTTAAAAAAATTCTCTATTTAAGATTTTGCCAATATTGGCTACTATGTGATTAGTATTTGGCCCCTTATTTTGACTGTTAGGTTTTGTTTTGTTTTCTTGAACCTCTTGATGTTTGGTGCATGGTGCTGTTTGTATAGTGAAGGGTTCTATATTTATTCCAGTCTTCAGAATCTAATTTTGTTTGTGTTTTTCTTTCCAGAAACTGTAAGAAGGCTGCTAATTTTCTGAGCCTGTATTTAATTCTTTTTTTCTTGGATGAGAGTGTAATGGGGATTAAACCCAGGGACACTTAAGCATTAAGCCACATTCCCAGCCCTTTTTAATTAATTAATTAATTAATTAATTAATTAATTAATTAATTAATATTTTGAGACAGGAACTCCCTAAGTTGCTTAGGGCCTTGCTAAATTGCTGAGGCTGGATTTGAACTTGCAATCCTCCTGCCTTAGCATCACAAGCCACCATACATGTGCCATCAGGTCCAGCCAGCTTGTATTCACTTCAGTTATTTCAGCATTACATGGCACTTACATCCAGGTTAGCTGAGTTCATTGTTGGTATATTATCACTGTTTCAGCTCTAGAGGGCAATCCAGGCTTAGGGTTGTCCTATATACATAGTTGGTGTGTTCAGCATAAATCAGAGATACCTTTAATAGGGTGCTCAATCCCCCTCAGCCTCTCCCTAGAGTTAGTTTAGACCCAGATGCCTTACTTTGTCAATAGCCTCTCGTGACACTGTGGAATACTGCTCCATTCTAGGAAGAATCACTATAGAGGTAAAGCCAGAATTAGACAGGCAGTCAATATAAATAGATAAATCAATTCAGGTTGGATCATTGAGGCCAATTTTGAGTGAGTCCAGCAAGTTGAAGACTGTCTCCTGAAGGATTCAAATGTTAATTCCTTCAGAACCCTTACTTAACCCTTATCATGAACCTCCCCCTGCTCCACCCTGTTGCTAAGATAACCTGACCCAGGAATGTCTCCTCCCTACAGGGAGCTATAAGTTTGCTAATGTGTTCTTGGCTGCTCCATCCTTCCCTTCCTTCTTCAGCCCACCTATTTTCCACTTTTTGGCCATCCCACCTGGGCCTAGTCATGTATTATGCAGGAAGGAGAAAGATAAGGAGAAGAGGGCAGGAGAACAAAGGAAGCCTAGAACACATAAAAAAGAGCAGAACAACTCACTTCTTGGGATACCAGCTATGACCCCTTCTCCTTCCCAGAAGAATTCTGTTACCCCCTTTTAAATAAAACCTGCTTTATATGTTTGCCTCAGCATGTTTCTCCAATGTTCAAACTTCAACATTTGAGGGAACAGAACTCATCACTGGTAAACGTATCAGAGGGATGAGCCCCTAGTTCCTGTACCACACCTATGACTACCAACACCAGAAAACTGTATTGCATCCAGTAGCCACAGGCTGCCAAGACCTGCACATCACACTGCTATGGGCTGACTACTGCTGAAGTCTGCTTGTGGCCCAAGATTGCTACAACCAGCTACAGGTGATGCTGGCCAGAATTGAAATCCAATATACTATGATGGTATGCCTTTCTTTATATCCTACACCTGTACTTTTCCAATTAGAACTATATGTTAGCACTAGTTGTTATGATATGTCCAGTATTAAGTTTCAGCAGTCTGACATTGAGTTGCAATAGAAAGTCCTAGGCTAACTACCTTGTCCAACCCTTACTGAATGGAGTTTTGATTCAAGTTATACTGACTATTGGGCTAGTGTTGTTGGTGAAGGCAAGTTCTTGTCCTCCAAGGATGATGCTAGGCTAGGTTATGCTTGGGTCTCACAGCTACAAGGACCCATAGAGTCTTGGAGGTCCACTGATGCTCATTAGACAGCTGGCAATGATATAGGTCAAAATATGATTACATCATATTGGGGCACAAGTCTCTACTTGGTGCTATGGTGGGTTGACAGGTGCTATCTTGCTTCCAGGAGGTGCATATCCAGCGATAACTGTATTGCATTAGGGTAGGGGGAAGGTAATAGAAATAATCCCTTGACTACCAATGATAACACTAAACTGTGTAACACCAAAGTTTCACAGCCACAGGGAGATTCATGGTCTGTAAAATGGGTGTCCCAGATGCATTATGATGCTTAAAATAATACAGGCAAAAATTTGAGTCTTTCCCACTAGTAAAAAAAATTCTCCTGAAATGGAGCAAAACTAGTTTACAACTGTAAGTTCTCTGCTATGTATGAGACTTTGGTTTGTGTTTGATTTTGGGTTTCAATGCTCCAAGACAAAGGCATTCATACCCTATTCCCCTTTGAGTGTAATCTAGCTCTCCCCTCTGCTATTCATAGTTGGGACAGGGGAAGTACAGACAGTCATTCACCTTGGTAACTCAGTTCAGATTGCGGGTTTGGAACTGTGTGTAGGGATCATGGTATTCTGCCTGACACTAGGTTTTACCATGTTAGGCCTGATACTGGATTTCAAATTTAAGAACTTGTTATGGTTTGGATATGAGGTGTCTTCAATAAGCACCTAGATTATTGTAGGAATGTTCAGAGGTAAACTAACTAGATTGTGAGAGCTGTATCCTAATCAGTTTATCCAAGTTTGAAAGGACAGCTGGGTGATAACTTTAGGCAAGTCAGGCATGCTTGCAGGAGGTGCATCACTGGGTACATGCCTTAAAGTGTTCTATTTTCCCTATAGTCCACCCTGCTTCTGTCTCCTGGACACCATGAGTGGAGGGATTTCCCTCTGCCATGCCCTACCACTATTATGTTCTGTTTTACCTTTGTTGTAGAGGAATTTATTCAGCCAACAATGGGCTAAACCTCTGAAACCATGAGCCAAAGTAAACTTTCCATTCTCTAAGTTATTTTTGTCAGATATTTTGGTCATACTGATGCAAAGCTCACTAACATAGGCCTGTAAATAATGCCCTCTTCTCTAAATGGAAAAGTAGTCTCTCCATTCTATTAAGATATGGGGAAGAAAGCTACTAGTAATGTTTTCCATCCCTCCTTCTTCAATGTACAGTTTAATTTGGAACCACAAGCTAATGCATTTGTTTCTCTCTTGTTACAACTGCAGATTGAACAGCCACTTCTTATGCACTTACCCACATCCCCATTTTATTTTAATATTTGACAGGGAGACTATGTCTCACTAAATTCATTAGGGCCCTGCTAAGTTGCTGAGGATGGTTTTGAACCTGTGATCTTTCTGCCAGAGCTTCCTAAGCTGCGAGGATAATAGGAGTTTGCCCGTGCATCAGGCTGCTAATTGCATTTCTTGATGCTTCCTATAAGAATTTGTTTTCCCTTTTCTTATAAGGTCAGATGCACATGGTAAAGATAATCACTTTCTTTAGCTCATGGAAATCATCATTGTACCCTGTGCAACGACTTTCCTTTCTCTAGTAAATTCATTCTTTTATATCTCTATTTGACTTCTTCTCACCTTCTCACCCCTTAACATCAACTGTTTTTCTTTCTTTCTGTGTGTGTGTGTGTGTTTGTGTGTGTGTGTGTGTGTGTGTGTGTGTGTGTGTGTTACTGGGGATTTATCCCAGGGGTGCTTTACTATAGAGGCTAGCTTCAAATTTACAATCCTCCTGCTTCATCCTCCTGAATTGCTGGGATTAAAGGTTGTGTCACCATATTCAAAAACATCAACTTTCTCAACCTGATTTATATGTACTTTTTGTGTTTCTCTAGATATATCATAATTTACATGAACAGCATTCTATGTCTCACTAATAGCAGTTTTACCCAGCACTAATTTATATATATATATATATATATATATATATATATATATATATATTAATATTTGAGACAATTTTATTTTGCATGTTTATATACTGTTTTAAAGAATACTTTTAAACATTTTACACGTAAATTTTTATAAAATTTATTTGGAATGATTGTAGATTTACTGTGTTGAAAATAATATAAAAATTCTATATACTCTTTCCCTAATGTTCTCTTATGTAAAATCTTATATAATCATAGAATATTTATCAAAGCTAACAAATTAGTATTATTTTGATAATATCCTAAACTACATGCAGTTAAAATTTTATCAGAATTTTACTAATATTCCAGAAGCCCATGTTGCATATAGACATCATGTCTCCTTAGATTCTCTTATATATAACAGTTTCTCAGCCTTTCCTAATTTTTATTTTTGTGACCATGATACATTTGAAAGACACTGGCCAGGTATTTTTAAAATAATTTTTATAATTTGATATATAAAATTTTATATATTCATTGTGTACATGATATTTTTAATATACATACATTTTGAGATGGCTTAAGTGAATTTATTAACATTCATTATCCCACATACTTATTATTTTCTGATTGCACCAATTTGTTATTTCTGCTTTATAATTATACATAACAGTGGGATTCATTGTTACATATTTGTACATGCAAGTAACATAATTTGGTCAATTTCCCTTAGCAATTTGCATAAACCCAATTCGTTATTACTATTTCTAGCCATGATATTGTACAACAGATCTCTTAAAATTCACCCCCATTGTAACTGAAATGTTATATTATTTTATAAAATATTTCCCCCCTGCTAGCTCCTTGTAATAGTTAGGTATTTTGTGAAATGTCCCTTAATTTGGGCTTTTCTGATGTTTTCTAATGATTAGATTGAGTTTTTTTTTAATGATGAATTCCACAATAATGAATATTCTTCTCAGTTCATCATAAGAGGGGTATATGATATTGATATGCATTATTGGTAATATTCTCATCAACATTGTATAATGGTTGTTGCACATCTTTAAAATGCTTACTTAGCAGGCTGGGATGTGGCTAAGTGGTAGAGCACTTGCCTAGCACATGTGAGGCCCTTAATTCAATTATCAGCACCATAAATAAATGAATGAATAAAATAAAGGTCCATCAACAACTATAAATAAATAAATAAGTAAAAAGCTAAAAAATGCTTACTTAGCATTAACAGGGAATTTTTGATGCATTTTTGGCTTGTTTTTCTCTTTTATTTTAGCATATATTGTAGGTATATTGTAGTATTTACTGTGGTTTAAATTTGAATTTCCCTAATGACAAATGATGCCGAACATCTTTTTAATGTGCTTATCTGTCATTCATAGATCTTCTTTGGTGGATCATATATTTCAATTTTTTTGCCCAAGAAAAATAGAGGGATACAAAATTTCAGTTACATCTTAAGAATAAGTCCAAGAGCTGGGCTTGGTGGCACATGCCTGTAATCCCAGGGGTTAAGGAGACTGAGGCAGGAAGTTCCTGAGTTCAAAGCCAGCCTCAGCCAAGTGAGGCACTAAGCAACTCAGTGAGACCCTGTCTCTAATTAAAACACAAAAAAGGGCTGGGAATGTGGCTCAGTGTTTGAGTGCCCCTGAGTTGGATCACTGGTACCTGCCCCACCAAAAAAAAAAAAGAATAAGTCCAATAAGTCTGTATAACATTTGTTTATAGGAAATAACAATGCAATACATTCATGAAAGTTGCTTGGAGTAGATTCTAAGTTCTCTTACCACCAAAACAACAACAACAACAACAACAACAACAACAACAACACAACAACAACAAAAAACGTGAGTTAATGCATATGTTAATTACCTCAATTTAGCCATTCCATCATGTGTATATATTTCAAAACAAGTTATATGCATTACACATACACAAATTTTTATTTATCAAATAATATATTTTGAAAATAGGAGGTGATTTGTTTTATTAATTTGTTTTTTGTTTGTCAGATAATCTGGGTGCAATCCATTCTGCAGAAATGTAATTTGAAATATTTTGTCTCACTTTTTGGTTTATACTATATTCTCTGAATAATGTATTTCACCAAACAAAAGTATTTTAAAATTTTAATGAAGCCCAACTTGTCAACATTTCACTTTATAGATCATGTTTTTGATATTTTATATAAAATGCAAAGCCCAACTCATATTCTCAACAAATTCCTCATATTTTATTAGTTTTTTTTAATATTTATTTTTCTTAGTTGTAGTTGGACACAATACCTTTATTTCATTGATTTATTTTTATGTGGTGCTGAGGATTGAACCCAGGGCCTTGCACATGCTAGCAAGTGCTCTACTGCTGAGCCCCAAGCCCAGCCCTCAAAGTTAATATGCTTATATTTTGTATCTAAGTTTATGATCCATTTCACATTATTTTTATATAATTTTTGAAATATAGGTAAAAGGTTTTTTTTTACATATAATTTTTCAATTCTTTTAATACAATTTGGTCAGAAGACTATCCTGTGTCAGCTAAATTACCTCTTTGTCAAAAATCAGCTCACTCACACATAAAAAAGTGCATACTTTTAAAGGGTGAGTAGTTTATTATTGTAAGCAAATTATATCTAGCAATAATTAAAGATTAAAAGAAAAGTAGCTGGCTCTGTTTCTGTGGTTCTATTTTTAGGCTCTTTGTTCTATTACTTTAATATATGTGTCTGCACTTACTCCAAAAGTGCACTGGATTAATTAATTCTAGTTTCATAACAATTATTAAAATTACATCTGTATTTCAAACAACTGACTTTGATTTTCATTTATTTTCTCTTTATGTTTTCAATTTAATTCCTATTTACTATTGGTTATTTTCCTCTTTCTCCATACTTTGTGCTTAGTTTTCTCTTTGCAATTTAGATTATTACTGATTGAGGGTTCCTTTTTTTCTGATATAGTCACTTAGCATTTCAAATACCTTTAAGCATTTCATAAATTTTAGTATGTTATACTTTGCTTTAATTCAACACAACTTTTTTATTTTTCCTTACAAATTTCTCTTTTGACCTATGACTTATGTAAAAGTATGATTTTTATGTTTTAAAATATTATGGGATATTGTAAATATCTTTTTGTTATTGAAATCCAGTTAAAATTTCACTGTGGTATAAGAATCTACTTTTATATGTTTATATTGTTTTAAATTTGTAGAGGCTTACTTTATTGCCCCCAAGTTATTCTTATTGGTAAATGTTTGATATATATTTAGAAATAAATTAAAATTTGTTCTTGTTGTATAGTATTTGATAAGTATCAATTAGATTAAGTATTTTGATAATGTTGTTTAGGATTTTTATATACTGTTTATTTCTTTCTGCATGCTCTATAAATTAGTGAGAGGAAGGGAAGAAAGTTCCCAAAAGTACCTGGATATTGGTCTATTTCTCCTTTCCATTTCATCTCAGGTATTTGAAACTTTGATTTTAGTTGCATGCACATTTAAGATATAATTTCCTACTAAATAATTAACCTTTTTTTTTCCTTTTTTAAATTGGTTGTTCAAAATATTACAAAGCTCTTGACATATCGTATTTCATACATTAGATTCAAGTGGGTTATGAACTCCCATTTTTACCCCAAATACAGATTGCAGAATCACATCGGTTACACATCCACGTTTTTACAAAATGCCATATTAGTAATTGTTGTATTCTGCTGCTTAACCTTTTAATCAGTGGTTAAAGTCTTCTTTGGTCTTGATACTATTTTTCATATTAATATGTCTTCAGATTTCTTTGGTTTAGAGTTTGAATAGCATATCATTCTTTGACCTTTCACAATTAACTTATCCATATATTTCTAAAGTGCGCTCGTATCCAATATGCAGTTCAGTCTTTTTTTGTCCTATCTAATAACCTATTATAACTGGTTTGGTTACTTTATTCAAATTTGATATGTGTCATTGGTAAAATAAAATTAATATTCTACTGTTTTAAATGCCTTTTTTCTGTTTTCATATTTTTTCTCTTCCTTCCTTTTTTCTCTCCTTCCTTCCTTTCTTTCTTCCTTCCTTCCTTCCTTTGTTCCTTTCTTTCTTCCTTCCTACCAAGGATTGAACCTGGGGCACTTAACCACTGAGCAACATCCCCAGCTCTTTTTTCACTTTCTATTTTGAGACAGGGTTTTACTAGGTTGCTTAGAGTCTACCTAATTTGATGAGGCTGGATTTGAACTTCCAATGCTCCTGCCTCAGACTCCCAAGCTGCTAGAATTACAGGGGCATGCCACCATGATGGGCACCTTTTCTTTATTTTCTTGTGCTCATGAATATTTTTCTCATCATCATAGCTTCTCTATTGACTTGTTTAAAATTCTTTACAAAATTAGTTTTAATGGTTGCCATTAAGTCTATGAAATATCTCTATAAAAAATATAAAATGGATTTTGGGCTGGAATTGTGGCTCAATGTTGGAGTGGTAGCCTAGCATGTGTGAGTTTGAGCCTCAGAACCACATAAAAATAAATAAATAAAATAAAGATATTGTGTCCATTTAAAACTAAAAAAAATTAAAAGAAAAGAAAAATATAAAATATATTTTTATACCAAATATAAGATTGTATATAAAATATATAATATAAATATATGAATATATAAATAAATATATTTTAAAATATATTGTGTACTATGCAAAAATATATTATATTTTTAAATTATAAATGTTTATCAATATATATGTTTAATATAAGTTTATATACTATAAAAAATGAAACTGCACTATTTTTGCTTCATTTCTAATAATATATTAACATATATATTTGTAATAAAATTTTTCTATAATATATGATAAATAAATTTATAGTTAAAATTTTTAAAAACTATATATACATTACATAAATTTATAAATATTCAAATCTGATCTTTTAAAATCTGTTGTTCCTTTCTTTCTATGATAAATCTCATATTACACCACATCATATACATTGTTAGTAATTTACAGTAATAAATTTCCAATTCCTCCTTTCCATCACTTGTGTTATTTTTGCCATACCCTTCACTTTTATTTATACTATAAAAAAATGCAACTCCACTATTTTTGCTTCATTTTACTTCTACAGCAATTAATGTCTAAGAAAAATATGAATATCACTTTATTTTTGTTTATTTTACTTTGTAGTATTTTTTATTTCTTTGTTTAAATTTAAGTTTCAATTTGAGATTCCATTATTCCTCCCTGAGGAATTTCTTTTAATGTTTCATGAAGAGCAATTTGGCTACATTTAATATCTTCAGTTTTTTTTTTTTTTTTTTTTCAGAAAATTCTTTATTCTCCACCCGTTTTGAAAGATATTCTAACTAGGTATAGAATTCTTAGTTGAATGGTCTTTCTCCCGGTTAACAGTTTAAATATTCTTCAATACAAGTTCCATCATCATCTAATTTGCGTATTTTATGTTGGAGACTTGTTGAAGTTCTTGGTTTTTTTCCACTGTGTATATTGAGTTTTTCCTTCATCAGCAACCTTTGGAATTTTTTTCTTGTCTTTTACTATGTGTGTGTAAGGAAGAGAGAAAACATGATACCTTTCTTGGTGTTCTCTGAGATTCTTTGCTCCTGTTTGGTGTTTGAATTAATAATGGAAAATTCTTAGCCATTATTATTTTTTCAATAATTTTGTCTACTTCCTCTTCTTTCCTTTACATTTCTGGGCAAATGTGTGTGTGTGTGTGTGTGTGTGTGTGTGTGTGTGTGTGTATGTGTGTGTGTGTGAGAGAGAGAGAGAGAGAGAGAGAGAGAGAGAGAGAGAGAACACATTTACATATGCATATATACACATATACACACATATATACACATATACATGTATACATACATATGTTAGAATGCTTGATGTTTTCTCAAAATTTAATATTTCTATTAATTTTTCATTTATTGTTTCTCTATGTGAAGCAGTTACAGTAGTGTCTATTGACATGTTCTTTAATTTACTTATTATACCCTTTAGTGTGTCATTTTTATTGAGGATCATGTCAAATGTTTATTTTGTCTGTTAGTATGTATGTCATGTCAAGTAGTTTTGAATGATTCTCATAGAATATTTTCCCACTAAATTTACCCAGATGATTTTGCATGTGGTCCAAGTAATTTATTAGAAATTTTAAGTTAAAGCATAGTTATTGAATGTTCCTTATCACATTATTCTCTCTCTCTCTCTCTCTCTCTCTCTCTCTCTCTCTCTATATATATATATATATATATATATATATATATATATATATATATATATATATTCTGGTTCTGATAAGTTCCTTGTGTTTTCTGTTGCCTATTTTTACATGTCATAATTATCTTCTTGACAAGTGGACATTTTGAATAGTACTATACAGAGAAGTAAGTAGCTTTTATATCTGGATATAGATATACTTTTCCTTTTTTGTGCCTTTGGTATGGTGTTTACTTTTAAATGTCATCATGAGTGAGTTTAATTTTGAGTGTTGTTCTTTCTATGATAAATCCTCAGTATACATATATTTCAAATTCCTGTGAAATTACCTTGTGTTTACTTTGGGAGTTGGTGTTCCAGAACAATGTCTGCTTGATTTTGAGTTTTAGGTCTTTCTTTTTTACTGTGGCTCAGAGAGTGTCACTTTTCATGCTCATGTGCCCTCCTGTTCCATTTAAAACAAAATTGTCTATGACATTTTGTTTGAAAATTATTAGCTTAAAAGTGGGAAGGGTGAGATATATATTGTTCGTACTAAGTCTATGTCTTAGACTTGTAAGACTGGGTGTAGTCTTCTTGGTTCTCCAATTTCTTCTAAATTCATAGCTATGAGCTCTGAACATAACTCTACCCCTTTCCTTTTATTCTTCTTTTCCTTCCCCCAAATGTAATGGTTTTTCACAAATGATCTATGTATTTTGCTCCACAGATTTGGCTTTTGTTCTTTGGTACAGATAGGGAAGAAAACTCCAATATTAGTTCTTGTCATTCCTTTAGGGATACTGTTCCTCTTTGTTGGATCTAAACTACCATATAGGCTTCTTAGGACTGTATCCAAATTTGTGTGTGTCCAGTGAATTTTATGGAGAAAAATGCATGCAAAATATAAAAGATTGTTCATTTTCTCTCGCTCCCTTGGAGTTTCCAATTGTATTGGTCAAGTTTCTGAGGAGGAACAAAACCAACATGGTATCCATCATCTAGAAAAATGGAAACAGATATAAATAGAGAGATGTGTATATATATGTATATATTTATGCATACATATATATGCATGTATAATTATATATATATATACTAAGTATAATGTCAAAAGTTTATTTTGCTTGTTAATGTGTATTTCATTTCTAATATTTCATATGTTTATCATAGAATATTCTCGCTGAAGTTATCTATTTGGTCTTGCATGTGACCAGCTTATTGTATAAGAAATTTTATATATTGTATATGTATGTTGTGTGTGTGTGTGTGTGTGTGTGTGTGTCTATATATATATATATATATATATATATATATATATATATAAATAATATTATGCATATGTGTAAATTGTATCAATATATGTTTCAAAGAATTGGCTTACGCAATGAGATGAATCACAAGTTCCAAATATGCAGGGGAAGTCAAGAGGATGAGATAATCAACTTGAAAAGTTTATTATCACTCACATGCTCAGTTCTCTTTATCTTTTTGTTCTCTAGTAAATTAGTGTACTATTGCCAGAGCACATGGTGAGGAAATCTGTTCACCTCATGGTCAGGAACAAAGAAAAGAGCAGTAATAGACTGAGGCTGGGTTGCTATTATCCTCTTCAAAGGCATGCTCCAATTGCCAAAAGACCTACCATCAAATCCACCACTTAATGTTTCCACCACTTCCCAGTAATGTGAAGGTGGGTACCAAGCGTATAACACAAGGACCTGTTAGGAACATTCTAAGCCCAAGGAATAGCAAATGATTACACATAGATTATTGTAAGGGTTCTGTGTTTGGGATTGGGGTCTCTGATGACTTCATGGCTGTGGCATGCTGGGTGGCTGGGAAAGTTTCTGTACAAAAGTAGAGGATGCCTATCTGCTAGGAAAGTTCTATGCAAAGACACAGGATGCCTAGCTGCCATAGCAATGCCCTGTGTGAGGAGGCTCTATGCTAGAGTCTTATCACTTTGATCTCAGGCACACAGCTCCTGGGAATAAATAAACTGTCTTGTTAGACAACCACAGTGTTACATCAAGCTGGGCTGAGCCTAAACGTGTCCTCATAACAGTAACTTTAAACAATGGACTTTCTTGAGAGCTACACAAAGCTCCTAGCATTGCACATTGCAACACTAGTATGTAACTGCGGAATAAGCTGCATAATGTTGCTAACTCTGTAACCTGCCCAATGATACAATGAACAATAATGTACTAGTAATGCCAGTGACTTAATGTAAGCTACTGATATAAATAAAGCAGGCAGCTTGGACAAGGGGCCATTCTACCTCGGTAACTTGCTTCTGTCTCCTTTTGTTTTCTTTAAGGATAATGGCAGGGTTTTGCTCCCAAGTCAAAAGGGCACTCTGTGTGATTCACATATAAGAGACTGCTAAAGGCCAAAGACACACTTTATCTTCCACTGATAATCCAAGCACTGTTGGAGTGGATCACATCTCAAATAATAGAATATTGTCCAAGTTAGTCTGGATCTCTTGTAAAACCTTAACTTGGTCTGGGTTTCAATTTAAACTAACAGCTCTTTGTATAATGTGGTAAATGGGCCCAACTATTACTCGTATTACTGTCAAGGGAGAATTATGTTACTTACAATACTTAAAGTGGTCTAATATATAATTCACCACTTTTTACATTGTAGCAGAGGCCAGGTACAATAACTTATTCTTTGCATTAGAAATGATATCAGGACATGTCCACCCATATTACTGGATCTTTGAAAATTTTGCTGAGGTAAAAAACACCTAGATTTTATGGGATTCACTTCTCACCTTTCACACACAAATCATTATAATAAATCTAGAGCAGTTATTACCTCTTTCTCCCCAGATCTGATTATCACAATGTCAACAATGTAATGAAACAGTTTGATGTCTTATGGACTACAAAGATAAAAATTATTTCTGTAAATTATATTAGCACATAGGAATGGAGAGTTGATATGCATCAAGGTAGATCAAAGATGGTGTGTTTCCAATCCTGCCAAATACAAGCAAACTGCTTCAAGCATTTCTTACTAATAAGGTATAAAGAATAAAAAAAAGCCTCAGATCAATAGCTGTGTACCAACTATTAGGCATTATGCTAATTTGACCAAGCAATAAAACCACATCTGGTATAGCAGTAATAATTTGAGTCAACACCTGTTTAGGCTTGGAATAATCCACTGTCATTTTCCAATATCCATCTGTTGTCAAAAGGGCCAAATACATGAATTGAATGGCAGTATGGTGGGTAGCACCACCCCTGAATACTTCTTTATGGTGGCACTTATCTCTGTGTTCTCCCTAGGAATTCATTATCACTTTTGATTTACTACTTTTCATGTAGAGTAGGTTCCAGTGGCTTCTGCTTTGTTGTTCCTACCAAAAAATTCCTTAATTCAGAGGTTTAGGAATGTATGAGGGTATTCTGCAAATTTCTCAGTATGCTTATTTCAATTTGCACATTCTGAAATAGGAGATCAGAAAAAAAAAGTTAAACATTCGGTTTGAGAACCCACCAGATCCTCTGTGAAATGAACCTAAATTAAATGCTATCAATCAATTGATCTTCTATTTTAGTCAGCATTTTTGTTGCTACAACCAAAAGACCTGACAGGAACAATTTTTGAGGAAGAATAATTTACTTGGTGCTCAGAGTTTTAGTGGTCTTACTTCAAATATGGAGAATTCCACTGCTCTGTGCCTGAGGTGAGACAGAATATCATGGCAGAAAGGTGGAACAGAGAAAAGTAGCTCAAGACATGATAATTAGGAAGCAGAGAGACCTTGTTCACCCAAGGCAGGCCCTCAAAGACCCATCTTCTCAAGTCACACTCTACTTGCCTACATTATCACACAATTTAACCAAGTGGGTTCATGCACCAATTAGGTTAAGATTTTCAGAAACCAATCATTTCACCTCTATACTTTATTGCATTATCTCACACATGAGCTTTTGGGGGATACTTCATATATAAGTCATAACACCTACATAAACCCCTATACTAACTGGTAAATTGTAGTGATGTTTTGGCTCTTCTGAAATTAGTGTTAGTAAAGTACCAATTTCTTTTAATTCCTGAAAGGTATAATTATTTCTTTTTACCATGGGCTGAATTATGCTCCTCCAAATTTATATGTTAAAATGCTAATTTCCAATACCTCAAAATATGACTGCCTATGAAGATAGGATGTTTAAAGCTATAACTAAATTTAAATGATATCATTAGGGTGGCCCTAATCCAGTATGACTGGTGTTATTATAAAAAGAGGTGATTAGCTTATACACAAAAATAGAACACCTTGGGTAATGGTGGAAAAAGACAGCCATTTCCAAAGGAGGAAAATCACAGAGAAATCAACACCAGTGATATCATGTTATTTGATTGTAGTTTACAGAATAATGAGAAAGTAAATTAATGTTGTTATGTTGTTTGAATTACTTAGTCTGTGGTACTTTGTTGTGGCAACCAAAGCAAGTTAATGCACTCCGTGTGGTATTTATTTTTATGATTTAACTTTGCTTATCCCAGTATCAAGATCTTTCCTCAAATACCAGACACTGCTGAGAAGTCACGTTTTATATGAGATTAATATTTAACACTGTAGACTTAAAGTAAATAAGTTACCTTTCTTACTGTAGGTGATTAATATCTGGTCAGTTGGAGTTTCCTTTTATTTGCCTTTACTTTTAAATTTACATTTATTGTTCAAAATTTTATTTAGGATTTGATTGCTGTCTTATCATTTCAGCCTGAAAGATTCCCTGTACCATTTCTCATAGGTTTCATCAGTTACTGAGAAACTCTTGATTTTTACTTTTTGAATATTAATTATTCATTTCTGAAAGATAGTTTTGTCATTTCAATAATTCTAGTTTGACAGTGTGATTTTCCTTTTAGCACTTTGAAAATATCACACAATATCTTATGACCTCCATGATTTAAAGTAAAAACATCTGTTCCTTATTTTAGTGTGGATATTTTATACATGATTATTCACTGCTCTCTTTCTGCTTTTAGAATTCTTTCTTAATTTTTGATGTTTGACAGTTACATTGTGACTAAGTGAAGAATATTTTTAGCTTAACTTGCTAAGAATATGTCTTTTTAGAGATATAAGTAATGGTTTCATCAAATTTGGAATTTTCTTTTATCATTATTCATTCAAATATTCTTGGTGCTCCTTACCTGTCAGTTCCTTCTGAGATTCATCATAAGCATATTTTGGCATATTTGATGATATTGAACAGAGCATCATTAATGTTTTTTTCATTCTTGTTTTTTAAGTTGTATTTTGTCATACAAATATAGCATAGGATTTTAAAAATTATTAAACTGTTAAATTTTTAATTTTTTATTGGTGCATTCATTGTTCAATTTTTCTGTTCTTCAAAGTAGATATTCTGAATTGACTATCTTCAAATCTTTTGCTCAAAGTTTTTGTTCATGTAATCTCATTAGCATTTCAGTTAAGATTTATTTTTCAACTCCAGAAATTATATCCAGTTCTTTTTGATAATCTGTATTTTTTTAATTAATCATCTCAGTTTTGTAGTATAATAGTGTCATATTTTAAATTTGGCTTCTTTCAGCTCTTTGAACACATACTGATAGTAGACTTATTGTGTTATTATATGGCTGACATCTAGGCTTCTTTAGGTATGGTTTCCATTGGCTGCCTTTTTCTTTGGGTATGAACCATATTCTTCTTTCTCTTCAGGGTTTGTACTTTTTTTGATATTGTAATTTATTTCTTTGTTTCTAAATTTTTAACCAATACACCAAAACTTAAAGTTTGTACATACTAATTGTGTAACATGTAATACTCAAAACATATATGCATTACATAACATTTAGTTAGGTAAGCATATTTATCTTCTCATTTATCATTTCTTTATGATGAAAACTTTCAGATTTCTTTCTTCTACCTTTTTAGTTGAAAATTTTACGACAAAAAAGAATGACATTCCCCAAGAAGTGCAGTTTCCTGTTGCTACATCAGCTATTAGATCTCTAGCTAAACATCCTACTCTAAAGTTTTTAACTTGCCATACTTTCATCCTGAGAATTGTTCTATAGAAACATAATCTTATGAATGAATTTTCTGTAATATTTCTGGAGTTTGGGGTGTTGGTTGTATAATCATTTATTTGTAACTGTTGAACCTAAAATTAAATGTAATTATATTTAGACACAATAATGACTCTACTTCTAAGAGTAAGGAGATCACTGATAGTCCATGGTGTGATATACAACTAATCAAAGAGTTGTAAGAAGATTCTGAGGAACCAAGAACATGACACGTTTGAAAATTTTTGATGAATTATAAAGTACAATGATTTAGGTGGCTTGCTCACAATTAAGCTGGAAAAAGCAGAGAAAGAAAATGTTAGGCTGTAGGATTAGAATTCTTAGTTAAAACATTGTGTAAATGTCCTGAAATTCTCTAGGTGTGCAATGAAAGAGGTCATTATCTGCTGAAACCACAAAGCCCAGAATGTTAAAAACTATACCAAGAATCTCTGGTAGTGACTAATTAAGGTACACATTGTACCTCTAAATTCAAAGAGTTCTATAATTAAAGTGAGGGCATTTATTGGCAAGGAAAGGTCCCTGAAAATTGAAACCAATAAATCTGGTAACATGAGTTCCTTAAATTCTGATGCATCCTTTTTGCTAGAAGCAGTAAGTTCTCTACCCCCATTCAAAGAAAATATCCATGCTATGATCAACAAAACTAAAATGACCTTCCCTGAAGTAGCTGTTTTATAAGACACTGTTCAGTTTTCTCAGGGCCAATGCCAACCATCCCTCTTTGCTAATAGACCTATAATTAGATTCAAGAACCATAAAGACCTCAAATATGAGGATATATACTAACCTCAAATAGAACTGCATGATTTTTCCAATTTATACATACCCAAATCAGAGGAATATATGTGGCAATTGATGTGAAAACTGTGGGACAATGACAGGAAGAAGATGAATTTAGATCAGGTTCAATTTATTGTTATAAGCCTGTCAGGATATCTGTTCAGCTATTAGAGAGAGCAAAGCTGTCAGATATTTGAGTAGGCGATTAAAGCAATAAGACAAAATAATTAAGCCTTTAATTATTTATTATTATGGTATAATAAAAAATCTAAAAGCAGAAGAAACTGACTCTCCTTGAAGTTTCTTCAGTAGAACTGTGCATTGCTGAAGGGTCAGGTAGATCAGTATAGATGTGTGGGTTTTCTCACAGTTGACGAAGTAGTAAACAAAATATGTCTGTGACTTTTTTTGGACTATGAGGCTGGAGAGAAGAAAAGAGGATGGACTAAGAGTAGAAAGTTACTCAGTTCTGTGTAGGAGTGGTGAAAAGTATTGGTTTCTTCATAAGGAACACTCCAAAGAGGCACTTGAAGAGGACCTCTATCAAAATACTTAAATAAAGAAACCTGGGAATAAAGGTGCCAGGATCCAGGGATATAAATATGTAAAAAGCTTGACTGTCTACAAGGTCCTGATGGTTTGATGGCAAGTTCCTCCAGAGACTCCTATTCATTGGCAGTACCCCAAGTCTGATATGAAGAAGGCAGATTTCCCTGAAAGGCCTTCCGGGTAAAGTCTTCCTTAATCACCTATGATCAGGCCCAACAAATCACACATAGAATTTTACCAGGAATTGGTCTCTTCAATTTCATCTCTTGATTGCTCAGTACCTAAGAAACTAATATAGGCTATCCTACCATGAAACTGAATTCGTCAGAATTTGAGGGCCTGTGGCAATAACTGGGTAATCCGTTTGAAGTAAGAGGTGAACAAGGCTATATAAAGACCACTCCAAGCAGGATGATCTGGCCTGCCTGGAAAATTGAGTGTAATTATGAGTTTCAGAATTTACCAAACCAGAAAATAATGTTTTATAGTCCATGAGGAACTACATGAGAGAACCAGGTGTTTTTATTTATTTTTTTTTTAATTTTTGTATGGATTTTACTTTTTACCTGGCCGAAGGCATTTGTTTATATATGACACAACTTTGGCCAGTAATTTGAAGCTTCCTTGGGTATCTACCTAAACTAAAGCAGTATCATGGTGAGGGTACATACATGTAAAATATAATTTCTGAGAACACATGTGATACTACTGGAAACAAGGAGTTTACAATGTGTGGTCTTTCAAACTAGACACACATTAGTCAGGAAGTTCAACAAGGATCTCAGCATTTACTTCCATCCTGATACCTCCTTCCCTGGCATCCTCATTCTAGTATGGATAGTTTAGTTATAGATTTAAGAGGGACTGCCTGAATCATTTTTAAACATGTTTGTCTAAGACATCAGTTTGTTGGCCTCATGAATGTGGATGACATGTGGAGGAGTTTGCCATTACAAGCACAAAAGCCAAGACTATTCTCTGCTGTCTCATACTTGGCACTGTCAAATATACTTGTAGGTTCAATGGTCTGCATTAAAAGCAATCCCAGTATCTTGGAGAGGCTGTAGGGAGATTTCATTTTATTTTGGTTTGTTTTTAGGTAGTAGAGAAGCTTTCAGGAATAGTTATAAAACATAAAAGTTTTTATGTCCTCCCAACTTCCCTTGTGCCTTCCCAGGTATTAAGGTTTTAGTTTGTTATTGTTATCAACATGTCCCATACAGTAATTAACAACTTGTAATTTTAAATTGCTCTCATTTTTATCTAGTCATGTTGTCAGAAAGCATTTGTGCAAGAGTAATAATAACATTTTAGAGGAAAAAATATTTTCATATAGTTACCCAGAAAGATGTCATATTTAAAATTTAGTTAGAACAAAATCCTGAGTTTTGAAATGAGTTTATATAACTTCCCTCCCCTTGCTGTTTAATATGTATTAATTTACTGGTCTTTTGTGAGAGGTTAAAGGGGATATGTGGCTCTTTCAGGATCCTCCACAAAGACTGAGGTGTCTATAAGTGTAAAAGTTGAGTGTGAATTTGAATGAATGGAACATAAAGTCAAACAAAATTAAAGAGCAATTGAGAAGTCTCCCTTTCAGAAATTGCTAAATGGGAATCCGATGCTGCTTCCTTGAAACCAACAGACCGGACTGGGGTTATTTTTCCTTTTCTGTTAGTTTCTTGAGCCTGTATTTTAATTGTCAATTAAAATACTCAATTCCTGCTTCATGGTGACTTTGAGCTGGAGAATCCATTGTCTGTCTCATGATTGGACCCACTGATATATAGCTTTGGTCATAAACCCAGGACTGTTATCAGAAGCAAAATGCTCAGAAAATCTGAAGAAGAGACAAATATGGTCCTCCAGATCCTGCATTTCATGGCCTGAATCAGTGGAATTCATGGGGAATTCTAGGCATCAACTGCAGTCAGGATCACACCAAACCTTCTGGAAGGGATGAGAAGACTTTCAAAAACCTTATTTTCTACAGAATATTTTTAGCCTTGATTAGGGTCTAGCACACAGGATAGTCTTTAATTCTGTTTCAGTGATTTCTGAAGATATTTTCATGTATGTAGATACAGTTTAGGATGAGGTTAGAATTTCTATGTGCCATCCTAGAGATTGTTGATAGTACATCTATTTACTCTATGATGGAAGTCAATTTAGTCTATGCATTTAGCTGCCAAGCAAAATCTGCTTATATATTATGTTTTCCTTTGTCATCTAATGAGCATTCACATGAATAACAAAATATTTATTAGGGGAAGAACTGATTTTTCATATTATCTTATCCTTACAAGATGGCTTTTTGCATCAATCTGAAGATTTTAAACAGCCTTGTAAAAAGCTTTATCCCATGAGACAGGTAGGATTACATATTATTTTTTCCCATTATGATGACCCTAACTGCAACAATTTTCATAAGGGTTTGGATACAAAGGTAAACAAAGGTATACATAAATAACTGATCTATACCAATATTAGATTCTGTAATGCACATGATAATAATGAAGGTTTATAGGGAACGGGAGATCCACCCATAGCTGGACTTGGACTAATGTCCTAGGGTTAGAAGCCTCAATATCTTTGGTCATAAACCCAGGACTGTTATTAGAAGCAAAATTTATTCTGTTTACAGCTCCTGTCAGAAAATTCTGAAGATGGGGATCTTTAGTAATTTGTCCCATATAGTACCATTATCTGTTGGATCCCTAATCAGACACGGAACACATATGACTAAAGTGAAAGACCAAAATTTTCCTCAACTTTGAAAAGATGATATAAACCATGTGCTAGCATCCTTAAATGCTTAGCACATGGTTTATATAATTTTTGTTAAGGCATCTCCAGAACCATTAGCATGGCTGGAGAAGAAACACATAGAATCTGCAAACATTTTCAAAATTCATTGATGAAGTATCCTTAATGAGCTCCAGACCATTCAAGTATCTTCTAGGACCTTTGTAGAATGTTCTATGGACTTTAATAGCCCTTTGAAAAAATATGGGATATTTAGACTACTAGTTTTTCTAGAATTACTTTGTGTTTAAATGGATATCTTGTTCACAATTACAGTTTGCATGAAGTTTGGCTGAGTAAGTAGAGAGAAAAAAAACTGATTATCAAACTGATTAAATCGCCATGCCAAAAATGAAAATTCAGCTGTTTTAAAGAATTATTACTATGGTATAAGTAACAGTCTAAAAACAGAGAAAACATCTTCAAGTTTTATTTTTCCCTATGTAACAGTGCATTAGTTGAGGGTCAGGTGGATTAGTACAGATGTATGGATGATCTCAGTGCTGAGGGAGGCTACACAAAAGGACAGAAAAGAAGGACAAGGGGAAGTTCAGGAGTGGGAAAGTACTAAGTACTGAGTCAAAGTAGGGAAAAATGTCCTCAAAGTTTCTCTGCACATAGGTGCCTGAAGAGGACCTCTGCCTAAGTTCTTTGATAAAAAAATTACTTAGGAAAAAGTTTCACAGCTAAGAATACAAATATGTGAAGAATATAACCTGCCAGGAGGTCTGAGACCTTGACTGCAACTCCCTTCAGAGATTTTAATTCACTAGCTGTGTCTCAATTCTCATGTGGAAGGACTAATTTTCACTGTTAAATCTGCCAGATAAAGCCTTTGTAATTGATAACAACTATGCCTTAAAAAGCCACTGATAGGTTTTTTGACCTAGAGTCAGATTTCAAGTTTTGCATTAGAACTATTAACAGTTTCTTTGATTGACTGCAAAATGGACAAAAAACGGTCCATAGTAAATTAATTCAAAATGCACACCTGTTTTGTGGTTTAGTATACAATAGAGAAAAGTCTTCAAGACTTAAGAAAAAGGAACTTCAGAATGGAATTTTAATTTACAATCTGCTCATACACCCAAGCAGAATACAGGGGATACACCTTTTGCCATTACTAGTAGAAATAAATCTCTGATGAGAACCCCAGAATCCCTGAAGATCTCTATGATTGCTCTTCCATTTAAATTGTAGAGAAACTGCTGCCACCAAATTGGAAAATTTATGTGCCTTTGGGGTAATTAGATATTTGGTTTGCAAGTGCCAAGTGGAAGAAACCAATCTCCAAAGCTCAGGAAAGTGTGATGATCACAATAGACAAAATTCAAAGCACCAATCATAATAATCTGAATTAAAGAGATCTAGAACACAGGCTAAATAATGTGTTATAGAAGGGATATAGATGGGAAGTCTACTAATTTCATAATAAATCTGAGTAAACAGAAGAGTTCTAGGTCCATTGAATAAAAGTAAATTTTGAATAATAATTTTAAATAATGGACCATCAACAAATTCCCAGACTTAAGCCAGTTTATAGCCCCAAACTCTTAGAATGAAAGGGAATCTGTATACTCTGGAGGAACTCTGGTACTTTTTTAAAAAAACTTATAATATTAATCATATTCTTACCCTTGCCTAAAGGGAAATAAAAGGCAAACATGAGTTTTGCAGTGTGAATAGAATATGGAGATAATCAACTCTTCAGGGATTACTGGACATTGTCTCTAAGTGTCACTGCACAAAACTCAAGATATCCAAATGTAGGAAATTTAGAGGTTATGTTATAAATAGATTTTTAGATCATGTTTATATCATAGTGTGTCTAAATGCTCCCCAACAGCATTCTAAGGCTACTACCTCAGTTATGAAGTATGTATTTGGAAAAGATTATCAGTTGTTTCCATGAATATGGAGTAGAGTTACTATGGTCGCAAAGACTGAGCACAAAGCTGATAGAACTGCCTCTATCTAGGCAATAGTTAAATAAAAAACAATAACAAGTTCTTGGAGGAATTCCAGAGATTATTACTATCATAAATGTCTTGAAAGATGCCAGAATTATGATTCTAATTATATCCCCATTAATCTTGTCTATTTAGCCTAAGCAGAAGTGAGATGGATTTGGGAGAATGGCAGTGTATTATAAGTTTATCTTTGTCCTGACTTCATTTGTAGCTTGTGTACCAGATGTGGATGGATTGGTTGAGCCAACTAACACATCTCCTGAACTTACTATACATCTATTGAGGTGGAAAATACTTTTTCCTCTATACCTATTAGTAAAACCTACCAGAAATAGTTGGCTTTCAGTTAACAAGTCTGGTTATACACCTTTATTTTTTTTTACCAAGGGGTGTATAAATTCTCTAGCCCTATGTCATAATTTGCTTCACAAATGTCCTTCTTTTTTTCTTCAATATACTTACAGCATCAGACTGGTACATTATATTGATTTCATTGGACCAATTTGGTTTAGTAAGAATGAAGTAGCAATTATTTTAAACTTATTCTTAAGATTTCTGTCCAAGAAGGGAAAATAAATCTGAAAAAAATATTTCCTCCTACTCCAGTAAAATTTCTAGAAGTCAATGGCTTATTGAAATATTACTTCTAAGGTGAAGAAAGTTTTGCTGCACCTGGTTACTCTATAACAATAACAACAAAAGGGGAAAGTGCCTAGTTGATGTCTTTGGCACTATAATGCAATATAATCCTCAATTTAGTACATCACCTTTAACTCTTTATGTTGTGACCTTCCAAATAAACTAACAGTACTGAGTGAAATACAGAAAAGCATGATAGAGCAGAGATGCTCACCTCATGGCAGCAGGGAAGCTGAGAGAGAAGAGGACAGTGAGGAGATAAAATCCCCAAGGGCATACTCTAAGGACCCAACAATGATTTCATTCAATTACAAGTTAATGATGACACCTTGGTGTTTGGGGCTCTTCATGTCTTTGAATCAATACAGAAGAAACTTACTATTCTCATTGAGATGACTGATGCTGATTACCAAGGAGAAACTGAACTACTAATTCACAATGGATGTAAAGAAGAGTATGTCTATAACTCAGAAGAATGCTTAGAATGTCTGTTAGCATTAACGTGACCTGTCATTAAAGGTCAATGGAATACCACAAAAAGTGCTATACAGATTTTATGTAATACCTACTAAGGTTCAATGACATTCTTCATAGAAATAGAAAAAGCATCCTAAAATTTATTTGAAAAACAAGAGGCCAAGAATAACCAAAACAATCATCAGCAAGAAAAGTGAAGCAGGAAGTGTCACAATACAAGACCTTAAACTATAATATAGAGCTATAGTAATAAAAATTGCATGGTATTGGGACCAAAACTGACATGAAGATCAATGATACAGAATAGAAGACACAGAGACAAACCCACATAAATACAGTTATCTCATACTAGACAAATGTCATGTAAACCTACATTAGAGAAAACATAATCTCTTTAACAAATTGTGCTGTGAAAAGTGGAAATTCATATGTAATAAAATGAAATCAGACCCCTATCTTTCACTCTGCACAAAACTCAACTAAAAGTGGATTTAGGACATAGGCATTAGAACAGAGAATCTGTGCCTACTAGAAAAAATAGCAGGTCCAAATATCCATCATGTCCCCTGAGTATCTGACTTCCTCAAAAAGACTCTGAAAGCAGAAGAGGTAAAATCAAGAATCTATAAATGGAATTGTATCAAACTAAAAGTCTTCTTCACAGCAAAGGAAACAATCAAGAACTATGCGGAGAGATCCTACAGAATGGGAGAAAATCTTTGCCACCTGTATCTCAGAGCATTAATCTCTAGGATATATGAAAAACTCAAAATAGTTAACACCCCCCCAGAAATAACCCAATCAATAAATGAGCAAAGGAATTGAATAGACCCTTCATAGAATAAGAAATATGAATGGTTGAAAAATATGTGAAAAAGTGTTTAATGTCAATTGCAATTAGAAAAATGTCAATTAAAAGTGCACTGAGATTTCATCTCATTCCAGTACAAACGTCAATTTTCAAGAATACAAGAATCACTAAATATTGGCATGAATGTGGGGGGAAAGATGTGCTTATAGATTGTTGGTAAGACTGAAAATTGGTGCAACCACTCTGGAAAGTAGCATGGAGCTTCCTCAGAAAACTTGGAATGAAACCACCATTTGACCTAGTTTTCCCATTCCTCAACATATATCCAAAGGAGTTAAAATCAGCATACTCTACTGATGCAGCCATATCAATATTCATACCAGCTCAATTCATAAAAACTAAGTTATGGAATCAACCTAGGTGCCCTTCTAGAGATGAATGAATTAAAAAAGTGTGGTAAATATATACAATGAAATATTACTCAGCCATAAAGAAGAATTAAATTATGGCATTTGCTACTAAATGGGTGCAACTGGAAACCACCATACTAAGGGAAATAAGCCAATTCCCCCCAAAAAACAATATCTGAATATTCTTTCTGAAATGTGGATTCTTACTAAAAATAGGTGGTGGGGAGGAGTTTAGGTTCACCAGATTGTACACTGTGGAATTGGAAAAAGTGAGGTGGAATGAGAATGGGAAAGACAGTAGAATCAATTGGGCAGAACTTACCTATGTTCATATATGAATGCAAAACCAGTGTTACTCCACATTATGTACAATCACAAGAATGGGAATTTATACTCCATGTATGCATGTTATGTCAAAATACCTTCTACTCCCATGTATAACTAAAACAAACAAATAAAAAAATACAGCTCAAAAAATAGTCAATGGAAAACTACAAAAACCCAATTCAAGCAGGGCTACTAATTACCTAAAGTTTTTTCAGGTGTGAGGTTTTGCATTACCCCACTTGACAAAGAATCACAGCCACTTAAGTTATTTTCTTGTAGAAAATGGAATACATAATGCAGAGTAAAAAAAACGTAGTGCTATACCTGCAATGACCATGTGACCAGTTATAGACCTTACAACTGCAATTGCTATTGGTATTTATTTCTTTTTTATATCTATATAATCTATCTATCATCTATCTTTTCTTTTATGTTTTATTTTACAGAAGAGTATAAATTTATTACCTTTATATCACACTGTATTTAGTTATAATTGACTTTAAATCATAGTATTTTATTCATAGGATGTCAAGTCCTATGCAGTCCCTCAAAGAGTTTATATCATCTTCTTGGGGAAGAGTGTTTCTGGTTCTCTACAGGTTAGTTTAATCATGTTAGCTATAAGTATGACCTGGTTATTGTCTTTATTTGTAAATTAAGTATTGTTTTAGTAGAAGTGTATATGTGCTAATTTGACAAGGGTAGAATTTGAAATAACTGCTTTTATGTGTCAGTTTGGCTAGGTAGCATCATTCAGATATTTATTTAAACCCTAATCTAGCTGTTTCTGTATTTTTCAAATTAACAATAAATCAATTGACTTTTATAAAATATATGATTATACATAATATGTGAATAGGACCTACAAGTTGAAGAACTTAGAAAATAAAATACTGACATCCCCTTAGATAGTGATAAATTTACCTTTGTACTTGAAGTGCAAAGTCATTTCTTCCCAGAGTCTCCACCCTAATTTACACCTCTGCTGATTTTCAAATTGCCATCAGCCATACATATGTGAGCCAGTTCCTTCACATCAATCAATCTGTATTTCTGGAAAACACTGATTAGTGCACATAGCCACACTGACAAAAAGCTCTAATGTAGATTACTTTGCTGATGACTTGAGAAAGTAGCATTATAAATTTTTGGCACATTATAAATTTTGGAAGTACCATTTATCCCTTTGGGGACCCAGCCTCCTCTTCATTCAAGTGTACTGGTTTGTAGTCTGATTGAAGTCTGAGAATTGTTTGTGTTTTGTAATTTAAATTAGCACTTTGCCACTTACCATCTGATTTTGCTTAGGCAGATAGAACTATAATTTAGTAGAATTCACTTCTATCCTATCTCTAGGAACAACATTATCAGTTATTCTACACCATAGATCTCAGAATGTCAGACTATTCTGATTACAGCCTCAATTTTTTTCTCATTCTAGTAACAATGACCTCCTTACCTTTGGCAATTAAATGTCACCTCTTAACCAATGCAAAAGATGTATTTATTTGCCCAATCTTATTTAAGGTTTCCAATGCATTGGCCTCAGTACTACTTCCCATATTTTATGACCTCCTTTTCCTTCACATGGTATTTTGACATATTGAGAATAAAGATTAATGAGTTCTCCAAGGATCCTGGAATTATAATTACATATTAATATATTGTATTCATGAAATCTAATCCTTCTGAGAATGAGTGAGCAAATCTTAAATGAGAATTGACTAACTTTTTTTTCTTAAGCCTTTATATCCCTTCCTCTGTAGTATATCAAAGCTGGTCTGTACTTCAATTTCATTTAGTGTAGGGCCACCTTTCAGTTCATGTTTCAAACAGATTTTTTTTTAATGTTTGAACCCATATAACTGTAAAAGTAAACCCAGAAGTTATATTTAATTCAACAAATTAATACATTTGGTCATATCTAATTCTATGTTCCTTCCATCAGTATCTCACAACCTTAATATCAATTCCTACAGGTATTCACTGATTTATACTCATGAATTGGAAAAAAGCATGCAGTTTTCTTGGTATATAGCATTCTCCAAATTAATAACACATTTTACTTCACATTTAGAGACATTTTGTGACTCGATTCTCAATGTACGTCTAATACCAAACGAGGATGTTAAGGATGAATTCTAAGGAGGAATATCAATCTTTTTAAAGTAATTACCTCTGGGAAGCCTATTGGGGTTTCCTCAGAAAAGGTTTAATCTTTCAGACAAGGATGAAGCAGTTACATCTACTGACACAGAAGACACATCAGAATCCAAGAGTGAGGACTTGAGAAGATGGTGGAGTAGAGGAGGTCACTTTCCAGGCTGCGCTGTGGCATGAAACCAAGAAAGCAGGTAGGCAGCTAGTCAGTAAGGACACCTGTGGTATGTCTTGGTATGGAAACATTAGAGATCATGGAAACTTCCAGACTGATCCAGAGGTGTGCTGCAAATACCTTTGTGCATGAAAGAAACCATGTCTCTCCAGGTTGCCCACAGAGAATGGAGGAAGAAGCCATCTTGAAGCCAAGTGGTAGGGGCCAGTGGCTATGGGTGCCAAGTCTTGGCAAACCCAAGTTTGGTCAAAAAAACTGGCCTGAAAAACCAATGCTGCATATCATAGACAATGAACAAGAGACCAGGAGAAAATTAGACACAGAGAGGGTTTTACACAGGGGAATATGGGTCATGGAAACCCACTTGGTTTTCCTCTCCCCCATGAATTTGGTGGCGCACGTGACAATCTTGGAGGGCCACACCTGGCTGGGAAATTGAAAGAGTGGGGGAGAGTGACTAAGTTTGGGGATTGAACCCAAGAGTTTTGGAAAGTTGGGGTCCATGGTTGACAAAGGGGAATTGGCTCCTCCTTTATACGAGTGGAACCCAGTGTAGATTCCTGGGGTGTCATCTCATGGTATGGAGGGGCAGCTGCTGAGCCCTGGAGGTGAGCTGATTTAAAATCTTCATACCAATTTTCATTCAAACAAGTATCTGGAGCCTACGTATACCTAAACCCTGCCTTAAGAAGCTCTACCTTTAGGAACTCCTCACAGGGAACACTGCACAGACCCCATCCTTTTGGTAGATCATACATCACACACTCCTCCTACTCTACCTAACATGGCCATGAAGGGAAACTGAGAATTTCTGAACTCCAACTGGCAATGTGACAAAGCAACTCCAAAGAAGGAAGGATTTGACAACCTTTGGCCAATACTCTTAAACACAATACTTACCTCAATAAAAAATGGAAAGGAAGACATTTGGGAAAAAACAATGAACATATATTCTTATTGACAAATTTTGACAATTACAAAGAAAAGAAAATTCTTAATTTTTTATCAAGAATTATTTTTCTTGCTTAATTGTAAGCTGAATGGTTTGGGCACATATAAATATTTTTGTGTTTTTTCTAATTTCTTGTATTCTTGGAAGACAGTTATTTTCATTACTTAAGTCTTTTAAAGGCTAAGAGGTTTTATTAATTTATTTTTGTTTTGTTTCATTTTTAAAATTTTTCTTTTTTTCTCTATTAATTATCTGTTTCCATTGATTTTCTTTCTCTCTTTTCTTCTGGTAATAACCAAACTCTATTGTTCTCTATTCCACTCTTCTTACTTTTATTTTCTTTCTTCATTCCCCCATAATCATCACACTTGATGTATCTTCTGTTCTCTCCCTGTTCGCCTTTCAAAATTGCAAGAACTTTTGAAAACTTACTGAGTTTACTCTGGGTAATAGCTGATCATATAATTTCTTTTTATTGGACAAGTAACATTGTAAAAGTCTTAGCAGAGATTATTTGGCTGCATATGATTTGTATTTGCTGTTGTTATTATTTGTTTTCCCCTAAACTGTGAGTTACTGGAAAAATTTAGGGACACTATAAATTCATATAGCAGAAGCTCTGTCACCTCAGATTCTTTCTGATAAATGTGTCAATTAACAAACAGTATGAAAAAGCAAGGAAACAAACTATCCAAAACAAAAGACCTCATTAACAGAATCCACTGATATCACAGTGGAGGAAATGTCAGAGAAGGAATTAGAAAGTTTAGAGTTAAACTGATTTGAAAGGTAAAAAATCTTTTTACCTTTCAAATGAGTTTGAGAAATAAAACTAGAGAGAAAATTCAAGAGTTAAAAACATTGCTTCAATAAGATAGATGTCCTGAAGAAGAATCAATCAGAAATCCTTGAAATGAAGGAATCAATAAACCAAATTAAAAACCCAATGAAAAATATCACCAGCAACTAGATCACTTGGAATACAGAGTTTCAGGCCACAAAGACAAAATATAAAATCTTGAAAATAAAGTTGACCATAGAGAAAATATGTTAAGAGATCATGAAAAGAATGTTCAAGAGTTATGGGATTCCATGAAAAGCCAAGTTTATGATTTATCAAGATAGAGAAAAGCTAGTAAATGCAAAACAAATAAATCCACAAACTTTTCAATGAAATAACATAAGAATACTTCCCAAACCTTAATAATAAAGAAGAAAATCAAAAGAAGGAGGATTAAATGCCTCCAGATATTCAGAGAGACCCACACAAAGGCACATTGCTATGAAATGCCTAACATGCAGAATAAGGATAGAATTTTAAAGCCTTCTAGTAAAAAATGTCAGGTCAATTAGAGGTAAACCAATGTGGACTTCTCCTTATTTCTCAAACCAGATCCAAAAAATCTATATCTAGGAATAATATATATCAAGATTTGAAAAACAAATGGATTCCAACCAAGAATATTACACATAACAAGAGAGAGCTTCATTTATTGATGGGAGGTACTGGGCATTGAACTCAGAGGCACTAAACCACTAAGCCACATTCCCAGCCTTATTTTGTATTTTTATTTAGAGAGCGGGTCTCACTGAATTGAGGCTTTGAATTCATGATCCTCCTGCCTGAGCCTCCTGAGAGCTTCAGTTTGGATGATGAAATAAAAACATTCCACAATAAACAAAAGTTAGGATCCAAGATGCTGCCAGAGGAAGGCAGCATTCTGTGTTGCTCTGTGGCCCGCGTCTCAACTAGTGGCAATACTGCTTCTCTGAGAGTGATAGAGGACACCTACACAGCTGCTCTTGTGCAGAAATCACCAGCACTGTTACTGCTTGTAGGCTCTGGGTCTCCCAACACTCAACTCCTGGCTTTCTATTTCACACAGAGCTCATGAGTGCCTTAGCAGTATCACCACATCAGTACTGGCTCAGAACTCCCAGAAGCCACTGTGCTCCCACACAGGACACTCAGCTGCTACCCACCCACAGGAACTCTGGCCCCCACTCCCATGTGGACCCCTATCTACCAACATGGGGCTCCCCTGGTCTCCTCCTTCTTGCAACTTGGCAGCTACTGCCATAGTCCCCTGCCTGGTTGTCTACCTGCACCAGGGGACATCCCACAAGCTCTGAGTACAGCTAACAACTGCAACACTGCACACCATAGAGCTCATCTCTGAACACATCACACAATACCATCACCTGGCTTACCTCACCTGACCCAACACCCCAGTGCTGGAAGCTGCCTGCCTCCATCTTGGGTCAACTTCTTCACTATCTTTAGTGGGGGAATCTCCCATATTGGAACTACAACTGGCCAAGCACCCAATTTTCAACTCCCCTCTCTCCCCAGTAGCTGATAACCCGGCACAGTAATTGCCCAACACAAAGCAGCCATCAGTGGGACGGGCACACAGTGCGACCAGGGCACCACCATGGGAGCCCTAGTGAGAGAGGTTCCTTAATTTGAAACTGCTAAGTGAGAGGGAGATGGTGCAACATTTTGGAGACTAACAAAGAGACTAGGAACTAGAAAATCTTCAGGCAACATAGGGATATAGGACTGGGGACTCAAGTCATAGGAGCGAACCCAAAAAGAGACCCTTGAGGTGCAATCTCCCTGCAGAGACTGGCAGATGCCACACTTCTCTTCCAGGTGCCCTGCACCAGAACCAACCTTAAATATATTGCATAAATTAGGATTGTGAGGACTGGGACATCTGAATAGCATATTATAGTTCTGTTATATATGCCTTTTTTTCTCTTCTTTTTTTCCTTCAATTATTACTATTTTAACATTCCTTATATTTCTTAATACATATGTTTGTTTTATTTACTCTACTGTCTTCACATATATTTGTCTACCCCAAATTACTTCCTGTCTATTCTCCTGCTACTAACCCTCTTCATTCAATTTCTCATTCACACTTCCTAAAATATACTAACTCTGTATCCCCACATCCTACCTCCTCAGCATATCATCCTATGCCTCGCCCCCATGTCATTGTTGACCATCAGAAACTGTAAACCATTTTACAAACCTACTGATTATATTATAAATAATAGTCAAATTCAACAATTCTGTTGATTGTGACCAAACTGTAAATGTTTTAATAGCTACAAATTTTTTATAGGTGTTATATTGTTTATAATGGGATCTGTTAACATTGTCCTTCCCCACAAAGGAGAGGTACTGGAACCCTACAGGAACACTATAAGCCTATAGGGTAAATAAAAAATTAAAAAAAAAAAAATAACGCCTCAGACCTACAGTACTAGAAAGAAAGACACATGAGCAATATGAAAAGCCAAGGGATGAAAGTGCCCCAAACAAATCAAGATACCACATTATTACCATGCATGGTCAGCACAGTGGAAGAAATTATGCAGAAGGAATTCAGGATGTACACAATCAAAATGTTCTATGAGTTAAAGGATGATATAAGAGAGCAAATACAGGCAGCAAAAGATCATTTCAACAAAGAGCTACATAAACAAATAAAAGAAAAAAAGATTACTTCAATAGGGAGATAGAGGTTCTAAAAAAACAAAATACCAGATTCCTTGAAATGAAAGAAACAATATACCAAATTAAAAGTTCAATTGAAAGCATCACCAACAGAGTAGACCACTTGGAAGCCAGGACCTCAGACAAGAAAGACAAAATGTATAATCTTAAAAAGAACATAGAGATCAGGCCCAGCGACCCGCGGAGCGGCAGAGCCACCCCCGCGCCTGCAAGGTAGGCGCACTTGCCACCCACCGGCAGGTCAGGCCCAGCAACTCTTGGAGGGACACAGCTTCTCCATGCGCCTGCAAGGTAGGCGGAACCGTGACCACTGATGAAACAGGTCCAGTGGCCCGCCAGACACATTGCCCCGGTTGGGGGAGGGGCAGAGCCGCCACCAGCGCCTATTAGGTAGACAGACCTGCAACCAACAGACAGAACAGGCCTAGCGGCCAGCGGAGGGGCAGAGCCGCTGCTCACGCCTGCAAGGTAGGCGGACCTGTGACCACCGAAAGAACAGGCCCACCGAAAGTATAGGCACAGCGGCCTGCCGGCGTGGTAGGCACATTGCCCCAGTTGGAGGAGGGGCAGAACCACCGCCAAAGCCTGCGAGGGAGACTTTGCAACTATACAAGAGCAATATAAATATATAGGGGGAAAAATCAATAACACAACACTTTCACCAAGCAGAAAGAAACGCGATCAGTATGAAAAGACAAGGAAAGAAAGGACCACAAGCAATGCAGGTCAACTCAACTTTAGAAGAGGTAATATCTGCAGCAGATGGAATGTCAGATAAAGAATTCAGGATATACATGCTTCAGATGATCTGGAGTCTCAAGGAAGACATTAGACAGCAAAATCAGACAATGAAAGACCACTTCGACAACTTCGACAATGAATTACATAAACAAATCCAAGAAGCAAAAGATCAATTATACAGGGAGATAGAGGTTATAAAAAACAAACAAACAGAAATCCTGGAAATGCAGGAAACAATAAACTAACTTAAAAACTCAATTGAGAATACTACCAGCAGAGTAGAACACTTAGAAGATAGAATATCAGACAATGAAGACAAAGTATTTCAACTGGAGAAGAACATAGACAGGTCAGCAAAGCTGTTAAGAAACCATGAGCAGAACATTCAAGAAATATGGGATAACATAAAGAGACCAAACTTAAGAGTCATTGGGATACAGGAAGGTATAGAGGTCCAAACCAAAGGAATGAGCAATCTATTCAATGAAATAATACGAGAAAACTTCCCAGACTTGAAGAATGAGACAGAATCCCAAATTCTAGAAGCCTACAGGACGCCGAATGTGCAAAATCATAAGAGATCCACACCTAGACACATTATAATGAAGATGCCCAACATACAGAATAAGGAGAGAATTTTAAAAGCTACAAGAGAAAGGAAGCAGATTACACTTAGGGGTAAACCAATCAGGATAACAGCTGATCTTTCAACACAGACTCTGAAAGCTAGAAGATCCTGGAATAACATATTTCAAACACTGAAAGAAAATGGGTTCCAACAAAGAATTGTGTATCCAGCAAAATTAAGCTTCAGGATGGAAGATGAAATTAAAACCTTCCATGATAAACAAAAGTTTAAAGAATTTGCAGCTAGAAAACCATCTCTTCAAAACATCCTCGGCAAAATATTACAGGAAGAGGAAATGGAAAATATCAATGAAAACCAACAGCGGGAGGTAGTACAGTAAAGGGGGGGGGGAATAATCAAAGAGGAAAACAAACCATGTTTAGTAACATAAATAAACAAATATGGCTGGAAGAACAACCCTTATCTCAATAATAACCCTAAATGTTAATGGCTTAAACTCACCAATTAAGAGACACAGGCTAGTAGAATGGATCACAAAACAAGACCCAACAATATGCTGCCTTCAGGAGACGCATTTGATAGGAAAAGACATACATAGACTGAAGGTGAAAGGTTGGGAAAAATCATATCACTCATATGGACTTCGGAAACAAGCAGGAGTGTCCATACTCATATCAAATAAAATAGATTTCAAGCCAAAGTTAATCAAAAGGGATAAAGAGGGACACTACATACTGCTCAAGGGAACCATACACCAACAAGACATAACAATCATAAATATATATACTCCAAACAATGGTGCAGCTATGTTCATCAAACAAACTCTTCTCAAGTTCAAGAGTCTAATAGACCACCATACAATAATCATGGGAGACTTCAACACACCTCTCTCACCACTGGACAGATCTTCCAAACAAAAGTTGAATAAGGAAACTATAGAACTCAATAACATAATTAATAACCTAGACTTAATTGACATATATAGAATATACCACCCAAGATCAAGCAGTTACACTTTTTTTCTCAGCAGCACATGGATCCTTCTCAAAAATAGATCATATATTATGTCACAGGGCAACTCTTAGACAATATAAAGGAGTAGAGATAATACCATACATCTTATCTGATCATAATGGAATGAAATTGAAAATCAACGATAAAAGAAGTAAGGAAAAATCATGCATCACTTGGAGAATGAACAATAGGTTACTGAATGATCAATGGGTTATAGAAGACATCAAAGAGGAAATTAAAAAATTCTTAGAGATAAAGGAAAACACAGACACAACATATCGGAATCTATGGGACACATTGAAAGCAGTTCTAAGAGGAAAATTTATTGCTTGGAGTTCATTCTTTAAAAAAAGAAAAAACCAACAAATAAATGATCTAATTCTTCAACTCAAAATCCTAGAAAAAGAAGAGCAAAACAACAGCAAAAGAAGTAGAAGACAAGACATAATTAAAATCAGAGCTGAAATTAATGAAATCGAAACAAAAGAAACAATTGAAAAAATTGACAAAACTAAAAGTTGGTTCTTTGAAAAAATAAATAAAATCGACAGACCCTTAGCCACGCTAACAAAGAGAAGAAGAGAGAGAACTCAAATTACTAGCATACGGGATGAAAAAGGCAATATCACAACAGACACTCCAGAAATACAGAAGATTATCAGAAATTATTTTGAATCCTTATACTCCAATAAAATAGAAGATAGTGAAGCCGTCGATAAATTTCTTAAGTCATATGATTTGCCCAGATTGAGTCAGGAGGATATTGACAACCTAAACAGACCAATATCAATTGAGGAAATAGAAGAAACCATCAAAAGACTACCAACTAAGAAAAGCCCAGGACCGGATGGGTATACAGCAGAGTTTTACAAAACCTTTAAAGAGGAACTAATACCAATACTTTTCAAGCTATTTCAGGAAATAGAAAAAGAGGGAGAACTTCCAAATTCATTCTATGAGGCCAACATCACCCTGATTCCTAAACCAGACAAAGACACTTCAAAGAAAGAAAACTACAGACCAATATCTCTAATGAACCTAGATGGAAAAATCCTCAAGAAACTTCTGGCGAACTGGATACAAAAACATATCAAAAAAATTGTGCACCATGATCAGGTAGGATTTATCCCTGGGATGCAAGGTTGGTTCAATATACGGAAATCAATAAATGTTATTCACCACATCAATAGGCTTAAAAATAAGAACCATATGATCATCTCGATGGATGCGGAAAAAGCATTCGACAAAGTACAGCATCCCTTTATGTTCAAAACTCTAGAAAAACTAGGGATAACAGGAACATACCTCAATATTGTAAAAGCAATCTATGCTGAGTCTCAGGCTAGCATCATTCTGAATGGAGAAAAACTGAAGGCATTCCCTCTAAAATCTGGAACAAGACAGGGATGCCCTCTCTCACCACTTCTGTTCAACATAGTTCTCGAATCACAGGCCAGAGCAATTAGACAGATGAAAGAAATTAAAGGCATAAAAATAGGAAAAGAAGAACTCAAATTATCACTATTTGCAGATGACATGATTCTATACCTAGCAGACCCAAAAGGGTCTACAAAGAAACTATTAGAGCTAATAAATGAATTCAGCAAAGTGGCAGGATATAAAATCAACACGCATAAATCAAAGGCATTCCTGTATATCAGCGACAAATCCTCTGAAATGGAAATGAGGACAACCACCCCATTCACAATATCCTCAAAAAAAATAAAATACTTGGGAATCAACCTAACAAAAGAGGAGAAAGACTTATACAATGAAAACTACAGAACCCTAAAGAGAGAAATAGAAGAAGATCTTAGAAGATGGAAAAATATACCCTGTTCATGGATAGGTAGAACTAACATCATCAAAATGGCGATGTTACCAAAAGTTCTCTATAGGTTTAATGCAATGCCAATCAAAATCCCAACGGCATTTCTTGTAGAAATAGAGAAAGCAATCATGAAATTCATATGGAAAAATAAAAGACCCAGAATAGCAAAAACAATGCTAAGCAGGAAGTGCGAATCAGGCGGTATAGCTATACCAGACTTCAAACTATGCTACAGAGCAATAGTAACAAAAACAGCATGGTACTGGTACCAAAACCGGCGGGTGGACCAATGGTACAGAATAGAGGACACAGAAACCAATCCACAAAACTACAACTATCTTATATTCGATAAAGGGGCTAAAAGCATGCAATGGAAGAAGGATAGCATCTTCAACAAATGGTGTTGGGAAAACTGGAAATCCATATGCAACAAAATGAAACTGAATCCCTTTCTCTCGCCATGCACAAAAGTTAACTCAAAGTGGATCAAGGAACTTGATATCAAATGAGATACATGGCGTCTGATAGAAGAAAAAGTTGGCTATGATCTACATACTGTGGGGTCGGGCTCCAAATTCCTCAATAGGACACCCAAGCACAACAGTTAATAACTAGAATCAACAAATGGGACTTACTCAAACTAAAAAGTTTTTTCTCAGCAAAAGAAACAATAAGAGAGGTAAATAGGGAGCCTACGTCCTGGGAAGAAATCTTTACTCCTCACATTTCAGACAGAGCCCTAGTATCCAGAATATATAAAAAAAATTAGACAATGAGATAACAAATAACCCAATCAACAAATGGGCCAAGGATCTGAACAGAAATTTCTCAGAGGAGGACATACAATCAATCAACAAGTATATGAAAAAATGCTCACCATCTCTAGCAGTCAGAGAAATGCAAATCAAAACCACCCTAAGATACCATCTCACGCCAGTAAGATTGGCAGCCATTAGGAAGTCAATCAACAACAAGTGCTGGCGAGGATGTGGGGAAAAGGGTACTCTTGTACATTGCTGGTGGGACTGCAAATTGGTACGGCCAATTTGGAAAGCAGTATGGAGATTTCTTAGAAAGCTCGGAATGGAACCACCATTTGATCCAGCTATTCCCCTACTCGGTCTATTCCCTAAAGATCTAAAAAGAGCACACTATAGGGACACTGCTACATCCATGTTCATAGCAGCACAATTCACAATAGCAAGACTGTGGAACCAACCTAGATGCCCTTCAATAGACGAATGGATAAAAAAAATGTGGCATTTATACACAATGGAGTATTACTCTGCATTAAGAAATGACAAAATCATAGAATTTGGAGGGAAATGGATGGCATTAGAGCAGATTATGGTAAGTGAAGCTAGCCAATCCCTTAAAAACAAATGCCAAATGTCTTCTTTGATATAAGGAGAGTAACTAAGAACATAGTAGGGTCGAAGAGCATGAGAAGAAGATTAACATTAAACAGGGATGAGAGGTGGGAGGGAAAGGGAGAGAGAAGGGAAATTGCATGTAAATGGAAGGACACCCTCAGGGGTATACAAAATTACATACAAGAGGTAGTTAGGGGAAAGGAGGAAAAATATAAGGGGGAGAAATGAATTACAGTACAGGGGATAGAGAGGGAAGAGGGGAGGGGAGGGGGGAGGGGGGATAGTAGAGGATAGGAAAGGCAGCAGAATACAACAGACACCAGAATGGCAATATGTAAATCAATGGTTGTGAAACTGATGTGATTCTGCAATCTGTATATGGGGTAAAAATGGGAGCTCATATCCCACTTGAATCAAAGTGTGAAATATGATATATCAATAACTATGTAATGTTTTGAACAACCTACAATAAAAATTAATTAAAAAAAAAAGAACATAGACCACACAGTGAAAATGGTAAGAAAACCATGAGCAGAACATTCAAGAAATATTAAATATCATAAAAAGACCAAATTTAAGAGTTATTGGGATGGAGGAAGGTGTAGAGGTCCAAAATAAAGAAATGAACAATTTATTCAAATAAATAATATTAGAAAACTTTCCAAACATGAAGAATGAATTGGAAAACAAAATTTAAGAGTCTTTCAGGACACCAAATGTACAACATCACAACAGATCCACAATAGGGAACATTATAATGAAAATACTCAACATAAGAAATGAGGAGAGAATATTAAAAGCCACGAGAAAAAGAAATTAGATTACATACAGAGGAAAAACAATTAAGATAACTGCAGATTTTTCAACCCAGACCCTGAAAGCTAGATGATCCTCAAACAACATATATAAAGCTCTGAAAGAAATTGGTTGCCAACGAAGAATCTTGTATACAGCAAAATTAAGCTTTAGATTTGATGATGAAATAAAAAAAACTTTCATGATAAACAAATGTTAAAGGATTTACAAATAGAAAATTGGCACTACAAAACATCCTTGGCAAAATATTCCATTGAAGAAGGAACAAAAAATCAACAATGAAAATCAGCAAAGGGCAGTATTACACTAAAGGAAAAAATAATGAAAGGAGAAAAGAAGTCAAATTAAATTAAAAACAAAAATGAACAAAATGGCTATGAATACAAATCATGTCTCAATAACCCCTCAATGTTAATGACATACACTCACCAATCAAAAGACATAGGCAAGCAGACTGGATTTTTAAAAAGACCCATTAATATTCTGCCTCCAGGAGATTCATCTCATAGGAAAAGACATACACAGACTTAAGGTGAAAAATTGGGAAAAATCATACCAATCACATGGACTGGGCAAGCAAGCAGGGGTTTCCATCCTCATATCAAACAAAGTAGACTTCAAGATAAAGTTAATCAAAAGGAAGAAAAAAAAAGCACTACATACTTGAGCACTACATACTGCTCAAAGGAACCATACACCAATAAGACAGAACAATTATATATATTCCCCAAACAATGGACTATCTATGCTCATCAAACTAATTCTTTGAAAGTTCAAGAGTAAAATTGACCACACCAAAATAATATTGGGTGACTTTAACATACCTCTCTCACCACTGGATAGATCTTCCAAACAAAAACCAAAATAAGAAACTATAGAACTCAATAAAACAATCAATAACACAGACTTAACTGACATATATAGAATATTTTATCCTTCAACAAGAAAATATACTTTCGTCTCAGTAGCACATGGATCTTTCCCTAAAATAGACCATGTACTATGACACAAAACAACTCTTAGCAAATAAAAAATGTAGAGATATTACCTTGAATTTTATCGGATCATAATGGAATGAAATTAGAAGTCAATGACAAAATAAAAAAATAAAAACTACCCAAACACCTGAAGACTAAACAATATGCTCCTGAATGCACAATGGGTTGCAAAAGACATCAAGAGATTAAAAAATTCCTAGAGGTAAATGAGAACGCTGACACAACATATCAAAATCTCTGGGACACCATGAAGGCAGTACTAAAAAAAAATTCATTTCATGGAGTTTGTTCATTAAAAGAAAAAAAAAAGTTAACAAATAAATGAACTAACATTACATCTCAAAGGCCTACAAAAAGACAAGCAAATAACCACCAAAATTATTACAAGACAGAAAATAATTAAAATTGCAGCTGTAATCAATAAAAATGAAACAAAGAAAAAATTGGAAAAATTGACAAAACAAAAAGTTGTTTCTTTGAAAAAATACATAAAAATTGACAGCCCCTAGCTATGCTAATGAAGAGAAGGAGAGAGAAAACTCAAATTACTATCAGACATGATGGTAAAGGTAATATTACAACAGAAACTACAAAAATACAGAAGATAATTAGAAATTAGTTTAAAAATTTGTACTCCAATAAAATAGAAAATATTGAAGGCATTGAAAAATTTATTGAGTCACATGATTTGCCAAAATTGAATCAGAATGATATACACAATTTAAACAGATCAATATCAAACGATGAAATAGAAGACACCATTGGAAGCCTACCATCAAAGAAAAGCGTAAGACCGGATGACACATAAACAAGATCTGAAGGACCTTTAAAGAAGAACCAACACCAATACTCTTCAATTTATTTCAGAAAGTTGAAAAACAGGGAGCACTTCCAAAATCATTCAATGAGGACAATATCACCCTGTTTCCAAAACCAGGCCAAGAAACATCAAAGAAAGAAAACTTCAGACCAATATCTCTAATAAACATAGATGCAAAAATTCTCAATAAGATTTTGGCAAATCAAATATAAAAACATATCAGAAAGACAGTGCACTACAATCAATTGGGATTCATCCCAAGGATGCAAGGTTGTTTCAACATACAGAAAACAATAAATGTAGTTCATCACATCAATAGACTCAAAGATAAGAATCATATGATCATTTAAATAGACACAAAAAACATTCAACAAAAAATAGTACCCTTTCATGTTCAAAACACTAGAAAAATTAGGGATAACAAAAACATATCTCAAGATCATAGATACTAGCTATGCTAAGCCCCAGGCCAACATCATTCTAAATGGAGAAAAATTAAAGGCATTCCCTTTAAAAACTGGAACAAGACAAGAGTGCCCTCTTTCACCATTTCCATTTAACATAGTTCTTGAAACACTGGTGAGAGAAATTAGACAGATGAAAGAAATTAGACAGATGAAAGAAATTAGATGAAAGAAAAGAAGAACTCCAACTATCACTATTTGCTGCCAATATGAATCTATACCAAAAAGTTCTACCAGAAAAAAATCTAGAAATTGTAAATGAATTCAACAAAGTAGCAGGACATAAATTAAAAACCAATATATCAAATTTTATATATACCAATATATCAAGCTTTATATCAGTGACAAATCCTCCAAAATGGAAACATGGAAAACTACCCCATTAACAATAGCTTCCAAAAAATAAAATAAAATACTTGAGATTCAACTTATGAAAAGAGGATAAAGACTTCTACAATAAAAATTACAGAACCCTAAAAAAGAAATCCTTTGAAAATGGAAAACTCTACCTTGCTCTTGGATAGGCAGAATTAATATTATCAAAATGACCATGTTACCAAAAGAACTATACAGATTTAATGCAATTCCATTCAAAATCCCAATGGCATTCCTCACAAAAATAGAAAAAGCAGCTATAAAATTCATCTGGAAAAATAAGAGACCCAGAATAGCTAAAGCAATCCTTAGCAAAAAGAGTGAAGCAGGTGGTATCACTATACCAGACCTTACAATATACTACAGAGCAAAAATAACAAAAACAGCATGATATTGGCACCAAAACAGACAGGTACACCAATGGTGCAAAATAGAGGACACAAAGACTAACCCACAAAATTACAATTATCTTATATTAGACAAAGGTGCCAAAAACATACATTGGAGAAAAAGTAGCCACTATAACAAATGGTTCTGGGAAAACTGAAAATCCATATGCAACAAAATAAAATTAAACACCTGTCTCTGACTATGCACAAAATTCAACTCAAAGTGGATCACAAACCTTGGAATTAAACAAGAAGCCCTGCATCTTATAGAAAAAAAAGTAGGCCCTAATCTCTATCATGTCAGATATATTAGGCCCCAATTTCCTTAATAAGACTCCTATAGCACAAGAAATAAAATTTACAAACAATAAATGGATGGATTCAAACGAAAAAGTTTCTTCTGAGCAAAAGGAACAATCAGTGAGGTGAAACAAGAGCATATATCTTAGGAACAAATTTGTACTCCTCACACATCAGATAGAGCACTAATCTCTAGGGTATACAAGAACTCAAAAAGCTAAACACACACACACACACACACACACACACAAAATAATAATAACATAATCAATAAATGGGCCAAGGACCTGAACGGACACTTCTTAGAAGATGATATACAATCAATCAAAAAATATATGAAAAAATTTTCATCATCACTAGCAATTACAGAAATTCACATCAAAACTACTGTAAGACTTCATCTCACTCTAGTCTGAATGACAGCTATTAAGAATATAAACAAATTAAGTATTAGCAAGGATGTGGGGAAAAAAGCACACTCATACAGTGCTGGTGGGAATGCAAATTGTTGTAACCAATATGGAAAGCAGTATAGAGATTCCTTGGATAACTGCAAATGGAATCACCATTTGATCCAGTTATTCTTCTCCTGGTTCTATACCAAAAATACTTAGAATCAGCATACTATAGTAACACAGCCACATCAATGTCTATAGCAGCACAATTCACAATAGCTAAATTGTGGAACCAACCCAGATGCCCTTCAGTAGATGAATAGATTAAAAAAAATGTGGTATGTATACACAATGGAATATTACTCAGCAATAAAAGAGAATTTTATTCTCATGGTATTTGAAGATAAATGGATGAATTTGGAGGAGATAATGCTATGTGAAGTTAGTCTACCCTGAAAAACAAAATGTCGAATGTTTTTTTTTCTGATATAAGGAGGCTGATTCATAGTGGGGTAGGGAGGGGGACCATGAGAGAAATAGATGAACTCTACATAGGGTGAAGGGGTTGGAGGAAAAGGGAGGGAGAAAGGGGTTAGAAATGGTGGTGGAATGAGATGGACACTATCATCCAAAGTACATGTATGAAGACACAAATGGTGTGAATATACTTTGTATACAACCAGAGATATGAAAAACTGTGCTCTATATGTGTAATATAAATTATAATGCATTCTGCTGTCATATATAACAAATTAGACTAAAAGCAAATTTAAAAATAAAATAAATAAATAAAAGTTAAAAGAATTCACAACTAGAAAGCCTGCACCACAAAATGTACTCAATGAAATATTTCATAAAGAAGTAATAAAAAATCAATTTGAAAATAATCAGAGGGCAAAAGTATACTATAATCATCAATCAAAAGGAGAAACTAATTCAAATTAAAACTACAAATAAATCAAAATAACAGGGAATAAAAATCATCCCTCAATAATAACATTGAATATAAATGGCCTAAATTCATCAATCAAAAGACAGATAAATACAAATTGTATTAGAATACAAAACTGAACAATATGCTGTCTTCAAGGGACTCACAGGAAAATATATTTACTGAAGGTAAAAGGATGGCAGAAAAAACATATTATCTACATGGATATTGTAAATAAACAGGGCTTTTATCTTCATATCAGATAAAGTGGACTTCAAGCCAAAGATAATCAGAAGTGAAAAAGAAGGTAATTTCATATGATTTAAAGAAATTATACAACAAGAAAAAACAATTTTAAATATTTATGCCCCAAATAAAGGAGCATCCATATATGTCACACAAAGCCTTCTCAATTTCAAGAATGAAGTAGATCACAACTAAGTATTACTGGGTGACTTTAATACACATCTGTTACCACTGGATTGGTCTTCCAAACAAAAACTAAATAATCTATAGAGGGGCCGGGGTTGTGGTTCAGCGGTAGAGTGTTTGCCTTGCATGTGTGATACACTGGGTTCCATTTTCAGCACCACATAAAAATAAACAAACAAAACAAAGGTATTATGTCCATCTACAACAACAACAACAAAATAAATATCTATAAAACTAAACAATGCAATTAATAATTTAGACTTAACACACATATATAGACTATTTCACCTATCAATGACAGAATATATTTTCTTCTCAGCAGCACATGTATAATTCTCTAAAAGAGACTATATCTTAGTTTACAGAACAACTTTTAGAAAATACAAAAGTATTACAGATAATGCCTTGCATTCCTTCAGTTCATAATGACATGAAAACAGGAATCAACAATTAAACAATAAATAGAAAATACTATAAAACCTAGAGTCTAAATAATTTATTACCGAATGATCAATGGGTAATAGAATGGCTCCCATGGTTTATTTAAGGGGGTACATCAAAGGCAGGAATAAGATTTCAGGAGTAGAGTCTTATTTAATGATGTCTTGCAGTTAACAGGTTGATTGGCATCTCGGCAAGCGACACCCATCTCTAGAAGCTGTGTGGCTATATGGCTATAGCAGGTCACCCAATCTCTAGAGCTGTGTGTGACCTTTTTGAGCAGAGCTGAGAGGGAGTTCACATGTAATGGGTGATCCTATTAGCGGGATTGCCTCTATAATTTCCTAGACACCAGATTTACCCCTTCAATGTCTCCAGTGCTGAGAATGTCCTCAGGTATTGTCCACAGATGGCTCCCAATACAAAAATTTAATATGGGAAATCACATAGAAAAAAAAGATAATGCACCATGATCAAGTGGGTTTCATCCCAGATATAGCAGGTTGGTTCATACAGACATCAATAGACATAAATACAAGAATTAGGTGGTTATCTCAAGTGATGAAGAAAAAGAATGGGTAAAAACAGAACATCCCCTCATGTTGAAAGCACTAAAAAAGTAGGAATAGTTGTAACATATCTCAACATTGTGAAAGCTATATGAAATAAATCAAAGGTCAACATCATTCTAAATGGAGAAAAAACTGAAAGTATTCCCTCAAAAAAAAAAAAAAAAGCACAGAACAAATCAGAGATTCCCTCTTTTGTCATTTTTATTCAACATAGTCTTTGAATCTCTAGCCAAAGCAGTTAGGCAAACGAAAACAATCGAAGGGTCAAAATAGGAAAAGAGGAGCTTAAACTATCTGTGTTTGATGCTAACAAGAGAGTATATTTAGAAGACCTAAAAAAACTCCACCAGAAAACTTCTAGAACTCAGCAAAGAAGCAGGATTTAAAAATAAAACCCCAAATCAATTGCATTCCTATAAAGAAATGATGAATTAAAATAGAAATTATAAAAATAATACCATTCACTATAGCCTCAAAAAATATTTGGTAATCAGTCTAACAAAAGTGGTGAAAACATGTCAGATAGAGCACCAATATCCAGAATATATAAAGAACTCAAAAAACTTAAAATCAAAAAGAAAAAAAAACATGGGGCTGAGGTTGTGGCTCAATGATATTGCTCTTGCCTAGTGTATGCGAGGCCCTGGGTTCGATTCTTAGCACCACATAAAAATAAATATAAGCAAATAAACAAATTTATAAAATAAAAACAATCAGTAAATGGGCTAAGGAGCTGAACAGACACTTCTCAGAAGAAGATACGTATTTGATCAACAATATCTCCAGTAACTAGAGAAATGCAAATCAAAACTATTTTAATTTCATCTCATGTCAGTCAAAATGGCAGTTATCAAGAATACAGACAAAAGTAAAATTGATGAGGATGTGGGGGAAAAGGCACATTCATACAGTGCTGGTGGGAATGTAAATTGGTGCAACCAATCTGGAAAGCAGTATAGAGATTCCTTAGAAAACTTGGAATGGAACCTCTAATTGATCCAGCTATCCCACTCCTCAGTCTATACCCAAAGGACTTAGAATCAGTATACTATAGTAACACAGCCACATCAATGTTCATAGTGGCTCAATACACAAAAGCTAAACTATGGAAGGAAACTAGAAACCCTTCAATAAATGAATGGATAAGGAAACTGTGGCATATATACACAATGGAACACTACTCAGCATTAAAAGAGAATAAAATCATGGCAATTTCAGGTAAATACATGGAGTTTGAGAAGATAATGTTAAGCAAATTAAGTCAATCCCCAAAATCTAAAGGCCAAATGTTTTCTCTGATAAGTGGATGCTGATCCATAACGTTGAGGGGGGAGGCATGGGAAAAATGAAGGAATGTTGATATGGCAAAGGGAAGGGATAGGAGGAAGGCTGCACTGAGTCAGAAAAGATGGTGGAATGAGATGGACATCATTACCCCAGGTACATGTATGACTGCACATATGGTGTGATGCTACATTGTGTATAACCATAGAAATGTAAAATTGTGCTACAATTGTGTACAATGAATCAAAATGCATTCTGCTGTCATATATACACAATTAAAATAAATTAATTAAAAATGAACATATTAGCAATTTGCTAAATTATTTATGAAAAATGTTTGAATAAACAAAATTAATGCAACTAAAGAAAATTGGTGAAAGATCTCTACAATAACATGACAGAACACTAAAGAAAGCAATTAAAGAAGACCTTAGAAGATGGAACATCTACCAGAAGTGCTATACAGATTTAATGCAATTTCTATTAAATGCGAAATGAGTTTTTTCATAGAAATAGAAAAAGTAGTCAATGAATTTATTTGGAAAAATAAAAGACCCAGAATAGCCAAAGCAATATTTCGTGAGAAAAGCAAAGCAGGAGGCATCAAAATACCAGATCTTAAATTATACTACAGAGGTATTGTAATAAAAAATGGCATGGTATTGACACCAAAGCACACATGAGGTTCAATGGCACATAATAGAAGACACCGAGATAAAGCTATAAAAATACAATTATCTCATACTAGACAAAGGTGGCATAAACACACATTGGAGATACGGTAGCCCCTTCAACAAATGGTGGTGGATAAATGGAATCCATATGTAGCAGAATGTAATTAAATACCTATCTCAAGTGTCTGGGGTTGTGTCTCAGTTGTAGAATGCTCGCCTTCTGCATATGAGGCACTGGGTTCAATCCTCAGCACCACATAAAAAAAATAAAATAAAGTTATTTTGTCCAACTGAAACTATAATAATAATAATAATAATAATAATAATAATAATAATAATAATGAATTCATATCTCTCACTCTGCACAAAACTCAACTCAAAGTGGATAGGGACCCAGGCATTAGACCAGAGATCCTGTTCCTACTAGAAGAAAATCTAGGCCCCCAAACTCCAGCATGCCAGTTTATTCCTCACAAGACACCTAAAGTATAAAAAGTAAAATCAAGAATCAATAAATGGATTGGTATTAAAATAGCAAGCTTCTTCATAGCAACAAAATAATCAAAAGCATGAACCTACCGAATGGGAGAAAATTTTGCCACATATCCCTCAGATAGAGCATCGATCTCCAGGATATATAAAGAAGTCAACAAACTAAACACCAAAAAACAAATAACCCAATCAATAAGTTGGCAAAGAACTGAACCTACCCTTAAAGAAAGAGAAATAGAAATCCTCAACTAATATATGAAAAAATGTTCACCATTGTTAACAATTAGAGAAATGTGAATTAAACCTACACTGAGATAATATCCACTCCAATCAAAATGGCATCCATCAAGAATACAAGTAACAATAAATGTTGCCATGGATATGGGGAAAAAAGTACTCTCAAACACTGTTGGGCAGACTGGAAATTGCCCATACAGCTACAGCTCTGGAAAGCAGTATGGAGAGTCCTCAAGAAATTAGGAATGGAACCACCATTTGGACTGGTTATACCACTCTTTGGTATATACCCAAAGGTGTTAAAGTCAGCATAATACAATGATGCAGCCACATCAGTGTTCATAGGAGCACAATTCACAATATCTAAGCTATGGAACCAATCTAGGTATCCTTCTAAAGATGACTAGATAAATAAAATGAGTATTTGTAAATTGTGGAATATTGCTCTGCATAATAAAATTACTTTACTTTATGACATTTGCTGGTAAATGAATGAATCTGGAATCTATCTTGCTAAGTAAGCCCATCCCCAAAATGAAAGATTGAATATGCACTCTGATATATAGATACTAATACACAACAAGGGGGAATAGAAGTGTATTAGACAAAGGGGAATGAAGGGAAGTGATGTAGGATAGAAGTAGACACAAAAGTAGAATGAATCTGGCACATCTTTCCTATGCACATGTATGAATACACCACAATGAATCTCCACTTCATGTACAACCGGAAGATTGGGATTCTAATTAAAACAAGATATAATCCATGTGTTTATAACTATATCAAAATTTTCTCTACTCTCATATATATAAAAAAATCCAAATGAAACCATTTAGAAAATCATATTACCTTCCCCAAAAAACAAGAAAAAGAAAAAAAGGACTGAAATATCTCTAGTTCTGTCATGATCTTCCTGACTATTTTAAGAACAATTTTCAGCTTCATATTTTTTTCCCAAAATTGATGCACTGACTTTGACAATACATGTCCTGTTACTTTGGAAATTCAATTTGTGTTGTAATTCAGCCACTAATAATGTGAAAAATTCTGGGTTTGAGTTTTGTCTATCTCATCTCTGAATCTATAGAAGATGGAGATTTCATTCAGCGAAGACCTAGAAGTATTCTTGTTAATTTATACAGCAGTTGAGCTTATCAACTAAATCTCTGAGATCTTCCTTTCTCCACTTTATTCATCACAATTAGAAGCAACCAGTCAGTCATACTCATTTGCTTAACAAATGTATTTTTTGGGCATTATACACTCAGAACTTTCCTAATGCATATTTCATTAGGTTTATCTGATAAAAATACTTTTATGTATCTCTACTGCCACATCATGACATATATCATTAATGTGCTTTTTTGTTGGGGGGGGGACAGGTGCTGGAAATTGAAGCCAAGGGAATTTTACCACTGAGCTACATCCCCAAACTTTTTTGGATTATTAATTTTAAGACAGGATTCATTAATTTGCTTAGGGCCTTGTTATGTTGATAAGACTGGCCTTGAATGGGCAATCCTCCTGCCTCAGCCTCCCAAGTTAACAATCAATCCTCTTTTTGTCTGCTGGAAATAGTCAATTATGCCTTTAAAATTAATTAGATTAGGAAACCAATAAGGGAATTTCCCAAACCAATACAGACAACACATCGTGCATTTCTGTTCCTCTGTAACTACTCTCAGTAATAAAATTTGTTTCTCAAGGTTCTCTAGAGAAACTCAAAAAATTGTGCTTGTGTGTGTGTGTGTGTGTGTGTGTGTGTGTGTGTGTGTGTTTTAAGGAAGTGGCCCACACAATTGTGGGACTGGTATACCCAAAGTCTGCAGAGTAGTAAGCTCACCTATACTGCAAAGCACATCTACTTTGCTTAAAGTGTATTATTTAATCTCATCTTAACCTTTTCAGAGTTATCTAGATTTGCATTTGTTCAAAAACTGGCTTGGTACATTGCTCTAACAAGTTAACATACAAAATTAACCATTACCCATATTCTTCTTCTAGCCCATAATTTGCTTTAGGATATTTTCCAGTTATTTTAGCTCGATTCTTCTTGCCAGTGTCAGCTGGTGTTCATCCCAGATGAAAATGTGATAATACTTTGCATTTCTTGATGGATAATGCTGCAATTTTGATTTTTGTTCAGGTGGTTTCTTTACAACCTGAACACACTGGTGGATCTTTTAAAAAATCATGAATTTGATGTTAATGCAGGACCAATTGCGAGCTATGCTTCTTTTGGCTGTCCTATAATGAAATGGAACTCATATATCAACACTTTTAAAAAATCCACCTATGCTTCTACATATCATATTCATTACTTCTTCTACCTGCTACATAAGTCTCAATAAGGCATATCCACCGAAGTTTGCATAACTACCATAAAAAACATTACAATTGGTACCTTGTATGTTTTTGAACTTATAGACCTATTTCAAAATGGAATATAAAACCAGGTCATTTTCCCAACCAAAAAGCATCTTTAGAGACATAATTTGAATGGATAGAGAAAAGGGTTTAGCAATACTAAAGTTTTTTTTTGTTGTTGTTTTCTAAATCTCCTATTTTTTCCCACTACTGGTGCCATTATTAATCCAGTTAGTAAAAAATAATGGCAACTGTCTGAATAAAATTATAGTTTGAAGATAGCATGAGTTGTTTATACTAGAGAAAAAAATTTTAAACTGTAAGTTTTGTTCCATGTCATGACCTGTGAAAGATCTAAGATATTGGCCTAATTGCTATATAATTATTTAACCTACCACATTATTATAAGAGTTGACAGAATGTCCTGAGATTTCTGGTATTTCAATTAGCTTTTTGTCACTGTGATCAAAAGACATAAAAAGAACAATTTAGAGGAAGAAAAGCTTATTTTCGCTCACAGTTTCACAGGTTAATGTCATCATCAGGAGATGATGAAAATGTTCACCATTGTTAATAATTAAAGAAATGTGAATTAAAACTACACCCACAAATCTGGGTGCCAGATAAAGTAGAATATCATGGTTAAAAGCATGACAATGGAAAACAGCACAGGAAATGGCAACTGGAAGCAGAAATAGTATTCCTCACCAGGGACAAAATATATACCCCAAAAGCAAACCCCAAAGACAAAATATATACCCCTAAAGTAAACCCCTAGAGACTTCCACTTCAGCCACATCCTACCTGCCTATAGTTACCACCCAGTTAATCTGTATCAGTGAATTAATCCAAATGATCAGGATACACCTCTCTTAATCTAATAATTTCACATCTGAATGTTCTTGCAGTGACTCATACCTGAGTTTTGGTGACACCACATATACAAACCATAACAATGAATGAATACAAATAAAGTTATTGATAGTAGCACAATGGACACCATGAGCTTGACATTTGCATCAGTTCTTGCCAGCAAGTGTCATGAGAGAAATACATAGCAATATATAGAAAACTGCACACACAATAAATTTGTGTCGTATTTGAGAAACCAAGAATTTATGAATCTCCAGTCTTATAAGGAGAATGTCATAATCTTGTCAAGTATTTAATCCAGAGAAAACGTTGTCTTTATAATCCCCATCAGGAATCAAATTCTCTCTCCCCTGAAGGGTGATTTTATATGATTTTACAACATATTTTGGTTCATGATCATAGTTCACAAGATAGTTAGAACAATGGCCATTAGTACCTATGCTCACAGAATCATAAAAGATACATGGGGACCTGTTTTCAATGATCTATTGCTTTCATGAAACCTCTTCAGTGGGTGGCAACCAGCACATTAAAACACTTTCAAAGGGGTTGGGGTGGTTTCTCAGTGGTAGAGCACTCATTTATCATGTGTGAGACACTGCGTTCAATCCTCAGCACCATATACAAATAAAGAAAATAAAGGTGTTGTGTATACCTACAAATAATGTGCTCACCTAGCATATGTGAGGCACTGGGTTTGATCCTCAGCACCACATAAAGAAATAAATAAATAAAGGTATTGTGTCCATCTACAACTTAAAAAAATAAAAAATCACTATGAAATAAATTAGTACATTTCAGGTAATACGATTACATATTGCTTTCTGACACTTATTTCCCTTATTAATTCATATGTTTGGGTCTGTATAATAGATCATGATATATGATGTACTTCTTAGTCCAGGTAGTGCCAGACAAGTTTGAAAGCCACTTCCATAGAAGAGTTTAAATTGCAGAAAGTATAAATAGGTAAATGATTTATGAAAGAATTAAGGATCTGAAGTGATATTTAGGAAAACCGTCAAACACATTTAGGAACTTTTGTGAATATCCTGCAGTTTCATAAATGCTATGAGTTAGAAAATATGAATTAGACCTAAATATTCTATGTGCAGATATGTGTATATTACAATGAAGTCTATTATTATTATATTTGCCAGCTTTTAATTCCTGTGACAAAAAATACCTGACAAGAACAACTTAGAAGTGGAATGATTTATATTGGCTTACAGTTTCATAGGTCTTAGTCCATGACACTCAAATTCATTGCAGAAACTTCATGCTATAGGGGAAAGGTAGAGGAAATTTTCTCAGATCATGGCAGCCAGGTGTGTGTGTGCGTGTGTGTGTGTGTGTGTGTGTGAGAGAGAGAGAGAGAGAGAGAGAGAGAGAGAGAGAGAGAGAGAGAGAGAGAAGGAGCTTAGGAGAAGACAAACCCTTCCAGGAAACACCCCCAGTGACTTACTTCCTTCAATTAGGTCTCATCTCCCACTTGTCCATGTCCCAGTCTTTTTTTTTAATGCACTGTATTTCCTACCTTATTTTTTCCTGTTAGAGAAATCTCCGAGCAAGAACCTGTTTCAACACAAAAATAAATAAATAAATAAAAGTGAAGATATAGCTCTATGATAAAGCACCTCTGGGTTTGAGGTAAGGGATTTAGGATAAGGAGAGAGAAAGAACCTTAAGGGAAATACCATCAAGCCATTAAGATGCAGAAAATGCAGTTGTAAACCTTGGTTCATGCCCTGCTCATGCCATTGTAAAATGAGGAAAATACTCAAGCACAAAAAACTCATTCGAAATTGTGCAGCTCTACCCTGTATCCACCTCTAGCCCACCTCCTGATATAGCCTTTCTATAAATATTGGACCCCCAGACAAAGTGAAGGCTGCTTCTCACTCTCAAGACAACCTGAATTCTCCTTTGAATGATTTACATAGCTTCCTAAATAAACCTCTATCTATGCCTTTGTCTGGCTTTTGCTGAAATTCTTTTTCACCATGTATGACACTAACCCCACTAATTCAGAGTTGACTTCCCACTCTCCTTTGGGAACTCCTTGGAGTCCTCTTTGGAGAAATCTCTTCTCTTGTGACAGGTTTATTCACCAGGACTAAAATGAAATAAATCAAAATCTACATATTAAAAACTCTCAAATTGAATTTTGTGTATTTTCAAATTTGCATTGCTAAAAATATTGGTGAAATATCTTGTGTGACATTCTTATCAATGAACTTTTTCATGAATTCCTGAATTAATTTTAATCATCGACAGACTCTTTCAATCCTGCCTTCTCCCTCAGCCATTCCAGTACTATGTGAAATACAAATTTGGTTATGGTAGTCATTGAATAATTTTGTGAGAAATAAAAAAGTTTAAAGAGAATTATGAAACTATACCATTATTGGATGTATATTCAATGGAACTGGCTAGGTCTTTTTCACACATCATCTTATTTTTTAAATCTATAAAATATTATACATACTATTCTCATCTAATAGTTGAAGAAACTAAAGTTCTTAGAGGATAAGTAACTTGTTCATAGATACACATGACAATCTAGAAGAAACAGTTTTTTTTAATCAAAATACCACATAAAAATAAATAAACAAAATAAAGAAAAAAAAATACTCATCTTTTCCTACAATGTGTCAATCATAAGAAGAGAAATTAGGAGAAAAGATCAATAAAAAACATGTGGCCAGCCCATACAAATCCTCATTTTCTTTCATACTAAGTGAAGTATCAGTCTTTTAGGACTCTTTTGCTGCCTTTACTTCAGGCTCTCTTGACTTTTCTGAGATTCTCAAATCCTGATAGATCACATAAGTTCTTCCATCTTTGGTAAATCATCAGCTATATCATTGACACTCTAAATTGCCCTAAAACCAAATACTTATACCTATTTTTCTACATTATGAACAAATTTTATAATTCAATATCCACTTTACTTGCTGGGTATGGCTTTTTAAATGCAACTTCTACACTTTATTAATATTTAATGTAAATATTATTAAAGTTAAACAAAATATTCAGTTGCATGCTTATATTCACCAAGTTTGGAGTGGTAAATGGCCAGCTGCATGTAGCTATTGGATAATGTATTGAACAGTACAGCTACAGAATATTCTTATTTGGTAGCATTGGCTGAACAGATAAGGGGAAAGAAAGCAATGTTTAGGTATTAGTACCATTGGTACAAACCAAAAAAGTTATATTTATAGTCTTATGAAAAATGTTAACTATTCTTTTTTTATTCTTAAATCAGTCTTTTTAATTTTTTTTTAAATTTATTTGTTCTAATTTGTTATACAGGATAGCAGAATGCATTTCAATTCATTGTACACATATGGAGCACAATTTTTCATTTCGCTGGTTGCACACAAAGTAAAATCACATTATTCATGTCTTCATACATGTACCTAGGGTAATGATGTCCATCTCTTTTCACAATCTTTTCTACCCCATCCCCCCTGTCTTCACCTCCATCCCCTTTAGTCTATCCAAAGTTCCTACATTCCTCCCATGCTCCCCACCCCCATAATGGATCAGCATGCATTTATCAGAGAAAACATTTGTCTTTTGTTTTTTTGGGGGGATTGGCTTACTTCACTTAGCATGATATTCACTAACACCATATTTTAACCTACAAATGACATGATTTTAATATCATTTAATGCTGAATCATAGTCAGTTGTGTATCTATACCAGATTCTTTATCCATTCATTTATTTAAGTGCATCTAGGGTGGTTCCACAATTTAGCTATTGTGAATTGTGTTGCTATAAACATTGATGTGTTCGTGTCACTGTAGTATGTTGTCTTTAAGTCTTAGGGTATAAACCAAGGAGTGGGATAGCTGGGAAAAATGGTGATTCCATTCCAAGTTTTCTAAGGAATCTGTATACTGCCTTACACAGTGGTTGCACCAATTTGTAGTCTCACCAGCAATGTATGAAAATGCCTTTCCCCCCCACATCCTTACCAATACTTATTGTTGTTTGCATTCTTGATAAGTGTCAGTTTGACTGGAGTGAGAAGAAATATTAGAGTAGTTTTGATTTGTATTTCTCTAATTGTTAGAGATGTTAAACATTCATATATTTGTTGGTTGATTATATATGTTCTTACGAGAAGTGTCTGTTTATTTCTTTGTTCATCTAATGATTGTGGGGTTTTTTTTATATATATACTGGAGATTATTACTCTATGTGATATGGTGTGGTAAAAATTTTCTGTAGGCTCTCTCTTTACCTCACTAATTATTTCTTTTTCTGAGAAGAAGCTTTTCAGTTTGAATCCATTTCATTTATTGATTCTTATTTCATTTATTGCACTATATGAGTCCCATTAATGAAGTCATGGCCTAATTCAAATAGATCAAGGTTTGGGCCTATTTTTTCTTCTATTAGTCACAAGGTGTCTGGTCTAATTCCCTTCATCATTGATCCACTTTGAGTTGAGTTTTGTGCATGGTGAGAGAAAGGGATTTAATTTCATTGTGCTGCATATGGATTTATAGTATTCTCAGCAGCATGTATTGCAGAGGCTTTCTCCGATATGTTTTTGGCATCTTTGTCTATAAGAAATAACTGTGTTTATGTGGGTTTGTGTCTATGTCTTCTATTCTCTACCATTGGTCAACAAGTCTATTTTGATACCAATACCATGCTGTTTTTGTTACTATTGTTCTGTAATATAATTTAAGGTCTGCTACTGCTTCACTCTTGTTAAGAATTTCTTTGGTTATTCTGGTTCCCTTATTTTTCCAAATGAATTTCATTACTGCTTTTTCTATTTCTATGAGGAATTTCATTGGGATTTTGATTTGAATTGCATTAAATCTCTATAGGGCTTTTGGTAGTATGGTCTTTTCACAATATTAATTCTGCCTATCCAAGAACAAGGGATATCTTTCCATCTTCTAAGGCCTTTTTAATTTCTTTATTTAATATTCTGTAGTTTACATTGTACAGGATTTCACCACTTTTGTCGATTCCCAAGTATTTTATTTTTTTGAGGCTACTGTGAATGGGGTAGTTTTCCTATATTCTCTTTCAGAGAATTCATCACAGATGTACAAAAATATATTCACGATGATCACATGATTCTTTACATTTATTCATGTGATGAATTGCATTTATTTGTTTCCATATGTTGCATCCCTGGGATGAGCCCAACTTGATCATGGTGCATCATTTTTTAAAAAAATATGTTTTTATAATTGATTTGCAAAAATTTTATTGAGAACATTTGCATCTCTGTTCATTAGAGATATTGGTCTGAAGTTTTCTTTGATTTGTCTTTGACTGGTTTTGAAATCAGGGTGATAATGGCCTCATAGAATGAGTTTGGAAATATTCACTTTTTTACTATTCATGAAATATTTTGAGGGGTATTGGTATTAGTTATTTGAACGTCTTGTGCAACTTAGCTGCAAATCTGTCTGGTACTGGGCTTTTTTGGTTGGTAAGCTTTTGATGTTGTCTTCTGTTTTATTTCTTTAAATTCATCTGTTCAATTTGTGTATGCTAACTTGTGTATTCCGTTTGGGTAAATCACACGACTCTAGAAATTTGTCAATGTAATTCACATTTTATGTTTTACTGCAGAAAAAGCATTCAACTAAATATACTTTTTTCCATTCTTTCACTTTCAGTCTATGGCTGTCTCTTCCTATGAGATGAGTCTCTCAAAGGCAACATATTGTTGAGTCCTTTTTTAAAAAAAATCCAACTTCCCAGGCTGTGTTTTTTGATTGATGATTTTAGGACATTAACATTCAGGGTTATTAAGACATGATTTGTGTTCCCAATCATTTTGGTTTATTTTTGCTTTTTAACTTAGCTTCACCTTTGATTAGTTTTCCTTTAGTGTAATAATTCCCTTTGCTTATTTTTATTGTTGTTTTCATTTCCTCCTCATGGAATATTTTGTCGAGGATTTTCTGTAGTTCATATTTCTAATTTTAATTTTTTTAACTTTTTTTTTAAACTTTTTTCCCTCTGGTTGCACACAAAGTAAAATAACATTATGATGTCTTTTTTGTTTATCATGAAATGTTTTTATTTTGTCATTAAAGATAAAGCAAAATTTTGCTGTATACAAGATTCTTAGTTGACATTCATTTTTTTTTAGAGCTTGGTATATGTTACTTCAGATTCTTCTAGCTTTGAGTGTCTGGGCTGAGAAATGTGCAGAGTTCCTAAATGGTTTACTCTCTATGTAATCTGATTTCTTTCTCTTGTGGTTTTTTAAAACTCTCTCCTTATTCTGTATGCTAGACATTTTCACTATAATGTGCCTTTGTATGTAGATCTGTTGTGATTTTTTACATTTGGTATCCTATAAGCCTCTTGTACTTGATTTTACAATTGATTATTCTGGTTTCATTGAATAGATTGTTCATTTTTTGATTTGTAACTCTATGCATTTATCTTATCCCAGTAATTCTTAAATTTGGTCTTTTCATGTTATCCTATAATTCTTGTATATTCTGCTTATGATTTCTTTCCATCATCACTGTGCACTCAACTTTATTTTCAAAATAATATATTTTATCTTCATTTTCTGAGGTTCTGTCTTCCAAGTGATCAAATCTGTTGGTGATGCTTCCTATTGAGTTTTTAATTTGATTTATTGCTTCCTTTAATTCAAGGATTTCTGTTTAGCTGTTTGTTTATTTGTTTCAGAGTCTCTATCTCTTTATTGAAGTAATCTTTTTTTCTTGTATTTTCTTACATGTTGCTCTTTATCAAAATGATCTTTTGCTGCCTGTGTTTGCTCTCTTTTATCATCCATTAGCTCAAAGACCATTTTAATTATGTGCATCCTGAACTCCTTATCTGACATTTCTTCTACTGTGCTGACCATGGATTCTAATAATTTCAGTATTTTTGTTTGTTGGATTCTAATAATCTAGTATCTTTGTTTGTTTGGGGCACTTTCTTCTCTTGCTTTTTCATGCTGTTTATGTGTCTTCCCTTCAAGCACTATGAATCTAAGATGTTACAGTGTTTACCCTACAGGCTTATAGTGTGTCTCTTCAAGGTTCCAATGTCTCTCTTTAAGGGGGGATATCAATATTAACAGATCCCAATACAAACAATATACATCCTTAAACCAAATTTGTCCTATTAACACATTTACTGTATTGTCACAATATACAGAAATAGTGAGTTCAAATATTATCTACAATATAAATAGTAGGTTTTTAAAAGAGTATACAGTTTCTGATGGTGAACATAGAAGGAAACATTGGTGGGGTGCAGGATGAGATGTTAAGGAGGTAGGAGGTGAGGATATAGAGTTGTTAGATCTTAGGAAACATGAAAGAAGAATCAAAAGATGTTGACTTGTAGCATAGAGAAAGAGATTTTGGGTAGACAATTAAGTGGCAAGACAATAGCAAGAGTATAAAAAGCATAAAAATTAAGAAAAAATGTAAAAATATAAGATGAAAGATTATACAACAATAACTAGAGTTGTTGCTCAGTGGTAGAGAGATTTTGTAGCTTGTGTGAGGCACTGGGTTTGATTCTCAGCACCACATATAAAAAAATAAATTGAATAAAGTTTCATTGTCAACTTAAAAAATATTTAAAAAGTAAGAATATACAACACAAGTGTAATATGCCTTTCAGACAACACAGTCCTCAGTAGCCTAATGCATTAAAAAAAAAACTCAAAGAAAAAATTAAAAAAAAATTCTGTTGGAGTTTAGTATGTTTCTTGCTAAACTTCTCTTCAAGTAGTTTGGATTGTCTGTAGTTTGCTGGTATCTCCACCCTCAGGATGGTGTGTGGGTTATTAGGGTTAGAGGATTGTTCTTGAAGGTGGAACTGCTGGAGGTGGAGCATAGCACTTTCCGATCTCCATTGGAAGACTGCACCCCAAGGATTTCCTTTTGGGCCTGCTTGTATGATGTGGGTGGCCAGTCTTATATCCTTATATTGCCTGTAGACCTCACAATTCCTAATCTCTAGGAACTGTATCTCACTCACCCTCCTCATTTCTACCTCCCAGTCAGGAACATATCTCTCCACAGATCTTCTGGGATGTGCTCTGGGGTATGCACACCAGTCACAGAGAGCTGTTTTGTATTGGGCATATCAGGACCAGCTTTTGAAATCTAGGGACCAGCCACATAGCTGCAAGCACTGTGCCAGGGTAGTGGCTGATAGGAAAAGGGGAGAGTTGGGTGACTATAGTACCTTGATATTTCTTCTAGACCCCAGCTGGCATCCGAATCTGGGAGTTACCACAACTAAAGATGATGATTTTTGTAGCAAGCATAACCCAAAGTGGCAACAAGGTGTCCAAGATGGAGGTGGTTGCTTTCAGAGATGGGGTGTTGGGGTGAGCTGGGTCATGGTTTTGGTCTGTATGTTCAGAGATGCAGCTCTGTGACATGCAGTATTGTGGTAGGCTACTGTCTCCAGACTCTGTCTGGTGTCCCCAGGTGCAAACAACTATGGCAGTAGTTTCAGTGTCCCAAGATGAAGGTGACATGGGGAGCCCCACACTGGTAGATGGGGTTCCACAGGGGAGCAGTGGCTGGGGTTCCTTCAATAACTCACAGAGAAACAGTATTCCCAGTGCATGAATCCCAGGTCACAGAGTGACAAAAAATGCAGCTTCCCTCTAGCCCATCATATTGGATCCCCTAAAAAAAATTCTTACTACATACATATTTTCATTCTTCTAATAAAATAATAACCCATCCATTTTAGCCATTTAATTGCTATAACAAAATACCTGAGACTGGGTAATCATTCATATATGTGTGTGTGTGTGTGTGTGTGTGTGTGTGTGTGTGTATATATATATATATATATATATATATATAATTTCTTATACTTCCAGAGACTGGGAAACCCAATATCATGGTGCTGACATGGTGAAGACCTTCTTGATGCATCATCACAAGGAGGAAGGGGTGACATGACCAAAAAGAGAGGTATGCTATGTCTGGAGAAGAGCAGAAGAGAATAAACATACTAATTCAAGTTCTTTTATAAAGATACACGTTCCTTCCATGAGAAACTTGGGATCCACCCCCATAATTTAATGACCTCCTAAAGACCCATCTCTGAATACTATCACACCCACTGGTGACTAAATTTGGGGAAAACAATTCTGGGAGTCATTCAGATTATAGTATTTCCTCACTTCTTACAAAAAGTACATCATTATGATGATTTCAAGTGTAATGATGGTAGTAGTTTGCTTGTAACTTGATTAGACATTTCCAAATTTATAATTCTACAGGAAAAATTGGGATTTTTCAATGCACACAAGTGTTTTATAAAGTTAATTTTTATTTTTATAATATAATCATATGGATCCAACCAGCTAAATTTATCCAGGTTAAATATTCCATTTGTGACATGCTCACCTACCCAAACCCAAAGAATGGATGTAGAAACATCAGATAAGAAAAAAGATATATATCAAGTCTTTAATGATCCTCTTGCAAAATCAGGTGCTTGATGATCAGGAAACCCCAGAATAGTTATAATCATCATTTTGTACCCTGAGTACCTAGGTAATACTGTCTCACATTGGATTACTTAAAGAAATATATTTTTAATTGTTTCCACCTCCCTTTTTTCTCTTGTGTCAGGAAAGCCTTGGGGTGAATGCATTTTGATGAATAAGGAGATCTTACTTCTTTACCTGAGTTACTATTTTTTAACAGGGAGATTGATATCTGTTTTGGTTATGCCAACCCCTTTCCCCCCTCCTGTTTGTCAAGGGGATATTTAGGTGCATAGACTTTTTGAATCTGCCACATCCATAGGCTGTGGTGCTATTGTATGAATTAACTGCTTGTAATTTTCCATTCTGATCTATTTTCCCTCTGACTGCCTTTCTTATATCCTAATTTTACATTTTAGGTGAAATACTGTATTCTGAAAAAAGGAACACCAGACTTTCTACTTCTCACACATAATATTTCTACACACCTTGTGACAACATTGATCTTTGACAAAGATATTTTTAAATTTAAAATAATATTGGGGCTGGGGAATTTGGCTCAGCAGGAGAGTGCTCGCGTAGCACATGCGGGGCCCTGGGTTCGATCCTCAGCACCACATAAAAATAAATAAAATAAAGACATTAAAAAATTAAATAATGTAAATTTACTTACAGATGTACTTGCTCTTTATTTAATTATGGATTTTTCTTGTTAACATGTTAAAGGAAAAACTGAAAAGAAATATAAACTTGCGCTGGTAAAAGAGGATTAAACGTTTGGTATTGTTTAGTACCTTCACAGGAGAGCAAGGAGCTGAAGATCTAAGCCTCAGTTCTTGTGTTCCAATGAAGAAAAACTTAAAATCAGACACTAAATGTCATAAAAGAGAATTTTAATTAAGTGAAGGTACATTGTAAATGAAGTAAAAGTAGGGTGAAACTAGAATAAGACTCAAGCAGAGAGCCATCCCAAAACAGAAAATGACAAAGGAACCAGTGACATTTCCACATTTATTACTATTTGTTGTTTACTTTGAGAACTGAGGTCCTCCTTCAGCAACCTTTGCCAATCAGGTGTTCAATTCCTCCTTCATGTCTGGTGGTGGAGTTTTTGACCTTAGTTGATTCTCTCTAGAACTGTCATGGTGGTTATCTCAGGAGGGCTTTTCTAGGGGACAGATAGATGAGGATGGTGGAAACACAAGGTAAAGATAATAATTCTTTTATTATGCAATTTGCCTGCAGCCTTGCCTGGCCTAAGTAGACTGGATATATAATATTCCTCAGCAAACTACCTGTTATGTGCAAGGAAATGCAGGCAGGATATAATGTTGATAAGAGTAACATAAGTTACTTTGGAGGGAGGGAATTTTGTGACCATTTTACATATCAGATTCTAGAAGATAAGGATAGTACCTCCTAAAATATAATCTGTAAACATGAGCTGAGGTTGTGGCTCAGTAGTAAAGTGCTTACCTAGAATGTGTGAGGCATTGGGCTTGATTCTCAGCACTGCATAAATATAAATAAAATAAGAAAATATCTTTAAAAAATCTGTAAGGATGTATGATTAAGAATCCATGGGGCTGTGGTTGTGGTAAAGTTCTCACCTAGCAAGTGCAAGGCACTGGGTTCAATCCTCAGCATCACCTAAAAATAAATAAATAAAATAAAGTTATTCTGTCCAACTATATCATGTGTGTGTGTGTGTGTGTGTGTGTATATATATATATATATATATATATATATATATATATATATATATATATATATATATATATAACCAGTTGGCATAGGTCAAGGTGATCTAGAGTTTTCATGGCATTGAGGACTTGAAAGTCTGATGGCCACTGAGAACCTGAAAGTCTGATGTCACCCTGCTGTCAATCAAAAGTCAAGAGGTGGACATGAGCAGGAGTCTCTAGATTCTTGGGGATCCCCCCAAAAAATAGAGTGCAGGAGGCATATTGTGCCTCACCTCTTTTATTGGACCCACTGTCTCCCTTGAGACTGCCCCCTTTCCCTTCTCCTATTCTTTCAATGAACTCATGCTTATTACTCTGAGCAACATGTTTGAAATCTTTCTGAATTGGTTGCAAGAAACAGTGTTTGAACAGGAGGTCTTTGCACTACCTGAGTTTCTCAGAAGGCCCCAGTGCTGAAACTGCTTCATCTTCAAATTAATTCTATGTTATTGTGGGTACTGGGGTGAGTGAGTGTTCAGAAGTTACCTTACAGTACCTGCACCACTTAAGAATCCCTCCTTCTGAGACAGAAGCAGACATATGGTGCTGTAACACATGGTTTTACTATTTTAAAACATTTTTTTTAAATTATTTTTTAGTTGTGATACCTAGTTTTATCTTGACCTTTATGGGCCCCATCAGGAGTAAGTCCTACAAATCCTTCTTTTTTGATGTTTTTTCCCCAGATTATCTCCTTTTATTTTTGTTTACCTTCAAGGTTTGCATAAGGATGTTTTCCTATAAGTTATCTATTTATTCATCTTCCTTGGAAGTAACTTAAAACTTTGAGTAACTTAAAGTAAACCTTAGACTTTGGTATGCATTCCAGTGCCCATTACTACTACCTGACAGTACCATAATGAATGTACTATTTTCTTCTTTAAATTGCTTTGAGGTATATTTGCACAGCAGACAGCCTTGGAAGATGGAATGCCCTTCAAGGAAGAAAGTAAATTTGTTTTCTGACCAAATTAATTGAACATCTCTCTCAGACCAAAGGTGGGGCACACTTGCTGGCTGTTCCTTGAAAGAGTGGGGCTACCCACTGTGTGTGCAGCAGCCACCTGGTCTGCTACACATCTCCCCCTTGGGACTTTGGGGAGCAAGGAGAACCTACATCAGTAAAACTCATGCTGCCTGTTGTGCCAGGACTAATAAAGGCCTTTTTCTCTAATACAAGACCCCCTGTCATTCTTCTAGCCTCCACCTACATGTTAACTTATAATCTTGAAAGCTGGGTAAAATCTCAAGACTGTACATGGTACTTGTGAGAAGACAGTGGAATGAATCTGAAATACATTTTTATGTACATATATAATTAAAAAAACTACAGTGAATCTCTACATCATATACAACCACAAGGCTGGGATCCTAATTAGAATAAAATATACTCCATGTTTGTATAAATATGTCAAAAAGTACTCTATGGTTGTGTATAACTAAAAAGAGCAAATGAAAAATATTAAACAAATAAAAAAAGACAAAGCCCAGTAAGTAAGTCAAGAGAAGCCATGTTCAACCAAGATGATGGGGAAAGGTAAAGCCCGATAAAGGGTGGGGATACAAGCCATGAGAGGTGTAGAAATATGGAATCAATATATTGTATTTAGAGCCACTCCTAATCCATTTTCATCTTTGTTTCAGTTGAACATGGATCTCCAAATAAAGAATATGGGTTAATATTAATCTTGATGATCAAAATCAAAACACCTGAAGGCATAAATTCTTCAGAATCAAATGGATGCTTAACTATCTTCAATCAGTGTTTCCTAGTTGTTAGTTCTATAAGACTCCATAGTTTTCCCACTGGTAGGTGGAGGTGGAATGCTCTCTCATTCCAAAACCACACCCTCTTCATCTTTTTTCCCCCAATCCTAAGCCAATAAATGTCTTTGGTCAAAACTAAGTTAAAGCAGGTTTTATATTCTTTCTTGCATCTCCACTTTCCTACTCCCCCTACATCTTCCAACAACTTAGCACTTTCCCCTCTCCCCTCCTCCTCCCCATCCTTCCATATTCCTTTCCTCCCTGCTCCTTCTCTCTCTAACCCTGCCCCTCCCCTTCCTTTGTGCCTAGACTTGAAATCTGTACAAAGAGTGCCCAGAAGGATGGGGCCAGAGGGAAGACCTCACTCCATAGAAAGTAATCAAAAGACCACTACTTAATTGAATTGCCAATTTTGGATTTATTACTTTGGCATTGACATTATATTTGTAATTCACATGGCATATTTTTCGGTCCACTCTTGAGCGACTCTGTCATACTTTCTCCTGTCCTTTAGATAGATCTTAGCAATTTCAGGAACCAAAGGATCATCCGGATTAGGGTCGCACAACATAGAGCAGATAGACAGCAGCACTTTAGAGATTGTCAGCGCTGGTGACCACTCAGATCTAAGGATGTCTAGACAAATGTTTCCGCTTCTGTTGATATTAGGGTGGTAAATTCGGGTGATGAACGTGATCCTGGGTGGTTTGAAGGGATAATCAGATGGAAAATGTATGGACAGGAAAAAGACCCCTCCCTGGTAGGGACTGTCGTTGGGCCCCATGATGGCAGCTTGCCAACGGAACATGTCATCTCCCACTGGTCCTGCTGAACACTGGGCAGGGGGGTCGCGAGCCAGGTCAAGGAGCTCCTTGTGAATGCGCTTCAGAGCCATCACGGGGAAGTCACTGCTTGGCACTGGTGCTGGCGTCTGGTGGAGGGCTTCCAAGATTTCGACCGTGGGGTGCGAATAGCAGTGGGCAGATGGCAGGTCTGTAGGTGCTGGGGCTGGTCCAGGGATCTAAGTCGCGCGGATCAGGAGCCTAGAGTGGGGCTGAGACAGGAGAGGGAAAGGGGTATTCCCCTGCACCTGAGGCTCTGCAGAACACCTGTGGTTCAGGGCCCTTGTGGACGTGCTTTTTGGAGCTGAATCTTCCTCTGCAGGGAGGCCAGGATGCCTTAAGACACCACTGCCCTGAGTAGCCCACGCTCCTGTTCAGGGTAGCCTGCCACTTGCCTCTGGCTCCTGAAGCCCACAGGGGTGCCCTGGCAACAGGAGGGGATCCGCTCTGTGAGGTCACAGAGGCAGCCCTGATGGAGCTGTGCAGTGTTGCCCAGTGCTATTCCGGAGGGGCAGGGGCAGGAGCAGGGAGGGAGCGGGGTCTGAGGTGTTTGAGGGGAAGGTGGGGGCTGCTGCAGGGCTCATCCAGGCTCTGCTCTATCGCTTGATCTCCAGGATGGCTAGGTGGGCCATAGCAGGCTTCCTTCCACTCAGTTTCCAGAATGGGTACAATCAATTCAATGCATGTGCCCTTCCTCTCACTTGACTCACCTGCCTTGAACACAGTTGCTACTGCTTTGGCTTGATCCTCATCTCTATTCTCTCTGCCTGCCTCTAAGAGTAAGCTACACATGCTAAGGACTGTACTTCATGTGTATTTCTTAACACAGATGGTCTCTTGTACACACAACTTTAGCAGTTATAAGTTTGAGATAATATATTTTACAGTAACTTTGATAATGTTTTGGTAAATATATTTTATGAAAATTTAAAGCCTTCAAAATTTCAATTTGGAATTGAAGTCAATTTAATCTTTAAAGAAATACTGACAGGACATGGTATGAGGGAGGAAGAAAGGAAAAGAAAACATTACTTTATCTGGCATATAAAAGCAGTAAATTTAACACTGATATAGTGGTTACATCTAATATAATACTGTATCTATAGTTTGTTAGCTCAGTACAATTTCCCACTACCTTCCAAAATTTATATGTATACCATGTTCAAAACACATTCATCATGTTCTACCATCTCCTTAATTCTTAATTACAGCATTAACTCTAATTCCAAAATCTTATCTTAAAATCAACTAAAAAATTCAAACCTTATTATTTTAATCATATAAATCAGGTATGAGAGAGACTCTTGAGTGTCATTCACATTGTGAAAAAATTCATCTCCATTTGTGAAACTAGGAAACAAATCTGCTTGTACACTACAATGCTGTTGGCATAGGATAGACATATCCACTATGAAAGGGTGAAAATGAAAGACATAAAGGATTCTTTGTTCTCAAGCAAATGTGACACCCAGCAGGGAACATTCCATTTGTTTTCATGGTCCTTAAAACAATACTCTATTGCTCAACACCATTCTCTGGGCCCAAGAAGGCCTTACCAAACCCTACTTTTCCTGCTCATCTGGTTTTGTCCTTAAGATCATTATTCCTTTTTCTTGAAAGATGCACATGTTTTCTTCCTGAGTAATTCTGCCTATCAAATCCCTGAAGTCTGATGGCCTTGTTTCATTTTGTCCTAATTCTGTCCCCTTCAGTTCAAGCTTGCAGTGTTTTTTTCTAGGACAACATTCTCGAAAATTGTGGTCAAGAAGATCAATACTAGTACACAATAAACTTCTGCATAGATGCAACCTGGATTAGCCCATCTGTATTCTTGGCTTCTACTGACATGGTTAATTGCATCCATGACTTCCATGCCCAATCTCTTCAGTGAAAGATTGTGCAGCTGTATGCAGATGCTACTCAATACATGATTGGGTTTTATACTCATAAACCCATAGCAACTTGAAAATATAAGTTGAAAATGTATTTAATACACCTTACCTATAAAAAAATGTCATTGATTTGCAACACAGTATACTGCAGAGTATTGGTTATTTACCCATTTAGTCATATGGTTGAATAAAAGCAGGGGTTGGTGCCACTGTTCAGCATTTCACTAGTACCATGCCACATATTGCTAGCTCAAGAAAATAATAAACTTCTAAGTTTGTTGTACAATTTCTACCTTCTGAATGTTTCTCACTTTTTCACAATCACAAAGTCAAAAACTAGTAAGTTGAATCATGAATTAGAAACTATATGTACTTTGCCCTATTTCCAGAGCATGATATCTGTACAAGCTGAGTATTTTTAAAAATCATTATTCTATGAGTTTTTTCTTATTATTTAACAGGTCTAGTCCCAATTTATTTTTCACTCTCACATTTTGCTATAAGTAGGATGTATAAATCAGGCTGCTTATTGTATACATTACTTGGAAATTTCACTAAATGTATAAATTAATCTTTTATAATTTATCCTTTAGCACAATAGGTGAATACAAGCTAAGGGTTCTGCTATTTTGAAGCAAAGATTATCTTTCTGCTGATGTCCAAAATCAGTCTACCCATTTAGTTCTGATATATCACCAAAAGAGTCTTTAACATCATATTTCTACCATAATTCATTTCATGGTGACATATGTTTGTTTTTTAATTTTTTGTACTGGGGATTGAATTCAGGGGCATTTAACCAGTGAGCCACATCCCCAGCTCTATTTTGTATTTTATTTAGAGATAGGGTCTCACTGAGTTGCTTAGTGCCTTGACTTTGCTGAGGCTGGCTTTGAACTCAGGATCCTCCTTCCTTATCCTCCTGAGCCACTGGGATTACAAGCATGAGCCACCATGCCTGGCTGTATCTTATTTTTCATTTCCTTCTATTCCTTCACTGTAATGACCTATAGTGTATGTGTGTGTATGTGTGTTTGTGTGTGTGTGTGTATACATATATATGTATATATATATATATATATATATATATATATATATATATATATATATATATATCTATCCAGTAATACTTTTAATACAATTTAGAGTTTATTTATTTATTTTTGCATTACAATTCTTAATACACCATTATATCATAATTTATCATCTCTCTGATTATATATAAGGTATATTGACACCAAATTCACATCTTCATAAATGTATTTTGTATAATGATGAGAGTCTCCTTTCATCATCCATACAATTCCCCTTTTCCCTCCCTTTCCCTCCCACCCCTATTCCCTATCTAGAGGTAATCTTCCTCCCTTGCTCTCGCTCCCAACTCCATTTTATGTCACCCCCCTTATATCAGAGAAGACATTTGGCATTTGTTTTTTGAGGATTGGCTAACTTCACTTAGCCTAATCTTCTCTAATGCCACCCATTTCCCTGCAAATGCCAAGATCTTATTCTTTTTTATTGCTGAGTAATATTCCATTGTGTATAAATGCCACTTTTTTAAATCCATTCATCCTGTTTTGGTGCCAGTACCATGCTGTTTTTGTTACAATTGCTCTGTAGTATAGTTTAAGGTCTGGTATAGTGATACCACCTGTTTCACTCTTCCTGCTTAGAATTGCTTTAGCTATTCTGGGTCTCTTCTTTTTCCAGATGAATTTCACATGCCCTCTAAAATTCTCCCAACCTCAACCTATTACTCAATTGGAAAGTCACTTTCAGAATTTGAGGCATGACTTACAACAGGACCTTTATTCCCTATTACAAATAACAATGCTACAACACTACTCACCCTATATGATCAATTATATGTGTCAATGTGACTGAGTAAAGAGGTGGGCAGGCACTGAGTAAAATTTATTCTAGATGTGTCTTTGAGGGTATATCTGGATGAGATTTAAAGTTATACCAATAAAGTGAGTTAACAGATTGTCCTCCCTAATGTGGGTGGGCATAATACCATCAATTGAATACCTGAATAAGACAAAAAGGCTAATACTTCTCTGAGTGTGTGTTTATGTATGTGTCTCCTACTATTGTATTGTGTTTTTTACCCTTTGGAGAACTCTAACACAGATTTTGGTATCAAGAGTGGTTCTAGAGGAACATGATTTTAGACACGAGTATCATGAGATGATTCTGGGGTTTCTAGACTTGGCTTTCTAGTCAAAGTACACTCTCCTATAAGCAAAGTGAAGGTGAGAAAGAGTGGACAGACCCTACAAAAGAAGAATTGGCCCTGTGTTTCTTTGATCCCTATAATTGAGTTTTAAACACCCAGAGTAACTGTATTCAACCTACTATTTACCTGTCCTAATTATGTAACTATTTTGGCAATACACATGCTCATTACCCATAATAGCCCAAGTAAAGCCCATGAAAGAAGCAAAGCTCAATTTCAATGAGATGTAAATGACATTATAATAAGGAAAAGGCAATTTTCAGTCACCTAGACTGGTCAGAACTAGCCATATTTTTACTGACTGGAAGGGAACTCTTACTGCCATCTTTTCTCCTGAGTCTAAAAGTCTGGATTCTCCCTTTGACGCTACTTATCTCCCATGTCTTTTTTTTTTTTTAAGAGAGAATGAGAGAGGGAGAGAGAGAGAGAGAATTTTAACATTTATTTTTTAGTTCTCGGCAGACACAACATCTTTGTTTGTATGTGGTGCTGAGGATCGAACCCGGGCCGCACGCATGCCAGGCGAGCGCACTACCGCTTGAGCCACATCCCCAGCCCCCCATGTCTTTTTTTTTTTTAAGAGAGAGAGAGAGAGAGAGAGAGAGAGAGAGAGAGAGAGAGAATTTTTTAAATATTTATTTATTTATTTATTTTGTTTTCGGTGGACACGACATCTTTATTTGTATGTGGTGCTGATGATCGAACCCAGGCTGCATGCATGCCAGGCGAGCGAACTACTGCTTGAGCCACATCCCCAAACCCTCTCCCATGTCTTAAAGACCATTTGTTCCATGCAGTATAGGAACTTGGTTATCAACCCATGTGTAGCATTTACCATAGCCCTTCCATGTTAATACTTACTATCCCATGTCCATAGCTAACTGCTGCTTACCACTTCAGAATATATGTTTTTCATTACTGGAGATGAAACCCAGGGGTGCTCTATCTCTGAATTATGTCCCTAGCCCTTCTTATTTTGTTTTGTGATAGGGTTTTGCTAAATTGCCCAAGCTGACATTGAACTTGTGATCTTCCCCTGCCTCAGCCTTCTAAATACCTGAGATTATAGGTGTCTGCCACCACATCCAGGTACTTTAGAACATTTTTGTCAAACGAATCTGTTATACTAAAACTGGTTAGTTTATCCTAATGGCATTTAACAAAAGGTAAGTTCAGGGATTTTAACTCCCTGATTTGGTGCTGTATAAATGAGCTGAACGTTTTGATGTGACCTAAAAAAGAAATTTATGTCCTGTAGCCACAGGACTAGGATTGCTAAAAAACAAATTGAGACTCTTGTTTTGCGAATGGCTTAATTATTGTAAGATCAGGCGAGGTGGGCAGCGACAAAAGGAGGCAGATTTAAAGAGGCCACCGAACTAGTCTTTAGTGAGATATCACTTCCAGGTGCAACTCAAAAAGACCGACAGAGTGGATAGGAGAAGGGTCTGAGGAGAAACTGCATGGAAGCTTGACTGGACTGGACTTTTATGGGGGCTTACTGCAGGAAGGGAAGGGCTTGGAACAGGAAAAGGTGTTTGTAGAGTCCCTTGTCCCTTTGGAGTTGGTCAGGGGAGTTGGCTGAACTCCAGGATTGGCCAGGGGACCCTGCTGATTGAGAGTAGATCTCACTGATTGACAGGCGTTTCTGTTGGCGCCTGATTGAGGTTGCTTTCCTCCAAGTCACCGCCACCAACCTAACAATTATAGTGTAAATTGAACTCCTAGTGTTGTAGGTTATCTACTGTCAAAGTGATTAAAATAAGTGGGATGTGAAAGTTACAATAGAGATATGGGGAGAGAATTATGAAACTGGGATATAAATCTCTGAATTCTGATGAATCCTCTTTGCCAGAGGGAGAGATCTCTTCATGCCCCAGTGGAAGTAGCTCATCTACTTGCTCATTTAAATCTTATCACCTCTTATTTGGAAAGATTAATTCTGATTTGCCTGAGGAAAGATTTATTGGCCTCCTCTGAAGTAGTTGCCTTAAGAAATAATTCTGAGTCTCCTTCGGACCCTCCTGTTCCACACATACTTTTTAAATTACGGACTTGACATGAGATCCAATTCTAGAAGGCTCCTAAAGTTAAAGTATATAATATGAACCACTAGAAGGTGTACTAGACTCCATATATCAGTTTTCTAATTCTTAGTTGAGTCTGGAAAATATGTCTTGGAATAAATACTAAGGATGTGTGTTTTAGTCACCTTTGTATTAGTGTGACCAAAATACCTGACAAGAACAATTAGAGGAAGGAAGGATTATTTTATAAAGGTTTGGTCTACTAATTAATTAATAGGCTAATTAACTTAATTTCAGAGTTTTGGTCCATGGTTGACTGACTCCATAACTAAAGATGAGGTATAATTCCATGACAGAAGGATGTGGTAGAGGAAAGCAGCTTGGAACATGAAAGCCAGGAAGGCAAGAGAGAGACTTCCACTTACCAAGGACAAAATATAAACTCCAAAGGCATAATCTCCAGTGATCAATTTACTCCAGTCACACCCTACACATGTATAGTTACCACTTAGCTAATTCATATTGGTATATTAATCCACTGATTAGATTATACTTCTCATAATATAATCATTTCACCTTTGAACATTTTAATCTCACACATGAGCTTTTGGGGGTACCAAACATCCAAATTGTGAAAGTATGGCATAATGATGAGAAGAGCATGAAGTTTGATAAGGTTGAATTTATTGCTACAAGCTGTATAAGCAAAGACTGTTATTTTAATATTGTATCTTTAAGATTTTGAAAGGGCTCCAACAGTTAGTTTGGTGTTAAGTTTTCATATGTAATATCCTCTGAAAAGCTCATGAGTTATTTATTTCAGGAATGTTCAGAGGTGACATGATTAAATGATGAGAGCTGTATCCTCATCAATGTAGTAATCCATTTAATGGATTAAAAGCCCAAATAAAATCCTGGGTGGTAACTATAGGCAGGTGGTATGTGACTGAATGAAAAAAGGTTATTTGGGACATGCCTTTGGATTTCATCTTGTCTCAGGCTCTCTTCTCTTCCTCTCTGCTTCACAGCTGTCATGAGCTGCACAACTTTCCTTGGTTATACTGTTATATCATGTTTCTGTCCTGGAGCCAAGCTCCAAATCTCTGAAACCATGAGCCCCAAATAAACATTTTCTCCTCTATGTTGTTCTTCTCAGGTATTTTGTTCATAGTAATGAAAAGCTGATGGACATAGTTTCCTCAAGCATAAACCAAAAGTGGCCCATGGTGAGTTAGCAATGCTAGTTTTGCCTTGGTTCAATGTGAAGGAAAGAATTAAAAAATTAAGGGGGATTAAAGTGTTAGAGAAAACTTTTCATTGGTCATTCAAGACATGTTTTTCCACCTTGGGAAGGTCCAGAAAACATGTGACTTTCACTATGACTATGAGAAATACATTTGTGATGAAAGTCCTGTCACCACTCTTGTCTCTAGCCTGGTAATGATTGACACTGGATTAAGAAGTCTAAATGAAATGGAATAATTGAATCCTGCATTGAAAGAGCCAATTGGTGGTATTTAATGGCCAAAGTACATTTGGGAATGGTTACTATAATGGACAATAGTGTCAAATAAGTAATCAGACTAGTCTGACTTGCAGATACTTAAGATGTTTGATAGTTGACCATAGTATTCCTCAAAGGGTAATAAATACCTAGCATATGTGGAGCTCTGAGTTCTATCCTCATCCCTGAACAAAGGGGACCCTGGGATCTTTGAAACTATCCTAGCATTATTTTTGGCCAATTTCAAAAAGGATAATTGAAGTAGGTATACCTAGCAGCAGGCAAAATCCTGGCATTGATTACCTGACCTATAATATGATAACTATTATGGTGGGAAAAACCATGAGAAACATCAGACACTGCCTCTGTCTAGTAAAATAGTAAGCAAAGAGAAATACCTTAGTCCTGGAGGGAATGCAGAGATTCTTGTCACTATGAGGGACTTCAAAGACTCAGAAATGCTGATTCCCACCAAATCCTCACTAAACTTACCTACTTGGCTTGTGAGGAAGGACAGGATATTATTATTATTATTATTGTAAACCTAACCATGGGTTGACTCAATTTGTAGCTACTATAAAAGGAAATACAGTTTAATTGCTGGAGCAAATTAATACAACCTTGGTATCTGGTATGTGGATATTCATCTGTCAAATATTTTATCCCTCAATATCTGTCAATAAAAGTCAGCAGAAGTATTCTTTTTAAGCTGGAAAGGCTAGTAATAAATCTTCACTGACCTGTTTCAGGATTTATTTCCTCTCTAGTTGTATGCTATAACTTGCTTTTCAGGGAATTTGATTATTTTCCCCATCCACAAGACATAACATTAACCAACTACATTATACAAATTGGACCTAGCAAGCAAGAAGTAGCAACTACTCTAAACTATTTATTAGAAAATTTACACAAAAATGTATGGTAATTTGGGAGGAAAATTTTGGGGTAACCTCACCAAGAATCAGAACCATCTGAGATGTTGAGAGAAGTTATTTATAAACACTAGCTACCATCAGGTGACCAATTGCAAAAATGAAGACATTTTCCTTTGTGTATGTGTGTGTGTGCATGCATAATAAACATCAACCAGGGGCTTTAATTCCTCTTTTGAGGAAGAAGTTAACATGCTTTTGGCTGTATGTAAAATAGTTGCCAAATTTGAGTCAGAATAATGACTGATGTTTTCTTTATTCAGAAATTAAGCATGGCTTAAGTAAATGTGTATGTGTGAAAAAGGAAGGACTTGTGATGTTAAATAAATTGCTGTATGTTGCCAAGACACTTGGTCAAACATTATTCAAGGTGTGTCTGTGAGGTTGTTACTGGATAATATTATCATTTAAATAAATAAAAACAGTAAACCAGACTACCTTCCCATATGTAGGTAGACCTCATCCAATCAGATTAAGCCTGAGCAGAACAGAAAGGTCAACTATTATTTGGCTAAGAGGAAACTCTTCTTGCCTTATTGCCTTTAACCTGGGACATTTGCTCTCTGTTTTTATGCTTCAACTGGAAGAACAGTTTTTGGTTTTTGTTTGTTTGTTAGTTTGTTTTTTTGCCTCTATTAGCATTAAGAAAATGTTCTTTCTTGCTCTGTCTTCCTTTCATACATATGCATAGATCCTATTGTTTCCATTCTCTGGAGAAACTTAACTAATTATATATATATATATATATATATATATATATATATATATATATATATATAGAGAGAGAGAGAGAGAGAGAGAGAGAGAGAGAGAAAGAGAGAGAGTGTGTCATATGTTTATTGGGGATGAAGATATGATGTATTCTGAGAAATACATCACTGGGCAATTTCATAATTATGCAAACATCAGGTTAAACACACAAAATTTTCAATAATATTGATAATCCCAGCCTAATTCTCTCTTAAGATTAGGAGCCACTTTGTCACAAAGGCATGAAAAGCTAATTTTGGCTTTACTATAAATTACTCCAATTTCTAATCTTGCTTAGAATGCCTGCCAGTGCCTTAAACTCACCCATGCCTGGCTTTCCATGTCCAGATAACAACCCTCTCTGAAAATTTAGTGGCACCTCATAAATTCTGGCTTTGCCTGGCCAGATAATAATTCTCTCTGAAACTCTAGTGGCGCCCCATAAATTCTGATGTTGGGACCTAAATTCACTTGCTAATTAACATACTACCTGCCTTTGTGTTATGCTTGTCAAAATCCTGTTATCTGTAAGTTCTCAAGACACCCCCCTTTTTACAACTTTCTGTGCTTAGTTTAATATCTTACAGTAAACTTATAAGTAGGGGTGTGCTCTAAAATCATAATAAAATATTTTGTAATGAATACATAAACCAGTAGCATAACATAAAATAAAGCTGTGTTCCTAGAGAGCTGCGGTGCTATCTTCTTTTCCCAGGGGTTTCGGGAGAGACAGCCCCGGCTGGTTGAAATTACAAGCTAGCTTTAATTTGATTTAAATTGAATCAGTAGTCTTTCATTTGAGTTGTAGTTTAACAGATATTGCCTGCTACAAATCTAGGTTATGTTGGTATATCTTATTTGTCTGAGGGTCATAATGAGCACAACAATATAAGTTTAAATCAATCACAAAAGAAAGTGATACAATCAAGAATCATGGTGAGGGGGCTGGGGTTGTGGCTGAGTGGTAGAGCACTTGCTTAGAATGTGTGAGGCACTGGGTTTGATTCTCAGAACTACATATAAACAAACAAATAAATAAAGATCTATCAATAACTAATAAATTTTTTTAAAAAATCATGGTAAGCACAAGTTGGAAAAAAAAAAAACTTCTGTTAGTTTAATACAGCATTGTGTCTTACAGTAAACGTATAAGTAGGGGTGTGCTCTAAAATCATGATAAAATATTTTGTAATGAATGTATAAACCAGTAGCATAACACTTTATTAGCACTAACAAGTATTACATACTGTACACAATTATATGTTCTATACCTTTATATAACTGGCAACACAGTAGGTTTCTTTTCATAATCATTTCCACAAACATCAATAATGCATTGTGCTATGATTTCATTATTTCATTATGACTATAACATCAATAGTATGGTTCAGATTCATTATAATCATGTAACATGAATATATATATATATATATATATATATATACATACATATATATTATTTTCACTAAAGCATTGTTACTATCACCATGTAATAGATATATTTGTGTGTGCATGTGTGTGTGTGTGTGTGTGTGTGTGTATATATAATCTACATTTATATAAGGAACATTTGACTTTAAATGTTAAGCATCTTTAACATCTAACTAACTAAATGTCATCCGCCTGTTCAAAATATTTTTCTAATAGTACTTAATGGTAGATTAATTATGTCAGTACAATAGCCAACTCAATTTGTCACAAAAAATAATTTCTATACATTCCACTATAATGATTCTCTCTTTTAACCAGTTAAATTTTTAAGAGAAATCAATGTTTTACTGTTTTTATACTCAAAAATAAGTATCTTAAAATTTTTAAAAGATGAATATAGGCCTTCATGTCTTTTCTAAGCTACAATTTCCTTCATGACCTAGTGTGGGAAATCATGCACTATTACTTCTAATACATTTTATTTGTCACAAATATAACCATGATTCGATGTGAAAGTGCATCACAACAGGATATAAATATCAGAAGTCATGGATGATTTGGAACCATCTTAGCATTCAAAATTCATCCACAATGCATCCTCAAACTTCTTGATCATTATAGATTGTAAAATATGTCAGAAATTCTGATTTCTGGTGAATGGCATCCCCACACTTAATGCATTTATAGTGCTTTCCTATTGAATGAGGTCTATAATATTGATTGTTAGTGCCTTATCACAATAGGGTTTCCCACATTCATAGAGTCATATGATTTTTTTCAAGTAACACAATGGAATGGCACACATGACAACAGAATACCAATTTATCAGTCTTAGGTGTAACCACCTTGAAAGTTAGTCTGTCAAGTCTTCAGAAGGCTGAAGCATCAGGGATCATATAAAAACAACTGGGTCATGTTCTGGGGGTGTGGATCAGCAGTATAGCTCACTTAGCACGTGTAAGGCACTGGTTTCGATCCTCAGTACCACAAAAAAAATCAATAAATAAAATAAAGTTTAAAAAAAAAACTGGGTCATATGGAGAAATATTATGTGTGAACTTACTATCTAAAATTTCTCCCAAATCGTAACAGAAGCCATCATACATAAGTATTGTTGTTATAAGCAATTAAGTTTTGCTTTGATTTTGTTATGAAACCTTATATAATCAGAATACTGTGAAAGGTATTATTCTATCATATTGAATATGAAAATTTGTGATTATTGGAATGCTTTTAAAATTTTTAATTTCAATACCTGTTAGACAATTCATTTTTTAGAAAAAGCTTATCACCTAAATGAATTTGGAGTAAAATGGTTTTATCAGAGAATACTTATGTGAAAAACATATAATGAGTATATGTGAAAAACTACAATGAGTAAAAATGTACATCAAATTGTACTCCTATATATTTGAACAATTTTAAAGTGTCAGTGAAAAAGAAGTCCTGGATAAAAATATTTTCTTTCTCCCTGAAACCATGTTTAATGTGGAAAAAAAATGAAAAATAAAACACTGAATCTAACTTTAAAAATATTAAAACTTTAACATGGGCACGGGGGCACATGAAATTGTAATCCCAGCCAATTGGGAGGCTGAGACAAAATGATCAGAAGTTGGAGGCCAGCTTCAACAATTTAGCAAGACCCTGTCTCAAAATAAAAATGAACTAGGTGGGGGGCTGAGGTTGTGGCTCAATGGCAGAGTGCTTGCCTCACCCATGTGAGCACTGGGTTCAATCCTCAGCAATAAAAAAAAAAAAATAAAAAAATAGACAAAGATATTGTGTCTATATATAACTGAAAAATATTTTTTAAAAAAATGGACTAGGGATGTAGGTCATATTTAGAGTGCCCCTGTTCAATCCCAGTAGAATAATTAATACAATTTATTAATATTCTAATTATTTAAAGCTTAATAATATTGTGATTATATGCCTTAATGAAAAAAATACATTACAAAAAAGAGAGCTAAACATAAATCATTATAATAACTATTATGGAAATAATCCATTTGTACTTCCCACTTAGGCATGGAGATTAATCTCTTTACTGATTGATAGATACTGATGAGCTATAGTAATTGTTAAAATGCAATAAAAGTCAAAGATAAATGCATTTCCTCTTTTTGAGCCTGATAAAGTTAATTTTTATTATATCCTTTCTATTCCACTCTCACTCAAGGGAGAAAAAAATAACTTCAATTTAAAAAACAAAACAAACAAACAAAAACTGGGTGTGTTGGTACATGCCTGTAATCCAGCTGTTCTGGAGGAAAAAGCAGGAGGATTGCATAGTTGAGGCCAGCCTTGGTAACTTAGCTAACTTAGCTGACCCTGTCTCAAAATAAAAAATGAAAAATATCAGTTGTAGTTCACTAGTAGAGCAGCTCTGCATTCAATTCCTAATGCTACAAAACAAAACAAAGCTAACAAGCCTAAAAAAGCAAGCAACAAACAAACCAATAATCAAAGAAAAACTGAGTCATGTTGATGCAATAGGTTTGACACAAAATGAATTCATATTATTTATTTGTCTTTATTGATTTTTAAATGAAATATTTACATTGTGGGTATTAAAATGTTATGCTACCCTACTCATGCTTCCTCCAGTAGAAAGAAAGTCAGGCACATTTGCCTAAAGACAGAATGGATCCATGTAAAATGTGCTCATTGATCGTGATAAATTTTTATTCTAGAATTTACAAAACAGCTATATACATATTAAATTGATTATTTATAAACTTTAAAAATGGTCATAAGCTGGTGGGGCTGAGGTGGTCTTGATTGTAGTGCCATTATGGGTACTGCTAGATGGGGAGGACTGACTTTGCAAGGACAAGGTTGTGACAGGGGATCTTATAGACGGGGTAGTATGAAATAAGAATCAAACTTTACAATGACAACCTATTTGGAATTCATCCAACAGCATGAAGAAGGAGTGGAGTTAGACTGAGTTGAAATGTTTGGCCATCAGTTCAACTGGAAGCTACACAAGAATGGTTATTTCAGTTGCAGCCCTCTTTACACCACTGAAGGAAAGGCCTGATTTAACACCCATTCAATATGAACATGTTTTGTGTAGTAGGAATACTTTCTGCACAATTTTGAATCCTTACATATCTCAACATTGGAAAGGCTATCTACACTAAGCCTCAGGCCAACATCATTCTAAATGAATAAAAAATGAAGGCATTCCCTTTAAAAACTGGAACAAGACAGGGATGCCCTCTTTCACCATTATATTCAACATAATTCTTGAGACACTGGCCAGAACAATTAGATACACAAAATAAATTAAAGGTATATGTATAGGAAAAGAAGAACTTAATTAGCACTATTTGATGAAGATATGATTCTATACCTAGAAGACCTAAAAAACTCCACCAGAAAACTTATAGAACTGATAAATGAATTCAGCAAAGTAGCAGGATATAAATAAAGTCAATACCTATAAAGCAAAGGCTTTTCTGTATATCAGTGACAAATCCTCTGAGAAGCAATAGAGGAAAACTACCCCATTCACAATAACCTCAAAAAAAAAATAAGATACTTGGGAATCAACTTAAAAAAGAGGTGAAAGATCTATACAATAATAACCATAGAACCCTAAAGAGGGAAATCAAAGAAGACCTTAGACGGTGGAAAGATCTACCTTGCTCTTGGATAGGCACAATTAATATTATCAAAATGACCATACTACCAAAAGCACTATACAAATTTTAATGCAATTCCGATCAAAATTACTATGGCATTCCTCATAGAAATAGAAAAAGCAATCATGAAATTCATCTGGAAAAATAAGAGACCCATAAGAGATAAAGCAATCCTAAGCAGGAAGAGTGAAGCAGGTGGTATCGCTATACCAGACTTTAAATTATACTACAGAGAAAGAGTAACAAAAACAGCATGGTATTGGCACCAAAAGAGACTAGTAGACCAATGTACAGAATAGAGGACACAGAGACTAACCCACAAAATTACATTTATCCTATATTAGACAAAGGTGCCAAAAACATGAACTGGATAAAAGATAGCATCTTCAACAAATGGTGCTAGGAATACTGGAAATCCATATGCAACAAAATAAAATTAAACCCCTGTCTTTCACTATGCACAAAGTTTAACTCAAAATGGATCAAGGACCTAGGAGTTAAACCAGAGACTCTATGTCTAATAGAAGAAAAAGTAAACCCTAATCTCCATCATGTGGGATTAGGCTCCAACTTCCTTAATAGGACTCCTATAGCACAAGAATTAAAACCAAGAATTAATAAATGGGTTGGATTCAAACTAAAAAGATTCTTCTCAGCAAAAAAAATAATCCATGAGATTAACAGGGAGCCTACATCCTGGGAGCAAATCTTTACCCCTCACACATCAGATAGAGCACTAGTATCTAGGATATATAAAGAACTCAAAAAGCTAGGCACTGAAAAAACAAATAACCCAATCAACAATGGACCAAGGACCTGAACATACACTTCTCAGAAGAGGATACACAAGATATCAATAAATATAAAAAAGGTTAACATCTCTAGCAACCAGAGAAATGGAAATCAAAATTACTCTAAGATATCATCTCACTCCAGTCAGAATGGCAGGTATTATGAAGAAAAACAACAATAAGCGTAGGCAAGGATGTGGGGAAAAAGGTACACTCATACATTGCTGGTAGGACTACAAATTGGTGCAGTCAATATGGAAAGCAGTATGGAGATTCCTTGGAAATTTGTGAATGGAACCACCATTTGACCCAGCTTGGACTATACCCAAAGCGCTTAAAAACAGCATACTACAGGGACACAGCCACATCAATGTTTATAGCAGCACAATTCACAATAGCTAAACTGTGGAGCCAACCTAGATGCCCTTCGGTGAATGAATGGATAAAAAAAAATGCAGCAAATATATACAATGGAATTTTACTCAGCAATAAAAGAGAATAAAATCATGGCATTTGCAGGTAAATGGATAACATTGGAGAAGATAATGCTAAGTGAAGTTAGCCAATCCCCAAAAAACAAATGCCAAATGTTTTCTCTAATATAAGGAGGCTGACTCATATTGGGGTGGGGAGGGGGAGCATGGGCAGAATAGATGGATTCTAGATAGGGAAGAGGGGTGGGAAGGAAAGGGAGGGGGCAGGGGGTTAGCAAGGGCAGTGGCATGTGATGGACATCATTATCCAAAGTATTTGTATGAAGACATGAATTGGCGTGAACATACTTCATATAGAAACAAAGATATGAAAAAGTCTGGTATATGTGTAATAATAATTGTAATGCAAAAAAAAAATAGAATATGATACTCTGGATGGTCAACTCTCTACCCTATTTTGTTGAGTGACAGTCAAGGGGCAGTGTGCTCTGTCCTCAAAACCTTGATTTTCCTTTAATGGTTCTAAACTGGACTTGCAATCTATGAGATTATCTAGCTCACTCACCCTTTAAAACTTTAAAATTTTATATTTCAATTTTATTATTTTATATTTTACAACCTTTTCACTTCTGTTTAATATCCACTATGTTTTCAGCATAGTACCTCTTCTACAACAGTAAGTTCAATAAATATTAGTTGAATGAATAAAAAAAAACAATTTTGAATCCTTTGTGTCAAGTGGATTATTGAGCAAAGCTCTTGTCTTGCAACTTTTGTTATCAAAATATCAGTTTCTATCTACTTATGCTGGGATATCTAAACTGAATCGATATGCTGAACATTTGCCTCAGTTCTCTAGCATTGAATATGTAGTTTTGTGTGGTCCTCGGAAACCTTTGATATTCCTCTATGTGGCTGATACTTGCATGGAACATGAAGATTTACAAGCCTTAAAAGAATCCATGCAGATATCACTAAGTCTCCTATCACCTACAGCTTTGATTTGCCTTATTACTTTTGGGAGGAATGTGCAGGTTCATAAACTTGTATGTGAAGGTATTTCAAAAAGCTATGTCTTCAAGGGAACAAAAGATGGTTTGCCAAACAACTGTAGGAGATGCTGGGACCCTCTAGAGTACCACTTACTCAAGCAACACATGGTCTTCAGGTACAGCAGCCACATCCATCCAATAGATTTTTTTTATAGCCAGTACAGAATATAGACATGAATCTCCCATATCTTCTGGGAGAATAGCAGCGAGACCCCTGGCCTATATTACAGGGAAAGGGACCTTTGTGTACCTCAGAAATGGCACTTTGCATAGCTGTAGGACTAATCAAGTGTATTTTCCCCCAACGTTGGTGCTCATATTATGATGTCCATGCGTGGTCTTGCTATTCAGGCAGCTAGAATGGTGGTTGGAGATTAATTGACAATGCCTAGAAGATCATGGCATGATATTGAAAAAGACAATGTCAAATATGTTTAAAAAGGACCCAAGCATTTTGAAGAACTGGATAATCAAGCTGCTACAACTCCTCATGTTATTGACATCTATGCATGCGCATTAGATCAGACAGGTCTCTTGCAGATAAAATGCTGTTCCAACCTTACTGGTGAATACATGGTAATGGGAGATTCTTTTAACACTTACCTATCAAACAAACTTTTCAAACAGTCTTTCCCAAAGATATTCATGGACAGTTTAAAAGGAGTTTTGGTGGTGCATTAGAAATAAACACTTCAAGGAAAATAAAAATTTCAGGAGCAATTGGATCCTGTGTGTCTCTCAATTCAAAAGGACCCTATATGCCTGCAAAATGTGATAGGAATGTGTGGCATTTGTCAATGGAAGTTATGCAGATTCTATCTCACTACAACCTTAGCTATGTATTTGGAGGTTGTTAATCAGCATAATGCTCCAATTCTTCAAGGTGGACATGGTGCAATCCAGTTTGTGACACGGTATCAGCATGCAAGTGGGCAGAGATGCATTAGAGTGACCACCATTACTAGAAACTGGGCAGATGCTCAAACTCAAAACATTTGTACATCTTTTGACCAGGAGTCAGCTGCTATTCTTATGACCCAGCTAGCAATATGTAGAGTGGAAACAGAGGAAGAGCCAGATGTGTTCAGATGGCTGAACAGACAGCTCATTGGACTGCATTAGAGATTTAAAGAGTATCACAAAGATTATCAATTTCATTCAGATTTTCAGAAACTTTCTTTATCCACAGTGTATATTTCCTTTAAGAAGATCTCCTTTCTTGCAAGTTTTTAACAATATTCCTGATGAAAGTTCATGCTATCATCATAATTTTATGTGTCAAGATTTGACCTAGTCTCTAATCATGATTCAGCCTATTATATATGCATATTCTTTTATTGGACCACCATAGCTGGTTCTTCTTGATAGCAGCAGCATTTTTGCAGATTGTATTCTTCTTATTGATACATTCTTCCAGATTTTGATTTATTATGATGAGACCATAGTACAGTGGTGGAAGTCAGGATACCAGGATTTGCCAAAATATAAAAATTTCTATCATCTACTGCAAGCCTCAGTAGATGATTCACTCCATATTTCCAATACCAAGATATAATGACAATGAAAACAGGGGCAGCTAGGCTTGTTTCCTGCTTTCAAAATACAGCGCTTCATAGACTCAAAATAATATATATGCTTGGGGGCAGGAGTCTGAAACACCTATCCTCACAGATAATGTTAGTTTACAGGTGTTTATGAATAGCTTGGAGAAACTTGCTGTGTTAAATGCTGCTTGACATGCTAAACACACTTAAAAAGATAAAATATTTCAGTTTCATTTTTTCCCTTTTTCAATTTGTCTATGGAAACCAGCAGAACTCTCTAGACTTTTTTTGTATCAGTGTAGTTTGAGAAAACATGGAAAAATGTTCATGTTTGTAGATAAAACTGGAATATAATGAGAGCATTGAGAGCAAATTTGTTTTGCTTGCTACAGTATTATAACTGGTTTTAGAATTTAAAAGTATTTATAACTTAATTATGTTTAAGAGAAAAATAGAGTCTGCCTTGTACAACAGATAGAATTTATTTGTATATTAGGGACAAATCCGAAATGGCACTGAATGTCCTCACTGACCTTTTAATAACTTATTTAATTTTATTCAGAAAATAACAAATCAACAGTAATGATAACTGTGAACATTTTTGCTTATTTTTTGAATATTTTCAGCACTTGTATATACACCTTTTCCTGCATTTAGTCTAACACAATTAATTTAGAAATTATCTGACTTTATAATGGTAATTTTCACGAAGATAATTTATTTTTTGATTATTTGGAAAAATTATTTAGAGATGAAAAACCTTTGTGGGGATAACATTCCCACAACTGACATTAAATGTGAAATTCCCACAAAGTACCTAACTTATGTGACTAACCACAATAATATCTTTTTAAAAAGGAGACCAAAAATAAAGCACTTGATCAGAGTGCATAAAGAAGGCCTTTGCAAAAATATTATTGCTATAACTACTAAACCAAATTTGGTTTTCACTACATCATTTTGTTGTTTCCCATTCTTTTTCTGTGGTTAATTTTTCAGCATATTCTTCAGTATTTTAACATTGTTTTTAGAGTTTACACTTCTTGTTTCTCTTTCCTTTGTGTGGACTTTATAAAGTTGTAGTAATTATTGAAGCAGTATTATATAATGTTTCATTATGTCTTGTGATGATTCTCATTTCTGCTTGAGTTATTCATTAGTAAGATTCACTTTTACCTTTTAAAGTTTACTTATAGCATATGTTTACATTGCTAAAGTCAAATATGTTTTGATGATAAAATTTACATATAAAGAACTGCAAATGAATGGTGGTGCTCTGTTATATGCTTAGAAAGACAGTTTTGATGATTGGTACTTGCATGAACAGAATCATATGATAGTAAAACAGAAAACTTACAATTGTTATATTCAGTTTTCTTAATTAAGTTCCATTTTATATGAATTGAACTGTGCTAAATCAAATCGCCAATAAAATAAACTATTCTCTGTGGAAAAAATGACCTTCAGCACATTTCATACAATTATAAAATTTAACTATCCCAAGATTCACATTTCAAACAGTCACCAAAGGTGTTGTGCATATGTAATATATACTGGCAGGGTTAAAGACTAAGAAATATGAGACCAGAACTAAAAACAAATGGTTTGTAGAACACAGTTTCTAGCCTTGTTCTACTATTTTTTCTTTCTCAACTTATTCTTGATCATTCCCATTAAATGTGTCAACCCTGAAGTCTTGGGAAATACAATTGATGGGTGCAAGTTTTTTAGCTTGATAGACTTTTGATGCAATATTGATATTAAGAAAGGACCTATCTTTGTGCAAGTTAGATAATAAAGAGCCTCCTTACTCAAGCCTAATACTTGTGAGGCTAAGACAAGAATACATACTGCCCTGGTTCCAAATGTTTAGAGGTTATAAATAATATTGTAAGGTATTAACTATGTTATATTAAGTAGATAAATATATTCATTACAAAAAATATTTGTTTCTACTTCTATTTATTTTTTAAAATTTTATCTCCTTTTCTTTTTTAAACCTTTATCTCATTTATTTAGTTTTGTGTGGTGCTGAGGATCGAACCCAGGGTCTCTCACATGCAAGGCAATTGCTCTACTGCTAAGCCACAACCCCAGCCATTTGTATTTTTTTGATACTGGAGATTGAACCCAGGGGCTCTTAACCACTGATCCACACCTCCAGCCCTTTATATATCTATATCTATATCTATATATCTATATATAGATATATATTATTTAGAGGTAGGGTGTCACTGAGTTGCTTAGGGTTGTGTTAAGTTTCTGAGGCTGGCTTTGAATTTGTGACCCTCTTGCCTCAGCTTCGAGAACTGTTGAGATTATAGGTGTGAGTCACCACACCTGGCTTTTTCTCTATTTCTTACAAATGAAAATTGCAAGTCAGAAAATATTAACAAGTGGATTAAATAAACATTGTATATTTATAGGTGTTCTGTTAGGATATTGAAATGTTTACATAAGCAATAAAATAATGATATAAAATTTTAGATCATTTTATGTTTACTCCAGATTTTTTTTCAGAAAATTTTGTTCTTATAATTAGATTTTTACATGATTTATATTCTATTGATAATATTTTGAAACTTCCAAAGGTACAAATAGTTTTGTAGATAGTTTTTATTAGCTATGTGTTGTAAATCACTGGAAATGGCATCATTTTTAAAATTCTAATGATAATATTTCAGTTTCGAAATAATATCTGATTTTTTTTGCTATTTACATTTAACCATTGTAGTGGAACAAAAAAAGTTGCAAAATATTTTAAGTTTATCTTATAAATTAACACTTGTATCTCACAAATATAAAAATCAGTCTCACTCTTCTAATGTAATTAGAATTACATTAACTAATAGCTTTGAGTCACAAAAATTAATGGAAATCTGCACCTACCGTAATTAAAAAATTTAACATGCTATTGAATTAACAAGAATAGTAGAATGTGAGTGTTTAATGTATCTCTTGTTTAGTCATTCAAGTGTATACTTACACACCGCTAATACTGTATGTGTATCTTATGTTCTTTTTCTCCATGGGGTACTTTCTTAAAGTACTGCTATTGTTTAAATATCCCATTCAAAACTCATAACGTTAAATTGCTACTCTTACAGTGCTGAGTGGCAGACTTTAAAAGGTGGTTAGATTACAAAACAAGGACTCCTTCCACCTTTTTCTTCTTATTTTAGTGCTACTTTGCCATGTGATGCTTTTTTTATTATTTTATGTTATGACACAACAGACAAGCTCTCACCAGATGGAATCCCTCAATATTGGCCTTCTCAGCCTTCAGTGCAATAAGCCAGAAAATATTCTATTGTTTATGATTTATACACTATGTGGTATTCTATTTTAGCAATGAAAATTACTAGACAGCTATTAAAAAATTGGGTGCCTTTCCTAGAAGTATAGTTTACAATGAGTTTATCATATATGTTGATCTCTCATCTCTTTCAGGTATTTGCCAAACTTAGTATATATTCCATATAGAGGTTACAAACAATAAATTCTGGGTATTGACAAAAGGGGGCAAGGATACATTTTTGTATATTTCTGAAGTGCACAATTGAATGACTGAAAAGATGAATGACTGGAATAAATTAATCCTCTATCACCAGTCTTAAATGATATGGAAAAAATGTTCTGTAAATCTACTGCAGCCCTCAATATGATTGATTTCTTGACAATTTGTTATCAGTTCTGTCCATTATACTTCAAATAATTTCTAGACAGTTATTCTCTACATGTTATAATAGTTTTCCTTCACCTACTTATACTACAGTTTGTTCTACTCATTTTGTCATAAATAATACAGAGTCACATATTCTATGCTGTGAAAAATGAATGTTTATTTCTTGTCTTACCTTTTTCTCCAAACTATTCAAATTAAGATTAATTTTATCAGATTCTTAGATTTCTTTTCACTTTTTCATCTGTGGGAAAATATTTAGATGGCTGAGTGGGAACTAATGGGGCTAATGGTATTTTTCTTTGGAGTATCAGATGAATAAAAGATGATACTTTCAGAAATATGTTCCCATTCTTGCTGTCTTTCATTACTAGTAGATATCAGTGTGATCTCAGCATGTATTGCAATGAAAAAATATTAATGATAGGATGAAACATTTTCTATATCATATAATATTGTTTACCAAGTGTCTTCCTTCACTTGGATGCTTTACATGATAACAACAAATACATATTATAATAAATAGTATGGGCTATAATTTTTCATGAAGAGCAACACTGGTAATGTTAAATCCAGTTATGTAATTCTAATGTACAAGTGAAACAAACAATTATACTTAAAAATGGAGGAAGATGTAGGAATATAATATAATACATATGCTGCCACAATCTCCTCATGTTGTGATGCTCTTCTGAGACAGAAAGTCTAGTTGCTTCATTCTCCAAGAATTCAGTTATATTAAATTTATTTTTTAACAAATTATTAGCGGTTTTAATAATCAGGTAATTGTAAAAACAAACACTGGAAATTACAAAATAGCATCCCCATTATCTACTACATGTAGCTCAATCAATCTCTCTCATTTTGAGTAATCTATTCCACAAAACTAATATCCCCCTCATTATTGTACCAGGTTGCTATTTATTTGATTATTAAGTCAGTGTAGAAATCTGATAACATTTCTTGGAGGTGGATTTTGTGAAAGATACCAGGTATAGCTATTGTTGGATGAAAATTTTATTAATAAAATGATGTTAATATATTCTCACTGAAAATTAGACTTACCAGCGTTTATGGTTTTCTCTTTTCTTTTTTCTTTTCTTTCTTTATTTCTTTTTCCTTTTTTTTGGTACTGGGTATTGAATTCAGGGACACCTAAAAACTGAGCTACATATCCAGCCCTATTTTGTATTTTATTTGGAGACAGTGTCTTACTGAATTATTTTGCACCTCAATTTTGCTGAGTCTGGCTTTGAAATCCCAATCCTCCTGCCTCAGAACTCTGAGCCACTGTAACCAGCTGTGGTTTTCTTATATAAAACAAACTATATTTTTTATTGTTTTATTGGTTGTTCAAAACATTACAAAGCTCTTGACATATCATATTTCATACATTAGATTCAAGTGGATTATGAACTCCCATTTTTACCCCAAATACAGATTGCAGAATCACAAAATATGGCAAACATGGAAGAAATCTTGTTATATTAGTTAGAATTTTGCAAGTGTAAAACATATTTAGAGCAGTCATTCAAATAATACATTAAAACTGCTGATGAGTAGACATGTAAGGTAAGCAGAGTTGAGAAATAGAAAATGACTGTCAGGTTCCTGGCTGAGATAAATAATTGGTGGATGAAGCTATACTAGTTAACATCCATATGAGAATCATATAACTATCCAGACTTGCGATGAACCTGAGAAATACAATATATTTACAAGACAATGAAAGATTGTCCTTTTTATTCAAATTTACAATGGAAATTGAAAAATACTAAGCCTACCTTTAGATATTATCTTTAGAATTAATTGAATAAAGGACTAGTATTTACACGAGTAAGTAAATATTTGTTAGATACTTATCTCCTGAAAACTAAAATAGAAGAAAAACTATTATTTAGTAAACATATTAATTAGAAAGAATAAAGACTCAAAATTTAAAGTAATGGTCATTGGTGGATTAAGGAAATTTGTGTAAATTGTGGAGGGTGGGGAAATATTGCTCAAGAGTAACTTTGCCTACATGTATTCTTAATTTAGTTTTATTTAGGACTAGTTTTGTGTGAGTGATAATTTTCAGGAAACTTAATTTTGATTCATGGTGTGGCTGAATTCATATAACACATAGTAGTAAGAAAGAGTTTTTGCATAATTGGGATATTTGTTAAAAAATGGGAGATTCCTAGATCTCACTATAAGCCTCATGAAAAAGACTCTAGAATGTAATTTTATTCAGCTCCTGGCTAATTTTTTAAGTATTTTTTTGCAGTTGGACATAATACCTTTATTCCATTTTTATTTATTTTTTTTATGTGATGCTGAGGATTGAACCTAGTGCCTCACCATGCTAGGCAAGTGCTCTACCGCTTAGCCACAACCCTGCCCCCCCGCCCCCCCCCCCCGGCTGCTTTTAATGTATTACACCAACCAAAGGACTCAGGACCAGACTCTGGTAACTAGGGTACTGAATTTAAATTGCAGTGCTATTTCTATTACTCAGTCGATACATTTGTAATATGTGTAATCCAATGATCAGTCTATTCATCTTACACATTCTAGTGTACAATGATAATGTCATGCAGGATCATTTTCTGTTTTAAAATAATTCATTAATTCACTATTATAAAGTGTGTATCATGTACTCTTGGCTGTTCCACCTACAAATACTGTAGGTGTATATGCCAGGAAAACTTAAATATATAAGTTTTATTTACTTAAATTAGAGTTTTCAAATAATGAGGTATTTTGAATAGTATTTTATGGCATTGGATTGTTTATAGATTTCATAATAACTTATTTTTAAAGATTTATTGTAGAATTATTATTTATTCTCTTTTTTTAGTTTGCAAGAGACATGTATTTAACAAATATTTATTACAATCTGATTTAATTACATTTTTTTGTGAATGGATTATAAAATTGCCTCAACATTGTATTGAAATAAATTCTTACTGTTATTTTGTTTGAATTTCATGTAGGAGGTTACTCCCAGAAGCTCAAGCTTAAGTAATAACTTGTGCTTGACAAAAAAGAAATTTATGTGTTGATATATATATATATATATATATATATATATATATATATATATATATATATATGTATTTCAGTTCTATCATGTGGAAACAATCAATTATCTGCATAGGAAAATCAGGATTGATCCTAGGACCTGAAACATGTTAGGCAAGTGGTCTACCACTAAGCTTCACTCCAGCTACCTATTTGCTCTTATTAGTTACGAAGAACAAATGAACTACAAGCTTTCCAAGTTTCAATTTAAAAAGTGATTAAAGTTGTTAATGATGTAATACAAAAACTTTGAGAATATTTGATAATTAATTTGAAATTTTGGAAACTAAACTGATAATAGAGAGATTGGAATTTCAATTATTTCTAATTATACTATACACATTTTGGATAAAAATGTTCTAAAATAACTCAGAATAAAAGTGAACCTGTAAGACTCTATAAATACTTATGTTTTTTTCTATATACTTGCACCACCTGTCTTATGGAAGTCTCTTATTTGCTCATAAATTCTTTCAAAAGCTATCATTTCATACAACTAATGATTAAAAAATTACTCTGTGTATTTTTCCAGTATTTTTTGCTGCTGCACAATTTAAAATAAAAATAATTTTAATTTCTAAAGGGGCATAAAAAGTGGTTTGTTAATAATATGTACACATGTCCAATAAATGTAGGAATAAAGAGTATTGTTTAAATGAAATGAATAACCATAATTTAAAGCTCAAATTGAATCATAAAGTGGTATCCTTTTTTTCCCCTGATTGGGATTAGAAATACACTAAGGCCTTAAAAGATAAACAGTGAATGATCTCCAGTATAATCAGTCAGTATTTTGAGTGAGGAATTAAATGTTTTTGCTTGGAAAGACAATAAGAGAGCATTAACTGTATGGGCCTTTGTGTGTTTTGAGCAAGCAAACCCAATTATGCCATTGTTCCAAATATTTCATAGTTTAGTAATGGCAATCAGAGCCTAATAACTTGGAATTTTTTGGTGGGGGACAATGAAACCATGGTTTGCAAAAGATGGGGAAATTAGAATTGGTAGGCAAGGAGTAAAAGGGTGGATTGAGAGAGTGCTAATCTGGCTGTTTCAATTACCAAATATGTCACGATTATGAGATCATTTCACTTCTCCATGACATGGTTCTCTCACCTATTGTAATGTCTCTTGAACAAGAACTATGGAGCTGGCCTGCTTAGGTTGCTTCATCTCTAGCTATACTACTGACTAGTTGTGAGACTATGAGTAATTTCTTTGAAGTTTCTGTGCTTCAATTCTTTCATTTGTAATAGTAATAAAATATATTTCCTATTGCCTGTAGTATTAAATCAATTTATAGGAAAACCAGTTTAAACAGTATATAATAAGTGTTACATAACTATTAGCCATTATTATTATTATTATTATTATTATTATTATTATTATTTATATTTTTAGTTGTAAATGGATACAATACCATTATTTTATTTATTTTTATGTGGTGCCAAAAATCAAACCCAGTGCCTCACACATGGAGACAAGCATTCCACTAGTGAGCTACAACCCAAGCCCTATTAGCTATTATTAATATAGGTAAAATTAAAAAGTCATATTAACAGTATGACATAAAACAACAAAAGACAAAATAACAATTATGGGCCAAATAAACCTATGACCTATTTTTGTATTGCCTACAAATTAGGAATGGTTTTTACATTTTAAAAACCTTGATAAAACAAAAAAAATTATGTTTCTAATGTGAGAATTACATGAAATTAAAATTTCATAGCTAATAAATGAAGTTTTATTGAAACAGAGACATGCCCATTCATTTAAGCATTGTCTGTGGCTGCTATCTCCTTTAATGGCAAAGTTACATATTTATAACAGAAACTCAATGGTTCACAAAGTCTAAATTATTTATTATTTGGCCCTTCAAAAGAGAAATTTTATCAAACTCTGCTCTGTTGAATGCTTTTCAGAGTATTGTGTATGAACTAACAATTTCAAAAGCAACTGGAAACATAAATAAAATTGTTTTAGGTCCCAATGCACAACTATTTAACCAGATCCTCTGGGAAAGGAAATCAGAAATATGTAGGTATGTATGTTGTTATTGTGATAAGAAACACACAACATGGTCTATACTCTTAACACTTTTAGAATATACAGTATAGTATTGTTAGTTATCTGCACATAGTTGTACAGAAAGTATCTAGAACATTTTCATATTGCATGACTGAAGTTCTATACAACTTAAATGAAATGTTCATAGTTCTCCCTTCAACTAGCCCCTGACAATCACCAGAATGGTTACTGCTTGTATTGTCTCATACCATTGGAATAATTTAGTATTCAACATTTGGTGACTGTCTATTTCACTTAGCATAAATTCCAGAATGTTCATGTAAGTTGTGATACATGGAGTATTAATTCTTTTTAAAGGCTGAATAATATTTTATTATGTGTTTAGATCACATTCTCTTTCTTTTGTTTTTTGTTTTTTTTTATTATTTAAAAGCGAATATGTGCATTACAGGAAACAGAAAAACATAAAAAAATGTCATTCAGTTATAAGCAGCTCAGGTGGACATGTTCCTCCAGGTCAAGCATATATATACAAAACAGCCCATTTTGTGTGATTGAGATCATAGTGTACATATCGTGCTTTTCCACACATCACAAATATTCACCAATTCAAAATTGCTAAGCTACATGAGTATTTTTGATAACACAGAACACATTACACCATCTTAATCTGTTACAAAAATCTATAATCCTTTTTGGGAACCAAAAATTCACTGAAGATAGAAATGGCAACAGGCCTCTAGATAGACATGTTGGCAGAGTTACAACTAAAATAATGCATTCTCTTAATACTCAATTTAAAATGAGACAAGCAACAGAATGCACCAAGCATGTTTCTAAGAGTGTTCATTACCATATTTCTACTACTAAAATATTAGCAAGAAAACTTGTTCTCAGTAGAAGATGCACACACACCAATGGGCCACATCAAAATGTAAATCCTTGAGCACTTGCTCCTATCTTTCCCTGTGTGCTTCCTTCTGCCCCTCTAATGAACAAGGCCTGATACACACTGCTCAGAGATAAAACAATTCCATATCCAGGATGTATCTTTTCTATTTATTTAATCTCTTTTTTTTGGTACTGGGGATTAAACTCAGGGGAACTCAACCACTGAGCTACATCCCCAGCCCATTTTTAAATTTATTTTATATTTTATTGATTTTATTCTTTTTTTAAATACACGACAACAGTGGAATGCATTACAATTCTTATTACAAATATAGAGCACAATTTTTCGTATCTCTGTATATAAAGTATGTTCATGTCAATTTATGCCATTATACATGTACTTTTTTGCATTACTATTCTTAATACACATATATATCACAATTTTTCATATCTCTGTTTGTATATAAGGTATGTTGACACTCAATTCAAGTCTTTATACATGTACTTTGTATAATGATGACCATCACATTATATTCCACCATTCTTGCTACAAAATATATATATTTGGAATTTGGCTAATCCATTAGCTCTACTTTTTATGATACACTGTCACTTCTGGACATCTAGAAAGCTTAGACATTGTGAAATAAAGTATGAACTTTGTGCACAATGAACACGAATGCTTTATCAAAATTACACACATAGATCTATGGTTATGACCTACAACTGTTTTCCTGATATTATGGTACTAGCAAAGAGACCTTCTCCTTACCATTTCTCTTATTCTTTACCATTCCAGTGACTAAATTCAGGGTTACCTGTAGCTCAAAGAGGTAGGATTTACAAAGGTCATTCCCAGAAGACAGTTCTTCGTAAAAGCTAACCAAAGTATATTTATGTAGATTATTTTGCTTTGTCTAACAAACTTTGGGCAATAGGACCTGTCCTTTAATAACCAGAAATATTAACAAAAATACACATATAACAATGGTTAGACAATCTGAACTCAACTAAGGGGCACAGATTGCTTCTGTATGAATACTTTCTCCTTCCACACCAACCACCTGGAGAACCTTTGACATGCTCTCCAAGACATCAAGTTCAAAAATTCCATTCCAACAAATGGCAACCATTTCTATGTAGTAACAGAAAATACTTAAAGTTTATTACATTAGCCGTCTACTTTTACCATGTGTTTTGCACGTTTAAGTATCTAGAACAACTAGATGTTTCCAACAAGGACTTATGTTTCATATTATATATACAGTAGCACTGAATAAACTACACACACTTAACAAAGGCTAGATTTTGAAGCAAAAAAAAAATCTAGAATTTGGAAGTGTCTTCAAAAGAGAAACAGCATTCTGGCCTAACACCCTTCCCCTTCTTATCTCTTATCAACTCAGGGGACATATATATACAACTGTAATGCATGGAGATGACTTTAACAATTTCACTTCCTACATGGTTTTAAGAACAGTCTTTACTATGGATTTTCACACAAATTATATTCAATGTGTTAGTTTACTAACTGTAAATTTTTCATACACTGATGACCACTTTAACATCTAGATAGAGTAGATATAAATTAGAACTCATTTGTACTTTACATACACTATATATAAAGCACAGTAAAACAAAACTCACAGACATAAGCAACAATGGTCATTCTTTCTTCAGAGAAACCACTTTGGTATGAAGCCCTTTACTTTTCCTTTTCCTTCTTCCTCCTGGAACTAGCACAAACATAATGTGTAGTGCTCACAGAAGTGTTTTGATCATCCTATTTCCAAAAGAGATTTACTTCATTATGCATTTTAACAAAAAGATATCTACAACAAGTGTTATTTACTATCTCTACCTTTAATATAATTTTTGTACTTCTAAACATCTAAAAAAACTAGATGTTTCAAAGAAGGACTTAAATTTGTCCACTAGGTACACAGTAGTGTTGAATAAACTACACACATGTAACAATGGTTATATCATAAAGTGCCTTCTAAGTAGATCAATCTGCCCTAGAATCTTTTATTTCTTTCATTTCCTTCTCTCCTTGGTCACATGTGATATACGTGTATGTGTCACTCAGATGGCATGTTACAATTTCCCTTCCAAAAGTCCTGTTCAGAAGACCACATTTCTATGAATGTTAACACAAAGTGTACAAAATGTGTTGACTTACTAATTCTACTTTTGTCATACATTGGCAACCTCTTTAATATCTACAGATTAGAGATATACTGAAATCAGAAGGAGTCCTTTGTCCAGTATATACACATTATATACAGTACATCCTATTAAATAAAATGCACATTACAGGGCAATGGATAAACTGAAATTTCATAGCACACTCTAACAAAACACCTCCTGCAACTTCTTCCCTCCAACCTCTCTCAACTCAATAAACATGTACAAACAGTATCGTATTCAGAGGTGGTTTAACAATTCTAAACACAATATTTACCATCAACTTTTTTAAAAAAAATTATTTATATATGACAGTGGAATGCATTACAATTCTTATTACACATATAAAGCACAATTTTTCATATCTCTGGTTGTATACAAAGTATATTTACACCAATTTGTGTCTTTATACATGTACTTTGGATAATAATGATCATCACATTCCACCATCATTTATAACCCCATGCCCCCTCCCTTCCCCTCCCACCTCTGCCCTATCTAGAGTTCATCTATTCCTCCCATGCTCCCTCTCCATATTCCACTACGAATCAGCCTGATTATATCAAATGCAAATGCCATGATTTTATTCTCTTTTATTCTCTTTTATTCCTGAGTAATATTCCGTTGTATATATATGCCACATTTTTTTTTATCCATTTATCTGTTGAAGGGCATCTAGTTGGCTCCACAGCCTAGCTATTGTGAATTGTGCTGCTATAAGCATTGATGTGGCTGTGTCCCTGTAGCATTCTGTTTTTAAGTCCTTTGGTTATAGACCAAAGAGAGGTATAGCTGGGTCAAATGGTTGTTCTACTCCCAATTTTCCACGAAATCTCCATACTGCTTTCCATATTGGCTGCACCAATTTTCAGTCTCAACAGCAGTTTATGAGTGTACCTTTTTCACCACATCCTTGCCAAGACTTATTGTTGTCTGTCTTCATAATAGCTGCCAGTCTGACTGGAATGAGATGAAATCTTGCAGCAGTTTTGATTTGCATTTCTCTAATTGTTAGTAATGATGAACATTTTTTCATGTATTTGTTGATTGATTGTACGTCATCTTCTGAGAAGTGTCTGTTCAGGTCCTTGGCCCATTTATTGATTGGGTTATTTGTTTTTCTGGTGTTTAGCTTTTTGAGTTCTTTATATACCCTAGAGATTAGTGCTCTATCTGATGTGTGAGGGGTAAAGATTTGCTCCCAAGGCGTAGCCCCTCTATTCACCTCACAGGTTGTTCCTTTTACTGAGAAGAAACTTTTTAGTTTGACTCTTTCCCATTTATTGATTCTTGATTTTTAATTCTTGCACCACAGAAGTCATTAAAGAAGTTTGGTTCTAATCCCACATGATGCAGATTAGGGCCTACTTTTTCTTGTATTAGACACAGAATCTCTGGTTTTATTCCTAAGTCTTTAATTAATTTTGAGTTGAGTTTTGTGCATAGTGAGAGATAGAGGTTTAATTTCATTTTGTTGCATATGGATTTCCAGTTTTCCAAGAACCATTTGTTGAAGAGGCTAACTTTTCTCCAATGCATGTTTCTGGCACCTTTTTCTAATATAAGATAATTTTAATTTTGTGAGTTAGTCTCTGTACCCTCTATTCTCTACCATTGGTCTACAAGATTATTTTGGTGCCAATTCCATGTTGGTTTTGTTACTGTTGCTCTATAGTATAGTTTAGGGTTTGATATATTGATGCCTGTTGCTTCACTGTACTTGCTAAGGATTGCTTTGGCTATTCTGTGTCTCTTATATTTCCAGATGAATTTCATGATTGCTTTTTCTATTTCTATGAGGAATGCCATTGGGATTTTGATCAAAATTGCATTAATTCTTTCAGATCATAATGGAATGAAATTATAAATCAATGATAAAATAAGAAATTAAATCCACTCCAACACCTGGAGACCAAATAGTATGCTACTGAATGAACAATGAGTTACAGAAGACATCAAGAAGGAGGTTAAAAAAATTAGAGATGAATGAGAACACAGATACAATATACCGAAATCTCTGGGACACTGTGAAAGCAGTTCTAAGAGAAAAGTTCATTGTATGGAATTCATCCCTTAAAAAGAAGAAAAGGTCAACAAATAAACAACTTAACATTACATCTCAAAACCCTAGAAAAAGAAGAACAAATCCACACCCAAATCAGCAGAAGACAGAAAATAATTGAAATCAGAGCTTAAATCAATGAAATCAAAACAAATAAACAAACAAGCAAAAAAAATTGAAAAAAATTGACATTAAAAAAGCTGGTTCTTTAAAAAATAATTAAAATTGATAGACCCTTAGTAATGCTAATAAAGAGAAGGAGACAGAAAATTCAAATCACTAACATATGTAATGAAATGGTAATATCAAAACAAACACTATAGAAATACAGAAGATAATTAGAAATTCTTTTGTAAACTTATACTCCTCCTATAAAATAGAAAATATTGAAGGCCTCAAAACATTTCTAGAGTCATATAATTTGCCCAAATTGAACCAGGACAATATACACAATTTAAACAAATCAATTTCAAGTGATGAAATGGCAGATGCCATCCAACGTCTACTAACCAGGAAAAGCCCAGGACTGGATAGATACATAGCCAAGTTCTACAAGACCTTTAAAGAAGAACTGATACCAATACTCTTCAATTTATTTCAAAAAATAGAAAATGAAGCAGCACTTCTAAACCCATTCTATGAGGGCAATAACATTCTGATTCCAAAACCAGAAAAAGACATATCAATAAAAGAAAACTGCAGACCAATATCTCTAATGAACATAGATGCAAAAGTTCTCAATAAAATTCTGGCAAATCAAATACAAAAACATCTCAAAAAGATCGTGAACCACGATCAAGTGGGATTCATCCCAGGGATGCAAGTTTGGTTCAACCGATGGAAATCAATAAATGTAATCCATCACATCAATAGATTTAAAGATAAGAATTGTGTGATAATCTCAATAGGTACAGAAAATGCATTAGACAAAATACAGCACCCCTTTATGTTCAAAACACTAGGAAAAACTAGGGATAACAGGAATATATCTCAACATCATAAAAGCTATCTATGCTAAGCCCCAGGCTAACATCATTCTAAATGGAGAAAAATTGAAGGCATTCCCTCTAAAAACTGGAGCAAGACAGGGATGCCCTCTTTCACCTCTTCTATTAAACATAGTTCTTGAAACAGTGGCCAGAGCAACTAGATAGATGAAAGAAATCAAAGGGATACACATAGGAAAAGAAGAACTCAAATTGGCACTATTTGCTGATGATATGATTCTATACCTAGAATACCCTATAATGCTCACAGAGGTGGTATACCATTTTCTTTCCCAAAAGGCAATATTTCATATGGATATCATAAAATAGATATTTACAAAGTTGTATTTAACTACCTCTACATTTAATATACATCAAACACTTATAAACATCTAGATTAACTAGATTGACTAGGTGTTTCAAATAAAGACTCAATTTGTCCATTTCAATTTGTTTCAAGTAAAGACTCAATTTGTTCATTCTGTACATGACACTCTTAAACAAACTGAACATATACAAATAGGTCTAATTTGAAAATGTCTTCAAAGTATGAGCATTCTGGCCCTTCACCAACCTAGTGAGTTATAATGCTCATTTTTTTTCAGAAGTATATCTTCTCAAGGAATTTTAACACAAAATGTACACAATTTCTTTACTAATCAATTCTACTTTTGTCATACACTGGCAATTTGTTTAACATTTAGAAAGACTAGATGTAGATTAGAATTCATTTGCCCTTTATATCACTATATACACAGCAATGTAAAACATAATCCACAGACATAAAAAACAATCATTCTTGCCTCATTTTAAGCACACTGGCATGTTGCTTGGGAGAATCAGTGCTCAATATGCCCTACTCAACAGGGGGTTTGGCTAGCCAAAATATTTCATAAAAATAACCAAAATATTTCGTAAAAATACTAACAAAAAGAAATTTACTAAGTGTATTTTACTGCTTCTGCTTTTAACATATATCAGGCACTTTAGAAAGCCTAGAAAGCCTAGATTTTTTAAAAAGTATTTAGCATTGTCAACTACATCTACAGTAATGAGGAATAAAAAACACACACAAAACAATGGCTATAATATGAAAAACGTCTTTTATATATAACCAGTCTGGCACAGATCTGCCTTCTCACAGTGAATCTTCTCCAAGTCCTCTAATCCACTGAACAAACTTCAATGAGTGTTGGTCCAAGAAGTGGTTTAACAACTCCATTTCAAAGTCACTTCCAGGTGATAATCTCTTTTCTGCTTTTTTAAAAGAAATGGTTCTTAACAAAATATGTTATTTTATATTTTATCATAATTTGATAACCTTCATACATTTAGAACATCCAGACGTAATAAAAGTTTTCTTTTAAAAGTATGGGGAAAAGTTGAGAGTGGCTTCCTCATATTATATTACAGGTCTTCTACTAATAGCCAAGTCATGGACCTTTTCAATAGGCTGAATATAATGTTGTGCTCTACTATTTCACTTTGGTAAAATAAACACCAACCACCATTGGCCTGCTACCCAACCTTTCCACCCACCCATATCTGGTGCTTTGTGCTCACCTTCCCAGGACAGTTAAGGCCTTAGTTTATGGTTGTGTGATTTCTCGTTGAACAGCCACAGAGAGATCCCCACAGAGCCCTGATACACCAGCTCTATTGTCTAAAATGTGACAAAGCGTTTGAGTGTTCACTTACAATCTTGAGTGCTAGAAATTTCTTCAGGCCTCCACAGGCATTAAAATGGTCACCAGTATTCTCCCCATACCTCGTCTGCCCCAATCCAAAGATTCCATATCCTCAGCAGCAGCTTGGCCTTGGCAGAACAGAATTATCTGGGAGACAGGACAGGCTGTGGAGTTCAAGTTCCAACATGTCAACAAGGCTCTCTCGTGTTTCTCCTCCTCATGGGTCAACCTGCTCTTTTACCTGAGTCTCTCACAAGAAGTTGAGCATAGACTTGTACCATGCCCTTGGAACTTGGCTATAATCTGAACCTCAATATACATATTCACACATGATAAAGTATACAGGGATAATGTCAGCAAGATAGCAGACCAGGGACATCCAGGACACATCTTTTCCATGGAACAACAATAAAAACAACATATTATAAAAAATAGTTTTATCAGAATTATAAAAATTCTAGAAAGATATACAGAATACAAATTAATGCTCAAATATGAAAAATCACACATAAAATTGTAGGAACCTTTGTGGCATTTTTGTTCATTCTTCTACCACCTCCTCCCCAGTGTGGTATGCCACTGTTGAAAGAAAGATGCACAATGCCTGATTTTTTCCTAAGACTGGAAAAGAAACAAGAACTTATTTGCAACCTTATAGCTTATCTACAGACTACCTGAGGTAACAGTTTCTGCTTCACCTTAGTTAAGAGTGGTGTGGGCATGATAGCATAGTTTGAGTATCAGGAAGAAGTTTGCTAAAAACAGGTGTGGGTTCTATAACATTTGAGTACTACAGAGGGATGACAAACTCATGGGTGCCTAGGGCAAGTAATTATAGACAGAGGAATATAATAAAACACTTAAAGACCTTAAGAAGAAACAGGAGTAATACTTTTAAAGATATTAAGTTATTCAATGTTGTCATGTATAGAGGAAAATTAAGGAGAAACTACATGCATACCCAGGAAAGAGTTCAAGAAGATATTGAACATTCATTTTGGGCAGATTATTGAATGTCTTCCACTTTTCAGAGTAAGTTCAGAAATACATGAGTATATTTTCCAAAGTCCAATTTTCACCAGAAGATCAAAAAACATACAAAGACATGAAAGCATAACCCATTCAAATTTATAAAGTGAATCTCCAGAAGCCAACCATTAGGGAACACAGGATGTTGAATTACTTGACAGGAATTTTTAAACTGTTTTGAAAATGCTCAATGTCTTGAAAGATAACAATAACATATAGTTTAAAGGAAATCAGGAAACATATATATGTATAAAAAACTAGAATATTAAGAAAAAGATAAAAATAACAAAGGTAACTAAACACATTCTGAAAATGAAAAATACAAGAACTGATCTTAAAAATTCAACAGAGAAGTTTGATAGCTTAATTGAACAGAGAGAACAAAGAATAAACAAATGTGAACACAGGTCATTTGACATTTATACATAAGATAAAATGAAACAAAAATGAAGAGAGTTAAAAGCACATAAAAAACTTATGATATATCATAAACCTGACTGATATATACATTGTGGAAAAGAAGGATAAATGGGAAGAGAAAAATAAGAGCACTGAAGATTAAAAAAAAGAAGAAGAAAGAAAGGTATCAATAGAATCAACAGAATTTTATAGCAATCAAAATTGTCCTTATAATATGAAGGAAAATTTAAGAATTACCATATAAATAAAATATGAGAAAGCTCATTTTCACTATATCTGACATATAAGAAATGCTGAAGGAAGTTCTTCAAGTTAAAACAAAAGGGCACAAGAAAGTAACTCAAAGCCATGAGAAAAGAAAAAGTTGATCAGATAAAAATACATAGACAATTATAAAAGTTAGTATTATAATTTTAGCTCATAATATTACTTTTTATTTGAAAAATAAACCATAAAATAATTATAAATTTGTGTTATTTGGTAGAAAACAAATACAGATGTAATTGTGGCATGAAGATTATAATGTGGATGGTACAGATCTTTGTGGATATAGAGTGTTTTTACAAAAGTGAACTAAATTTGTATCTGAGTCCATTTCTCTTTCCATAAGAGAATACCTGAGAGTGGGTAATTAATAAATAAAAGTAAATTTTTGGCTCAAATTTTTGAGGTACAGAGCACAGTTTTTTCATCTGCTCGGCTTCTTGCATGGATATCATAAAGAAAAATAGAAGTGATAAATGTTTTGAACAGAAACATGCATGTAAGAGGAAGCAAGAGATTGAGTAAAGTAAGATGATTTTACATTAAAACAACCTGCTGTCATGAAAACTAAATTATATTTTGATTAATTTATTTATTTGTTATAATTAGTAATATATGATAGCAGAATGCATTTTGATTCATAGTACACAAACAGAGCACATTTTTTTTTATTTTTCTGGTTGAGAAGTAGGTAGAACCACATCATTTGTGTCATCACACATATATGTAGGGTAATGATGTTCATTTCTTTACACATCTTAGTCATTATGGTCAGTGCTAAAACATAAACATATATGTGTCTTACCATATCAGAAGGGAAGTCTGGAACAAGAAAGATTGTTTCATAAAAATAAGGGAGACATTGCACTTACCACTTCTGCATTCAAAAGACATACTGACAATTCCAATGAGATCAACCCATTTTTCCATCAGTAAGTGAAATGCTTATAATTCACTATCCAGCAACAAACACCAAAATGAAGACCAAATGACAAATTCCATAGAATTATAGATTTATAATTAGAATATTTGTTTAATATGATATGTAGCACTATGTAAAAGACAAACTCTTAGTTACTCTTTTGTCAGTCATTAAATACATTATATACAATATCAAATAGTTTAGCAATAAATATACTATTTAAATGTACATATTTTTGGATACTAATTCCAGAATAAGCCTTTTCCCTGTGAAATATTAGATCTAAAATTACAATCCTTATTAATAGTACATTGTTTCTAAAGGTAAGGTAAAATTTTCAATGTGTATTACTTTTATAATGGGTCAAATTTATACCACTTTTATCAAAATATAATGGAAGAGCAACATGAATTTTTGAGGGGACTAAGGATTGAATCCAGAGGCACTTTAAAACTTAGCCATAACCCCAAGTTTTTTGTTTCTTATTTTGAGATAAGGTTTCAATAAGTTTCTTAGGGGATTGCTATGATGCTGATGCTAGCCTTGAAATTGTGATCCTTCTCTCCAGCATCCTCAGTCACAGGGATTACAGGATGCACCACCACATCCAGCTCTGAAAATATTTAATCAAACTGATATTTCACAGACTTGTTGGTCAGTGCTTTTGTGGCTGTTTCTCTACCATAAGTTCAAGGACCCAAGGTAAAAGCTCTTGGTTAAAAACAACAATAGCAATATCAAATAATTTTCTTTAGTGGCTCACTGGTGTACAGAATTCTAGTTGTTAATATACTACTTTGTTTCAGTGATGTTTAATTAGATATGTCCAGACAGCATAAATGTTGTTTAAGTCATACTGAATTAACTTCATCTATTTACTCAAATTTATTTTTCAAAAAACTTTTTTTTAGTTGTCAGTTGACTTTCAATTAATTAATTAATTAATTTATTTATATGTGGTGCTGAGCAAACCCAGTGCCTTGTACATGCTAGGCAAGTGCTCTACCACAGAGCCAAAAATCCCAGCCCAGTCAAATTTCTCCTTAAAATTATTTTTGTTCTTTTTTTTGTGATAAAGAACACATAACATGAGGTTTACCTTGTTAAAAACTCTGAAGAGCACAATACTATATTGTTGACAACAGGAAGAATGCACTGTAGATATCCAGAATTTATCCATTTTGCATAATTGAAAACTTTATACTTATTAAACATGTAAAATACTCAAACTTATAGAAATGGAGAGGAGAGGCATGGTTGCATTTATTTGTGATTTACACATAAGGGGTTTCATAAAAGGCTTAGTATACAGATGCTTGCTTAAAAATATAGTTTTGAGTCAGACCTAATTCTGTAATGCTCATTTCTTATTAGTTGTATATTGAGTCACTTCCTCTTTCAGTTGTGCATACATATTACAGGTTATCTCACTAAGAACATATATGAAAATAGAACATCATCTAACTCTCTGGCCATTTTTTAGCAGATTAATTTTATATTAATTTACTCAGAAGTGTGTATTTGTGAATATAGATGGAAAATTTATTGCCTATCTATGAAAGATTGGTATTAAAACATATAAAAATGATGTTTTTATAATTATTTCCATTTTGCCCACTTAAATTATCTTTTTCTATGATATTGGATACAGTTACTCTCAAACTTATTATACTTGGTAAAACTAAAAAAAAAAAAATAAATATACATGGAAATAAATAAATAAATAAAACCAGAGAAAGTTACACTCAAACTTGTAACATTTGGTAAAATGACAAAAAAAAAATCCTCCCCAAACTAGTAATGTATTATTTTTTATGGCTTATCAATTTGTTCTCATAAGTTAATATTTCCACTTCTTTAATATGATATTTCCGTTCGCAAGACATATGCTTGAAAAATACAGAGAAGGATTGAGGAACACTTATTTCTTATGTTGTATGTTTTATTAATCTAAAATTCTTTGTATTCTTTAGTTTAAAAAGTAATAATCAGTTCCAGGTGGGAATGCTGAAGATGGCAGAAGTTAACTAGGCAATGAGTCCCAATCTCTTAACACAGAAAGGAGGCTGTGAAGGAAAAGCAGAAGTAAGTGAAAAAATAAATGCTCTGAGACTCAATATTACAAAGTCTGAGACCCCAGAGACATTAAGATAGGTTACCAGACTAGAAAATAAATTCAGAGCCCCCTAACCCTGAACCCAAACCAGTGTAGTGGAAAGGATGAGGGGCAACAGAGAGAAAGGTGAAGGGGTAGTCAAAAATCCCTTAAGCTCACCTGCTTAAAAACATTTGGAAAAAACAGACAAAATTTAAATCTTTTTTTTTTTTAAAGAGAGAGAGAGGTAGAGAGAGAGAGAGAGAGAGAGAGAGAGAGAGAGAGAGAGAATTTTTTAAATATTTATTTTTTAGTTATTGGCGGGCACAACATCTTTGTTTTTTTTGTATGTGGTGCTGAGGATCGAACCCGGGATGCACGCATGCCAGGCGAGCGCGCTACCGCTTGAACCACATCCCCAGCCCCAAAATTTAAATCTTGACAGTAACAGCAAGTTTCTTAAAAACAGAGCAAATAGCTTAAAAACAAATGGTTAAAAGAAAATTGGGATGACTATCTGCAGCCATCTTATAGAGCTCTCAGGCAGCCAGTCACCTCCTTAAATCAACAAGGCATCTTCCTACTCCTGGATAGTTGTAAATTAAGCCAGCGGGAAGTACAGCCAGAAAGAACTTCTGGAAGGACCACTAAGAGCAGACAATTGCTGAAACCCATTCTACCTCCTCTCATCAAGAATGAAGGGAATGTTTTTGTGGGGACTGTGCTGGAGAAGCAAGCCTAACCCTACTCAGCCTCTCTGACTCAGACAAATGCAGAAAACTATGTGCAGCATTTTCTCTACTCAGACAGATATAGTAGTGAAGCAGTTTTGTCCTCAAAGTGAGGAAATTTGATTCACCAACCCCAACAACTGGCATTGGAGGAAAGTGCCATGGGAAGCCTAGGAATGATCCCCAGGATCATGATGGCCATAGCAGAGGGAAGCTCCCTGAATATCCAGTGACAGAGAGATCTGTTTCCTGGATAGTGGTAGTCATAGACAAAAGGTTACTAGAATGTTTACTGAATACCCCCAGGAAACTTAAGTTGGAGGCCCACACTAAGATAACCAAAGGTTATCAGATAAGATGGAAAATTACTGGAGACAATACAATAGGAGGTGGCTTCTCTCAGCCTTAGCTGGGGCCAATCTGATCTGTGATAACAACTGGTATGTGAAAGGGTATTGTTTGGATTCAGGCTACTGGAAGGACCTGCCATACACAACCTGGGGCAGTGGAAGCTACAACCCAGCTGATCCACCTGAGTTCCTTCACTACAGTGCCCCAGAGAGAGGTGTTGGCTGAAGAAATACTTCTGTATCACAAAAAACCCACAGTCAGAGTTCCTGCACTCATAGGATCTTCACCACTGTGAAAAGGATCCTGTAGAGGAGAGCAGGTGCACAGTGACAGCTACCAGGATCTTCAATAATGTGAAAAGGATTCTGTAGAGGAGAACAGGTACACAGTGACCCACAGCAATCATAGGGATACTCCAGAGCCTACATACTGAACTACTGCACACAATAGAAAGAATCAAACCACAATAGTGCACCCTCAAACCAGTCAGTTGAAGGTCTCTGAACTGAAAATTTAGAAGCTCCTGATAGGAGGTTCATAACAACTAGGAAATTAGTGCCTGTGCCTCTGCAACTCTGGAGAGATTCATAGCCAAAACCTGATGGACATCTGCTAAATGTCCACACCCCAGTGAAATCCAAAAGAAGATTCAACAAGAATTTTTTCACCTTGACATGGTTTACTATGAATAACTTTAATATTATCTTTGATTACATAAATGATTCTTCAACTTGAATGACAGTTGTTACCACAATAGAAAACATTGTACCTTCAACCAATTTGAATATATTTCAACTAATGATTTAAAGCATTAATTGGAATCTATCTTCCTACCTTTGCTTTTCTAGCTCTATCTTATGCTTTCTCCTCTTACCTGCTATGCATCCTCTTGCATTATCTGTTACTACCTCAATTACCCAACATTCATCTATTTCTCCTTTCTACCTTTGTGTTAATTATCTTTTTTTAAATCTTTTTTTCCCTTTCTTTTTTTTTTGGTCTCTTTCCCCCCTCATATTGGCCCATTTTTTTGACTCTTAGCCCTCATTTAAGGTTATCATAGGTTTATTAAATTTAAAAATTAAATTTTTAGAATTCCAGAACTTTTTGACAAGTTTATAACTGGATTTGAGGTTGTCTGGAGAATAATAGCAACAAGTTTTTTTTTTTCCTATAAGGTTGACTAGAAGGAAGTTTGGCTCTAAAGTGATCACAGTAAATTTGGTTCAGCAGCACCTCTTAAAGTGGTGCTTATATTGGGATCAGCAGAGTTGATACATTGACGTAAAATATCATCATTTGAATATACACCCAACTAAGGGTTCTTAAGAAAAAGAAGCTCAAAAGTAGTCCTTTTCTTACAAAAATAAGTGAAAAATATATCAATAGATGGGCATACATGAAAACAATATGAAAAACAAGGAAACAAACCATCCCAAACAAACCATAATGTTTCAACAATTGACTTCATTAACACTACAGTGGAGAAAATTTGGAAATCCATAGTTCAAATGTTCTATGACATAAAAGAAGATGTAAATAGTGAAATCAGAGAGGAAAAAAAACAGGAAGTGAAAGACCACTTCAGTAAAGAAATAGAGATTCTGAAAAAGAAACAAATGGAAAGCCTGGGAAAAAATACTCAATAAACCAAATTAAAAATTCAATGGAAATAATCACCAATAAATTAGACCACTTAGAAGATAGATTTTCAGGCCTTGGAGACAAAGTATATAATCTTGAAAATAAAGTTGAACATAAGGACACAATGTTAAGAGATCATGAATTGTATGTACAAGAAGTCTGGGATAAGTTTAAAAGCCAAATTTGAGATTCATTAGGATTGATGAAGGCTCTGAAATTCAAACCAAATGAGTACTCAATCTATTCAATCAAATAATATAAAACAATTCCAAAAACTTAAGAATGAGAAAGAAAATCAAATACAAGATGTATTTAAGGCTACAAATACACAAAATCACAATAGATCCACTGCAAGACACATTACAGTGAAAATATCTATCATACAGAATAGGGGTAGAATTTTAAAAGCTATAAGAGAAAAATAAAAAACAATGGGTCACATTTATAGGTAAGTCAATCTATTTGAATTAATTTCTCAGTCCAGACCCAAAAGTCAGAAGGGCTTTAAATAATATATAACAAGCTTGGAAAGAAAATGTGTACCAACCAAGGATACTATACCCAGTAACATTAAACTTCAGAATTGAAGATGAAATTAAACAGAACATAAAATTATTCATAACTAGAAAGTCTGTACTACAAAACATTCTCAATAAAATATTTCATGAAAAAAACTGAAAAAAGAATAATAAAAAAACAGCATAGGGAGTAATTACACTAGAAGAATTGTCAAATAAAGAAGAATCAACTGTAATATAAGTATTAGAAATAAGTCAAAAACAAATGCCAAATGTCATCTTTGATATAAGGAGAGTGCTAAGAACAGAATAGGGTGGAAGAGCATGAGAAGAAGATCACCATTAAACAGGGTCGAGAGGGGAGAGGGAAAGAGAGAGAGAAGGGAAATTTCATGGTAAAGGAAGGAGACCCTCATTGTTATACAAAATTACAGATAAGAGGAAGTGAGGGGAAGGGGAAAATAAACAAGGAGGGAAATGAATTACAGTAGATGGGATAGAGAGAGAAGATGGGAGGGGAGGGGAGGGGAGGGGGGATAGTAGAGGATAGGAAAGGTAGCAGAATACAACAGTTACTAATAGGGCATTATGTAAAAATGTGGATGTGTAACCGATGTGATTCTGCAATCTGTATTTGGGGTAAAAATGGGAGTTCATAACCCACTTGAATCTAATGTATGAAATATGATATGTCAAGAGATTTGTAATGTTTTGAACAACTAATAATAAAAAAAGAAATAAGTCAAAATAGCAGGCAATAAAATAATCTCAAGAATAACATTAAATGTAAATGGTCTGCATACACTCTTCAATCAAAAGACATAGGTTGGTGAAAGAAACTCAATTCATACTCACAAATATCCACAAACTAAAGGTGAAACGGTGAAAAAAACATACCATTCACTTGGGACTTGTAAAAAAGCAGAGATGGGTATTCTCATATCAGATAAAGTGGAATTTAAGCCAAAATTATCAGGAGACAAAGAAGGTCATTTTATATTGCTTAAGGTAATCATACATCAATAAGATCTAATGGCTGTAAATATTTATTCCCCAAACAATAAAGCTTCTACATACATCAAATAAACCCTTCTCAACACTAAGTATGATACATACCACAGTACATTAATATTGGGTGACATTAACATGCCTCTCTCACTGTTGGATAGGTCATCCACACATAATATACTAAAATTCTACAGAACTAAAAACATAATGAATAATATGGACTAAGGAAATATCTATAGGATATTTAGTCTATCAATGACAGAATTTACTCTCTGATTTAGCAGTCCCTGGAAATTTTTTCTAAAATTTACCATATTTTAGTTCACAAAGCAAATCTTAGCCATTACAATTATTTGGGTAATACTTTCCATTCTATCTGATCACAATGGAGTGCAATTCAAACCAAGCATAAGATTAAAAACAGAAACCACTCTAATACCTGAGGATTAAATGATACACTTTTGAATGATGAATGAATTTCAGAAATCAGGGGAGAAATAAAAAAAAAGTAAATGAGAACAGTGATATGGCATGTCAACATCTCTGGGATAGAATGGGTGCAGTGGTTCATGCCTATAATCTCAGCAGCTCAAGAGGCTTAGACAGGAGGATATAGAGTTCAAACCCAGCTTCAGCAATGGTGAGGTGCTCAAGTCGGTGACACCCTGTCTCTAAATAAAATACAAAATAGGGCTGAGAATGTGGCTCAGTGGTCAAGTGCCCCTTATTTTAACCCCTGGTACACACCTCCCAATAAAAGTCTCTGAGATAGTATGAAGACAATTCTAAGAGAAAAGCTTATAACATTTAATTCATACAGTAAAATAATACAAATATACTATATAAATGATCTAACTTTAAATATCAAGGCCCTAGGTAAAGAAAGACAAACCAAAACCCAAATTCATAAAAGAGAGGAAATAATTAAAATCAGAGCCAAAATCAACAAAATTGAGAATAAAGGGAAAAAATACAAAATGAAACAGAGAGCTGTTTTTGTTTGTTTGGTACTGGAAATTGTACTCAGGTTCACTCAACCACTGAACAACATACCAGTCCTATTTTTTGTATTTTATTTAGACACAGGGTCTCACTGAGTTGCTTAGTACCTTGCTTTTCCTGAGGCTGCCTTTCAGCTTCTGATCCTCCTCCCTCAGCTTCCTGAGCCACTGTGATTACAGGCATGCACCACTGAACCAAGCAAAACTGATAAGCACTTAGGTAAACTAACCAAAAGAAATTGGGGAAAAATTCAAATTAACAAAATTAGACATGAAAAATGAAATACCACCATAAACATTACTGAAATACAGATAATAATTAGAAAATGTTTGAAAAATATATACTCCAATAAACTAGATTATCTTGAAAATACTGACAAGTTTCTATAGATATGAGATACCCAAAGTATACCAAGTGTATATAGAACACATAAACCAATCAATATCAAGTAATGGAATTGAAGCAGCTATGGAAAACCTTCCAAAAAAATAAAAATAAAAATTACAACCAAATGAATTCTTAGTTGAGTTCTGCCAGAACTTTAAAGAAGAACTAATACCAATTCTCCTCAAATTGTTCCATTGAATATAAAAGGAGGGGACACTGAAAAATTAATCCTATGAAACTAGTATCACCCTGATACTAAAAGCCACAGAAAGAAACTTCAAGAAAAGAAAACTTGAGACTAATATTTTTGATGAATATATATGTGAAAATTCTTAATAAAATATTGGCAGACCAAATACAAAAACAAATTTAAAAGATAGTACACAATGATCAAGTGGGTTTCTTCCAAGAGATATAAGAGTGGTTCAACATATGGAAATTAATAAGTGTAATTTACCATATAAATAGTCTTAAGGACAAGAATCACATGATTATGTCAATGAATTAAGAAAAAGCTTTTGACAAAGTACAGCACCCATTCATGTATAAAACACTAGAAAAAGGAGGGATAGAAGGAAATTGAAAAGGTTATATATGATAAACCCAAGGCCAACATTATACTGAGTGGGAAAAATATATTTTTTTTCTCTAAAAACAGGAACAAGAAAAGGATACCCACTTGTATTTAACATAGTCCCCAGCCAAAACAAAGAGACAGAATAAGGAAATTAACTGGATACAAATAGGAAAAGAAGTGATCAAATTATGTCTGTTTGCTGATGACATTATCCTACATGTAGAATTCAGAAAATCTCACCAGAAGACTTCTAGAATTCATAAATATATTCAGCAAAGTAGCAGGATACAAAATCAACACCAATAAATCAATTGTGTGTGTGTACACACACACACACGCACTCCAATAATGAATCTGTTGAAAAATAAATCAGGAAAACTATCCCATTTACAATAGCATAAAAAAAACCTTTGGAATCAGTAAAAAGATGTGAAGGACCTCTACAATGAAAATTATATAGCACACATGTAAAAAATATAATTGAAGAAGATTTTGGAAGATGGAAAAACCCCTCCTGTTAATATTGTCAAAATAGCCATACTACCAAAAGCAATATATAGTTCAGTGAAATTCCAAAGATATTCTTTTTTTTATTATTATTATTTTTTTCATCTTTCATACATTTGATTCAAGTGAGTTATGCATTTCCATTTTTACCCCAAATACAAATTGCAGAATCACATCAGTTACACATTCACAATGTTTACATAATGCCATATTAGTGACTGTTGTATTCTGCTGTCTTTCCTATACCCTACTATCCCCCCTCCTCTCCCCTCCCATCTTCCCTCTCTACCTCATCTGTTGTTGTTCCGTTCTCTCCCTCCCCTCCCTTTCCCCTCACAACCTCATATATGTGATTTCATATAACGATGAGGGTTTCCTTCCGTTTCCTTGCAATTTCCCTTCTCTCTCCCTTTCCCTCCCATCACTCGTCTCAGTTTAATGTTAATCTTTTCCTCATGCTCTTTCCCTCTGTTCAGTTCTTAGTTGCTCTCCTTAAATCAAAGAAGACATTTGGCATTTGTTTTTTTAAGGATTGGCTAGCTTCACTTAGCATAATCTGCTCTAATGCCATCCATTTCCCTGCAAATTCCATGATTTTGTCATTTTTTAGTGCTGCATAATACTCCATTGTGTATAGATGCCACATTTTTTTTATCCATTCATCTATTGAAGGGCATCTAGGTTGGTTCCAAAGTCTAGCTATTGTGAATTGTGCTGCTATGATCATTGATGTGGCAGTATCCCTATAGTATGCTCTTTTAAGGTCTTCAGGGAATAGTCCGAGAAGGGCAATAGCTGGGTCAAATGGTGGTTCCATTCCCAGCTTTCCCAGGAATCTCCATACTGCTTTCCATATTGGCCTCACCAATTTGCAGTCCCACCAGCAATGTACAAGTGTACCCTTTTCCCCACATCCTCGCCAGCACTTATTGTTGTTTGACTTCCTAATGGCTGGTATCTTAGGGTGGTTTTGATTTGCATTTCTCTAACTGCTAGAGATGGTGAGCATTTTTTCATGTACTTGTTGATTGATTGTATGTCCTCTTCTGAGAAGTGTCTGTTCAGGTCCTTGGCCCATTTGTTGATTGGGTTATTTGTTATCTTATTGTTTAATTTTTTGAGTTCTTTGTATATTCTGGAAATTAGGGCTCTATCTGAAGTGTGAGGAGTAAAGATTTGTTCCCAGGATGTAGGCTTCCTATTTACTTCTCTTATTGTTTTTGTTGCTAAGAAAAAACTTTTTTGTTTAAGTAAGTCCCATTTGTTTATTCTTGTTATTAACTCTTGGGCTATGGGCGTCCTATTAAGGAATTTGGAGCCTGACCCCACAATATGCAGATTGGAGCCAACTTTTTCTTCTATCAGGTGCAGGGTCTCTGATTTGATATCAAGTTCCTTGATCCACTTTGAGTTAACTTTTGTGCATGGCGAGAGAAAGGGATTCAGTTTCATTTTGTTGCATATGGATTTCCAATTTTCCCAGCACCATTTGTTGAAGATGCTATCCTTCCTCCATTGCATGTTTTTAGCCCCTTTATTAAATATAAGAAAGTTGTAATTTTGTGGATTGGTTTCTGTGTCCTCTATTCTGTACCATTGATCCACCTGCCTGTTTTGGTACCAGTACCACGCTGTTTTTGTTACGATTGCTTTGTAGTACAGTTTGAACTCTGGTATCGCTATACCTCCAGATTCACACTTCCTGCTTAGAATTGTTTTTGCTATTCTGGGTCTTTTGTTATTCCATATGAATTTCATGATTGCTTTATCTATTTCTACAAGAAATGCCATTGGGATTTTGATTGGCATCGCATTAAACCTATAGAGAACTTTGGGTAATATCGCCATTTTGATAATGTTAGTTCTGCCTATCCATGAACAGGGTACATTTTTCCATCTTCTTAGATCTTCTTCTATCTCTCTCTTTAGGGTTCTATAGTTTTCATTGTATAAATCTTTCACCTCTTTTGTTAGGTTGATTCCCAAGTATTTTATTTTTTTTGAGGATATTGTGAATGGGGTGGTTTTCCTCATTTCCATTTCAGAAGTTTTGTTGCTGATATACAGGAATGCCTTTGATTTATGTGTGTTGATTTTATATCCTGCCACTTTGCTGAATTCATTTATTAACTCTAGCAGTTTCTTTGTAGACCCTTTTGGGTCTGTTAAGTATATTATCATGTCATCCGCAAATAGCGATAATTTAAGTTCTTCTTTTCCTATTTTTATGCCTTTAATTTTTTTTGTCTGTCTAATTGCTCTGGCCAGTATTTCAAGAACTAAATTGAATAGAAGTGGTGAGAGAGGGCATCCCTGTCTTGTTCCAGATTTTAGAGGGAATGCCTTCAGTTTTTCACCATTTAGAATGATGTTAGCCTTAGGCTTAGCATATATAGCTTTTACAATGTTGAGGTAAGTTCCTGTTATCCCTAGTTTTTCTAGTGTTTTGAACATAAAGGGATGCTGTACTTTGTCAAGGGATGCTGCATTTTCTGCATCTATCGAGATGATCATATGGTTCTTATCTTTAAGTCTATTGATGTGGTGAATAACATTTATTGATTTCCGTATATTGAACCAGCCTTGTATCCCAGGGATGAATCCTACTTGATCATGGTGCACAATTTTTTGATGTGCTTTTGCATTCGATTCGCCAGGATTTTATTGAGAATTTTTGCATCTAAGTTCATTAGAGATATTGGTCTATAGTTTTCTTTCTTTGAAGTGTCTTTGTCTGGTTTTGGGATCAGGGTTATGTTGGCCTCATAGAATGAATTTGGAAGAGCTCCTTCTTTTTCTATTTCTTGAAATAGCTTGAAAAGTATTGGTATTAATTTTTCTTTTAAGGTTTTGTAAAACTCTGCTGTATACCCATCCGGTCCCGGGCTTTTCTTAGTTGGTAGTCTTTTGATGGCCTCTTCAATTTCTTCTTTTGTTATTGGTCTGTTTAAATTGTGTGTGTCTTCTTGACTCAATCTGGGCAGATCATATGACTTAAGAAATTTATCGATATCTTCACTATCTTCTATTTTATTGAAATAGGGTTTCAAAATACTTTTTAATTATCTTCTATATTTCTGTAGTATCTGTTGTGATATTGCCTTTTTCGTCCTGTATGCTAGTAATTTGCATTCTCTCTCTTCTTCTCTTCGTTAGCATGGCTAAGGGTCTGTCGATCTTATTTATTTTTTCAAAGAACCAACTTTTAGTTTTATCAATTTTTTCAATGTTTTTTTTTGTTTCAATTTCGTTGATTTCTGCTCTGATTTTAATTATTTCTTGTCTTCTGCTATATTTGCTGTTGTTTTGCTCTTCCTTTTCTAAGGTTTTAAGATGTAGTGTGAGTTCATTTATTTGTTGTTTTTTTTTCTTTTTTTGAGGAATGAACTCCAGGAAATGAATTTCCCTCATAAAACTGCTTTCATTGTGTCCCATAGATTCCGGTATGTTGTGTCTGTATTTTCGTTTATCTCTAGGAATTTTTTGATTTCCTCCTTTATATCTTCTGTAACCCATTGATCATTCAGTAACATATTGTTCATTTTTCCAGGTGATGCAGGATTTTTCCTTCCTTCTTTTATCATTGATTTCCAGTTTCATTCCATTATGGTCAGATATGGTGCATGGTATTATCTCCACACCTTTATATTTACTGAGAGTCGCCCTATGGCATAATATATGGTCTATCTTTGAGTAGGATCCATGTGCTGCTGAGAAGAATGTGTATCCACTTGATGACGGTTGATATATTCTAGCTTTTAGTATTCTCTCCTTGTCCTGTATGTTAGCTATCTTCATAATTATGTGTCTTGCAGTTGGTCTATTATAGTTTTGGATGTTTGGGGTCCTGTAAGCTTCCAGGATTTGGCAATCCATTCCATCTTTCATCTCTGGGAAGTTTTCTAGTAATATCTCATTTAGTATGCTATCCATTCCTTTGTACTGATTCTCTGTGCCTTCTTCTATCCCAATGACTCTCAAATTTGGTCTTTTGATGAGATCCCATATCTCTTGGATAGATTGCTCGTGAGATTTCAGCATCTTTTCTGTGTTGACTATATTCTTTTCAATTTGATAAACGTTATCTTCATTATCTGATGTTCTGACTTCTACTTGATCTAGTCTGTTTGTAGTATTCTCATTAGCACTTTTAATCTGATTTATGGTTTCTTGCATTTCTATGATTGCAGCTTGATTTTTTTTAACACCTCTATCTCCTGATAAAGCTCATTCTTTGCGGATTGAATTTGTGTGGTTAGTTCCTCTTCAAAATATACTTTCAATGCTTGGATTTGCTGTCTCATGTCTTCTCTAATATTTTGTTCCATCTGAATTAGGTATGCCTTGATTTCTTTCCCTGTCCATGTTTCTGATTCTTCTAGGTCCTCCTGTATATTTAGGTTGTCCTGCATTGTTTGTAACCCTTTTTTCCCTTGTTTTTTCATATTGTTCACGTTGCTTTCCAGCTCTGTTTGACTGCTTAGTAACTGCTTTCTCCTATACATTTGTTTTGGCTTTGTATATCTCTGTTGTCTCTCTTTTGTGGTGGGAGATTATGCCTAGAAATGTTGGGCTTTGTTGTACTTTAAAGCTGATTCATTCAATTCATATAAGGCTTCTAGGTTCTGTATGCATATAATGTTTTGCTGTTTGTTCTTAGGACTATATGTTTAGGTTGGGTGCTCTGGTGGTACGATGGTTAGTATGTCTTGGCTACTTTAGAAGATTGCTCCACTGAAGGTGGATACTACCAGGCAATTGAATCAGGGTGTTGGTAGTAGCTAGGTATTTAGGAGTCTTATAGACAGCCTCGAGACATTCACCTATTTGCATTTAGACAATTACACACAATGGAAGATGTAATGCTTGGGAAGAGAGTTGGGGGTTAGGGGAATAAAGGTGCTGTTAAAAAGAAAAAAGGATAGAGGGAGAGATAGATTAGAGGGGAATGAAAAGAACAATAAAACTTGAAATGGGATAGAAAGAGAGAAGGAAAAGGGGAGAAAGGAACAGGGAGAGAAGAAGGAGAGAAAAAAAATATTGACAACAGCAACAACAACAACAAAAAAATTAAAGTCTTAGAGATCCACCTTCCTCTCTTCCAGTAGGCTGTGCTGTGCCCTCCAAGCGGAGCGTCTGCTCTCTTCCTGCTGAGAGCTATCTCTGTAGGGCGTCTCCTGGGGGTCTCTCAGACTTGTCAGTCCAGAGCCATTTCACTTCTCCAGCTCTTAACCCCCTTCCTCCTGCCAGCCTGCCACCCAGGTCCTGTTCCCCAGAAGTGACTCCCCCGAGGTCTAGTTACACTTGCAGCACCACCCCGTGTCCCTTTTAAGCCCCAGTGCTGTGATAAACTGGCGGCTAAGACCTTGGGGTTCACCGCTGGTGATATGTGGGGCTGGGGGTCTGGGATCCCCTCTGCTTCCCTACGGACACGACCCCTGAGAAGTCAATGAAGTTTCCTGGCTGCTTGTATCAGAATGGGGAGTCAAGCACCTGCTAAAGTGGATTCTGCTGGGAAGGAATTCCGCCGGCCAAACTCCGATGACGTCACCTCTCTGCTATGGCGGGCCCCAGGCTCCTTGCCCGAGTGTCTGAGGGGAGGGGTGGGACTGGTCCGGCCCGGTTCGCCTCAGTTCCTGGCTTGTGGAGGCTTGGCTAAAGACTTCTTCCTGCCAAGCTGTGTCTCGGCGTCTAGCAGGACCCAGTCACTTTGGCTGCAGGCGGGTGGACTGATCTGCAGCTGTGCCCGTGGTGCGCGGACTGTGGCTGTTGGATTTGGAACTCCGCATCTCTGGCAGGGTCCCACTCATCCGGGTCACACAGACGCTTCAAAAAAATCCTAGTAGCTCCCTGGCAGTCTCTCTTCAGTGGAATTTTGCTAGGAGAATCTCTGTTGGTAGAATCCAAGAGTTATCCTTGCGACTTTATGATCCCATCACTGGGAGTGCATTAAAAGCGCAGCCTCTCTGCCCGCCACGATGTTGGATCCCCCCAAAGATATTCTTTACAGAGGTAGAAAACACAGTTATGAATTCATTTAGAAATGTAAGAGACCAGAATAAATAAAGCAATCTTTAACAAGAAAAGTGAAAGCAAGATACATCACAATACCAGACTTTAACCTATGCTAAAGAACTATAATAACAAAAACAACATGGTACTGGGACCAAAACTGACATAAAGACCAGTGTAATAGAATAGAAGACACAGAGACAAACTCACGTAACTGCAGTTTTCTCATACTAGACAAAAGTGCCGAAAATATATCATGGAGAAAAGATAATCTTTTTTCCAAATGGTTCTGGGAAAACTTGAAATTCATATGTAGTACAATTGAATTTAATCCCTGTCTCTCACCCTGAACAAAACTCAACTCTCAATGTGGCTCAAAGACCTAGGAATTAGCCGGTTAAGGTGATGCACAGCCGTATTCCCAGTAGCTCTCCAGGCTGAGGCAGGAGGATCATGAGTTCAAAGCCAACCTCATCAACAGCGAGGCTCTAAGCAAATCATTGGGACCCTGTCTCTAAATAAAATAAAAAATAGTGCTGGGGATGTGGCAAGTGGTCAAGTGCCCCTGAGTTTAATCTCTGGTACCTGTCAACCCCCCAAAAGAGATCTAGGTATTATATTAGAAACTCTGCAACCACTAGAAGAGAATGTAGGCATAACACTCCAACATGTCAGTGCAACAACTGACTTCCTTAATAAGACTCCTAAAGTGCAAAAAATTTTAAAAAACTCAATAAATGAGATGGCATTCAATTAAAAAACTTCTTCACAAAAAAATAAAAACAAAACAAAACAACAACAACAACAACAACAAAAAGAGGGTGAAGAGAGAGCCTACAGAATGGGAAAAAATCATTGCCATCTGCTCATCAAATAAGGCATTAATATCCAGAATATACAAAGAAGTAAAGAAACAAAAACAAAAACTCAACACCAAAAAAAAAACCCCAAATAATCCAATCAATAAATGAGCAAAGGAACTAAATGGAAATTTCTCAAAAGAAAAAAATATTAATAGTCAATGAATATTTGAAAGAAATGTTCAGCATCTCTAGCAACTAGAGAAATGCAAATTAACCCTACCCTGAGATTTCATCTCACTCCAATAAGAATGGCAATTATCAAGAATAAATATTTTTATCTAATCTTATTTAACAGGAAGATGATTCAATGATAAATGCAATGCATGTACAATATGGCAATATTAGAGATTATATGGAAAGGAATTACAGTAAAACAGAGACTTGATGAGAGGGTAGTTATGTAAGCCATTCCTCAGGGACATAAAATTGTAAGTCCAGCATGTTCTAAAATAATGGTAATAGCTTAAGTATAAACTAGCTTATGGCCAAATATTTAAACATCTTATACTTCATTCCAATATCAGGTGAAGACTGAAGACTGATTGCTAAATCCAGGCTAAGTTTAAAATATTATGTTCTGATATTATTTGTGTATTTTTATTATAAAAATATCTACTTTAATGCAAAAAAAAAGAATAAAAATACCAATAAATGTGGCAAGAGTATGTTTGTTTTTGGTGAGACTGCAAATTAACACAACCCCTCTAGAAAGCAGTAGGAGGATTCCTCAAAAAACTAGGTTCTATTCTAGGAATAGAATAGAATAATAATAATAAATAATAAAATAAATAATAAATAATAAAATAGGTGAGCCAATTATTCCACTCCTCATTATATAGGCAAAAACTTTAAAATATATAGCAGTGATGCAGACACATCAATATTTATAGCAGCACAATTCACTAATAGCCAACTTAGGTGTCATTCAATAGAGGAGTAAATAAAGAAAATGGGGTATATATACAAAATGGAGTATTACTCAGTCATAACGAAAAATGACATTATGCCATTTGCCAGTACATGAATGTCACTAGAGACTATTATTCTAAGTGAAATAATAGAATCATAAAATAATAAATAATAAAAGGTCAAATACTTTTGATGATATGTGAAAGCTAATCAAAAATGGGTGTGGGGAACAAAAATAATAGAAGAATAAATCATTGGAGTGGATGAAGGGGAATGAAGGGAATGGAAGAGTCATGTGATAACAAAAGACTGCAGAATAAACCTGCCCTAACTTTTCTGTGTACATGCATGAATATACCACAATTAATCTCATCATTATGTCTATTCTTAAGACACTAATTAAAAAAAGTAAAGAGCATAAAGGTCAATGTAATAGAGGAATGGGAATAGGAGAAGGGAGGAAGAGAAGGAAAGGGGAAGTACTGGAGACTCAGAACAAATTATATTCCATGCTTATAAAATTTTGTCAAAATGAACCCCAATATTATGTATAAATAAAAAGATCCAATAAAAATTATTTTTCCTATTTTACACAAGATATTCTAAGGCTCAGAGTGTATCTTGTCCAAGTTTATAGATCTCTAGTTGTTTAGAAGTAAATAAACATTAAAATTTACCATATGATCTTGTTTAATACATTGAAGAATTTTGCACTATTTAATATAAAATTAAATTATTTAAATTTTAAAACAGAAATGATCAGTTCTATATAGAAACTCTCATATTTATTGAAGAAATAACAGTGTATTTTGCATACGCTTTAAAATATATTTTATTAAATATGGAGAGAAGGATGAACATATAGATTTTCAAAATGTCAATAACTTTAAATGTTTGTAATGGGTATATCAGTGATTCATTGTGTTGCTATCTCGAGTTTGTCAAACTCTTCAATTTTTTCATGACAATAAATTAAATGTATAACTATATGCATGTATATGTGTGTATGTATGTATATATGTTTTCTATAAAAATAAAAATTTAACTCAGAAAACTGAATAAAGCCTTTTACATGTATAAAGATAATGGTTTTTAAAATTCAGAAATTTATATGTCTTTGTGTTATAAAACATAACATTTCGATAAGAAGCCACAATCATTTAAATGGTGAATTTTACCTTCTTTAAAATGTATGTATATGTGTACATTCATGGGCATGTATATGTACATAAATATAATGTTTTATGGAACATAGAAAGTTTTGACACAAGAAAAACGTATTGTTGTAGGAAGGTTGAAAAGTATATAAAATATTCCCACATAAATAGAATGTACATTGAACATTTCATGATTTGAATTTTGGATGTGTTTTATCATAAACACCTTATTTATTGACCATAATAATAAAATAGGCTCCTAGAACTTGGCAGAATATTTTGAAATATTTGTTATTTTTCATCATAAAGTATCAGGTAAATATTTAATCATTTATTAAGTTGTTCTTATCTGAAAATAGTCACCATCTCACATCATGTCTCAGTCATGACAAATTTCCATCATAAGCAAATAGATGCATTTCATGTAGTAGCACCTTTAGAGATCAAAGCTTTGGTTATACTCAGACATGTGTTGAACAATCATTAATGGAGGAATTTAAGAATAAAAAATACTCATTGGCATTTTTCCACTAAATGATGTAAGTAGAGCAAAGCACTGGTATTGCCTTAATAATTGAGCAATGTATAGTAAGCCTTTCATTTAGACACTGAAACATAATAGTTAGACATACTTCTAAAACTGGCCTATTATATCACCTTAAATTCAATGAAGATGAGTTAACTTAAGATCAACTAATCATTATGAGAAAGAAGTTCTTAAGATTCATGAAATTAGGCTGGGGATGTGGCTCAAGTGGTAGCGCGCTCGCCTGACATGCGTGCGGCCCGGGTTCAATCCTCAGCACCACATACAAATAAAGATGTTGTGTCTGCTGAAAACTAAAAAATAAGTATTAAAAAATTCATGAAATCTAGTTTAGCTTTTTGTAATCACTTCCTCTAGGTGAATATTGCCTTTTTTCCATTAAATATTTTAAAAACTAATTCAACATATTGAGTTTTCTAACTACAGGTACCATCCAACACTAAAGAAGTATTACTCTTTGAAAAAATTTCTAAAATATTTGAATGGCTTGAATGAAGAAAATAATGAGACTATCTAGAAAACATTATGGGTAAGTGACAAAGATTATGAAAATAGAATATGGTGGTTTAAGTGATAAACATAGAAAAAATAAAAATAACAAATAAAAATGTTGAACATTGTCCTGAGTTCATGAGAGTAGGGAACTGATAAGACAAGATTATATATTTTAGGTCCTTTACATGAAAATTAGGTTTACGAAGCAAATCTTTGCCTACACATCACAGGCTGCACCCCAGATGTTGATGTAGTTGTTTTGCAAACACGAATCATTGGTCATTAGAATTATATTAGAATTTCAGAAGACTAAAACAGTGAATGACCCAATGTATTAGTAATTTACACTATTAAATCAAAGAGACAATTTATTCCTTTAAAACAGCTAACTGTTGCTAAGTGTCATCTGAAGTTTTACTTTATAGTATATTTATAAATGAGTTTTGCTTGGAAACAGCACATATTCTTATCAAAAACAGCTTAACATTTCTTGCAGCTATGACAACAACTTTGAAATCACAATGAGAGATCAAAGTAATGATTTGTAGCTTAAAAGGGCTCTGTGATGAGCAAAGGATATGCCATAAGAACACTGACAGAACTATAATGGACATTCAATTTCATAAGCAAAGATAGCTGGAGATTTTTTTTGGTTAAGCTTGGATTCATTTTAAAAAGCATATGCTAGCTAGCTAAATTTTATTCAACCAGAAAGAAAATATAAGGTAAAACTCTACAAATAAAAGTCAAAATATATCATTTACTCATATTTACATTTCCAGAGTATTATATTAGCATTCACTTGAACAATCTTACATAGAAAGAATTTATTTCTTCAAATTATCTCAATGGTTTAATTATCTATATAAGTCTTTCCAGAATGTTCTTCACTGTGTACAAGAAGACAGCTATCTGTACTTGAGACTGGGAAATTTATATATTTTTACTATATGTCATATGAAAACTGATCATAATATAATTTTATCTTTATTCTTCCTGCACCTAGCATATCAATCCTGGTTCACATTTAAATTAGTGTAAAATAAAACATGTAAGATAAACAAAATATAATATATGAATAGTATAGCATATTACATAAGTAATAATTAATCTTACCAAGTAAGTGACAAACCTCTGAAATTAAAACTACAGAACATTAAAGAAAGAAATCAAAGAAGTCCTCAGAAGATGGAAAAAAAATCCATGTTCATAAACAGGCAGAGTTAATCTTCCCAAATGGCCATGTTTTCAAAAGCAAGCTGCAGTTACAATGTTTTCCCCCTGAAGATACCAATGATCTTCTTCAAAGAACTAAAAAATTGTCCTAAAACCCATTTGGAAGAATAAAAGACCCAGAATAGCCAAAGCAACATTAGAACAATGCTGGAGGCATCAGAATACTGGATCCTCAAATTACATTGCAGAGTTACAGTAACAGAAACAGCATGGTATTGGCATATAAACAGATATGAAGACCAATGAAATAGAATAAAGCACACAAAGGAAACCCCACATAAATACAGTTATCTGTGCCTTGTCTAAAGTGCCAAAATATACAATGGAGTAAAGAGAGCCTTTAAATTTGATGGTGCAGGGAAAACTGCTTATCCATTTGAATAACTTAATGAATTCCTATCTCTTACCATGATCTAGAAAGTGCATCAAAAACCTAGAGAGCTATAGGAACTAGACCAGAAACACTGTAACTGTTAGAACACTCCAAAATTTTGGTACAGGAATCAACTTCCTTTCTCAATGAAATTCCTGAAGCTCAGGAAATAAAGCCAAGAATCAATAAGTGAGACAGTTTCAAATTAAAAAGCTTCTGCACAGCAAATGGAAAAAAATAAAAGCATTAAAAGAAGACTGAAAGAATGGGAGAGAAAACTTTAACAACCACTCTTCCAATAGGAGATGAATAGAAAAAGAACTCATGAAACTTCACACCAAATTATCAAACAAATAAATTGGCAAATGAGATAAATGGATTTTTCTCAAAAGAAAAAATACAAATGACCAACAAACTTATGAAAAACCATTTAGCATTCTTAGCAATAAAGGAAACCCAAAACAATATTTGTCAGGGTTTTTAGCCCACTGTTCCCTCCTGACCTGCGGGAGAGATTGGGGGAACACACCCGGACCAGGATGGCCAAGAAAGGTAAAGGTCCACTGGCTGCCCACACCCAGCCCTCCCTTGCAGGAGGTCAATCAGACTCACCAGGGAGAACAGTCAAAGCAGAATCTCCTTTATTGAGAAAACACACACAGCTAATATAATGTACAGCAGGGTGGGGAGAATTTACATCTACACCCATCCTACAGGCAGTAATGGGAGATAGGAGCTGTCTGATCTGTCCATGAGGGCAGAAGGGTTCTGAGCCTATCCTAGAGGTGGTCTGATTCTTCATCACAACCCACAGCAATGCCTTCTGGCTAATTGCTAGGTGCTCTCTTAGCCACATGTGGCCCCAGGACTGGGAAGTGGGTAGCAGCCAGCAAGTTAAGTTTCCTCTTTTCTGATGCAACATGCCCCATGTTGCAACATGCCCCATGTTACATCATGCCCTAAAAATATTTTTTTTAATTAAATCATATGGAGTATCTTTTCTGATAATATGCAATAAAACTAGAAATGACAAACAAGAAAAACTTTAGAAACTATTAAAATATTAAAATTAAGCTACTTTATTTGGATCAACCATTGGATCAAGGAATAAATGAAAAAGACAATTTTTTAAATTCTTGAAAAAAAATGAAAATAGAGATACAACAGAGCAAAACAACTGGGATACATCAAAACAGTACTAAGAAAGAAATTTACACTGATAGTGCATACAATAAAAAGTATATCAAACAGGCAATCACTAAATAAAGGAATTTAAAATCTTTATAAAATTCTGAGAAAAAAATACATGTGGAAGGACTATACCTTACCATCTTAAAGGTAAAGTAAACCAACAGAAAACATTATAAAAAAATAAGGAAATGCTGAAAAGTTTTGTTATAAAATTTGGGACATGGCAAGAATACCTATTTTTATCACTTTAATTGTAAGTAGTACTGGGAGTCCTGGTCATAAGCAGGAGAAAGAAAAAAGGACATTCAAATTCAAAATCAGAATGTAAAATTGTCACTGGTTTTATATAACATGATATTATATATAGTAGAAACCTAAATACTTCACCAAAAATCTTAGAACTAATTAATAAATTTCCAGGATATAAAATCAACACAAAAATCATTAGAGTTGCTATATGCCAGTAATGAATCATCTAAAGTAAAAATCAAAAAAGGAATTCTATCTCTAATACCTAAAAATTCTCTAGCAATAAATTTAATAAAAAATAAAAGATCCCTCTAATAACAATTATGAAACATTTGAGAGAATAATTGAAAAATACATGTAGAATGATATATATGCCAGATTCTTGGATAGTTAAAATGTCCATAAAGTCAAAATTGATTAACACATTCAAATAAATCCCTATTGAAATACCAAAGGCATTGCTCAAAAAAAAAAAAAAATCAAACAAACAAAAAGTACTAAATTTTTTAAGGTACTAGAAAACAAACTCAATAAGCCAGAGGTATCTTGAGCAAAAGGGAAATGTAGGAGGCATTCCACAACCTGACTTCAAAATATACTACAAAGCTAGAGTAATCAAAACAACAGATTTTGGAGATAAATAGACACAGACAAATGGAATGTAATGGAGAGTCCAGAAGGAAACTCATGCATATCTGTAGTCAACTGATTTCCCCAAAAGGTTCTATAAACATGTGTTGAGTAAAGAACACTCTTTTTCAATGAATGGTTCTGGATAAATTAGATATCAAAATGCAGAAAAATTCAACTAGATTTCTATAGCTCATCAATTATGAAAAAATTATTTACAGTGTATTAAAGACTCAAATCTGAAACTTATGTTAGAAGAAACATAGGGGGAATATTTTCTGACATGGGAATGTTTAAAGATTTTTTGCATAAAACTAAAATATGTGAAAAGCTAAAACTTAGAAGCTTCTGTACAACAAAGGGAAAAACAGAGAGAAGAGAAAATTTATATTATGTGAGACAATATTTCCATACCATGCATCTGACAAGGAGTTGATAATAATAATATCTAAGGAAGTCCCACCCCACCAAAAAAAAAAACCTTAAAAATGAGCAATGCTTCTATGTCAGGGTTTTTAGCCCCCTCTCTTCCCTCCTGGGAGAGATTGGGGGAGCACACCCTGACCAGGATGGCCAAGAAAGGTAAAGGTCCACTGACCGCCCACACCCAGCCCTCCCTCGCATGAGGTCAATCAGAGGCGCCAGGGAGAACAGTCAAAGCAGGATCTCATTTATTGAGAAAACACACACAGCTAATATAATGTACAGGAGCCAATCAGGGTAAAGGTCAGCAGGGTGGGGAGAGTTCACGGGTACACCCATCCTCCAGGCAGTAATGGGAGACATGAGCTGTCCATGAGGGCAGAAGGGTTCTGAGCCTATCCAATTCTTCATCACAATCCACAGCAATACCTTCTGGCTGATTGCTAGGTGCTCTCTTAGCCACATGTGGCCCCAGGACTGGGAAGCAGGTAGCAGCCAGCAAGTTGGGTTTTCCTCTTTTCTGATGCAACATTCCCCATGTTACATCATGCCCTACAGTTCTATGTGTATATTTCTTTTAAAAAGACACTGAAATGGCCAACATGTATATTAAATGGTGCTCAAAATTACCAATCATCAGAGAAATGCAAATCAGAACTAAAATGATATATCCTCTCATCCAACTAGGAATGGATCTTTTCAGCAAAAAACAAAGATAAAAACTGCCAATGAATATGTGGGAAAAAAGTGAACCCATGAACATCAGTAATTGGAATGTAAATTAGTACAACCAATATTAAAAAGCAGTGTGGTGGTTCTTTGAGAAGTTAATAATAGAAATACAATATTGCCCATCAATTGAACTAATGAGTATAGAGCCAAAGGGAATGAACTCAGTATGATGAAGAGACATCTGCACTCCCATGTTAATTGTAGCACTATTCACAGTAGCCAAGACATGGAAAAATGGATGTGTTCCTAAACTGATGAATTAATGAAGAAAATATGGTACATATACACAATATTGTTCAGTCATGAAATGAATTAAATGCTGTCATTTGTTTTGTTTTTGTTGTAAGATGGACACAATATCTTTATTTATTTTATTTATTTTTATGTGGTGCTAAGGATCAAACCCAGTGTCTCACATGCACAGGCAAGTGCTTTACCACTCAGCTATATACCCAGCCCCAAAATAAATACTGTCGTTTGTGGTAACATAGATAGGACTAGAGGTTATGTTAAGTGAAGTAAGACAAGCACAGAAATAAGTGTATATATACATTCCACTGATATGTGGAATTTAAAAAAGTTGTCCTCACAGAAATTGTCTCACGTACACAAATAATGAAGTACACAAATGACAAATGATGAGAATTCAATAGCAGACTGATAACCACTGAGTGACATCTGCAGCTTTTAATTTTTTTTTTAATTTTGAGGAAAGGTCTTGCTAAATTGATTGGAGGATCACTAAATTGTTCTGAGGCTGGCCTTGAACTTGTGATTCTTCTGCTGGGATCATAGATGTGGTCAAAAAGCCTTGTTATAGGATGTGTCTTTAAGAATATTTAATGTAGACCCACCTGTAGTGCAGCCCCAGGCCTAGGACCACCCAACCAACCAGCAGACCCACAACAGAGTCTTCCACTGAGTTGGCAAGTACTATACCTCACTTCCAGGAGCCATGCCCCCAAGATCAGCCTTCTCACCCTGAAAACCTTCACCATCCTGAGGGTGGAGATACCAGAAAACAACAGACAACTCCACCTATTGGAAGAGAAGGGAAGCTAGAAAGATACTGATCTCCAACAAAAACTATCCTTGTATCTTCCTTCAAGATTTTTTTTTCTCTCTCTCTGTTCTAACATCCTCACATCCCCAACATTTGTGAAATCAAGTACTTTCCAAGAATTACGCTACTGAGGACCGGGATATCTGAGTAGTATATTACAGTGTTGTATATACTTTTATCTTCTATTTTTACATTTTTTAATTTTCTTAATATTTATGTTAGTTTGCTTCTTGTACTCTACTGTCTTCCACTTACTTGTCTCAACTAAATTACTTTATCTCTCTTCTCCTGCTATTAACTGACTTCTTTAGATTCCTCTTCCGTACTTTCTAAGATCTAATAACTCTATGTTCTCACATCCTACCCCTCAACATCTCATCCAAAACATCAACCCCAGTTTTTTGTCCACCATCGGAATCTGTAGACCCTTTTGCAAACCTATTGTTTATATATAACATAATAATTGAACTTCCAATTCTGCATATTGTAACAAAACTATAAACATTTTAATAGCAGCTATTTAGTTTACAGTTATATATTATCTGTATTGGGATCTGTTCACATTGTTCTCCCCCTTATAGGAGAGGTATTAGAAACCAGTAGGGACACTAAAAGCACATAGGGTAAAGACTTTAGCACCTCAAATCTGCAGTACTAGAAGTGAAGACACATGAACAATTTGAAAAAACAAGGGAATAAAGTGTCCCAACAAACCAGGGTATTACATTATTAGAATCCATGGCCAGCATAACAGAAGAAATGACAGAGAAGGATTTCAGAATGTACATAATTAAAATGTTCTGTGAATTAAAAGGTGATTTAAAAGAGAAAATGCAGACTACAAAATATCATTTTGATAAAGAGCTACATAAGCTAATACAGGAAGCAAAAGCATTACTTCAATAAGGAGATAGAGTTTCTGAAAAACAAAGAAACAGACATCATTGAAATGAAAGACACAATAAATCAAATGAAAAGCTCAATACAAAGCATCACAAACAGATTAGATCACTTGAAAAACAGGACCTCAGACAATGAAGACAAAATATGTAATCTTGAAAAGAATGCTGACAAAACAATGAAGATGGTAAGAAACCATAAGCATAACATTTAAGAACTATGGAATAACATAAAAACACCAAATTATAAGAATTATTGGGATAGAGAAAAGCATAGAATTACAAACCAAAAAAAATTAATGATCTATTCATTGAAGTAATATCAGAAAATTTTCTAAACCTGAAAAATGAATGGGAAAATCAAATACAAGGGGCTTAAAAGACACCAAATGTAGAAAATAACAACAAATTCAAACCAAGCCACATTATAATGAAAATATCTGGCATTCAAAATAAGAAGAGAATTTTAAAATACACAAGACAAAGGAATCATATTACATAATAGGGGAAAAAGGATATCTGCAGATTTTTCAACCCAGACCCAGAAAGCTAGAAGATGCTGGAACAACATATACCAAGAGCTGAAGGAAAATGAATGCCAACAAAGAATCTTATATCCAGCAAACTTAAGCTTTAGATTTGATGATAAAATAAAAATCTTCCATAATAAACAAAAGTTAAAAGAATTTACAACTAGAAAGCCTGTACTGCTTGGCTTGCACGACATCCTTGGCAAAATATTCCATGAGGAGTAAATAAAAAACAACAATGAAAATTATCAAAAGGAGGTATTATATTAAAGGAAATAATAATAAAAGGAGAAAGCAATTAAATAGTAAAAATAAATTAAAATGATCGGGAATTCAAATTATTTCTCAATAATAAGCTTGAAAGTTAATGGTCTAAACTCAGAAAACAAAAGACATAGACTGGTAGATTGTATTTGTTTTTTTAAAAAAGACCCAACAATATGCTGTCATCAAGAGACTCATCACATAGGAAAGACAATTTCTATGGAGACTGAAGGTGAAAGTTTGGAAAAAATCATACCCCTCAGATGGACAGCACAAGCAAGCAGGTGTTTCCATCCTCATATTAAATAAAGTGGACTTTAAGCAAAAGTTAATCAAAAAGAATAAAGAAGGACACTTCATCTTTCTAAAGGGAGCCATTCATCAACAAAACACAACAATTATAATTATATAGGCCCCAATTGAACAAGATCAAATACCTTATTCTAAAATATGGACAATATTATTTGAGCTGCAATATATCTAAAATGTCTAACTAATTGTTAAATTAAAGTAGATAAACCAGGAGGGTAAAAACAATGGAAACAAATTGAATTAGCTTCTCTTTTCTTACTTTAACTTACAGAGATAATTGAACAGAGATGTTTTGGAGTAGTAGAAAAATAGGATTGACAAGGTATTGGGTAACTGTTGGTATTTTTTGTACTACCTTGGCTAAGTTCTGTGATATATATGTATCTTGGTCTTTCCTTCTAATAGAATAAATAAAGAATTCAGTTTGTTTAAAAATAAATGAATGAATAAATAAATAAATAAATATGTTTATAGGGCCCAAACAATGGAGCATCTCTGATCATCAAAAAAATTCTTCTCAAGTTCAGGAGTCAAATGGGCCACAACACACAAGAATTCTGGATGGCTTTAACACACCTCTTTCACCACTGGATAGATCTTCCAAACAAAAGCTAAACAAAGAAACTATAAAACTCAATAATACAATCAAGAACTCAGACTTAACAAACATATATAGAATATTCAATTCATCAACAAGTGAATACACTTTCTCTTCAGCAGCACATGGATTCTTCTCTAAAATGGATCATATATATGCCACAAAGAAACTATTGGCAAATACAAACAAATAAACTAACAAACAACAACAACAACAAACAGAGATGCTACGTGGCTTTCTATCAGATGATAATAGAATGAGATCATATATCAATGATAAAGTAAAAAATAGAAGCTATTCTCTCGGGGGTTTTTAGCTCCTTGTTCCCTCCTGACCTGTGGGAGTGATTGGGGGAGCAAACACTGACTAGGACGAACGAAGAAAGGTAGAGGTTGACTGGCCACCTACACCCAGCCCTCCCTTGTAGGAGGACAATCAGACACACCTGGGAGAACATCAAATCAGGATCTCCTTTATTGAGAAAACACACACAGCTAATATAATGTACAGGAGCCAATCAAGGTAAAGGTCAGCAAGGTGGGGAGAATTTACATCTACACCCATTCTACAGGCAGTAATGGGAGACAGGAGCTGTCTGATCTGTCCATGAGGGCAGAAGGGTTCTTAGCCTATCCTAGAGGTGGTCTGATTCTTCATCACAACCCACAGCAATGCCTTCTGGCTAATCTCTAGGTGTTCTCTTAGCCACATGTGGCCCCAGAACTGGGAAGCGGGTAGCAGCCAGCAAGTTAAGTTTCCTCTTTTCTGATGCAACATGCCCCATGTTACATCATGCCCTACACTACTCCAATACGTAAATTTAGATAATATGCTATTGAATGAACAATGTGTTGCATAAGTCATCAAATAGGAGATTTAAAACTTCTTAGAGGTAAAAAGGAACACTGAAACAACATATCAAAACCACCAGGACACTATGAAAGCAGTAGTAAGAGGAAAGTCTGTTGCATGGAGTTCATTTCTTACAAGAAGAAAATATCAACAAATAAATGACCTACTATTACATCTCAAAGTACTAAAAAAGAAGAACAAATTAACACCAAAAAGCAGTAGAAAACAGAAAAAATTAAAATCAGAGCTGACATAAATGAAATTGAAAGAAAAGAAACAATTCAAAGAATTGAATAAACAAATGTTGACCCTTTTACAAGATAAATAAAATTGATGAACCCTTAGCCATGTTAGTGAAGAGAAGGAAAAAGAAAAATTACTAACATCCATGATAAAAAAGAAAATATTATGATGGACACTACAGAATTACAGGGCATATTTAGAATTTTTTTTGAAAATTTGTACTCCAATAAAATAGAAAATATTGAAGGCATCAACACATTTCTAGAGATACGTGATTTGCCCAAACTAAATCAGAATAATATACACAAGATGAACAGGTCAGTTTCAAGCAATGAAATAGCAAATGCCACTAGAAGCCTACAAACCAAGAAAAGCCTGGGATCAGATGGATACATAGCTGAGTTCTACAAGACCTTCAATGAAGAATGAATACCAATACTCCTCAAATTATTCCATGGTATAGAAAAAGATAGAATACTTCCAAACTCATTCTATGAGGTCAATATCATCCTGATCTCAAAACCAGACAAAGACACATCAAAGTCACAAAACTTCAGACCAATATCTCTAATGAACATTGATATAAAAGTTTTCAATATATTTCTGACACATTGAATACAAAAACATATCAAAAAGATAGTGAACCATGATCAATAGGGCTTCATCTCATGGATGTAAGGTTGGTTCAGCATACAGAGCTCATGGCTGGAAATCTTGCTCATGCAGGAGCCTCAGTAGACCTTACCATCTTCTCCCTTCACTTAGCAGGGGTATCATCAATTCTAGGGGCAATTAATTTTATTACAACAATTATTAACATAAAACCACCTGCCATATCTCAATATCAGATCTCTGTTCATATGATCTGTGCTAATTACAGCAGTGTTACTTCTCCTGTCTCTTCCAGTTCTTGCAGCAGGAATTACAATACTTCTTACAGATCTTAACCTAAATACTGCATTTTTCAACCTCGCTGGAGGTGGGGATCCTATCCTTTATCAACATTTATTCTGATTCTTCAGACACCCTGATGTTTACATTCTCATCCTTCCAGGATTTGGTATTATCTCCCATATCGTAACATATTACTCAGGTAAAAAGGAACCATTTGGTTATATAGGAATAGTATGAGCTATAATATCCATTGGTTTCCTTGAATTTATTGTATGAGCACATCATATGTTCACCGTTGGAATAGATGTCGATACCTGAGCTTACTTTACATCCACAACTATAATCATTGCTATCCCTACAGGAGTAAAAGTTTTAACTGACGAGCAACCCTGCATGGAGGTAATATCAAATGGTCACCGGCAATACTATGAGCACTTGGCTTTATTTTTCTATTCACTGTAGGAGGCCTAATAGGAATTGTCTTAGCTAATTCTTCATTAGACATTGTTTTACATGACACATATTATGTTGTAGCCCACTTCCACTATGTTCTATCTATGGGAGCTGTTTTTGCCATCATAGGAGGATTGGTTCACTGATTCCCCCTTTTTTTTTGGCTATACACTAAATGATATATGAGCTAAAATTCATTTTACTGTAATGTTTGTTGGAGTAAATTTAACCTTCTTCTCTCAACATTTCTTAGGGTTATCAGGTATACCACGTCGATACTCTGACTACCCAGATGCATACACAGCATGAAATACTGTGTCTTCAATAGGCTCATTTATTTCCCTTACAGCTGTTATAATTATAATCTTTATAATTTGAGAAGCATTTGCATCAAAACGAGAAGTTCTCACTGTAGAGTTAACATCAACTAACTTAGAATGACTACACGTGTGCCCTCCACCCTACCAGAAATTTGAAGAGCCCACTTTTATTAAGACCTAACTTCCTAAAACTAGTTTCAAGCCAGCCTCATAACCATTATGACTTTCTTCATGAGGTATTAGTAAAATAATTACATAACTTTGTCAAAGTTAATTTATAGGTTAAATTCCTATATATCTCTATGGCATACCCACTCGAATTAGGATTTCAAGATACCACATCTTTCATCATAGAAGAGCTCTTACACTTTCACGACCATACTCTTATAATTGTGTTCTTAATTAGCTTTCTAGTCCTCTACATCATCTCATTAATATTAACTACAAAATTAACTCACACAAGTACCATAGATGCTCAAGAAGTAGAAACTATTTGAACTATTCTCCCCACTATTATTCTTATCCTAATTGCCCTTTCCTCTCTGCATATCCTATACATAATAGACAAAATTAATGACCCAAGAAATTCCACCAGAAAACTTTATGACTAGTAAATAAATTCAGCAAAGTAGCAGGGTATAAAATCAACACTTATAAATCAAAGGCATTTCTATATATCAGTGACAAATTCTCTGAAAGGGAAATGAGAAAAACTACCCCATTTATAATAGTCTGACAAAAACAAAATACTTGGAAATCAACTTAATGAAAGATGTGAAAAACTCTACAGTGAAAATACAGAATGCTAAAGAAAGAAATAAAAGAAGATCTTAGAATATTGATAGATTGTTGAGAGCCACAGCCAAAGGGGCCCCAGCAAACTTCCAGCTGCCAGCAAACTTCCAGCTGCCAGCAAACTTCCAGCTGCCATCTGATGATTGGCTCACAGCGGCCCCAGCAAACTTCTAGCTGCCAACTGATTGGCTCCTCTGCAGTGATGCTCATTTGGCTGTTTCCCCGCCGTTTCAGACAATGAAGCTGCTCATTGGGGGACTTTTTTTGGCTCTGCCCACACGACCCAGCCAATCAACCTCAAGAGCAGGAGGGGTGGGGGAGGTTGAAGAGGCTTGTGGGAAGCTGGTGGTGGCAGTTGGGCTCTGAAGGTTTTCCTGAAGAGCTGTGTGGTTTGGCGTGTGTGGTTCTAAAAATAAAGTTCATTTCTTGTGACAAGTGGCTCCTGAATTGTGCCCAGCCAGACTGTGGCATAAATGAAAATACAGAATGCTAAAGAAAGAAATTAAAGAAGATCTTAGAATATTGATAGATCTACCTTGTTCTTGGATAGGCAGAATTAATATTGTCAAAATGACCATACTACCAAAAGCACAATACAGATTTAATGCAACTCCAATCAAAATACCAATAACATTCCTCAAAGAAATAGAAAAAGCAGTCATTAAATTCATTTGGAAAAATAAGAGACCCAGAATAGATAAAGCAATACTTAGCAAGAAGAGTAAAGAAGGTATCATTGCTATACCAGACCATAAACTATACTACAGAGCAATAGTAACAAAAATGGCAGGGTGTTGGCACCAAAATAGATTTTTAGATACATATAATACAGAAAAGAAGACACATAGACAAACCTCAATAAATACAATTATCTTATATTAGACAAAGGCCAAAAAACATATATTAGAAAAAGGATGTCCTCTTTAACAAATGGTTCTGGGAAAACTGGAAATTCATATGCAACAAAATGAAATTAAGCCCCTATCTCTCACCATGCATAAAACTCAGCTCAAAGTATATCAATGACCTAGGAATTAGACCAGAGACCCTACACCTAATAGAAGAAAAAGTAGGTCAAATCTTCATCATAATGGATTAGACCCTGACATCCTTAACAAGACTTCTATAACACAAAAAATAAAATTAAGAATTAATAAGTGGGGTGAATTCAAACTAAATAACCTTTTCTCAGCAAAAGAAACAATCAGTGAGATGAATACAGAGCCTACAGAATGGGAGAAAAATTTACCATCCACAAATCCAACAGAGCACGAATCTGTAGGATATATAAATAACTAAAAAATCTTAACACCATTAAATAAATAAATAAATAACCCAATCAACAAATGGCCCAAGGTAACTGAACAGGCACTTCTCAGAGGATGATATACAATCAATCAACAAATATATGAAAAAATGCTCAACATCTTGAGCAATTAGAAAAATGCAAATTAAAAACTACTCTAAGATTTCTCTCACTCTACTCAGAATGGCAACTACGAAGAATACAAACAGCAATACTTGCTGACAAGAATGTGGAGAGAAATGCACACTCACACATTGCTGGTGGGATTGCAACCAATCTGGAAGGCTGTATCGAGATTTCTTGGAAAACTTGGAATGGAATCACCATTTGACCCAGCTATTCCACTCCTGGGTTTATACCCATAGAACTTAAAAACAGCATACTATAGGAACACAGCCACATCAATGTTTATAGTAGTACAATGCACAACAGCCAAATTGTGGAACCAACCTATATGCATTTCAGTAGATGAATGGACAAAGAAATTGTGTTATATATACACAATGGAATATTACTCAGCATTAAAAGAGAATAAAATCATGGCATTTGCTGGTAAATGGATGTAGCTGGAAAATATTATGCTAAGTGAAGGAAACCAGTCCCAAAAAACTAAATGGCAAATGTTTTCTCTGATATGAGAATGTTGATCCATAGTGTAGATGTAGGGGGCATGTAATGTATGGAGAAACTTTAGATACTGCATAGGGGAGGGAGGGTAAGTGTGGGGGCAGGGGAGTATGACAGAATAAGATGAACATTAGAATCCCAAGTACATGTATGAAGACATAAATGGCATGACTATTTTTTTGTAATGTTTTTTAAATTGTACATGAACACAATATCTTCATTTTTTAAATTTTTTTTTTGTGGTGCTGATGATCGAATTCAGTGCCTCACACATGCAAGACAACCACTCTACCTCTGAGCTACAACCTCAGCCCAGTGTGACTCTATTTTGTGTACAACCAGAGACATGAAAAATTTTGCTCTATATGTGTACTATTAATTGAAATGAATTCTGCTGCCATATATAACAAATTAGAATAAATAAATAAAGTTTAAAAAAAGAATGTTTAACGTGCACTTCAGAAAAATATATTCTCTGGTAGCATTGAGTAGTTTAATCTGTATATGAATCTTGGATTTAATTGTCTATATTATCCAAATCCTCTTTTTTTTCCTCTTGATTTTCTGTTTATTTGTTTTATTCACTTATGGAAATGGTGTTTTGAAATTTCTTACTATTATTGTAGATATATATATATATATATATATATATATATATATATATATATATATATTTAAATTCTGTCCAATTTAGGGTTTCTGATGTTTGGAACATATGTTTTAAAATTGTTGTATCATCTTGTTAAGTTTATCCTTTTATCATTATGTAATGTGGTTTTTCATCTAACACAGTGTATTTGGTATAATAGAACAGCAACTGCATCCCTCATTGGTTATTATTTTGTGGATTTCTTTTCTAACCTTTTATTTTCACACTAAATTTATAGACTGAAATTAGTGAGTTATATATAATATATTTGGATTATATTTTTATATCTATTCTTCCAATTTAAAATATTTAATTTTGAAGTTTAATTTCTATGCAAAATAATTATTGATAATCACTTACTTTGAATTCTACTTTTGTATATTATAATGTTTTGTTAATAATTTTATACTTTGCTGTCTTTTCTGTGTCAGTTGATTTTTACACTGTTATATTTTGTTCTTTGTCTTTTTTTGTATATTCTGTAGATATTTATGCTTATCATGAGGTATAACAATTATGCCCTAAATCTATGACTATCTACCATAAATATATTCTACGTTAACTTAAATAACAATCAAAATGCCTTTTAAACTTGGAGCTCATTTTGCCTCACTTAATGTTATAGAACCATAGATTGCATCTTTATTTATCACATGCCTATTAAAATTTATATTAATTTTTATGCATTTTAAAAAATATTTATAAAATATAAATTGGTGTTGTGAACCAAAGTACCAAAGAATCTTTTTTTAGACTTTCCATTTATTTATCTTTATTATTGAACTTTATATCTTCATATAGTTTCAAAACACTATCTACTATCTTCAAATTTAAAATTGAATCACTCTCTAGTATATTCTTACAGGGGGCACCCTCATTTTAATAAACTCCCTTCACTTTTACAAATCTTGGAGTGTCTTAATTTCTCCTTTATTTTCTCAGCAGAGCAGTACTAAATAAAGAATTATTGGTTGAGAGCTCTGGTGTCTGCCTGTCTGTCCATCTCTCTCTTTTTCTCCCTCAGTACCTTAAATAATGTATCATTCCATTACCCTGTCAACTGAAATATTTCAGGTAAGAAATCTGATAATCTTATTGGAGAGGTAAGTCACTTTTTTCATAGTAGTTTCAAAATGACCTTCATGTCTTTTGACAGTTTGAACAAAATACAAGTCATTATAGGGTTTTTTGACCTTAATCTACTTGGAATTAATTGAGATTTTTGGATATGTAGATCAATGTTTTCCTTCAAATTCTGGAACTATTCAGCCATTATCTCTTCAAAGAAAATAACTGTGTTTAACTGCTCTTTCCTTTCTCAAATGCCTATTGTGCCTGTTTTTGTAGACTTTTTTTTTCTGGTGTGACTAAAAAAACTGACCAGAACAATTTTAGAGAATGAAAAGTTTATTTGGGGACTTAGGGCTTCAGAAGTGTAAGTCCATAGACAGCTGGCTCCAGGCCTTGGGACTTGAGGTGAGGCAAAACAACATGGCAGAAGAGTAAGGCAGAGGGCAGCAGCTCACAAGATGAACAGAAAGCAAATACAGAGACTCCACTCATCAGGTATGAATTATACACTTCAAAGGCATGCCCCCTATAACCCATCTATTCCAGCTATACCCTACACATCTTCAGTTACCACTTAGTAATTCCCATCACAAGATTAATTAACTGATTGACTTAAGGCTTTTATTGCACAATTATTTTTCTTCTAAACCTTTTTGTGTTTTCTCACACAAGGGATTTTGGAGACACTTCACATTCAAACCATAACATTTGACATTGGCCCCAGAAGCTCATGATCATCTCACAATGCAAAATACATTTCGTTCATTTCCAAGTGTCCCCATGGTCTTAACAGTTTTACAGTTGCCAAAAAGTTCAAGTCCAATGACTCCTTTGAGACTGAGGTAACTCTCACATTGTGAGATCTTGTAGAAATCAAAAACAATATTCAAGTATCCAATATGTAAACGTACAGAGTAAATATTTCCAATCACAAAATCAGGGGCATATAAAGAAGGGAAGAACCAAATAAGACTAAAATCCAGCTGGTAAAACAAATCTTGTAACTCCACACCCAGCATCTGAGGCACATGGTACAGTGATGTTCTGTCCAAAGGGCTTATGTAGCTCCACTCCATTGGCCTTTTGGATAATAGTGGCATTTTGTTGGTTTGATGATAAGTATATACTTGAATTCTGCTTTCTGTTTGTTTTATAGTGTTTTGTTACTAATTTTATACATTACTGCCTCTTTTATGTCTGTAGATTTTTTGTAATATCACATTTTTATTCTTTTCTTCTCTCTTTTTTTGTACATTCTATAGACAGTTTATTTATGCTTATCATGGGGTTTAAAATAGCACCTTAAGTTTATGACAAGCTTCTGAAGCACATGGTCAGCTTGGTTATATCAAGGACCTCACTTCTTGGTACCAATTTCTTTTTTAATCAGATTTTTTACTAATGTGACTTAATGACCTGACCATAATAATTTTAGAGGAGGAAAGTTTATTTGGGGCTCATGGTGTCAGAGGTCTCAGTTCATAGAATTCTGGCTCCAGTCTTTAGGGCTCTAGGTGAGGCAGAAAAACATGGCAGAAATCTATAGTGGTGTGAAGCAGTTCACATGATGTTCAGAATGAAAAGAGAGAAACTCCACTCATGAGATATGAAATATATATTACAAAGGCATGCCTCCAACAACCCTCCTCCTCACTCTAGCCACACCCTACCCACCTTTAGTTACCACTAAGTTATTCCCATCATGGAGTTTATCCACTGATTGCCTTAAGACTTTCATGACACAATAATTTTTACTGTAAACCTTTTTGAATTGTGTCACACACAAGCTTTTGGGGGATGCATCACATTCAAACCAGAACAGTGCCTATGTTATTCCCTTTGATGATGTCAGATAAATCCTTCAGGCCCTATTCATTTTTATTTTTAACCTTCCCCTTTGGACTTGATAATTTTAAATCACCTGTCTTCAATTTAACTAATATTATTTTTTTCCTTGTCAGAGTCTATGTTAAATATCTATAAATATCTTTATTTAAATGTAGTTATGTTTTTCAGTCTAGATTTATGTTTCTTTTTTCTATCTCTGTGTTGATGTTCCTATTTAGTTTAAATTGTTTATCTTAGTTTTTTACCTATGTTTTTGTTTGGCTCTTTCCATATATTTGAGGTCTGTGTTTAATAAGCAAGATACATATTTTTAATTTTTAAATTTTTTTTGGTTGTAGATGAACACAATACCTTTATTATTTATTTATTTTTATGTGGTGCTGAGGATAGAACCCTGCGCCTCACACTTGCTAAACAAGCACTGTACTCCTAGGCCACAACCACAGCCCCAGATTCTTATTTTATTTTATTTTTTATGTAGTGCCTGGGATTGTACCCAGTGCCTCATGAATGCTAGGCAACTGAACTCCAACCTTGGCCCAGATGCTTATTTTTTTAATGACAGTTTCTGGAGTCTTAGTTTGTTACTTTGTATGGCCTACACATTCATGTTGTATATTTTGTTTATTTGTTTGCTTTTGTATCCCACTTATATTTTTTCATCTTTAATAAGACTGGATATATGGAAAACCACTACTCTCATATTCTTTGTAGGCTGATGAAGAAGGCCTTTGTCAACCAGTGAGGCCCTGAACTTTATGGTCGGCTTGGAGTGAAAATTTCAGATTAACACAGATCTTTTTCTGGTCACATATCTTTCCTTTTACTAAGTTTTCTGTCAAGTACACCTGTATACAAAGTTTTTTGTTTGTTTGTTTGTTTGTTTTTTAATGATTAAATTTGCCCAAGTATTTACTCTCAGACACTTTTAAGCTCCCAAGATTTTATTTTACATTCTTTTGTAATGTTTGTTTCTGTGCTTGCCCTATGACATTTACAGTTACATAGTTCTACTGTTCTTTTTATGTACTGACACATCTTTCAAAGTGTTGCATGGCTTTTACCAGCTTGAGATACACATAAATCTAAAACTCTCTTTTTTTCAATATCTGTATCAGTGAAAACAGAATCAAGTGTATCAGTCAGCCTAAAGAAAGGTTAAAATATTATGAATATATTATATTCTCCTCCTCCAATACCCTCAAAGAATCACAAAAATGTTTTGATTATGGCTTTTTCTTGACCATATTTGCTTATTTTATGTAGATATCTGAGTAGTTGCGGAGCATCTATAAAGTTAATTAAATCCGTTTATGTTTTTTACATGTTTTTGTGGAGGAATGAGAGCCTAGAGCTTCTGAATTTGCTGTCTTGCTTACATTCAAATATTCATTTTCAGATTTTTCACTGAAATGATATCTTGTAATAACAGACTCAGTAACATAGCACTAAAAATACTACATTATTCTGAATAAGTTACTAAAAAGTCATTGCTATAAAACCAATTATATAAAATAGAAAGAAGTTAAACAGGAATTTAGCGTGATGGGTATTAAATTCAGAACACAGGCTATTGTACTCTGCAATTGTTACTACATGCCAAGATTTTTAGGTCTTTTTACTTGGTAATTACTCTTCCATTTCTGCCAAGACTTCAATACAGCTTAGTGATGGGGAGAATTGTTTTTCTGAAGCCTTTTTCCTTCACTGCACTGGTGCTTCATTTTGAGGGGTTCTTATACTTTGAGATAATCTCCTTACCAGACCATGAATTTGAAGTCTGGCTGAAAAGATAAAATATATTGAGGTTCTAGTATAATTGCCATGTCAGAAACTTCTCTGCCTTCACTAATTTGCAATTTTCCTATTTTTTTACTGCACCAAATTTATCTCATGTAAACCTTTGGGCAACATTAAGTTGATGGTCCTTGTATTTTTATCTCTTCTCTTGTCTTAATGGTTCCCTTTTAAATAACCATCTGAGTAGCTAAATTAGGGTCTAATTTCTACTGCATGTTGATTTTTTAACTGGTCTTTTCTCTATCTAGTAATCACTTCTTATCTTGCTATTCTAGCAAAATCTTACCTCAGCAACAACCCCTTCATTGTATACCTTATACCTTATTTTCACTATTTTATTTGTCTTATTTTGACAGATAAACTGTGGGTAATTATTTTTTTAATCCCCTGTTTTATGTACTGTTTGCAGTATACTATTATGACTCTTACACTATGAGTGAGGTATTCATCTCTGCATTTTTTAGTATATTATGTGGCATTCTTATTTATACACAACCACACAATGAACTCAAATTTACTAAATTAGCCCAATAGTAATATGTAAATATCCAACTAATTAGGAACAGTTTATTATTGATATGAAACTGAGATAGAAGAAAAAAATATTGAATAGTAAGATAATCTTCTTTGGTCATTTGCACTAGCTTGTTTTCTTCTTGACATTTTGGGATAAGGTATATGCAGACATTTGATAATCTCCAAATCCTAAAGTTTTATAAGAAGCTCTTCATGGGAACAGATTAACATCTTCCTAACATAAAATCTTATGCTTCATTTAGCCCACCATTTAGGGATCTATGTTCATCATATCCCATCATGCATTTAAAACCTTGTGTTGCTACAGACTTGAAATTTTCTAAAGAATGTATATTATTTACACTTCTTTCTTATCAAATATCTCAGCATATCAGGGGAAATACACAAAAAAAGAAAACCCTATTAACTAGGTATGGTGGTACAGACCTTTAATATCAGTGACCTTGCAGGCTGAAGCAGGAATATCACAAATTAAATATCAGCTTCAGAAACTTAGAAAATTTTGTCTCAAAATAAAATATAAAAAACACGGTATATATAATTTGGTGGTACAGTGTCCCTGTGTTCAATCCAAGTACCATCATTCATTCAATCAGTCAAATAACCAATTATCAATTTAAAGAAAATATGGATGACAGAAAAACATGTAAAACCATATTATGAGGATGTAATCTGGAAAATTCATGCCATACATCCTTGCAGATAAATGGTCCACTATCTTAAATAATGAGGAAGAAAAAGAGAAAAAAAAACAGAAGCCCATAAACTAAAAAAGACTTAAGAAAAATATTAAAATAGGCAAAATTGAACTATAGTGTTTAGGATTAAAAACTTAGAAGAAAGACTATAAAGAAAAATAAGGCAGTGATTACCATAATTTTTTAGAATATTAGTTACATTTAGGTGAGAAGGAATCTTTGAATATTTTTAAGGATGGTATATTAGTTTCCTCTTGTTACTATATGAAGTACCATTAATATAGTGGCTTAAAATAAGAAAAAAATGTCAAACATCTGGAGGTCAGATCTCAAATAATCTCAAGAAATTGACATGACCATGTTTTTTTTTTTGAGAGGGTCTAACAGATAATCTGATTCCTCTTCACTCTACATTCTAGAGTCCTCTTGTGTTACGTGGATCATGTCCCATTCTGTCTTCACACACACACACACACACACACACACACACACACACACAAATAGTGTATCATGTTTTCTTCACTTTGATATTATACTTGCCTCTTAAAATGACCATTTGGTTTCATTGGTTTCACCTTGATTACCTAGGATATTATCTCAATATCCTTACCACAATTACAACTGAAAGTACCCCTTACCATGTAATCTAACATATTAATAGAATCTGAGAATTAAAATATGGATTTTTGTGGGGAGAGAAATATTCATTCCACCACAGGTGTCTAGTAAATTTGTATGTCCTGATACGGTTGAAAATTATAAGATTATGTCTTATAAATTATGGTTAGAAAACAGCAATACACACACAAACATACATACACATCTTATAGGATAGAAAATTAAATAAAAATTTCAGATGAATAATAAATAATTTCAATATACTGTATCTAATACATAAATAGTATATACTTTTATATATGCTATAATGAAATGGCTTTAGGGTATTTTTATTAAATGGCTTTAGGGTATGTATTTTTATTAAAAATAATTATGTGTATTCAATGTTAGTTATACTGATATCAATTAAACTGAATATTTGTTTTATGTAGTTTTCTATTTGTATTACATCTAGCAATAACATGTTAAAATACTCATATAGGTATATATTATTTGTGTCATTAGAACCACTAGAAATCTATCTATCCTGTTCTCTCAGAAATGCTATTCTTATGCATAACTTCATATGCACATCCCTGTAATCTTTTAATTATCTACCATGATGGCACCTCTTCAGTTACATCAAACTTCTTCAAACTATATAAAGCAAAATTCATCTTTTATTCATTTTATTATGTTTGTTGTTGTATTTTTCTCTGGAGAACTTACCCCTCTTTTAAAATGCTTTAAAAATTCATTCAACCCATAAAACCAACTTATGAAACTTAGAAAAAGCCATGCCTTTTATTTTCTGGCACTGCAACAGATATCTTGAAATTATATGAATGAAATATTTGCCAAAGTTGGCTAAGAAAGATGAAAGAATGAACCTGTGTCCCAAAGACTTTCTTGAACAGCTGTATCCAACCAACTTTGTAATGTCTGATTGTGTATGTGTTCCTGGCCACTGGTGTGGTCGATGGTCACTTGGCTACCTCAGTTGTGAGGGAGGTAGAGATGTGCTATCAAATTGACACATAGACACCAGGAGCTGGTGAGAGCTGGCAGATGACAACCTCAGTTGAACTCCAGGCAAGCTCATTTATTTTTGGAATGCATACAGCTGTTATTGGGTTCAGAGAGGGCGTGCCTGCCAATCACATATAAGCACCTTAACATTTATAAGCCAATCATCTTATGCCTAATGTAACTACACTATGAGGAAGTACTAAATATTGCTGTCGTGATGGAAGGCAGTCTGGAAGCATCTTTGACCCCAAGGGAGGGGACTTTATGAGTTGGGAGTTTAATGCCCTGAAACATCTGATTCTTGATTTCCTGACCTAGTAGTCTGGTAGCTTGGCAATACTAACCACAAGTGCTAAGAATGTGGTTTCACAGACAGCTCTCTAGAGCAGAGCACACTGTCCTGCAGGTGTTCTTGTCAGGACTGTACAAGTGTAGGTTTTCCTAGTACTCTGAGCTGCTCTTAGCTACTAGCTGTGAACCAAAAGTTATTCCAACATGATTGGGTGCTTTAGTCAGTTTTATCGTTTTGACTAAAAAACCTGACAAGAACAACATAGACAAGGAAAAGTTTACTTTGACTCATAATTTCATATAATAAGTCCATGGTAGACTGGCTTTATAGCTTTGGGCTCAAGGTGAAGCAGAACATCCTGATCGAAGAATATGGCAGGGAAAAGCATCTCAGAACATGAGAGAACATAGGTGGAGGGGGGAGAAAATGCTCTGATTACCAGTAACAAAGTATAAACCGCCATAACAAATCTGCGGTAACCTACTCCTTCCAGTTACTGGCCTACAATCACCACCCAATAAATCCATACAAGGAGATAAATGCACTGATTAAGTTAAGACTTTCATAACCCAAACATTTCACTTCTGAACTTTCTTTCATTGTATCACACATGAGTTTTGGGGAAGATACCTCATATCTAAACCACAATACTTGGAAATTTTTGTTCATTGAACAAGATGCTGAAGTGAAAAACTAAAAACAAAACTGTTGAATTAAATACACCATTTCCTGAAAAATAGAACTGGATTCCCTCAGAAAACATGTTAAAATTTAATATTGCATGTCATTTAAAAGGGGAGAAACATTTTGCCATAGTTTCTCCATTAAAATAACTATATACTTAGTCAAGGATTTCAGAAGGTCATTGTTATGCTTTGGACGTGAGGTGTCTTCTTAAAACTCATATGAGAGACAATGCAAGAAGTTTCAGAGGAGAAATATTGGTTTATAAAAGTCTTAACCCAACCAGTGAGTTAATCCCCTGATAGACAGTAACTGAGTGGTAACTGAAGGTGAGTAGGGTGTGGCTGGAGGGGGTGGGCATTGGTGAAATGGCTTTAGGGTATGTATTTTGTATCTGGCAGCTGTTGTCTCTCTGCTTCATGATCATCATGTGAGCTGCTTTCCTCTGTGACACTCTCCCACCATGATATTCTGCCTCGCTTCAAGCCTCAAGGAATAGAACTGAAATTCTATGTACTGAGAACACTAACAGCATGAGATCTTAAATAAACTTTTTCTCCTTTACAGTTGTTCTGGTTGGGTTCTGTAGTCAAAGCAGTGAAAAAGCTGAGTAAAACAGAAATTGGTACCAAAAAAGTAGGGTTGTTGCTGTGACTAACCTGACAATGTGCTTCATATGCTTTCTGACTTTTTTTTTAATTTGGTGGGGAAAATTTTGAGATGCTTAGCAGTGCAAGCTGGAAATGCACTATACTGTTGTAACCAGAGCTTAATGACTGATTCTGGTGGTATCTCAGAACACAGTGCCAATAAGACCATGGACAGTGAAGATAGAGCTTAAGAGAGTTTAGAGAAAAAGGAGGACACTATTGGTAATTTGACTAGTGACCATTCTTGTTATTTTCTGGCTGAGAGTTGGTTTGTATTTTGCCAATGTCCTTAGATGTTCTGTGAAGCTGTTTTTAAAAGCTATGGATTTCTTAATTGTGTGGAAGAAATATCTAGACAGCACAGCATTCAGGCTGTGGTGTGGATAATGTTGGTGGCTTTTAGCCAAATTTATTGTGGTTATCAGGAGGAGAAAGCAAAGCAGAAATATTTGAAAAAATGGACTTTAAAAGCAATAGAAAAATGGATCTAAGAATTCACAGTTCTTTTAAGACATTACCACCTGCCACTAAAGAAACATTAAAGACTTAGCCCAGAGTCATAGGAAAATGACTTGAGGGCATCTCAGGAGTTGGCATAACTACATCCATCTCAGACTCAAGGAGATAAAAGTCAAAAGTCTCCTGAGAAGAGATCAGTCGGGCACCCTTCTTGCAAAGGGGACCTAGAAAGTTTTTTCAATATGTTCAACTATCCATGAACACAGACACTTCAGCACCCAGGATCCCTGGAGTTTCGGTTACTGCTCAAGATGGTGGTAGACCTTGGTGTTAACTACATGGTACTGATTCTGCATAAATGAAGGATGCTGGAGTAATGGGGTCACGGAGGCTTTTACCAAGATTTCACAGGAAGACAGCTTGGAAAGCCAAGGAAAGTGCAGCAGGGTCAGAGTCCATACAGGAAACCCCAGAGAGGACAAAGCAGGGAAATATGAGAAATAAATCAAAGCTGCAGTGGAGACCCCTACCATGCCATGTGCCCCATATGCCAGATGTGGAGCTACAAGACTTGTTTGCCCCACTGAATTTTTGTCTTCTTTTGGTCTTATTCCTTCATTCTATGCCCTTATTTTTGTGAATGTAAAGCTGTATTCTGTACCTTTTTTATGCTTTGATGTTTATAGGAGCTCAGAATGTGAATTTGCCCTGAGCCTCAGAGGAGACATTGAACTTGAACTTTTGGTTGAACTTTGAACTGTTGAGACTATGGGGACTCTTGAACAAAATATACTTTGCATTGTGAGATGATTGTGAACTTCTGGGGGCCTGCGTGGAATGTTATTATTTAGAAGTGAGATGTCCCCCAAATGCTCATGTGTAAGACAGTGAAAGAAGGTACCAATTTTAATGTTTATATAAATTCTTGATATTTTATTGCACGATAAGAAAATAAATATACACTAATGTCTACTTCACATTAGACAACAAATAATCACCTTTTGTAAAACTGCCACTAACAAGAATACTTCAATCATATACATCATGTTGCATTTTCTTTATAAAATATACTTTTTATTCAGAATAGAAGGAGACTCAGAAGCTTCAGAATGTGTTTTGCTTTAGAAACCCAAAGCCCTGTATTGAGTGAGGAAATACAGTGAAATTTTGATCAGTTTTACAGTATGAACATTTCTGGTAAGATTAATGAAATGATTAATGTTTAAAATCTCTAAGACTTGACACTTCCATTTCATTTTAAAGAATGCTGGTAGATTAATAATACCAGTTATAATGTTATGCCATTTTATAAGACCTTTGCTGCATTATGGAAAACTGATAAGTAGTAGCAATAGAGCTACTAGTCAAGATAGTTTTAAAACACATGAGTCACTAATGTACTAAATGATGAAAGCTTAAAAGAGAAATTTAGAAAATAAGAACCAAGAAAAGAGCCAACTGGACTAAACAAAAGAATATTCTCAGAAAAGCATACAGATATTTCAGTGAATGGAATAACTTATTGTTGTTTCCAACTCTACTTCATACAATTAATTATACTTAGGACTCATCTATACAAGGAAACACTATATGAATCTCTTTTTCGATTTGGCATGGTAATTAAACATGAAAAGTAAATCAATATTCCTGTATTATATTATCTTTACAGCTCCAAATTAGTTGTAGGGAATGTGTCTTCTCACTTAACATCATTCAAAAATTCTCACTATTATTCATATACCAAATGAAATACAACTGAAACCAAAGAGACACTACAAACACAAGGTGAAGCATTGTATAATCCATACAAAAACAGGCCTTTCCTAGCAAACTCTTGATAAAGCATTAGATATTCCTCTGAACATAGGGATTCAATCACTAGGGAATAGAGGTCAAAATATATTTTTTTCTATGATATTGAGTCTTGATTTAATCATTGTATACCCTTGTATACACCAAACCTCTGCATAGTACTTCATTATACACAATAAGGCCAGGTACATGTAGAGTTGTGATGTTTATAAAGACAAAGACTTTTGCTTTCGACATGCAAATTCTCATTAAACAAATGGGAGTACAACCAATTGGGTGACAAATCATGATATCAATTAGTTATGAGTAAAGGTGAAAAGAATAAGTTGAATTCTAATCATAAATTTAAGGTTAATGGAGATATGAAAGAAGAATGTTATTAATAAGCCACATATGCTTTGGGTTATTTAAGTCTCCTTTTACACAGAAAGAATTAGGCTTCTGTCTCCTGTTTACCATAGGTCATGCTTTACTGTTCTTTCTCCAAAATTGTGCCTTTGTCATACTTAAAGCAAGGGAAAGTAGTCCATTTTTGTCATCTGAAATAGTATACTAATGGAAAATAATTAATCTCTTCAGTGACAATAGCATAGTGTGTGTGTATATGTATATACATATATATAGACACATATATATAATATTTGGTATTATTACATTTTCACTTCACAGAATTAATACATATATGTATAAAGATATATACATGTATATCACATATGTTTATAAAACTATATAGTGTGTGTGCATATATATATACATAGATATGCATATATATTATCTATAAGTATATAGTATATGTACATACATATATATATACATATATACATACATATGAAATATATGTGTATATATACATATATATAGATTTATTTCTATAGAGATAAAAAGCTAAATGGATAAAAGCAATACTTCTTTCTGCTTACATAGTTATCATTAAAAAGCAATATATACTTGCCGGGGTCCAGCCCCAGCGGGGTCCAGGGAGTCCTGAAGGAGGAGTGGCGTCGGCGAAATGATGAGACAGGAGTCGTTCCGTTTGAGCAATCTCCAGAGAGAGAGCTAAAGCAGCTTTCTCTGGGTCCCCTTTTATTACAATTTTTCTCATCATTATAGATTCACAATACGTCATTGATTATATAATTTAAAACTTTGCCAAGACTTGACATTTCCTTAACCATGATTGAGAGCACACCGATCTACATTCTTCCAGGATATGACCCCCAGCCATACAATCATCAAAGTACAAAATCATCAATAAAACATGTCACCAATTTACATCCTTCAGATTTTCCCAAGATTTACTATTTTTCCCAAGATATGTTATTTCCTTATTAACTAATGCCAAACTACGTAACCAGACTCTAAGTCTCCTAGCCAATCATTAACCTAAAGTACACTTGTACTTTATTTTTAATCTAAAATTCCCATCTAAAAAAGTCCCTTTAAATCTTATATTTAAAATATCCTAAAGTTTATGAATCATCCTTAAAACATATCAGAAACCTATACAACTTAAAGACTTAAGAATTTCTAAACTTAAGAATCTAAATAAAATAATATTTCTAACATTATTTTAAAACTGTGTCTTATAAAGCTATTTTAATTAATTCCTAAATTTATTCTCATAAAACTGGTTGAGCTGCTTTCTCGAAGAGTTTCTTTGTTTCTCAGTCAAGGTACACTAGTTCTCAAAGAGTTTGTTTCTCAGTCAAGGTGCACTAGTTCTCAAAGAGTTTGTTTTTTAGAGGATGATTGTTGTCAGTTATTAGGTTTGTCCACAATGTACTGAGATAGAAGAATAGCCTTTTACTTTGTCCTTGATATGCTAAGGGGTGGGTAGAACGGCCTCCAAGGCATGAACTACCTGTTCTGTTCTAGCCATCTGAAATTTAATTTGTTTGGCATTTAACATACTCATGCCTCCTGTGAGAAACATAAGCATGAAAATGCAAAGTCCCAATTATATAAAAAAGGGTCTCATGGTTTCGGTTACCCACCAACCAGCGTGGCTTTGTCAGCATTCATCCTCACTGTGACCCTGTCAAGACAGTGGGAGAGCGGCTTTGCTAACACTTTTTCTCACTGTGACCCTGTCAAGACAGTGAGTGGGGGATCGCCTCCACCATATACTCATGAAATAATAAACCAGAATAATATTTATTTAGAAGAAATTGTTAAGTTCCAATACAAAATGCATTTCTTTGGGGAAAGATTTGTATTTCTAATTTAATAAACTTTGGAGGACTCAAAAAGTTTCCAATCATCTCCATATAAGAATATATTCACTAATAACTTGAATTAACTCAAATTGAATTTTCTGCATCATTAGTCACAATATACAGTCCTCATCTGCTGTAACTAAGTGGTCATTCATTTCTTTCTGTTTTTTTTTCTTACAAATGGAATGTTCATAAATGTTATGAAGAAAAAACAAAATGTCTACTGTAGTATTTATGTGGGATGAGTTTGGGACCTGAAAATGATTACTTATTAGCTTTATTCTTATGCTCTACTTCTCAAATTAATTTAAACTTTCAATAAATTATTACCCAAAACATTTGAGAGGCCAACTTTGAAGTGTGGATAAATTTTTATATTAAGCTTTTTGTTGCAAAACTTGTTTTATTATCTTAAATTTCTGTTATTGCAACATATGACATAACTTCTTCATCCTACTTTACCCTTTATGTGACAATATCACCTCAAAATAATCAATACTTGTTTTGTTTGTACCAGGGATTAAGCCCAGGGATGTTCAACCAATAAGCCACATCCAAAGCCCAATTTTTTGATGTCACTGTTTTGAAACAGAGTCTTGCCAAGCTGCCTAAATTGTTGAGACTGGCTTTGAATTTCCAATTTTCCTGTTGCCTCAGCCTCCCAAGTCACTGTGATTACAGCGCCTATCACTTTTATTCTTAACTAGAATTCAGGAAACATAAAAAAAAACCTAGAAACTGTTAGTTTCTAGAAATTATCTGCTCCTCTTTCTTTTTATATTTTACCACAGACATTCAACATTTTATAATCCTACTTCATGCTTCTTCAGAACCCTCATGAAAATATTATTAGTCCAGAAAAGATGAGAAGAATAAAAAACAAACCAAAGCAAACTCACTGTATGACACTGAGCTTAATGAAACTTCCAATTTAAAGCCAATATGCTTTATTTCTGGGGGTATAGCTCAGCAGTAGAGCATTTGCCAAAATGCACTAGACTCTGTGCTCCATCCCCAGCACTATATTATAAAAAGAAGAAGAAGAAAAGAAAAATAATAATAAAGGAAATAGAAGAAAGCCTATATACTTGAAGACTAGAAAATTAAATATATATTTTGAACAAGTATTTTACTGAAGAGGAGCTAGATTACAATGCACATTGTTTCATTTTAGACATTGTCTTGTGTCATTTTCTTTCAATTTTTATTTTCTTTAGGATTTTTGCATATGTATTGATCATGGGAAGTCTGAATTTCTAGGAATCTTGATTGAAAGAAAAATTGTTCTTTTGTATAAAGGAATATGGTAAGGTTGTGTTTTCTTCAAATTAAAATTAACAAAGGCACATAACACAAACTCTTTGAAACCAGAATTAATTGTAATTGGTATAATTGAATGAACATATAATAAATGGTTGAAAATAATAAGAATTACCATTTATTGAGCAATTTCTATGTGATAGATAGTACAAACCATAGAGTACTTAATATATGCTAATTCATTGAATTATTTCATAAAATTTATAAGGTATGTATTATTATTCTATTCAGTCCAGCTTTGTATAAACAATTGAATTCAGAATGCAAAATACATCTATGTATAATTTTAATTAATTTAACCTTATTTATTTTGTTCAGTTTCAGAGCAAATATATTTTGAATGCTTAAGCCATAAAACTATAGGTTCAAAATTGCTTTGGTTATATCTTCCTCTATTATCTCTGAGAGTAGGCAAAATTACAATTATGTCACTGAATATATCTTGTTAAATGTGTTCTCAATTTGGCTCTACAGAATAACTTTGATAGTTTTATTAAAATAATAGAGACACATAGCCTTGCCCAAGTAAGTCTAATTTTTGGCTTTGGAAGTACCATGACCTGTATATTTGATAAAGAATTTATATGATAAACAGATAGTACAGAGAAATACAGTATAACCACAGCCAATTGGTGATAACCTATACTCTCATTTTCACATATTATTTTGTGTAGTTCTCTTCTTCATATTATCTGAAGTTATTTTCCACAGTTCTCTGAAAACAGGAACTCTCAAAATGCTTTTTAAAAATACTGGTTTGGGGGCTTCAAGTATGACTTACAAAGCTGTACATTCTGGAGAGAGAAGGATCTAAGAATGTAAATGTTTAACAAGTTCCATCTAGGTATTCTGGCCATGGAAATAGACAGGGAAGTGTTCCCCTGGTGAGCAAACTCCCAGAGGTTAACTGGCGCCCTGATTCCCATGATTGGAATGCCCAGAAATTCCTTGCTGAGGCTATTAAGATAATTATGCAGATATACTACGTGGTTTACAAAGTGACATCCTTTGAGGGAGAGAGGCTCTGTGTTTGCATTAAGCTGGACCTTAGCTAGCACTCAGGATCAAAAGGAATACTGGCTAAAGTGCAGTCATTGGTGGTGGGTAATATTAAACTTTTGGGGTTATTAAAGACCACAGCAGAGAGGGGTAGGCACCTCCATTTTTGTCTTCCATCCTTCTGTCTGTATCTTCCCTGCGTGTCTGTTTCTGTCCTTTGTGTGCCTCATCCACAAGTCTTCCCGCACAGGTATTCTTTTACAGTTCCACATTAATTTTTATTACCATTTAGGTTTAATGGCAAATAATGTAGTTAAAGTTTTAAAGTCAGAGGAATTTGTATTTTAATTCCACTTTTATTATTATTTTTTAAAATTTTTTTTAAACAGAGAGTGAGAGAGGGAGAGAAAGAGAGAATTTTAATATTTTATTTTTTAGTGAACACAACATCTTTGTTTGTATGTGGTGCTGAGGATCGAACCCGGGCCGCACGCATGCCAGGCAAGCACGCTACCACTTGAGCCACATGCCCAGCCCAATTCCACTTTTATTGTTGATGTGTTACCAATGATGCTACTACTCTCATGTGATATTGACAGTTATTTGTTCATAATCTTTTAAAATATCTCCCTTCTGGTTATGTATAGGTGTAGTTAATGAAAAGTTTAAGTAGGTAGCTGCTCATTATCTATTAGATTTGAAAACATGAAAGTCCTTTGATGAATATTGCCATACTTTACCATTGTCCAACTGCAGGGGTGAAGTTGTTGAAACAATAGGCATTTTGGTTTGTTTTACACAAAACTAATTTACAGGCATATTCTTTAAATCTCCTTCTAAAATTTGATTGAGATTCCTATGTTACTTAGATACAGCTCAGATGGTGATATTTTTTTTTAAAGAGAGAATGGAGAGAGAGAGAGAGTGAGAGAGAATTTTTTAATATTTATTTTTTTTTTAGTTTTTTGGCAGGCACAACATCTTTGTTTGTATGTGGTGCTGAGGATCGAACCTGGGCCGCAGGCATGCCAGGCGAGTGCGCTACCGCTTGAGCCACATCCCCAGCCCCATCAGATGGTGATAATTTTGGTGTATTGCTTACACTGTTTTTTAAAAGGTAAAAGAGAAAAATGGCTCATAATATGCTTTTGCTCCTATGCTTTTTAAGTTATAAGAGAAACTATCAGATATAAGTTTTAATAGCTATCTGGTCATGGAGGCATATTTTTCAAAATGTGGCCTTTAGGCTATCTATGAAAAGAAAAGTAAAGCAGATGGTTTTATTAATGCAAATCCAAGGTTTGTTAGCTGATTTTAGTAATAGGAAATATCTGGTAGATGAGGACCTAGAAACACATTTTAACAAGCAGGTACGATAAAAATCCTCATCTGAGTATGGCTGAGAAGGGCCAAGAGCATATTTTATTGAATGAATTTAGGCAAATTCCTAGCTCTTTCACCTCCCTGCTGTGGCAACGGTGTATATCCTTCCTGTGTATCAAGCTTCTTCTTGTTATGATTGCCCCTCTCCTGCTCCCCTTGTATGTAACTCTAAACCATCTATATAAGTCTGTTAGCTAATTCTCTGTTCTCTTCTTATCCTCAGCAAGGAAAATATGCTTAGTAATTTTTTTTACAAACGAACCCCCAATCCCTCTGTTTTCTGTATGTGTTCAGGGCCAATATCACTAGTCAATTCTCCTGCTCCATAACTTCTATCATTAGCCTGATAACCTTATGTGGCCACTAGTTCCTCTCCCTGGTTATGGTTGCCATCCGGTTGGTACTCACTGCTCTGATGTTTCAACAATATTATGTTGACCACTTTGCAAGTCACCAAGCTTCCAGTCCCTGCATGAATTTCAATGGAATATGTTAGTGGCAAACTTCTAGCTCTCCCTCCAGTGTTATACCTGAGCATCCCATTCCACCTCTCTTACCATGCTCTCTGAACCCCAGTGCTGGTACATTTTCATCCCCCCTGTCATATCAGCAACAGTAATCACATCATTTAAGGATAGATGATGTGGATCAGGGATGACTTCATAATGAGAGTGATTTAAGCTTGGCTGTCGATTGGAGCTGGAATTTCCTGAGGCAGACATGTAGAAACTATGTACTTTCAAAGAGTCAATAACAGATGTAAAAACAAGAAGTTTATCCTGGAACCAGTATTATGCTAGAGTACTGTCAACATTGTCTCATTGTTTCTCCAAGTGCAAGTATCAAGGCAGCTACCTGGAATCACTAGTGATGCTTACTTAAAATGCAATTTCTACACTTCCCAATAAATCTACTGTCTTCAGAATCCCTGTAGTCAGGGCAGAAAATCTGCATTTTAACAAACTTCTTAGATATTTTTTGCTGAACAGTAATGATTGATAAGATTTATTACCTAATATATTTTATGAGAGAGCATGCATACTCACTCAAAAGCATTCATTAATATCATAGAAAAATGAAGGCTGATAAAGTAGATAACATTTAATTTTATCAGGATAATGAAAATATTTCCCAGATCATAAGGCAGTCATTAGTGTTTTATTAAGTTGCAAATGCATAATGATATATGCATATACATTTACATACATATAAACATATAGATACATATAGACATATATAAATACATATAGACATATAAATAAATATGATGTACATGGAATAGTATATAAACATATTTTTAAAGGTTGTAAGCTCAATGTCATTCCAATAACCACTAGCATACCCTAAGTTCAGGTCTGATTCCAAAAACTGCCCTTCAGTAATAAAAACCATAATTTCTTGGAGAAATGTCTGATTCAGGTCCAGAGGAAGAAAAATACATGATATATTGAAGCATCTTACTATTCCATCAATAAATAAGACTAGAAGATTAGAAGATGGGAACATGTGCAAGTGACAAAAATATAGCTGAAGAGTTTCCAATCACCAAGGTAGGAACAGTGTTCAGAACATGATAATGAACAATATAGTATTGGAATGTATACCAAATAATAAATACCCATGAGTACCTACAAACATAAGTGAATATTTTCATTAATAAGTAAATGGGAGAGAATGGACAGATATTACTTGTAAGATAATTCTCAAAGGAAAAAAAAAACAGATGAAGGCTACAATCAATTGTAGAAACTTTTGAGAAGTATTTTATTTGCATAGTTTCAAAATATTCCCTCCTTTGTTCCCACACAGATATTTGCAAATTCCTATGGTGGTCTTAACATTTGTATATGAAAAGAGGTGGTTGGTCATTAATTCACTCTCTTTTGAGTATGGACTAGACTTAGTGACTCATTTCCAATAATTCCTCAGAAAAAGCAAAGTTTTGGTCAAGTAGTAAAATGGATTAAACATTTTGGTAGAAATGAATAAATTATCCCATGGAGTGCTAGCACAAATTTAGACATCAATAATAAATGAGAACATTTTTTCCCATCCTTGCTACCATTGAATATTTTCAAGCCTCTTAATATTTGCCTGTCTGAGAATTGGACAACGTGTCTATTTTTTGCTCCAGTTATTTCTTTAATTCTGAATGAATTTGATCATGATTATTGACCTCCCAGTTCTCTTTCAGTATGAAAATTTTTTTCTTCTACCTTCTTACATATTTTTATTCTTTTGCAGAACTGTTTTGAGCGTTTTTCTTCCATATTACCCCATTACTTAAAAATTTCTACTCTCCATCTGTATAAAAAGTGAAACCAAAGTGTACACTTTTTGTCAGTTGTCAAGATTGATACACCATATTTTTTTGTGATAAGGCACATTTGTATTTCCTTGCTTTGTATAGTATAGTATTTATTTTCTGTATTTGCATGAAGAATGAGATAAAATAATTTCAAACTAATTCTCCATTGATATGCAGGGAAGATATTATATATATTATTTTATATGAAATATATCTATTCTTATAGGTATATGTATTTATGAATATGTACATGTATATATTAATATGAGCTTAATGCAGGTCTGAACCTACTATACTTTTTAAATTCTTTTTCAAAATATTATTTTGTTGCAGATGGACACAATAACTCCCTTTTTATTTATTAATTTTCTTTTTATGTGGTGCTGAGGATAAAACCCAGGGCCTCACATGTGCAAAAAAATCACTCCACCACTGAGCCACAACCCTAGCCCCTACTTTTTAAATTCTTATATTTAAAGTCTTTGGTGGTCTTAATATGTAATTCCTATTTGTCCCAATTTTTCTTCATGATCTAATTTCATTGTGTATCATTTAATTTTTTAATTATATTTGATTTTATGTTATTATTTAACCGGTAGAGACATTTTCAGGTCTTCATTTGAGTGTTCTACCACAGAGATGTTATCTGTTTTATCCATGTTTCTGGAGGCACAATCTATTTTGATCTATTTGAATCAATTCTTTGTGTAGGTATTTCTTTGATAAATCATATATTAAGAATTTTTGTTACAAATTCATAGTAGCATTAGCCCATGGTTGGAATTTTTGTGAAAAAAAATTCTACTTTTCTCCTATAGAGCCCAAGCAGTGGTAGGTATTTTGCCATCTAGTATCTAGTTTTATAAAATAGATTTTGAAAAAAAAAACATTTTGATTTCTAGGACAGTATTATGGATTGGAGGTGAGCTATCCCCCATAGTTCATGAGTGAGATAATGCAAGAAGGTTCAGAGAAGATGTGATTGGCTTATAAAAGCCTTAACCCAAACAATGAATTAATTATCTAATAGGATTAATTGGGTGGTACCTGAGGGCAGGTGGGATGTGGATGGAGGAGGTGAGGCATGGAGGAGGTGAGGCATGGGGGCATGGCTTTGGATGAATATTTATATTTGGTAAATGAAAATCAATCTCTCTCTCTCTCTCTCCTTTCTGATTATCATGTGAGCTGCTCCTTTCTGCCAAACTCTTCTGCCATTTTGTTTCTGCCTCCCCTGGAGCCCTGAGGAATGGAGCAGTTTGTCTGTGGACTGACACTTCTGAAACTGTGAAACCCCAAATAAACTTTTTCTTCTCTAAAATTTTTCTGGCTAAGTCTTTTAGTCACAGCAGTGAAACAGCTAACTAAAATAGAAATTCATACTAAGAAGTGGGGTCATTCCTGTGAATAACCTGACCATGTGGTTCAGAAGTTCTTGGAATTTGCAAAAATTTTGAGATGTATAGCAGTGCAAGCTGCAAATGTTTTAGATTGTTGTAACCAGAAGGCCAATAAGAATATGGATAGTGAAGAGAGGGGTCAAGATGACTTAGAGGAAAAGGAGGACACTATTGGTAACTGGACTAGAGGACATTCATGTTTGTTCTGGCTGAGAAGATTTCTGCCTTTTGCCCATGTCTGAGGCTTTCTGTGAGGCCTAAACAGTGGTGGAATTCTTAATTTGGCAGAAGAAATTTCTAGAGAGCATAGTGTTCAAGAGGTGACATGGATATTGCTGGCAGCTTTTAGCCAAATTTATTGTGATAATCAGGAACAAAAAGTGCTGACCCTGACCCATGGGGGCAGCCGAACTTAAGGTTACTCGTGTGAATTTCCTGGAACACCAAATAAAACACATACACACACTTTACCTTTAAACAAGCTTCAGGATGACTTCTCCGCTCTCAGCCTCAAGCTCCCTAAATGGGAGAGCGAGGGATAGTCACAAGAGTCTGGCAAGACAGAGGGAGAGTACACTCAGGAGTGTGCTTTTATTGAGAGGACCCGCATTCTTAGAAAGTTTCATTCAAAAAAGGTAAGAAGGGGTGGTAACAAGGGACATTTGAGTGTACTTCAACCCAAGGGCTGCAGGGTGATGCCTATGCCTGAAAATGTGTCCTCTAACATCCAGGATGGGGCAATGTTCAAGTCACTACAAGATGTAGTGATGGTCAAAGCCTCTCTGCTCCAGGACAGAAGACACAAATCATTCAGAGTGGCTCTCTACATAAATGCGGTGTAAAAAGCTTCAGAAAACTTTGACTTGAAACCAATAGTAAAACTGGACCTAAAAAAGTTGCAGTTGTTAAAGACTTTTCCCAAAGACAATGAAAAAGATGGCTTTAGGGCATCTCAGATGCTGGCAAGACTGCACCCATCTCTGACTCAAGGAAGTAAATATTCTCTTGAAAATAGATCAGCAGGGTGCCCTTCTTGAAAATGGGGTGGGTTAGGAAGTTTAATCATCATCCTCAGACATCCAGGCACTCAAAGGCTGTTTCAGCCAGGATCCCTGGAAGTTTGGCTAATGCTTGAGATGGCAGCAGACCTTGGCTTCAGTCACATGGTGCTGGTTCTACAAGATTGCAGGATGATGGAGTTAGGGCTCATAGAGTCTTCTACCAAGATTTCAAAAGAAATTGTCAGAGGCCAACCAATGCCATGTGCCCCACATGCTGGATATGGAGGTTCAGTACTTGTTTGCTCAACTGATTTTTAGTCTTGCTTTGATCCTATCCCTTATTTATATGTTTTTATTTTTTGTGTGTATGGAAATATTTACTCTGTACTATTATATATTGGATACGTGTAAATTGATTTTAATTTTACAGGAGCTCACAATGATCCTTAGAGAAGAATTAGGACTTAATATTTGAGACCATGGGGACTCTTGGGTATGGACTTAATGTATTTTACATTGTTAGATGAGGGTAAAATTTTGGGAGGCAAAGGTGAAATGTGTGGTTTGGGTATGAAATATCTCTGAAAAGCTCACGTGTGAGACAATGCAAGAAGCTTCAGAGAAGGAACTATTGAGTTGTGAAAGCCTAATGGGGTTAATTAAATGGTAACTGAGGTCAGGTAGGGTGTGGATGAAGGAGGTGGGCAATGGGGTCATGGCTTTGGGTAATATTTATATTTGGCAAGTGGAGATCTCTTTCTCTCTCTGCTTTCTGATCATTATGTGAGCTGCTTCCCTCTGCCTCAATCTTCCATCATTTTGTTCCTGCCTCCCTTGGATCCCTGAGTAATGAAACCATCTGTCTGTGTACTGCGAAACCATGAGCCCCCAAGTAAACTTTTCCTCCTCTACAATTATTCTGGTTAGGTCTTTTAGTCACAGCAGTGAAAAAAAAAACTGACTAAAGTACTCAGCAACACAAACTAGATTTTACAGATAACTCTTGTGAAACAGGCAAGCAACAAAATCTAGATGATATTTCTCAACTAATGATTCATTTGGGGTTTGTACCAGAATCCCCTGATCATATTCAAACTATTATAAAGCTTCTGGAGGGAGAAAAAAAGTTTAATTTATTGGTATTAAGGAAGGATAAAGAGCAGATTTCAAGTTCAATAACAGTAAGGACTTCACCCAAGATCACAGAGCTGCTAGAGGATAGTAGCAAGAGTAGTTTTGTGTTCTTCTGACCCCTGTCAAGTATGCCTTCATTCTTTGTCTCAAGAATTTTAGTGTAGGCCTGGCCGCGGTACTGCCTGGTAGGCAAAGGCCGCAGAGGCTGGGGAAGCGGAGGAGAGACAGCTCAGAGCCATGGCGGCGGTGGTGGCAGCGGCGACAGTGCGGTCCGGATCCTGCAGGTTTCTTCCAAGGTACACTCCACCTGGTATCCAGCATCCTCCTTCTCTTCTTCAGTGCCAACTGTTAAACTCTTCATTGATGGCAAATTTGTTGAATCCAAAAGTGATAAATGAATTGACATCCACAACCCAGCCACTAATGAGGTTATTGGTCGGGTCCCTCAGTCCACCAAGGCTGAAATGGATGCAGCCGTTGCTTCCTGCAAGCGTGCTTTCCCTGCATGGGCAGACACATCAATGTTGAGCCGGCAGCAGGTCCTGCTCCGCTATCAACAACTTATTAAAGAAAACTTGAAAGAAATTGCCAAGTTAATCACATTGGAACAAGGGAAGACCCTAGCTGATGCTGAAGGAGATGTATTCCGAGGCCTTCAGGTGGTCGAGCATGCCTGTAGTGTGACATCCCTCATGCTGGGAGAAACTATGCCATCCATCACCAAAGACATGGACCTTTATTCCTATCGTCTGCCCCTGGGAGTGTGTGCAGGCATTGCTCCATTTAATTTTCCTGCCATGATCCCCCTTTGGATGTTTCCCATGGCCATGGTTTGTGGGAATACTTTCCTAATGAAACCATCAGAGCGAGTCCCTGGAGCAACTATGCTTCTTGCTAAGCTGCTTCAGGATTCTGGTGCCCCTGATGGAACACTGAACATCATCCATGGTCAACATGAAGCTGTAAATTTTATTTGTGATCATCCGGACATCAAAGCAATCAGCTTTGTGGGATCCAACCAGGCAGGAGAGTATATCTTTGAGAGAGGATCAAGACATGGCAAGAGGGTTCAAGCCAACATGGGAGCCAAAAACCATGGGTTAGTCATGCCAGATGCCAACAAGGAAAATACCCTGAACCAGCTGGTTGGGGCAGCATTTGGAGCTGCTGGTCAGCGCTGCATGGCTCTTTCAACAGCAATCCTTGTGGGAGAGGCTAAGAAGTGGCTTCCAGAGCTGGTGGAGCGTGCCAAAAAGCTGAGGGTCAATGCAGGAGACCAGCCTGGAGCTGATCTTGGCCCTCTGATCACTCCCCAGGCCAAAGAGCGAGTCTGTAATCTGATTGATAGTGGAACAAAGGAGGGAGCTTCCATCCTTCTGGATGGGCGAAAAATTAAAGTGAAAGGTTATGAAAATGGTAACTTTGTTGGACCAACCATCATCTCAAATGTCAAGCCAAATATGACCTGTTACAAAGAAGAGATTTTTGGTCCAGTTCTTGTGGTTCTGGAGACAGAAACATTAGATGAAGCCATCAAGATCGTAAACGACAACCCTTATGGAAATGGAACTGCCATCTTCACCACCAATGGAGCCACTGCTCGGAAATATTCCCACCTGGTCGATGTTGGACAGGTGGGAGTGAATGTCCCTATTCCAGTGCCTTTGCCAATGTTCTCATTCACTGGTTCTCGATCATCTTTCAGGGGAGACACCAATTTCTATGGCAAACAGGGCATCCAGTTCTACACTCAGCTAAAGACCATCACTTCTCAGTGGAAAGAAGAAGATGCTACTCTTTCCTCACCTGCTGTAGTCATGCCTACCATGGGCCGTTAGAACTAAGTTTCTCCAAGACTCAGTCATCCTGAGAAATCTCCCTTCACTCTTGACCAACTTCATTTGTCAACTTTGCTCAGATCAGATGCTTGGGATTAGAATATGTTGTTGTTCAACTCTTTCTCAGGACTCTTGGCCCCTTCAAATTTGCTGTAGGGAGACCCCTAATGTAACACTAACTTGCTCTTCTTATTTCTGCTTTGAAGGCAACTCTTGTAACTATAATGCTTATCTGGAATAAGAGCTTAGTTAGATCTGTTTTCTAAAACCTTTTCCTCTTTTTTAATGACCCCAAGGAGGGTAAGGTCAGTGTATGTACAGATCATCTTCCAATAATTGGAAGAAGAATCCTTGGATGAGAAAACAGGACAGAACTAGTTCATGAACCTCTGGTGGAGCCTTAAACACAGCCCTTCATCAGTGCCAGTGGGCAAACCCCTCTGCCAAGTTTTCCTGAGCTGCTTGCCCATTCCCTCACTACATAGGTATAATACATTTCTATTTATCCCAACAATGTGATCACTGCTTTCTTTTCTGCTCAATGCCACTTTGTTGTCCCTGTGATTCATGACCACTAATTCTATAATTGTTCTGGTTCCTGCTTCTTAAAATCAAATCTCAAGAATACCTCAGTATACAATGGATAAATCAATGTTTTATGTGCCAAATGTGAAGTGTCAGAGTTACTTCAATCATTTATCAGTACTTCAGTCATTAATTCAGATGCAATAATTTTCTTAGAAAATTCTTTCAAAAGTTATTTTAGACCCAGAAATCAAGGAGGGTTCCACCCACAAAACAATGTTAGATTCTTGCCTTAAGCAATTCATATATTCTATTATTTGCCAATTTTTTAAAAAATATATTTTATTTTATTGGTACCAAACATTAAACACAGGGGTGCTTAACCACTGAACCATGTCCCCAGTATTTTTATTTTTTATTTTGAGACAAGGTCTTACTAAGTTGCTTAGCACCTTACTAGGTTAGTGAGGCTGGCTTTGAGCTTGCAATCCTCCTGCCTCAGCCTCCTGAGTCACTGGAATTACAGGCATGTGCCAGCCACCATACCTGGCTTACCAAATTTTATATATTACTCTTTTTTTTTTGCCTGGATTTCTCATTAGTGATACTTTTAACTGAGAGAACTCCTCATGTGATTGATTAGGGCCTATTAAATTTCTAAATTTTTCATTACTTAAAATAGTGAAGAAGAAATGCTTTGACAGTCTTCTGTTAATTCAGCTGCCTTTAACCTTTGTTTCTTTGAAATGTCTTTTTTTTTTTCTTTTTTTTGGATGGCACATGGGATTGAACCTAGGGATACTTTACCACTGAGCTACATCCCCAGTCCTTTTTAGTTTTGATTTTGAGACAGGGTCTTACTAAGTTGCTGAGAGTCTTGTTAAATTTTGGGGGCTCAGCTTAAACTTGCAATCCTCCTGTCTTGTCCTCCTGAGTCCAACAGGCATGTGCCACTATATCTAATCTTGAAATTAGAATTGAAGTTAATGTGCTCTCTGAACTAGGGGAAGACTTCTGGCTCTGATGGCATAATCCCTTAGCCAGATGGTATCATTTATTTTTCTGTTTCTCCATTAGTCATTTAGTGCTACCCTACTCCATGGGGAGTTATGGAGTTTGAAGTACTTTGAAAATGTTGTGCATGGATAGAATATCAGAACCTTCAATAATTTAAGGTGACTGAAACAAAATACACTCGGAACCTTACTCTGGGTTTTTTTGTTTGTTTTATCTGTCTCCCTACAAGTGAGGCAATAGAAATTTATAGTTTGAGAATACAATTGCCCCTTGTTTTCTGTCTTATAAAACACAGCTGATATTTAATACAATCCAACAACTTCAGACTGGGTTGAATAAAAATTTATTATTGCCTAAATTCCAAGTGGAATTAAACATAACCACGAAGATTCCTAACATTTTCCTTACATTTAAGTAAAATCACTTTTTAAAAAATACTGACTAATCAGAATTGTGTTGCTCTCATTGGAATAAGCTCATTTGGCTAACTACTTGCTATTCAAAAGTGTACAGTTGTGTTCATGTTAGTAGCAGCTAAAGAATTCAATATTTTTCTCTTTCTTGATCTGATATGGCTTCATTTGAACTTTCTCAGATTGTACATTCTGCTAATTGATTATTCATAACAAATTACAAATGAAAAGCTCCTAAAAAGAAAAAAAAAAGAATTTTAGTGTAATGTTGGCATTTCTAAGTACATACTAAAGAGAGACAGAGATAATTTGAGATGTACTTTGTACACTCTGTATTTTATTTTAAAATAGGAGTTTTAACAATAAGTTTTTGGTGCAAAATGCTCACAAATATATTATGTTTTTGATAAAAAGATACAAGCTTATATTAAACATTTCATCAGCAAAAAATACTCTAATCTCTTGGACTACTGTTAAAATGCTTTAAACTATTGTAAGTTTCAAATAATTACCATTTCAGAATTACAAAGTGCCTGTTCAAAGGAATATAAATTGTTTCCATAATACTTTATTTTATATTATAATTTTTTTGTGCATAAATATATTAATTTTTAAATATTTTTTGGGTTATCACTGAAGTAATTTTTTGTTGTTTAATAGAAAAATAATAAATTAAGGTAGCACATGCTTTATATAGAATATTACATATATTCTCCTGGAAAATACCAAATTATAATTTCTTTATCTTCTAAAAATCCTGTATGTGATCACAGTTGCTGACTTTTCACTAGATGGCAATATTGCATTACATTTAAATTAAAATAGATACTTCTAAATGACCATAATACCTGAAAAAAAATAATTCTCACATGAAGTTAAACATGTTTTCTGTATGCATGTTACTTTAAAGATCATTTTAATCTGTGATTAAGTACTTCTGTTTTGGGTTCTGTTAGGGTTCCTAATATTCAAAATACATAAAATGCTTATGTATTTGTTTTATTCATAATCATGTTTAAGTTCCTTAATTTTTATTTGATGCTTTTGATAATGCAAATCAACTTGATTCTCTCTTAGTGTCTTTAGATTACTATGCTGATATAGAAACTTATTTACCTTTGAAAAACTGTTTTAAACTAACTAATCTTAGAAACGAACTGGTTTTCCTCATTTTTTTTTTTACCCTTTATAATAGATGACCCTTCCAAAATAAGAAACTCTGTTCTTTTAGCTTCCATGGTAGTATAAGTTCTTTACTAAATTTTATTTCTACTGCTATTCAATTACTTGCCTGTCTTTCTTATTTATCTACATACTTCCAAATTTTATTTACAGAAATTTATCCACATTTATGATTTAATTTCTTCAATTAAATTTATTTTTAACTGATGCACAAAAAGCATAAAAATATATTTTGGTTTTGGTACTATGTGATATTTTGATACATGTATAAATCAGGTTAAAATTTTCTTCTCAAATATTTATCATAACTTTTTGGAGGAACTTTCAAAATCCTCCATTCCATTTTTCAAAACATATGATCATTATTGTTATCAATAATTAGTCTTCTTTGTAAAAGCACACCAAATCTTTTGCTCTCATGTAACTACAACTTTGTACCCATGGATCAATCTGTTCCCATCGACTCATCTCTAAATAGCATCTAGTTGCATCTCCCAAAATACAATCAACAATTCACAGTTTGTATGAATTTCAGTTTTATTACTCCATAAATGTCATCTCCATTTCAGTATCTTCATGGAGTTTTTGATTACATGTTTAAAACTTTACTCTTGACTCCTACCCACATACTGGACTCCTTCCAAATCCTAGTAAAAGACTTTCCCTTTCATTTATTTCTCATATTAGAAAACTGAAAATCACATTTGTCACTGGGCTTTTCCTGACAAAACTGTATAATCATTAGGTACTTTCTGCATTACTTCAATAATGTAAATTATTAATAAATTCCTCATTTTTTATCCTTTATAATATATGACCCTTCCAAAATAAAAATTTTTAGATTTTCTAAAAATCTCCACTTCTTTTCTTGTCCACTAACTACCATCATACTCAAGGCAGCCAATATTTCCCAATCAAACTTATTTATAAATTCCTGAAATATCCCCCTCTTTGTATCCTAACCTCATAATAATCTATTTTGTAAACATTGGAATGGTCTTTTTAAAGCACAAAACTGAAGGGCTGGGGTTGTAGCTCAGCAGTACAGTGCTTGCCTAGCACATTTGAGGCAATGGGTTCGATCCTCAGCACCACATAAAAATAAGTAAATAAAATAAAGGCATTCTTTCCAACTACACCTAAAAAATAAATATTAAAAGAGCACAAATATGATTAAGTCACCTCATGCTTAAAAATTGTCATGAGTTTTTCAATCTTAACAAATCCCCAAGTTCTTATATGATATAGACATTAACTTTCCCCAACCTAGTCCTTGTTTTCCTTAATGTGTTCTAGCAACACTGTTCTTGGGATTAATTTGTCCCCTAAGCTTTGTACCACGCTGAGTTCTCTGCCCTAAGAATCTTGCCATAGCTTTGCTTTGCTCAGTCCTTATTATTTCACATTTCAGAATTAGTCTTTTCAGGGAGACCTTTATTTACTTTCTTGTCTGGATAATGTCTATGAATGATTTACTTCAATAGAAAAGTATTGACTATTTCATAATAATATTTCTGTGTTACTTATATATTTTGAGAGATGAATTATTTAATTTCTTTATGTGCCACTATAGTGTTTGATCAAGAAAGAAAAGACTATTTGCTTTGGTTTATTTGCTTTGATTATCCTAGAATCTAATAGAGTAGCAAACTCATGGTACAAGTTCAATAAATACTAGTTAAATAAAAGTATGACCATGAACAAGGAAGTTTTACTAATATAGCCATACCTCTTTTTTTTCTAAAGGTTAATAATATATGGCATGAAAAATGTATATATACTATGCACACAATATCACCTATTACCATTTTCTTTTAACAAATGCTGATGTAAACATTTATACATTATATTACTTGACACAGTATTTTCTCTACAAATGTTGTGTTGTCCAGTTCTAATCAGAATTAGTGTTTTACTATTTATTTTGAATTCATTGTTAAAATTTTACACTTACACTTAGGAAAAAGAAGTGAAAGTTCCATGTTATGAATCAGTAGATTTTAATTTTAAAAGAAGAATATTTTATCGTTGTATGCATACCTATTTCTTTTTATCCCAGAATGTTTAATACTAAATTTAGGAATGTCTGATATGTTTCTATTTTCAGGAGTTATAAAAGATGGAATATTTTAGAAGTTTTACAATGTCAAAAACTGAGCAAACAAAACTCCTAAGTTTCCATTAATTGTAATATGTTCTCTTGAGAAGTAAATAGTTCTGGATAAAAAAGTTTATTATAGATAACAATAAAATAAAATTATGAAAGTCCCTAATGTATCAATGTCTAAAATTCTCAAACAATTCATATTGCTTATTTCTTTCACATCACCCATTGAATTATATCTGCATTACTGTCTTCAGGACAATCAACAATTTAATTAATTTAATAAGTGATGGTAAAGCATCAAAAGGCATTTGATTAACATCTTTATCAGGTCATTAAAATGGTCAGATTCCTTTTCATAAAATAAATTTCTTAAAATTACTGTACTGTAAAATCAAGTTCTCAATTGTCTAGAACAAGCAAATTGTTCACTTCAGACAATATGTATGCAAATTGGACAATTTTTGGACCTAAAAATGTACTTGAAATCTAGAGTGTCTTTCATTTATGTTAACTGGACATAGTAAGGACATATTTCTGTACAATACAAACTAGCTAACTGATGGGGGGATCAATAAATGTTAACTTGAAAATAGACTTTTTAAAACCTTATTACAATCTTATTTTAGAGTTAAAGAAACAGAGACATAGAAATCATAAATTACTTGCTCATATTGACACAGCTCATATACTCCTGCTTCTTGGGTCAATGAATTTTACATTGCCCTGCCTTGCCTTCTTATCCTAAAGAAGTTTATGAACAGGTTCACTGCATAGTTATTCAGATTGGTTAATTGAACAGACACCAGGATAAAGGTGCAAGTGGAAGCCAAAATTAAGCATGAGCACCTCTTGCATGGCCATGAGTCCATGGACTATAGCTATCCTTTTTAGTACATTTTGTGTGCTCTGAACTTCTAAAAGCTTTGTTTAAAAATTCTAGGGGAGGGCTGGGATTGTGGCTCAACGGTAGAGCACTTGCCTAGCATGTGTGAGGCCCTGGGTTTGATCCTCAGCACCACATAAAAATAAATAAATAAAATAAAGGCATTGTGTCAAAGTATAACTAAAAAAATATTAAAAAATAAAACTTCTAGAGGAATTATTCCTGTGTTTTCTAGACATATAAGAATCATTGGGCCTAGGATACCATCATTGTCTTACAGAAAAAGCAATAATTCTTAAGACGTTTCTGTATGTTAAGTGGAAGTATAAAGTTTCACCATTTTATACCCTTATGAGTAGTTGACCTAAATATTTTCTAGTGCAGGATGCTTTCACCTCACTTACAGACAACATTTGCATTAATAATTTGGTAAATTTCATTCTATAGTATGTTTATTGGATTAATATATTAGATCCCATAAATTTGTATTAGTACAATAATTAAAAAATGGTCCAGTGTTTAAATTTCTTAATGAATATTATGAAAACTAAGGATTATGCCTTGTATTTTGTTCATTGGAAAGTGATGTTTTCACATGTCTTCATGGACAATGCCTAAATAGTAAATACATGTCATCTTTGAAATTATGCATCAATATTGCTCTCTGGTGAGGAAATAATTGAGGCATTAAGATCTATAAAAACTAAAATAAGGATCAATATGAAATGACAGAAGTATAAAAATTGTGAACTACTATATTGTTTTTGTTTCAAATAAATTTTTAGAAAATACATTTTTAAAACATCAAAGGGATTACAAATGAGCAAATAATATATTTTAATAGTGCTACAAAGAAAGCTAATGTACAATTTCAAAATTATATTGCTAATTTTTTGCAGTTTATTAAAGTCAAATAAGTCCCCTAATGCTTATTTGTAAATTACACACATCATAGTAGATTTTAGGGACAATAGGGTGAGACTCCACATATCTTTTTTATCATTAGCAGCAGCAGCAGCAGCAGCAGCAGCAGCAACAGGATCATTATCTCTCATTGAATTTCAATTTCTTAAGTGCAACTCATATATCTCATATTAACACTCCAGTGTAGAAATAATTATTTACACCCCTAGCCTACTTATTTCTTAGTTTCACACATTCCATTTCATTTCTTGGGCCCATATTTTTTTCCATTCAGTAGTTATCCGTTATCTTACCATCCATACTTAATTTATCAATATTTATAAGAATCATTTTCTAAATATGCCTCAAATTGTCTACCTAGTAGCTCAATCCACAATCATTACTGTTTTAGACCACTGAATAGCATCCTGATGGGCCTCTTCAACTTCATTCTTGACTATCATAAAACTCATTGTCACACTGCAACCAAAGTGATGTTTCAAGACAAATTGAACTTTGCCAACACTTTTCAAAACTCTTTATTCACATTATATTTGTGTGCTCAATGATCTAGACTCATCTTTTTCTATAATTCTCACTCTTTACCTTTAAAAAGCATAGCCTTTCAAGTCTTCAATTGAACTAAGCACTATCCTTCACTAGGGTCATTACACATGATGTTCCCTTTACCTGAACTTTATTTTGGTAATTTGTTTCTTTTATTTGTCTTGGCAACTGGTACTTATCTTTCCATCACAATTTAAGTGTCAAGTATTCAGAAAGACTACCTACATTCACCATTCTAACTTAGATCATCCCTTTTATTTTCTCTAATAAATCCATATTCTTCTTTTAAAACATTTATCATAGTTTATACTCCATAATTTCTTTTGAGATTGCTTCATGAGCCTTTCACATACTACATTGCAAATTTTATTGATACTGAACTTACAAATAGGTGACTTCCTTCCCCAAAGAGAAGTAGTGTTTCTCACTTTTCATTGGAAGTTCAAATTTTCCAGTCTGCCTTTTAAGGTTCTTTTCAATTAACTCCCCCATCTGGCAGTGTTTACTTCCAAGAGGGATAAACAAGGAAGATAAAAATTTAACATGTGGTAAGAGTCTTCCAAATGGCAGACATGTGTTAGATGCTTTTACCTACATGATCTAATTTAATCCTAAACAAAATCATTTAGAAAGATTCATTATTGTCTTCACTTTTACAGATGAGAAAACTGAATCTGAAATGGTAAAGTGAATCATGTAATACCTGGGATTTAATCCCAGAAAAGTATCATACACTATGACCTCTTTTGTACACTTCTGGAAAACTAACCTGCTTGCTTTACCTCATACACAAATTCCTCATATCTTTTCTCCCGCTATCCCACATATGAAATCCCTTCTGTCTGAAATATCCTTTCCCCTCACCATCCCCAAATCAGTATTTTGTCAAAACCCTTCTCAAAATACACCTTTTTAATTACATTTTTTAAAGTAACATTGAACTGACCCTAATAGGAGAGCACTTAATCTATTTTATTTAACTAGTCCTCAATATTTCTTAATCAATGTTCAGTCCTTTCACCTTGTTGTAGAAATTATAATGCAAATATTTATTGAGGAGTGAATGACAACCAGTAAAACTTCTGCCTATTTTTAACTATATGTACTTCCTGAATACCTCCTGTTTGTGTATCCAAATCTGACAATCTGTGGAGAATAAGAAACAGCTATCCATCTGACTGCTGAAAACAGTTTATGTTTTTCTTTGCCAGAACTTCCTGTTTTTCTTATTATTTTCAGTTTAATTGTTCTGTCTCATCAAATACTGTTGATAATATAAGTGCACCTTGCAATTTTACACACTACTCAGATGGATTTATTATGTAACTTAATTCAGTTTTTCTCCCAGTGAAATCTCTGGCTGTGTAGTAACAAGTAACAATAGTTATGGTTGTTCTTACCCAAATACTAGGATTTTTCAGGATACCTACTTTATTTTAAAGCTAGTTAGAGGCATATCAGGTACCCAAAACTGAAGTTCTGGAACATTAAAAGTACTGTTACGGCTAAGCATGTACTTTTTTGGATATGGCAGGCTTGCCAGTGAACATCAGAATTGACAGGGTTGATCTATATGATAGGGGATTTTCTTTTCCTTTTCTTTCAGGCTACTTAAGACACCTTCCTTGTAGTTAAGAGTAAGTTCTTCTATCAAGAGTAAATGAGTGTGTTATTGTTTTGCACTGAATAACAAATTCAGAAAAATCATTTGGAGTAAGAAATATGTCAGCTTAGGATAGGATGGAGCTGTGGTTATCATGATTTAATATATTTGTTATTTTGAAGAAGAACTTCAATGTCTTCTATACCATTGGACTTCATGTCCTTGTTAATTTTAATGCTAGTATCATGCTGTTTTCATTACTATAGCTTAGCATTGTAGTATAATTTGAGGTCAGGTATTGTGGTGCCTCCAGGCTTATTCTTATTGCTTAGTATCAATTTGGCTATTCTGGGTCTTTTGTTGTTCCATGTAAATTTTAGGATTGTTTTTCCTAGTTATGTGAAGAATGTCACTGGTATTTTGATGGGAATCACATTCCATCTGTTCAATGCCTCTGAAAGTATGGCCACTTTGTCAATACTAATTCTGCCTATCCAAGAACATAAGAGGTATTTTCAGTTTCTTATGTCTTCTTCAATATATTTCTTTAGTGATCCATAATTTCTATTGTAGAGGTCTTTCACATTATTGTTTGGATTTATTTTCAGGTGTTTCATTTTTGAAGATATTGTGAATGTAAATACTTTCCTAATTTCTTTTTCAAAAGAGTGCATTATTGATAAATAAAAAAGTCATTGATTTTTGTACATTTATCTTGTAGACTGCTACTTTATTGATTTCATTCTTCTGGAAGTTTCCTGGGAGAGTTTATTGGATCTTCTAAGAGTAGAATCATAAGTTTGCAAACAGTCTTATTTGATTTTTTTTCTTCACTTATTTGTAGCTCTTTAATTTCCTTCTTTTGTCTAATTGCTTTGGCTAAAACTTAAAAAAAACTATATTGAATGACAGTGGTGAGAATATATATTCTTGTCTTATTGCTAATTTTAGAAGAAATTATTTCTTTATTTCCATAGAATAGTCCATATTATGAAAACCCCTGTTTCATAAAATGTTGGCTTTGTGTTTGTCATATGCCTTTATGAAGATAAGGCAAGTTCTATCTATCCCCAGTTTCTCCAGCATTTTTTACATGAATGGGTGCTAAATTTTGTCAAGGGCTTTTTCTGCATATATTCATACAATCATGTAGTTTTTCCCCTAAATCTTTGCATATTAGCAAACTATATGTAGATATATTGAATTCTAGCATTAATGATCATTATTATTATTATTATTATTATTATTATTATTATTATTTTCTAGTGATTGATGATTGAAAAATGACAGACTGACCCACAAAGTCACAAGGTGCAGTATTTTGACTCTATGTTTCCCACAGAAAAGCCAGTTTGGCATTGGATGGAAAAACCTTATTTTTACATTGAGAGCAACTTCATACTGAAAACCACTACCATCTCTTAAAATTCCATTTTTCTACATTCTGTTGCATATAATATGCTGCTATGATTTTAATATGATTTGAGTGTATGCCTCAATGGTCAAAATGTTGAAATTTAATCCCTAGTGGTAGATATTTAGTGTATGGGAGCTTATTTCAAAAATAGTTTTTAAAGATGGGGCCTCTGGGAGGTGACTAGGAATAGAGAAGGTCAACAGGAAAAAACTCCTATAATTGATATTGGTAACTTTGTAAGAAGATGGAGAGAGACCAGAAGATGGACAGAAAGGGAAACAAACACACACAAACACAGATGCATGTTTCTTGTCTTTTGACATATGATGTTTTGTACTGCCTAGGGATTCTGTCAGCAAGAAGGCCATCACATATTGTGGCACCCCTCAACCTTGAACCAGAACTGATTGATTAAAAGTAAACCCCATATCAAGTTAAACAAACAAACAAACAAAAAATGCCTCAGTTGACTGAATTAATAATATACTATAGCACACTGTCCATTTTTAAGATGTATATTATTATTGATTTATTTTTATGAGTTACATTTTTTCATCTTTATTTTAATTTTACAGAATAGTGGACTTCATTGTGTTGATATTTACAAATAATTAATCATCACATTTTTTTAATCAACTTTTACAATAACATCACATAGCACTATTTCTTGGGAAGTGACTGGGAAGTTTATGGGAGGAATTATTTCAAATCTCATATACCTCATTCCTATGTTCTATCTGCTTACATATCTTTTCTATTATTTTTCACAATGCTCATTCCCTCAAGGTTGTGTTCTCAGCTAATTGAATAAACAATTACCATGAAAGTGTTAAAGAATTAATGAGCTACCCAAATATAGCAATTTTGCGTTTGTACCAGGTCTTTAGTACTTTTTATTTTGATTTATTCTCTTTTATTGCTGAGTAAAATTCCATTGTGTATATATGCCATATTTTTTATCCATTCATGCACTGAAGGGCATCTAGGTTGGCTCCACAGTTTAGCTATTGTGAATTGTGCTGCTATAAACATTGATGTGGCTGTGTCCCTATAATTTGCTGTTTTTAAGTCCTTTGTGTATAGTCTGAGGAGAGGGATAGATAGGTCTAATGGTGTTTTCATTCCCAGATTTCCAAGGAATCTCCACACTGCTTTCCATATTGGCTGCACCAATTTGCAGTCCCACCAGCAATGTATGAGTGTACCTTTTTCCCCACATCCTCGCCAACACTTATTGTTGTTTGTCTTCATAATAGCTGCCATTCTGATTGGAGTGAGATGATATCTTAGAGTAGTTTTGATTTTCATAAGAAATCTGTTGTTAATCTAATGGAGTATCATGGTTTAAAAATTATTTTCCCTGAAATGTTCATGTGGTGAGGCAATACCAGAAGGTTTAGAGGCAAAATTATTGGGTTAGGAGACCCTTAAACCCAATTGGTACCTTAATCCCCTGATAGAAACTGAGTGTTCACTATAGGCAGGTAGGTGTTGATGGAGGAGGTAAGTCAATGGGAGCAAAAGTTTTGGGTATACATTTTGTGAGCTTAGGTTAGTTTCTTTCTGCTTCTTGGTGTCTTGTTCCCAGCTGACTTCCTCTGCCACACATTTCTGCCATGATTATTTGCCTCATCTCAGTCCCCAAGAAATGGAGCCAGCAGTCTATGGACTGAAACCTCTAAAACCATAAGCCCCCAAAGAAAATTTTTCTCTTTTAATTGTTTTGTTCAGGTCTTTTGCTTACAGCAAGGGAAAAGCTTTCTAAAACAGTGAGGATCACTTAAGTGTGACTTGGCATTTTTCTCTTGCAATTTTTAAAACTCTCTTTGTATTGTACTTTGACAGTTTGATTATAACTGTAATATATTATGGAGAAGATCTTTTCTGGTCATGTCTATTTAGGGTCCAATGGACAATTGATACCTTGATGTCCGTATCTTTCCCAGAATTAAGGACATTCCCTGATGTTTATTTGAATGGTTTTTGTATGCCTTTCCCACTTTCCTTCTCCATTGAATAAATCTGAAAATATAAAAAGTTGTTTATTTATATTGTGGCAAAAGTCATGAAGGCTGTCTTCAATTTTACATTTTTTTTTTTTTTTCGGTCTGAATAGCATATTTCAAAAGACCTGTCTTCGGATATTCTGTCTTCTGCTTGATCTAGTCTTTTTTTTTAAATAGTTTTAACTATATTTTATTACATTTAATGAAATGTACACTCCCAATTTTTATTTTGGTTCTTTATTAAGATCACTATCACTGCTGAATTTCTCACTAATATTGTGTATTGTTTTCCTAATTTTATTCAACTGTCTGTATTCTCTGGTACCTCATTGAGTTTCTTTATAATCCTTTTAAAGTTTTTTTTATCTTCTATTTCATCAATATTAAGAATCTTTTGCTAGAAAGTTGTTGTGTTCCTTAGGGAAGCATCATATTATCTTGTTTTATAAAATATATTTTTTAATTATACACACACACACACACACACACACACACATATATCTGTTGAATCAGTCTCTTTAACACTTTTACATGGTGATTTTCAAACTAACTACTTTTCTCCTAAAGGTATACCTTGTGGATTAAGTGTGACATGCAATTTGTGATCACAAATTATAAGCCATGTCACTATAGTGTACTATCTGGTATGAGAAACAGAGAAGCAGTTACCTCCTCTGTCATATTCCCCTAAAAATCTATAATATATATCTAATCATGTGATAATGTAAGGTGAGGCAAAATAAAATTATTTTCTATGAATAATACACCAGTTCTTTTCAAAAGTATTAAGAATATGGAAAACAAGGTTTAGAAATCCTTACAGTCAGAGGAGCCTAAAAACAATAAATAATTGCAATTTGGTATCCTGAATTGAATCACAGAAATTAAATAAAGGGCATTTTTGAAAACTTTGATACAATATACTTATTCCATATTTTAGTTAATTGTACCTCATTATTTCAACAATGTTATTAATAGAATTTAGGTTTAAAAATATTGACATTTATTTAATAGTGTTGTATAAATGTTAATTTATGAATTTTGACAAGTATACCATGGTTAAAAAATGTGTTAACATTAGGAGAAGCTGTGCAAAGTTTATATAGGAACTGTATACAGTACTATCCTCAAAACTCTTCTTTAAAAACATGAAATTACTTCAAAAATTAAGTCTGTTGCTGGAGTATAATAAATACAGTGATCATAAGGATAAGTAATAAGGTGGTAGCATATTTAAAAGAAATGACAAAGGTAGAATCGGATGGTCAGTTAGATGACAGATGGGATAAGGCATAGGTTAACATAACATATAGAGTACTTAAGGTAATACTAAGATTTGTGAATTAGTTATATGATTATTCTGATGACTGAGAAAGTAAGAAATTGAACATCGTAGGAGGTGTCATTTTGATTTTGAGTGATACTGAAATGAATTATATTCATAATAATTTTTGAAGTTTGAAGTATCCAAATAAAGAAGACATTTAAACAGTTTAATCTATGAAGACTGAACTTAGAAAGGTCTGAGTAGGTGATATAAATGTTGCTAAGTTTTCTATGTAGAGTTGTATGGATAAAATCTGGAAATAGATGTGATTATCTGTTGTGTTTTTCAATAAATATCTTAGAGCATAGACCATATATCTTATACTTTTCTCTGAAAATCTTTGTAGAAAATAATCAAATAATCCTGAAACTAAAATTAAAATTCACAGATGACACACCTTGCATTTCCACTTTGGAAACCAATTGTCCATTTACTTCCTTCAAAGTCATTAAGGAAAACTGATTTGAAGGATTTATGGATGAACAATTGAAAGTCATGAATTTTACATTGTCAATTTTATTACAGAGAGAACTATTTTCTCTAGATATAAGAAACAACAACTCCTGAGCTGTCATTGTTATTGATCTCTTGGGGATAAATTTTAGAATGAGAATCCAGTGACATTTCTCAGACCATTAATTTAAAACTCACATTGGATTCAGGGTGATAAAAAAGTCAATTTTCTACAAAAGTTTCTTTATTCATGACTTTTAAAGAAATTTGAAAAAAAAAAAACTTTAAGCAACTTCAGACCAGATAATTTTAAAGAATGTAAAATACCTAAAATTGTTGATATGGATAAGTTGCATTTACTTTAAACTTGACATTTAAAAAACAAATAATAGGTTGTAGAATTCACATAGAATGTACATAAAGTTAATGTCACATTATCTGAAAATGCATGTACTATTTTTTTTTCAAAATTATCCAGAGATGCTAAAACCTATTATCTACAGCACTATCTCTCTTCTACCAAGCTCACATTGCCTTTATTCACTAGAGTCATAATAATTAGCACTCTTGCTTTTCAATAAAAGTGGCAATAATTGGAAGTAGCATTCTAGTTTTGTCAAACATTTGGATACTCACCTGACAATTGTTTGGGACCAAAACTGAATTATAGGAAACTTACACTCTCAACTCCTTGAAAAATTGTGAATATACATTTTCAATGGGAAATTCTTGTTTTTAATCAGTATTTAGTGTAGACTTCATTTATAATTTTAAATGGTTGTCAAAGTGTTTTTTTTTCTTTATAAAATTTGCCCATCAATAGCTCTTAAGTCAAACATAGAACATTGTTTTGTGATCAAATAATCTGAATTTTCTCTTTAATATTTAAAGTGCTTTTCCTTGCATTCAAAATAGCCTCAGAATGACTTAGTTTACTTTGTTGCTTTCTTCTGTCATGAGGTTTAACATGGTTATCCTATCTCTCAATTATCAAGAAAAAATTGATGATAAAAATTTTATGTGATGAAGGAATTGAGAAGTTTATTTGAACACTACTATCATCTTTAAACATCAATAAAAGTCATTAATTTATTTAGCAAACATTTATTAAGCTTGTGTCAGATACAAGGATGAATAAAATCAGTTCCTCCCCTCAAAAAATTCAGATGATTGCAGAAGATGTGAATGTGCAACATGTAATTAGACAAATAATGAAAGACTTTTAATAAACATAATATATGAATACACAGAGTACATTTGAAAGAGGAAATAAAAAACAATCTCTCTGTTGCACATAGTAATGAACAACATATGTGCTGAGACTTTACAGGCAGTTAGGATTTTACTGGCAGATATGGGATACTTTAAAAGAACTTTGAAAAAGAAGGTCATTCCAAGTAAAGAAAATGCAGAAAAAGGAGGAGTAAAAATGCATGGCAAAAAGATCAAAATTATTGACAAATCTGCCCCTCAGAATTGTTTTTATTATTGTGATCATAAAATTTTGTTACAATTATTTGTAGTAAAACATGGCTTGCATTCAGTAAGTATTTAACACACTTTCTGCCCATGTACTTTTAAATACTCACAAAATTCTTTTAGGCAGATTCCAAAGTTTTCAAACTTTGTAGATGAAGAAACTGAAGTATCCGTATACAAGGAACATGATCAGTCATTTAACTAGTAACTGGCAGAATTAAGACATAAATTTATGTATTCTGCATTGAAGCTATTCTATAAATTTCTGAGCTATGGTTCCATCATATGAATCTGACATGGTTAAATGAAAGGAAATAGAAATGAGGATGATAACTCACTGGTACTCATTTAAACTAACCTGCAAAGCATATCTTTCAATGACTTAACAATAATGTAATACTACACTGTGAACTGAGGCAAGGTACAGTATATAATTACTTAATATACTCCCCATTCTGTGACATAAAGAAATATTACACAATGACACTTTATCAAGAATTCCATAGATCTACCTTAGTTAGGAAGATGTGAAATAATTTTTTTAAAAAATAATCTTGAAATCTATGTACTAGTAATTAAGGAATACACTAGAAGGTAAAACAAAGGGAAAGTCCATGGGTACTGTAATAACCAGATAAGGCTTTAATGTGATTAGGTAGAATTAAAGAATGATATGAGAACAAGTGACAAAAGATATTCTAATGAGGAAAACATAAAAGCATATATGAGAGAGAGGGGGGACTGACCTGGGGAAATAGAGAACATGTACCGGAAGAAAGTTGAAGACTAAGCATAAGTAGGAAAAAAAATCAGGTTCTTAAGAGTCTTAATTGCTTTTTTTCATGGTACAATGAAATGTAAGAGTTTTGCTCATTGTGTAGATGGTTAGCATGATGAAACAGTTTTTCTTTTTCTAGTAAACACTAATAATTTTTGATTAGGGAGAAACTAGGTTCAGGAAGACTTGAAGGTATATTTGGGACATTTCTTGAGTAATGTTTCATTATGCTGATTCCTGAGTCACCCAAATCAGAGAATCCATTTAAGAACTAATCCATACACACAGGCAGCCCACATCTATAAAATATAAATCTTTTGAGATTCAGGTATTACATGTTTAACAAATGTCTCAGGCTATTCTGAGATGACAAATAGTTATTCTAGTATATTTACAAAATGTCTCTTTGAGATTTCTGATATAATCAGCTCTCTGGTCTTTTCAAATATATTTTTGGTATCTCTCGATTATCATTTAGAGGATCAAGTAACAAGCCAAATACATTGCATCTGAAGCACATTACATTTAAGTGATAGGTGGCTTTTTTTTGTCCTGTTGATGTATTAACTTCAAATTGAAGTGAATTTGCTGGTTTATTTATAGTAAATTCCTTTTCCTTTCATTACATTTTTGGTTTTTTTGGTTCACTTGGATTTTCTCTGAGTTAATGTTTTGTTTTTCTCTAGTTAAAATTTGTCAGTTGTTGATTTCCAACTGATTTTGTCACTTCCAGACAATTTATATATATAAATCAAGCTTCATTGCTGATATTTAAAAAATATTTATTTTTTAGTTCTGGGTGGACATGATATCTTTTTTAAAATTATTTTTATGTGGTGCTGAGGATCGAACACATTGCCTCATGCATGCTAGGCTAACACTCTACCACTGAGCCATAACCCCAGCCCTCATTGCTGATATTTTGAGAACTTGATGTAGATCTACTGAACTATACTATTTTATTGACCACTGTTTTCTGAATACTGTTTTTTTCTTTTTAATGCTTTAATGATTACCCCCACAGAATAAACAGCCAGTAAACATTGAACAAAGTAAAAAAAAAAGGGGTAACCAAAATTAGCCATTAATTGTATGCTAATTTTATAACTGTATGCATTAATATATAAATCTAAAAAGCATGCTTTTCCTATCCATTATTAAATTACTAAAAAGGATTATACTATCTGTTTTCTGAGGTGAATTATAACAATTGGCTGGCTGGTGGTCTTTTTCTTTCAAATTATATTATGTTGTATTTTAATATGCCTGATAATAAAAATAAAAATTCAATTGGTTGGCATGCCTGTTGAAAGACAAGAGGGATTTTTTCATAGTAAAATAAAGTTTAATGTCTGATGTATCTTCTAATTCACCATGGAATGGTCCCTCAATATCTGTGGGGTTTTGATTCAAGGACCCTGGCCAGATACCAAAATCAAAAGATTATCATGTAAAATGGTAAATATTTACATGTAACCTACACACATCCCCCAAATATTTAAATCATGTCTAGTTTACTGATGATATCTAATACAGTGTAAATGATAATAGCTGATATACTGTATTGTTTAGAGAATAATGACAAGAAAATAATTATTTGTGCATTAAGTACAGACATGATTATTAAAAAACATTTTCAATGCATGGTTACTTGAATCTAAGGACATAGAACCTGCATATATTGAAGGCAAACTCTATATACAAATATTTAATTTAAAAATAGTTTTATCAAGACTTTATTTGAAAAGGATATTGCATCCATAATTAAATTGCCCACCATTTGCATGGGACAATAATGGATTCTCTCAAAAATCTTTGTAATTGATTAGAGAAATATTATTATTACCATCTCAAACTTGAGGAAATAGATAAAATAAAAATGATTAATATTACAGAACAAGTTAAGGAGAACTTAAACTAAAATCAAAGTTGCCTGATTTAATTCAATATATTCAAAATTAAATTCTGCTGTCTTCTGAAATGAGATTATATTATAGTAGTTTAAAATTTTATTAAATTTTAGGAATTAAATTAGTTTTTATTGGCACTTTAAATAGAAACAGAATTAAAACCAAAATCATCACTACACATATTATGTCCTCAAAACACATTATTTAATTATAAAATGCTTTGAGCCTAAATAAATGTACACATGATCTATCTAACTAGATATTGATGTACAGATATACATACTATGCAATTTAATAAATGTTGATATGTTTTCTTATGTGCCAGGCACACTTCAAGGAACTAGGAAAATCAAGCTAGATAAGGCACATCTCTAACCCATAATAAGTTCACAGTACAATAACAAGCAGTAAAATAAATAAGATGTGATAGACTTCAACAAAGATGATTAAAAGAGCAACTAACTATAAAAGAAAAAGATGTAGAACAGAGAAAGTGATGGTCACTATTGGGATTAGCAGAGATTTCTGGAGAAGTGATAATTTCTGAAGTAAATATTAGCAATTCAGTAGAAGAATTATAATGAGATTAGAGGGATATATGAAAAATTGGTAAATGATTTTAACAAAAAATCCTGAGATAAATGAAAGTTAACATAGAAGCATAACTACACTTTCTAATCTTCAATTGTTCTACTATAACTAATATTTGAATATTCCTGATTATGATATTAGCTGCATTCATTTGGGAAGCAGTAGAGAAGAGTCTCCTTATTAATTTTCTTATTAATATTGACCTTGGATCTAAGCTCAATCAGTAATTAGGGAGTTTGTCTATTGAAGATCCTAATACATTGGCCCTGGAAATGACTTGAGGAAGGCAGAGAACTTTCAATTTAATGTTCTTTTACTGAAATATTTTTTTGTTTTGCCAGAATTCCAGGGAACACTAGTAGAATGCATGGCATATGTGGTTTATGTCATAAGAAACAAAGAGAAAATCTGATTTTCTGCCTATTTTAATAAATTGATATATTTTAAAAAATGGTTTACATTCTGTAACTATAACAAAAAGTCAGAAAGATTAGTATGTGCTCACTTGTAAAAGCTGTACTCTCCAACTGTGTCACACATTTTCATTTCCAGAGTAGCCCCTGAAGAAATTGAGTTTAAATGTGAAACACAAAAGCATTGCACTTTTTTGAAATCCCTCTCTGCCTCATTAATAGTCTCAAAGCTTAGCACATTTAAAATGACTTAATCTTTTGGCTTGACAAATTATATTTGTTTCTATTCTGCCCCAGTAGTGATTCTGAATGCTATAACTCTCCACAATAAAAGCCCAAATATCAGTGCCAAATCTGTTATTGGTCCATAGACTACTTGAGGGCCAATATTGATTTAGCTACATTACCAGGCTCTTGAGAATTGAGTGCTTTCAGTATTCTCTTTCAAATGAAAAACACTGTAATTCAGGCTATTTATACACCATCCCTCAGAGCCACTGTGTTTTATCACCAATCCTCTGTTACTTATAAAAACAATTTCTGTTTTAGTGCCTTACGGTGATCTCTAAAAAATAGAAATTTATGGTCAATTTTGAGTGAGTTTCTAATGGAAAAAATAATGTGAAACTATTGTAGGAAAGATAACAAATCTGTACCTTCAAGACAGCTGACAGTAGTGACCTTTGAACTAGAGCATGTTAAGAGTAAAGTTTTGAAAAGTTAATATGCTTTCTTAGTGCTGAAAAGACATTTGGTTGAAAAGGCCATGAGCAAGGGGTGGGGGAACTTTTTAAATATCCACTTTTCATTTCCTAGTTGAACTAGAAGTTCAATTTTTTATTCTTCACCTAATACCACAAATCATTTCCTAAGGCTTGATGTCATTTCAGTTGTTATGGACCATAGAACTGTGTTTGAGGAAGATTCTAGGGTATCAATGAACAGATAGCAAAATATGATGTATAAAAATTTTGGGAAATGATAATTTTGATTATTGTTTAACTTGTAAAATTTATACTCACAACTATTCTCTTTTGATCTAAAATTTTTCAACAAAAGTTGAAATGGCACATAAGTCCAATTTTCTTACCTATGCTTGATCATGCTAGGTAAATTATATTGAATTAAATTTAGAATAGTATATTATGCTATGTTCTATGGTAGATATTTGTAGCTACCTTTATTAGTTATTAAATGCTGGGAGCCATCAGCCAAGTAGGTATGACAATTTCCTTGCCAGCGTACCCCCATGTTTCTTTAGTGGAAGGACTCATGGAAATAGGACATTTTGCAGGACATTGCATGTAAGGTGACCTTGCTCAAGGACCAGGGATCCGTGTTTAGGGTGTTCCCCCTTTAGAATAGGGCAGTTTAGCATAATAGGAGATTAGGGTGTGTCCCCTTTAGAATAGGGCGGTTTATCATAATAGGAGATTAGGGTGTTCCCCCTTTAGAATAGGGCGTATCCTGCTGCTGAGTTCCTCTTGAGTTCTTAGGGTCAGACAGTATATTTCGGGAGACAGAAGCCCAGGAGTAGTGGATTTGGGCAGAGAGGGGATTTGGGCAGAGAGTGGATTTGGGCATAGAACGTGGATTCCCCCAGAGCTTGTTTGTAGACGGCCCGTGTGAGATCGGGAATAAAGAATTGCTGTTTGAATCTACAAGCTGTGTGGAGACTCGTGATTTGTGCCCAGCCAGAGACTGTGACATTTGGTGGCTCGTACGCGGAACGCCTGAAGCTTGGGGGTAAGTGAAATTGTTCAGCCCCTGAAGGAGAGCGAAAGAATGGGTGAGCATTTCAAAAAACAATGAGTTCTTGTTCTAATTTATATTGTTTTTATTTCAAGTTGCCTGTTCCTAGAACTTTCTCAGGCAAACTGGGGAAAATGGTTGACTCAAAGTTTGAAGTTGTTCACCTCCGAGGAAGAGAAATTGTTAGAGAAAAAAGGCACCCCAGTAAGACCAAGAACAGCTAGGGCATATGTTGATACAATACAAAAATGCAGCCCATGGCTTTTAAACGAGAAGTTGTTAAATATATCAATGGGACCATCATGGTATCCTGTAGAAGGATTTTTCTTCAACAAGAAAGAGATGGCTCATTCTGTTTACTACGCTTGTCTAAGATCTTGGTTTTTACAGACATCTGATTAATTTACAAAACTAGAGTGTTAAAATATCAACCACTAAATATGAAATCAAGTACTCTTTACTTATTAAGTTCCATAAGGTAATATATTTAATCATTATGTGTGTTTTCATAAATTGGTGAATTGAAAAAAGTTTAATATTGCTTTGGTCTGTGTCTTTGCTAAAACAAGGTTACTAAGTGTTAAGATTCTATCAGGTGTAATTTATATACAAAGAGTATAAGAAGTTTCAGTTGGGTTTCAATTACAGTATTATAGTATCATAAAAAACATGAAAGTCTTTCATCTTATTAAAGTGGAGTAATTTGTCTAAATCAGAAATTTTATAAGGGTTATTTCAGAATGTGAATTTATAAAAAGGGTTAACGGCTAGAAAAGAGATTCAGATTGAAGATGTGAAAATATATTTTAATATGGAAGGTTAAAAGAAAAAGAAATGTTTCTAGATGAGATAATCTCTGTGGTAAAGTAAAAAGTTGTAAAAAAAAAAAGAAAAAGGTATTTGTACATGGCAGATTGAGACAAAGCTTCTTAATGGAGTAAAAAAGGCCTTTGGTTGAAGGGCAGCCATGTAAACTAACATGAAAGCGATTTAAACAGAATCTAAGCCTCGTTTAAAATAGTGAAGCTGTAGGTGATGAAAAAGTACATTTAAAAGTACAGTATAGATGATAATTAAAAGGCTTTAAAAGGTTAATTTGAAGGTGGTTAAGATGCCTTCGTGAAGGAGGAAAGATTGCATAATTCAAAGCCTAGTTAATCTTAAAAATTGGAAAGGGGTATATATCCCCCAAAGATAAACTTAAAATAACCCTTTTTACTCTAAACTTTTAAAATTTGGATTCATCAGGACTTAGTGCTGCGGAAAGACATATGTATCCAAAAAATGTTCATAAGCCCAAGGTACTTTGGAAAGATATTCTAACAGGACAATGGAAAGATCCTGACCCAGTGATTGTCTGGAGTCGGGGTTCTGTTTTTGTTTTTCCACAGGGAGAACAGCAACCGATTTGGATTCCAGAAAGACTAACTAAAGCAATTTCTACAAATCGAAAAGAAGATGATTTGACTCAAACCCATAACAGCTGATATCCAGAACTCCAGCTTGGCCATTCTTACATCTGCGACAGTGATTAACCAGGATGCTTTTTTCAATATCTATTTTATTATTGCATTTTCCACATCATAAGGTTCTATTTTTATTTTTTGAGCTCATACAAACCTAGGTTAATGTTTTTTTTTTTTTTTTTTGATCAGTTTTATTTTTTGACTGTGGAGTTTTTAAACATTGCAATGGAGATTTCACCTAGGTAAAGCTACAAGGCCTTTATTATTATCTTATGTGTTGTACGTTTGTTTGCACATTTGTGTTTTGTGTTATATGTCTGTGTGTGCGTATGTCCATATTTCATATATGTGGAACGCTCATAAAATGGATCCAAATTATTATTTTTTTTATTAACGTGATTTAAATGGCTTAATTTAAATTAAGTAAACAGCTGTTAAGGATTGTTTTTAAAGGTGGTTAACAGATCTGCTTGTTTACTAATTTAAATCAGGTAAACAGCTGTTAAGGATTGTTTTTTAAGGAGGTTAACAGATCTGTTTGTTTACTTTCACCTTTCCTTTTCATTATATTTAATAATTCTTTTCAGGATAATGTCTTTTTAGCATCATTGCCAGAATTCCTATCTTCATCCCAATGAATATAACTCAACAAGTATGCTCAATCAAGGAGTCAACTTACTTTGGGAGGCAACGGACTTTGGGAGGAGACGGACATATTGATAGATTCCTCCACTTTGAACTGCTTGCAGAACTTGCCTGGACTATGTAACTACGTTTAGTGCAGCTAATTGTGGTAATGCTGGCATATATTTGCTGATGGTGTCACCAGTGATGCAATTTCTATTTCCTTGCCAGCGCACCACATGTTAATTGTGGTAATGCTGGCATATCTTTGCTGAAGGTGTCACCAGTGATGCAATTTTTCCAAAGGAACTGTCAATTGGCTTGGTGTCGTGGCATTTCTGTATCCTCCTCCCTTCTGCTAGTGATGGTCTAAATTTGGGGGCCAATGGCTATATGCTGGACCGGTAGTCAGTGACGGGTATGATCCAATTGCAGTGGTATCAACCTAAGACAAGAGGCTGACGCCTAAAGGTCAGATGCCTAAAGGTCAGTTTTCCGATGACGGGTAAGACACATATGTTGAATTGGACAACCTACCAGGCACAGTCCTTAAGCCACATTAACCTCACTCCCCCACTGGCACCAAGGCCAAATTTGGGGGCCAACAGAGGTGAGGCAAAGAACCTCACCCCCCCACTGGTGCATAGACCTATCCACAAGTATGGCTGTATGCTGGACCGGTAGTCAGTGACGGGTATGATCCAGTTGCAATGGTATCAACCTAAGACAGGAGGCTGACGCCTAAAGGTCAGTTTTCCAATGACGGGTAAGAACCATAAGTTGAACTGGACAACCTACCAGGCACGGTCCTTAAGCCACATTACTGTTGTTTAATTAATCAGAAGGGGGGAGATGCTGGGAGCCATCAGCCAAGTAGGTATGACAATTTCCTTGCCAGCGTACCCCCATGTTTCTTTAGTGGAAGGACTCATGGAAATAGGACATTTTGCAGGACATTGCATGTAAGGTGACCTTGCTCAAGGACCAGGGCGGATCCGTGTTTAGGGTGTTCCCCCTTTAGAATAGGGCGGTTTAGCATAATAGGAGATTAGGGTGTGCCCCCTTTAGGATAGGGCGGTTTAGCATAATAGGAGATTAGGGTGTTCCCCCTTTAGAATAGGGCGTATCCTGCTGCTGAGTTCCTCTTGAGTTCTTAGGGTCAGACAGTATATTTCGGGAGACAGAAGCCCAGGAGTAGTGGATTTGGGCAGAGAGGGGATTTGGGCAGAGAGTAGATTTGGGCATAGAACGTGGATTCCCCCAGAGCGTGTTTGTAGACGGCCGGTGTGAGATCGGGAATAAAGAATTGCTGTTTGAATCTACAAGCTGTGTGGAGACTCGTGATTTGTGCCCAGCCAGAGACTGTGGCAATTAAAAGGTATTGATGATGAATAGTTTCAATATTCTAGGAAGTTACTGAAAGCTAGGTAAAATTTTATTTTAAAGAACATGTTACAAAAGCCTTTAAAATGTAAATAGGTACAACTAAAATCTCCGTGAATATTGCCATTTTCTATAATTTTCATTATCATTATTAGTAAAACAAACTAACTTATGTAACATAGTTCTAGAAATGCTGCATTCAAATATTATCCTCCTTGTTCTACACACTTTTAAATGTTTTTAAGTAGTTTTTTACATCTGCAATATTTCATTTCAAGAGAAATGTCTCAAATATCCTTAAACAGTTATCATACTGACTCATTGAAAACATCTAAAATAATAGTTGTGCAAGTATGTTCCAATGGAAAGAATTTAATAAGATTAGTACTAATAATAATATTAAGAACTAATATTTATACTTGGCTATTAAATACCAAGCCCTATGCTAAATTCTTTATTTTATTTTATTTTTTTTATTGGTTATTCAAAACATTACAAAGATTGCAGAATCACATCGGTTACACATCCACATTTTTACATAATACCATAATAGTAACTGTTGTATTCTGCTACCTTTCCTATCCTCTACTAGGTTCTTAACATGAATTGTCTAGTTTAAACCCTTTGTCAATTCAATGGAATATTTATCATTATTATCCCCATTTTACCAGTAAAGAAGCTAAGTCACAGAAAAAAAAAGATAATTTCCATGGTAACACAACCAAATGGCAGAGTAAGGATGTGAACCAAACAGTCTGATTTTGCATTCATAAATCTTGAAGTTTTACACTGTTTCCTACATTAGTATTTATGGAGCTCCTTCCAGCTCACCTATTCCTTAATACATCATCAGTTTATACCCTCATGCTATGCAAGGTTGTTTATATGGTATTTCCATATAAATGTATACAGATTAAAGTGGTCAGCATGAAGTAGAATGTATGTGTGTGTGTATAATTATTATTATACACACAGAGATACATATATCTATGAACACACATATATAAACATAAAAGGACACTGATATTTGGTTTATATGAAATTGAAAAGTAGATTTGTTTTGGCTCACTTATTTTTTCAAACCTCATTTAATCAAAGTATTAACATTTGAAGCAAAGGGTTGTTTTAGTTGAAAATTTGTATTATGATTTAGTTGGCTTTAAAGTATTTGAGTGACACAATTACACACTGAAGAGTTGTCACATCTCACATTAGAGTTATATAAGGAAAAAAGCTAAATATATTTGTAAGTATGTTGAATTAAATTTAAATATACCACATTTTCCATTTTGTCAGTCTTTATTAGATACCTCACCTATATACCTGTGTGTTAAATTGGAAGATTAATTTTTTCCAAGCTGTATTAGCAGTATAAATAGAATTTAAAATCAAATGGTTCTTTAGTAGAGCCTAACTGACCACCAGGTGCAAGCAAGAGAATTATAAAAAGAATGGAGCTAAGACTATTGTATGCAAATTATAGTTTGAAACAAACAATATCACTCAGATTAAGCTAATTTTCTAAAAAATAAAGAAATTCAGCACTTCTCCATAAACAGATATCTGAAATTTTCTCTAGTTTCATGCAGGTTTGTATTCCTAGACTCCCTACTTTACAAATTATATGAATACACTCCACATTTATATACTTAGGCACCATTGTTTTACATCAATAGTTCTAAAATCTTTATTTCTTCTAATAAAATGGTTTTTTGCTTATTTTAGGTCATGTGTGCGTTTGAGGATTAGATAAAGTCAGTTGATTTCCCATAAAACCATGTGTTTCTCCCCTGAAAAAATTCAGATAAGTTACAGAAGTTCATAGGTTCCTGGAAACCCTCATAGGGTTATGGGGAAAATTTTCTTACACAGTGTCTCCATGACCATTTTGGTAGAAAAGGAGATACTTCTTTTCTTCTTATAGTAAGATTCGTCTCCTGTACTGAGAATTTAATTCAACTGTTGAGAGCATGAATAAATGTCTCCACTTCTGAAAGGTCATATTTTCCACCCTTTAATATAAAGTAGCATGGGCCAGGGATGAAGATATAGCTCAGTAAAATAGAGCTTGCCGGCATGTCCTAGGCCTTGGGTTCAAACTCCAGCACTGTATGAAAAAGAAGAAAGGAAGGACAGAAGGAAATTGTGTGTATGTTTGTGTGCACAAGCATGCACATGTACCACCAGTATACACATGCGTATGCATGCGCACACACATGTGCGCGCACGCGCACACACACACACACACACACACATACGTCCAACATCTATGGTTAACAAAATTCTTAATATAGTTGATATTTTATAATTAAAAAATTTAAAAACCTCATTGTACACACATTTTAAACCTTTGGAATACTCAGAGAAAACACCTTTTCACTGATCTAGAAACAGTGCAGACACATATATACCTGTGTATTTCATCTACAGTGATGTCATTTATGAAGTTGATTATATTTCCAGCCTGCTGCGCCAAAAACTTGATGTCACCAGCTGGTCAGGATGGCAAAATGAGCTGGGTTCAAAGGAGCTAGCTGTACACAGTGTGTACATAAGAAATGGCAATAACTAAGAAAATGGCAAAGCTGTGTGGGCAGGATGGCTTGGTAACCCCAAGGGTCAGCTCCATGCTAGGCAGAGCTTGAAGGAGCAAGACTGTGAGCACACTCAAAAATCTCCTATTTATTGGGGAGAAGATATTCAATAGAATATTTCACCTAAATAAGGCAAGGGGTAGGGTTTCAAAGGGTGGAATCTTGTTTGGTGATATCTTATTGTCAGCAGATTGTCTGACATCTTGTCAAGTCACACCCATCTCAGGTGCTGTGTGGGATTACAGGCAGAGTGAGAGAAAAGGCACATTTGCATCACACAACCCAATCAGCATGGAACACCAGACTAGTCCCCTCAAATGCTGAAATGTGCATAGCTCACACACATGGATGGCTCACAACATCTTCCCCCTTTGTTAATTTATGCCTGCAATCGAGTGGTTATAATTTCCAGTCACTGGATTCTTGGTCTGAGGATGTCATGATCTACTATTATGACATAAAAAGAATTAGTAGAAAAGATATCACTTCAGTATCGTATCATGTAGAATGTTTTAATATGTTTTTAGGATTAAAGAAATTTAATTCTCTAAGTATTTGATCAATTAGAGAGGTAGGATCTAAAAGATAGAGTTTTCTTTTTTGAACACCCTGAATATGGTGGCATAACTCCAAAAGATCCAGGTTATTTTTATTGCTCTGCCTAATACCCATTAGATTTTTAATCATTTCCCAATCTTATAGGGCAACATTCTATTTGTCCATAGTAATACAGACATATTTATAATCAATATGGCACTCAAGTCTTTCCTTAAACTTGAGAGCAGAAAGCTTATTTGTAATATTTATTACAGTGGCTTCTAGAGTGTTCAACTTAGTTTCAATCCTTCCATCAATATTCACCTGATTATGAAGGGCTTTGGAATTACTTTAAGCCAAATTAAGAAAATTTACATGTTGTAAGTTTTAAGACACAGCTAGAGAGGCTGTAGTCACAGAAACAATGAATGAAAGAAAGTAGCCACTCCAAGGATCATGAGACCAAGAGCGCACTTAGGTCTGGTTAACTGGGCATGCATCTGTTGCAAAGCATGAAATGTTACTAGACAATAGGACAAAAGATGGTTGATAAAGGATCAATGTCTTTTCCCCCTATTATAACTAGTGATACAATTAGTTAAGTTACATTTTATAGGCTATAAGATATTTATCATCCTTTCTGTTAATTCTCACATTTCCAATAATTGTTGTAAGCATAAACAGGTTGAACATAGGCCTTCAGGCCATAGTTGAAACCTTCCTTACAATTCCTGCTTACAATAACAGGCATAGGTCTATCAGTAATGCAAAAAAATCTGGAATGGCAATTAAGTGCCAAACATCCCTCTGGATGCCACCTTGCTGAGAGTTAGGGTATAAACAATAAAACCTTCAGGTGTCATGGCATCCTTGAGTAATTGTCTGTCAATTTTAGGAGACAAGTCTAAAATATATTCACTATTTCTAGACACTTTATGTTGTACAGGCAAGACATTTGCACAACCAATCCATTTAGAAAAGGTGCCAAATTTTATTGTAGAATGATTAGAGCAATAATATATTGGTGGATATTCTATGTAAATAACTGGTTTGTATGGGAAAATTTTATCTCAATAGGCTTTCAACTGTCCAGCTATATAAGTATAGTCTTAAATTCTAAGGACCAGAAAGATTGGCTGATCTAGTTTCCCCATATGCTGTCTTTTCCTCAAAAGACACCCTTAGACAGTCAGAATAATTATCGTGGGATCAACATATATAGGTAGCTGGCCACTATAACCAGTACAATCAAATCTAGACATATGGATGGATTTTCCAGACCACAATGTAAGGTACACTAAAAGGTGAACTTGGGGAATGGGTCCATAGAAATATCTTTATGGATTTTTCTAACCTGGCAGATTGTGAAGCTTGTATGGCTGTAAACTCTGTGGTTGGAGATTTACCTTCCTGTGTCAGGTTTTTTAGCCATTTCCACTGTGACAGGTTTAGATTCTATCCATTGGAATCTGATTTTTTTTTAACTGAAGCATGTTCAGCAACAGTAAGACTTTAGTATCACAATTTAAGAAAACATTTCGAATTTTTTTTTTTAAGATTTAGTATGTGCATGTGGGGTCCTGTTTTTCTCCTTTTTTTATTTATTAAAATTGAATAAAATATTAGCACAAGTCATAGTATCATTAGTCTTAAGTTATAGAAAATAATACAGTACAAGTATTTAAATAATAATAAGAGGTTTATTATCTTTAGTTGGTCATGAAACGTGACAAGAGTAATTTATTAGCTATGTTAAGGCCAACATTATTGAGTTGGAAAGGTACCATGGTAAATAGAAACTTAATTTTTTACCAAAAGTATGACTAAAAGAATTATGAATTGAAGAATATAATAAGCTGTATATGAAAATTTGTATTTTGAAATTAGCTCAAGATTAACTTAAATATTTATCCTAATTTGGAATGAGTCAAGAGACAGAGATTTAACTTAAGAGAAACAGCCTTTATCAGGAGAATGAGATATATATACAGACATCTTTCCAGAATAGGAAGTACACATTATAATAAACATAGGAAAAACATTTTGTCTTCCACCATTAACAAAAAATGAAATAGAAAAATGAATAGCCCTTTACTTAGCAATCTATGGAAAACTGTTACTATCATTGCTAAATCTAATGAATTATTTAGGGGAATTTAGAATTTTATGTGGCATTAACTTAGAAATGACATCTTAAGGGACCTACATCAAAATAATCATTATGTATAAAGAAACAGTTGTATGAACATCTTTAATAATTTAATGTAGCAAGATTAGGTGTAATAATTATGTGTAACTTATGACTTTACTAATTTTAAAAATATCATTGTTTGTTGTACGGAATTACCTTGTTTTTATATAAAGTAGAGAGCAGGCTTATCATGTTTAAGTTTTTTATTGAGACAACCTACTGGCTGTTGAGCTGATTTGTTCATGGCTATCTAAATAACATAGCAAGGGCAACTATTTTTAGGGTTATATCTTTCAATGCTAAACTGAGTACAGGGGCTTGAAGTAAGGTCCTTTTTTAATGTTATAGAGGCTTCCAAAGCTTGTTTAGAACTTTAACACAGGAAGTTTATTCCTCCTGGGGCCAAGACTATGTTTTTTTCTTTCTTTCATTTGATCTCTAATTAAATTGTGGGAGAACATCAAATGATTTATCAGAGCTATGTTAATTTCTGTAATTTCTTTCAAAAGACTGGGGCCGATTGGATGATAAATTCATCCTTCAAAACTGGGTGACACTCTATAGATTTATCTGCTAAATCATTGCCCAAACTAAAGGCTCCAGGCAATCCTGTATGTGCCCTGATATGTCCTATAAATAATGGATCTTTTCTGTCCCAGATTAGACTTTGTATAGTGGAAAACAAAGAGAAAACAGTAGAGGAAGGGGAAATCCTACCAGCATCTTCAAGGGATACTATAGCATTAACTATACACTGACTATCGGAAAATAAATTAAATACAGAATCCTTAAACATCACAAAAGCTTGTAATACTGCATTAAGCTCTGCCTTTTGAGCTGATTGTTTAGGTACTAAAAATGTGAAAGTTTGATCAGATGTAACTATTGCTGCTGTACCATTATTTGACCCATCAGTGAATATATTTGGAGCATTCATGATAGGTGTTTTTCTTGTCATTTTTGGAAAACTTATAGGATGCAATGACCAAAAAGACAATAAAGGATTAGATGGTAAGTGGTTATCAAATGAAACATTAGATTTGCACATGATTATTGCCCAAGTATTTAACTCATTAGCTAACTCATCAATTTGATCCATAGTATATGGAGTAATAATTTTATTGGGAGAAATTCCAAACACTCCCTTTGCTGCTTTTATTCCTTTGAGTATTAATTGTCCTACAGCCTCAGGATACCTAGTAAGAATAGTGTTAGGAGAATAAGATAAATGTATTCATAATAATGGACCTTCTTGGCAAAATACTCCTGTAGGAATATTTTTTGTTGGTAGTACAAAAAATAATAAAGGCAAACTTATATCAATTCTATCCAAATGCATATTTTCCATATATGTTTCAATGATTTTTAATGCCTTTCTTGCTTCAGGCATTAATATTTGGGGTGAATTTGGATCTGATGGACCTTTTAGGATATCAAATAAAGGTCCCAACTCTCCTGTTGGTATACCTAGATAAGGCCTTATCCAATTTATGTCTCCTAATAACTTTTGAAAGTCGTTAGTGATTTGAGTTGATCTACCCGTATTTGAATTTTTGGTGGACAGATTATGTGAGGATAACAGAACTCCTAAATAATTAATTGGACAATTTAATTCTACTTTATCTATTGCTATCTCTAGATTATAATTTTTTTAATAAATTTGTAAGTGTGGCATAACATTCTAGCAATGTGTTTTTATATTTGTGTGCTAATAATACATCATCCATATAGTGAAATATTTGTAGTTCAGGATTTTGATTTCTAAGTGGCTGGATTACTTTGTTAACATAAATTTGACACATAGTTGAGCTGTTAGCCATCCCTTGAGGGAGTACTTTCCATTCATATCTCTGATCGGGACCTTTATGATTCAGTGCAGGGATAGTAAATGCAAAACGTGGACTATCCTCAGGATTAATTGGAATTGAAAAAAACAATTTTTAATATCTATAACTAAAACATACCAGGTTTTTGGCAAAGCAAAAATTTGGAATCCCAAATTGAGCAGGTCTCATAATAACCATCTCATTATTAATGTCTCTTAAATATTGCAATAATCTCCATTTACCAGATTTCTTTTTGATGACAAAAATGGGAGTATTATGGGGAGATACAGAAGGTTGTATATGTCCTTCCGCTAATTGTTGTTTGACCAGGTCATGGGCTGCTTGTATCTTTTCTTTAGTCAGGGGCCACTGAGGAACCCATACTGGTCTTTCTGATTTCCAAGTAATTTTTATTGTCTCAGTGGCCCCATCTGAAAATGCAACCCATGTCTGTCTGTTCCTTGATCTATTTGTATTGGTGCTGCTATATCTTGTTCTTGTTTTTCTAATCTTTTTCCTTTCTTAAAACCTTGTCTAGCCATAATAGTGGGTGCATTTTGATTGATGTTATTTGTTAATGTCAAACCTAATTGATCTAGGACATCTAGTCCCCATAAATTTATGGGAAGATGATCCAATACATATGGTTGTATAGTTCCTTCACATCCTTCAGGATCCTTCCAATCTAATACCATTGCACTTCTATGGGGGTTAGTAGCCACTCATAGGCCTTGAAGCGTTTGAGTGGCTTGTTGTAATGGCCAAAGTTTTGACCATTTTTGAGGAGAGATGATGCTAAGGTCTGCACCTGTATCCAGTAGCCCATTAAATTCATGTTTTGAATATTTAGTTTTAGCATGGGGCTAGAAGATAAATTTAAAGAAAGCATAGCCCAATCTACACCTGTGGAGCCTAATTCCTTGGAACCTCTTTCTACAGTACGACTGGAAAATTTATCATGTAGGCTGGGTATTACTAGTAACTGTGCTATTCTATCTCCTGGTGAACTTACTGATATACCCTTTGGAGAACTGGCTATAATTTTTATTTCACCTTCATAATCGGGATCAATTACCCCAGGACTTATCATAAGTACTTTTAGAGTAGAAGAACTGTGTCCCAATAATAAGCCTACCGTTCCTTTGGGAAGAGGTCCTTTTACCCCTGTGGGAATGATTTGAACTCCCATCTCTGGAGTTAGTACTGTTCTGGTGGTGGCGCAGATGTCCAATCCTGCACTTCCTCTGGTTTGTCTAGTGAGAGAGTTAATGGACAATGTGTCCTGGGCACTACCCTGATGGGGTTGCTGGGTTCCTCCAGTGCTCCTTATATTTGTGGTCTTGGGCCCTGGAGCCCTGGGCTCCCCTGTCCATTTTTTGGCAATGGAGCCAGATGCTTTTCTCCATGATATCGTGGATAGACACCTGGTCCTTGTTCATTTTTTGATAATGGAGTAGCCTCTATGGTGGTTTGAGAATGGCATTCATTAGCCCAATGTCTCCCTCTAAGGCATCGTGGGCAAATACCCAGTATTCTACTCCTTTGATACCTAGTTTTGTTAAACTCTCCTCCTATGGGGCAATTCCTTTTAAAATGTCCTGTTTGTTCACAATTATAGCATGCTTTTGGCCTGGCATCTAAAACCTGTTGTACTGCAGCTGCCATGACTTGCCCTTGTTCATTAATGTCTGTACATAATTTAATATATGTGTTTAAATCTTCATGTTTCCATGGTCTAATGACTTCTCTGCACCAACGATTCACTTGCTCATAAGCCAGTTGTTTTATTAATGGCATTGCTTGTTCTGTATTCCCAAAAACTCTGGTAGCTGTTTGAATAAGCCTATCTACAAATTTATCGTAAGGGTCATTAGCTCCTTGTATTACCTTAGATAATTGACCTTGTAAACCTCCGTGTCCTTGTAAAGTCTTCCATGCCCTAACTGCATCTACAGCAATTTGTATGTATACACCAGGATCATATGCAATTTGTTGCTGCTGATCCTCATAAGATCCCTTTCCTAACAACATATCTAGATTTCTCTGAGGATAAGCAGCTGCTGCATTTCACCTAGCAGAATCCTTGCAAAATTCCTCATTGGCAACCTTCCATAACAGGCAATGTCCTCCATTTAGCACAACTGTACACATATTAGCCCAATCTGTTGGCTTCATGTTCAAGTTGGTAATGGATTCGACCATGCTTACAGTGAAGGGTGCTTGAGGACCATAGGTTGTTACAGCCTCTTTTAGCTGCTTCACTTTTTTGAAATTTAAAGCATGGTTAATTCACTGCCCTCCTGCCTGCTCAAATAGAGGGCATGTTAATATTTGAGATCCTGTCTTAAGATCCCAACTATCAACTGCGTGGATTGGGGGCCTCCCAGCATATGGAGGTGGCACTGTTGGTTGGACACTTATGCCCTCTGGTGATAGAAAGGTGTTAGTAGCAGTCTCCTATTGTAATTTTTCCCCTGATGGCTTTTTCTGCTCTAAACTTTCTTCCTCTGTCTGACTAGCTCGAGAGACCTTCTCTTTTACTTGAATGAATATGTGTTCTCCTTCCTCTACCATTGTCTGAACTGAAGGCTTTGGACTAAGCAAACAAGATACACATGTCCACAATGGCAATGTGCCAACTGGCAGAGTCCCTTGGCTTTTCTTTTCTATTCTTTTTAAATCTTCACCATGATGGTTCCATTGTGATATATTTAACAACTCCTCCTTAAAAAGCCATGGGCTACATTTTTGTATTGTATTAACGTATGCCCTGACTGTTCTTGATTTTACTGGAATGCCTCCTTCCTCTAACAACTTACTTAACACTTTTTCGGTTTGTTGTTTACTAATTTCTGATCCCATATTTCTACTATAATACAACCCAACAAGATGACGCCAAACAAAACCGAGATAGAATGAAACAAAAATGGAACAACACAAAATCATTATATCAGCCTTTCTATCCTCCTGAAATGTCCATCCGTCCTTTCTCCCTATCTGTTCCTCAGACACAAATAGTTTTTCCTCAGAAAAGAGCCGTTTTTCTTCAGTCTCACTAGTCTCCAGGGACAGGCAACTTAAAACAAAAGCTAAACAAAACAAAAGAAAAATCTTAAAATGGCTACCCATCCTCTCGCCCTGCCCTCAGGGGCAAGCAGTTTATCTTTTCACTTACCCTCAGTCGTTCCCCATTCGGCCCACCAAATGCTGCAGACTGGCAGTCTGGCTGGGCACAATTCAGGAGCCACTTATCAAAAGAAACAAACTTTATTTTTAGAACACACACGCCAAACCACACAGCTCTTCAGGAAAACCTTCAGAGCCCAACTGCCACCACCGGCTTCTCCCAAGCCTCTCAACCTCCCCCACTCCTCCTGCTCTTGAGGCTGATTGGCTGGGTCGTGTGGGCAGAGCCAAAAAAAGTCCCCCAATGAGCAGCTCCGAGGTCTGAAAGGGCAGGGAAACAACCCAATGAGCATCACCGCAGAGAAGCCAATCAGCTGGTAGCTAGAAGTTTGCTGGGGCTGCTGGAAGCCAATCATCAGCTGGCAGCTGGAAGTTTGCTGGGGCCCCTTCGGCTGTGGCTCTCAACAGCATAAGTTTTGAAACATTACAATATATGTATTTGGACCTTTTGAAAATCTCCTTGAATTTATTTTTGTTTCTATTAAGTTGGGGAGGTCCCATTGATCTTTCTTCTTTAGTAGGCGATTTTTAAGACCTTCTCTCATGATAGTGATTGAGGTTAGATATAACAATACATGAAAATGAGGCACTTTTCTTTTATGGTTGTTATAATTTACCAGTATGTAGACTAGCTGATTAATTTTGATTTTATATGAAAAATGGACAAATTAAGTGAACATTAAGTCCCTTCCTGAAAGCAGGTCTGAAAATGTCTTTATATCTTATAACATTACCTTTTAAACAGGTGTCTCTCAGTTGTCTTTAAAAATATGATCAAGCTTACTTCCCAGATTAGAAAGCAACATACAAGTCTAACAATATATCTTATTGATAATAGGTCCAATTAGAGAACCTTATATGACACAAATGAATTCCACCCCAAATTTGTAATTTTTATAGCTCAGAGCTAACACATACCTTTAAATTAGAGAACACTAGTTTTGATAAAATGTTTTCCCAAATCTCACATCCCAAAGAACCATATTTAACAAACCACTAGATTTAATATGTATGAATTAGTAATAATTACCATAATTTTGATGTTTTTGAATCAATAAAATTTAATCCTTAAAGATAAGTTCCAGAGACTGGAGTTGTAGCTCAGCAGTAGAGCACTTGCCTTGTACATGTGAGGCACTGCGTTCAATTCCCAGAACCACATATAAGTAAGTAAATTAAAAAAAAAAAAAAAGGTCTATCAACAACTAAAATAATAATAATAATAACAAAAGAGATGTTTCAAAACTGAACCTAAGGCAGCATTTGAAGATGTTTATTGTTTAATTAAGGATGTATGAATTTTAATTTATTAAATTAGTCCTTGTTTAAACAATAAGAATCAGTAGGCATAAGTAATGACCTGATTGGTCTGAGGATAAACTAATGTTCCAAGTTTTTGACATCTCAATATATGGACAAAAATCTTGCCTCATATCAGCACAATAATATCACGGGAAAGTCTGAAACATACTAAAGCTGATCATTTTATATATTTATAGTCAATCCAGTTATACATAAATCTGCTTCTCAATTACTTTAACTTTCTATATCACCCATCTAGATGATCATATAAAGATTTCTCTATTTAGGATCTTTTTTATCATTAAAGTCTTGAATACATAAAGATCTTTTCTTTATACCTGGGGATGATTTCTTTCTTCCATTTAAAACTTTCCAATTCCTGTTTCCTCTCTGAAAAGGCATATTTTTTTTCTCTGTCTAGAATTCTTCCTCTTTCTTATACTCTGGAATAATTCCTGCAAATTTTGGAATTTAAGCAAATTATTATATCTTGATAAGAAGGGATATCTCAGTGGAAATGTAGCCAAAACCTTTGGATATCTTGTTCATAGAAACATATATGTTTATCATTTTATAAAAATCTGAACAATAATTAGGAATTAAAGATTATGATTCCCAGAGAACATTAAGAACACTTTGTAATTTAATAAGTATCTCTTGAAATAAGTATTTTATAGTAAAGTATATTTATCTTAAATATCTCTAACTATAAAAGGCAGAGCATCAGATAAATGCATGTATAAAAATATAAATTACTTGTTTTCTGTGGAAGGAAAATTATTTGAAGCAAATAAACATATATGTTAATGATCCTATGAATTAATGATTATAGATTACTTAAGCAACTGGAAAATATGTATCAAGAATTAAGGTCTAGTTTATTATTATATAATTATACAGTTTAAAATAAATATTATTAAACTACATGGTTTTTAAAAGTATTTGGATCCATTTTAATTTACTTTCAACTAGGAGTGCCCTCATATCTATGTGACATCACGTAATGTAGGTAGAACATTTATTTTTTGTATTTACACAGTTAGATTTTTTTTTTATTTAGGAATTTTTTTTATTTTATTTTTTTCATCTTTCAAACGTTTGATTCAAGTGAGTTATGCACTTCCATTTTTACCCCAAATACAAATTGCAGAATCACATCAGTTACACATTCACAATGTTTACATAATGCCATATTAGTGACTGTTGTATTCTGCTGCCTTTCCTATCCCTTCCTATCCCCCCTCCCCTCCCCTCCCATCTTCCCTCTCTTCCTCATCTGTTGTTGTTCAGTTCTCTCCCTTCCCCCCCTTTCCCCTCACAACCTCATATATGTGATTTCGTATAACGATGAGGGTTTCCTTCCGTTTCCATGCAATTTCCCTTCTCTCTCCCTTTCCCTCCCATCACTCATCTCCAAAGGAATAAGAATTTTTGGTCATCACAGGAGCATTGTGAGAAAAACATCTCAGATTGCCAGTTTTTATGTTCTTGTGATGAACAAATACATCACATAATCTCTATAAATAAAATTAAAATATAGACAAGCATATGCATGACATTTCTCATAATTGTAACATTATTTAGTAACATAACCATAGACTAAAAAAAGTATTTCTAAAGGAAGCTATCAAGAGATTAAAAATCAGATTATTGAGCTTCAACAAAAAGTTTGAGTTTCATTCCACATACATTTTAAAGTTTCATATTTTTTTCTCCTCTGAATAAAGTAAGAGCAACTGAGAAGAGAATGACAAACATAAGTGTTCTTAAGGATTTTGAGGTCATAGCAAACAGATTCATAAAGAAAATACATTTTTGGGAATCATATGATTATTAATAAAAGAGACCCTGTGGTGCCATGACGCAAAATATATATTTTTTCTCCAAGGAGCAATGATATCACAGAGAATCTTTCAATTTTTTATACCTGAATAGCTCTGAGAAGTAAAGAAACTTTAGTTAATGACTCTGCAGTATAGCAGAATGATACATAGAGAGAAGCTAGGAACACCTTTTAGGAAGAACCAAAGGTCATTTCAATAATGATGTGGTTATTATATATCATGCACTGATTTCTTCACAGTTTTTTTTGTAATAAATATGCTTACACAAGGGGGAGGAGGCTATAACAATGATAACCAATTTTATATAAAATATTTTCTTTAAGAAACAGAAAAATTTTTAGGATATTACTGCACAGTATTAAAGTGTAGTATTAATATCTATCTATATTCATTTATTATTGTTATGGAATTCAAGGACAAAGGAATGTCTGACCATTACATGTGTAGTTGAGATTAGTTTAAAAGTTTAAATTCAGGGGCAGTAAATTTTCCTTGCCTTCGTCATCCCTACAGTTATAAGATTTTGAAAGAGGAATTTTCCATATAGAAGTAATTTAGGTGGAATTTAAATTTGAGTAACTAATGTAATCTCACCTTCATGATGGATGATGATGTAGTTTGCATTTTATGATGATCTTACCTAGATAGAAAAAGAAAACCTAGGCAATGACTTTAACATGGGTCCTCAGCATTTTTGTCAGATGCTTGATTATGTAAAAGTTAATCTCTGAAGATTTCTCTCCTTTTAACATGGGACTTTCTCCATTTTCCTTATTTCTATATCCTGGTGTGTGTTATCTAGTCTGGGGATGGAAAACTTATTTTGAAAATATGTGTTCAAATTTTTCTCTTTGACCCATTAGTCAAGTAATATTTGAGATTCATGATCAATGCTTTAATTTAATCTGGAAACAGAAACACTGATTAGTATTTCAAGGTAGCATGCCAACATACATTACTAATTTATCAAAAAATCTATTAGGCGTCTCCTATTTATCAGGTATGATCTTAAGGCTCAAGACAAAATTAAAGCGGCAGGAGGGGCAAAGGAAGAAGAGAAGTTCAGTATAGCAGACAAAGGGTAATGAAAGAAATGGAGGGGATAGGAATAGAAAAGACAGTGGATTGAATCTGACATGATTTTCTCATGTACATATATGAAAATACCTAGGTTAATCCCACCATCCGTGTACCTATAAGTATGGGGTGCTAATTAGAATAAGGCATATTCCATGCATGTAAAATTTTCTCAAAATGGATTCTACTGTTATGTATAACTAAAAAGAGCTAATAAAAAATGTATAGTACCTGTTCCGTGGGAGAAAACACAAATACATTCTATGTAATGCATTGAATTACTGTAGACTCATTGTATACATCCGATTTTTTTTTCTATCAGGGGCTCAAAGTAGAACTGATAACAAAATACTTCATAGAATAGGTGGTTCATGAGATGATTCTTCAATGAAGATTGAACTTTGTACCTTGTAGAAAAGGTTTAGAATAATTTAGATTGAATAATTTATATGTGGACCTGGATGTAGCTCAGTGAGGGAGCACTGCTTAGCATGTGTGAGGCCCTGGGTTCAGTTCCTAGTACTATGAAAAAAAGAAAGATAGAAAGAAAAGGAGAGAGAAAGATGAAGGAAGGAAGGATGGAAGGAAGAGAAGGAAGGAATGAAAATGTGGTTTTCACTAAGGCTGCTTTTATATATATATTATTATTTTCTATTAAGCACCATAGCAAGTATGCACTTTCTCAATTATCTTGGCATTAAATGTGGTGATGTAACTTGTTTTAGGTAACACTTCATGAAGTGAGGTGATATGGGCCATGTCCAGGTAGAAATGTTAGAGACAATATGTTATTTACTATGTTGTCTTTTAAATGTTTTTTATAGTTGTAGATGGACACAATACCTTTATTTTATTAATAAATAAAATATTTTTGTGTGGTGCTGAGGATTGAACCCAATGTGTCATACATGCTAGTAAAGGGCTTTCCCACTGAGCCACAATCCCAGTTCCTGGCTGTATATTTTTACTTAGACCATGCTGACCAAAAATCCTTAGAGTAAGGGGACATTATCTATAGTCCCTAAATGAAGAACCATTGACATATTACATAAGCAAGAATTGAACTTTATTGAATGAGTCACTGAGATCTTGAATTGATTGTTATTGCATCATAATCTAGTCTTTCTTAATTTATATGATGAACAAAATTATGGGAATATGTATTTTAGGTAATATGTGGAGACATAGGCAGGGGATTAACATCAATGAATATTCTTGTATCTCATTTCTTAATCATGCTGAGGAAATAGAATTTTTAAAAATATTTATTTTTTAGTTATAGGTGGACACAAAAATCTTTATTTTATTTTTATATGGTGCTGAGGATTGAACCCAGTGCCTCATGCATGGTAGGTGAGTGCTCTACCTGTGAGTCACAACCCCAGCCCAGGAATTTGAATTTTATCCTATGAAATCAGTGAAAATGTTTTAAGCACGGGAGACTCCTCTTTTTTAAAAAAAATACAGAAGTGAAAAAGCATTGTTTGTGGATACCTATAGAACATCCAGACAGAAATATTCAACAAGAAGTTATAAATAAGAGTTAGGAACTACAGACAAAAGTTTAATGGAGATTAAATATTTGAAAGTTATTTGTGTACTCAGGGGAATTGACAATGACAGAGATTAGATTGCCTATGGAGACAATCTAAATAGCATGAAAACTAAGATTATAACCCTAGATGACATTAATATTTTGTGTTTTTTAGCAGCACTGATAGTAGAAAAGAAGAATTTTTAAAAAGTGTCAAACAACAAAATAGAACTATTGTAAAAATCCATACATCAAGATAAGGACTAATAAGAGTTTATTGGAAGGTCACTGTTGGCAACCACCACTGGATTTTCAGAGAAGTTGTAGAAGCCTGGCTTGGGTTTAGAAGAGTAGCTGGCATGTGACAGACTATTGAATACACTGAGAGGAAGTTTTGTTGTTGTTGTTGTTGTTGTTGTTGTTTTCATAGGTACATTGTGAATGAACCAATCAAAGGAAAACATTTAAATGTATCAAAGAAAGAGGCAATAACTGATGCCCTAAGTCTGGATGAAATTAGACTGGAAGTAATGATACAAAGAACATATATGGAAGAATTTACTTTAGAATGGAAAAAAATGCCATCTGTTTTCTGAAACTGAAGGGGAATATATAGAGGTAAACAAGAGATACACATGAGTTGTTGGCATAAATAAAAGAGGTTAGTTTGTATATTGTATGAACTCAGTTTTCTCAGCTAATCAAAAGGTACATCAATTTACTGAGGTAGAGGTATGCAAAAAGATTGGGGTGGGTTGAGGAAAGAAGTGAAACTTTGATATAGCACTTGTAGGGATTCAAAAACTCCATCTAGGGCCATATCTGAGAACTCCTGAGTGACACCAAAATCTCAGATGAACTGTGACAACAAATGTCTGGTTACCTCAATTCACAATTTTGCGATTTTCATCTGCACTGCAGATAATTCTGGTTTATCAGTGGAAGAAGTGATTCATTAGATTGATTCAGTTTGGGGAAATTTTAAAAACATGAAGAGCTGAGGGTCTTGAGAATAACGATCGAAGAGTGATTGTCATGATGATCTATGGGGTCTATATTATATATAAAGGAAAGTGAAGCACTGTGGGGAGTGATACACTACAAAATAAATTATAGTTATAAAATATTTCTAATCTCCAACTTCCATGGCACTCTCTTCTAAAACAGAACTGCTTAAGAAGGCAATTATCCACTTGCCCTTCCTTCTTAAATGCTCTCTATTCACTATAGTTCTACTACAGTATGAAAGAAAGTAGTAATTCTTACCCTTCATACATTTTAAGCATCATCTTAAGACCAATTAGCTATGTTACCTAACAGGATGTACAATATCTAAGCAAGATAAAAAGGGTTAGTTCTAAGGAGGAAAAATTCCTTAATATCAAAACTAAATGTAGACATGAAATATTGAAGGGAACTATATCTCAATTTATTAAGACTGTGGTTCTTCCCTGGGCACACTATAACCCCCAGGGTATAATTGTGAGTATTTGAAGATTTCATGGGTTGTTAAAACCAAGTGTATGTGGTGGGGTGCAATAGATATCTAGTTGATACAAGTGGTGAATTATGATAAATATCCTGCAAATTGAGAGCTATTTCTACAACAGAGAACTATATGACTGAAAATATCAATAAAACTGAGGTTGAGAAACACTGTTCCAGGAGACAAATCATGTCAAGATTTTTAACTGAGAAATAAGGAGGTTTTCAAAGAAGTTTTAAGTAATAAACTATTTATGATTAACCTCTTTATTTGAAATAAAAATTTTTGAGTTTTTTTCGGCCAAAGTAAATTTGAATGAGAGATTGATTTGACACTAAGTACTAGATTTAAATATTTGAATTTTATATAATTTTCAATTATATGTATGTGATTATGTGAAAATTATCCACAAAATGAAGGAGTTAAAACTTTAAGTTTTTCCAAGAAAATATTCTTCAAATACTTATGTAATATAAGATATACACCTATGTAATACAAAATATACTGGGAAATATTTTTTAATTTATGTAAATTTATAATAAAACCTATATTACATGTCAACTGTAGACATATTATAAGGCAATTATCATTTCCAAAAATCCCCTTAGGAGTTATATGAGCACAATTCAAAACATTGGTTTAGATAACATAACCTAATTGGTCTTAATTTGATGAATTTCTAATAATTTGACCCCAAACTAAACCAACTAAAATTGATTCAAGCCCTATACTTAACCACACAGCTTCCTTTTCTGAAGCACATTTTAAAGTTTTCCCAATATATGGCTTAGTTTACAAATATGTTCTATCTAATCTATATGACTTCCCTAAAACTTATCCTCTTTTTCTTTATTTTTAATGTTTCTACTTGTAGATGGACCTAATACCTAGTTTATTTAGTTATTTACTATTATGTGATGCTGAGATCAAACCCAGTGCCTCACAAATTCTAGGTAAGTGCTCTAGTACTGAGCTACAACTGTAGCTCCATCCTTTCTGTATTTACATTCACAGAAAAATACATTAATCTTGTCATTTTTTTGTTTGTTTTTGATACCAGGAATTTAACCCAAGGGAGCTAAACCACTGAGCCACATCCCTATCTCACTGAGTTGTTTAGGGCCTCACTAAGTTGCTGAGGCTGGTTTTGAATTCCCTATCCTCCAGCCTCAGTCTCCTGAGTTGTTGAGATTACAGGTGTGCACCAGCAAGCCCAAGCATATTTTATTTTATTTTTAAATATTTTTTTTTTTTAGTTGTGGATGGACACCATTTTTTTATTTATTTTTATGTGGTGCTGAGGATTGAATTCAGTACCTCACACATGAGAGGTAAGTGCTCTATCACTGAGCCACAACCCCAGCCCATATATATTTATTTTTAATTAAACATTTTCATTAATACGTAAATTATACATAAATATTACATAAATTCTAATTTTAAATATTAAGGAAATATATAACTATAGATTCTATATTTTTTCTATCCTCAACCCTAAAATCAGCTATTTTTCTGAGTTCTATGGAAGTAAATTAGTTTTGCCTGCTTTTAACCCCTAAAAAGAAGGAAGACAACAATATATATTTGTTTGTATATGAAATTTCTTGATGAATATTTTGATTTAGAGATTAACACAAGTTTTTTTTTCCAGTGAAAATAGGTTATATTATTTTATTCTATGAATATGTTTATCTGTTTTATGTTTTCATTTAAGTTGTTTTCAATTTAAGGTTATTTGTATCCTACTATTCTGAACACTTATGTAATTCTCTTTTGGTAAAAATAATGGTTGTATTTCTGTTTCACTATATAGCTAGAAGTAGAATTAAGAATGATATGCATATGCTATACTTTAGTAGGTAATATAATTTTTTCCAAAATACTTATACAAATACATGCATACAAATTTTGCATAACACCAATATTGGATAAATTTAGGTGAGGCAGTATAATATTATTTCTTATGATTTTAAGTACAATTTGTATGATGACAAATGAGATTAAACACTTTTTTATATGCATATATAGAATATTTGAATATATTTTAATGTAACTATTGAATTCATTTCTTCATTTTTCTATTAGGTTTTCAAAATGCACTTGTGAAATTTTTATGTGTTCTCCATATGAGTCATTCGTTGATTATATTTATAACTGTTTTCTTTTCCACTGAAGGTATTATTTTCTTTTACCTACTGGTATCAAATGATGGACAGAAATTTTCACTGTGAGGAAATACAACATATATAATGGTTCGTGATCTGCTCCTATTAAAGATATTTGCCCTACCTCAGGGTCATGAATATATTATCCTCTGTTATCATACAGAAACTTGATGTTTTAAACTTATAAATTTATAAATGAAATTTATCTGGAGTTGGTATTAATAAATAGTATGATGTATGGGTCAGGATAATTTTTTCTACATATTTGTATACTATTAATGCAGCAAAAGGTGTCCAATGCTGATCTGTTGTGCCTCCTTTATCATAATCAAGTATACTTATTTAAGTCTGGATCCAGTTCTGCTTTCTCTATAGTGTTTAATTGGTCAATGTATCTATTTTATGTCAATACCACATTTTTTATTAATGTAGCTTTGTTTCTCTTTTCCAAAATTATTTGACTATTGTTGATTCATTATATTTCCATGAAAATATATATATATATATATATATATATATATATATATATATAAAAAGTTATAAATTTCTACAAATAAAAAACATGCTAAAATTTTTTAGTGGGATTGTGTTGAATCTATAAATCAATTTGAGGAGAATGTGCATCTTTACAGCATTGACTTTTCAGTTCATATCCATGATATATTCTTCCTTTTATTTGGATTTTCTCTGATCTTTAACAAAAGTACTCTACAGTTTTATCTGATCTTGTTTACCAGGTGGATTTTTATGGGAAGTTGACAATTTTAATCTCATTTTTAAAAATTATTTATATTTTTATAATAATATTTTTAGTTGTAGCTGGACACAATACCTTTGTTTTATTTATTTATTTTTATTTTATGCTGAGGATCAAACCCAGTGCCTTGCACGTGCTAGGTGAGTGCTCTACTGCTGAGCCACAACCACAGGCCCTAAATTATTTATAATTTTAGTGAAATACTTTCTATGTAAAGATCTTGATAAGATATTATACTGGGTCATTACATGGATGACTTTATGCTGATTAGAAATAGTGATCATGAAATAGCAACTTAGACTTATTTATATATTTGTATGATACAGTGTCGGAAATAAATCTAGCAAAAATTCAAGGTTATTCTACTTTGGTAAAATCTCTAAAGTTTCAATAGTGTGAGAAATATCAAGATATTCCTTCTAAGATAAAGGAGAAGTTGTTTCATATGGCCCTTCCTACAACCATTTGAGAGGCCCAATGCCATGATACAGTATAATCTTTGGATTTTGAAGATTATGAATTCCTAATTAAGGTATTTTACTTCAGCCAATTGACTGAGTAATCTGAAAAGCTATTAGTTTAGAGTGGTGCCAAGAACAAGAGAACACTCTATAAAAGGTCCAGGTAGCCATCCAAGCTACTCTGTCATTTTAACCATATGATCCAGGAGACTCAATGGTGCTTAAAGTAGACATGGTAGATAGAGATGCTTGTTTGATCCTCTGACAGGTTTCCATGAGTGAATCAAAGTAAAGTTCCTCAGAACATGATCCTCAAACTTTGGAAAGGAAAAGAACCCTTCCAAACTCATTCTACAAACCCAGTATTACCCAGCTAACAAAAACCTGATAAGGACCCAACAACAACAATAACAACAAAATAACCACTATACACCAATATCTGCACAGCAAATACATAATCAACATGGTAAAGACCCATTTATATAATGGTAGAAAATATTTCTCAGATATTAATCTGACATAGGAATAATATCCAGAATATATAAAGAACTAAAATATTAACCAACAAAAGAACAAGTATTCAAATCAATCAGTGGGCAACGAATCTAAAGAGACACTTCTCAAAAGTACAAAATTGTCACCAACATATGAAAAAAAGGTTCAATATCTTTATTTGGGAAACGCACGTCAACATTACATTGAGCTGAGCATGGTAGCGCATGCCTATAATCCCAGCAATTTGGGAGGCAGAGTTATGAGAATAGCAAATTTGAGACAAGCCTCAGCAACTCACTGATACCCCATCTCAAAACAAAAAAATAGAAAGACTGTGAATGAGTCTCAGTGGTTAAGCATCTCCAGGTAACATGAACAGATGAGAAAAGAAATGACTACATTGAGATTCCATCTCACCCAGTCAGAACGGCTATAAACAAATAAATATGTAAATGAAGATGTAGCCTAGAAAACCTTATATATTGATGGTTGGAATATAAATTTGTAGAACCACTATGGAAAACAGTATGGAAGTTTCTCAAATAAGTAAAACTAGAACTACCATATGATCTAGCTATACTGCTCCTGAATGCATACTCAAAGGAAAAGAAGTTTATATACAAAAGATATACATACCTGCATATCTATTTTTACTGTGTAATTGTTCACAATAGCCAACTAGATTCCTGTCAACAGATGAATGTGTAAAAATATATGATATGTATGCCGTCTGGAATATATACAAGAATAAAACCATATCATTTCCAGGAAAATGATGGAATTGGAGAATATTCAGTTAAGTGAAATAAGCCAGACCCCGCCCCCCAAAAAAATCATGTGCTTTGTCTTATATAAGTAAACTAACAAAAATTATGTGAAAGTAGAAAAAGGTCTACCAAAGAAAGTGAAGTAGACTGGGGGAAGGGAGGAGAGACAAGAGTAAAAGATGTTAGTAGGGAGGGTAGGTATGATCAAAGCAGGCTATGTCCAAGTATAGAAATGGAACACTTCAACCCATTAATTTGTACAATAATATGCCATAATAATTCTAAAAAATCCCATATGTGGGATACTTGGTGGTGTGATATGTGCTTCAAAGGTCTTTAGCAGCCCTCCCTCTATGGCCTCACTGACTACAGCCTACTTGGCTATACGCTTAGGCTGGTTTTGCTCTGTGCCTACCACATTTCAGGGCATATATTCTATGTTTTTGTCATATTAAATTCCTGGGGTCTCCATTGCAGCTTTATTCTCATTTTTAAATACTTAAGAAAAAAAAATTTTCCTGACAGAGGTTGCTTATAGAGACTCTGACCATGTCATATACACACTGGATTTTCAGGTCTTCGCTTTAAATCTGTGTTGAAATCTCCTCCATGGGTCCTTTACTCTTGCATTCTGTATGACTATACAACTAGCATTGTGTGAATGTGTTGGCATTTGTTGTAGTTGCTGTTGTGACACAAATATTTGACAACATAATTTTATGGGAAAGTTTATTTGGGCTCACAGTTTAATAGGTTTTGTTCATGATAAGCTGACTCTGTTGCTTTGGGCCCAAGATGAGGCAGAATGCCATGACAGAAAGGCATGGCAAAGGAGTGCTGCTCAACTCATGGTGACTATAAAGCATATAGAGAAATAAAAGGGCCATAAGGAACATGAACCATACCAGGGCACAGCCCTATTGATCTACCTTCTCTGACTTCACAGCACCTGCCTACAGTTACCACCCAGGTATTCTATTAAAACTAGGATTAGAGATTTATCTTAGTGTGTGTGTGTGTGTGTGTGTGTGTGTGTGTGTGTGTGTGTTACTAAGGATTCAAACCAGGGCCTTGTGCATGTGAAGCAAGCAGTATACCAACTGAGCTACATAAAGCAATCCTTAGCAGGAAGAGTGAAGCAGATGGCATCACTATACCAGACCTCAAACTATACTACAGAGCAATAGTAACAAAAAACAGCATGGTATTGGCTTTAAAACAGACTGGTAGACCAATGGTACAGAATAGAGGACACAGAGACTAACTCACAAAATTATAATTGTCTTATATTAGGCAAAGAAGGCTCCAAAAACATGCATTGGAGAAAAGATAGCCTCTTCAACAAATAGTGCTGGGAAAACTGAAAATCCATATGCAACAAAATGATATTCAACCCCTATCTCTCACCATGCACAAAACTCAACTGAAAATATACCAAGTACTTAGGAATAAAACCAGATACCCTGTATCTAATAGAAGAAAAAAGTAGGCCGTGATGTCCACCATGTGGGATTAGGCCCCAATTTCCTTAATAAGACTCCTGTGGCACAAGAATTAAAATCAAGAATCAGTAAATGGGGATGGACTCAAACTAAAAAAGTTTCCTCTCAGCAAAAGAAATAATCTGTGAGGTGAATAGAGAGCCTACATCTTGGGAGAAAATATTTACCCCTCACAAATTAGATAGATCCCTAATCTCTAGGGTATATAAAAAACTCAAAAAGCTAAGCACCAAGAAAACAAATAATACACTCAATAAATGAGCCAAGGACCTGAACAGACACTTCTCAGAAGAGGATGTACAATCAATCAACAGATATATTAAAATGTTCATCATCTCTATCAATTAGAGAAATACAAATCAAACTACTATATCATCTCCACTCTAGTCAGAATGGCAGCTATTATGAATACTGGTGAGGAAGTGGGGGAAAAAGGCACACACATACACTGCTGGTGGGTTTGCAAATTGGTTCAGCTAATATGGAAAGCAGTATGGAGATTTCCTTGAAAATTGGGAATAAATCCACCATTTGACCCAGCTATCCCTCTCCTCTGTCTATTAACAAAGGACTTAAAAACAGCATACTACAGGGACACAGCCACATCGATGTTTATAGCAACATAATTTATAGTAGCTAAACTGTAGAACCAACATAGACGCCCTTCAATAGATATATGGATAAAAAAAAATGTGGCATACATACCCAATGGAATATTACTCAGCAATAAAAGAAAATAAAATCGTGGCATTTCCAGTAAATAGATGGAGTTAGAGAAGATGATGCTAAGTGAAGGTAGCCAATCACAAAAAATCAAATGCTGAATGTTTTCTCTGATATAAAGAGTCTGATTCATAGTGGAGCACAGAGTGGGTGCATGGGAGGAATAGACAAACTCTAGATATGGTAGAAGGGTCGAGGTAAAGGGAGGGAGGATATGGGGTTAGAAACGATGATGGAATGTGATGAACATTATTATCCAAAGTACATGCATAAAGGTATAAATTGGTGTGAATATACTTTGTATACAACCAAAGATATGAAAAATTGTGTTCTGTATGTGTAATAAAAATTGTAATGCATTCCTCTGTCATATATAAATTGTAAAAAAAAATAATTTTAAAAAGGTGGTGTGGAAGGTATGCCAGGTGAAATGGTTCATGCCTGTAATCCCAGCTACTCTGGTGGATGAGTGCAGAGGATCAAAAGTTCGGGCCAGCCTGGGCAACTTAGCAAGGCCCTGTCACAAAATAAAAAATTAAGAAGGGCCAGGGTTGTAGCTCAGTAGTTTCCCACTTGCCTAACATGTGGAAAACTTTGGGTTCCATCCCCAGCCTTGCACAAACAAAAAACCCTGCATAGAGTTTCAATGGAAGATTGCTAGCTTGAGAAAAGTGATGAATTTTAGTACTAACAACACCACAAGTCAGCTGTGTAACTTTGAGGAAATGACAACTTTAGTTTTCAAGAACCTACAGGGGTGTGAGGGAGATTTCAGTGATGTGGTTTGTTCCGTTCAAGATTGCAATGCCTCCAGAAGCAACAGACATTTGATCTCAGGAGTCAAACGTCAGGAAACAGGCTTAACCAGAGGAGGAACTTTCTCATGCCTATCCTTTTAATTTATTTTCGAAAGAGCATCCAAGTCAGCTTCAACCCTTGATAAATTTCAAGAGATGCAATTTAACCTTCTTTTAAGAAGCAAATAAAGAAAATAATATTATCACAGAATGACTCTCCTGTACATAGTACTCTCTCAGACTGGTTGTTAAATCTTGCTCCTGTGTTTAATGGATTAGCAGATCTTGCTGCACTCCCAAATAAACCCACAAAAATTAAGTAAATATTTTCTAGCAATCAAAAAATCTAGGATGAATTGATTAAGTTATAATATTCATATTTTAAACATTTCACATATGAATATTCCTGTAATAACACAGGAGCTATGGGGGGTCACCTCATATACAAAGCACAACAGGGAATCATATTAAAATGTCCTGGCAGAAGCAGCAGTAACTGAACCTCCTAGAACCACATCTGAAACATCCTTTGAGGACCCAGATGGATTAACTCAGGGAGATAAGTCCCAGGAAAACTATTCTCTAGTAACCCTTGCCTGTGAGAGCAGGGCTCCCTGGGTCTCTATTGTCAAAGGAAGGATTTAGAAATAAGTTTATATTTATACACAATTGAATATGCAGTGAGTGTGGTCTTGTTGATTGCTGAAATGCCTTCATGATATCTTTTTCCACTATACAGTTTCAAATTACTAACTTTATGATATGATAGGAGATATTTGCCAAAAGCTCATATTAGTTAATTAAAAGACAGTTCAGAAGAGAAATAATTACATTATAGGCACTAACTTAATAAGTGGATTCATTTATTTGATGGATTAATAGTATGAATGGGTTGCTGAGTGGTAAATACAGACAGGTGGGGCATGACTGGAGGAAGTCAGTCAATGAGTATATGCCATTGGAAATTATGTATTTTGTCCCTGGCTCCTCTCTCTTTCTGATTCCTCCCTGCCATGAGATGAGAAGATTTCCTTTGCCATGCTTTTTCACCATGATATTCTGCCTCATCTCATGTCTAGAGCAATGCACTCAGTGAACCATGGACCCAAAATATGAAACTTAGTCCAATAAGCTATTTATCTTCTGCATATTATGGTCAGTACTTTGGTCAGAAGGATGAAAATCTAACTACTGTAACTACATGTTTTTTAATGGTTTCATTAGTGCACCAGAGTTATACATAATAGTTTGGTTCATTTTTACAAAATCATACATGCATGGAATTTAATTTACTACATTTCAGTATCTGTTTCTCCTTCTTTCCCTCCCCTTCACCTTCCTCCTATTTACCTCCATCTAATCTTCTGGTCTTATTTCCACTCACTTATTTTAATTTGTGTTTTATATATATACTTATATGTGGAATACACCATGGCCTATTTAGATATGCACATAGTGTAATTTTGTCAAATTGACTCTACATATCCATTCCTTTCCTTCCCTCCTCTCTCCTTCTCAATCTCCTTCTACTTAACTGATCTTCCTTTTATCTTTATATCTGAAATTCCACTTTTTTCCTGTATTTTTTCTAGCTTCCACATGTGAGAGTAAACATTAAACTCTTGATTTTTAAAGTCTGGCTTATTTAACTTACCATGATGTTATCAAGTTCAAAGTTTTTTGGACGTTTTCCCCCTGGTTCAGTGAAGAATGAAATTGATATTTTGAAGGGGAATTTATTGAATTTTTATGGTGATATTGATAATATGGACATTTTGACAATATTAATTCTGCCTATCCAGAAATGCCATAATGGCAAATGCCATAATTTCATCCTTCTTTATGGATGGCTAAGATTCCATTGTGTACATATACCATGTTTTCTTTATCCTTATACCTATGTCAAGTATCAAATGACTCTAAGCGTATATGTTTTTCCTCTGTGAATGTTTTCTATCCCACTGGTTTTCATGACTAGTTTGATGCCAATACCATATGTTTCTCTTACAATAACTTTGTAAAATAATTTTATATTAACGATTATGATGCCTCCACTCTCACTCTTCTTTCTCAAGATTCCTTTGGCTATTCTGAGTCATAATTCTTTCAAATGAATTTTTGGACTTTTTCCTAGTTCTGTGAAGAATGTAATTGATATTTTGAAGGGGACTTAATTGAATCTATATGGTGATATTAGTAATATGGACTTTTTTTACAATATTAATTCTGTCTATCCAGAAGCATGGGAAATCTTTTCACCTTCTAGTATATTTTTCAATTTATTTCTTCAGTGTTCTACATAGCATTGGTCTCTTTACAACTTTTATATATTCCTTGCTAGATTTTGTGTCTGATATGAATAAAATTATTTTCCTGATTTCTTTTTTAGTGGATTCACTACTGTTATATACTATAAGCTATTCATTTTTATATGTTGATTTTTAATCCTGTTATTTTGCTGAATTTATTTATTAGCACTAAAAATTTTCTGATGAAGTTTTTTAAAATTTTTACTTTTCTAGGTATCAGATCTTGTCATCTGCAAACAGTGAAAATTTTACTTTTTAAAAATATGTACTTTATTTTATTTATTTATGTGGTGCTAAGGATAGAACTCAGTGCTCACACATGCGAGACAAGTGCTCTACTACTGAGCCACAACCCCAAACCAGAAAATTTTACTTTTACTTTCCCCATTTTTGTCCCTTTTATTTTCTTCCATTGTCTAATTACTATATTTTGTAGGAATAGAACTATAAGTCCCTAACTGATTGGTCTCAAAACCTAATCATTTCACTTTTAAACTTTCTTGTATTATTTCACAAATGAGGTGTGACACCTCATATCTAAATACTATATTGTGTAGGAATAGAAACAGTGGACATTCTTTCCATGTTATTGATTTTAGAGAAAATGTTTTCAGATTTTCTCCATTCAGTGTGTTGTTTACATTGGGTCTGTCATATATGGCCTCTATGATGTTATGGTAATTTACTTCTATCCCCATGTTTTTCAATTTTTTTTTATCATGAATGGTACTACATTTGGTTAGAGATATTTTATGTATCTATTAAGATGATCATGTGATTTTTTTGTCCTAATTCTCCTTATGTGGTGAGCTACACTTATTTATTTGTGTGCATACTTGAAATGAAACCAGTTTGGTCATGATATATACTATTCTTAATGTGTTCTTTACTAAAATTTGCTGATATTTTATTAAATAAAATTCATTCCATGTTCATCAGGAATATTGATGTAGTTTCCTTTCCTTGATATGTTCTTTTTTTTTTTAAGAAAGAGTGAGAGAGAGTGAGAGAGAGGGAGAGAGAGAGAGAATTTTTTTAATATTTATTTTTTAGTATTTGGCGGACACAACATCTTTGTCTGTATTTGGTGCTGAGGATCAAACCCAGGACGCATGCATGCCAGGCGAGCATGCTACCGCTTGAGCCACATCCCCAGCCCCTTGATATGTTCTTATCTGGTTTGGGTTTCAAGGTTCATAAAATGAATTTGGGAGTGTTTTCTCCTCTCCATTTAATGCAACAAATTGAAGTAACTGTTTACTTTTTCCAAATGTGTTTTGCCTTACCAATATTTGTGTTAGTGAAACCATGTTCTTACAACCAGGATGCCTTGAAGTTTTATATAATCTAGACATAATTCTAATTCCATGTGAAGTAATGTTTAAGCCCTGATACAAAAACTTAGTAGAAATAATTTGGAGTTTAGAAAATAAGTACTCTATATTATATTCAATGTCTAAAAATTATAAGGGAGCATTTTATATTTAACATACTGATAAGGAGACTCAGTAGTGCTCTTATTGTTAGTGAAATATATAATAGTGTTATAAAGGCAGGAACAAGGTTATACTAAGACATTATAGTTCATATTTAATTCTCAATCCTGAGATGATCTATCAAGTTCTTTAAGAATTTAATATAGGATATTTATATGCCATAATTTATATTTTAATAAAGATAACCTCTTTGCTCTATGGGGAAATGATTTGATGTGAGGAGGGTTCAAGGTAAACTAATTTGAAAACTATTACGTTTGATTACATAATTAAAAAAATGGTAACTCAGGATAAATAGTAGTGGAGAATACAGAAAGAGCTTGAAGAATATTCAGGGGCTATTTTAAATGTGGAGAATTATTGTTTGTTGTGGTTTAGATATGAGGTGGCCCTGATGTGTGGTTTAGATATGAAGTGGCCCCCATGTGCGGTTTAGATATAAGTTGTCACACCTTATATGTGAAACAATACAAGAAAGTTTAAATTTTTTTGTTTATCTTTGTAAAAGACAGGAGAACTAGTATTGTTATAATGGAACAATTTTTCAGATTTTTGAAAAATTCCACGAGTTTTTGTTAAAAAAGATATATGGTGTGGTTTCCTACATAAAAAGTTTGTTTTCTGTATGCTATTATAGGATAGGAAGAGTTTCTTCATTGGGCAACAGGGGCATTTGACAAAGACATTTTTGGTTATTATAATAACATATGCTGGGGAGTTGATTCTGGTTTCTAGTAGATTGAGGTTCAGGATGCTGCTGAGTATCCTCCATTGTGAAACAAACCCTACAATAAAAGAATTTTCCAGCTCCAAATGTTAATGGTGCAATGAGAAACACTATGCCAGATAAATTGAGTCAATTTTCATGATCAGTGTCTGTATATGGGGAAAAAGAATTCTAAATCATTGAGGACTTTTAGCATCAAATACCTAGTATCATATCAAGTGGTGAGAAACATAGACCACATTAGACTGGGTGCCTGGAAAGGAGAACCAAATAGTGCAATAAGTTGCAGAAGGACTGCAGGAAAATGGGGCAGATATGTTGGCTAGTTGCAGTATTTTCCCTATGGGTGGGTTTTGTGCACATAGGTAAAATGGTAAAGAAACCAAACCTTTCCCCTCTGCCCCAACTCATATATTGATGCTGATCTCCTACAGAGGACTAATTTTGATAGCATTTCAGCAATATTTTTGACCAAAATGGGCTAAAGAGAGTTTTACTCTGATTTAGGAAATTGAAATTATTTGATAAATTGAAGAATTGTGTGTCAAAAGAATTACAACCTTTGTTCATTTTAAGAACTGATATTGGGATTATAGGTATAAAAACAGCCACCATTTTTTAAGTGCTTTCTGTATGCTGGATATTGCAGAGTCAGTGCTTAAATCTTTAAACCTTTGTAATAACCCTTTAAGATTGGTACTATAGTTGTCTTTGTTGTATTAGTAATGAATCCCAGAAGTTATCTACTGTTCTTAAATTCAAACAGGTAGTAAACTAGAGTTAGGATTATGGTTTGATTACTCTTAGCACTGGATAGTCTATTGCCTTTTTTGTGTTGAAAACAATTATGGTTCATTTTCATGACTTGTTTTGCACCTTTGATTGCAGTTTTGATACACTAGATAGTTTTTGTATCTCTAATATCAGTTCTTGTTAATGAGAGATTCATATATTTGGAAACATAATCCATATATGTTTGAAAAGATTAAAGCTGTGAAAAATATTTTCAAATGGTTCTTTCAAAAACTTATTGAATAAATGTAGTAACTAATTTGAGGTAATTTGTATGGGATGATTTATGAAAAGTGCTTTTCCTTAAATATAAAGGCTTGTATTATTAAACTTTTTACATGTAAGATAGTTATTAAGGAAATGTTTTCTCAGTAAATCTATTTCATTTTACCTAATTCATCATGTAAAACATATAAGAACATTGAAATTCTATGTAATAGAAATATTAATGTAAATAAGATAAATTTTGGAGGAATATCATTTGAAAATAGAGATACCATTCAGTATTTATCTTCCTTGCAAATAAATTTGATTCTTATATAACAACAAAAAAGAAAGTTTAAAAGTGAAATGATTGGGTTTTGAGACCAATCAGTTAGGGATTTACTTTAACTCAATCAGTTAGGGATTAATTGAGTGGGAACTGAAGACAAGTCAAGTGTGGCAGGTCCCTGGGCACATGACATTGGGGCATATATTTTGTGAGCTGAGCTTAGCATTCTCTCTCTTTCTCCAGCTGAGCGCAATACCCTGAGCCATTTTCCTCTGCCACACTCTTCTGCCATAATGTTCAGCCTCACCTCAGGCTCTGAGGAATGGAACTGGCCATCTATGGACTGAGACCTCTGAAATCCTGAGTCCCCAAATAAACTTCTTCTCCTTAAAACTGTTCCTCCCAGGTCTTTAGGTCAGAGCAGCAAAAAAGCAGACTAAAACAGGTGTATGTTGCATATGAGTTTCTAAGAATTTGAGAGATGATTAATGAATTTTTGACTTCTGCTACTTGAGCAATAGTGACAATATTCAGTAATATATTTAATACTAGAAAATGAACATATAATTTTGTGAAGGAGAAAGACATTAAAAGTTCAATTTGTTCATGTTGCCTTCTAGGCATTTTTGAAATATCCAATTGTAAATATTTAGTGAGTAATTGAATATGAACAGCTATACTTATAAGAAGTCTGGGATTGAATTATTACTTTGTGAGTAAAATTGTGTGAAAGTAGTAATGAAGTAAATTTTTATTGTGTATCCAGCCTCTGAGATGGCCTCCAATGTTTCTTACCACCTGTTATTAATTCTTTTTAATAGTCTCCTTTTACAAAGAATTAGGTCTGGCTTATGTGTCTGGTAGAAGACAATGGAGAGAGCCATATGATCTTCCTGAAACAGGTTATAAAGAGAGTTTCTGCTTCAGCCCTACCCTTTTCAATTACTTCCTCTAAGAAAGGTCAGTCATCATGCCTTGAAAGCAGTCAATTTGACTTTCTAAAGATCATGAAGGAGAGAAACAGATATAACAAGAGGCAGCACAAACATTTGAGAGGGATGGTGAAGCACTGAAATCAATTTCTCCAACTTCATTTGAACATTTATATTAATACAGCACTTACCTATATCTAAATATAACCTTCAAGAACTGTGAAGATTCTCAGATTTTATCATACATACCTGGTAACAAATCAGTCAAACAGTTTCATAAATGATACAGGAAACCACATCAATCTAGGATAAGGGATAAAGAATTTCATAATCTCACATAACAGCAGGCATTATGAACTTCATGTTTGCATCTGGCTCCCTAATTCTCACAGGGATGATGTTATATGTTCCAGATGGATACTGGACAGACATTACAGCTGAGGAAACCCAAGCTCACGTTAATCTTCACTTTAGTCTGGATATATTATTTTTATTTTAATAGTATGTAAGCAAATTTGCCCTTAGTTCTGGAAAAAGACATATTTGTATTTTATTTTGAGATTCCTTTTTTTTCTAATTTTTCCTCTTTCTTTTTTCTCTCTCTCTGTTCTAACACCCTCACATCACCAACACTTGTGAAACCAAGTACTTTTCATGGATTAGGCTACTGAGGACTATAATATAGTTGTGTGGTATATACTTTTGTCTCCCATTTTTACATTTTTAAATTTTTCTTAATTTTTATATTTCATTGTTTTTGGTACTCTCTATATTGCCTAACCACTTAATTGGCTCCCCAAAATCACTTTCTCTCTTTTCTCCTCTTTCATGCTTCCTAAGATATGATAACTCTATATCCTCACCTCCTACCTCCTTAATATCTAATCTTACACCCCATCCCAAAGTTTTTCCTTTTCCACCATCAGAAACTGTAGATCCTTTTACAAACCTACTATTTATATTGTTGATAATAACTGAACTCAACATTTCTGTATTTTGTGTCAAAACCATAAATGTCTTAATAAGAGCTATGCCATCTAAGGTTGCATATTTTTATATTGTGAGCTGTTAATATTGATATTCCACTTGTAGGAGAATCCACAGTGCTAGAATTAAAGACATATGAACAAAATGAAAAACAAAGGAAGATAGTGCCCCACTCCCAAATGAAGATACTACATTTTTAGAATCCATGGCAAACACAGCAGAAGAAATGACAAAAAAGGAGTTCAGATGTGCATAACTAATATATTCTGTATATTAAAGAAGGATATAAGACAGCAAACATAGGCAGCAAAAAATAATTTTGATAAAAAGCTACATAAGCAAATACAGGAGGCAAAAGATTCATTCGATAAGGGGATAGAGATTCTGGAAAAAAACAGAAATCATTGAAATTAAGGAAATAATAAACTGAATTAAAAACTCAATAGAAAGCATCACCACCAGATTAAATCACTTGGAAGACAAACCTCAGACAATGAAGACAAAATACATAATCTTGAAAATAATGTTGACTACACAGTGAAGATGATAGAATCCATTAGCAGAATATTCAAGAATTATGAGATAAAATAAAAAGAGCAAATTTAAAAATTATTGGGATAGAGGAAGCCATAGAATTCCAAATCAAAGGAGTGCACAATCTATTCAAAGAAATAATATCAGAAAAACTTCCAAACATGAAGAATGATTTTTGAAAATCAAATACGAGACAGGACACTAAGTTTACAAAATCACAGCACATCTATACCAAGGCATGTTATAATGAAAATTCCTAGCATTCAGAATAAGGAGAGGATTTTAAAAGCCACAAGAGAAAGACAAAGACACATAAAAGAAATAAATCTTCAGATCAATAGCTCTAATAAACATAGATGCAAAAATTCTCAACAAAATTCTGGCAAATTGAACACAAAAACATATTAAAATGATAGTCCACCTTTATCAAGTGGGGTTCATCCCAGGGATGGAAGGATGCTTCAACATACAGAAATAAATAAACATAATTTATCACATCAATACACTTAAATACAAGAATCATGTGATGATCTCAATAGATGCAGATAAAACATAGCATCCCTTCAATGTTCAAAACACTAAAAACCTATGCATAATAGGAACATATTTCAACATTTTAAAAGCTATCTATGCTCAGCCCAAGGTCAACATCATTCTAAATGGATAAAGATTGAAGGTATTACTTCTAAGAACTGGAATACAACAAGGATGCTCTCTCTCACCACTCCAATTCAACAGGGTCCTTGAAACTTGAGCCAAAGCAATTAGATGAAAGAAATTAAACAGATACAAGTAGGAAAAGAAGGACTCAAAGTATCACTATATGCTGTTTACATAATTCTATACCTAGAGAATCCAAAAAGTTCCAATGGAAACTTCTAGAACTAGTAAATGAATTTAGCAAAGTAGCAGGTTATAAAATTAACAACCCCAAATCAAGGGAATTTCTGTACATCAGTGACAACTCCTCTGAAAGATTAACTACAAAAACTACCCCATTTACAGTAGCCTCAAAAAACAAAACAAAACAAAAAAGCCTTGGAAATCAACTTAATGGAAGATGTGAAAGACCTCTACAATGAAAAATACAGAAAGCTAAAGAAAGAAATTAAAGAAGACCATAGAAGATTGAAAGATCTCCCTTGTTCTCAAATAGGCAGAATTAATATTGTCAAAATGACCATACTACCAAAAGCAATATACAGATTTAATGCAATTCCAATCAAAATACCAATGACATTCATCATAGAAATAGAGTAAGCAATCATGAAATTTATCTGAAAAATAAGAAATCCAGAATAGCCAAAGTAATCCTTAGCAAGAAGAGTAAAGCAAGTGTCATCATTATACCAGATCTTAAACTATACTACAGAGCAATAGGAACAAAATGGCATGGTATTGGCACCAAAACAGATTGGTAGACCAATGGTACAGAAAAGAGGAAACAGAAACAAACTCACATAAATACAGGTATTTCATACTAGACAAAAGTGCCCAAAACATATATTGGAGAAAAGATAGTCTCTTTAACAAATGGTGCTGGGAAAACTAGAAATCCATTTGCAGCAAAAGGAAATTAAGCCCCTATCTCTCACCATGCACAAAACTCAACTCAAAGTGTATCAACGACCTAGGAATTAGACCAGAGACCCTACACCTAATAGAAGAAATAGTCAGCCCAAATCTTCATCATGTCGGATTAGGCCCCAACGTCCTTAACTAGACTCCTATGGCACAAGAAATAAAATCAAGAATCAATAAATTGGATGGATTCAAACTGAAAAGCTTCTTCTCAGCAAAAGAAACAATCAGTGAGGTAAAGAGAGAGCCTACATTTTGGAAGCAAATTTTTACAACACAAACATCAGACAAAACACTAATCTCTAGGATATATAAAGAACTCAAAAAACTTAACACCACAAAAACCAAAAACAATCAATACATGGGATAAGGATCCAGACACTTCTCAGAAGATGATATACAATCAATCAACAAATATATGGAAAAAAATGCTCAACAACTCTAGCCATTAGAGAAATGCAGATCAAAACTACCTCAAAATTTTATCTCATTCCAGTCAGAAAGGCAGCTATTAAGAATAAAAGAACAATAGGTGTTGGCAAGGATGTGGGGGGAAAGGCACACTCATACATTGCTTGTGGGATTGCAAATTGGTGCAACCAATCTGGACAGCAGTATAAAGATTTCTTGGAAAACAAGAAATGGAACCACCATTTGACCCAGCTATGCCTCTCCTCAGTTTATACCCAAAGCAGTTAAAATTAGAGTACTACAGTGATGCAGCCACATCAATGTTTATAGCAGCACAATTTACAATAGCTAATTTGTGGAAACAACCTAGATGCCCTTCAATAGATGAATTGATAAAGAAACTGTGGCATATATACACAATGGGATATTACTCAGAATTAAAAGAATAAAATCATGGCATTTGCAGGTAAAATGGATGGACTTGGAGAATATCATGCTAAGTGAAGTAAGCCAATCCCCAAAAACCAAAAGCTGAATGTTTTCTCTGATATGTGCATAATGGCCCATAATGGGGTTGTGGGGGGAGCATGAGAGGAATGGATGAACTTTGGATAGGGCAAAGGGGAGTGAGGGGGTGAGAAAGTGCATGAGGGAATGAAACACGATGATCTGAGATGGAAATCATTACCCTAAGTACATGTATGAAGACACTAACGGTGTGACTCTACTTTGTGTACAAGAGAAATAAAAAATTGTGCTCTATATATGTACTATGAGTTTAAATACATTTTGCTGTCATGCATAATAAATTATAATAAATAAATAAATAAATAAAATGAAAAAAGAGTGATTATAATGAGGAGAAAATAATTCTTATGTCTCATTCCTTTTGAACTCTATTATTTAAAGTTTGGATAAAGAAACTATATTCTGGACTGGGGTTGTGGTTCAGCGGTACAGTGATCGCCTCGCAACTGCGAGACCCTGGGTTCAATCCTCAGCACCACATAAAATCTATGAATAAAATAAAATATATGAATAAAATAAAACTACAATTAAAAAATAAATATTAAAAAAATATGTTCTGAGTCCAAGAAGCAAAATAAAGAATCAATGCATGGAATGGTATCAAACAAAAAAGCTTCCTCACAGAAAATGAAACAATCATTAACATGAAGATAGACCCTACAGAATGGGAGAAAATCTTTACCATCTTCAGCTTAGATAGACCATTAATCTATGGGATATGTGAAGAGCAAAAAACATAACACACACACACACACACACACACACACACACACACACACACTCACACAAATAACCCAATCAGTAAATGGACAAAGGAAGTGAACAAACATTTCACAGAACAAGAAATATAAATGGTCAACAAATATATGAAAAAGTACTCAACATCACCAGTAATAAGAGAAATGTAAATTAAAACTACTCAGAAATTCCATCTAACTTCAGTCAGGATGGCAATTATCAAGAATACAAGTAACCATAAATATTGACAAGAATGTGGGTGAAATCATACACTCATATATTGCGGGTGGTTCTGCAAATTGTGCAACCACTCTGGAAAACAGCATGGAAATTCCTCAAAAGATCAGCAATGAACCAACATTTAACCCTGTTTTCCCCTCCTCAGTAGATACCCAAAGGACTTAAAATCAGCATACTAGAGTGACATAGCCACAGCAATATTTATGGCAGCTCATTTCACAATAACTAAGGTATAAACTCAATTAGGTGCCTTTCTATAGATAAATGAATAAAGAAAATGTGGTACATAAACACAATGGAATATTACTCAGCATCAAAAAACTATTTTATGACTTTTACTGGTAAGTGAATGGTTCTGAAAATTGTCTTGCTAAGTGAAATTAAGCCAACCCCCCCCTCACCAAAAATAAAAGGCTAAGTGTTCTCTCTGATATGTGGATGCTAGCAAACAATAAGAAGGGAATGGAAGAATAGAAGTTCAGTGCATTAGACAAAGGGTAATGAAGGGAAGGGAGGGGATTGGAATAGGAAAGATAGTACAATTAATCTGACATAACTTTCATATGTTCACATATGAATACATTGTCAATGAAACTCCACATCATGTACAACCACAAAAATGGGATTCTAATTAAAATAATTTTAATCAATGTATGTATGTCAAAATCATACATACATACTGTCATATGTCATACATCTCTAAAAAGAAGAAATAAAATATGCCATATGAGAGCAACAAAGAACAGTAATAGAAGTAGAAGGAAAGTTTAAAATCAAAGAATGTTTATCGAGAATAAAGTTACCACAAGTAAAGATTTCATAGAGGTCATAAACTAATCTGGTTGAACATTACACATTCTGTATTTTAAATGTAATTCAGGAAAAATGGCCAATTCAGTATACATGCCTAATTTCGCTCCCTTTAGAGAATGAATAAAATTTTACAATACAGAGATATTTTGAAGACATAAACATGTAAGGATGAGCTTTCCAGAAGAAGACCTAAAACCAATCCTGTTTTATAAGCTGAAAAGGAAAAGGATGCAATTCTTCAGTACTCAAAATGCCAAACTCTAAGCTGGTATCAGAATCTTGAGGCTTACCTAGGGTGTTGTCTGCCATATATCCATATAAATTTTAACAGTTTTTTTTTTTTTTAATTCAAGTATCCAAAATTTACCTTTTCCTCTGTTCGTATATCTAGACATATCTATGAACTTTCAACCTTCCACACAATACACTCATCTCTCTGATTTTATAGTCTTAAAGTCATTTTCAATGATATCAGAAACTTTAAATCCATAGGATAAGCTGACAGATAATTTTTACTTAAAAAATAGAGATAAGGTGTTTTATATTATTTTGAATAGCAAAATATTGTCTCTTTTAGTTTTGTTTTAGAAATTAAATCACATAAGTTGATTTTTTTTAATCTTTGGAAGTGTCTCAAATGTTCCTTTTATTTATGCAAATGTAGGTTGAGTAAACGTTAGAAAGGAGCTGATCATCCCTTCGATTCTATTTTCTAGCATATGTGATTGTTAAACTGCTTAATCCCTCAGTACGGAAATAATTATTACCCCTAGTGGTAGAAAGAAAAAATGTTTAACACAATAACTATATCTCATTAGGATGCTGTTGTACAGCAAGGATGCATGCAGACTCTCCCAATCATTGCTAACTCATGGAATACTGTTGAAAAACAACATTAATAAATTTCAAATGTTCAAAAGAACGATTCAGAACCAAAAACCCTTAAGAAAATAGAAAGCACTCTACTCTTTCTTGCTTATTTTAAAAGAGTCAAGTGATCATGATATGGAGCCTGATAGGGAGCAGCCAATTTTGGTGAAAATAAACATACCTTTTTATGTGACATCCCTCTCAAATAAATATTTATTCCATTGTGAGAAGATTTGTTTCCTAAGGCATTCTCAGGTTCCCTTACAGAAGTAAGTGCCAAGGGGTTTCAAATGAATATTGCTGGGAGCCATCAGCCAAGTAGGTATGACAATTTCCTTGCCAGCGTACTCCCATGCTGTCTAGTGGAAGGAGTCCTGAAAGGTGACCTTGCTCAAGGACCAGGGTGGATCCGTGTTTAGGGTGTTCCCGGTTTAGCACAATAGGAGATTAGGGTGTTCCCCGTTTAGAATAGGGCATATCCTGCTGCCTGAGTTCCTCTTGAGTTCTCAGGGTCAGACAGTATATTTTGGGAGACAGAAGCCCAGTGGAGTGTGGATTTGGGCAGAGAACGTGGATTTCCCCAGAACGTGTTTGTAGACGGCCAGTGTGAGATCGGGAATAAAGAATTGCTGTTTGAATCTACAAAGCTATGAGTGGCTCATGATTTGTGCCCAGCCAGAGACTGCGGCAGAATATGACCCTATCAGTACAGCTTCTCCACCTCTCTGTGACTTTTTCCTTGAAAGGGCAGGCATAGTAAAATGTAAGGGTTGGACTTCATGATCTATGTGCTATGTATAAAACCTTGAAACTGGTGTGTTTTATTCTCCACCATAAAATAAAACAATCTTTAAAGTTGTTTCAATATTTTCAATGTTTTCAGCCACTAGATTTTACATATACTCAACTAAAAGAGCTTTGTTCACTGACAACCAATTTTAAAACTAATTGATAAAAGTAAAACATTTAGATTTTTCTTGGTATTTAAAAAAGTAAAAAATGTATTAATTATGCTATCTTCTTATATCCTTATTTTCAAAGAATACTAAATTTAAACCAAAATGTTAATCATACTAAATTACTCTTAGATTCACAGTTTCTGCAAAGAGCAAGGTAAATTTTAAATAAATGTCTGAAGTGTTCACATTTCTATGTGCAGAAAAAAGTAGTATGTGCAGTTTCATGTATCCTCTAAAAAAGATTGTGGTCATTTTTCTTTTTCTAATGACCATTAGAAATTATTTTGTGGATATAATCAGAAAACACTGGGTTTTACCAAATTTTATTTTTCAGGTATTCCTATGAATAAATACATGAATTTTGACCCAATGAGGGACATTTAGTTAATTCCTTATGAATGAATAATAGTTGTGTTTGTATTTCTGTAGTTTGTGCATTAGAAGGCCATCTTTTACATTTGTATATGTATTGTAAATACAAATTAGTCCATTTGTAAAAATTAAGTATTATATTAAAACTTTGATTATGATAATCTTGCCAAATTAGTGTGGTTGAGTTTGACTCACCATACTAGGATTTATAATGCTAAAATTTATTAGCAGTGTTTAAACTGAAGCATCATAATTCTTTTATTACATAGGCCTATATCCTCACACAATTTAACTATCTTCATATCCATGTTCTTATGTTTGTGTACCTATGATATAGATAGATATGCAAGCATGCATATGTGTGTTTACACACACACACACATGCACACACAGGGAGAGCAGACACTTGAGCCATGGCTTCTGATTCCCTCATGGATAAATGTGTGCTGGGAACTAACTGCCTGTGCAAAGATGCAGGTCAAGATGGCTCAGTTGCTATGGTACCTGGCTAGAGGACACTACATGTGATGGTGTGCAACTGTATCAGTCAAACCTTGAGCTCAGGCACCAACTCCCAGAGACAGAGAATTTGGGGCATAACAAGATAATTTCAATGTCTCACAAGTTTTGCTGCATCCTTCACACTACTTGCTTTGCTGAAATTTTTGACAAATAAGCTTTTGATAAAACGTATAAAATGAACATGCTGAGCTAGCTCTGGATTCAGTAAAGTGTGTGTGCATGTGCACACACACACACACACACACACACACACTTATATTTTCCCCATAAATATATACAAACTCTCATTTTTACCTTGAGCTCAAGCTCATAATTTCTGCATGAAGTAACAAATTACTTCTGCTCATTTTACCTTCTTCTGTTTTCTGTTCCCTTTTCAACAGAACCTTATTAAATGTGTGAGCATGAGGAAGAATCCAAGCATATAACTTCCTCCTAGTCACCGTTTTCTATAAATGTTTCCATAATGACTAGAAAAAAATGAACCTCCTAATATTGGGTTCATTGTCATATTTTTTGGGTAAAGTTAGAAAATATTCTGAAAGATAAACTGTATTTGGTTTGAAAAGCTAAATTTTTCAAATAACATCTCTGTATTTGGGATCAATTGTTGGTACTCTGTGCTCTCTCTCTCTCTCTCTGTGTGTGTGTGTGTGTGTGTGTGTGTGTGTGTGTGTGTGTGTTTACTGGAGATTGAACACAGGGGCATTTTACCACTGAGTTACATTCCCAGATCTTCTATTTATTTATCTATTTTTTAATTATTTTGAGACAGGATTTCATTACTGTGCTAAGGCTAGCATCAACGTTGCCATACTCCAGCCTTAGCTTCTGAGTTGCTGAGATTACAAGAGTGTGCCATCATACCTGTCAGTCCTCTACTGTTTCAAAAAATAAATGAGAACCTGGAAAAAATGTATGAAATGTGAATTAAAATTCATTATGCATGCATTGATAATCCTATAATGCTATCAGAATCTCATCAAAATCTCAAAAAATAATCTTAATCAACACAGTAACATTATTTTGTCTCAAAGGCCAACAATTTTAACTATCGTATGTGATTTCTGGATGAGCATGATAATCTCAATTAATGAGAGAACTCTGCATTTCCACTGCAATTACATAGCAAAATATAACCTAAAAATATTTGAATGCATTATTTTACTTGAAATCAAGAAAGGAAAATCTTCTCAGTGTCATAAATAAATATATATCTAAATGTTAACATTGGTAAACTGGAGCTAGAGTTGCGAGGCTTGCTTTTTTCTAAATGTAAGATTATAATCAATCATGCTAGGCTGTATTAATCTGCAATTTAAAAATAACTTCAAAAATCTTAACAACTTCCAGTAACTAAATTGATTTCTCATTCATGTTACATATCTTTGGGAATTCCCTTCAATTCTGTCGCATTTGTTTTCCAACCAAGAACCAGGCAATGGAAAAAAACTCTTTCTATGAAGTTTGAAATATCATATTAAAAGGAAGAAAATAGAGAAACTACTTTATGACACTTTTAAAGCCTCTACTTTGAAGTGTCACACATCACTTCTGTTTACATTTTTTGGCCAATGAAAGTCATATAGCTGGGACTGATATCAACAGGGCTGGAATATATAATTGCCTAACTGGAATGCCAGTAATAAAGCAAAATGAAAGATGGCAATAATTTATTGGACAATCTCTACTTTTGAAAACATAAACTGAAATATAGTTTAAAGTAAAAGGATAATATAAATACATGAAGATGATATAGCAGTAAAAAAAATAATGAAAAGGGATAAAATAGTATTTTAAAAAAAGAAATTGTAAGTACTAAAATGTAGTATCAAAATTTATTAAGAATTGTAATGCAAAAATAAATAAATGAATAAAAAATTTATGAAGTGAAACTGACTAGATTTTAAGACAGGAAAATTATTAATCATGAGAAATTTTAATAAGATTTCCTCTGAAACTGGCTAGTAAAGTTATTACATATAAAGAAAGGTATTCCTAAAATATATAAAAAGCTCCCCAAAATCTGTAAAAATAAGACAAGCGGCCTGATAGAAAAAAAAATAGTATATAATTATATAATAATATATAATAATAATAAATTCAGTAAAAAGAAAAAAATATGATAAATATATGGACACGCTTAACTCCACATGTTGGATATATAATATTCTACTAGTTATTTAACTTTACTGTGTCTAAGTTCCTCCATCTTTGTATGGCAATTAAAATCATAAATACCTTATAGAAATTTGTGGGAATTTAGTTAATATACAAAAGTTCTTAGAAGAGTTCATAGCAAATATTAAATAGTAGAAGATTTTTTGCCAATAATAATAGTTTAAGATGAATAGAAATTACAGTAATAATCAGAGAAGCATAACATTAAGCAATAATATGTTATATATCTAACTGAAAAAATATTTTAATAAAAAATGTTTGTCAATACCATGTTTTGTTAAAGATGTGAGAGAGGACATATTGGTGATAGTGAAAATCAGTGAAACTTATTTGAATTAATACGTAAATGCTTAGTCAAGTTGAAGTTGAATATACTATGTTATCCACTAACCAGACTCAATGTTTACTCTCTGGTAATATTTTATGGATATATCCAGGAAACATGCAGACAAATGGTTGTCATTGTTTATAATGGCATAAAAAACCAAAACACTAAATGCCCACAATAGAGTAAGAATACAGGATATTCCAATATTTTTTTCTTACCAAATAGTTGAATGGATGAATTTGATTTAATTTGTTTTCATTAATAGATCTTAGAAACATAATTCCAATTGAATAATAACAGAAGAACAATGCAAATGATGCAATAACATTTATATAGATTTTTAAAACATACATAGTTAGAGCTGACATCAGAAAGGTTTCAAGCAGAGGAGGAAGATTTCAACCATTCTCTATTCAAACACACTGATTCAGCAACTATTAATTTACCAATTACCATTTTCTTAATTCAGAAATGTAAAGGCTTCTCTGCTTGAGGATATTGCAAAAACAAACACCAAATCCAGTAGGAAGAGTCAGGACACTTTGCTTGATGAAGTACCTGTTCTAACACACCAACATATAATCAAAGACCTCTTAATTCATAGCCTCACCCAGAGAAGGAAAGGTGTTGGTTTGCCCATCCAGTGCCACAATGTGATATAAAAATAAAGTATAAAATTCTCATTGATAAAAGTAAATGCAAATACATACAGAGTACAGTAATATTGTAATGCACCAGTAAATCACAATTAATCCCAGATTAAGAGTTAAAATAGGGGCTGGGATTGTGGCTCAGTGGTAGAGTGCTCATCTAGCATGTGTGGGCCTTGGGTTCGATCCTCAGCACCACATAAAAATAAATAAACAAAATAAAGGTATTGTGTCCAACTACCTCTTAAAAATAAATATTATAAAAGAGTTAAAATGTATAATATTAAAATAACTATGATTTAAAAGTATTTCATATGACAATCATAATTAATAGATATTAATTGGACAAATAACTTCCCCGTGTGTGTTCACTGTGTGCATATACACCACAGTGAATCTCAACATTGTGTACATCTACAAGACAGAACTCCTAACTGGAACAAGATAGAGTCCATGAGTGTATAAATATGTCAGAATAGATTCTACTGTCACTATATAACTAAAAACATAACAAAAATCTTTTAAAAATATGAGAGGGCAATTGAAGTACAGATTTTTTGATGCTGCCATCAGTTTAAAATAGACTATTATACCTGTAAGATATTTTAAGTAATTCTCAAGGTAATCACATACATACAAGAATATCATACATATTACAAAATCAAAAGGGAATTTAATCAAATGAAATCAATAAAATATCAACAAAAATGGAACAGATGGATATTTTAAAAAACCTATGACAACCAATAAACAACTACCAAACATGACATTAGTGAAATTTTTCTTATCAATGATTACATTTATGTAAATTAATTAAAACTTTCCACTCAAAATACAAAGTATGACTGAATGGATAACAAACCAAAAAACTACAAAAATACAAACAAAAACAAGACCCCAGTATATTTTATGTATGATAAACTTATTTTAGGTTTAAGAATTCATATTATTCAGACATGAAGAAATGAGAAAGTATATGTGATGCAAACGAAAATCAAAAGAGAGCTCAGATACACAACTTATATCAGAACAAAAACAAAATTCAACTAAAAAAAGTCAGAAAATGCAAAGTAATAGATTATTTAGTAATAAAAATATCAATCTACCAGAATTATACATACACCCCAAATCATGATGTCTAGATATATAAAAAAATATTGACAGAATGGAAGGAAAAGTAGAGAGCAACACATAAATTAATATTAGGCTATTTTAATTCCTTTTTTTCTGGAAAGGACATAACATTCAGAATGAAGACCACTAAGGACAGAGAGGACTGTACACTCTATTGGCAATATGGACCTGAAAAACATATATCAGCAATAGAGTATACATTGTTTTCAAGCATGCAGTTATTTTTCTCCATGATAGATTATATGGTAAGTCACAAAACAAGTCTCAACAAAATTGGAAATATGTAAAGTATACTAGATATCTTTTCTAACTGAAATGTAATTAATTAAACTAAAAGTCAATAGTATATGGAAAACTGAAAAATTCACAGGTGTATGGAAATATTCTTTTGCCATTATTGAGTCCAAAAATTTTTCAAAAGAAAATTAGAAAATACCTCAAAACAAATGAAAAAGAGAGCACAATATACCAAACATTATGAGACATACTCCCACTCAATATGACTATACTATTATTTTTTCTTCCCTAGCACTTCTTTGAGTGGAAATAATAGTCACCAATAATTACATAAAATTCACAATCCAGCCACACACTAAAATAACTTTTAGAAAATATTCTTCACAACTCCAGTAACCCAAAAGTATAAAGTGAAATAATGCTTTAGAATAGACTGATTAATTAGGTATTAAAGAATATAAAATTACTATTAAACTATAAAGAACATGGAAAGCAAAAAAAAAAAGAAAAAAAAAGGGTATGATGGAGACGGAAGTAGGTAATGCAAGAAGAAAGAGACAGACAAAAAAAGGAGACGTTATTACCATGAGAAAAGAGAAAAGGGAAAAAGAGAATAAATCTGGTTAACACTTGAAAACATTAAAAATTCCATAAAAATGGGATTAAGGAATGAATACCAAATAATATTGAAAAATCTATCAAATTATTGCAAAAGATAATATCTATAAACTCAGAAACTGAAAATAAAGAATATTAAATTATTCCAATCTGAGAGATTTGAGATAGATATAGTTTGTATTTAGCCTTCCAGAGTTGGATTTCAATGGGATTTGGGAGGCTTTTAAAAAATGCCCACACCTCTTCTGCTTTACCTCTTTCTCTGTGAGTGGAGGTAACAATATACCATCACACCTAAGACAAATTGAGAAGACTTCTTTCATTTTATGGTGTGTCCTGCCACCTAATAATTTTCTGTATGGTGAGTGGAAACAAATCCTAATTATCTGTGACCTTGTATCCAGGTGTATCCCTGGTTGGAAATACAGTCTTCTGTGTCAGTTTATAGAAATTCACTAGGAAATGTCAGAACAGAACTTGCCTCACTGTGTAGATTTTAGGGTGAATGGGGATGAGCTATCAATATCAGAGGGCCTCTGGGTGGCCTGTGGGAGCTGGGGCAATTCCTTTGCCTGGAGCAAGTGGGTTGGTGGCTCTGTGTCTTGGTGCACTTCATGATGACTAACATCTAAAGAGTGTGCATGTGTGGGCCTCTTCTGTGGCACACACTTCTAGGGCTTGTGTGGCTTCTGATAGCCAACATGGCATGCAAATTGGAAAATCCTCACCTGTACACTCTTAGTGGTGGCCAGTGTCTGTATGGTGTACAACTGCAGGCCTCCTCTGTTGCATATGTTGTACCGTAGGCCCCTTCTGTTGGCTATGAGGTCCCATTGTTATACATGTAGTGGGATGCCATCTGTGGTACATGTGGTACTCCTGGGACCTGCATGGGTCCTTCTATTTGCTTTCGCTCACACAGATATGGAAAACAGGTGGGGCATTTGCTGCTGTACAGATTCTGTATTCTCTGAGAATGTAACTCTCTGTTCTAGTATACCTTATTTTCCTTTTTGGCAATGGAGGGAGAGGGTTTCAGCAAACTTCATCTAGCCACAGCCCCAGCTCTATTTCAACATTTTAAAGATAGTTTAGAAATATCAAAAAAAAAATGGAGAATAAAGTAACAAACACAATTACCTATGACTTAGAGTAAATAAAATTGTAACATTTGATTATTTTGGCTTACTAGGTGTTGAGCGCCACAGCCAAAGGGGCCCCAGCAAAATTCCAGCTGCCAGCAAACTTCCAGCTGCCAGCTGATGATTGGCTCACAGCGGTCTAGCAAACTTCTAGCTGCCAACTGATTGGCTCCTCTATGGTGATGCTCATTGGGCTGTTTCCCCGCCCTTTCAGACCATGGAGCTGCTCATTGGGGGGACTTTTTTTGGCTCCGCCCACATGACCCAGCCAATCGGCCTCAAGAGCAGGAGGAGTGGGGGAGGTTGAAAGGCTGTGGGAAGCTGGTGGTGGCAGTTGGGCTACTGTGAATGGGATAGTTTTCCTGAATTCTCTTTCATATGATTCATCATGTGTGTATAGGAACACAACTGATTGATGGGTATTAATTTAATATCCTCCATGTTGCTGAATTCATTTGTGAGTTCTAAAAAAAAAATTCTGGTGAAGTTTTATGTGTTTTCTAAACACAGTATCATGTTGTTAGCAAATAGGGATAGGTTGATATCCTCTTTTCCAATTCTTATTCCTTTAATTTAATTTCTATCTTTTGCCTAATTGCTCTGTCTAGAGTTTCAAGGACTATGTTGAAAAGGAGTGGTGAAAGAGGGTATCTCTGTAGTTTACTAGTTTTTAGAAGGAATTCTTTCACTTTTTTCTCTGTTTAGAATAGTTTTCTTTTATGAGTTTTACAAAGTTGAGGTATAGTCCTACTGTCCCTAGTTTGTCTAGTGTTTGAACATGAATGGCTGTTGTACTTTGTCAAATGCTTTTTTCTGCATCTATTGAGATAATTATTTGATTTTTAATGACTATTTATGTAGTGAATTACATTTCTTGATTTCCATATGTTGAAACATCCTTATATCCCTGGAGAACCCCACTTGATCATGGTGCATTACTGTTTAATTATATCTTTGTATGTGATTTGCCAGTATTTTATTAAGATTTTTTGCACTGAAATTCATCATGGATATTTGTATGAAATTTTCTTTCCTTGGTGTGTATTTGCCTGCTTTTTATATCAAGTTGATCCCAGCTTCACAGATGAGTTTGGAAGGGTATGCTCCTTTTCCATTTTATGGAATAATTTGAGGAGGATTGGTGTTGGTTTGTCTTTAAATATCTGGTAAAACTCAGGTGAGATTCCCTCTGGTCCTGGGCTTTTTTTGTTGGTAGGCTTTTATGACATATTCAATTTTATTGCTTGAAATTGATCTGTTTACATTTTCTATGTCCCCCTGGTAAAATTGGGTTGGTCATATATCTCTAGAAATTTGACTGTGTTGAAGATATTGTATTTAATTTGAGTTTAAATTTTTCAAATAATTTCTGATTATCCTCTATATTTTAGTGGTATCCATGCTTATATTTCCTTTTTCATCACAAATTTTAACAATTTGGATTTTTACCTCTTTCTCTTGGTTAGCTTGGCTAAGGGTTTATAAATTGTATTTATTTTTTTCAAAGGTTCCAATTTTTTGTTTCATTGACTTTTTAAATCTTTAATTGCTTTTGTTTGTTTGCTTCAATTTCATTGATTTTGGCTCTTATTTTAATTATTTCCAGGAGTCCACTGTTTTTGTTTGTTTGTTTGTTTTGGTGTGTGTGTTTTGATTTGTTCTTCTTTTTCTAGGGCTCTGTGATATAATATTAAATTATTTATTTGGTGACTGTCTACTCTTTTAATAAATGAGCTCACAGGTATGAACCACCATCACTCTCCCAGAGATGTTGATATGTTGTATAGCTATCTCTTTTACTTCCATTTTTTTTATTTCACTCTTGATTTCTTCTGCTTTCCATCCATCATTCAATAGCATATTATTTAGTCTTTGGGAGTTAAAGTAGCTTTTATTTTTTTATTGTATCATTGATTTCTAATTTCATTTCACCATGATCTGATAGAATGGAAGATATTGCCTCTATTTTTTTGGTGTTTTTAAAGAGATGCTTGTGGTCTATGATGTGGTATGCTTTAGAAAATGATCTGTGCAATGCTGAGGAGAATGTATGTTCAGTCATTGATGAATGAAATATTCTATATATGTGTGTTAAGTCTAAATTATTAATTTTATTTTTGTTGTTGTTGTTTTATAGGTTCTTATATTTTGTTTGGATGATCTATCCAGTGATGAGAGAGGCATGTTAAAGCCATGCAATTGTACTGTGCTGTGTTCTATTTGATTCTTAATTTTGAAAAAGGGTTTTTTTTTATGTATGTAGATGCTCCCTTGTTAGGGGCATAAATATTTATGATTATTATTTTCTTGTATAATTTCATTAAGCAATATGTAATGTTTGTCTCTTCTGGTTAACTTTGGGTTGAAGTCCCCAATATCTTAGAATTGAAACTCCTTGTTTACAAGATTCATGTGAATGATTTTTTTTCCCATGATTTTACCTTCAGTCTGTGGATGTATTTGTCTATGTGGTGAGTCCCTAGGAGACAGCATATTGTTGGGTCTTGTATTTTTTTTTTCCTTAGGTGGACACAATATCTTTATTTTATTTTTATATGGTGCTGAGGATCAAACCCAGTGCCTCGTGTATGCTAGGCCACAAACCCAGCCCAGGTCTTGTTTTTTAAACCAATTTTCCAGGTTATGTCTTTTGATTAATGAGGTTAGGCCATTTACATTCAATATTATTATGAAGAAATGATATTTATTCCCTGTCATTTTTATTTGTTTTGGTTTTTAATTTGAATTAATGTCTCCTTTGATTGTTTTCTAGTATAGTTCATGCGTTGATGGTTTTCAATTTTATTTTTTTTTATTTTATTTCATGAAATATTTTAGTGAGTATGTTTTATACTGCAGGTCATATAGTTTTGAATGATTCAATTTTTGTTTACCATGGAATTTTTTTTAACCTCATCATAAGTTCTGAAGTTTTATTTTCCCAGGGATAGTATTTTTGGTTGAGATCCATTTTCTTTAGAGCTTGGTGTATATTATTCTAAGACCTCCTAGCTTTTAAATTCTGGGTTGAGAAATCAGCTGAAATCTGGATTGGCTTATCTATAAATGTGAGCTTTCATTGTTTTTCTAGCAGGTTAACTCCAAAAAAAAACCCACAAATAATCCAAATTTTAAATGCCAAAGGAACTAAACAGACACTTCTGAAAAGAAGAAATAAAAATGATCAAGAAATATGTGGGAAAAAAGGTTCAACATCTTCAGAAGATGATGGAGAGGTAAAAAATAGACTTGACTTTTCAAGTACAGTATTAAAGAACTGGTAGACCCATTGACAAGAAACCTAGATCAAATTTTAAAGAAAGTTTACTTTTCTAATTTCTCAACTAGTTTAAGAAAATCATTCCCATTTACCACTGAGATAAATAGACTTCCAGAAAAATTTTCAAATATGTATTTTAAAAAGATTTATAAATTAGTGTTCTGAAGTGGCTATAAACATATAAAAAGTGGGAGTTAGTATCAACCCTCAACGTGGTATTAAATAATGGACATACTACCATGTTCTATTTGTGTGAAAATATTAATATCAACATTTTTGCCCAATCCAGAATACATGGCAAAGAGAAAGAAGCTCACTAAAAAGTCTTTTATTTAAAAGTATAAGAAATAATATATCTCAGAAGATGGATAAAAATACTACCTAAATTAGCTCACAACAAAACTGATATCATTGACACTGAAGTGAAAAAAAATGCCAGAAAAAAATGGAGAAAGTTTGTAATTCAAGTGTTCAAAGAATTAAAAAAGGCATAAAGAATGAACTGATAAAGAATACAAAGGAAGTGAGAAAATATTTCAAAAACAAATATCCTGAAATGAACCAAAAAAATATTCTGTAAGTGAAAGACACAATAAATTGAATGGAAAATTAAGGTGAAATCATTACTATTAGTTTAGACCAGATAAAGGACAAATTTTTCATGCCTTAAAAACAAAGCATATACCAGGCATGGTGGCACAAGCCTGTAATTCCAGCAGCTTGGGAGGCTGATGCAGGAGGATTTCTGTACTAAAGCCAGTCTTAGCAAAAGTGAGGCACTAAACAACTCAGTGAGACCCTGTATCTAAATAAAGTACAAAATAGTTCTGGGGATGTGGCTCAGTGGTCAAGTATTTCTGAGTTAAATCCCTGGTACCTTCCCCAGAAAATCCCCACAAAAACAAAGAATATAATCTTAAAAGCAAAGTTAATAATAAATTTTAAAAAATATAGGAGATCGTGTCCAAAATTTTCAAGAAATATGGGTAATATTAGGAGACCACAGCTATGAATAATTGGCATATTAGAAGGTATTGAGATAAAAACAAAAGGAATACACAACCTTTTCAGTGATATTAGGTCAAAAAATTTCCAAACCTTAGAAATGAGATGTAAATGAAAATACAAGAAGCATCTAGAAACCCAAATGAAAACAATCAAAAAAATCTTCAACAAGACACGGTATAATTGAAATGCGTAATAAACAGAACACAGAATTTTTAAATCTGCAAGAGCAAAAAAAAAAAAAAAAAAAGGTCACATTTAAAGTTAAGCCTGTTAGAATTTCTACAGATCTCTCAATGCTGATAGTAAAAGCCAGGAGGGCTTGGAATAATATGCACCCAGCTCTAAGAGATAATAGGCATTGACCAGATTTCTATATACAGAAAAGCTATTCTTTGAATGAAGATTAAAGAGAAAAAACTTCCACCTTCCATGATAAGCAGAAAGTGAAAGAATTCATAACCACTAAGCCAGCATTACAAGCCAGCTTAAAAATCAAATCATGCTTAATGAATATTACATGAAGAAGAAATGAAAATAAATATTAAAACCAGTGAATGGATGAATCTTGCTAGAATAATCAATTAAGGGAGAATCAAATTTGAATTAAACATTAGAAAAAAAATAAAACTGTGAGAAATAAAAAATCCTCTCTCTACACTAACACTGAATGTAAATGGTCTCAACTTTCTAATCAAAAGTGATATATTGGCATAGTAAATTTTTAAAAAGTAAGACCAAACCTCAAAGACATCCACAGACTGAATGTGAAATGATGGAATCAGATACACCATGGAATTAGAGATTGAAATCAAGCAGGAGAAACTATTCCCATTTATGACAAATCAGATTTCAATCTAAAATAAATAAAAAGAGACAAAAAAGTCATTTCATACTTAAAGGTTAAAGGACTCATCTAAAAACAAGATATAATCATTGCAAATATTCATGCCTCAAATGAATATTACCTACAAACACATTGCAAACCCTACTCATTATAAAGTCTAATACACTCCAATACAATAATGTTGTGTGATTTCAACAAAATTATTTTACCAATAGATAGTTCATCAAGACATAAACTAAGTAAACCCTCTTCATAAGTAAAAACCACTATTAGTCAAATGGATCTAACAGACATCTATACAATATTTCAGCAATCAATAACTGAATTAACTTCTCAGATGCACATGGCTCCTTATCTAAAGTAGACCATATTTTAGGACACCAATTAAATCTTTGCAAATATAAAAACAATTTGAGAAAATGTATTCTATCAGATCAAAATGAAAAGGAAATACAACTCAATAATATGATAAAATGGAAACAACTTAAATACTTGAACATCAAATAATACACTTGTGAACAAAGAATATCTCCTAGAAGAAATCAGGGGAGAATTTTTTTTAAAATAGAAATGAATGAAAACAGATATACAAGAGAAGAAAATTTCTTGAAAATATGAAAGCAGTTCTAAGAGCAAAGTATATAGTATTCAGTGCCTACATTTTAAAAAAAATCCCAAAATAAGCAGTCTAATGTTGCAACATTACCAGTCAAAGAGGGAGCCCAAAGAATGGGAGAAAATGTTTGCCAGTTACTCCTTTAACAGGAGATTAATATAGAGAATATATAAATAACTCATAAAAGTTAACAATAAAACAATAACAAAAAGTTCCAATCAATAAATGGGTAAAACAACAAAAAGTAATTTTCTCGAGATAAGAAATACAAGTGTATGATAAATATATGAAAACAAAGTTCAATATCCCTAGCAATCAGAGAAATGCAAATGAAAGTACATTGAGATTTTATCTTACTCAAGTTAGAATGACAATCATAAAAAAATACATATAGTAATAAATGCTGGTGAAGATTTTTTTGGGGAAAGGTACATTTCTCCATTGTTGATGTAATATAAAAATTAGTACAATCACTTTTGAAAGCAGTACAGAGATTGCTGAAAACATTGGGAATGAAACCATCATATGACTCAGGTCTTCCACTTTTTGGCATTTATCCAAAGAAACTGAAATCAGCATACTATACTAACTTAGGCACAAGAATGTTTATATCAGTCCAATTCACCATACCAAGTTATGGAACCAGCCCAGGGGCCTGTCAACCGACAAAAGGATAAAGGAAATGTGGTACTTATTTTACTCAGACATAACGAAGAATGAAATTATGGCAATTGCTGGCAAATGAATGAAAACAGAACATCATGCTAAGTGAAATAAGCCAGACTTAGAAAGCCAAAGATCAAATATTTTCTCTCATATGGAGTAACTAGAAAAAAAATAAGGGGAAATTTTGGAACCCCATAAAATAGAAAAGAGATCTGTGGAGTAGAGGAAGGCATTAAGGGGAAAGGAGAAGGTATGGAAAAAGGAAGGAACTCTGGAATGAAATTGAGCAAATTATGCTATTCACATATATGAATATATCACAATGAATTCCACCTTTATGTGCATCTATGAAAAATGATAAATAGAAGAAATACTAGTATAAGAAGGGGAGCAGGAAAAAGAGGATGGGAGGGAAAGTAGAAGCACTAGGGATTGTAATGGAACAAGTTATAGTTCATACATTTATGAATATGTCAAAATAAACTCCTCTATTATATATAACCACATGTACCATTAAAACATTAACAATGAATTATCTTTTTTTGAATTGACACCATCAAAAATGTATGCAACTATATTGTCTTCATGTCATATCTCTATGTATTAAACTACCACATTAACAAGGTTCTCATTCATCACAAGAATTTGTCTTAAATAGATGACTTTTTGTTAGTAGTTCACAGAATATAAACAAATCCAAAAGTCCTCATTGTATTAAACCTCCTATCATTTTGTAAAGTTAATTTACTTAGAAATTGAACTGCATGCCAAGCATCTTGTTGAAGCCTAAAATATTCATGAATGAAGTTTAGGTTTCACCAAAATTGACAAATATAAAATGAGTATATTTCCAACTACCATTTTTTTTGTCAATTCTCTGAAGACAAATCATCTCCATTTATTTCCATACTCAATCAACCCACCAGCAGATGGCATTATTGTTATTTTATAATGTCTTTAAATAAAAAAGAGGAAAATAAAAGAGCCATAAATTAATTTCTCAAAATGTTGCTATTTGCATTTGAAATAGAAATATGCCTTCTTTTTTCTTCTGATTTGTATTGCACAGGTATGAAAAAAGGTCCACATCACACATTGTAAACAGTAAACAATATACACCCTTTGGCAGAGTGCTTGCCTACCATGTGTGAGGCACTAGGTTTGATCCTTAGCACCACATAAAAAAACTAAACAAATAAAGATGTGTTGTCCATCTGCAACTATAATTTTTTAAAATTGGAAAAAGCCTTCATGGCAATAAAATCAATAGTATGAATCTACATACCAAGCTATGCATAGAATTACATCAAAAACTTAGAATTTTTAAATTAGTTTAACTTTTTCTCTAAATCACATGTATGTGTTTTTAGGATCATTACCTTAAGCAAATGTTTCTTAATATTTAATTGCTACAGTTATAGATCGTTTTTATTTTCTATTCACAGCTTTCAGCAATATGCTGATCATTAAGGAATTTATATAAGATTAGGATGAAGATGAGAGTTTGGAGAAGAAAAACTTTGATATAACTTCTAAATGTGCAAACACCTTTACTAGTCCTGAATAATGTGAACAGACTGGAAGTAGAAAGCCTCCAATGAGATTTATCAGGCTCCTTGAGCTCAAGTTGCAGGTACAGATAATCAAAATGCTATTGATTCCTATTTCACTACCATTTTTATAACACATATCACTCCTTTGTGGAGGTTAAAAACAACAAATAAAGTACAATCAAAATAACAGTTCAAACTTATTCTGGTCCTGCTTGTGATTATCTCATCAACTCTCAGCTTCTCTGCAAGTCTCCTCCCTACAACTATTCTTGGGAATACCCAAAGGAGAATAAGTTAATGAGCAGCCATCCTGGCTGTCATGTGGTTCTTGCTATTTTACTTCTTGAGGCAGCAGATGCTTTGATTTGCTTATTTTGATGATCTTTATCAATATTAGGATGAAGATTCAGACTCAGCAGTGTATCTTGTGTACATGGCATTTTTAAAAAATCAATAGCTAATAGTATATTTAAGCACAAAACATGAGATAATATTTGCTACTGAGTCCTCTTAACTGTCTGAAGGTACCGAGGTGTCCTGTTTTTACTGCTGTCAGAGAGTCTTCTCAATCTACAGGTACTGCTAATGCTACAGATAAATAAGACCCCTCTAGTCACTGATGTTATATTGTGTTCTGTGATGAAAGAATTTTTCTCCTACAATGATTCTTTATGACATTGGTTCAATTGTGGCACCATATTTTGCTTATAAAAATTTCTGTTTGAATAATGATTTAGAGTTCTATTTAGTATAATCTCTATAGTTGAGGACTCTGGATAGAATGGTATATTAATGAAATAAAATTGTTCTATTAAAAAATTTCCTAAGCCTTCACTGCTAGGGCAATAATATTGATAAAGTTTGCATAACTCACTTATTTCTATCATGGATACATTTAATTAGTGTTATTCATCAAGTAAAATGTAAAATGCTTTTCATATGTCAATTGACTTAATCACCTCAAGATCTATATGAGTTAGATTTTACACATGAGGAAACAGGATCAGAAAAAATACAAGGACTAGCCCAAAGATATCTGACTGATAAATGACACAGCTGGAGTTCAAACCAGCATCTACCTCTAGTACCTGAGTTTATGCCACTAAACAGGCCACCCAAGAGGCTTCCTTTGGCAGGTGTCAAGCACACAATGGTCACAGATGTTAAATATCATTTTTAAATATTGAAATATCAATATAAATAAACAATAGAATCAGTCAAACTACAAGAAATTATTTATCCCAGCCCCTCATTTTACTAAGAAGGAAATTCAGATCCATACCTAGGAAGTGAGTAAACTAAATAAGAAGAAAATTATTCCATCTGTTTCTCTTTGACAGTGCTAAGGTTAGAAAAAAACTGTAATTTCCTTTTTGTGCACATTTTAGGTCAAGATGAAAAATTATTCTTCATCAAACCACATCATTGCTATTATAAAGTAAGAGAAAAGGCGGCATTTGAGAGAATATAACTATGAAGACAGGAAAGGAGGAAGATTTTCATGTCTAGAAAAGTTGTATCCATTCTCCCCTACCTGTAATCTACTTCTAAGAATGTCTATTTGGGGCTTAGTTCCAGGAATACAACACTCAACAGCAGGAAATGATACATCAGTGTAAAGGGGTTTAGCATTATTCCCTGAAACAAAGCATTCTACTTAAATATTTCAGAGAAACATTACTTAAATTGGTCTATTATATCCTGTTAACCAGATGATTATTCCTGACCTATACATAACGTATTAGGAAAGAATAACTAAAACAAATTGGGACATTACCAAAATATTCTGTTCATATTTAAATGTGTCTACTGGGTTTTCTCAGCTCTATTAGCCCTCCACATAGACTAAACAAGAAGGAAACTACCATTTCCAATGCAGTAATTATAATAGTCAAGTACAGTGCATACATTATATTATTCAATTCCATAACAACCTAATATAGTAGGTAATATTATCTCCACAAATGAGAACATAAACCCAGATAATTTAAATAACTAAATTGAAAGTTAGTATTGGAACTGTGAGATGAGCCAAAGCTGATCTCCATACAAAGTATCATCTACCATCCTGCCTACTTTGAGGGAGATCTTGTAAACATCTAACCTAGAAATTAAAATGAATCAAAAAGAAGAAAGGCACTACCAGTTTAATATCATTTCTTTATTGTGATGCCTGTGTAATCATTTCTGCAAGCAAGCCATTAATTAATGGATTGTGCTTACAATTTAAAGGATAGAGGATGTTTTTTTCCTTGCTTACTTCTTTTGTATAAGCTTTGCACTTCTTCTGATTATAACTATGAAATTAAGTTACATCTTAACTTTCATTCTGTTGTTTCTCACTTCTAAAAATATCTAAATCATAAATGAACTTTTGTTGTTATTGTTGTTTTTCTTCATTTAGGATTTGCTTCTTTAACAGTACATTGAGTATATGCATGCCCAGAGTTTTAAATAAAGATTTATCTGTCCTTTTGCTAATCATGAATCAAGCATCTTTTAGATCAATTAAGTAAATCACTTTGGATCCCATCTACTGAATTTTTTATAGATAAAGATCTTTGGATTTTATATCCTACGAAGTAACCCCAAATATGAAATTAATCTACTGATCCCTAATATAAGTAGCTTCCTGATATTTTCAGGAGGTAACAATTATTTTTATTCAATTTGTTAATAAAGATGTAAGTAAAACATCAATATTTTGTGCTTACATTCTTGTTGCCATGTTTTCAAATATTTCTAGTTAAAACAAAAATCTTAAAAAAATCATTTATGATGCTCTAAACACTAAATGATGGAGGTTAAAAGAAAAATATATTAATCTAGCATTCAAGGGTGGTTCTGTCATACAAAAATTTGAAATGAACATATTAAACATAGCTACTAATACATTTGTGCTTAAAAGAGTTTATGAGAGGTACAGGAATTTAAACCATCCTTATTAGTGAAATAGTTTGCTGAGACAACTTTTGCTTAATGTAGAACATTAAGTATGTTCTTTTGGGTCATTATATAGGCATGACATTTAAGCAACAGACAGAAAAACCAAAAGCCTCATTTCAATAATGCTCTAATAATTGTTTCAAAGTTAAGCTCCATCTTGTATACAATTATAATGTCTTGTAATAGTAATTTTCTGTTGAATGCCATTAATAAAACTGATTTATTCATGTGTATTTCAGAACTCTGAATAATCACATAATTACCATATTCTCATTAACATGAAAAATGAATAAATATCCAATAGAAATATCAGGTGAATTAAAACAACACCCCCAGAAAAAGGGAATCCAAAATTCACTCAAGAGTAAATAACTAGCTGGGCAAGGTGACACACACCTGAAATATGAGTGACTCAGGAGGCTGAGGGAGAAGGATGGAGAGTTCAAAGTCAATCTCATCAACTCAGTGAGGCGCTTAGAAACTCAGCAAAACCTTGTCTACAAATAAATTACAAAAAAGGGCTGGGGGTGTGGCTCAGTGGCCCCAGTGCCCCTAAGTACAATCCCTGACACCAATAATAATAATAATAACCTTTGGTAAATAAAGTCCAGTCATTAGAAAAGAGAGATTTGACACTAGCCAAATTTTAAACTTCATCAACCAAATGATTCTCAAATTTATTGTAAGAATCTGAAAAAATTGGACACTTTTATTCATGTTGCTATTAAATAGTTCAGTGCTATTAAACAGTAATTACTCATTCAGTCTTTGGAGTCAGACCTAGGTAGCTGTGACTGTGGGAAATTTAACCTCTTTGCCAGTGTTTTTTCACTTGTAAAATTTACATTTTAAAGTTCTTACCACATTGTTTCCAAGTTGTAACAGCTGAATTTGTATTTTGTAGTAATTATTTTTTAATTTAGTTGTAGATGGACACAATATCTTTACTTTATTATTTATTTTTATGTTGTGCTGAGGATCAAACACAGGGTCTCACATATGCAAGGCAAGCACTCTACCACTGAGATACAACCCCAGTCTGTAGTAATTATTTTAATATAATAATTATAATAAATGGGTATCTATATTAGCTCCATGTATGAAGCGAGAGATATATAAGAAAAAATGTTCATTGCCCATTATAGGTCACTTAAATACTGGAAATTAAAATACCTTCTTCCAATTAATTAAGGAACTTACTATGTATTGTCAACTTATTTCAATTAAGGGTTCTTGAGAGATTTTCTGAATTAGTATAATATCTCCCAATGTTGTGCATAATATTCTTATGACATCAATGGTTTGTTTCAGGTAGTTTTGAATCTATTTCTCAGGCTTGGAAATCATTAATTTCCCTCATTATTCCAAGGAAAATAATTCATCAATTCACAAACAGAACTAAATTGTGGCAATATTTTTGGATAAGTTATTAAGATTTATAATCATAAGATATAGTAAACAAGGTCACTTCTTTATTTTGAGAAGTTTAACACACTTGGTTATTGACTGATGCTGCAGGTTATATATTGGAAATAAAACATAAATATAACTTTTTGTATTAAACTGATATTACTCAATACTATTTAAACTTTAATAAATGCAAATTATGTGTGAGTTTATAAACAAGTGCCAAATAATATTTTTTGCTAAAAAAGTATTAAGTATTTTTTAGTATTAATTTACTTTTATATAGAATGAAAAATATTCTGTCAGACTAAATTTTAATATACTACTGTAATAGGCTATGAAAAAGGACAGTACCCTGTCACATCATATATTTCAAAAGTATACTACTCAAAGAGAGATATGGGAAAGCGCATGAATGCAACACAGAAAGTCAGAAAACAACCGAAATCCAGAAATACTGGTTCTTGGAATAGTAAGAACTGATTCAAGAAGTGGTCTGCACCAGTGCCCAGCACAGGGAAACATGGTGGCAGAGAGGAAGTTCCTTTCTTTGGAGTTGAAAGAGAAAACCTGAATGAATTCAAGAAATGAGGATTAAACTATCTGGCACCCACAGCCTGAACAAAAAGGATATCTGGATCTTTCATAATGAGCTGATGAGAGACAAGGCATTACCACGTCTAGATAGCTTTCAATGAGAACTGGAAAAGGAAGCCATCTTAAAATGGGCTTCATTGTACAGATGCTCTGTGTGGGCAATCAAAAACTTTCCACTGTTTTTGGTGTTCCCCAAACCCAAAGATCCCCCTTTTTTATTCTTTCTCACTGGGTTGGTGGGTGACTGCCCCAAGTGGCTGGCTAGGATCAACATTGGAAATGGCAATATAAACTTTGTGATAAAAAACAAAACAGGGTGGTTGTAGTTATGGGACTGATGATGGAAGAAATGTAACTGGGTTTGGTGAAAATATTGCTGTTTAAGGTACTCTACTCCAGTTCAGACCCTTAGGACCTGACAACTTCCCAAACACTTTAGAGGTATTGGAGGATTTGCCACAAATACTTCATCACTTCACACACACACACAAACACACAGCCCAGCACAGTACATGGACGAAGGCTATCAGGGTGTGTTGGGTGGGGGTAGCAGCACCATCTGGAATGGTCTATAGGCTACAAAAGATAAATGGTTGACCAGCGTTCCCTACTAAACCACACTTCCATTCCCAGGTACATAGAAATAAAACCATTAAGGGTGAATTCAGCTCTGCAGCAGATAACATTTCTCAAATACTTGCTGGAAGACAAGGAGGGATGGAGCTCAGTATACAAATAGCATACAAATTATCCTAACAGGTTTGGCCCATTTGAGTAAGAACTGAGAATAAACACATTATAAAATAATTATCTCCCACAAACCTCCTTATATCCATGAGATTCTAAAATCAAAGCTCTAGAAAAAAAAATCTGTAATTTAAATACCTCAACTAGGAGGAATGTGAAACTTTTTATGATTGTTGTATGATATTTATGATTGTATGTTTTTTGTCTTTCTATTCATGTGTCTTTACCTTTTATTTGATTTTGTCATAATTCTAATTTTATGTATTTTTAATTAATTGAAATTTTTTCTTACTACATATTTGCTTGTATTTTATTTCTATTCCCTCTTATTCCTTTTTTTTCTATATCACCTCACTTCCTTCTTCCTTTTATTTTCATCTCAGCAAGGACAAATCTTACTCTTATTTATGTTTTTTATTGGGTACAATTGTTTTGTAAATTATTCTGCTCTGTCTTCCCTCATTATTTGGTATTACATAATTCTAATTTTAGGTTGATTTTTGTTATCAATGAAATGTAAATTTCTTGATTCCTCATTTCTTCTTTCTCATCGTTATTCTCCTAACTTCTCTCTTTTGTTCCTTAATTTCCTCACAATTTCTTTTTGTCACTCTTCTCTATACACTGTTTCTTTTTATTTTCATTTTTTCAAATATGATTTAGTATTAAGTATGTTATCAATCATGTTTAACTTTTTAGTCTATACTATTTCATTCCTAAGCTACTTTTTTATTGCTTAGTAGAATTGTAAAGTTTTTAAATATATGTGAAAAATGGTAATCTCTTATATTACCACAGCTACTGATGAGTATTCTCTCCTCCCATAGTGGTACTGGTGGTTGAATATAGCACTTTGATTACTTTTATTGGATGTTTTGACAGTAGGTTATACTACAGTCCAGGGTACATTTTAAAGGGTTATCTGGTTCTTAGAAATACCCTCACATAAGAAATAAATATGAATCCATTACAGTGAAAAAAAAAACAGAATCAGAAAACTTGATGGAACAAGCCAAATAGATGCTTCAAAAAGGATATAAATTCCAAGTAACAGAATCTGCAGATATCAAAGTATATGAAATGTCAGCAAGAATTCAAAAAGAACCTAGGAATAAAGTAAGGGAGGAAATACAGGGTGTAAAAGAGCTTTTCAATACAGAGATAGAGATTCTGAAAAAGAATCAAATATAAACCTTAAAAATGAAAAGCACAATAAGACAAATTTTAAAAACTCATTTGAAAATATCTACAACCCTATCAGATCAAGAAGAAGGCAGAATTTCAGGTCCTATAGACTAGATGAAAATACTTGAACATTCAGACAGCCTTATATGAAAGAAAAAAAAACAGGGTCAGAGTATATGAGAATTTAGGAACTTTAAGACACCTAACCTAAGGTTCATAAATATTGAGGAAGGAGTACAAAAATTGGCTAGTATATGTGATACTCTCTTCAGTAAAGTACTAACCCCAAATTTTTCAAACCTTGGGAATGAGATAGATATCTAGGTACTAGGGGATTTACAAACTCAAAGAAGACAAGACCAAAAAAGAACATGATGCAGTGTTGTTAAAATGTCAAAAATCTACAATGGAGAATGTTAAACTTATAAGAGAGGAATTCCAGGTAAATTATAAAGGAAAGGCAAACAAAATAACAGCATATTTTACCATTAAAACCTAAAGTCCAGGAGGTCACCAAAGAATGCATTTTACTCCCTGAAAGAAAATAAATGAACCTAAGTAGCAGCCTAGCAACCCTATAATTCTGAATTGAAGGAGAAAAAAATAAGGATGAGAAAAGGAATTCAGGACTACTAAGTGAGCACTCACAGAAGATCCTTAAAGGAATTCTACACACAGAAGATGGAAAGAACCAAAAGGTAACAAGAAAGAGTAAAATTCATAATAAAATACATAGGCTAATGAGAATTAGAATCAGATAAGACATTAGAAATAAACCAAAAGTACATGAAGTAATGCATATCTCTCCATAAGAACACTAAATGTCAATGATATCAATTCTAAAATTAAAATATATAGACTTGCAAATCAGATTAAAAAATTAAACTGAACTATATGTTTTCTGAGATAAATATGCCTCATGGGCAAAGTAATCCATGGACTGAAAGTGAAACTATGAAAAATGATAGTTCAAGCAAATGAAACCTAAAAGCAAGCAAGAGCAGCTAGTCTCATATCTGACAAAGCAGATCTCAATCCAATATTATTTATAAAGGACAAAGAAGGCCACAATAATGGTAAAAGAAAAAATTCAACAAAAATGTATAATGGCTGTAAATATTTATTTTCCAAAGTGGATTCACCTGACTTCATAAAACAAACACTGCTTGTCAGAAAAACAGTAAAATAATAGTGGGCAATTTAAATTTTTTTTCATTAATAGATAAATTTTCTAGACACAAAATAAGCAAAGTAAATACAGAGTTATAATACAATCAAATAAATGGACTTAAGAAATATCTGCAGAATATTTCATCTAACAACCGCTCAGTAAACATTCTTTTTGTTTGTTTTTGCAAATTTTCTACAAAACATTCCTAGAAAAAGAAGAACAAATCAACAGCAAAATCAATAGAAGGCAAGAAATAATTAAAATTGAGCTGAAAACAATGAAATCTAAACAAAAGAAACAATTGGAAAAAAATGACAAAACAAGCCATAAAACACATCTTGGCAGGTATCAAAAAAAGTGAAATAATTCTTTGCATTTCATCAGATAATGATAAAATGAAATTCGAACTTAAAAAACAATGCACATTTATGAAGATTGAAAATTACACTTTTGAATGACAGTGGGCCTCAAGGAAATCAGAGGTGGAGTGAAAATATTTTTAGAATCAAATAAGAATAAAAACACAACATAGCAGAATTTATGAGACACAACAAAGATGATTCTGAGAGAAAAGTTTACAGCTATGCATGTCTACATGAAATAATCATAATGACTCCAAATTTACAGCCTTAAAATGTACCTAAGTATTAAAAATGAGAATTAAACACTTTAAAGTAGAAAAAACAAATAAAATTAAAAGCTGAAATTAAGTAGAAATTAAAAGTAAAATGTAACTGATTAATGAAGGAGTTGTTCTTGGAAAAGGTAAATAAAATTGGTAAAACTTTAGTCAAACTACCTAAAAAAAAGAGAAGACACATACTAATAAAATTACAAGCAAAAAAATGTAGATATCACCACAGAAAACATAGTAATCCAGAGAATGATTAGGGAATATTTTGAAAACTTATATTCCAATAATTGGAAAATCAAAAGAGAATAAAAAATCAAAGGGTTTCTAGACCCATATGCACTTCCAAAATGAATCCAAAAGAAATAGAAAACCTAAATAGAATAATACTAAGCAGGGGACCCAACATGGCTGCCGGCAAGGAGGCAGCACTTTCAATGCCTCCGCAGGAACGGGAGCAGAGAGGACCATTAATTCACCTGCATACGGCCTGCTGAGGGACTTCTAGCAAAATTTCGCTGAAAGGAGACCTGCCGGGAATTAGTAAGTCTATTAGAGGGGTCACGTTGTCCCAGACGAGTGAATCTCAGCGAGTGAAACTCAGCAGGAACTCACGGCCAACGCTGAACTCCCGCTGCTGCCCACACTTTGCAGCGTACTTACAAACGGCCACAGCCTGCTTGGGCCCCAGCCGGCCTAGTGCAGAGGCGGTTGGGCGCTGCAAACAACCACCCCCTCCGATCACCCCCTCCCCCCCCCTGCCGGCTCGGTGCTGTGAACAACGACCCCCACCCCCCACCCCTGCCCCGCCACGCTCGTGTAAACAGCCCCCACTGGGGCGCGGTCCCGCCGGCTCAGCCGAAAAACCGCTGCTCACACATTGCAGCGAGCATACGGAAGGCTGGGTCCGGCCTTCCCAGCTCTGTGAGCCGCCTTTGGCGGTTCGGCACTGGAAACAACCACCCCAACCCCCAACCCCGCGCTCCTGTGGACAGTCCCCGACTGCCGGGCGCTGCTAAAGGCCCCGCCCACCCGGCTCTTGCACGGGGGAATCAGGAGTGGCGCGGGACCCGCTGCGTGAAATTCCGGCTACCGCTATCACCAGTGCTGACAACTGAGGTCTCTTGCACCAGCTTCCAGGGGCGTGGCTACCAGAGGGCAAGCAAATTCGCTGGGGGTTCTCAGCCCCAAGCTCTACAAACTTAGGGTCCAAGGGAATGGCAAACAGGGAGAATGTGCCCAGGCGTTCTTGAAAACAGGGCTCACAGGAACAGCAGACTTGGTGTGTAGCCAATATTGTGGTGAGCATCACCGGTGCACTCAGGATTAGAGACCCGCCCAGTCCAGGAGGAAGAGCTGTTGCACAGGGATTGGCTCCCGCCTACTGAGAGGAGAAGCGTGGCCCGGTGGGCACAGCTCCACCTACTGGAAGAATAGTGAATCGAACTCTAAGACTGCATGTTTTTTTTTTTTTTCTTTTCTCTGGTCTCCTGTTTTATTCACACTATGGATGATCTCTCTCATACCAGAATTGTAGTTAACAATCTGAATTGATGAGTCTAAAAGACTGCATGTATTAAAATTTTTTTTTATTGGTTTTGTTTTGTTTTTGTTGTTGTTTTCCCCAAATTTTTTTTAATTCATTTTATCTTATTTTTTAATACTAATTTTCATTTTTATTATTGCAATTATGATTTCTTTTTAATTCTTTTTAATTTTCTGTTTCCTTTCTCTTCTTTTCTTCTGTCTTTGCATTTATTTTCAATTCTCATATTCCCCCTTCCTTGAATTCTGCCTGCTTACTCTCATTCTCTTTGGTGACTTATTCCCTCCCCCTATAATACCTTTCCTCCCAAGCAGCAAATAAATTTATAGGAGTAATCAACAACTCAGTAGTCAAACAGAACAAGAAGCAATATGAAAAAGCAAGGAAGGAAAGGAGTACAAACAATGCAGGAATGCCTAAATATCCAGGAGAATATAGATTCATCAGAAAAATGGTCATATAAAGACCTCAAGGAATACCTTAGACAGATGGAATGGAACCTTAAAGAGGATACGAGACAGCAAATTCAAGCAGCAAAAGAACACATTGAAAACGAATTACAAAAACAGATAAAAGAAGAAGTTAAGCATCTTTATCAGGAGATAGAGATTATAAAAAAGAATCAGACAATAATCTTAGAAATGAAGGAACTTATAAACCAAATTAAAAACTCAAATGAGAGTATCACTAACAGAGTGGAGCAAGTAGAAGCCAGAACGTCAGATAATGAAGACAAAATATATCATCTTGAAAAGAGTCTAGCCAACTCTGATAGGCTGGTTAAAAATCACGAGAGAAGCATCCAAGAGATATGTGATAACATTAAAAAACCAAATTTAAGAGTGATCGGGATAGAGGAAGGCACAGAGATTCAAACCAAGGGAATGTGTAATCTACTACATGAAATAATTACAGAAAACTTTCCAGAAATAAAAAAGGAAACAGATATACAAATTGTAGATGCATACAGAACACCGAGCATACAAAATCAAAGTAGACCAACGCCAAGACACATTGTTATGAAGATATCCAATATACAGAACAAAGAGAAAATATTAAAAGCTACAAGAGAAAGGAGGCAGATTACATTCAGGGGTAAACCAATAAGGTTAACAGCGGATTTTTCATCTCAGACACTGAAAGCGAGAAGATCCTGGAACAACGTATTTCAAACACTGAAAGACAATGGATGCCAACCAAGAATTCTGTATCCAGCAAAATTAAGCTTCAGGTACGACAACGAAATAAAAATCTTTCATGATAAACAAAAGCTAAAAGAATTTGCAGCCAGAAAACCAGCATTGCAGAATATCTTGAGCAAAACACTACACGAGGAAGAAATGAGAAACAATAACCAAAGCCAACAGTGGGAAGTGCCCCAGTAAAGACTGACGGAGGGGGGAAAGCTAATCATGGAGAAATAAACTAAATTAAAAAAAAAAAAAAGAGAGAGACAAATAATCAAACATGGATGGAAGTACAAACCATATAGCAATAGTAACTCTAAACATTAATGGTTTAAACTCTCCAATAAAGCAACATAGACTGGTAACATGGATTAAAAAAACAAATCCAACAATATGCTGCCTCCAGGAGACACATCTGACAGGAAAAGACATACACAGGCTGAAGGTGAAAGGTTGGGAAAAAATATACCATGCACACGGTCCTCGCAAACAAGCAGGTGTGGCCATCCTCATATCGAACAAAATCGACTTCAAGACTAAGTTAATCCAAAGGGATAAGGAAGGCCATTATATACTGTTAAAAGGAACCATTCACCAACAAGACATAACAATTATCAATATTTATGCACCAAATAATGGTGCTGCGACGTTCATAAAACAAATTCTCCTCAAGTTCAAGAATCAAATAGACCACAATACAATAATTATGGGTGACTTCAACACACCTCTCTCACCATTGGACAGATCCTCCAAACAAAAGTTGAATAAAGAAACTATAGATCTAAATAACACAATCAATAACCTAGACTTAACTGACGTATATAGAATATATCAACCATCATCAAGTGGATATACTTTTTTCTCAGCAGCACATGGATCCTTCTCAAAAATAGACCATATATTATGCCATAGGGCAAACCTCAGTAAATATAAAGGGGTGGAGATAATACCATGCATTTTATCTGATCATAATGGAATGAAACTGGAAATCAATGATAAAAGAAGGATGGGAAAATCCTATATCACATGGAAAATGAACAATATGTTACTGAATGATCAATGGGTTACAGAAGACATAAAGGAGGAAATCAAAAAATTCTTAGAGATAAATGAAAATACAGACACAACTTATCGGAATCTATGGGACACAATGAAAGCAGTTTTAAGAGGGAAATTCATCGCCTGGAGGTCATTCCTCAAAAAAAAGAAAAACCAACAAATAAATGAGCTCACACTTCATCTCAAAGCCCTGGAAAAGGAAGAACAAAACAACAGCAAATGCAGCAGAAGGCAAGAAATAATTAAAATCAGAGCAGAAATCAACGAAATTGAAACAAAAGAAACTATTGAAAAAATCAACAAAACTAAAAGTTGGTTCTTTGAAAAAATAAACAAGATTGACAGACCCTTAGCCATGCTAACGAAGAGAAGAAGAGAGAGAACTCAAATTACTAACATACGGGATGAAAAAGGCAATATCACAACAGATGCTACAGAAATACAGAAGACAATTAGAAATTATTTTGAAAACCTATATTCCAATAAAATAGAAGATAGTGAAGACATCGATAAATTTCTTAAGACATATGATTTGCCCAGACTGAGTCAAGAGGATACACACAATTTGAACAGACCAATATCAATGGAGGAAATTGAAGAAGCAATCAAGAGACTACCCACCAAGAAAAGCCCAGGACCGGATGGGTATACAGCGGAGTTTTACAAAACTTTTAAAGAAGAATTAATACCAATACTTTTCAAGTTATTTCAGGAAATAGAAAAAGAGGGAGCTCTTCCAAATTCATTCTATGAGGCCAACATCACGTTGATTCCGAAACCAGACAAAGACACCTCAAAGAAAGAAAATTACAGACCAATATCCCTGATGAACCTAGATGCAAAAATCCTCAATAAAATTCTGGCGAATCGGATACAAAGGCACATCAAAAAAATTGTGCACCATGATCAAGTAGGATTCATCCCTGGGATGCAAGGATGGTTCAATATACGGAAATCAATAAATGTTATTCACCACATCAATAGACTTAAAGATAAGAACCATATGATCATCTCGATAGACGCAGAAAAAGCATTCGACAAAATACAGCATCCCTTTATGTTCAAAACATTAGAAAAACTAGGGATAACAGGAAATTACCTTGACATTGTAAAAGCTATCTATGCTAAGCCTCAGGCTAGCATCATTCTGAATGGAGAAAAATTGAAGGCATTTCCTCTAAAATCTGGAACAAGACAGGGATGCCCTCTATCACCACTTCTATTCAATATAGTTCTCGAAACACTGGCCAGAGCAATTAGACAGACAAAAGAAATTAAAGGCATAAAAATTGGAAAAGAAGAACTTAAATTATCATTATTTGCGGATGACATGATTTTATACCTAGAAGACCCAAAAGGGTCTACAAAAAAACTACTAGAACTAATAAATGAATTCAGCAAAGTAGCAGGATTTAAAATCAACACGCATAAATCAAAGGCATTCCTGTATATCAGCAACAAAACTTCTGAAATGGAAATGAGGAAAACCACTCCATTCACAATATCCTCAAAAAAAATAAAATACTTGGGAATCAACCTAACAAAAGAGGTGAAAGATTTATACAATGAAAACTACAGAACCCTAAAGAGAGAAGTAGAAGAAGATCTTAGAAGATGGAAAAATATACCCTGTTCATGGATAGGCAGAACTAACATCATCAAAATGGCGATATTACCAAAAGTTCTATATAGGTTTAATGCAATGCCAATCAAAATCCCAAAGGCATTGCTTGTAGAAATAGATAAAGCAATCATGAAATTCATATGGAAAAATAAAAGACCCAGAATAGCAAAAGCAATTCTAAGCAGGAAGTGCGAATCAGGCGGTATAGCGATACCAGATTTCAAACTATATTACAGAGCAATAGTAACAAAAACAGCATGGTACTGGTACCAAAACAGGTGGGTGGACCAATGGTACAGAATAGAGGACACAGAGACCAATCCACAAAGTTACAACTATCTTATATTTGATAAAGGGGCTAAAAACATGCAATGGAGGAAGGATAGCATCTTCAACAAATGGTGTTGGGAAAACTGGAAATCCATATGCAACAAAATGAAACTGAACCCCCTCCTCTCACCATGCACAAAAGTTAACTCAAAATGGATCAAAGACCTTGATATCAAATCAGAGACTCTGCATCTGATAGAAGAAAGAGTTGGCTACGATCTACATATAGTGGGGTCGGGCTCCAAATTCCTTAATAGGACACCCATAGCACAAGAGTTAATAGCAAGAATCAACAAATGGGACTTACTTAAACTAAAAAGTTTTTTCACAGCAAGAGAAACAATAAGAGAAGTAAATAGGGAGCCTACATCATGGGAACAAATATTTACTCCTCACACATCAGATAGAGCCCTAATATCCAGAATATACAAAGAACTCAAAAAATTATACAATAAGATAACAAATAACCCAATCAACAAATGGGCCAAGGACCTGAACAGAAACTTCTCAGAGGAGGACATACAATCAATCAACAAGTACATGAAAAAATGCTCATCATCTCTAGCAGTCAGAGAAATGCAAATCAAAACCACCCTAAGATACCATCTCACTCCAGTAAGATTGGCAGCCATTATGAAATCAAACAACAACAAGTGCTGGCGAGGATGTGGGGAAAAGGGTTCTCTTGTACATTGCTGGTGGGGCTGCAAATTGGTGCGGCCAATTTGGAAAGCAATATGGAGATTCCTGGGAAAGCTGGGAATGGAACCACCATTTGACCCAGCTATTGCCCTTCTCGGACTATTCCCTGAAGACCTTAAAAGAGCGTATTACAGGGATACTGCCACATCGATGTTCATAGCAGCACAATTTACAATAGCTAGATTGTGGAACCAACCCAGATGCCCTTCAATGGATGAATGGATTAAAAAAATGTGGCATCTATACACCATGGAGTATTACGCAGCACTAAAAAATGACAAAATCTTGGAATTTGCAGGGAAATGGATGGCACTAGAGCAGATTATGCTTAGTGAAGCTAGCCAATCCCTAAAAAACAAATACCAAATGTCATCTTTGATATAATGAGAGCAACTAAGAATAAAGCAGGGAGGAAGAGCAGGAAGAAAAGATTAACATTAAACAGAGACATGAGGTGGGAGGGAAAGGGAGAGAAAAGGGGAATTGCATGGAAACGGAGGGAGACCCTCATTGTTATACTAAATTACATATAAGAGGTTGTAAGTGGAATGGGAAAATAAACAAGGTGAGAAATGAATTACAGTAGAAGGGGTAGAGAGAGAAGATGGGAGGGGAGGGGAGGGGGGATAGTAGAGGATAGGAAAGGTAGCAGAATACAACAGTTACTATTATGGTATTATGTAAAAATGTGGATGTGTAACCCATGTGATTCTGCAATCTGTACTTGGGGTAAAAAAGGGAGTTCATAACTCACTTGAAGCTAATGTATGCTAATGTATGAAATATGATATTTCAAGAGCTTTGTAGGGTTTTGAACAACCAATAAAAAAATTAAAAAAAAAAAGAATAATACTAAGCAGGAAGAAAAAAGCAAAAACAAAACTTTCCAACAAGGAAAAGCCCAGTACCAGATTCTCAGGTGAATTCTAAAAAACTAATACCAATGTTCCTCAAATTATTCCATTAAAAAAAGAGAGGGAACAACTCTACATTCATGCAAAGGCTATATCACCCTGATAACCAAACTGGAGAAGTGCATTTCCGAAAAACAAACAAACAAACAAACAACAACAACAACAAAAAACTATAGCACAATATTCTTGAAAATCATAGGTTCAAAGACCTTTAATAATAAGCAACTCTTAGCAAATACAAAAAAAATAAAGATACTACCATGCATTTTATAAGATCATAATGCAATGAAATAGGAAATCAACAATAAAATAAAAAAAAATCTCTCCAACACCTTGAGACTAAACAATATACTACTGATTGAAAAATGGGTTGCAGAAGACATCAAGAAGAAGATTTAAAAATTCGTAGAGGTAAATGAGAACATAGACACAACATATCGAGATCTCTGGGACACTATAAAAGCAGTACTAACAGGAAAGTTCACTACATGAAAGTCATTCCTTAAAAGAAGAACAAGTCAACAAATAAATGACCTCACATTATATCTCAAAGCCCTAGAAAAAGAACAAATAAACAGAAAAATCAACAGAAGGCAAGAAATAAATAAAATTGAGCTGAAAACAATGAAATCAAAACAAAAGAAAAAATTGAAAACAAAATGACAAAACAAATGTTGGTTCTTTGAAAAAATAAATAAAATTGACAGATCCTTAGGTATGCTAATGAAGAGAAGAAGAGAGAAAACTCAAATTACCAGCATAAGTGATGAAACAGGTAACATCACAACAGACACTACAGAAGTACAGAGGATAATTAGAAATTATTTTGAAAATTATACAGCAATAAAATAGAAAACATTGAAGGCACCGACAAGTTTCTTAAGTCATACAATTTTCCCAGATTGAATCAGGAAGTTACACACAATTTAAACAGACCAATATCAAGTGATGAAATAGAAGAAACCATCATAAGCTTACCAACCAAGAAAAGCCCAGGACTGAATAGATACACAGCTGAGTTCTACAAGACCTTTAACGAAGAACTAATACCAATACTCTTCAACTTATTTCAAAAAATAGAAAAAGAAGCAGCACTTCCAAACTCATTCTATGAGCCCAATATCACCCTGATCCCAAAACCAGGTAAAGGCACATCAAAGAAAGAACACTTCAGACCAATATCTCTAATGAACATAGATGCAAAAGTTCTCAATAAAATTCTGGCAAATCGAATACAAAAACATATCAAAAAGATTGTGCACCATGATCAAGTGGGATTCATCCTAGGGATGCAAGGTTGGTTCAACATATGGAAATCAATAAATGTAATTCATCACATCAATAGACTTAAAGATAAGAATCATATGATCATCTCAAAAGACACAGAAAAAGCATTTGATAAAATACAGCAAACTTTCATGTTCAAAACACTAAAAAAAACTAGGGATAACAGGAACATATCTCAACATCATGAAGGCTATTTTTGCTAAGCCTGAGGCCAACATCAATCTAAATGGAAAAAAATTGAAAGCATTCCCTCTAAAAACTGGAATAAGACAATCTTTCACCTCTTCTGTTTAACATAGTTCTTGAAACACTGGCCAAACACTAGACAAAAATTAAAGAGATACATATAGAAAAAAAAAAAAGAACTCAAATTGGCACTATTTGCTAATGATATGATTCTATACCTAGAAGACCCTAAAATTTCCACCAGAAAACTGCTAGAACTAGTAAATGTATTCAGCATTTCATTATGTAAAATCAACACCCATAAATCAAAGGCATTTCTGTATAACAGTGACAAATCTTCTGAAAGGGAAATGAGGTAAACTACACATTCTCGATAGCCTCAAACAAATAAACAAAAACCACTTAGAAATCAACTTAACAAAAGAGGTGAAAGATCTATATAATGAGAAATACAGAACCCTAAAGAAAGAAATCAAAGAAGACCTTAGAAGATGGAAAGATCTAACTTGCTCTTGGATAGGCAAAATGAATATTATCAGAATGACCATACTACCAAAAGCACTATGCAGAGTTAATGCAATTCCAATCAAAATCCCCATGAAATTCATCATAGAAATAGAAAAAACAATCAAGAAATTCATCTGGAAAAATAAGAGACCCAGAAGAGCTAAAGCAATCCTTAGCAGGAAGAGTGAAGCAGGTGGCATTGCTATACAGACCTTAAACTTTACTACAGAACAATAGTAACAAAAACAGCATGGTATTGGCACCAAAACAGACTGGTAGACCAATGGTACAGAATAAAGGACACAGAGACTAACCCACAAAATTACAATTACATTATATTAGACAAAGGTGCCAAGAACATGCATTGGAGAAAAGATAGCCTCTTCAACAAATGGTGCTGGGAAAACTGGAAATCAATATGTAATAAAATGAAATTAAACCCCTATCTCTCACCATGCATAAAACTCAACTCAAAATGGATCAAAGACCTAGGAATTAAACCAGAGACTCTGTGTCTAATAGAAGAAAAAGTAGGTCCTAATCTTCATCATGTGGGATTAGCCCCAACTTAATAAGACTCCTGTGGCACAATAATTAAAATCAAGAATCAATAAATGGTATGAACTGAAATTAAAAAGTTTCTTCTCAGAAAAAAATTCTGTGATGTGGATAGAGAGCCTACTTTCTGGGAGCAAATTTTTACTCCTCACACATCAGATAGAGCACTGATCTCTAGAGTATATAAAGAACTCAAAAAGCTAAACACCAAAAAAAAAAAAAAAAACAAATATCCCAATTAATAAATGGGCCAAGAACCTGAACAGACACTTCTCAGAAGAGGATGTACAATTAATCAACAAATCTGTGAAAAAATGTTCATCATCTCTATGCAAATCAAAACTACTCTAAGATATTATCTCACTCCAGTTAGAATGGCAGCTATTATGAAGACAAACAACAAGTGTTGATGAGGACATGGGGGGAAATGATATACTCATACATTGCTGGTGGGACTGCAAATTGGTGCAGCCAATATGGAAAGCAGTATGGAAATTTCTTGGAATTCTGGGAATGGAACCAAGATTTGACCAAGCTATTTCTCTGCTCAATCTATACACAAAGGACTTAAAATCAGGATACTACAGGGACAGAGCCACATCAATGTTTATAGCAGTACAATTCACAATAGCTAAACTGTGGAACCAAGATAGATGCCCTTCAATAGATGAATGGAAAAAAGAAAAATGTGGCATATATACACAATGGATTATTACTCAGCAATAAAAGAGAATAATAAAATCATGGCATCTGCAGGTAAATGGATGGCGTTGGAGAAGATAATGCTAAGTGAAGTTACCCAATCCCCCAAAAAACAATGCTGAATGTTTTCTCTGAAATAAGGAGACTGATTCACAGTGGGGTAGGAAGGGGGAGCATGGGAGGAATAGACAAACTCTAGTTAGGACAGAGGGGTGGGAGGGAAAGGGAGGGGGCAGGAGGTTAGCAAGGGTGGTGGAATGTGATGGACATCATTATCCAAAGTACATGTATGAAGACAGGTATTGGTGTCAACATACTTTGTATACAACCAGAGATATGAAAAATTGTGCTGTATATGTGTAATAAAAATTTTAATGCATTCTGCTGCCATTTACTTTAAAAAGAATTAAAATTGGAGAATACTTCATGTATATGATAACCCATGAAAAAGAATGTACATCATGATCTACTTGCTTTCATTCCTGGGTAACAAGTATGGTTCAACACACAAAAATCAATAATTATAATTCATCACAGAAAAAGAATAAAGGTGAATAGATCACATGATCATCTCTATTATACATACCCCCAAAAAGTTGTTGAGAAAATTCAGCACCCCTTAATGACAAAAACCCTGAAGAAACTAGAGATTGAATGGAACTTCCCTCAACATCATAAAGGCTATATATGACAATTCCAAAGCCAACGTCATCGACAATGAAGAAAATCTAAAACTGTCCTCCAAACAGAGTTATCACAATTACACAAGTGAAGGAAATTAAAGGGATACAAACAGGGAAAATAGAAATCAAAAGATGATTACTTGCATGTGATATAATCCTATAATTAGAAAGTTTGAATAGAAGCCTTCCCTGATGAATTTAGCAAAGCAGAAAGATCAAAAATTAACATAATGAAAATATTTTCTATAAGATGATATGTATTTATTAAAAGATAAATCAAGAAAATCATACATTAGCAATAGCTAAAAATTAGTTTGGAAAAATATAACATAAGAAGTGAAAGAACTCTACAAGGAAATTTACAGAACACTGAAAAAAGATATCAATGAATACAACAGAAGATGGAAAGCCCCCATGTTCATAACCAGGAAAATTTATACTGATAAAATGGTCATATACTCAAAAGTGATTCAATGAAATTCTCATCAAAATACCAATATTTTTATCAGAATTTGAAAATATAATCCTGAAATTAGTTTAGAATATAAAAACCTTCAGAATACCATAAAAAAATCTTAGAAAAATGAGAAAACCAGGAGGAATTACAATATTCCATTTCAATTTATATTGCAAAGACATAATAACAAAACAACATGGTACTGACATAAAAATAAACAAATAGACCAATGAAACAGAATGGAAGACACAGAGGCAAACTCATGCAGCCACATTTTACTCATATTTTTGTCAAAAGTTCCAAAATTATATGTTGATGAATAGATAGCCTTTTAAAAAAGTGGTGCTGGGTAAACGGGGTATTGGTATGTACAAAACTAAAACTATAGGTCTGTCCTTCACCCTGAACAAAAGTAAACTAAGATAAAATCAAAAACCTAGGAATAATACCAAAAAACTTTCCAAGAAATTAGGAAAAATGTTCTAACATATGAGGCATTGGCAGTAACTTCCTCAATGGGACTCTTCAGGAAATAATACAAAGTAGCAACAAATGAGATGGCATTCAATTAAAAACCTTTTGTACAGAAAGAAAAAAATAGCAGACTGAAGATACAGCCTACAAAATAGAATAAAAATTTTACCAGCTACTCTTCTTACAGAAGATTAATATCTAGAATACACAATGAATTAAAAATGTGAACACTAAAAAAAATCACCCAACAAATAGATTTCCAAATGAAGTCAAGAGAAATTTCTCAAAGATGTAGGTAGAAATAAGCAAAAATTACATTTAATATGTTCAACAACTTTAACCATCAGAGAAATGTGAATTTATATGACTCTGAGATTCATCACAAACCAGTCAGAATGACAGTCATCAGGAATACAAATAATGATAAATGTTGGCTTGGATGCAGAGAACAGGAAAGAAAGGACTTCCCACTGTTGATGAGAATGTACATTCAAATAGCCACTGTAGAAATCAGCTTGAAGCTTCCTCAAAAATACTAAAAATTTAATTCCTACATAATTCAACTATAGTACTCCTAAGTAATTATCCCAAAGAACTAAAATCAGTGTACTGTAGTGATGCATGCATACCCAAATATATACCATTCTAATTTACAATAGGTATGAAATCAGTCTAGGTTTCTGTCAACAGATGAGTGAATAAGAATGGTATCTACATACAAAATGGAGTTTTACACAGCTATAAAGGAAGAAAATTATGCCATTTTTTAAGAAATAGTATGGAATTAGAGAATAGCATGTTAAGTGAAATAAGCCAGATTCAGAAGGATGAGTGTTGTATGCTTTGTCTTATATGTTGAAGCTAGAGAAAAGAACGAAAAAAAATAGAGTAATCAAGAAAATATAATGGATATCAGTAAAGTATAGAAACCAAGGGAAGGAAGAAGTGGAGGATAAAAGAAGGTAATAGGGAATGAATTAATTAAATTATGTCATGTGCATGTATAAGTGTGCCAAAATGCAACCCTCTATTCTATATAATTAATGTGTGTGAATAAAAATGTAAAATAATGAATATATCCTAAAAATAGAAATTGGTTAAAAAAAAAGAAATATGCAAGGAAGTAAATGTACAGGAATGGCTAGAAGAGTAAATACAATATCCATTTTCTGTTTATCATGTGAAATCCTTTCCAAAACAAAAATATGATGGAATTCAAAAGCATATTCAATGTAATAAAAAGTCAGATTTAGAAAACTTCTGGTCTTTGGAAACTTTTGAGGCCTTTCTCAGAAATTATTGTAGATTCAAGACAAAAGACACTGAGGAAATCATGTATTAATGCTTTTATTCAACAAAGATTTATTAAGGAACTACTGGGTGTCTGGTAGTGCTAAATTTTTATACTGAGGTCTTAGCAATAAACAAAAAATATAAGAATTCTTGCCTTTATGGATTTTATATTCCTACGGGGGAAGTTCTTTTTTCAAAAATCTACATGGATTATCTTTGTTGTCTTCAATTCTGGACAAGATGCCAGTTTTTTAATTGTTTCCTGAAGATAACCCTATTTGAAATGTCAAATGCCTCAAATACCCTTTTGCTGCTTAGTGTTTCTCCAAGTTCCTCTTCACTAAAGTCTCTTTCTTGACTACCCAAATCATTCATAAATCATATATAATCTATAACCATATAATCTAATCTTTATTTATTCTCTTTAGTATCATCTAAGTTTGAAGTATTTGTCTCTTCTATTCATCCATAATATAACATTCTTAAGAGAAGTTTCCATATAATAATTCTTTGTTTATTCACACACTGAAATTTTCAACATCTAAGTCTGTAATGTCAGGGATTTCTAAGAATAAAAGTATTAAACAATTAATACTTTTTGCTTTCATATTTCAGGAATGTAAAAGTAACGTTATTGAAAAAGAAAACTTCACAAATGGCTCCACTTATTTAGTAGGTCTGAAATCCCATATCACAGTCTCTGGTGGTAGAAAGTATGCAAAAAGAACACTTAAATAGATGTTTATAGTCATGGATTATAATTACAGCTCTAACATCAAGTAGTTCCTTTATAAAGAACATTGCTTCACTCTGTAAAATTAATGGTGCTGACAGCATGGTCTCTAAGGACATTTATAGCTATAATGTTTTATTTTTAATTTTAATTTTTATTCCATGTATATAAATTTTTCTGACCTTTGAAGCAGAAAAATGGATATTGATTTCCTCATAAAACAGAAAACACAATATTTTCACAGCCTTTTCTTCACTCGGATGCATGGCTAAAATGTTTTAGTAACTCCATTATCAGATGTGAGCCATAAAACAAGCAATTGTGGGGACTTAAAATAATAAAATTAAGGACTAGTATACTTCAGTAAATGGAAGATAGGGGGAAAAGTCTGAAATGTATTGAAAAGTAAATGGTGTATTATGATAGGCTGAGTACTATACCAAATGCACACCCAAATCTTAATGACACATGCACAATGTAGGTTATTTGTCAGATAAGACTCTTTTTAATTTTTATTTTTAGTACTGGAGATTGAACTCAGGGGCACTTAATCACTAAGCCACATTTCTCGTCCTTTATTTCTGTTTTACTTTGAGACAGGGTCTTGCTAATTCCTTTAAAACCTCACAAAATGGCTGAGGTTGGTCTCAAACTTCAATCCTCCTGCCAAGCCACTGGGATTATAGGCATGTGCCACCAAGTCTGGCTTGATAAGATTCTAATAGGGGTCTTTCTGATACTCAGGCATATTTATTGAATGTGTTGTTTAAAGTATCCATGTTCATTCCATCTTTTGGCTCTGGTCATTCTCCAAGTGTAAATAATATCAGAAAAGTCTGATATTTTACAAAAATTTACAAGCCAATAAATTTGAATACTATAGTTTCATGGATCCTTGCAGAATACATAATAATTCCAAATCAGAAAAGCTGAAGAGGTCATTATTGAAAAATAGCAGTAGTTCAAGTACCAGTGTGAGCCCCAAATTTCACAGGATGACACAATAAGTTCCAACTGTTACCTGCACATGAGGTGAGTTGAATTATAGGAAAATAATTCTGAATTTGGGGAAACTGAATATTTTAGAGTAGATAAAACTTTCCTGATTTAAATAAGGAAGGATCTATTATCTTCATTGTAGTGAATAATTATCTTGCCTGATTATTTTTTCTGAAGGGATAATGCTACATTCAGAAGATATGCAAAAAGGTTGAATGTATGAATAATTGTCTATTCCAAGGCCTCTATATTATCTGTATCAGTTAGCAAATGGGAAAAAATGCATGTAGAATGAATTCCTGTTTCTTAAAAATGTTGGCTCAATAAACAAATCCCATTCACATACACTAGGTGAAAAATAAACATATAATATAATTATATAAAGGGATGTTAGAAAACATAATCTAGTTATATATTTTTCCTAGAGAAGAAATATATTCTTAGTAAAAAAAATGAACTTCGGTGAGATACCAATTGCCACAGTCTGGCTGGGCACAATTCAGGAGCCACTTCTCAAAAGAAACAAACTTTATTTTTAGAACCACACATGCCAAACAAAACAGCTCCTCAGGAAAAACCTTCAGAGCCCAACTGCCACCACCAGCTTCCCACAAGCCTCTCCACCTCCCACAATCCTCCTGCTCATGAGGCCGATTGGCTGGGTCGCGTGGGCAGAGCCAAAAAAAGTCCCCCAATGAGCAGCTCCATGGTCTGAAAGGGTGGGGAAACAGCCCAATGAGCATCACCGCAGAGGAGCCAATCAGCTAGAAGTTGCTGGGGCCACTGTGAGCCAATCATCAGCTGGCAGTCTGAAAGGGTGAGGAAACAGCCCAATGAGCATCACTGCAGAGAAGCCAATCAGCTAGAAGTTGCTGGGGCCGCTGTGAGCCAATCATCAGCTGGCAGTCTGAAAGTTTGCTGGGGCCCCTTCGACTGTGGCTCTCAACATCTCCCCCCCTCTTATAAACAACAAGCATGTGGCTTAGGGATTGTGTCTGCCTTAGGTTGTCCAATAGTACATATGGTTCTTACCCGTTATCGGATGAGCTGACCTCAAGGCGTCAGCCTCCTGTCTTAGGTTGGTACCATTGCAATTGGATCTTACCTGTCACTGACTACCGGTCCAGTATACAGCCACACCTGTGGATAGGTCTTTGTACCAGCGGGGGGGGTGAGGTTCTTTGCCTCACCTCTCTTGGCCCCCAAATTTTAGCTGAACGATCATGACAAGCAGAAGAGAGGAAGATACACCAAGCTAACTGACAGCTCCTTTTGAAAAAATTGTACCACCGATGACACCATCAGCAAAAAGACCCCAACACTACCACAAGTCGCTGCACCAACAGATAGTTCACAATGCATACAAGTGAGTTCACAATGCATACAAGTGATACATAGTCCAGGCAAGTTCTGCAAGCAGTTCAGTGATAGCTATTTCAGAAGCTGTAGATTGGTTTTGTTTGTCTTCACCGGCACTGGGATGAAGATAGGAATTCTGACAATAATGGCTAAAGAAAAAATTATTTAACATTCCAGAAGGCACTAAAAGAAAGCAATTTTCTGAACAATTTACATTATCTTGAACAGAATTATTAAATATAATGAAAAGGAAAGGTGAAAGTAAACAAACAGATCTGTTAACCTCCTTTTTTGTTCACATATTAAAACAATTGTTTACCCAATTTAAATTAAACCATTTAAATCACGTGAATAAAAAAAAATATTTGGATCCATTTTTTTCATGAGGGCTCATCATATATGATATATGAACACATGTACATACAAACATACAACATAAAACACAAGTGTGCACACAACACATAACATAATAGTAAAGGCCTTATAAATTTTTACAGGTGAAATCTCCATTGCAATGTTTAAAAACTCTATAGTCAAAAAATAGAACTCATCAGCAAAACATTAACACTCCCTTTGCTGCTTTTATTCCTTTGAGTATTAATTGTCCTACAGCCTCAGGATACCTACTAAGAATAGTGTTAGAATAAGATAAATGTATCCATAATAATGGACCTTCTTGCCAAAATACTCCTGTAGGAATATTTTTTGTTGGTAGTACAATAAATAATAAAGGCAAACTTGTATCAATTCTATCCAAATGCATATTTTTCCATATATGTTTCAATGATTTTTAATGCCTTTCTTGCTTCAGGCGTTAACATTCGGGGTGAATTTGGATCTGATGGACCTTTTAGGATATCAAATAAAGGTCCCAACTCTCCTGTTGGTATACCTAGATAAGGCCTTATCCAATTTATGTCTCCTAATAACTTTTGAAAGTCGTTAAGTGATTTCAGTTGATCTACTCGTATTTGAATTTTTGGTGGAAGGACCATGGTTGAGGATAATAGAACTCCTAAATAATTAATTGGAAAATTTAATTGTACTTTATCTATTGCTATCTCTAGATTATAATTTTTTAATAAATTTGTAAGGGTGGCATAACATTCTAGCAATGTGTTTTTATCTTTGTGTGCTAATAATACATCATCCATATAGTGAAATATTTGTAGTTCAGGATTTTGATTTCTAAGTGGCTGGATTACTTTGTTAACATAACTTTGACACATAGTTGGGCTGTTAGCCATCCCTTGAGGGAGTAATTTCCACTCATATCTCTGATCAGGACCTTCATGATTCAGTGCAGGTATAGTAAATGCAAAACGTGGACTATCCTCAGGATGAATTGGAATTGAAAAAAAAAAACAATCTTTAATATCTATAACTAAAACATACCAAGTTTTTGGCAAAGCAGACAATTGAGGAATCCCCGATTGAGCAGGTCCCATAATAACTATCTCATTATTAATGGCTCTTAAATCTTGCAGTAATCTCCATTTACCAGATTTCTTTTTGATGACAAAAATGGGAAAATTATGGGGAGATAAAGAAGGTTGTATATGTCCTACCACTAATTGTTGTTTGACCAGGTCATGGGCTACTTGTATCTTTTCTTTAGTCAGGGGCTACTGAGGAACCCAAACTGGTCTTTCTGATTTTCAAGTAATTTTTATTGTCTCAGTGGCCCTTTCTGAAAATCCAACCAATGTCTGTCTGTTCCTTGATCTATTTGTATTGGTGCTGCTATACCTTGTTCTTGTTTTTCTAATCTTTTTCCCTTCCTAAAACCTTGTCTAGTCATAATAGTGGGTGCATTTTGGTTGATGTTATTTGTTAATGTCAAACCTAATTGATCTAGGACATCTTGTCCCCATAAATTTACGGGAAGATAATCCAATACATATGGCTGTATAGTTCCTTCACATCCTTCAGGATCCTTCCCATCTAATACCATTGCACTTCTATGGGGATTAGTCACCACTCCTAGGCCTGGAAGCATTTGAGTGGCTTGTTGTAATGGCCAATGTTTTGGCCATTCTTGATGAGAGTTGATGCTAAGATCTGCACCTGTATCCAGTAGCCCATTAAATTCATGTCCTTGAATATTTAGTTTTAGCATGGGGCGAGAATCTAAATTTGAAGAAAGCATAGTCCAATCTACACCTGTGGATCCTAATCTCTTGGAACCTCTTTTTACACTATGACTGGAAAATTTATCATGTAGGCTGGGTATTATTAGTAACTGTGCTATTCTATCTCCTGGTGAAATTACTGATATACCCTTTGGAGAACTGGTTATAACTTTTATTTCACCTTCATAATCGGGATCAATCACCCCAGGACTTATCATAAGTCCTTTTAGAGTAGAAGAGCTGCGTCCCAATAATAAGCCTACTGTTTCTTTGGGAAGAGGTCCTTTTACCCCTGTGGGAATGATTTGAACTCCCATCTCTGGAGTTAGTACTGATCTGGCGTAGGTGCAGATGTCCAACCCTACGCTCCCTCTGGTTTGTCTGATGAGGGATCTGATGGACAATGTTCGCATGGGCGGAGCCAAAAACAGTCCCCCAATGAGCAGCTCCATTGTTTGAAAGGGCGGGAAAACAGCCCAATGAGCATCACCGCAGAGGAGCCAATCAGCTAGAAGTTGCTGGGGCCGCTGTGAGCCAATCATCAGCTGGCAGTCTGAAAGGGCGGGGAAACAGCCCAATGAGTATCACTACAGAGGAGCCAATCAGCTAGAAGTTGCTCGGGCCGCTGTGAGCCAATCATCAGCTGGCAGTCTGAAAGTTTGCTGGGGCCTTTTCGGCTGTGGCTCTCAACAACCAATATCTACCAAAAATAAAATAATATCTAATCCCATAAAGCATTTAGAGAGTGTCATGTTTTATTTCACTAAGTCCTCATAACAATTGTTTATGGTTTGTATTATTATGATATACCATTTTATTCATGAGAAAATTGAAGTTTACAATAAGGAATTTACTTACAGGCACATTCACACAAACAAAGTTGTCATTGAAATTTTTCTTATTCCAGAACTCAAGCAAGTTCCATGATGAAAATCTGGTTTTGTACAGAGTAAGTATTATTTTTAAATCACTCTGAAAATTCTTAGAAGCACCTCACAAGGTACTACTAAAGTTAGCTGCCATCAGAAAGTTACAGCATTTTGCTGTTACTAAAATACTTATTCCAGATAAGAATTTTTTGTACCAGTCTTTGTAGAGCTATTGTCTAATTTACACAATTCCACCATTATGATATTCTACAAAATGTTGCATCCGATAAATATTCATTTCACACAACATCCAGTTTTACAATAAGCCAAAGTTAATGGATTTTACTAGTCATATTATGTTCACTATCAGCCTATGGCAGGTGTTTTGAAAGAACAGTATAATGTCCTTTTGAAGAATCAGTTATATAACAAGATAGGTAACTATTATTTTGCAGGCTTAGACAATATTGTACTTGACACTGTAGATAATCTTAATCACGTGCTGACTATACCCTACTATTTCTCCCATAAAAAAATTCTTTGCCCAGAATTCAAGGAGTAAAATTGAAGTTTTACTATTTATATTGACCCTAGTGGCCCACTAGAGAAATTTCTCCTCCCTGTTCCTGTGAACTCAAGTTCTACTGATATGGAGATCTTAATTACAAAGGGAAGAATGTTTCCAACAGGAGACACAGCAATTACTGAAATGAAGTGGAAGCTAAGATTTTTCTTCATCTACTTGGGGCTCCTCAATTTTCTGAATCAACACTCAATGAATACAGTTACAGCACTGTCTGGCATGACTGATACTGATTACTAAGGTGAAGTCAGACCACTTCCATGAAATATATAGAATATTTGGAATATAATAGATTTTTTTAGGGTGTTAGCAATAAATCTACATCATTCTTTGATTTAATCTTTATTTAATTAATCTGTGATACATTATTTACAAATTATTTCCTTCTGGTAGTTTTATGGTTAATCTGTTCTACTTTTTCTAGTTCCTTAAGTTATAAAGTTTGACCCTTAACTGGAGTCTTTTTTGGGGGACACTGTGAATTGAACCAAGGGACACTTCACCACTGAACTGTCTTCCCAGCATTTTAAATTTTTGTTTGTTTGTTTGTTTGTTTGTTTTTGAGTCAGAGTCTCACTTAGTTGCTTAAAACCTCACTAAATTGCTGAGGCTGGTCTTGAACATGTGACATGAAATCTTCCTGCTTCAGTATTTCAAAAGTTGCTGGAATGAGTTGTGTGCCATCATGACTAACAAGATCTTTATTTTTAATTGTGTATACTCTTAGAGCAGTAACCATCACTTTAACTACTGATTTTGCTATATCCCATAATTTTGGCTTTTTTTTTGTTTTTATGGTCATTTGTCAAAGCATATTCTGATTTGCCTTTTATTTAGTTAGTTAATTATTGGTACCAGGGATTCAACCCAGATGGGCTTAACTATTGATCCACATCTGCAGCCCTTTTTTAATTTTTAATTAATTTTTTTTTTAAATTTTGAGGGAGGGTATCACTAATTTTCTTAGGGCCTCACTAAGCTGCTAAGGTGGGTTTTGAACTTGGGATCCTTCTGCATTAGCCTCCTGAGTTGCTGGGATTTCAGGCATGAGCCACCAATCCTGGCTTCTAATTTGTCTTTTGTCTTCATATTGATGCATAGTTTTTTTTGTTGTTGTTGTTGTTGTTCTTGTTGTATTTGTTGTTTTTCTTTTTTGTTTTAATTTTTTAGTTGTTAACAGACCTTTATTTAATTAATTTATTTATATGTGATGCTGAGAATTGAACCCAGTGCCTCCCAAACTCTAGGCAAGCTTCCTACCACTGAGCCACAACCCCAGACCTGATACATACGTTGTTTAAGAGCATATTGTTTAAGTCCCGCATATTTGTGGATTTTTCAATTTTCCTTCTGCTAATGTTTTCTAGTTTCATTCTGTTGTGATAAAAAAAATGATACAGCCCATACTTTCAGTCTTTTCAAATTCTTTAGATTTATTTTGTGTCATAACATATAATCTATCCTGTAGAGTTTTGCTGTGCACATAAGAATACATATTCTACGATCGCTGGGTACAATGTTCTGTAAGTCTTTTAGTTTCAATTAGTCTATATTATTGTTCAAGCACTCTATTTCTCAATATTCTACAAATATTCTACATGGTTATTTTATCTGTTATTGAATGCATTGAAGCCTCTTTACTATTATTGAATTGCTATCTATTTTTTATTTAAATTGAGTAAAAATTTCCTTCATATGTTTAGGATCTCTTATATTTGGTGAATAAATGAATAAAATGATTGTATCTTGTTGGTGAATCTTTTATACTTACATAATGTTCTTTGCCTCCTTTATAAGTTTTTATGTTAATATAAAATTTTCTGATATTGCCATAATTACTTCTGTTTTCATATATGTGGAATATATTTCAGTGTATATGTGTTGTTAAGTTCAGCTAGAGTGGACTGTTGAACAAAGCATATTATTGGATCCTGTTTCATTATGTACTCAGCAAAACTGTACTTTTGGGGAGTTTATCCTATTTACATTTAAAATTATTAATGAGATAGCAATCAGAGAAATGCAAATTAAAACTACCCTAAAATACCATCTTATTCCAGTAAGAATGGCAGCCATTATGAAGTCAAACAATAACAAGTGCTGGTGAGGATGTAGGGAAAAAGGTACACTTGTACATTGCTTGTGGGACTGCAAATTGGTGCAGCTAATTTGTAAAGCAGTATGGAGATTCCTTGGAAATCTGGGAATGGAACACCATTTGACCCAGCTATTCCCCTTCTCTATACCCAAAAGACCTAAAAACAGCATACTACAGGGAAACAGCCACATCTACGTTTATAGCAGCACAATTCACAATAGCTAGACTGTGGAACCAACCTAGATGCCCTTCAATAGATGAATGGATAAAAAAATGTGGCATTTATACACAATGGAATATTACTCAGCACTAAAAAATGACAAAATCATGGCATTTGCAGGGAAATGGATGGCATTAGAGCAGATTATGCTAAGTGAAGTTTACCCAATCCCTAAAAGACAAATGCCGAATGTCTTCTCTGATATAAGGGGGTGACTCAAAACACAGTAGGGAGGAGGAGAATGAGAAGAAGATTACCACTAAATAGGGTAGAGAGGTGGGAGGGAATGGGAGGGAGAAGGGGAATTGCATGGAAGATGGAAGGAGACCTTCATCGTTATACAAAATGCATGTATGATGATGTCAGGGGGAAGGAAAAAAAGAGAGAGAAATGTGTCACAGTAGATTGAGTAGAGAGAGGTGATGGAAGGGGAGGGAAGGGGAGGGGGAGATAGGAAGGGCAGCAGAATACAATAGACACTAGTATGGCTGTATGTTTAAACGTGGCTGTATAACCAATGTGATCCTGCAATCTGTACAGGTGGAAAAATAAGATTACGTACCCCATTTGAATCAAATGTATGATATGTCAGGATCATTGCATTGTCATGAGCAACTAATAAAAAAAAGAAAATAAACTTGGAGCAGGATAAAAAAATTATTAATGAGAATCAAAAACTTCCTTGTCATTTTATAGATCATTACATGATTGTAGCTTTTTACCTTCCTTTTGCTTATCACTACCTTCCTTTGTGTTTTGTTTATTTTTTAAAGTAATATGATTCAATTGCCTTCTCATTTCATTTTTCTGTATATTCCAAAGATATTTTTTGTTGCTTCCATTGTAATATACAATATTTTATGGTTATAACACTCTATTTTAAACTGAAAACTTACATTTCATAATATACAAAATTTTACTCCTATCCAGATAACCCCCACTTCTATTTTTTCATGTCGTAAATAAATCACTTATATATTTTATAACCTTCATAGTAGATTTATATTTATGTTTAATGTTTTGCCATTTTAATTTTATACAATGATTAAAAGTGAATGTATGCAGCAAAATTATAATAGTATATATTATTATATTCTATGTATTTATCTTTATGAGAAAAAAATATTTTCATGTGGACTCATTTTACTGCCTAACATCCTTTCTTTGTCTTTTGACAGACTCCATTAGCATGTCTTGGAGGGTATGTCTGGCTGTATTAAAATTTCTCAATTTTTATTTTTCTAGGAGAATATTCCATTCTCCCTTATATGAGAACAATTCTGCTGGAAATAATATTTTAATTGAATTTTTTTCTTTAAGTGATTTGTATCAACAGCCTACCTTTTGGACTACGAGGTTTGTGTTGAGAAATACACGAAAAATCTTATGGAATCACCCTTGTGTAGGATCAGCAAATATTTTCTTATAATTTCCAAGAGTCTTTCTGATAGTTTTGAAAGTTTTGTATAATACTTTTTCTTTCTTTCTTTCTTTGTCTTATCATGATTGGAGTTTTTGAGGTTCTTTAAATGACTGATAATTTCATTCCTTAGATTTGAGATGTTTGCAGCCATTATTCCTACAAAGTATCTTAAGAAATTCAAACTTTCAGCCCCAGTGGAGAAAATTTTAGGACTTTCCACTTAGAAATGACATAAATTGACTGAAACTTTCTTCAACTGTACTTATTGCTTTCCAGGGCAATTACAAGTTTTCATAATTATTATGAAAAACTGAGTCTATCACTGAAGCAGCTGCTATCCAACTGTTTTTTAATAGAGTTTTAAAATATTTTTTTTCTAAAAAAAGGTTCTGTCACCTAAGATTTGGGAATAATCATTAATTTAGTTAATTCTTTTTTGGAATTGGTCCTAAATTTAAAAGTTAGAGAATGCCAGAACTTTAGAATTTCTCTTATTTTGGGCCATGTTCTATTGGCTAAGACTCCCATGACCTTTCTTTTTTCTCTCTTTGTATGGGCTAATGTAGAACATTTTTTATACCCATGTAAAGTTAATTTTTTTTCCTGAAAACTGTAAAGTGCATAATATGTTTTTATTCTGGCATGATTTTAAAGTTCAGTGCCAATATTTAGGATAATTTAGAATACATTAAATGCCAACACAGGGAAATCAATTCCTATTACTACATAAACACTGATTAAATAAAAAAATATACCTCTGTTCTTTGATAGGTAGCTAGGCAATTAGAACTGAAAGTCATTTTATCATTGAAGACAACTAGAGTAAAATATAAAGGCTTAATAATTATGACAAACATTTAGATTAGCCTGGTTTCTTTTTGGTTGACTTCATATGAGTTGGTAGTCAATTATATTAAACCATAGTATAAATATACATTTTATCAATTGTACCCTATTATAGATCTATGAGTTAAATGATTCCACAAAATTAGTTTTCAACTTGCTAGTGTATATATAATTTTAGTGAAAGTAATGTTTAAAAAAACATGAATTGTATTTATGAGCCTAAGAAAAATATAAATATAATACTAGTGGAAATTCTAGTTCTGACTTGAGTGCAATTTCAATTGTTAATTATGAAAATATTTGTAGAATACCTAGTACACAATAGTGGTTCTTTTACAATAAACATATATGCATAAAACCATCATTTTCTTCACATTAAACATATACATCAGAGACTTGCAAAATAAAATATGTATACTTGTTATTGATGGAAGGTAACAATATGTATTTATTGACAAGCTAATACTAATTTTATATACTATGGTCAATATAGATAAATAATAGATATGGCATATATGTTCGTGAAATTTAGACTATCCAAAGAGACAAGAATTCCAAATAAGGCAGAGTAAAGACAGGTTGTAGATTGTTTAGCAAATCTACACTAACTCTTTATAGCTTAGATAGCTTTGTGAAAGGCTCAGATTTACTTATGGCAGTGTTCTGTTGATATTTATTAAATGCATGATTGAAGAAATGTGAGAGTACTTAGACTGTTAGATATTCACATATGCATATAACTTTAGTATACCCCATTAGATAACATTTTCAAACCAATGTGGCAACAATTACTTCCTATTTGTAAACTACTGCACAAAAAGACCTCCTTAGTCTCAACAACATTTTGAATTTCTCAAGAGATATAATGGGATTTTAATTTAGCAGCATTGTGTAGTATGACCTCTGAATGCTTCCTGAGTTACAAAAGACAGAGACATATCTAAAGAATTGAAGAATAGGCTCATTTGCATGAAAGACAAATGCCTGGTTAAAGACATTCACCCAAAGATGAGATATAAAACTATTTAAGAAAAAAATATTTTTAGTTTAATTATAATAAATATGCTTCTATATTTGTCCTTTGGCTATGTTTCCATCCTTCTATGGGAAATGTGAAAGAATGTAAGAAGAGATGCATATTAAGTTTCCAAAGCAATATAATATCTTAGTATAATAAGCTTCAGGTATCCAAGTAAACAATATCACAAGTGTTGAGAAAACCAAAGAAAGGTATACTCCTTATGTTAGTAAGGAGCATTCTGGGATCACACTGAACTTGATATTTACACAGGCTATTTTCCTACCTTCTTTACCCTCACCTGAAAAAAATGGCACTTGGTAGGCACCACTTCAATAAAAATGTGTGAAATAGATTCCCTAAGGCCTATATGGTCAATATTGAAGCAACACAAAAGGATAATCTGTGAAAGACTAGCTGTAATAAGTATATATGAGATATCCTTAAAAGACAAAAAAATCCAGGACTGCAGTTTCCATGAAGAATACATATGTAGGAAATTAGTGTAAGAAAATAGTATTTGCAACAACTTTTTATGGATTATTGATTCTTCAAGGCAGTATAACTTAGAAAAAGGTTACGTTTTCATATGTAAATGAGGCAGATCAACTAATGCTATATGTACAATTACAAATCAGCTTGAATAAAATAAGTATTTTTAAAAATATTAACTAATTTTCACCTGGAAAAAATAAATAGTTAATAGAAAATGTCACAATTAATCAGTGTACTTTGAATTTTATAGAATATAGGTGGGAAATTTATTTTATAAAAAGCCCAATAGTAAGGACTTTAAGCTTTGTAAGCTATCTGATATCTGTTACATCTATTCAACTCTGCCTCTGTAGCATAAAATCAACTATAATAAATTCAGAAACAAAGGTATGCAAATAAATAAAATTTCATCAATGTGTACAATTTGAATTTCACATATTTTTATATGTCATTAAATAGTCTTCTGATTTTTTCAACCATTTAAAAATGTGAAAATCATTCTAATTTCATGAATTATACAAAATTAGTCTAGATTTGGCTTGTGAACCATAGTCCTGTGACTTCTAATATAAAAACCATAGATATCAGTAACAGAAGCTACAAAGTATTTTACAAGGGGAAATATGAAATTTAAGATTCATGATTATTATGCATTTTTTAACCAATATTTTCAATTTTCCCTTTAAAAATGCTTGAATGTTCTTTACCTTTTTTTATCTCCCTTACCAATCCCCCTCTTCTATTTAGCCACATTAACTTAGCTGAATAAGAGTGATGACTTAGGTTGCTATTTATGAGAAGAAGTGTATCCGGTAAAGCACTTGAAACCTTGACAGTTCAGAAGTGGCATTCATTATCTTTTAATATTCAGGGTGTTTTTCTACCTAGGGGAATAGTTTTCCAAATACACTGAAATGGATGCTGTACACTGAACGTAAAATAGGCTCATTATTTCAATTCTGAAACTTAGGACAACAGTTTAAAGAAATATTATATGAGGATGGGAAAATAAACTACTTGAAATACTAATTATTGTATATGTTTTAAATTGTTAAAGCACATTTTTAAGCATGGATAAGGTACAGGACTCCGTACAGGATGCCATATTACAAAAAATTAACCAGAAATGGCATTTTTTTGAGCTGTCGTTTCTTTGGTTGGTCACAAAGGCATACGTTTAATGACAATGATAAATAGTTCATATATATATATATATATATATATATATATATATATATATATATATGTATGTATATATATATATTTTATTTGGTTGGAGAAATATTGTATCATATTGAAGAAATTTACTTATCTAAAATAATTGTTCTTTTTTCATGATTAATTTAAAATCTCAGATGTATTTCTCTAGTTGTAAAATCTGAATTCATATACTATTAAAAAGATTTTACAAATTTCAAGAGGAGGCTTTTTTGTTTGTTTTTGGTACTTGAGTCTCAACCCAAGGGTGCTCTAATGCTGACTTATACTCCCAGCTCTTTTTGTTTTGATATACAATCTCATTAAGTTTCCCAAGATGACTTCAAACTTTCAGCCCTCCTACCTCAGCCTTCTGAGTACACAGTATTAAATGTATGCAACACCATATGCAGCTTGAAGTAATGTTTTATGGTATTAATGTATAAGAATATCTATTATAGTTTGGAGAGGTAAAATAATTAGTTTATAAGAGGTGTAATCTCATCAGTGTATTCATCTTTTTGATGGGTTAATAATTTTAATGAATTACCAGGCAGTAACAATAGGTAGGTGGGTCATAGCTTGAAGAAGTTGGTCATTGGGTTTGGAGCCTCGGTAACTATATTTTGTCTCCAGTTCCTCATTTTCTTTTCTATTTCCTGGCTGCAAGGGCTTCAGCAGCATTCCTCCAGCATGGACTTCTGCCATACAGTTCTACCTCCCCTTGGACCCAAAGAAGTGGAGTCATCTGACTATTAACTGAGAATTTGAAACCTTGAGCCAAAATAAACTTTTGCTTCTCTAAATTGTTCTTTTCAAGTATTTGTGTCACAGCAATTAAAAAGGTCACTTAACACAATTTTGAAATAATATTAATAAGTAGAATATATTTTACCTTTCCATATAAAATGAACTATAGTATCTAATAATTGTGTTCTAAATTAATTTGTAACTAGGTTCCTTAAACTCAATCTCCCGTTTTTATTACATTAGTTTTACACTTATAAATTTAGACTCTGTAGGTCTATGCATATAGCTCAGTCTTTTCACATATTTGAACTAGGAAATAATTACTTCTTTATTTTAACTAATATCTTATTGAAATTTTGTGTTTTCTTCAATTATAAAGGTCAGCAAAAATTATTAGCCCTGTGTAATCAATAGAAACGACAGACATTTTAAAGTCATAGTACAGTTGTCACAGTTATGTCAATATCATTTAAAGGATATATTTACATGAATTTCAAAGACTGTATTAATAATATGTGATGACAAATATTACTAAGCAAGCACATATATCACTTTACTCTGTATTTTGAAATACTTATATTATTATTTAAATATAATTGCTTCATTTTTCTATCATGCGATTTTATTTTAAACATTTAAAAATATTCTGAAAGAGATTCATATCCTTCACTAGACTGCAAAAGGTGTCAATAACACAGAAACTAAGGTTACGTATTAGTAACTTATCATATTCTATGTTACCCCAAAATTATGTTATGGAGCCTTACAAACAAAAGCAAGGAGTCTGCTCTATCAGCATATTCTCTATTATTAAAATAATGCAGAGAGTTTTAATGTGGACAATAACAGTATTTTATTATTCTAAATTATTCTCACCTAACGCCTTTTTAAATCAATGCATTTTCAGTTTCAATTGTTTGATCTGAAAATATCCATATGAATATTAACATGCAATGTACTAGTTTACATATATAAATATTCAATTTTCTCAAATATTAAATTCTAGAAGAAATAAAAGTTATGTTAGTCTAAACAGTCAGCAAAAGATATATGTAACTACTTGAGTTTCCATTTTCAGCAGTTTATATAGCTTTTTGAAATTTATTCTCAGTTTTCTATTTATTAAGTGAGATAATTGAGGTTATTTTTAAAGAGGCTTTAAGCTTAAAATATATAATCATTTAATTATAATATCCTTGTAAGTTGCAGGAAGTTTGTACAATAAAACAAGCACAATCAATAATAGACGGTCAACATGTTTCATTGAATTGGATGAGAATGTCAATGCTAGAGATGAAATATAATTAAAAGCTGACCTTGTAGCTTACATTACCAGCAATAGAAGGTCCTGTTCAATTCCAAGCTTCCCATGAAAGAGACAGAGATCCTCTGTGTTGAAGCTATTTTAATCCTTTGGTACTGACAAGTGATAATGAAACACTCTGGAGGGCATCTTACCAAACTAAAGATGTGTATTTTCTTGAGTCCTGGAGGTAGAAATAAATTTTCCTACAGTGAATGAGAATAGTCCTATAAGAAATAGCCATAAAGAGGCCACTAAATTAGCTTGGAAGGCTGAATATTAGGAGTTAGGAAGACAAGAATCTATTCTCTGATGAAAAAGATAGAATGAGAGTTTACAACAATGCATACTTCTGTATTGGAAATTTTATTAAGTAATTTACAAGTTTTCTTTCTCCTGTGATTTTTTATTGAAAATAAATAGTGTTATGTAATGGTATGCTTGATTTATAAAAACACTTATTGATATATGATTGACATACAAAAACCTGGATTTATTTAATGTGTACAATTTGATGTTTGGAAATAAGTACGCAACCATCCATGCCATAAAATATCAATGCCTTCATTAACACAGTCTATGCCAGTGAACTGTTAAAAAACCTTTTGGATTTTAAAGAATTCATCATTTCCCAACCAGAGTACTTTACAGAAATTTGATATGTTCTCTTTTCCTAAGGTGTGAAACTGTAAACATTGTAAAAGTCAAGAAAGTGGTCACTTTGCCAGCATGAGTCCCAGAGTTACAAAAAGTGGAATAGATCACACAGCTAACCTTTGGAAATAAATATTTGTTATTATAAATTACTAGAATTTGGGAGTTATTTGAAATTATGACATAAGAAATCCTTACACATGTATTTGTCTGTAGTTGAGAAATATTAAAATGGTAAAATGGCACATTTTATTATTTAATGCAATGTGATAAGATTGTTAAAATATCTATCAGCTTAGAAAATCACCTTTTAGACTCATAGTTATTCACCAATGTCCATTTTCTCCTCTGGAATTCGTATTATTATTAAACTCTTCCTGCTTTGACATTGTATATTGGGTGAATATTTTGTCAAACAATCTGAGTTTTAAATTCTTAAGCCACTAGAATTTTTCAACATTATCTTGATTCAAAGGAAGTTGCTGGTCTTTCCCCAAATAGGTTAGAACTGGATGTAGTAGCTAAATATGACTTGAATTGAGGAAGGAAATAGGTGACATTTGTTCCCTAAGCAGTTTAAAGCAGAAAATTCTGACAATTTTTTGAAGATAATGTTTTCATAGGCAAATTACAGAAATGGAAGATTGGGGAGAAAGTCATGTGTATAGTAAGTAAAGAGTAGAAGGATATTGTTGGTAAGGGGCACACTTAAAGTTTTAAAACATAAGAATTAGCAAACAAATCAGGCAACATGTATTATTGTAATATGTATTTATTTAGCTCACAACAATGCAAGTTATTCTATAACTTAAAAGAAAAGTCTATGGGTGTCCTATTAAGGAATTTGGAGCCCGACCCCACAATATGTAGATCAGAGCCAACTTTTTCTTCTATCAGACACAGAGTCTCTGATTTGATATCAAGCTCTTTGATCCATTTTGAGTTAACTTTTGTGCATGGTGAGAGGAAGGAATTCAGTTTCATTTTCTTGCATATGGATTTCCAGTTTTCCCAGCACCATTTGTTGAAGATGCTATCCTTCCTCCATTGCATGCTTTTAGCACCTTTATCATATATAAGATAGTTGTAATTTTGTGGATTGGTCTCTGTGTCCTTTATTCTGTACCATTGGTCCACACGCCTGTTTTGGTAGCAGTACCATGCTGTTTTTGTTACTATTGCTCTGTAGTACAGTTTGAAGTCTGGTATCCCTATACCGCCTGATTCACCTTTCCTGCTTAGAATTGTTTTTGCTATTCTGGGTCTTTTATTTTCCATATGAATTTCATGATTGCTTTATCTATTTCTACAAGAAATGCCATTGGGATTTTGATTGGCATTGCATTAAACCTATAGAGAACTGCCGCAGTCTGGCCTGGCACAAATCATGAGCCACTCACAGCTTTGTAGATTCAAACAGCAATTCTTTATTCCCGATCTCACACCGGCCTTCTACAAACAGGTTCTGGGGAAATCCACGTTCTCTGCCCAAATCCACACCTCCACTGTGCTTCTGTCTCCCAAAAATACAGTCTGAATCCCATGAGAACTCAAGAGGAACTCAGGCAGCAGGATACGCCCTATTCCCAGCAGGAATAACCTTCCTAAACCGGGAACGCCCTAAACCCAGATCCGCCCTGGTCCTTGAGCGAGGTCACTGCAAAATGCCCTATTTCCATGAGTCCTTCCACTAAGCAACATGGGGTACGCTGGCAAGGAAATTGTCATACCTATTTGGCTAATGGCTCCCAGCAGAGAACTTTTGTTAATATTGCCATTTTCATGATGTTAGTTCTGCCTATCCATGAACAGGGTATATTTTTCCATCTTCTAGGATCTTCTTCTATTTCTCTCTTTAGGGTTCTGTAGTTTTCATTGTATAAGTCTTTCACCTCTTTTGTTAGGTTGATTCCCAAGTATTGTATATATATATTTTTTTGAGGATATTGCGAATGGAGTGGTTTTCCTCATTTCCATTTCAGAAGATTTGTCACTGATATACAGGAATGCCTTTGATTTATGCGTGTTTGATTTTATATCCTGCCACTTTGCTGAATTTATTTATTAGCTCTAGTAGTTTCTTTGTAGACCCTTTTGGGTCTGCTAGGTATAGAATCATGTCATCCACAAATAGTGATAATTTAAGTTCTTCTTTTCCTATTTTTATGCCTCAATAATTTCTTTCGCCTGTCTAATTGCTCTGGCCAGTGTTTCGAGAATTATGTTGAACAGAAGTGGTGAGAGAGGGCATCCCTGTCTTGTTCCAGATTTTATAGGGAATGCCTTCATTTTTTTTCCATTCCGAATAATGCTAGTCTGGGGCTTAGCATAGATAGCTTTTACAATATTGAGGTATCTTCCTGTTATCCCTAGTTTTTCTGGAGTTTTGAACATAAAGGGATGCTGTACTTTGTCGAATGCTTTTTCTGCATCTATCAAGATGATCATATGGTTCTTATGTTTAAGTCTATTGATGTGGTGAATAACATTTATTGATTTCCGTATATTGAACCAGCCTTGCATCTCAGGGATGAATCCTACTTGATCATGATGCACGATCTTTTTGATGTTTCTGTATCCAATTTGCCAGAATTTTATTGAGGATTTTTGCATCTATGTTTATTAGAGATATCAGTCTGGAGTTAATAACAAGAATCAACAAATGGGACTTACTCAAACTAAAAAGTTTTTTCTCAGCAAGAGAAACAATAAGAGAGGTAAATAGGGAGCCTACATCCTGGGAACAAATTTTTACTCCTCACACTTCAGATAGAGCCCTAATATCCAGAGTATACAAAGAACTCAAAAAATTAAACAATAAGAAAACAAATATCCCAATCAACAAATGAGCCAAGGACCTGAACAGACACTTCTCAAAGGAGGACATACAATCAATCAACAAGTACATGAAAAAATGCTCACCATCTCTAGCAGTCAGAGAAATGCAAATCAAAACCACCCTAAGATACCATCTCACTCCAGTAAGATTGGCAGCCATTATGAAGTCAAACAACAACAAGTGCTGGCAAGGATGTGGGGAAAAGCGTACACTTGTACATTGCTGGTGGGACTGCAAATTGTTGCGGCCAATTTGGAAATCAGTGTGGAGATTCCTGGGAAAGCTGGGAATGGAACCACCATTTGACCCAGCTATTCCCCTTCTCAGTCTATTCCCTAAAGACCTAAAAAGAGCATACTACAGGGATACTGTTACATCAATGTTCATAGCAGCACAACTTACAATAGCTAGACTGTGGAACCAACCTAGATGCCCTTCAATAGATGAATGGATAAAAAAATGTGGCATTTATACACAATGGAGTATTACTCTGCACTAAAAAATGACAAAATCATGGAATTTGCAGGGAAATGGATGGCATTAGAGCAGATTATGCTAAGTGAAGCTAGCCAATCCCTAAAAATCAAATGCCAAATGTCTTCTTTGATATAAGGAGAACAACTAAGAACAGAGCATGAGAAGGAGATTAACATTAAACAGGGATGAGAGGTGGGAGGGAAAGGGAGAGAGATGGGAAATTGAATGGAAATGGAAGGAGACCCTCATTGTTATACAAAATTACATATAAGAGGAAGTGAGGGGAAAGGGAAAAAACAAGGGGGAGAAATGAATTATAGTAGATATGGTAGAGAAAGAAGATGGGAGAGGAGGGGATGGGAGGGGGGATAGTATTGGATAGGAAAGGCAGCAGAACACATCAGACACTAGTATGGCAATATGTAAAACAGTGGATGTGTAACCGATGTGATTCTGTAATCTGTGTTTGGGGTAAAAATGGGAGTTCATAACCCACTTGAATCAAATGTATGAAATATAATATGTCAAGAACTATGTAATGTTTTGAACAACCAATAATAAAAATTAAAAAAACAAATAAATAAAGTTATAAAATGAAAAAAAAAAAGAAAAAAAAAAAGTCTAGAATTTGGCTGAATTTGTTCCTTCATTTTTCATGTTTACCTCAAATTTCAATTTCTAGTAGACTGAAGAAAGCAGAATATGCCCTGTGAGTTTAAGCTTTTCTTTCAATTACAGATGTCATCTTCAACCCATAAGTCTTAACTGAACAAAACAGCAAATAAGAGTGTTAATCTGGGTTTACAGAACTTTAGAGAAAGTCAGTTCCAGATTAATGGAAGTTAGAAAAAGTTGAACTATAGTGTAGTTTCAACTTGAGTTTTGGTTTTTACTACATTAATGCAGAGATCTGTGTGAAAACTGATAACTAATTCATATAAATGTTGTATACTAGGGATGTGGAAATTTATATTTTTAATGTTCTCTCTATTTTCTTGTGTTTCATGTTCTTAACTCTATGTTGGTCCCCTCACACATGTTGATACCACCTGGGTCTGTCCTCCACCTAGGGCAAATACACACTCCAAAAGTTCAAAGTGCACAAAGAAAAAAGATTGTCTAAAGCAAAGTATTTTTTTAACAAATCATATTGCCTCATGCATCAAAAGCCAGACTAGTGGAGATGTACAATAGTGATAGAAATAGCTGATGAGGAATATTAAAGATACATTTTATTTCTTTTTCTGTTGGAATTATTTTAAGTCATATGCCTCTGTTGCCTATTAGATTTATTTAATAAAAAATGTTTAGTTCAGGATTTCCAAACTTGTTTGACTCAAAGAATTACCTAGGGAATCCTTACTGAAATACAAATATCTAAAGCCATACTGTCACAACCAGAAAGACCAAGGGAAACACACACACACAAAAAAAAATCATTTTTTAGTCAAAGGCACTTCTACAACTAGAAAAAATGTTTTTCAAATTAATTTAACAATATATTTACATACTCTACATGTGCTAGGATGTTTATATAGGAATATATCTATACATAAATTGTGTCCAATATAAACATGTTAATTACCTATATTATACATAGGTCTAATTTATATCTTGAAAGCTTTGATTATTAATTATGGAATGATGAATCTTTATTCTTCTATTCAACTAAACTCATAATATACAGTGAGAAATCTGTTGGAGATACTACCATTTTTCAGATTCATGAGAATGAGGAAGACAAAATTATAATAAGGAAAGTATATTATTACCCTACATTATTACTATTTAAGGTAAGGAACTAGTAACTGCTACTTAGAATTTCAAGAGATATGCCCATACATCCAGAAGTTCTGAAATGAAGTGGAAGAAAATAATTCAGGAACAAAAGTCTAGGAAATTTGACATTATTAAGTATGTTAAGCATGTTGGAATTGTAATTTTCAAGTCCCACAACCTGCATGGTCCAACCCAAGAAACCTGAGAAGGCCGATGGGGAATTAAGAAAAACACACACACAGGTATAGAGAGAAAGCTTGTTTAGGTGGAACACTGAATTTTGATGGAGAAACAGTGAATGAAAAGCTGGCCCAGCAAGTTTATTAATATAGGTTCTCATAATCAAGAAGTTAAGTACTACAGAGGCATTGTTCTTTGCATAATAGAAAGTTACAGAGCTGGAAACGTCTTTTAGCTATTTTACTGTTGCATAGCTACAAGCTTCCTGTGGCACCCAGGAAGCCCATTGTTCAAAATTTCTATTAAGCAAGAAAGCTTAAGTTATCTTGCTTAGTTCAGAATGTTCTATCCCTGGGAGCTGGTGTCTGTGATCTTGGTCAAGAACTGAATGGTTCTGTGGCTAGCACAGAACATCCTTTTGAACAGGGCATCACCATGCAACTGGGCCATCTAATTTTTTTCCCTCTCACCTAGAGTATTCCCAGAGGGACATGGCCTCTGTTATAGGACAGTTTCAAAACCCATAATTCAGTCGCTAACCCCAATACTTAATAATGGAGTAAAGCATTTAAATGTTGAAAAAAATCTACAAAACTACAATTCTATATCCAGTGAACTCATACTTCAAAACAGAAAGTCAGAGAAAGAATAAATGAAGTTACACAAAATTTGCATTCTTTATTCTTAATTAATCTAGTAGGAAATTGTTTAAAGTTACAAAACCAAAAATGTATTGTAATATTAAAGTTCACTGGGGATGGAGTTATGCCCCAAGTGGCAGAGTGCTGACCTAGCACATTTGAGGAACTGGGATTCATCCTCAGCATCACATAAAAATAAAATAATAATATTGTATTAACTTAAAACCAAAAAATAAATATATTTTTTAAAAATATGAAAGCTAATACATAAGTTAAATATATAACAGTAATGAAGCTAGACTGGGAGAGGTTTTAGAATAGTCTGTAATAGTATACCAGCATAATGCATGTATAATTATAGTGTGATAAAATGTTATTTGAAGGTGGACTTAGATTAGTTGAAAGGTATATTAAAAATATAATCAAAATACTTAAAGTAGAAAAATAATTAATGTACTAAGAGATGAATTAATATAGGACCATTAAATGCTCAAAAAGTGAGATAAGGAAAACTGAGGGAAATAGGAAAAAGAAACAAAGGACAAAAACAACAAATAGTAATAGCTACAAATATGTCATGTAATAATTGAAGTATAACAATTACTATGTTTATTTATTTTTTATTTATATTTAATTATTTTAATGTGAATGATCTAAACATATGAACTACAAGAGTATTTTCAAGCCTGGCACAGTGATGCAAGCCTGTATTCCTAGAAACTTGGGAAGATAAGGAAGATGGCAAGTTCAAGGCCAGACTCAGCCACCTAGCAAGGCCCTAAGCAACTAAGTGGGACTGTCTCAAAATAAAAAAATAAAATAAAATAAAAAAGTACTGGCAATGTGGATCTGTGGTTAAGTACCCCTGCAGTAAAATTACTAGTACAATTTTTTAAACAAAGACTATTTTCAGAGTGGATTAAATAAAATAGACTTTTTGTTAAAAAAATCATTTTATCTCTAAAATCCCCAATGATATAAAAATAAGCACATAGATAATAATATGTTGTACTACTGCTAATTTTAAAAATACTAGAATAGCTATATTAATTTCATATAAAGATGACTTCAGAACAAATACAATAATTAATTATAAGGAGCAAAATTATATAATTATAAAGAGATCACATTAGTGGAAAAAAGAACACCTTGAATTGCACATAACCTAGAAGAGAGCATTAGAATACATTAGGCAAATACTAATAAAATACCAAGGTGAAAAAAACAAATGCATTACTACACTTGGAGAAATCAGCATCCCTTTTTCAATACTTGAAAAACAAAGCAGACAGAAAATATATCAGAATATAGTTGATCTGATTAATATTATCAAATACTGTGATCTGATTTATATTTACAAAGTACTCTTTTAAATATGAATAAAGTACTTATTTTTATAGGCTTGTAGGAAACATTCACCCAGGAAAGAAAATTACACCTCATGCATAAAACAGAACAAACTTTAAATCATAGGAATAATAATGTTCTCAGATTATATAGAAACTAGAAACCACAAACTGGTTCTTTGTGAAGATCTATAAATTGATAAATATTTACTTAGACTAATTAAAGACACAACACAGAAATTTCTAACATCAGAAATAAAGTAGAGATTATCACTACTGATCCCATTGATATTAAGAAGATAATGGAGCAATACAATGAATCTGAGAAAACAAATATGATAATTTATATGAAATAAAATACTTGAAGTGTTCAAACTATCATTACTTATACAGGAATAGATAAGTTGAACAAGTCTGCATTTCTTAATAAGTATGGATCAAAAAATTATAAGCTAAAAATATAAAACGCTTGGCCCAAAATATTTCATTAGTAAGTTTTTTTTTTTAACAAAAATTGCCTCAAGATCTTTTATTTGTGTGTTTGTTTGTTTATTTATTTAGTGTGGTGTTGGGAATTGAACTTAGTGCCTGTGCAAGTTAGGGAAGCACTGTACCACTGAGTCATGTTGCCAGTCCTCTCTGATAAATTCTATCAAAAATTTATGAAAGAAATATATCAATACTGAAAAATTTCTTGGAGAAAATAAAAACAAATAGAACACTTCCTAACTTATTTTTGAACTCTTAATTTTCTTAATGTTAAAATCAAATAAAACATTGCATCAAAAAAATTCTATATACCAGTATCTTTGCTGAATATAACTAATAGTTATTACACAATGAACAAGTGGAATCCAGGAAAATATAAAAATTAATAAATCAGAATCAATGGATCTTTTTCAAAAATTAAAGTTTATTTTACACCTACTAACCAATGAAATGCATTATATTAATAGACTATATGAGGAAAAATACAAAGATGATTATATCAAGAGATGCTAAAATTTTTTTGACAAAATTCATCCACCACTGATAAAAATGTTTTTAAAAACTAGGAATAGAAGTTAATAGCTAGCATTATACATTATGAAAAAAGATCAAATACTTTCCCTCTGATTATGATGAATAATGCCTAAATGACCTCCCTTACCATTCCAATTTACATCATATTTAAAGTCCTATCTAATATAATGAAAATACAGGAAATAATAAGTAAACATTTTTGGAAAAAGAAATAAAATATACTTTTTTCACAGATGATGTGATTGTCACATTACATTCTAGGTCATATGATATGAAGTGAGGATCCAAACGTCAAATGTTTTTCTAGTAATGGTTCTCTAGAGGAACAGAACCAACAGGAGGTATGATTATTAAAAAGGGGAGTTATTAGATTGGCTTCCACAACCCGAAGCTATATAGTCCACAATGGCCATCTTCAGGCTGGGGAACTAGAGGATCCAGTGGCTCCATAGTCCAAGATGTTGATGTCTCAAAATAAGAGGGATCAACAATAAGACTCCAGTCAAAAAATGAAGGCATCTGGAAACTCCCTGGAGAATCACTGACTGAATCCACTTTGGAATAGTAAAGGAAAGGTAGTCTGATTTCCTCAGACAATCTCAGCAGCATTCAAAAACCTGTTTAAGAAGAACCAAGCTTGCATCTGTTGTTGGTTTCTTGTTCTTCTAAAATTTATTCTATCTAAGCCTCCAAACTCTTCAACAGTGCTGCCCATGCTTTGGGAGAGTCTCCACTTCAGTTCAATATCCCACATACCAATCAATCCTAGACACATCCTTACTGACACACCCAGAAACCTCTTAATCTTAGGCATATCTTAATCCAATCAAGTTGAGGACTCAAAATGACCATTGCAACCATTAACTATTTGAATTTTAAAGTTAAAAATGAATATCATCAATAATGGCCGCTCAAATTAAATAATTATATATAAATCTAACAAAATAAATGCAGGGTCTAAATGTTTATTAAAAAATCTGTAAAATTCTAATGAAAAATGGCATAAACAACTGCAGAGATCTTCCATGTTCATGGATTGAAAGCCTCAATATCATGATGTATTTTTTTAAATATATACTCTATATATTTAATGCTATCAAAATTTCATTAAGATACTTTGTGGATATTGTCAAAAATATCTTGAAGTTCAAATGGAAACTTAAAAGACTCAGAGTGGTTAATATAGTACACAAGAAGAAGAATGAAGTCAAAGAGATATCAGTACATGACATTAAGACTTACTATAAAGCTGCAATAGTCAAGATAGTATGGCATTGTCAAAGAAGTGTAAGAAGCCCAGAAATAAACCTTAACAAATAGAACTAACTGATTTTGACAAAGAAATGTGTAAATTCAATGGAGAAGCTAGGTATTTATTTAATAAATTATTCTGAAATAATTGAAGATTCATGTATCCAAAGTACCCAGACACAGATCTTATGCTTTAAATAAAGTCATACTCAATTATAAGATAAAAACTCTAAAATTGTATGAAAAACACAGGATTAAGTTATGTTGAGATTGTTAAGGAGGATTTTGCACAATAGAAATAATCCATGAAAGAAAAATTAATTTATTTTATTAAAATTAAAATATTTTTTTCAAGTTACAACAGAGAGCCCAACCTACTGCCCTGGGTCCTCTGGGTACCCTCTGGCACCAGGCTAGTGGGTGACATGGGAGATCCAGGGACAAGCCTTGTCTTCTGCCCTGCAAAGATCCAGATCTCCTGCTGAGACTGTCCACTGGCTGGCCGAGGCTGTAATGGACCAGGGAGCCTCTCCCACTGCCTGGATGACTGGACGGTCATGGCAACCTTTTAGATCCTGACCCTGGACCCCGATCCTGGACCTTGTGGGCTTCTAGGTTTCCCGGAACAATCCTGACAGTTCCAGCCAAATCTTCCTCTGAGGATATGGTGCTTTTAAGTGGTGGTGGGCCTGGCTTAGTCAAAATCAGAGGTCATTAGGGGCTTGGAGGTCCCCAAAAGTTGAATGGATGCCCAAAATCTCTGCCATGACTTAGAAAGCAGAGGTGCACAGATTAGGGCCTTCCATTACTATTCCATACCAGTTCCATGAAATTGCACCTTGACCTGACAAGACAAACAAAGGCCTTAGCCATCCTGGAAGGTGAGTGAACCATCAGACAAGGACAGGTGAAATGGTGAGAAACCCACAGGAGGTTCGTGTCCCTTCTACCAAAAAGATAAATGGTAGAAGAACACACCATAGTTGACCCACTGGAAATGCCCACCACCCTTTGGGAAGACATACTGTTTGTAGAAAACCTGTGTATAATATTGCAAAAACTGCTCTCAACTTTCTCCCCAACTTTTTAAAACTAATGCTACATCTGGACATTCTAAATGTAAAGAGATTGCCAAGGTACAATAGAGTTAGAAAATAACAACATTCTGTAAATGACCATTTAAAAAGAATCAGAAATATCTCCTTTAAGTGACTTTGAAATAGAGATGTTAGATGACCTCTAGAACCAGCATTTGTCCACATTTTTTCAGTGGGTTAGAGGACCTGGAATAGATTGACTCTGAGAAGGAAGTCCTATGCCAGACTAGTAATATGTCAAATATATTTTTCATATTATAACCATTGTTTTGTGTGAACATTTTATTATATATATATATATATATATATATATATATATATATATATATATAGAGAGAGAGAGAGAGAGAGAGAGAGAGAGAGAGTTTATATAGAGTTTATATAGAGCTTATTCAGATGCCTGCTATCCTGGGGTTTAACAAATATGGGTGCACTCAATAGCCTTGAGGCATCAGATTTCCAGAGACTACAGTAGACTTTTTGCAAGCAAATAAGCTCCAATTAGCCCATTCCTGCTGGCCTTTGCATTTTGTTTACCTTAAAGAACTTTCTATCACAATAATTCCCTTTGTTGTATTTCCCTATAAAATAAAGTTCATGGCAATTTCTCTTTGTTAGGGTCAGACTCATTAGTTCTAATCCACCCACCAGGACCCTGATTTTGAAGCTATTTTTTTGTGTCTTTTGTATTTCTTTTTTGGTGTGTGGGGGAATGAGTGTTTGGGAGAGTCGAGGCGTTTGTAGTGGGGATTGAACTCTGGGGAACTTGATCACTGAGCCACATCACTGAGAAATATCTAGACTTTCTAGATGTTCTAAAGTGCCTGATATATGTTTTAAGTAGATGTGGCAAAATATAACACCTTTTGTTAATTTCCTTTTATTAAAATTTTTGTAAAATGTTTTTGGGGGTTTGTTGCTGGGTCCTGCACAGCAAAGGATCAGTAAACTGAACAGAGATGTGAACTGGCTGAGAAATTATAAGTCTAAAGAACTATTTAGAAATAAAGACAAAAAGCCAGGCAGATTGACAAATACCTGTAATCCTGGTGGTTTGGAAGGCTGAGGCAGAAAAACTGTGAGTTCACAGCCAGCCTTAGTAATAGTGAGGCACTAAGTAATTCAGTGAGACTCTTTTTAAATAAAATACAAAATAGGCCTGGGGATGTGGCTCAGTGGTCGAGTGCTCCTGAGTTTAATCTCTGCTACGCCCACCCCCAAAAAAGACAAAAGACACAAAAAATAGTTTTAAAATTAGGGGCCTGGTGGGTGGATTAGATCTAATGGGTCTGACCCTAACAAAGAGAAATTGCAATGAACTTTATTTTATAGGAAACACATCAAAGGAATTTATTGTGATAGAAAGTTCTTTAAGGTAATCAAAAGGCAAAAGCCAGCAGAAATGAGCTAATTGAAGCTTATCTGCTTGCACAAAATCTTCTCTAGGCTCTGAAAAGCTGACGCCTCAAGGCTATTGAGTGATTGAATATTTTTTACACCCCAGGTTAGCAGGCATCTAAATTCAAAGCTATGAAAGTCTTAAATTCCACGCCAGGCATGGAATTAGCCCCATTAACAGTGTCGACCTGCAAATGGGTGTGACTTTCAGAACCATCACATACAAAGATCCCTAGATGTGACAGTCAAGGTGTTCAAAGCTATGAAGTTCAAAGCAATGATTCTGCTGTGGGATAGAGGACCTGGAATAGATTGCCACTGCTGACCAGGGAGCAATAGCCAAACCCCTTATTGAGTAGTACATATTGTGTGCTGGTTCCATTGTGCTTACAATGAGGCAAGAGTAACCATTGTTCCTTATGTCTGGGGGTTTTTTTGTACTTTGCTGTGTACATAGTGTATATAAAGGACAAATGAGTCCTAATCTACATCGAGTTTTTCTAGATGTTACAGAAGTTACCAATGTATGACAAAAGTAAAAATAGTAAACCAATTTTGTATGGTTTGTGTTAAAATTAATAGGAAGGATTGTCTTCTGAAAATTTGAGTATTTTAGCCCACTGGGTCAGTGAAGGGCAAGTATGCTCATATTTTCAAACTAGAACTACAGTTTTATGTGTGCAGTTTATTTAAGACTGTCAAGTACATATGAACAAATTGAGTCCTTACTTGAAACATGTGGTCTCTTTCTAGATGTTTAGAAATGCACAATGTATGTTAAATGTAGAGGTAGTAAAATATCACTTTGTAAATATCTTTTTGATAAAATTCATGGAAAATGTGTTTTGCTGATGGAACTGTTATACCACCTCTGGTAGCAGTATAGTACTATCTTTACTTGTTCAGTGATATGGAGAGGTGATAGGGAAGTGATTGCAAACAGTAATATTAGTGTGTTCATTGGGCATTTTAAGGCATCAGTCTTTTGTATGCTTCGTGCATTTTGTTTTGCTGTGTATATAATGTATATAGTGAACAAATGAGTACCAATTTTGCAACATCTAGTCTCTAAATGTTATAGAGGTTGCAGGTGTATGACCAAGTGGTAAGTAAAATTAGCACATTTTGTTTTGAAATTCATAGAAAAGCTTTTCCTCTGTAAGTTACTTCTGAATTTGAATTTGTTCAACCATCTCTAAACATTACATATGCCTATACTGTCCACTGGACTGAAAGTAGAGAGAAAGAAGTGAGGAGGGAAGGTCCAAATACAAAATGGTCATATTAGAAGATATCTCAGATTATAACCATTTCTTTATGTGCAATTGTATTTACCAGTTCAGGGTGCATAGTAGACAGGTAATTGAGTGGAATAACTAGTCTTTCTATATTTTTAAATCACTTGTGATATTTAAAAGTAGAAGTAGTAAAATAAAACTTTTTGTTAATAGTTTTTAAAAATGGATGGGAAATATTGTGTTTGGAATTGATAAACATCTGAACAGAGTATCTTCTGTAGTTGTTCATTGGGTTGAGGGAAGTGGGAGTTAAGAAGTTGCCAAAGGTGTTTTGTTACAGTGTATTAGAAAATTTTAGCTTACCCATTGCCCTTTAATATGCATTTATTTAATTTTGCTGTACTTTATATATAGTGTATATACCAGACAAAGGAGTCCTAATTTTATAATATCTAGTGTATAGATATTAAAGATGTTCCTAATGTATGAAAAAAGTAGTATTAGTAAACTAACACATTGTGTACACTTTGTGTTAAAATTCATAGAAAGGCAATCTTGTGGAAAGGACTTTTGAAAGGGAAATTGTAACATCCCATCTCAGTGACACATACACCTATATCATATGTAACATAGAACAGAAGAAAATAGAAGACATGAATTCTAAAACATAATGGTCCTACTTAGAAGACAGTTCTGTACATTACCATTGTTACATGTATGTAGGTTATTCAACACTTCTATGTACCTAGCAGACATATTTAAGTCCTTATTTGAAATATCTAGTTTTTCTAGATGTTTAGAAGTGCATAAAATATGTTAAAAATAGAGGTAGTAAATAAAACATTTTGTAGATACCTTTTAGTTTAAATTCATTATGTAATAACTGTCTTTTAGAAGTGAAATTATCACAACACTTTTCTGAACAATAGCATAATGAAATTTAAACACTATCTCTCTCACCCTGCACAATACTCAACTCAATGTAGAACAAAGACAAGACCTAGGCATTAAATGACAAACCCTGTACCTACTAAAAAAAAAGGAGGCCCAACACTCCATGATGTTGGCTTAGGAAACAACTTTCTCAATAAGATTTTTAAACCACAAGAAGTAAAATCAAAGATCAATAAATAGAATGGTATCAAACTAAAAGTTTTCTTCACAGCAAAGAAAACAGTGAGAACATCAAGTAAGAGTTCTGCAGATTGGGAGAAAATCATTGCCACCTGCTCTTCAGCTACAGCATTGATCTCTAAGATATATAAAGAACAAAAAGGGCTGGGATTGTAGCTCAGGGGTAGAGTGTGATCACCTAGTATGTGTGACATACTGGGTTCAATTCTCAGCACCACATATAAATACATTAATTAATTAATTAATTAATTAATTAATATTCATCAGCAACTAAAAATAAATTTTTTTAAAAAAAGAACACAAAAAGCTTAACACCAAAAAAAAAGCCCAATCAATAAATGGGCAAAGGGACTGAACAGAAAGTCCACAGAGAAGAAGATAAATATATGAAAAACTTGTCAACAACTTTAGCAATTAAAAAATGCAAATTAAAACTATACTGAGATTTCATCTCATTCCAGTCTGAATGGCAACAATTAAGAATCCAAGCAACAATAAATGTTGATGAGTATGTGAGGAACAGGGTATACTCATACAATACTGGTGGGACTGCAAATTGGTGCAAACACTCTGGAAGAAAGTGTGGAGATTACACAGAAAATTTGGAATGGAACTAGCATTTGACCTAGTTATCCCCCTCCTCGGTATATACCCAAAGGACTTAAATTCAGCATAATACAGTGACACAGCCACATCAATGTTTATGGCAGCTCAATTCACAATAATTAAGGTGTGGAACCAATGTAGGTGCCCTTCAAGAGATGATTAGATAATGAAAATGAGGTATATATAAACAATGGGATATTGCTCAGCCATGAAAAAGAATGATTTTATGAAATTTGCCAATAAATGGTTGGATCTGGAGACTATGCTACTAGCAAAATAAACCTATCCCAAAAAATCTAAGGTTAAGAGTTCTCTCTGTAATTCAGATGCTTCCACACAACAAGCGGGTAAAAAGAAGAAGAGAAGTTCAGTAGATTGGACAATGATAATGAAGGGAATGAAGAGCATACAGGAATAGGAAAAATAGTAGAATGAATCTGACGTAACTTTTCTATGTATATATATGAATACAACAAAATGAATCTGCACATCATGTACAACCACAAGACTGGGATCATAATGAGAATAAGATGTATTCCATGTTTGTATAAACATGTCAAAATATATTCTATTGTCATTTATAACTAAGAAGAACAAGTAAAAATATAAACATATATATGTATATACATATATATATGTATATACATATATATATAATACATTTTTAAGAGAATTAAACATAAGCCACAAACAGGGGAAAGTATCTTTAAATTACAGTCGCACAAAGGATTTGTATTTAAAATAAAAATGAACTCTTAAAGAAGGCTGATAAGAAAACAACTGAACTAATGAAGGGAAAAGTTTATAATAGATAACTCACCAAAATACATGTATGGATGGCAATAAAATATATTTTAAAAATGCTCAATGCAGCTAGGTGCAGCGGTGCAAACCTGTAATCCCAGTGGTTCAGGAGACTGAGGTATTAGGATTACTAGTTCAAAGTCAACCTCAGCAATAGTAATGTGCTAAGCAACTCAGTGGAATTGTCTCATTAAATTAAAAAAAAAAAATAGGGCTGTGGATTTGGCTCAGTGGTTGAGTGCCCCTGAGTTCAATCCCTGGTACAAAAAAAATGTTCAATGCCATTTGTCATCAGTGAACTGCAAATTAAAACAACAATGAGATGCTGTTACATACTTATATTTATTATAATGGCTAATTTCTTAAAAGCATACTTCCAATATAACAAGAGAAATTTTCATTCATTACTAGTAAGAATGCACAATTAACATACTTCAAAAATATATTTGACAGTTATTTAGAAGGCTGAACATTTTCTTATCACACAATATCAACCTTAGGTTTTACCCCATTGATTTTTGTACTTATGTCCATGAAAAATCTTGAAAAAAAATTATAGCAATTTTTTTTCATAATTGTCAAAAATTTGAAGTGATGAAAATATTATTCAAGCAATGAATGCACAACAAATTAAGACATATATATATACAGTGGGGTACTATTAATTAAAAAACAAAAGGGCTTGCCTATATAGACACACAAAACAATGAGTGAATATTAATTACATATTACTAATGGCAGTAGTCAATTTAAAAAGCTTCAAATGTATCATTCCATTTATGTTACATTCTTCCAAGTAAAAACAAATAGGAACACAAAAAAGGTCAGTTGTTTGTGGAAAGAGGAAGATTGAATAGGTGAATCATAGGGGATTTATACATGAGTGAAATTTCTTCATGGTACTGTAATGTTGGATAAGTGAAATTTACATAATAAACAATACACATTAGTTGAAACAAATATTTTTGCAGTGCTGGCTTTATGTATGCACTCTATCACTAAGCTACACCACTAGCTTCAGTGCAAACACATTTTAAAAGTAATTCATGGGTCATGGAATCCCTGGATGAGATATGGAGAGTAATCAAAATGTATTTGCATGGCAACGTATGATAAAACCTTCCTGAAGGGAGTGGGTGATAGAAGTTCCTTCCCCAAGTAACTTTGAAAATAAGTGGAATGTCTAAGCTATCTCGCAGATGCATATAGTTTAACAATTCTGAAAACCCTATTACGTATACTGGAATTGAAAATTGAAGTAAATGGATGGCAAATCATGGGACCTGGATTCTCACCATTGAAGACAGAGGTTATAGATAATCAGGGGAAAAGACTAGAGTAATATATGAGATAATGGTTTATAGTTGGAGACATCACCTATGAATACATGGTTTCTTTTAATATGAGCACATTGTTATAGTAGATATCCTGTGTATGCAATAAATATGTAAATATTTATTGATATGTGTATATACATGGTTTAGTGTACACCAGAATACACACTTAAATTTTCTTGCTATGTCCACTGAAATGACACAGAAGTAACAACACCCAGGAACAATAAACCTATGTTATGCCTGAATATTGACTTCTAATAACATTCTATAATAAAAAGGAAATAGCAATAAAGAAAAACTAGATTTAATCAACTAACTAAATAAAAAGATACTGGAGTATAAACTAAAGCATAAAGTAGATTTTATTCATGAATCCATCTCTTTTGTGGTTTAAATATGAGGTGTCCCTCAAAATCTCAGAAGATGTATTGATCAGAGGTGAAATTATTATTTTACAAAAACTGTAACTTCATGGGTATATTAACCAATTTGATAGATTAATGAATTGAAAGTACTACTGTACTGGGTGGTAACTGTAGTCAAGTAGAATATGACTAGAGGGAGCAGATTGCTGGGGGCTAGTCTTTGGGATTTTATTTTGCTTCTGGTGTCTCAAGTTTTCTCTGTTTCCCAGCTGTCATGAAATAAGCATCTTTCCTCTACAATGACTTTTCCGTATGGTGTTCTAACTCACCTTGGAACTAGGGCAATGGAGATGGTTGACCATGGACTGAATCTCTAAAATTGTGAGCCCCAAATAAACTTATTCTCTTAGTTATTTTTATCCGATATTTTGGTCACAGTGATGAAAATCTAACACAATGTCCACACATATAAACAAAACTATCTGCAGTATAGTAGAGATAAACCTTCTGTAAAGTATTTAAAATGATGTATATAGATACTACACCTTAAAGAAGATATAACTAAATTCCTCACTCATTATGTATTAACTGTGCATAACAACTTTCTTCCATAAACTAGATAGTGGAAAAGGATTTACAGTGAAGAATCTGTAAGTTTGTTTACAGTGGAGAATCTTCCCTAAAACTATCTCAGTGACAAAAATTAGGATTAAAAGTGATGCCATTTAATACATTTAATGTAATGTGATAGGAATGGCACTTTACCTCTATTATTTTCCTCGTTGAATCCCATGCACTCCAAATAGTAAATAAATAAATAAATAAATAAATAAATAAATAAATAAAAGAAAGAAAGAAAAAACACCAGAAAAATTTCAGTATTCAGATTCTCTACAAAATACTTGGATAATACTCCTCAACTCCATACATGTATAGTATGTCAAAATACACTTTATTGACATGTATGTACTAAAAGAATAAATAAAAAAGAAACTCATAAAAAGTAAGGTTTGATAAGCCTCCAGAAAAAATATAAGACTAAAATAAATGAGAACCACATATAATATATTAACCTTATAAGAATATGGTTGCACTTATTCAGGATGTTATAACATATTATAGACTAATTGGTCTATGAACAACATACATCAACTTCTCAAAGTTAGTAGGACTAGAAAGTCCAAGATCAAAATGCCATCCAATTTGTGGTATGATAAAATTTCTCTTCCTGATTTATTGATGGTGACTTATTGATAAATCCTCACATTCTGGAAGTGACAAACAATCTCCCTTGGGTCTATTTTATAATGGCATTATTCCCATACATAAAGGATTGAGTCTTATGACCTAATAAACTCCCACAAAAATATAACACTTATATCATCACATTTGTGTTTATATTACAACACTTAATTTGTAGGGATTCAAATATTCAGAGCACATTAGGATGCTGGGAAAAAAATGTACGTTAAGTAAAAACTAAGGAAATCTGGGTAAAGTGTAGACTTTGGCTAAAGCATGCATGCGCGCACACACACACACACACACACACACACACACACATACACATTTTCTTCACTACTATCTTGAAGTCAATCACAAACCCATCTCTGTTGAGAGCTGTATTTGCATTTAAGTTTCCCCAACAATTCCATGGGTATTTTTTTTAAGAGAGAGAGAGAGAGAAAGAGAGAGAGAGAGAGAGAGAGAGAGAGAGAGAGAGAGAGAGAGAGAGAGAGAGAGAGAATTTTTTAATATTTATTTTTTAGGTTTTTTTTTTGGCAGACACAACATCTTTGTTTGTATGTGGTGCTGAGGATTGAACTCTGGCCACACGCATGCCAGGCGAGCATGCTACTGCTTGAGCCACATCCCCAGCCCTCCATGGGTATTTTTTTTAAACCTTTATTATGTTAGCTCCTACCCTAGTATCACCTACTTAAGTAATAACCTAATATGCTAATTTGTTAGCATAAACAGAGGTTTCATTAGGAAATATAAAATATTTGAATTCTGTTATATTCAGATTCTGGGGAGCATAGAAGGCACATTTCAGCTATCTGATTTGAATATGTAATTAATAGATTTTTGAACTTATTACCCAAAAGGAATGAATATTTATGACCACACACTGTTGAATATTGCAGGTATTGAATTTTTACATACCTTCTTTACATTCAATTCAATAAGACTCTCTCCATCCCACCCAGGTATTCATTTTTTAAAAAGATTAGGTGGCTTTAGCCTACCTTAATTACTTCTTTTTAAGGAAAAGCAGGAAATCTCTCCTGATGGAACTAGTTTTCATGATCCTTAGGAGGCAATGGTAGGAGACTGAAATCTAATATGTGTCAGGGATTATTTTACTAAAGCATTATATTATGTGGTTTCAGGAACTCAGAAGCTGTATTCAACACCAAATCTCATTGTAAGTATTAGAACCCCCATGGCAAAGTGCCAAAAAATGATCATCGACCCCCTAGGTATACAGAGAAGTTGACAGGCAATAAAATGAATAGAATTAATGTTCTTTTCTCCTCATGCAGAGAAACTGATTGACCCCAGTGCAGTAGTTATTTTGAAAGATGTAATGCTTGACTAGTGATTATTTTCAAGCACCAACTATTCTCCTCTTCTCATTATCACATATTTGGCTCAAGACTTTATATGTGTTGTTGTTGTTGTTGTTTTTAAGCATTCAAATATAGAGCTGCATCATTTATTAGATTAGGTATGCTAGTTGCCAACTTCATTCAACTAAACTGGAAAAAAAATTGGAAACAATTTGAAGTTGCATCTATTTTATTGTAAAGAGATTGGAAATGCAGTCTTTAAAATGATCAGGTTATGTTTAAGTTCCTACTAGGAGAAAATCTGCATGCTACTGCTGTAATCCTGTCTTTAGGATAGAGAACTTCACCAAAACTTGTAGTCCCTGGCACATAGTAAAGAGTTAATGATTAGATATATTACTATAATTTTCATTTTACTCCTGAGAAAACATGGTATAGGAAGTTCAAATAAATATTCCCATATTACAAAGCTGATTTCATGGACTTCAAATTTTGCTGAAATGTATTTTCCCCAAATCACAAATCTGTTCTCTGCTTCAAACACATGTATCATAGTATAAATATGAAATTCCTTTTTATTATATATGCTGTGCTCAAAGATTTTTTTATTGCACCTGAACTTCAAGTCATTCAGAGCTCTTAATACTGAGCAAGTCAGAGTCCTTCCTTACTCCTCTATACTTACTACTGATAACTCCCTTGACTACAATGGGAAAACTTCCAACTTTTAAAACTCTGCTCAAGTTAACTCCCTTTGGAGCATTTTCTGACACCATGTACACTCTGTCAAAAAACCATATTGTTTTCTTTCCTCTACCTTTTTTTAATAGGGATTTCTTTTTATTCTATTGATTCAATGCATAGTAATGAGATTTATTATGTTATGTTCATGCCTGCACAACTCAAAATTTGGCCTGCTTCATTCCCTCCTATGCCTCTTTTTTTCCTCTCTTTCCTCCCCAGATCCCCTTCCTCTAGTCTACTGGTCTCCCTTCAATTTTTATGAGGTCCCTTTTCTTTCCCATTTTCTCTCTAGCTTCTAAATAAGAAAGAAAAAAACAACAGAGGATTCTTGACTTTCGGAGACCAGTGAATATCGCTTAGCATAATTTTCTCCATCTTCACACATTTTCCTGAAAATGACATTTCATTATTCTTTATGGCTGAACAAAATTCTTTTGTGTATTTTTAATATTTTTAGGTGTTGATGCACCTTTATTTTTATTCATTTGTTTATATGCAGTGCTGACAATCGAACCCAATACCTTACACCTGAGAGATAAGCGCTCTACCACTGAGTCAAACTCCAGACTTCTATTGTGAATTTATATTACATTTCTTTATCCAGTCATCTATTGAGGGACACCTAAATTGGTTCCACAATTTTTCTATTGTAAATTATAGTCCTATAAGCATGAGTATGCAGGTATCCCTATAGTATGCTTACGTTAATTTTGGGGGGTATATACTAAGGCATGCTATAGCTGTGCTTTGTACCTATGAGCATTGTGAGCTTGTTTTTATATGTCTGTTTCCATGCCAGACTGTGACAATTCAGGATGTCAATTTGTTTTATAAGCCTTTGTGCACACAGCATATACCACAATTTTAATAGAAAATGGACACTTAATGAATGAATCAATAGAGTATAATTAACTGGAAACCTGAATATAATTGAAGACTATGGGAGATGTATTTGGGCAAGAATCATATTTTAAACTGTGTTAGGTAAATATTATGTAGTTATAAATTTAGTAATCTTTAATTAAAATGATTATATGAATTTTTAAAGATTTTACCAAGTCTATGACAATTTCCTTTAGCTGCAATGAATTAAGCAACTTTTCATCATTACCTCCAAAAAGAAGTGGAAAAAGAAATAAGTAATTATCCTGGCAGCTGGATTTTTTTTATAATCTATTATGATATTTCACTGTGAATAAATAGCCCTATCATCTGAATTTTGAATGTACATAATTGTTTTTACTTTTAGATAAGTTCATCACTATCATTTAAAATTGGATCCTTCTCTCTAAATATAAATATGTGTAAGACTTTTATCTTGTTGAAAAATATTGTCAGTTTATGATTAAAATTTATTAATTTAGACATTCTTTTTTATTTATTCTAATTAGTTTACATTATAGCAGAATGCATTTTGATTTGTTGTACACAAATGGAGCACAATTTTTCATTTCTCTGGTTATACACAATGTAGAGTCACACCACATGTGCAGTCATACATGCACCTAGGGTAATAAAGTTCATCTCATTCCATCATTGTTCCTGTCCCTATGCACCCTCCCCTTCCTTCCCTCCCCTTTAACCAATTAAAGTTCCTCCATTCTCCCCATACTAACCTCCATTAGGGATCTGCATCCATTTATCAGAGAAAACATCTGGCCTTTGTTTTTTAGGGATGGCTTACTTCACTTAGCATGACATTCTCCAACTCAATCCATTTTCCTCAAATGCCATGATTTTATTCACTTTTAAAGGAGAGTAATATTCCATTGTGTATATGTACCACAGTTTCTTTATCCATTTATCTCTTGAAGGGCATCTAGGTTTGTTCCATAATTTAGCTAATGGGAATTGAGCTGCTATAAATATTGATGTAGCTATGTCATTGTAGTATGCTGATTTTAAGTCCTTTGAATATAGACCAAGAAGTGAGATATGTGGGTCGAATGGTCGTTCCATTCCAGTTTTCTAAGGAATCTCCATACAGTTTTACATAGTGGTTGCACCAATTGGCAGTGCCATCAGCAATGTATGAGTTTATATTTTTTTCCACATCCTCACTAACACTTATAATTGCTTATATTTTTGATAACTGCTATTCTGAGTGAGTGAGATTAAATCTTAAAGTACTTCTGATTTTCATTTCCATAATTACTAGAGAAGTTGAATATTTTTTTCATATATTTGTTGAATACTTGTATATCTTCTTCTGAGAAGTGTATTTTCAGTTCCTTAGCCCATTTATTGATTAGGTTATTTAGTATTTTGATGTTGAGTTTTTGAGTTCTTTATATATCCTGGACATTAGTGCTCTATCTGATGTGCATGTAGTAAAGATTTTCTCCCACTCTGTGTGCATTCTTTTCATGTTATTGATTTTTTCCTTTGCTGGGAAGAAGATTTTTAGTTTGAATGTATTTTATTTATTAATTTCTAATTTTATTTCTTGTGCTTTAGATATCTGGTTAATGAAGTCAGGACATAATCTGACACAATGAAGATTTGTGCCTACTATTTATTCTATTAGGTGAAGGGTATCTGGTCTAATTCCTCGGTCCTGAATCCACATTGAGCTAAACTTTGTGCATGGTGAAAAATAGTTGTTTTATTTCACTTTTCTGTATATGGATTTTCAATTTTCCCAGCACCATTTGTTGAAGAGGCTTTTTGAAAATGTATGTTTTCAGTGGATTTTTCTAGTATGAGATAACTATATATTTATGTGGGTTTGTCTCTGTGTCTTCTATTCTCTACCATTGGTCTACATGTCTATTTTGGTGCCAAACCATTCCATTTTTGTTACTATAGCTCTGTAGTATAGAGTCTGGTATTTTGATACCTCCTGCTTTACACTTCTTGCTAAGAATTGCTTTGGCTATTCTGGGTGTCTCTTTTTTTCAAATGAATTTCATGATTGTTTTTTCTATTCTTATGAGGAATGTTGTTGGTATTTTAATTGGAATTGCAATAAAACTCTATAACACTTTTGGTAGTATGGCTATTTTGACAATATTAATTCTTCCTATCCAAGACCATGGGAGATCTTTCCATCTTTTAAGGTCTTCTTCAATGTCTTTCTTTAGTGTTCTGTATATTTTACTGTATAGGCCTTTCAACTCTTTTGTTAATTTGATTCCCAAGTATTTTATTTTTATGAGGCTCTTGTGATTTGGTTAGTTTTTCTAATTTCTCTTTCTGAGGGTTCATCCCTGATTTATAGAAATGCATTTGATTTATGGGTGTTGGTTTTATATTCTGCTACTTTACTGAATCCAACTTTTTAAAAATATTTTTTAGTTGTCAATGGATGGATGTTTATTTATTTATTTATTTATTTATTTATTTATTTATGATGCTGGGGATCAAAAATATTCTGGTGGAATATTTTTGATCCCCTAAGTATAGAATTACATTGTTGGAAAATAGTGATAGTTTGAGTTCTTTTCCTATTCATGTCCCTTTAATTTCTTTCATCTGTCTAATTGCTCTTCATAGAGTTTCATGGAATATGTTGAATAGAAGTGGTGAGAGAGACCATTCCTGATATGTTCCAGTTCTTACAGGGAATACTTCCAATTTTTCTCGTTTTAGAATAATGTTGGCCTTGGGCTTAGCATAGATAGCTTTTACAATATTGAGGTATGTTCCAGCTATCTCTAGTGTTCTGAACATGAAAGGGTGTTGTACTTTATTAAATATTTTTTTTCTACATCTATTGAGATGATCATATGATTTTTATGTTTAAGTCTATTAATGTTATGAATTATGCTTATTGATTTTTATAGTTGAACAAATCTTACATCCCTGGTATGAATCCCACTTGATCATGGTGAACTGTCTTTTTAATATGTTCTTTCATGCAATTTGCCAGGATTTTATTGAGAATTTTTGCATGTATGTTCATCAGGGATATTGGTCTAACTTTTTCTTTTCTTGATGTATCTTTGTCTGCCTTACGTATCAAGGTAATTCTAGACTTGCAGAATGAGCTTGAAGGGTTCCCTCCTTTTCTATTTCATGAAATATTTTGAGGAGTATTGGTATTAATTCTTCTTTTAGGTCTTATAGAACTCAGCTGAGAATCTGTCTGGTCCCGAGCTTTTCTTGGTTGGTAGGCTTTTGATAATGTCTTCTATTTCATTGTTGAAGTTGATCTGTTTAAATTGTGTATGTCATCCCAGTTCAGTTTGAGCAACTCATATTTCTCTAGAACTTTTTTAGTCTTCTATGTTTTCTATTTTATTGGAATATAAATTTTCAAAATAGTTTCTAATTATCTTCTGTATTTCAGTGATATCTGTCATGATATTTCCTTTTTTATCATAAACTTTAGTAATTTGTTCTGTCTCCTTATTTTCACTTGGGAGGCTAAGGGTTTATCAATTTTTATTAATTTTTTCACAGAACTAACTTTTTGTTTTGTCAATTTTTATTGCTTCTTTTATTTCAATTTCATGATTTCAACCCTAATTTTAATTATTTTCTGTGTTTTACTACATTTGGTGTTAATTTCTTCTTTTCCCAGGGCTTTAGATGTAATGTCAGGTCAATTATTTGTTGACTGCTTCATCTTTTAATGAAGGAGCTCAATACAATGAACTTTTCTCTTTTCACTGCCTCCATAGTGTCCCAGAGATTTTGATATGTCATATCAGAATTCTCTTTTTTTCTAAGAAAATTTTTATCTCCTCCCTGATTCTTCTGCTATCCATGTGTCATTCAATAGTGTATTATTTATTCTCCAGATGTTGAAGTAACTCCTATTTTTTATTGTACCATTGATTTCTCATTTTCTTCCATTACAGTCTAATAGAGTGAAAGATACTATCTCTATTTTTCTGTATTTGCTAAGAATTGTTTTGTGGAATAACATACAATCTACTTTAGAGAAGAATTCATGTGCTGCTGAAAAAAAGGTATATTTGCTCTTTGATGGATGACATATTCTATATATGTCTGTTAAGTCTAAATTATTGATTGTATTATTGAGTTGTGTAATTTCCTTATTCAATTCTGGTTTGGAAGATCTATCCAGTGGTGGGAGAGTTGTGTCAAAGTCACCCAGTATTATTGAGTTGGGGTCTATTTGATTCTTGAAATTGAGAAGAGTTTGTTTGATGTATGTACCTGCTCCATTGTTTGGGGTGCAAATATTTACAATTGTTATAACTTGTTCATGTATGATTCCCTTAAGCAGTATGAAATTTTCTTTTTTTATCTCTTCTGACTAACATTGGTTTGAAGTCCACGTTATGAGTATTGAAACCCCTGCCTCTTTACATGGTCTATGTGAGTAGTATGTTTTCTTTTCCATCTTTTCACTTTCATTCTGTGGATATCTTTTTTCAATAAAATGAGTCTCTTGAAGACTGCCCATTGTTGGCTATTTTTTAATCCAATCTCACAGTCTATGTTTATTGATTGATGAGTTTAGGCCATTAACATTCAGGGTATTATTGAAAATATGGTTTGTATTCCCAGACATTTTGGGTTGTTTTGGTTTTTTACTTGATTTGGTTTTCCTTTTGATTTTTATTTCCTTTAGTGAAGTTCCTCCCTTTGCTGATTTTTATTGTTTTTCATTTCCTCCTCATGCATTGTATTGCTGAGAATGAGTTTTCTCACTGTAAATTCTTCGCTTATCATGGAATGATTTTATTTCATCATTGAATCTGAAGCTTAATTTTGCTGGATATAAGATTACTGGCTGACATCCATTTTATTTCAGAGCTTGGTATATATTGTTCTAGGATCTGCTATCTTTGTGGGTCTGGAATGAGAAATCTGCCAAGATCCAAATTGGTTTCTCCCTTTATGTAACATGCAATGTTTCTCTTGCAACTTTTAAAATTCTATCCTCATTCTATATGCTAGGCATTTTCATTATACTGTGCCTTGGTTTTTATCTCTTGTCATTTTGTACATTTGGTGTCTTATAAAACTCTTGTATTTGATTTTCCATTTCATTCTTTATGTTTGGGAAACTTTCTGATATTATTTCATTGAAGAGATGTGCATTCCTTTAGGTATCTCTGTGCCTTCTTCTATCCAGATAAATCTTAGATTTGGTCTTTTGATGTTATCCTATAATTCTTGGAGGTTATTTTCATGGTTTCTTACCATCTTCACTGTGTGGTCAACTTTATTTTCAAGAGTCTATATTTTGTCTTCATTGCTTGAGGTTCTGTCTTCCAAGTGATTGAGCCTGTTGGTAATGCTTTATATTGATTTTTTTATTTGGCTTATTGTTTTCTTTATTTCAAAGATTTCTGTTCAGTTTTTTTTTTTTTCAGAATCTGTATCCCTTTCTTCAAGTAATCTTTTGCTACTGTATTTGCTCTTTTATCTCTTTGTTGGAGTGAGCAATTGTTACCTGTGTTTTCTCACTTATTTCACTGTTTGATTTGCAGATCATTTCAATTATGTACATTCTGAAAACCTTCTCTGACATTTCATCTACTGTGATGTCAATGGATTCTTTTGTTGTATCATCTTGTTTTGTTTGGGCCACTTTCTTCCCTTGTCTTTTAATGATTTCCATGTGTCTTTCATTCTATCAGTGCAGATCCTAGGTATTACAGTTTCTCCCTTATAATCTGATAGTGTCCCTGAAGGTTATCAATGTCTCACCATTAAGGGAGAGATCAATATTAACAGTACTCAATGAAAATGATATACAGCCTTAAACAAAAGAGTTCCTATTAAAATTAATGCAGTTTCAACATCATAAATAGGAATCATGTGTTCAATTACTATCTGCAATATAAAAAATAGGTTTTCAAACACGTCTACAGATTCTAATGATGGACAGAGAGAATTGGGGGGGGGTGGAAGGTGTGATGTTTATGAGGTAGGAGGTAAGAATATAGAGATATTAGATCATAGGAAGAGTGAAACATGAATAAAAGGAAGTTATCTCTTAAAGGAGAAGAAAGAGAGAGGGGTGACCCAGTGCAAGGCTCTCTCCTACATCTGCAACAAGATGGTGGCTATTAGCACCTATCAAGGATACCTCTGGTGTAACCAAGCCTGCAGGGACCTTGGTGATGGTCTTCTGGGTCCTGGGTGTTGTCCCTAGATGAAAGCAGTTATTTCTGGGTACTGTCAAACCTATAGGTATCTTGGCACTGGGCTTCCAGCCACTGGCTGGTGTTCCAAGATAGAAGCTGTCACAACTAAAGATGGTGGTGGCAAGAGCGGGGGTAACCTGAGATGGCATTGGAGGTGTCCCTACATGGCAGTGATCACTTTTAGAGAATGGGCTGAATAGACAAGCAGAACGATGACTTTGGGTAGTCTGTTTGGAGATGCAGTGCTGTGGTGTGAGAGCATGGTCCTCAGTGTGGTGTGCAATCCTGTGCCTGGGCCTGCCTGGGCTCTGCACAGAACAGCAGGGCTGTCCTGGGCTTGCATGGTCTCTGCAGGGGTCAGCAAGACAGTTCAATTTAGCCATTCTTATGGCAATGTTTTTTCCCAAAAAAGAAAAAAATGTATGACGATGCAATGAAAGATTTGATTCTCCTAGAAAGTGAAGAAACAATGTTCACTTTAGTAATGTGGCTTTAAATAGACAGCAAAAGATACTTGATTTATAGCTTAGATGACCTACAACTGAAGGCCAAATTCCCAATGTAACATTGTTGGTGAGATGAAGGCCAAATTCCCAATGTAACATTGTTGGTGAGATGAAAGGGAAAGAGGATTTTTTTTGGTCAACCAATGTTAATTATATTAAATACATAGCTTTGGCAGAGTTTTTAGTTAGTTTAGACAAAGTGAAAAATCATTTATCAGAAAATAAATCTTATCTCTATGACCAATAAAATGTGCCAGCTTCAGAATAGAAAGGCTTGGATTCAATACACATTTGGGTCTTTTCCTTGTGATTCTGTAATTCTCAGTGAATTCCGCAACAATTTCCAGGTAATTTACTAAATTTTGATAACAGAGAAAATAAATGAATTATTTCAGTGTTAAAGTGTACAACCATTGTTTCTTAGATATCAGAAGCATTTGACAGTGTTCACAGTTCTCTTTTTCAGTTTTCACTGACAAATTTTTTTTATATGAGAGTAAAAATGTACTTAATTTTTAGAGTATCTACTTTTTTTGGTTTTAAGATAATTTTGTGTTTAATAAACAAAATTGCTCCCACTACAGAAAAAAAAATATGAAACTACTCTTTCAAAAATAGACAAATATAACAAAATATAAACCTATTGCAAAAAAGAAAGATAATGTTAAATTGTATTTATTGAGCAGCTAATTGTGATTCAAACATGTTACTAGAAACTTTACATTCATACTTTATGAAAATTCTCAAAGCAACATTATAAATTTGCACACCTATACCAAGAAGTTAAAGACATAATATTTTGTCAAAATTGGGCTTAAAAGGGTAATTTTGTCTTTCATATTTAAATTCTGTTTGTCCTTAGATATTATAATTCCTGCAGGTTCAGGGGGCAAGGCCATAATATGCTCAATAAATTGAATCACACCAGTTCATTCAGCATAAATGTTAAAGAACATGAACTTTTATTTCAGGCAGCCATACACATAAATATTAATTCTGCTATTTAAAAAAAGACACTTAACCCATTTATTTCTTAGTTAATTCATCTGTAAAATGGGGATAATTATTCTTAAGTTATAGGTTTTATCAAATAAATAAATTAGACAAGTTATGTAAAGTACTTAACACAATGCCTGGAACATTATAAGTACTCTGTTTCATCAATGAATATTATTATAATTATTATCATAAATGTATACTTATTCAGTTTACATAGAAAATATTAAACACCAAAGAGAATTTAGAGGGTGGAAAACCTATGCAGTGTACGTTATCTATAACTGTTTTTGCTTAGCTAAAGTATCTTGTATAAATTGAAAAATTAAAAATCAAGAGATATTACATAAAATTTTGAATTCTAAAAAAACAAGAGGATCCTGCAGTATACATCCAAATTCTATAATGGAAAAACTTGATGGACTTAGTGGTTTAGTTATAGTCTATAGTTTTCCAAATTCTTCGACCTTTTCTTTTACTCAATGATGGTTTATTATCTTTCATGGCCCAATGAATATTTAAAAGTATGACTTTGGTTTAGATAAATGGAAATAAGATTCATTATTTTTTTCTATTTTCACCTTCTGGACCCAAAAGTTGTACAATTCTAGCTACTTAATTCTCAAATTATGACAGTGTCCAGATCAAATGCTCTTGAACAAATAAAATAGAGGAAAGTTCATGGAAGGTAGAAGAAGAATTAGAGCTCACCCTCATATAAAAATTGAGTCCTTCTGTATTTGATTTGTTCTCAAAAGTATTTGTAAATAGTGTAGTTTGTCAGGTTCTTAATATAGCACTCTTTTCTTTGAAATGTCTCTTAAAATACACTTGACATTTTAGATAAACAGGTCATGGAAAATAAAATATAAGGCGCTTTTAATTACAAATAATTATGTTCAAAATGACCTATCATACATGTTAAAACACTATCAAGAGCTGAGAATGTAGCTCAGTGGTAGAGCACTTGCCTGGCATGCACAAAGCCCTGTTTTCAATCCCCAGAAATGCAAAAAAAAAAGAAAGAAAAGGAAAATGAAAGAAAAAAAACTACCATCAAATGTTTTTAATTTATACTATTGAAAAAAATCAAAGGAAATAATACAATAATACAATAAAATCGGTCAGTTGGTAATAAAGTGAGGGAATATGCATCTTTATAAAATATTAATGAATATTTAAATTACCCAAAATTTCTCCAGAGCAAATTTGCAGTATCTATAAAATTTAAAGTGAATATAATTATTAAATCAGCAATTCTATGTGATGAAAAAACCTGTACATAATATATATATATGTATATATATATATATATATATATATATATATATATAAACAAACACAGAATTTAATTGAAACATTGCTTAAGAAATCACAATATTAATATACATGGGATTTGACTATATACATAATATGTGGTTCACTCATACACTGATACATGTATGCAAAAACAAAAAGAATACATAAATAGGAATGTGGTGATATGGATCATTTTATAAAGTACTTGTAAATGACAAAGCCAAGAAGGAAAAAAAATATTTTTTAAATGTATTTTGAGTAAAATAATTGAATAAAAACTCCACCTACAATTTCTTAACACACAAAGATCTCTGAAATGATAAAATATATCACAAACTATAGTTGAATCTACAGAGGAAACTAGAAGCTACAATAGAGGAAGCTATTTTATCCTGGAAAGAATAAAGATTTAACTTTTTATTAATTTGTTTCAATTCTCTTTAAATTTGTTACTTATCTATTTTTGTTTATAATGAAAATAGTTGCTTATGAAAAGTATTGATTTTGATCATTCATTGAAGTTAAAATGGATTAATTAATTTAGAAAACTAGTTGGATGGTATCTCTTACATTTAAATATATTTTAATATGTATGCATATTTTGTAATAGTGTAAAAAATGAAAGTCATAATTCTTTTTTGGTTCTTTCTAGTTATATATAACACTAGGACTCATTTTTAGCTAATTATAAATGCGCGGAATATAATTTGTTCTAATTCGATCCCAAGGACTTCCCCTTTCCTTCTCCTACTCCATCTCCCTGTTCCCTTTGCTCTACTCTACTGATCTTTCTGCTTTTACTTATAGTTTTTTTTTTAAATTAGTGTCTTTCAGATATACACATACACAATGTTGAGATTAAATGTGATATACTCACATATGTACATAGAAAACCTAGGTCAAATTCATTCCACTGTTGTTCCTTATTGGATTCATATTTGCTCCTCTTCATCCTTTATCTACTATAATGATTTCTGTTCTATATTTTTTTTAATTCTGCCCACCTTGTTTTGTATTAGTTTATGCATCTCAGAGAAAACATTTAACCTTTGTTTGGGGGGCCTGGTTTATTCTGCTGAGCACAATAGTCTCCATTTGCATCCATTTACCGGCAAATGCCATAATGTCATTCATATTTATAGCTCAGTAATACTCTGTTGCATATACATAACACATTTTCTTTGCCCATTCATCTCTTGAATGGAATCTAGGTTGGTCCCATGACTTGACTATTGTGAATTCTGTGACAGAAACATTGACATGGCTGCCTCAATGTAGTATGTTGATTTTGAAACTTTTGGATACATACTCAAAGGTGGGATAGTTGGGACATATAGTGGATCCACTCCTAGTTTTTAAAATAATCTCCATATAGTGTATAGTTAAAAATAAAGAAAATGAAAAATGAAAAAAAAAAAAGCCTGGTACTGGCACTGAAACAGGCATGGAAATGAGTGGAACAGAATAGAAAACACAGAGACAAATCAACATAAATACAGATATTTGATACTAGATGATTTAGTCACCTTTTTTGCTGCTGTGACTAAAGGACCTGACCAGCACAGTTATAGAGAAGGAAGACTTTATTTGAGGGCTCAAACTTTCAGAGATCTTAGTCTATGGAAGACTGACTCCATTTCTTTGGGCTTGAGATGAGGCTAAACATCATGGTGGAGTGTGTGGCAGACGGAAGCAGCTCAAATCAGCATGATCAAGAGCAGAGAGAGAGAGAGATTGTACTCTCCAGATACAAATTTATACACAATTTTCACCTCCTCCAGCCACACCCTACCATTTTAGCTAATCTTGTCATGGATTAATTTACTGGTTGTTCAGTTATTTCTTGAGTCCTTCTGTATTTGATTTGTTCTCTGATTGGGCTAAGGTTATAACTAAATCATTTATCCTCTAAACCTCTTGCATTGTCACACATATGAACTTCAGGGGACACCACATGTAAAACTTAACACTAGGCAAAGTTCCAAAAGTATACATTGGAGAAAAGCTAGCCTTTTTCAAAAAAGTTGCTGGTAAAATGGAAGTAGAAAATGAAATTTAATGCCTGTCTCTCGCCCTGTACTAAAGTCAACTTAAAGTGTACCAAAGACCTAAGAATTAAACTGTAACTGCTAGAAGACAATATTGACACAGCACTTCAACATCTCATTGAAAGAACTGACTTTCTTAATTAGACTCCTAAAGTGCAAAAAATCAATGTGGGATAGTATCACATTATAAACTTCTGCACAGCTAAGGAAACAATTAAGAACACTAATAGATAGTCTGTAGAATAGGAGAGGTTATTTTCCATCTGTTCTTCAGATATGGCATTATTAGCTATAGTATATAAAAATTCAAAATGTATAACACCAAAACAAACCAACAAAAAAAACCCTAAATAACTCAATCAAGACATGGTCAAAATAACTAAGCAGACACTTCTCAAAAGAAAAAAAATATAGATCATAGCCAACTTTTTCTTCTATCAGACGCCATGTCTCTGATTTGATATCAAGTTCCTTGATCCACTTTGAGTTAACTTTTGTGCATGGCGAGAGAAAGGGATTCAGTTTCATTTTGTTGCATATGGATTTCCAGTTTTCCCAACACCATTTGTTGAAGATGCTATCCTTCTTCCATTGCATGCTTTTAGCCCCTTTATCAAATATAAGATAGTTGTAGTTTTGTGGATTGGTTTCTGTGTCCTCTATTCTGTACCATTGGTCCACCTGCCTGTTTTGGTACCAGTACCATGCTGTTTTTGTTACTATTGCTCTGTAGTATAGTTTGAAGTCTGGTATAGCTATACCGCCTGATTCACATTTCCTGCTTAGAATTGTTTTTGCTATTCTGGGTCTTTTATTTTTCCATATGAATTTCATGATTGCTTTCTCTATTTCTACAAGAAATGCCGTTGGGATTTTGATTGGCATTGCATTAAACCTATAGAGAACTTTTGGTAATATCGCCATTTTGATGATGTTACTTCTACCTATCCATGAACAGGGTATATTTTTCCATCTTCTAAGATCTTCTTCTATTTCTCTCTTTAGGGTTCTGTAGTTTTCATTGTATAAGTCTTTCACCTCTTTTGTTAGGTTGATTCCCAAGTATTTTATATAAATGTAAAAAATATATGAAAAAAAGATCAGCATCTCTAGTGATAGATAAATGCAAATTAAAATTCCATTTTTTTTCTTACTCTGGTCAGAATGGCAATTATCAACTGCTATGGTTTGGATGTGAGGGGGCCCCCAAAAGCTAATGTATGAGACAGTGAAAGAAGGTTTAGGGGGTGAATGATGGGGATATGGGAGCCTTAACCCAATCAGTGAATTAATCCCAATGGGATTAAGTAAGTAGAATCAGTAGGCAGGAAAGGTATGGCTGGAGGAGGTAGGTTATTGGGGGACATGTCTTTGGGGTACATATTTTGTATCTGGCAAGTTGAGTCTCTCTCTCTTTCTCTCTGCTACCTGATTATCACATGAGCTGCTTCCACACTCTTCCACCATGCTGTACTGCCTTACTTGAAGACCTAGAGAATGTAGCCAGGCATCTATGTACTGAGACTTCTGAAACAATGAAAATAAAATTTTTCTGCTGTACAAGTGTTTTGGTCAGATCTTTTAGTAACAGCAGAAAAAAAATGACTAAAAAAGAAATTGATGCCAAGAAGTGCAGTCGTTGTTGTGACTAACCTGCCTGTGTCATTCATAATCATATGCAGATTTCTTGTGTGAGTAATTTAAAGATATTTAGCAGTGCAAGCTGAAAATGATTTACATTTTTGTAAGCATAGCTTAATGGTTGATTTCAGTGGGAGCTCAGAAAACCAAAATGCCAATAGGACTCTAGAAAGTAAAGACAGGACTCAAGAGGTTTTAGAGGATAAGGAGGACTTTATTGGTAGTCAGACTATAAGCTATTCCTTTCATATTCTGGCTGAGAAATTGTCTGCATTTGCCTATGTCCTGAAAATTTCTGTGAGATTGAGTTTAAAGATGATTGAGTCTTAATCTGGTGTAAGAAATTTCTAGACAGCCTAGAATTCAGGTGGTGGCATGGATATTGTTGACAGCTTTTAGCCATTTTTTTTTTGTAATAATCAAGAGCAGAAAGCAGAGCAAAAAATTTGAAAAACCTGGACTTGAAAGGTGAGAATAAAGTTGAGGCTAAGGAAGTTGAATTCCTTAAAAATATTACCACCACTAAAGACTAAATGCTGAATACTTTACCTGGAAACAATAAGAAAGATGGCTTGAGTGCCATCAGGAATTGGAAAGATCATATTCATCTCTAACTCAAGGAAGAAAAAGTAAAAATTAACTTGAGAAGAGAACAGTGGCAAACCCTTCTTGACCAAGGGGCCAAGGAGGATTTTCAACATTGTCAACTACCCAGGCCCTCAGAGGTTGATGCATACAAGGTTATTGGAGGGTTGGCTACTGCTTGAGATGTTAGCAGAGCTTGATGTTAGTCATGTAGTTCTGGTTCAGCAAGAATGCAGGATGTTAGAATTAGGGGGTCAGGGAGACTTTCACCAAGATTTCAAAAGAAGGCCTGGGAAGATGGGAAAAGTGCAGCTGGATCAGAGTTTCCACAAGCAACCCCTGAACAGGGGAAATATGAACCTGTGAGGAGAAAGCTGAAAATGCTAGAGAAATTCCCAACATTTAGAAATGCCAAAAACTTGGGACATAGTATTGAGCAGACCAATCTAAGAGAAAGTTCACATGGGCTGCAACAAACTTGGCAAAAGGGGTGGAGCTACACAAGTCCTTTGAATAGAACATCACCATTTCAGGTGCCCCAGAGGCTGTACAAGAAGCTACAGAACTTTATTGCCCAGCTGGATTTTAATGTTGCTTTGACCATATCCCTTCTTTCTATGCCAGTATTTTTGTGAATGTAAATGTTTACTCTTTACATTTATATACTGGATACTTGTAAATCAGTTTTGGTTTTTACAGGAGCTCATGATGCAAGCTTGTCCTGAGGCTCAGAGGACTATGGACTTGTAATTTGGGGCAATATTGGAACTGTTGAGACTATGGGGACTCTTGGATATGGACTAAGTATATTTTCCATTGGGAGAGGTCATGAGGTTTTGGGAACCAGAGGTGGAATTTTATATTCTGGATGTGAGTTATCCCCCAAAGTTTATGTGTGTGACAATGCAAGAAGGCTTAGAGGAGGAGGATTGGTGCACAAATCTCTTAATCCTATCAGTGAATCAATACCATGGTGGGGTTAACCAAGTGAAATGAAAGCAGGTAGATTGTAACTGGAGAAAGTGGGTAATTGAGGGCATATATTTGAAATATATATATATATATATATATATATATATATATATATATATATATTTTGGGGGGGGTGGGTTGAAGGGGTACCTGGGACTGAGCTCAGGGACATTAAACCACTGAGCCACATCCCTAGCTCTCTTTTGTATTTTATTTAGAGACAGGGTCTCACTGAGTTGCTTAGTGCCTTGTCATTGCTGAGGCTGGCTTTAAAATGGAATTATTCTGTCTCAGCCTCCCAAGCCACTGGGATTACAGGCATGTGCCACCATGCCCAGCAGGGTATATTGATAGACCCAACCTGATCTTTTCTTAAAATTGGAAGCAATCTCACCACAAAGCCATGAAAAGATAATTTCAGCTTTACTAAAAATTACTGCAAATTCTGAATCTGCTTGGAATGCCTTCCCATGCCTTGAACTCACCCATGCCTGGCTCTCTGAGCAGAGAGCAGCCCTCTCTGAAACTTTAGTGACACCTCATAAATATCAGCCTTCCCTGGCCAGCCTTCCCTGGCCACCCTCTCTGAGGCTCTAATGGACCTCATAAATTCTGATGTTGGGGCCAGCAAAAATGTAAACTACCATTAGTGTGATGCTCCTCAGAGTTCTGTTATCTGTAACCCCCCCCCCCTTGTGTAACTTTCTGGGCTATAAAGCTGGGCTGCAGGAAAGAGGCTGCTGCTATCTTGTTCCCACTGTTTTGGGAGGGAGAGGCAGCCCAGCCGGTTGAAATAATAAGCTTGCTTTAATTTGATTTTAATTGGAGTCAGTGGTCTTTTCTTGCGTCCTGGTCTAACATATATATTTTGTATCTAGCAGTATTTCTCTGCTTTCTGATAAATATGTGAGCTGCTTCACTCCAGCACAGTCTTCTGCCATGATGTTCAGCCTCACCTCAAGCCCCAAGGAAAGGAGCTGACCTTCTATGGACTGAGACCTCTATGGATTGAGACCTCTGAAACTGTGATCCCATAAATAAATTTTTTCTACTCTATAATTTTTCTTGTCAAGTCTTTTATTTACTGTAGAGAAAACGGTGACTAAAACATCAACAATTCAAGTAACAATAAATGTTGGCATGGATATGAGGAAAAAGGTACATTCAAACCTCTTGGTGGGGATGTTATATTTCCTAATCAGTGCTTTGCTTATTACTTATTGCCTCAATGAGTACTTATGAATAAGAAAAAGAAGTTGATTTGTAATTAAATTATGTAAAAAGTTGTAAATGTATTTTATCAAATGAAAAAATATGACTTTAAGAGCAATATAGAGACTGTTAATTATTTCATATAACATTTGGCTGTACCTATTTTTTTCTTAAAGTATGTAAACAAATAGTTTTCCTTGTCTAATACCTATTTATTCTTTCTTTGCTAACAGAATCCCCATAATATTAAGATTGGTCATCTTTCCAGCTAAAGGGTTTGTTCAGCTTGGAATATAGTGAAGATGCATTGCCATGAAATAAAATCCTACTAAAAAAATTGTGTGAGAAATATTTCTGGAAGGGACTTTCAGGGGCTATTATAAAGAACAATATGGAAGTTCCCTGAAAAACTAAAAACAGATCTACCATATTATTTATATATCACACTTCTGGACATAGAAATAAAAGTAATAAAATCTGCATACCCAAAAGACACCTACACTCCCATATTTACTGGATTGCTATTCACAGTAAATAAAGTGTGGAACCAACCTATGTGAATGGATATAGAAACTATGGTTCATGTACATAGGTAAATATTATTTATCCATAATGAAGAAAGAAATCCTTTCATTTGCATAAAAATGTACAGAACTGAAGGAGATTATGTTACATGAAATAAACTAAACACAGAAAGATAAGCACTCCATATTCTATTAGGAAAAAAACAATTTGACCTGAATATAGAATATTGAATTCTAGAGTCTGAGAAAGTTGAGGATGAGGGTGAATCAGAGACTGGATTTAACTAGTAGTGTTAGTCAGATTTTTGTTGTTGTGACCAAAAAAAAAGACAAGAAAAACTTAGAGGAGGACAAGCTCATTGTGGACTCACAGTTTCAAAGGTTCTATTCATGGTCTGTCAAATCCATTTATCTGGCCTGTGGTGAGGCAGATCGTCATGGCTAAAGGGTATAATGGAGGAAAGCTTCTCAGCTCATATCAACTGAGAAAGACTAGCATGCCTTGGAAAGAAAAATCCCTTCAATAGAAATAACCCCATTGGCCTATTTGCACCCAGTAGGTCCTACTCCCAATATATCATTAATCAAAAATGGATTAATCTATTTAATGTACTGAAATGGTTAATTTGGCTTTTTAAAAGTATTTAACCTTCATTTTAATTTTTTAATTTTTATTTTTTACATGGTGCTGAGGAGTGAACAGGGGGCTTCACCTGTGCTAGGCAAGTGCTGTACCACTGAGCTACAAACCCAGCCTTATAATGATTAATTTGAATTGTCAACTTCATTGGATTAAAAGATGCAGAAGATTAAGAAGTTTCTGGGTGTGTCAATGAGGGTGTATATACGAATGATTGACATGTGGAACAGCAATCTGAAATGGAGATTCAGCCGAGCGACCAGCTAGAGGTTCGAAACATAGAAATTAACTAGTGAGATCAAATGAAAGACACACAACTCTCAAATTACCTTTTTCTTGCCCAGCTCAGAGACGGCTTTCCCCAGCTCTTGCCTCTAGCCACCTGATGTGGCATCGAGGTTTACACAAGAGACCAGCAAGAGAGAGAGAGAGAGAGAGAGAGAGAGAGAGAGAGAGAGAGAGAGAGGCACGCCAGAGAGTGAGCTTTTATTGGGGAACAAAAAATTCAGGGGAAAATTCCATCCAATGAAGGTCAAAGGAGGCAGCATTCCAAGGTCAGGATCAGTAATTGGCTTTCAGGTCAGTGGTAAGTCACACCCCCACACAGAGAAGCCCTCCCACCTGGGTAAGGGTGGGGAAAAGCTCTGACACAGCTTCTCTGAGTGCCTCACACCCATCCAGGGAGGTAGCTCAATCATGTAAGAGAACGGCTTCCCACAGGAGACCCTCCCAAAGCATGGGCAGCATCATCCAAAAGTCTGGAGACTTTGGTGTAATAAAGTTTGGAAGAACAAAGAAGCAGCTGGGGATGCAAGCTTGATTCTTCTTGAACAGGTTTTTATTGCTGATAAGAATTTCTGAGGAAATCAGACTCTCGCTCCTTCACTTTTCCAAAGTGGAATCTGCCGATGATTTTCCAGGGAGTTTCCAGAAGCCTTTGGTCTGAGACTAGGGTAGCATCATCAATCCTTCTTGTTCTGAGGCTTCAGTATCTTGGACTGTGCAGCTACTGTGTCCTTCAGGTCTTCAGCTTCAAGATGGTCATTGTGGACTATCCAGTTTCCGATTGTTTAAGCAAATCTATTGAACCTCCTTTTAATAATCACACTTCCTGTTGACTCTGTCCTCTAAAGAATCCTGATCAATATATCTACTGATGATGTCAGAGCACTAATTAATGCATAAGAGCCCCACCTCTGGACCTTGCTTCCTTGTGGAAAATTCTGCCCCTTACATACCCCTTGCATTTTATTTTTGCCTCCCCAAACTACAAATTGCGATGCTTTCCATACAGTAAGCTGTGTCAATAACAGGGTTCAACTTACTTTCTTCCCTTTTTACATGGATTATTCTTTTGTGCTGCCTGTTGCTGAATGCTGGATAATCATTGCTTATTACATATTGTCCTTTTTTCTAATTGTTTATGGTGGAAGAATATATCTTATCTTTGTTAATCTATTATGACTGTCAAAATAAATTCATGATGATGTACCTATTAAATGAAAAATTCTAATTTAATAAAAACAAAGACATCAAAGAATAAGTATCACTCTCCTAATCTATAAGTTAATTATACTTATCAGAAACTTAACAAATAAATTCATAATTACAAGATAGTGTTTTATAAAATACAAGCAAAATAATGGTTAATTTCACATCTGTATGTCTTTCTCATGTTATTTTCAAAAATTTTGTCAATATGTATCATTTCATTCAAGTTAGGCAAAAAAGGACTAGAAACTTCATTAATGAAAAGCTTAAAAATTCTTCATGAGTTTAATACTCCTACAATGTCTTTTATATGTGATGAAAACCATAAATTATACTCAAAAGTGTAGGTCTGCATTCAAACATAGAGAGTGTAGACATTGTCTTGAGTTTTTCAGACAATAACTGTGCTCTTTGAAATTCTTATGAAAAATTTATTTATGTTATGTAAACAGTTCAGAAATTCCTTACATTTTCCTTAACTTGAAACAATGAATTTAAATTGGAAGAAAATAGAAATGTGAGAAATCACATTGTTTTAGACAGCTTTTTTACTCTTGTGAACAAAAGACCTGACCAGAACAATTAGAGGAGGAAAAGTTTATTTGGTGGCTCATGGTTTCAGAGTTCTGAGGCCATAGATGACTGATTCCGTTGCTCTGGGCAGAAGGTAAGACAGCACATCATGGTGGAAGGATATTGTGGAGGAAAGTGGCTCAAGACAAGATACCAGAAAAAACAGAGAGCATTCTCCTCACCACAGACAAAATGTAAACCTCCAGGGCATGCTTCCAAGGACCCATTTCCTCCAACCACATGGTACCTACCTACAGTTACTGCCCAGTTAATCACTATTATGGAATTAATACACTGATTAGGTTTAGACTAATTCATTTCACCTCTAAATGTTCTTGCATTATCTCACACATAAGCTTTTGTGGGAACATCTAATCTCTAAGCCATAACAAACATTCTGAGTGAGACCTAAGAAATATTCTTTGCTGACCTTTGATAATAAATTTTATACATTCCCCTTAAATTAAAGAAAAATATGTCATTTATTCTAAGAGATTTGTCTTGCATAGTTTTCTTTTATTATTTTTGAACTCTTTGTCAGTAGTGCATAACGTCTTCTACCTTACTCTTCTGGTAAGATTAAAAATGTAAGCAAAATAGAAGCATTTAACACCTTTATTTTCCACAGTTTATTAAACAACATAAGCCATGACACTTGCTAATTTGTAGGCAATTAATAATTCTCCCCTAAGGTTTCATTAAATATAAAAATTTTTACTGATCAAACAATGATCAGCATTTATATTTTTATGCTAATATTTTGGACTTTAGGATCAAGTTTTTTTTCTGGGCATATATAAGCCATCAACAACAAAAAGTTGATTCTTTTCTTTACTATGTAACTGTAGTTAATAAAACATTTAATCTGCTAACATTTTAAAATATTTATAAGCTATAACATCAAGATTAATTATGAGGTCATGCATGTCAGAAATCTATTACTACAGGAAATGAACCATCATTTAGATTCTGCTACAGGCTATTCATTTTCTTTCCCAGTCTGTAGCAATTGTTAAAGCTTCGGATGTGATATAGACTTTTGGTAGACATAAGAGTCAATTTTCCACACCTGTTAAAATGTATGCTATAAATATTTCCAAAATATTATGTATAAATCAAAAGTTTTTAATGAAAGATTCTTTAGCATATCCAAACAGCTTATTTTTAACAAATTGATGTCTTATACCTTTGTGATGCAAGTTTATTTTTCTTCTGCCTTATGTTGGCAAGCAGGTTAGAAGACATAACTGACTTTAAATTGAAAGTCTGCATAAACAGGTAACATAGGTTCGCTCAGCTTAACTAGAAGTTTTCTCAAAACACTCTAAGTAAAATTTATGTTATTTATATTACAATTTCTGTTTTAAGTTGAATTCATAATTGTTTGAAATGTGGGTTATGCTAAAGCAAATATAGGATAAAAACAATATAAATTAATCTATATATTTTCTTAATTTTCCAAGTGGCAAACCAATGAGATAAGGAAAATAAGCCGCAAATAGACAATTTTTAAACTTTTTCATGCATTACATCACCTGGAGGTGTTGTTAAAGCACAAATCTGTAAAACTCACACCTAGAGTTTCTGACTTAATGAGTGTAGGGCCTGAGATTTTGGAATTTCAATGCATTTCCAAGAACTGCAGATGAAACACGTTGCAAGATTATGAATTCACTCTTTTGGGCTAGAATGTACTGACTAAAGTAACACTTTACTGACATCATATAAAAAAGTTTAAAAAGTTAAAAATGCATAAAAACTGAATATTAATTATAAAAACTATAGTGTGACAAAGGCAGTTATTTATTCATGACCTTTGAGTTCACAATACTTTAATGAATATCACAAAAAAAACAATACATAAAATAAATTAAGCAGAATAAATGTCATCAAAATTAAAAATTAATCATTTATTAAAATATTAATCAAAGAATTAATAGTTAAAAACTTTGCAAAATGGATAAAATATATACATCCAAGAAACTCAACTAAACTAAGCAGGGTAAACTGAAAGATATCCACACTGAAACACGCTATAGTTAAATTGTCAAAAGATAAGAAGATCTTTAATTTATTAACAGAGAGGTGACTTAAAATAGTCTGTGACTCTTAAGAAGATCAACAGTTGGTTTATCACAAGAAACAATAAAATAAAGAAAGTAGTAGGTTGATATAATTAAAATGCTTAAAGAAAAAAAAATGTGTCCTCTGAAAATTCTATGAAGAATAGCATACTAATAGAGTGAAGAAAAAAGAAAGATATTCCCAGATAAATACAGCTAAAAAATTTTGTAAGTATTAGACATGCCACACAATAAATGTGAAGTTTTCTTTAAGGATGAAAATAAGAAACAGTAAACAATTACATGAGACCTAGGAAGAGAAGATGGCAGACCAGAGGGAGGCAGCATTCTATGTCGCTCTGTGATCCAGATCTCCACCTAGTCAGAATAGTGCATCTCTGACAGTGTTAGAGGGCCCCTATACAGCTAATTTTCACATAAATCACCAGCGCTGTGACCCCTGCATTGGACTCCGAGCCTCAGCATTTGAGTAGGACCCAAAACCCAAAACCCATATTTGTAGCCCACACAGGACTCATGAGGGCCTTATCAGAATCACCTATCAGCACCTCTGCAGAACTCTCAAACTTCGCTCTGCTCCCATGCAGGTCACTCTGCTGGTACCTACCCACAGCACAATACCATTGCCTGGCTCCCCCCATGACACCAGACATCCAGGCACTGGAAGCAGACCACCTCCATCTTAGATAACTTTTCTTGACATATCAGATTTCCATCTGGCCATGTATCAGGTTTCCAACTACCCCTCTCCCCAAGGGCAATAACACAGTAACTATCCAACACAAAACAGCTTTCAGTTGTACAGGTGTGCAGTGCAACCAGGCACCACCCACCTGGTTTGAGCCTCGGTGTGAGAGGCCCTACAGTTGGGATCTGCTAAGGGAGAGGGAATATGAGGCTAAAGTTTGGAGCCTAACAGAGAGACCAGGAACTGGGAAATTTCCAGGCAAGATAGGGAGATAGTAGCAAGCGCTCAAGTCATATGAGCAGTCCCCAAAAGAGAACTGCGATGTGCAGTCTTCCTGCAGGGACTGGTGGGTGGCACTCCCTGCTTCTGGGAACCCTACATCAGAACCAATCTTTCCACCCTGGTTACCTCCGCCATCCTGAGGGCAGAGACACCAGCTAACAACAGACAATAACCACCCATTGGATCAGAATAGAATCACAAAAGAAACAGATCTCTAAAACTAGCAACAACCCTAGTTGGTTTCTTTCAATGAGTTTTTTTTTTCTTCCTTTTCAACCCCTCTATCCTTCTACCCTCAAATTCCCAACATATGTGAAACCAAAAACTTTGCATGAAATAGGACTTTGAGGACTGATTCATCTGAATAATAAAATATAGAGGTGTTATATATGCTTTTTACCTCTTTTCTATTTTCTTCTTTCATTTTTCTTTCCATCTCAAAATTTTACTATTTTAACATCCTGTATTTGTCTAAATACATATGTGTGTTTGTTTTATGTACTCTACTGTCTTTCCACATACTTGTCTACCCTAAATTACTTCCTGTCTATTCTCTTGCTCCTAACCCTCTACATTAGATTTCTCTTTAACTCTTCCTAAGATATATTAACTCTGTATCCTCACATCCTACCTCCTCAGCATGTTGGCCAATGCCCCAACCACACTTCATTGTCCACCTTCAGAAACTGGAAACCTTTTTTATAAAGTTATGGATTATATTTTAGATAATAAATGAATTCAACATTTCTGTACATTGAGACTAAACTGTTAATGTCTTAAAAACAACAAATCGTTCATAGGTAACAAATTCTTGATATTGGGATCTGTTAACATTGTCCTTCCTCACAAAAGAGAGATCTTGGAACCCTACAAGAGCACTACAAAACTATAGGGTAAAACACCCCAGACACACAGAGCTGGAAAGGAAGACACACAAGCAACATGAAAATACAAAGAAAGAAGGTGCCCAAAACAAATCAAGATACCACTTCATTAGAATCGTTGGCAGCCACAGCACAAGAAATTACAGAGAAGGAGTTCAGTATTTACATGGTTAAAAGGTTCTGTGAACTCAAGGAAGATATAAGGGAGTAAACACAGGCAGTAAAAGATCACTTCAACAAGAAGCTACATTTAAAAAATAATAATAATAATACAGGAAGCAAAAGATCACTACAACAGGGAGATAGAGTTTGGGAAAAAATCCATAAAATGAAAAAAAATAAACAAAGTTAAAAACTCAAATGAAAGCATCATCAAGAGAGTAGACCATTTGTAAGATAGAACATCAGACAATGAAGATAAAATATATAAACTTGAAAAGAACATAGAGTACACAGTGATGATGATAAGAAACTATGAGCAGAACATTCAAGAAATATGACATAGCTTAAAAAGACCAAATTTAACAATTATTGGGATAGAGGAAGGCATAAAGGTCCAAACCAGGGGAGTGAACAATCTATTCAATGAAATAATATCAGAAAACTTTACAAACATGAAGAATGAATTGGAAATATAAATTCAATAAGCCTACAAGATGCCAAATGTACAAAATCATAACAGAAGATCCACACCAAGGCACATTAAAATAAAAATGCCTAACATAAAGAATAAGTAGAGAATTTCACAACCCACAAGAGAAAGAAATCAGATTACATATAGGAGAAAAACAATTAGGATAACAGAAGATTTTTCAACACAGACCCTAAAAGCTATAAGATCCTGGAACAACATATATCAAGCTCTGAAATAAAATTGGTGCCAACCAAGAATCTTGTATCCAGCAAAATTAAGCATTAGATTTGAAGATGACATAAAAACTTTCCATGATAAACAAAAGTTAAAAGAATTTATAGCTAGAAAACTAGCACTACATAGCATTCTTGGCATAATACTCCATGAAGAGGAAATAAAAAAAAAACAATAATGAAAATCAAAGCAGAGGGAGGTAGTATCCAAAATGAAAAACTAATCAAAGAAGAAAATCAAGTCAAGTTAAATAACAAAAATAATTAAATATGGCTGGGAATAAAAACCAAATGTGTCAATAATAACCCTGAAAGTTAATGGCTTAAACTCACCAATCAAAAGACATAGGCTAGCAGATTGATTAAAAAAAAACAAGACCAAACAACATGTTGCCTCCAGGAGACTCATCTGATAGGAAAAGACATACACAGATTGAAGGTGAAAAGTTGGGAAAAATCATACCACTCACATGGACTGCAGAAGCAAGGAGTGTTTCCATCCTCATATCAAATAAAGTAGACTTCAAGCCAAAGTTAATCAAAAGGGATAAAGATGGACATTACATACTGCTTAAGGAAACATACACCAACAAGACATAAGAATTATAAATATATATATATATATATATATATATATATATATATATATATATACCCCAAACAATGGTGTACCTATGTTCATGAAAAAAAAATAAACAAAGTTAAAAAAAATTTTCTCAAGTTCAATAGTCAAATTGTCCACAACGCAATAATCTTGGGTGACTTTAACACACCTCTCTCACTACTGGATAGATCTTCCAAATAAAAGTTGAAAAAATAAACTAGAATTCAATAATATAATCAATAAATTAGACTTAACTGACATATATAGAATATTTCAACTGGCATCAAGAAGATACACTTTCTTCTCAGCAACACATGGGACCCTTCTCTAAAATAGACTATATAATATGCCACAAAGCAACTCTTACTAAATACGTAAAAGTAGAGATACTACCATGCATTTTATTAGATCATAATGGAATGAAATGGAAAATCAATGACAAAATTTTAAAAAATAAAAATTTATCCATCACCTGGAAACTAAACAATATGCTACTGAATAAACAATGGGTTGCAGAAGACATCAAAGAGGAGATTTAAAAATTCTTGGAGGTAAATGAGAACATAGACACAACATATTGAAATCTCTGGGACCCTATGAAAGTAGTACTAAGATGAAAGTTAATTGTATGGAGTTCATTCTTTAAAAGAACAAAAAATCAACAAATAAGTGACCTCACATTACATCTCAAAGCCCTAGAAAAAGAATAACAAATCAACAGCAAAAACAGAGAGATCTTGGAAGAAGATGAAGGTGAGAAATAATTAAAATTAGAGCTGAAATCAAAAAGAAACAATAAAAAAATTTGACAAAACAAAAAAGTTGGTTCTCTGAAAAAATAAAATTAAATTAACATGCCCTTATCTAACTTAATGAAGAAAAGGAGAGAGAAAACTCAGATTACCAGCATACATATGAAAAAGGTAATATCACAACAGACTCTACAGAAATACAGAGGATAATTAGAAACTCTTTTTGAAAAATTATACTCCAATAAAATAGGAGACATTGAACGCACTGACAAATTTCTTAAGTCATATGATTTTCCCAAATTGAATCAGGAAGTTATACACAATTTAAACAGACCAATATCAAGAGATAAAATAGAAGACACCATCAGAAGCTTACTAACCAAGAAAAGCCCAGGACCAGTGGACACACACCCGAGCTCTACAAGACCTTTAAAGAAGAACTAATACCAATACTCTTCAATTTATATCAAGAAATAGAAAAAGAGGCAGTACTTCCAAACTCATTTGGTGAGACCGATATCACCCTGATTCCAAAATCAGGCAAACACACATCAAAGAAAGAAAACTTTAGACCATTATCTTTAAAGAATGTACATTCAAAAATTATCAAAAATAAAATCTGGCAAATTGAAATCAAAAACATATCAAAAAGATCATGCACCATGATCAAGTGGGATTCATCCCAGGGATGTAAGGTTGATTTAACATAAGGAAATTGATAACTGTAATTCATCACATCAATAGACTTAAAAATAAGAATCATAGGAAAATCTCAATAGATGCAGAAAAAACATTTGACAAAATACAAGACCCTTTCATGTTCAAAACACTGGAAAAACTAGGGATAACAGGAACATACCTCAACATCATAATGGCTATCCATGCTAAGCCCTAAGCCAACATCATTCTAAGTGGAGAAAAATTGAAAGCATTCCCTCTAATAACTGGAACAAGACAGTGATGCCTTTTTCACCACTTCTATTTAACATAGTTCTTAAAACACTGGGAAGAGCAATCAGACAGATGAAAGATATTAAAGGGATATTTATAGGAAAAGAAGAACTTAAATTAGCACTATTTGCTGATGATATAATTCTATACCTAGAAGACCCAGAAAACCCCATCAGAAAACTTCTAGAACTAGTAAATGAATTCAACAAAGTAGTAGGATATAAAATCAACATCCATAAATCAAAGGCATTTCTGTATATCAGTAACAAATCCTCTGAGAGGAAAGTGAGGAAAACTATCCCATGTACAATAGCCTAAAAAAAAAAATACTTGGGAATCAACTTAATGAAACAGGTGAAAGATTTATACAATAAAAGCTATGGAACCCTAAAGAAACAAATCAAAGAAGATCTTAGAAGGTGGAAAGATTTAACTTACTCTTAATAGTCAGAATGAATATTATTAAAAAACCATACTACAAAAGCACTATAGAGAGTTAATGCGATTCCAATCAAAATTCAAATGGCATTCCTCATAGAAATATAAAAAAAAATCATAAAATTCATCTTGAAAAATAAGAGAACCAGAATAGCTAAAGTAGTCCTTAACAAGAAGATTGAAGCAGGTGTCATCACAATACAAGACCTGAATCTATATTACAAAGCAATAGTTACACAAACAGAATGATATTGGCATCAAAACAGACTGGTAGACCAATGGTATAGAGTAGAGGACACTAATACTAATGCACAAAATAAAAATTATCTTATATTAGACAAAGGTGCCAAAAACAGGTATTGGAGAAATGATGGCCTCTTCAACAAATGGTGCTAGGAAAACTGAAAATCCATATGTAACAAAATGAAGTTAAACTCCTATCTCTCACCATGCACAAAACTCAACTCAAAATGGATCCAGGACCCAGGAATTAAACCAGAGACTGTGTGTCTAATAAAAGAAAAAGTAGGCCCTAATCTTCATCATGTGGGATTAGGCACCAACTTGCTTAATGACTACTGTGGCACAAAAATTAAAAGCAAGAATCACTAAATGGGATGGACTCAAACTAAAAAGTTTCTTCTCAGCAAAAGAAACAATCTGTGAGGTGAACAGAGAGCCTACATCGTAGGAGCAAATTTTTACCCCTCACACATCAGATAAAACACTAATCTCTAGGCTATATAAAGAACTCAAAAAGCTAAACACTGGGGATGTGACTTAATGGTCAAGTGCCCCCTGAATTCAATCCATAGTACCAAAACAACAACAACAACAACAAAAACCAATAAACAAATGGGTCAAGGACCTGAACAGACACTTCTCAGAAGAGGATATAGAATCAATTAACAAATATATATAAAAAATGCTCATCATCTCTAGCAGTCAGAGAAATGCTAATTAAAACTACTCTATGATATCATATCACTCTAGTCAGAATGGTAGCTATTATGAAGACAAACAACAAGTGATGGAGAGAATGTTGGGGAAAATGTGCACTCATACACTGCTGGTGGGACTGCAAATAGGTGCAGCGAATATGGAAAGCAGTAGGGATATTCCTTGGAAATCTTGGAATGGAACCACCATTTTACCCAGCTATTCCTCTCCTCGGTCTATACCCAAAGGACTTAAAAACAGCATACTACATGGACACAGCCACATCAATGTTTATAGCAGCACAATTCACAGTAGCTAAACTATGGAGCCAACCTAGATGTCCCTCAGTGGATGAATGGATAAAAAAAATATGGCATATATATACAATAGAATTTTACTCAGCATCAAAAAAGGACAAAATCATTGCATTTGCAGGTAAATCGATGGTGTTGGAGAAGATAATGATAAATGAAATTAGTCAATCTCCCCAAAACATATGCAGAATGTTTTCTCTGATATAAGGATGTTGACTTATAGTGGGGTAGGCAGGAAGAGCATGGGAGGATTAGATGAATTCTAGATAAGAAAGAGGGATGGGAGGGAAACGGAGGGGGCAGAGGGTTAGCAAGGATGCTGGAATGTGATGGACATTATTATACAAAGTACATGTATGAAACTTGAATTAGATGTCAACATACTTTATATACAGAGATATGAAAAACTTTCATATATATGTGTACTAAAATTGTAATGCAAAAAAAGTACATGTATAATAACATTAATTGGCATGAACATACTTTATATACAGAGATATGGAAAATTGTGATCTAAATGTGTAATAAGAATTGTATTGGGGCTGGGAATGTGGCTCAAGTGGTAGTGCGCTCGCCTGGCATGCGTGCAGCCTGGGTTCGGTCCTCAGCACCACATACAAAAAACAAAAGATGTTGTGTCCACCGAAAACTAAAAAATAAATATTAAAATTTCTCTCTCTCTCTCTCTCTCTCTCTCTCTCTCTCTCTGTCTGTCTCTCTCTCTCTTTTTAAAAAAGAATTGTAATGTATTCCACTGCTATTGTGTATTTAAAAAAATAATGAATAAAAGATAAAAAATGAACTCAAAAAGCTAAGCACCAAAAAATAAATAAATAAATAAAAATAACCCAGTCAATAAACTGTTCAAGGACCTGAACAGACACTTCTCAGAAAAGAATATACACTCAATCAACAAATCTATGAAAAAAATTTTATCATCTCTAGCAATTAGAGAAATGTAAATCAAAATTACTCTTGAGATTTCATCTCACTCTAGTCAAAATGGCAGCTATTATGAAGAAAAACAACAATAAGTATTGGTGAGGATGTGAGGAAAAAGTATACTCACATATTGCTGGTGGGACTGCAAATTGGTGCAGCCAATATGGAAAGCAATATGGAGATTCCTTGGAATTCTGGGAATGAAACCACCATTTGACCCAGCTATACCTCTCCACAGTCTATAGCCAAAGGACTTAAAAATAGCATACTACAGGGACACAGCCACATCAATGATAATAGCACCACAATTCACAATAGCTAAACTGTGGAGCCAACCTAGATGCCCTTCTGTGGATGAATGGATATAAAAAGTGGCATATATACACAATGGAATATTACTCAGCAAAAAAAGAGAATAAAATCATGACATTTGCAGGTAAATGGATGATGTTGGAGAAGATAATGCTAAGTGAAGTTAGCCAATCCCCCCTCCCCCACAAAAAAAGAAATGCTGAATGTTTTCTCTTATATAAGGAGGCTGATTCAGAGTGGGGTAGTGAGGTGGAGCATGGGAGGAATAGAAGAACTCTAGATAGGGCAGAGGGGTGGGAGGGAAAGGGAGGGGGCAGAGTGTTAGCAAGGATGGTGGAATGTAATAGACATCATTATCCAAAGTACATGTATGAAGACAGGCATTAGTGTCAACATTCTTTATATACAACCAGAGATATGAAAAATTGTGCTGTATATGTTTAATAACAATTGTAATGCATTCTGCTGTCATTCATGTTTTGAAAAATCAATAAAAATAAAAATAGCAGCATTTTTCAGAGACAAACTCTAGATAGGGCAGAGGGGTGGGAGGGGAAGGGAGCAGGCAGTAGGTTAGCAAGTATGGTGAAATGTGATGTACATTATCAAAAGTACATGTATGAAGATACAAATTGGTGTGAACATACTTTATATACAACCAGAGATATGAAAAATTGTGCTGTATATGTGTAATTGGAATGCATTTTGCTGTCATTTATTTTTAAAAATCAAATAAATAAATAAATACATAAACAAAAATGTGTAAAAAAACCAATAACATGTGGTAATATGATAAAATAAGGAATATAGGGATAGTTATATACATAATTCAATTTAGAAACCAGAATTATTTTACATTTTATATGTATTTACTCTTTATTCCCAGTGTAATCTCAAAGGAAAAATCCATAAAACAATCATTATATGGCTAGGTAAATGGATACACAATATATAAATAAACAATCTGTGATAACTTAAAGGGTAAAAACATATTCAAATGGGAGCAAAGTGTTTGTACACTATTTAAAACAAATTAATATTATTTAAAATAGATTTTTATGACATTACCATGTTAATTTTAATTCTCAAAGTAATTATTAAGAAAGCATTACATATGTACAGAAAAGGAAATATATAATACAATACTAAATATTCAAATAAATGTTTAAAAAAAGCACTAATAGAGAATTGAAAGACAAAGAAAAATAATACATATGAAAAAGAAGTAGTAGGGTGTTAGAAATAAATAGTCCTTTATCTTTAATTGTTTAAATGAAACAGAATATACTACAATTAAAATGAAGTAATTGGAATAATGGACAAAAAAATTCCTATTCATGTACACTCTAAAAGAATACTTTGTCACTTTAGGGACAAAAGCAAAAAGATGTTGAAAGTGAAAGGATGGAAAAACATATTGCACTCAGATAATTTTTAAAAAGTGAGAATTAAAACTGCAAGAGAAAAAAGGAATTATATAGTGAGAAAACTTAAAAAAATGATAAGGAAGATATATATATCACTGAAAAAAACATTTTCAAAAATATATGAAGCAAAATTGACAGAATAAAAGGGTATTAATAAGTAGTTTAAAATAAGTAGTTTAAAAACATTAATGAGAGACCATTACCTCAATTTAAATAGTGTTAATTTTTGAAAATTAAACCAGTAAAAAATTAATAGTTAAATAGAGGATTTGAACTATAATGTAAATAAATTAGACCCAGCTCATATCTTTGGAAAAGTCTGTCCAAAAAAAGTAGAATATATTCTCCAGTATGTGTAAAATATCCTTCATGAAGGTCTATATATTTTAGTCTTAACAAGTTTTAATGAATATTTAAATTTAAAATAACAAAGTATAATATCTGATCATAATTATGGGGAGATGGCCAATGTCTCTTTGGGGAGTTCTTCTTCCTGCCAAATAGTCTGTAAGTTGAGAAATTAAATTCTACAATAATTAGTGAAGAGCAAAAGACAAAGTGTCAGAAATATATTTTCAAAAATGGAGCCCTTGGGGCCAGGGTTGTGGCTCAGCTGTAGAGTGGTGGCCTAGCACATGCGAGGCCCTGGGTCAATCCTCAGCACCACATATAAATAAATAAATAAATAAAATGTATTGTGTCAACTACAACTAAAAAATATTTATAAAAAAAAAAAAAATGCTTGGGTGCCACAGTCTGGCTGGGCACAAAATCACCAGCCACTCACAGCCTTGTAGATTCAAACAGCAATTCTTCATTCCCGAACTCACACCGGCATTCTACAAGCACGTTCTGGGGAAAATCCACACTCTCCACCGGGCTCTGAATCCCAAATACTCTCTGAATCCCGCGAGAACTCAACAGGAACTCAAGGAGCGGGCGGGCACCTGAGGCAGCAAGATATGCCCTATTCCCAGCAGGGTCCACCTTAAACCTGGAACCGCCCTAAACCCAAGGAGCGGGATACTCCCTATTCCAAGCAGGATACACCCTAAACCTGGACCCACCCTAATCCAGCAGGATCCTCCCTAAACCCGGATCCACCCTGGTCCTTGAGCAGGGTCACCTTACTCAAACATTTGCAAATGACCTGGGTTCAAGGCAAGCCCATTTCCACAATGGAGAGTCCTCCCTCTAAGCAACATGGGGTAAGCTGACAAGGAAATTGCCATGCGTCATTCTTACTTAGCTATGGCTCTCAACACTTGGGGGCAGGGGTTGTGGCTCAGTGGTAGAGCACTTGCCTAGCATGTGTGACGCCCTAGGTTTGATTCTCAGTGCCACATAGAAATAATTTTTAAAAAATCATCAACAACTAATAAAACTATTTTAAAAAATGGACCCCCTGATAAGTTTAGCCCACATGGAAGCTGGAAGTAGACAAAATAAGATGGCTTCAGTAGTTTATTTAAGGGAGTACATCAAAGTCAGGGATAAGATTCCAATGGCAGAGTCTTGCTTCCTGTTGTCTTGCACTCAGCAGGTTGATTGGCATCTGGGCAGGGCACACCCAACTCTGGTGTTGTGTGGGACATGGCAGAGTGGATAGGAATTCATAATGACTCTGGGCAGTCTTACACATAGAAAATGTGGACTGTAAGTTTCCAGACACCAGATGTTACTGTTCACTAAACTACAATGTATGGTGGCCCACCTGAACATGAATGGCTGCTGATACATAATTATATATCATTGTAATATAATGTACAACATATAGACTATAATTAATGACACTTATTCACTGTTTTGTGGTCTTACCACAAAATAGTAATGTTGAAAAGCAATTGAAGTGTTAACTGCTTTGAATGTATTAAGCATTTCACTATGCATATGTCTCTTAATATATTATGCTGTACACCTCAAATACGGGTAAGGAAAAATAAACTAAAAAATTAATATATTTTCCAGTGGCAATTTAAAAAAATAAAGAAGCTTATTTTATAAGGACTCTAAAGAGAAACAGAGCCAATATGTTGCATATTTATGTATATCTATATACATACACATATAAAACCTTTGTTTATTATTTGCAAGGGATATATTTTTCTTTTTACTTTTATTCTCTTCTTATGTGAAGTGCCAAAATGTTCTTGTAGACAGCATAGAAGTGTATAATACTTTTAATTAATTGAGACAATTACTTTCTTTTAGTTGTAGAGTTTAGTTCATTTCATTGAAATAATTACAAATAAGAAACTACTTACTTCTATCATTTTACTATATTTTTGTATATTTTGTTTTTGTTCAGAGAAAGAGCAAAAAATATTGAATTTTAGGAAATCAACTCATGCAGTTGTCAAGGTTGTTAAATCCAAAGTTTGCATGTGGGTCAGGCAAGTTATGTAGAGTCACATGGAAATATTGACACCACATTTGAAGTCTGAAGACAATCTACTGACAGATTCTTTTTCAGATGTCAATCTTTTTTCTATTTAGGCTTTCAACTAATTAGATCAGAATTACACTCATTATGGGTGGTAATCTGCATTACTCAAAGTATACTGATTTAAATTTTAATCTCAAAATTAAAACACCTTAAAGGAAACACGTAGGATGTTTGACCAAGTATTTAAATGCTTCTATTGAGCCAAGTCAACATACACAATGAGCCATCACACTGATCTTTTGGTTCATATGCAAATACAAGGAACACGGGGAATAGCTCAAACAATTCTGAATAATAAAAAACCTTATCTAAGGACACATTTTTCCATATTTCAAAATTTAGCAAGAAGTCACAATAATCAAAATAGTTTCACACTAAAATGAAAATTTACATATAGACAAATTGAATAGAATTGAGGATACAGTAATAAATATTAATAATATAATCAGTTGATATATGGCAAGAATACCAAACCATTTAGTGGAGAAAATAATTTTTTATCAATAAATATTGCTGAGCAAATTTCATATCCACAGGTAAAAGAATAAATTTATATCCTTATATTTTACATGAAAATTGCCTCAACATGCACCAAAATTTTCTTGTCTAAAATTGTTAACTATTCAAAAACAATCTTCATGATCTTCAAGTTGACAATTGTTTGTTAAGTATGACACTAAGAGCAAAGGCAACCAATAAATACATAAAATTTTATCAACAATGTTTATTGTAAGGCTGACCATGTAGCTCAGTGGTAGAGCACTTGCCTCGCATATGCAAGGTCCTGGGTTCCATCCCCAGTACTACCAAAATAAATAAATAAAATAATGTAAAATTATTCACAGTAGCCAATACATGAAAATAATCTGTTCATCAACTAATTAATGAATAAAAACGTGAGATACATATATGCAATAGAATATAATTCAGCCATAAAAAGTTGGAATCTTGTCATTTGCAAAAATATGGTAGAACTGGAGGCCATTATGTTAAATTAATTAAGCCAAACACAGAAACACCAGTACCTCCTAATATAATTTGTGGAATGGATATAAAAAAATTAACCTTCATAAGTTTAATGTAGAAATGTAACCAGAGGCTGGGGAGAGTAAGAGGAAGGGATGGGTGGGGAAATGTTATTCAATGTATACTAAGTTACAGTTATATAGGAGCAAGAAATTCTGGTATGTGGTTACACACTAGGATTAGGATAGACAATGATAACCTACTGTATATTCCAGAAAATTATAAGAGATTGATTTTGAATATATATTTTTTAAATAATTTATTTGTAGATGGATACAATACCTTTATTATTTATTTATTTACTTTTATATGGTGCTGAGGATAGAATCCAGAGCCTCATATGTTTGAGGCAAGTGTTCCACCACTTAGCTATAACCCCAGGCTCTTGAATATTATCTTTACAAATAAATGTTAAGTGTTTGAGGGAGATGGATATATTTACCCTGATCTGAACATTAAAATCTCTATCCAAGTAAAAAAATATCACATATTAATCTCACAAATATGTGGAATTTCCATGTATCACTTAAAATAAAATTTTGATAATAAATAATAAATAAAAATTGTGTAGTAACAAACACTGTAATGGTAAAAAGTTAACCCACAAAATGAGAGAAAATGTTTGCAAGTTAGATATCTAATAAAGGTTTATTATCCAAATTTTATAACAAAATAAATTCCTATAACTCAGCCACAAAAGTCAAACAGCTATTTCAAACATGGTCAAAATATTTGAATAGACATTTCTCCAAGAAATATTTCTAAATATAAACACATGGAAAGATACTAGACATCATAAATCAATCACTAAGAAAATAAAAATCAAAATAATAAAAATATATAGTTTTACACCTACTAGGATGATTATAATCAAATAAATTGAAAATAGCAAAGGGATGCAGATAAAATGTAGTATATATATATATATATATATATATATATATATATATATATATATTTAAATAAATCGTGGGAATATAAAATGCTGAATATGCTGTTGAAAATTTTGGCAGTTATTCAAAAAGTTAAACATAACCCAAGATAACTATGACCAGCAATTCCACTTCTAGGTATACACCCAAAAAATTGAAAACAGAGATTCAACCATATACATACATGAAATGTTTGTAGCTGCTTTTTTTCAAAAGAGCCCAAAGATGGAAATGGCTCATGTATCTATGAACACATGAATGGACAACAAAATATGATATGTCTGTTTAATGGAATACTATTCAACAAAGAATATAGATGTGAATTTGATACATGCTGTAACTCCAATGAATCTTGAAAATATTATGCTAGTTAAAATAAGCCAGGCAGGGCACATTGGCTCATACTTGTATTCCCAGTGACTTGAGAAGCTGAGACAGGTGGATTACAAATTCAAGGGTAGCCTCAGCAATTTAGTGAGACTTTCAGGAACTTAGTAAGACCTTGTCTAAAAATAACAAAATAAAAAGGACTGGAATGTAAGTAAGTGGTAAAGCACACCAGGGTTAGATACTCAGTACCAAAATGAATAAGTAAAATAAAAATGAGCCTGATCTATGATCCCACTTACATGAAATACGTAAATAGCCAAATTCAGAGATAAATAATATTGATTTCATGTTCTCAGGGTTTGAGGAAATGGGGAATAAAAAAATGTGCTTATTGTATACTGAGTTTATGTTGGGAATGATGATAAATATTTGTTAGTAAATGATCTTGCAGATTGCACAACTTTATGATTATAAAAAAATCCATTAAATTGAACAACAAATTGTAGTTGAAACATATATATATATATATATATATATATATATATATATGTAACTAAAAAGGAAATTTTCAGGAAATCTGGAGATCCTTTGTTAAATATTATCTAGCAAAATATAATATTTAAATATGTAGTAGGACTGTCTCCTTTAAGACATCATATGCCAAAATCATTTAACTAATTCCCACATCTAACATCACTGATTTGAGATTTTGGACATGTAACTGGAAGAATTCCTTCTGGAAATGGTATATAGCTCCCTCCATGGCTTCCAATTTGTTAGATTTGATGGAATTGTATCTGTTTCCTATCATAATTGTTTTAATTTTATATTTTATCATAGAGTATCACAGTGCATATTAAAATCAAAGGAAAAACATGGTTTAATCAGCAGCATTTTTTTCCTCTTTAAATGGCACAAACAATAGTGTCTTATAGTCAATAAAATAAGTAGCCCTAGTTTGGTATGGATTGGATGTGACTGGTTGCCAGAGTCTGGAGTATGTGACTTCAATTTTACTGCAAGTGGAAAGGTAAAGTTAAGTAAAAAATATTTTCTTGTTTTATAGTGGGAGGTGAGCAGTGCCTCAAGACAAATTCCTCACCCATGGGAAAAGGCTTCAGATTAAGAAAATATGTTCTCTTTAGAAAGTGCTTTAAGGTCTTCAATAAAGTTAGGTAAGCAAAAAGAAAAAAATAGTGAAGATCATACACAGCTTGTGTGATATAAGGGTAGAATTTAGTTTTATACCTTCCATAAAAACTTCTAAATAAGTACTCTTTAGAACAGGACCAAGGACACACTATTCCAAAAGTTCTGGGTAAAAATTTTTAATAGTTTATAATATCTGTCTTCTTATCAACATTTTGATATCAATATACATTGGTCTTGTTCATATGAATATTGTAAGGTAAAATAGTCATATATATTGTAAAGTCCAGATGTAATAGGTTTTTTTTTTTACAAAGGTACATTATTTAATAAGAAAAATATTATGTATTGATGTGATATGGACTTAATGAATTCAAATAATTGCCAGCTATGAATAGATTGTGCATGAGGACTCTGGATTAATATGGTTTTTGGTAAAATTTATCTTTTTCTGCCTACTAGCTCTGTGATACTGGGAAAATTACCCATCCTCTTTGAATATCTATTTTCTTACACTTTTAAAAAATTTTATTGGTGCATTACAATTTTACATAATAGTGGGATTCTTATGCCATACTTGTACATGCACATAACATAATTTAATCTATCTCTTTTTCTCAATACTTTCCCTTTCCTCCCCTCCAACTTCCCCCTGATCCACTTCCTCTACTCTACTAGCTTCAAGTATTATTATTATTATTATTATTTTAATTAGTGCATTATAATTATAAATATAAGCAAAATTTATTTTGATATATTTATGAATGGAATAAATATTTGATAGATTTTATTCCCCAGTACTTTCCTATGCCCTCTGCTTCTCCTCCCTTCTCAGTCCTTTTACCCCCTTCTGTAATACTGGTCCACTTCACCTTTTGAATATAGGCCTCCCTGCGTATTTTAAAGGAAAAAAAAATTTATTTCCTCTCCCTAAGCTGTCATCAGATTACCAATCCTAGACCAAGTTATCTGTGTTTGAGCACATACCCACAACATGTACCAAGTAATTCACATTTGAAGGATGGTGCCAGAAGATCTAAGGAATGACCATCTACCAAATTAACAAGTGAATCACAATTCCACCTCTCAGGTACACCTGGAATGAAGCCTTTAAAGAAGTACTTTAAAGCCCTCTGTTCTGCCTGTGGGCAGAACCACAGCCTCCGGGACATTTCATACAAATGATGAGCCCCCAATTCAGGGAGTTATTATCTGTGGTGGCACAAAAAAAACACTGCTTCCTGTTGAAGGCTCTAGTGCCCTCTCTGTGTGAGAATCCCACAACATTTCTTGAGGGCTCCTGTCCAGGATTTGGAGGCAGTGATTACACCTCCTTTGTCCTTGGTGTGTGTCCAGGGAATGCCAGGGAGATCTCTGGTGCCACTGATCTGTAGGAGATTAACTCTCCCTGCATATCCGCAGGATCACCTCAGAAGCACAAAGGAACCCAGTGGGGCCACAGGAACCAGCCCAGGAAGCACTGCTGATTAGCCAATTAGGAACACAGATTCAAGAGGTTGACCTGCCTGTAAAGGGCAAAAGGGGAGCATGATCAACTCTCAGAAGTTGCCTCAGTAATGTCGTAATGTCAATTGTGCAAGATGAAACTGCAACTCTAAGATAGTGGGTGGCAGGTTTGTAAACACTATTTGAGTGCAAAGAAATAAAACTGCCCATATACACTGGCCAGGAAGCACCAGGAGAATCCTGCAATGTGTGCTATATAAGCAAGTGTCCAAACAAATTTGAGGCCAGAAAAAAATATATATCATTTTTAAATTCAAGCTGCTATGGGACATATTTCATAGGCATTCACATTCTTTTAAAATCTTGACTGACTCCAATGTGTTGCAAATATGCATTCTGGTCTGATAAAGATGTTATACATGCTGTTTACTATAGTAATTATGGCCATGCTATTCTTTTACTCTGTCTTTTCTGAGGTCAATTTATAATTAAACTTTATCCTCTGTTTTTCTTCTGTCTTTATTCATAGGGCAGTTATTCAAGGGTTAACTAAAACACACACACACACACACACACACACACACACACACACACACACACTTGCAAGAGAGGGATCTTTTCCTTTAAAGAGTCCTAGGCTGAAAAATAAACAGTGGTAATGGTGGAAATAAATTTGCCTCCATGAAAAAGAAGTGACCACCTAAACTTTTAATTTTCACATCTACCATGACTGAGAAGAGTCTATTTCTAATGTTGGTAAATTCAAAAGCTCTATCTTAATTTCAAAAGAGCTTAATATGACAGTCTGTATAATAAACATCTGCAGCTCTTTTGTCTCCTATCGTTGAAATTCATACCTGGTAAAAAGCTCTAAAATCTTTGTTTTCTGTTGATTTTCATGTATACATGTGCATACCTGTGTTTTGTATGTTCTGTTCACATGTGTTTGTTTACCATTTACATAGTAACAAAATTGACATATATATATAAATGAGCACTTGTACATGACTTAAACATTTAACAAAATAGTTCAATTAATATTGGTTAAGTGAATAAAAGTAAAGATATATTTAATATTACTAACACACACATTTTTCTAGGTGGTCAGAAAATCAATAGAATATCGGTCTCTATAAAATATTTTTTAATATTTTATTTGTACACAATACATTTATTTTGTTTATTTTTTTAATGTGGTGCTGACGATCGAACCCAGGGCCTCACAGGTGCTAGGCCAGCGCTCTAACTGCTGAGCCACAACCTCAGCCCCAGCCACAACCCTAGGCCCTCTATAAAATATTTAAAATGTACAGTTCATTGCTTCTAGGATTTTTCTTTAATGGAAAAAAGATGGTTTATACTGTTAACTACGCTTGTCTGCTAACATTTTTGTGGATAACCTAAAGTTTTCAGTTAAAAATAGGTAAATTAAATCTATTCTTCCCTAGCCCCCCCCTTATTGTGAATTACCAATTGCATATAAGAGAAAATACATAGCCTTTGCTTTTGGGGGATTGGCTTATTTTGCTTAGCATGATATTGTTCAGCTCCATCCATTTACTTGCAAATGCCACAATATCATTTTTCTTTAAGGCTGAGTAATATTCCGTTGTATACGTATGTATGTATGTGTGTGTGTGTGTGTGTGTGTGTGTGTGTATATATATATATATATCACAATTTCTTTATCCATTCATCTGTTGAAGGACACCTAGTTTGGTTGCATTGTTTAGTTATTGTGAGTTGAACTACTATAAATATTGATGTGGCTGTGTTACTACAGTATGCTGATTTTAAGTCCTTTGGGTATAAATATGAGGAGAGGGATAGCTGGGTCAAGTGGTGGTTCCATTCCAAGTTTCCTGAGAAGTCTCCATACCTCCATACTGCTTTCCATAGTGGTGTCACCAATTTATAGTCCCACTGGCAAGGTAAAATTGTCCCTTTTTTCCTGCAACCTCAGCAATACTTTTTATTCCTTGTGTTATTGATAAATGCCATTCTGACTGGAGTGAGATGAAATCTTACAGTACTTTTGATTTGCATTTCTATAATTGCTAGAGATGTTGAACACTTTTTTTCATATATTTGTTCATTGATTGTATTTCTTCTTCTATAATGAAGTATCTGTATAGTTCCTTAGCCCATTTATTGATGGGGCGTTTTTTTTGTTTTGTTTTGTTTTGTTTTTTTTTTTTTTTTTTTGCTACTTAGGTTTTTGAATTATTTATATATCCTGGAATTTAATATTCTATCTGAGGTGAATGTGGTAAAAATTTTCTCCTATTATGTAGGTTGTATCTTCACATAATAGATTGTTTCCTTTGCTGAGAAAAAAGCCATGTTTTAGTTTGTATTTTGATTTTTGACTTGAATTCTTAATTACTTATTATTGATTTTATAGAGTTACCTTGTATTAGGCAAAGAAGAGTGAAAGGAGGGGAGGGGGGTATGGGTGTAGAAAGAATAGTAGAATAAATTAGACATTATTACCCTATTTGCATATATGAATACAAGACAGGTGTGATACTAAATCATGTACAACCAGAAAAATGTGAAGTTATACTCCATTTATTTCTGATGTGATGTGTCAAAGTGCATTCTATCATCAAGTATAACTTATTAGAATAACAACACAAAAATACTAGCAACAAAAAAATAGGTAAATCAGCTTGAACATAAATGGGTCTAGTCTTCATAAATATGTTTGTTAAAAGAGACATTTGATTATTTCACAAAGTTAAAATGTTAAAACATCAACTGCTAAATATAAATTCAAGTACACTAGACTTAAAAAATTCCATAAGAAAATATACTTTTTTTGTTTATTTATTGTGTTTTTATAAACTGGTAAAAGGATAAGAAGATTTTAGGATTGCTTTATTTTGGGGTCTTCACTAAAGAAAATTTGTAGGGAGGTAAAATTCTAACAGATGTATTTCTACACACAGAGAATACAAAAAATTTTGTGTTTTGGATAATAAAGTACTATAAAAACATCATAAAGCATTTCATCTTAATAAAATGGAGTAATTTGTCTAACTTTTAAATTTTCATAGGGATTATTTCAGAGTATAAATTAAAGCATCATTAGTAACTAGGCAAGAGATAAAATTACATGTATGAAAATATATTTAATATAAAACTTTTCAAAAAATATTTTTTAATTAATTTTTATTGTTGGTTGTTCAAAACATTACATAGTTCTTGATATATCATATTTCACACTTTGATTCAAGTGGGATATGAACTCCCATTTTAAATATTTTTGATGAAAAAGTATTTTATATGGTAATGTGAAATGTTATAGTACATCTATATAAGTTGCACAGGGTTTGTAGAAGATCAATTTCAAAAAGTTCGTGATTAAGTTGACTATAAATTAGCACTATCAGTTGAAGTTATTTAAGGGTTTTTTTCCTAAGAATAAATATTAATACACTGATCTAAATCAGAATTTAATTCTCTCTTTGTTGGAGTAACAAGGGCTTTTTAAACCACTAATCTATTCTTTTTTATTATTATTATTTTTTAGTTGTAGTTGGTCACAATACCTTCAATTTATTTATTTAGTTTTATGTGGTGCTGAGGATTGAACCCAGGACCTCACACATGCTAGGTGAGTGCTCTAATGCTGAGCCACAACCACAGTCACATTAATCTGTTCTTAACTGTTAAGATAATTTCTTGTGCCTGTTAGGTTTTGTTATTTAGTAGAACTAGTATTAAATAAATTAAGTTTTGTACAGTGATGCTTTTGCTGGCTTCTTTGTATATTAGATATATTGATGTCCTCCAAGTATAAAGACTTTTTTGGAGCACTTTACCAAACTGGTATTCTCTAAACTAAAGTTGTCTGTAATGATAATTTCTTTCAGACTTGTATAAAAATAACAAATTTATCATTTGGGGATTTACATAATTTACTATCTTGTAGTTGGATAAAAATAAACCTGTCATTAAAATAGTGATATGTATACAATTTAGTGTTACTCTTCACTCCAAGATGCAAATTTAAATGTATTTTGGAAGGCAATTAGGGAAACCTAATTTGTTTAAAGATTAACAACATGGAGTATGGAAGAATTTTGACATTTTTAAATTTTTTTTCTACTATAAAAAGGGTTAAGAGTACTCAGTTTTTTTTCCTTTTCATTTGATTCAAATTTCAAATGTTATGATGCATTGTATTATTTGTCAAGAGCTCCACCTTACCTGAAATAAGTCACTACCTCTCCCTCTACTCTATGTTAGGATGGCTCCTAAGTAGACTAGACTTAAACTTATTCAAAGTTGTGTTCAAGGATGGACTTTTGTTTTAAAGATTACTGTTATCTTAAAATAACTAAATGATATAATACAAAACTAAATAAAGTGTCTGTTCATTAATTGATTGGGTTATTTTTCTTTTTTTGGTATTGAGTTTTTTGAGTTCTTTATATATCCTAGAGATTAGCATTTTATCTGAGGTGCATGTGATAAAGATTTTCTTCCAATCTGTAGGTTCTCTTCTCACATTATTGTTTCCCTTGCTGAGAAGAAGCTGTTTAGTTTGAATCCATCTGATTTATTCATTCTTGATTTTATTCCTTGTGCTTTAGGAGTCTTGTTAAGAAAGTCAGATCCTAGACTGACATGGGGGATATTTGGGTCTATTTTTTCTTCTATTAGGTGCAAGATGTCTGTTTTAGTTCCTATGTCTTTGATCCACTATGACTTGCTTTTTGTGCAGAGTGAAAGATGGACACTTAATTTTATTTTGCTACATATGGATTTCCAGTTTTGCTAGCACCATTTGTTAAATATTCTATCCTTTCTCCAGTGAAAGTTTTTGGCACCTTTGTCTACTATGAGATAACTGAATTTGTGTGAGTTTGTCTCTGTATCTTCTATTCTATACCATTGGTCTGCATGTCTATTTTGGTGTCAATTCCATGCCATTTTTGTTACTATAGCTCTGTAGCATAGTTTAAGGTCTGATATTGTGATGGCGTCTGCTTCACTTTTTTTGTTAATGATTGCTTTGGCTATTCTGGGTCTGTTATTTTTTCAAATAAATTTACACACCACAGAAGAAGAAATATGATCAGTCAACAGATATATGAAAAAAGTTCAATACCTCAAGCAATTAGAGAAATGCAAATCAAAACTACACTAAGATTTATTTCACTCCAGTCAGAATGACAATTTCCAAGAATACAAGCAGTAATAAGTGCTGAAGAGGATGTGCTGGTGGACTGCAAATTGGTGTAACCACTATGGGAAGCAGTAAGGAAATTCATCAGAAAACTCAGAATGGAGCTATCCAACTTCTCTCATTTATACACACGGAACTTAAAGTCAGCATCCTCTATTGATGCAGCCATAACAATGTTTATAGTACCTCAGTTCACAATAGATAAATTTGGAACCAACCTAGGTTTTCTTCAATAGATGAATTGAAAAAGAAAATGTAGCATATATGTATATATTTTCAATGCAATGTTACTCAGTTTAAAGAAGAATGAAATTATGGCATTTTCCAGTAAATGGATGGAGTTAGAGAATATCATACTAAGCGAAATAAGCCAATATCCAAAAACTAAAAGCCAAATGTTTTTTCTAATATGTGGATGCTAATTCACAATAAGGGAGGGGGGCAGTAGGGAAGAATAGAGTTAGAGTTAGCTTAGATTAGGTAGAGGAGAGTGAAGGGAAGGGTGGAGAGGGTATATAGTTATAGAAAAGATGGTAGAATGGAACCAACATTGTTGTTTTACGTATATATATGACTACATGATCTATGTGATTCTACAGTATGTTTAATCAGAAAAATGAGAAATTATAACCCATCTATATATCATATATCAAAGTGTATAAATGCATTCTACTGTCATGTATAACTAATTAAAACAAATTTTTAAAATTTAAAAAAACAGTAAAGGTTTTGAAAAATATAAAAGATATATAATATTATAACAGAGTTTTGAGAGAGTAAATTTGTAAAGTGTCTCATATGTGACTGAGTTGATAAGTCTATGGATCTTTATGAAGGCAAAATACATACCAAAGATATATTAAAATTATTATAGAAATTATGTCTCTTGATTCAAAACTATTGTACAAACTGATCATGTTTTTGGTCTTTTTAATTTTATTTTGTAATTTACATATAAAACTTTATAACTTTTGCATGCTAATGCTTTGAAAAAATATTCCTTTTAACAAGACAACCTAAGTTAATTTTGAAATAAGTCATCACCTATAGGACAGGAAAAATATTAAGACTCACTTCCAGAACTAATGCTGACTCCAATTAAATGAAAGAAATGAATAAGTATAAAGTAAATATATCAAAGTAAAAACCCAATTCTCCCAGTTGAAGACTCGTAATACTGATCTACTTGATGTTTAAAATCAAAATAAATACAAGAAAGTTAAAGGGCTAAAGAAAATAGCCAATATTTGGTTCTTGACCCTTGAGATGAGCTAGAAACCAGGGAAAGATGTTGTAAATCTTCTCTCAGGGATTTACAACTCTGGGTCACATGAAATTTCTATCAGGGGTATCATAGGGACCCAGGAGAACAGGAAGCCAACAAGTGCAAATTCTGCAAATAGGAGGATCATTGAAATGGAAATGTTCCTCATGCTTCCAAGGGAAGCCACACATAATCAGCAAGACTCTGACCCATCCTGGCAGATGGCATAACTGTTACAGAAACCTAAAGGAGCTAAGAGGCTTCTCACTAGTCTCCAAGAGTAAACACCTGAGGAATCTCAGCTGACCTTTAGCAATAGATATTAACAAGGTCAAGGTAGGCCAATTAAGTCTGGAACAACTGGCAGGAGAGTTATAACCAAAACAGAGCTATTCCTGGGCTGGCATTCATGGTTGAAGTAGTGCAATTTATGACAATGGAATTAAAGATTACTTGGAAGTTATACACTGCATAGCATAGCATACCCAGAAACTCTAAAGTTACAAGCAAAATGTGTCAGGAAACCCACCAACACTGAGACCAGGTATTGAAAATTCCTTTGTTAAGGATTGATTCTAGCCCTGCTAGACAGGTTCTCTTTTTGCAAGATTCTTTACGAATGTCTTCCTCCCTTTATTAGGGGTATACATGGAGATCTAAAAATTTGGCAACATTACTCTGAGAAAACAGATGCAGACTTTCTGCTCAACCTTTACCACATACAACATTGGATTAAGGAATGACTATCCGTGAATCTAAACACTAATGCCCACTCCTTTAAACTAGGAAGTACAGTATGGCTAGAGAAGAGAAATGTCCAACCTCTAAGGCCTCTTTGGAGGAATCTTTTCACTGTCATTTTATCCACTCCTATTGCAGTAAAGGGGTGGCAGGAATGATACCCTGGATTCACCACAGAAAAGTGAAACCTGCTTCACATGACTGGGAGTGCATTTCCAATCCAGTTGCACCATGCAAGTTGACCATTCAAAACAAGTAAGCTAAACCTAAAGAGACCCTGAGGACAACAGGTCTTTCATCAACCTGGAAGCTGACTAATCTATGCAAAGCAGAAATGTGAGGAATTTACCACTTGCCAGGAAAAATAAACTCTTACAATTTCCTATATTAGTCTTTTTCTCTGTATTGTTTTGGCACTATCTCCTCTAACCCTTCTGTGTTGTCATGGTCTTAGCCTTAATTTTCACTCTAGGATTAGCAGAGACTGCTCTGACTGATTGGAACTGGGTTGAAAAGTTTCCATTAACAGTCTTTTACCTCCTTTTGATAGGTTGTTTTGTTGCTATTGGATGTGTCTTATCAGGCTCCTGTTTATAGACTTATGGCTCTCATCCTGTGAACCACGCCTTCAAATGACTCAATCAGGCCAAGGTATCACCACAACCCTTCTTTATCATACACATTTCTCCTACCAGGGAAGTCTAGGGGACCTGCAGGTATAATAACACCTATTCTATCTGCCAACAGGGGAAATCAACATAATTATTTCAATATAAAGTATTCCTCTAGTGAGGAACAGCTGGAAATCTGAAGCTCATGGGAATACAATTTGGAACTTAGCCCATTAATTTACAAAGTTGAGCTTATAATCTCAAGAAACCAGTGTCAGTACATTTTGATGCCTGTAGGGTCATGACATATTAGAATCCTGGCTGAGGATCTGTGTAATGTGGTTTAACAGTGAGTCATTGCAAGTGCCCAACTCTCTTGAGTGAGACTTGGGTACTAGCTGTTATTCATTGTATGTTCACAACATTATATGGAGATATCTGGGGAAAAGGGGTACAATCTTAATGATAAGTATATGTCTGAACAGTATGTGGTCCTTGAGTCCTGATTATGCTGAGTTGTTTTTTGTTTGTTTATTTGTTTTATTTTATTTTTTTTTATATTTTTGTCTCTCTTGGAGTTCTGTTACATGTGCCACTTGGCAAAATGAGAGCAAAACTGCCCTAATACAAAAGGGTGTCACAACATCTAACTGAAACTGTGAGCCTGTAACCCCATTTATTTACTATTTTTTTAGGTGTAGGTGGGCACAATACCTTTATTGTATTTATTTATATGTGGTGCTGAGGATCCAACCCAGGGCCTAACACATGCTAAGCGAGTGCTCTACCACTGAGCCACAACCCCAGCCCTATTCACTAGTCTTGACCAGGAAGAATCAGGATTAAAAAAAAAAAAAAAAAAAAAAAAACTAGCCACCAAATTGACATACAAAAAGATGGACAAAGCACAGAAGCAGGAACCATACTATATTTCAAAAGGGTCACAAGTTCACTTAAGTCCTCCTCCCACCAGGTCTTTCTTTCCTTTTGTGAAGAAATGGAGAAAGTCTCACCTCTTATCTCCATTACAACTATAAACGCATTCCTAACCTTGGCAGAGACTATCATTCAATCTCTGAATGTCTCTTCTTGCTATGCATGTGTAGGAACTAATATGGGAAATCAGCAGCCATGGGAGGCTAAAGAGTTAGACTCCCATGAACCCTGTAGTGGAACCACATATTTCTATTAATCTACTGTGTTTTTTTTTTTTTTTTGTTTCTCTAAACCTTAATTATTGGAAAATATTTTCTTGCCAGAGAGGAAAAACAGTTTAACTTCACAGTTGGGACTCTAACATGTCTGGGTCAAAAATTCTACCATGTAACTATACAGAAAAAAATAGTGGTGGCCATCCTTAAATTACACAGGGCAAATCTCCATCCCTCATCAAATTTATTTAACTTCAAACAGGCCTGGGATAATGTTGCCATAAAAATAAAATCCCAAGCCCTATGTGGACTATACTGGATATATGGAAGTGCCACCTATGCTAAACTGCCCTGATTCTGGTCTAGACTGTGCATAATGGAATTTGCCCCTCCATTTCCTCCTTCCATTAGCCAGAGGGGAGCAGTAGGGAGTCCCAGTATAGGCATGCTGAGGGCCCCAAAGAGAGTGGTGAACTCTGACAATTTGTGACTGGAAAGATGATGAATGGCACTCCTGACTGGGTAATTCACTATTATGGTCTAGCCACCTGAGCAGAGGATGGATTCTATGGGTACTGTACTCCCCTCTACATGTTAAACATGTTAAACCATATTATTAGGCTATAGGTTGTTAAAATTTATAATGAAATTATAGAAGCATCCAATTTACTGGCTAAGTAAAGTACTCAAACATGCAATGCTATTTATCAAAACTGTTTAGCCTTAGACTACTTGCAGGGGATTTAACCTGGACAACTGTTGCTTACAAATAGATGATGAAGGCAAGGTCATAGAAGAAATCACAGACCAGATTAAAAAAAAAAAAAAGATTGCCCACATCCTATTCCAGACCTGAAAACTTTAGAATCCCAAGAAATTATTTTGGTGCTGGTTTTAAACTTTTGGGTAAATCAAAACTCTTATAAATGTTGTGGGTATAATGTTGGGGTCCTGCCTACTCCTACCTTGACAGTTATTCCTGTTTATTAAAACTCTCTAGTCTCATGGAGGCCATAGTTGAAAGAAAAATGGCTGCACATGTCATGATATTACAGAAATATAAGCCATTAGAGCAAGATGATGCTCTTTGACTCTGAAGAGATCCAAGCAGCAAAAGGGAGGAACGTGGTAGGAGTTCTCCCAGAACTAAGAAAAGGGAACTTGTCACATGTGTGCATGCCGAATCTGCTGTAAATATGTCATGACTCTGTCATAACTCTATTATGCATGATATTTTCACAACTGTTGTAACTCTATAGCATAAGAATAACAATCAAAATGTGCATTACCTTATATGGGCAACAAAGAGCTCACAAGAGGTATAGAAGACAATTCTTTACTCTGTTGCGGCTAGGCCTTTGGATAAAAAAATATGCCTTGTCTATTCTTGCACAAAACAAACACTGCTTCCTATTGAACACCATGGTTCCCTGTCTCTCTATGCGCAAATCATACAACAGAATTTAGAAGAAAAATGGAAACAAACTTATTCCAGAACATTAGAAGCAACTGACATTGTCATCAGAATGGAACAATCTGTTAATGAGAATGGAACACTGAGTTTCCAAGGGGCTGAAGGCTTCTTAGTCTCTATGGAAAATGTTAACCCTGGAAATATCAAAGTAAGCTATTATAGTTTAATGAGAAGAAACATCAAACAGCATATGAAAATTACTAAAGGATAATGGTTGGATAAAAACAAACACTATCTTCTTCAAACTGGAATTAACTGTCTTTACTCCTCATCCTATTGTTTTTTTTTCTACCTTTTTTTTGTTTATTTATATTGTGTGGTGTTAAGGATCAAACCCAGTGCCTCACCTGTGGAAGGCAAGTGCTCCACCACTGAGCCACAAATTAAGCACCCAATTGTTCTTTTGTATACAGACATAACTTTCCTTTAATAGGTCCACCAGAAGGACTATTTAGCTATGGCAATTTTCTATTGTTCTCTCAGAGTATGGAATAAAAGAGTTGAAAGGGCAACAGAACAGATAAGCAAGTATCTGCTACAAGAGAGATCATAGAAAAAGGTTTCAATCGGAGTTTTCCAAAATTAAAGAGTTAATCACAAAAAATCACATTAAAAGTCTTCCTTCTTACATGGTCATGAAAATTTGTTAAAGGAAAATACCATGGAGCCTGGCTATCATGATACCTTCAGGGTCTTGATTATTTTGGGAATAAAGTGGCGGGTTTTACCTTGTTCTGAATTCCCTACCTGACAAGATGGTCAAATAGCCTGGCTCCTATGTATAGTCATGATGCTGCTATACATACTTAATTACACAATTGCTTTATGAAGGCCAAAAGGCACAATTTAATTTTATCTTTAATGTGTCATCTTCACTTGTCACTTGAAGTTCACATCATTTTATTGCTTTCCTTTCTAATTTTCCCCTTTGTTAAAAGACAAGCCTGATAATAGCAAATAATTAAATTGCTTTCAGTACAGAAGGTCAATGTGATTTTTCATTCAGAATATCAATGAACTTTCTAGAATGAAGAAATTAAACACAGCAATTCTTATAAGAACGTGTAACTATAGAGTGAATATCTATTAGAGTTAAATGCTATACCCTAGTTCTGTCTTTTTTTTTTAATTTATTTATCTCCATTACACTGAATGGCAGATTTCACTGGCATATTTGCTTATATGTAAAAGAACAATTTATTCCCTAGCTCTTAATGGCATTTAGCATTGCAATTTAAAATACCAAGTAATGTACCAACTAATGTGATTGGAGATAAGGTGTAATCAATTTAATACTTTTGATCCAGTTAAAAGATACATTAAGGACAACAATATAAGTCTCAACTTTTCTAGTTGTGTATGTGTCCATGTAAGCATTTGTGTATGGGTGATGCACAGTTGCTGTGAGCATGCTGTTATCAACATAGACCAAACACATTGTGGAAAGACACAAATCATTAACTATATTTACATGGTAAACTACATTTATTGATTTGTGTTTGTTGAACCAACCTTGTATTCCTGGGATGAAATCTAGTTGATCATGATGCAATTTCTTATTAGTGAGTCTTTGAATGTGGTTTACCAATATTTTATTAAAGATGTTTGTATCTATCATCAGGAATAAGGATCTGAAGATTTTTTTCCTTGATGTGTCTTTGGTTTTGATATCAACATATACAAGCTTCATAGAATAAAATTGATAATGTTTCCTTCTTTTGTGTTTTATGAACTTATTTGAGGTGGATTAACATTAGCTATTCTTTAAAGGTCTGCCAGAAACCCTCTAAGAATCCACCTATTCCTGAGTTTTTCTTTGTTCAAAGACTTTTAATTGCTGCTTTAGTTTTGTTACTTGCTTTTGGTCTGATTAAGCTTTCTATATTCTCATGGTTCAACTTAGGTAGGTCATATGTGTTTGAGATTTTCTAGTTTATTGTAAAATACATTTTAAAAATAATTTTATAATCTCTGGATTTTATAAATGTGGTGATATATCCTTTTTAAAATCTCTAATTTTGTTGATTAGGTCTTCTCTTACTTTATTTTGGTTAGTTTAGCTAAGGGTTGATCAATCTTGTTTATCTTTTCAAGGAACCACTTCTTTCTTTACAGCACTCATTCTTTTTATTATTTAAAAAAATTTTATTTTTATTAATTTTAGCTTTGATCTTAATTATTTCCTATCTTCTACTGGTTTGGGGATTATTTTGTTCTTTTTCTAGGCCCTTGTGGTATAGCATTAGATTATTTGTTTGAAATGCTTCTGTTTTTTAATGTATCAACTCAGTTCATTAAACTTCCATTTTAGAACTGCATACTGTCCAAGAGATTTTCTTATGCTGTATTTCTATCCTCATTTTATTTTCTGCTTATCATGGAAGGTTTTTTTTTTTTTCATCTTTAATCCTGAAGAATAGTTTTGGTGTATATAGTTATCTTGTTTGGTAACCATTTATTTTCAGGACTTAGTATATATTATCATATACACTTTTGGCTTTTAGGGTCTAAACTGAGAAATCAGTTGAAATTCTAATTGACTTACCTCTGAATGTGACCTGCCATTTTTCTATTATGGCTTTAAAAATTATACTCTTTTGTGTATATTAGGCTTTTTAATTATAATAAGTCTTAGAATATTTTTTGATATTGCCTGTTTGTAGTTATAAATGGACTTTGTATTTGGATTTACATCTTGTTCCTAAGGTTTTAAAATTTTTGGATTTTATTTTGTCGAATAGATTGTGCATTGCTTTAGTTTGGATTTTGTCATCTTCATCTACACCAGTCATTCTTTTATTTGGTCTCATAATATTATTCAAGATTTCATGAATATTCCAATCATGGTCTTTTAACATTTTTTTTAATTTTTAATTTTTTGTAGTTGTAGATGAACTTCATGCCTTTATTTTGTTTGTTTGTTTGTTTTATATATTGTTAAGTATTAAACCCAGTACCTCACACATGCTAGACACGTGCTCTGTGACTAAGCTACAGCCCCAGGCCAACATCTATTTTTTTTTTTCCTTTTCTCTCTTTCTCTCTCTTTTCTTTTCTTTTTTTCTTTTGTATTTGAGATTGAATCCAGAGGAACTTCAACAATTAGCTACATCCCCAAAGAGACAGGGTTTTACTAAGTTGTTTACAGCCTTGCTAAATTCCTGAGACTGTTCTTGAATTTGCAATCTTCCTGCCTCAAATTCCAGAGTGCCTTAACTTATTTTATTAATATTAGACTTTATTTTCAAGATTATATACTTTGTCTTTGAGGTCTAAGAATATGTATTCAGTGTTGTTTAATATATTGCTGATTATTTCAATTGAGGTTTTAATTTGATTGATTGGCTCTTTCATTTCTAGGATTTCTGTTTGGTTCTTTTAGAAAATCTCTATTGCTTTATTGAAAGGATATTTACTTCCAGTATGCACTCTCTAAGATAATTACATATTCTAACTCATTGAATATTTTAACTGTGAATTTTCTGAATACTTTCTCTGACATTTCCTCCACAATAATGACAATAAAATCAGTTACTGACATGATTTCAACTATTTGGTATGGATTGTTCCCTTGCTTTTTTATATTGCTTGCCTATCCATCTTCTGGGATGGTTATCTCTTCTGCTTCTATGCAAGGGACTATTTAGTGAACTTTTTTCTCTTAAGTGCCCTTTGCTGGGTGAATAACCTGCTATTGATATTCCCATATCCCCTTTTTAGTATCAGTAAAACTTTGAGAAAAAAAATCTAACCCCTATTAACTGCAATATCTTCGGAGCAAAGCCATGTACTAACAAACCTTAGAGGAAAAATATCTTGTTGAAATTGTTCTCCACAGTTCCTCTTCTCTGGGAATACAATTGTAGTAATGTTCTGAGATAGTCTGATAAATTAGTTATTAAAGTTAATAAAATTACTATTACAGTATAGGTGATGAAATTGGAAGAAGAGAAAATTTGGCAAAGGAAAAAAAAGAAAAGTATAGTACAAATCAAGAGAATAATATGAAAATATGTTTGGGAAACATTTGAGGGAAGAGCAGATAGTGCAAGTGGGAAAAGAGGGATTAAGTGGAGTATGTGTAAACTAAGCAAGGAAAATAAATTTAGAATGACTCAAGTTAATGTTTAAAATATTAGAAGAAATACAATTAAATGGTTTGAGGGCACAATATCAAATAATAAGGGAACATCTATCAATTTAATATGAAAAGAGTGTATATATATATATATATATATATATATATATGATAGAAATTGACATCACAGCTATGTATGATAATTCATGTCATAGCAGAGAACTTTATTATTGAGGTTTCCTGATTTGTATTTTATCCTGATTTGAGACCTCTATAAGATACCTATCACTCTTCAACTCTACCTCTTTGTTTTCCTGGTTGTAAGGTAGTGTTCACAACAACTCTTCTCTGATACAACTCTAGGAGGACATCTCTGATTTTTGATATGTATAAGAACCTCTTATCCTTCTCTTGCTTCAGAAGAGACAACATTTGCTAATTATCTGTAAATTAGCATTGTGAATTAACAACCTGGTTGTTCCCTGATAGGGATAGAGTTTGTTTTCTGTTTTGTTTTGTTTTTTACTTTTAATCCTTCTGAGAAAATTTATGTGTATTCAGTACTGTCTAATTCAGTGTGGGAGGTTGGGGTTTTATCTCAGTGATGGATTGCTTGCCTATCATGTGTGAGGCACTGGGTTCTGTGTGAGGCACAGCACCACATAAATATTGATAAATAAAATAAAGGTAATGTGTCCATCTACAACTAAAAAAAATTAAATTCAGTGTGGGCTATCCCAGCTACATTTTATAGCCTGTGGGTTGTGGCAGTCTTATGTACAGGTATTTTACTCTGTTTGATATAGTGATGAGTGGTCTGTGGTAGAGTGTATGACTATTGCACTCTCTGGAGTGCAAAGGATGCATGTCAGTAGACTTGTATCTGTGGGTTGATGTCTGTGGGATGCTTCTTTGTTAGTCCCTTTGTGGGGTATACTGACACTGTGTATTCAGGAGGTTGCCCATTGGCTGCTTGGGGTTCTCCTCAGGAATTTCCTTTTATGGGTCTGTGGGTATGAATAAAAACTGAGTTAACTAAGAACTCTGTGACATTTAGCTGTGGGTCCTCCTAGAGAGGTACTGGGGCAAAGGAGTTTCTTCCTGTTTGCTATGGTTTTCTCATCAGCTGGTTCTTATTCTTCAGCCTAGGAGTCCAAGCCTGCATTCTTGGATGGTGCTGTGCTGCATCTGGGGTGCAGGTGCACAGGATGCAGGGATCTGGGTTGTTGCATACTCCTGTGGAAGGTTGTATGCCTGCTTCCCTCCACAGGATCTTATTTAAAGAGGCATAGAGCCAGATGCCTGTCTGCAAGGGTGGGACTTGTGATTTTCAGATCTCTGTGGATTGTCTGTGGCCCAGAAGCCTTCATCCTGGGTGATATAGATCACTAGGTCACCATCCCTGTGACTAGTATTGAGTGTCAGTTGGCCCACCTGCACCTGAGCTCCTGCTGTCAATGGTTTTGAATTATTGGGCATTTTCTCCTCTCTGATAGAACTTCTCTAGAGCAGTGTTATGTAAGTGCTTGGTGGCTGTCTATAATTGTGGAAACTATGGGTACATACTCTTTTGGGGCCTAGAAGTTGCTGCTTTGACAGCTTCAGTTCGCCAGTGTTTTGCCCATCTCTGTGATACACTGGCCCACTTTCATTTGAGTTCCTAATACTATGGTTGTGAATCACAGGTGTCCATGATTTTGCATTGGTACTTTGTGGAATGCCATTATCTAAGCCCTTGACAACAGTATGCAACTGCATGCAGGCTCTTTTTGAGCCATCTGTGACACAGAATCCTCTACCCTGACTCGTGTAGCATACTGGGGTTTTACTCAGTGAGGGGGTAAGTTGGCCCATCTTTCCCTGAGCTACTGTGGAGGATGTTGGAAATTCTGGGTTAGTGTTAGCACTACCAGGGAGTGTTTTGCTCTTGGGTCTGCTCCATTCCTCTCTCATTGTCTACAGTGAGGAAGAGGGGGTTTCAATAAATTTCAACTAGTACTGTTCCCTCTACAAGTCCCTTAAAGATGGATTATAGAGAAAACCCCTTTCTGAGACGTTTCATTTTGTTTTATTTCTTACTGTCTGAAGGTGGGGAGAAGCTGGATTGATTTAATTTCTTCTGCAGATATTGGCTAGCTGTGGAATATACAAGAGGCCTGCCCTGCCTGGCACAGTTTTTAGTCTGTGATTTGCATTAAATTGTGTTATATTCTTTACTGTCAATTGCTGCTCTTACCTCATTTTAAGTTGGTCTTCATTTTAATCCTATTGTTAAGGAAGCAAATTTATGGGCTTCTCCTCTCACACTTTGTCTTTTCACTAGTCTTCTCCTTTTCTGCTTTTGGGGTCAAGGAATTCTTTTATTATTCCTGCTCCACTAACCAAAACCGAAGTCCCTTCAAGTCTCAAGCTATTCAACATTGAATTTTAAAGTATTTACTCAGTCGCTTAACTCTCTGGTCAGCTGCACTTTCATTGCTTCCTTTATGGGCTGTTGAGGGGTCAGGAGTTACAGCCTAGATCCTCTCTGCCATGTTCTTTTTCCATTATCCCTGTTTATATCTGACATTATTAATAATGGGTTATTTAAGTAAATAATATATTCTAATTATTATTTTTTAAAATATTTGTTAAGTTGTTGATGAAACTTTATTTTATTAATTTACTTATATGTGGTGCTGAGATTCGAACACAGTATCTCACACATGCCAGGCAAGTGCCTACCACTGAGCCACAACCTCAGCCCAATATATTCTAAGTATTGATTCTCATATACAACCTAGAATATTGTCAAATATAGATAAGGTACTCAAATATATTTTTGAATAAATTACTTCCATAAGCTTAAGAAGTGAATATGTCTCTTCTCAAACTATACTGAATAGGTTTACTTCAGGATTTTTTTTCAACAATATTAGTATACACCAGAAAGAACGAGCAATGTAAGGAAGATTTTCAACATTTAATTGACATTCTTGAGGAATGCTAGTCAGTGTAAAAAACAGATCAAGTGTTTTTTCATTACTACAATTTTTGTATGTGTGTGGTTAGAAACAGGGGTAGGGAACGGCTGTAACTTATTATGTATACTGATGACTACACACTGGTTTAAGAAGCACAGATATTTTTGTGTTAGTTATAAATAAGAACATGACCAATTCCTGAATCAACATGTCTGAAAACAATTAAAACCTTGGCTAATATTTTTTCATACCTTGGACATTTTTAGCCAATTTAAATTTTTACATTATACACATTCATAGAAATGAAGAAGTAGAGGAGGAGAAAGAAAAACAGTGCTGCCTGAAAGAATATTGTGTTGGGCAAATTGCTTGGAGAGAGCAGGCTGTGGTCTGCTCTGAATTGCTCTTTGAGGTATAGAACAACAGTTTTTGGGATGTGCCTTTATTTTATTTTGTAAAGCAGTAGTTTGCCACAAGCTACTCCATTTTGAGTACAAGTGATAAGGTAGAATGAGTCTACTTTTTTGTTTGTACAAGTAGACAACCACCATGTGCCTGGCATAACCATAAGGCACAAATTGATAAACAACATATATGTACCAAATTATTAAAGTAAACCAAGTAGAACCTGAAAATGTAGACATCTGAAATCACATTAGGAACACGAGACAAAGGAGCTTATAAACTTCAGCAGATGAAGAACCTTCAAGACCCATAAAGGAAGGAGCGCTCCAAGCCTGAACATGGTGGCACCTTGACTCCACCATGATCCTTGCGCGGGAAAATCATTACTACATCAGTTTTGTATATGTGAATTTCCAGAAGCAAATACACTAGCTGTCTTTAGTATGCATTTGACAAATGCATCTCTAGCAGCTGTGTGTACTTTAGCACTGCTGAAATTTCTAGAATGATGAAACAGGAAATTGATATTTTTAATTGAAATGAATTAAAATACCTTCCTAAATATATACAATTTATTATTTTCATCTTTCATGAAGACAGCACCTACAAATGAGAGAAGGTCTTTGCCACTGCTTTCATTAATATACTTTCATTAAATATTTCAACCATGTTGATATTAGAAATTCAAAATTCATTTAACAATAAAAGATTAAATTAAACTTGAAATATGGCTAACAACATAAATTCTATAGGCTTCTGATAATAAAACTTTGTACCATTGAAGTAATGTTTCATAGAACCACAGGACATATGAACACAAGAAAGTAGTAGGTAATTTCCAGTAGCAAATAGTCTTTATAACTTCTGAATCTGGAATAAAGTCTTTAATACGTCTATCTGAGAGAGAGGGTTAACAGGTAGTCGGAGGTGTTGGAATTGTGATAGGGATAGCAATGACTATCTTGATCAATTTGGAGAATATTTCACATCTTCATAATATTAAATTTTTCAATACATGAGCACATAATGATTTTGTTTGTTTAGATATGTTAAAATATTCTTTTCAAATAATGTTTTGTATTTTGGGGTAAATAAGTCTTGTAACTCCTAGTTTATACTTATTACTAAATTGCTTATGATTTTTGATGATTTTGAAAATGAAATTTATTCTTAATTTTATTTTTTCTTAATTTTATTTTCGCTATTATTGTGTAGAGTACAATTGACTTTTATACTTATATTGTATCTTGCAAATTTTCTTAACATATGAATTCTAATAATTTTAATGCATTTCTTAGAATTTTATGTGTGTGTGTGTGTGTGTGTGTGTGTGTGTGTGAGAGAGAGAGAGAGAGAGAGAGAGAGAGAGAGAGAGAGAGTTAGTTGGTTTTCTTCTTCCTTTCCAATCCAGATAATTTCTATTTTTTATATAATTATATCATTTTTTATTGTCCTTAGCATGCTGATTTCATTTTTATTTTTCTTCATGCAATGCAATTTTTCCAATTATTTTTTTTTATTTGGAGAAAATTGCACATTTATATTCATGTATATGAAGAGATACTATGACTCTTTACCCAGTTTCACATCTTGGTAATGTCTTCCAGAACTGCAGCACAATATCTCAAAAAGGATACAGACATTGTTGTACTATGATGACACAGCACAATTATATGCTGATAAAGATGTTACATTTTTCTCCTTTATAAAAATACATAATTTCTTGTTTCTCCACTCCTTTATATATTTTTTAAAATTATTTCTTTTAATTAGTTATACATGACAGTAGAATGCACTTTGATACATCATATACAATGGAATATAATTTCTGATTCTTCTCGTTGTACTTGATGTAGAATCACACTGGTTTTATAGGTATATATGTACATAAAGTAATATTGTCTGATTCATTCTACTACTGTATTCCTTTCTTAACTCTTGGCAACCACTTAACAGTTCTACATATCTGTAATTGTCATTTTGAGAATGTTACAAAAATGTATCATACAGCATATAACCTTTTGGTATTGTATATTTTCATTCAACATACTGCTCTAGAGATTCACACAGGTTTTATGTTAAAATAATAGGTTTTCTTAGTGTGAATGAGTAGTCCAGCGTATTTATATATCAAAACCCATTTAACCATTACTTGTTGAAGGATATCTAGAGTTTTCTCCAGATATTGAACACCACTTATGAATAAAGATGATATAAACATTAATTTATAAGATTTTTATGTGGAGAATGTAAGTATTTCTCCTGATAAATGTTCAAGAGTACAATTGCTGAGTTATACAGTAGTTGAATATTTAGTTTTAATACACAGTGTTTCTACAACTGTGGAAATTTTAGGGAAAAAAATGGTGAAAATATTTGGGATCTAGTGCTAGGTAAAGATTTGTTAGGATTAAAACCAAAACCAAAATTCATAAGTGTAAAAAAGAATATAGTGGACTTCATTAAAGCTAAAAACATTTTTTTCTGTGCAATACACTGTTGAAAAGGGTAAAAAGACAGTCTCTAAAATGGAAGAAAGCATTTTTAAATCACATAACTGACAAAGGAATTGAATCAAATCAAATCAAAAAGAGTATTTATGTTATTCTCTAGTACATAAAATGGTATCTTAAAACACATTAGTAGGAAAATCAAACAATAAATTGGAATTTAAGCATAGAACATAGAAATATTTTATCAAAGTTGTTAAGATGAAAAATAAACATGGAGACACGTTCAATATTGCTAGAAGTTACAGAAATTCAAGATAAAATCCCAATGAACTATCACTACAGAACTACCAAAATTACTAAAATAATAATGACAATACCAAATGCTGAAGAGGATACATGGAAACTAGATCATCTATGTATCCCTTGTGAGAATGTTATTGTACAGGCTTCTGGAAGAGTTGATTCAAGCAATTGTGTCAAATCTTTAGTTGCTTTCATGGAAGATAAGAATTTTGGAATTCTTTACTCCATTTTCATTGATGTTCCATATTTTAGCTTTTAATTATTGAAAGCCAAAGAGAAAAATTTAGTAACAGCAAGATTTCAGAAAACTGAGATTAAATATATCTTCTTTAAAACACATCTAGAATTTAAGACTTGAGAAATAAAATATCCTGTCTTGCATCACACAATTAGAAAAAGAATTTAGATTAGAATTCCATTCATGTTAAAGGCATTACACACACACACACACACACACACACACACACACACAACCAATTTCTTTTAACCTACATTGTGCCAAGAAGTATACAGGGATGGGAAATACATTGATAAGACCATACTTGACTACAAAAATATCATATGATATTTGGGGAAATAAATTAGATGTTTCATAAAAGAGATACCATAACAATGACAGAACACTCTGATATATGCTGCTATTGAGATATGAAAAATTGGATGCAGAATCATAAAAGACCAACCTAGTAATGGAAAATATAGATTGATAACAGCTAAATAAATTGCTATATAGGAAAATCTAAAGCCTTGATTAGATACAGGAACTGCCATTGTGGATAAATAAATATATTATTTAACATTCACAATAACCATATGAGATATGTGTAGTTTTTTTCTGATTTTAAAATAATTGCTTCAAAAATTTTCTGTAAGCGATGTTTTAGATTATTATAAACATTTTCTAATGGAGTATGTTTATCATAGATTAATTAGCAGTTTCTAATCCAATTTTTCCCTAAAATTCATAAGCTGTTTTATTTGGTTTGCATTATTTTATAATATTTTTTTTTTTGGTACTGAGGATTGAACCCAGGAGCATTGTAACACTGAGTCATACCCCCAGCCCTTTTTATTTTTGAATCAGTAATTAAATAAATTAAAACAATTAAATGATTGATTTACTGGCTATGTATTGGAAATTATCTAAGTGCAAAGCAAAAATTAAATGAAACAAGAAGTTTACTATAGAGTATGAGAACTAAAATCAAATATTAAAACAAGTAGTTATGAATGATATTTTATTTTAAATGGAAGGAAATATAAATGTTGGCTTGATTTATGAGATAACACCAAAATAAAATCAAAAACAATTTGTCAGTTGGGAATAGATAAAATTTTGGAGACTTAGAGAAGCTGAGCAATCTGAATACTCCGAATCTTAATTATAATTAATGCATCAGCATATATTTATTTAACATTTACTATTTTCCAGAACATTTTAGATATTGAAGATACAGGGATAGAGATAATAAATCCTTTGCTCTCTTGGAGCTTAATTCAATGAGGATGTTTGTGGTTAAAATATCCTTTTGTGAAATATTTCATATTTTATACATCTTTTACATTATACCAACCTTGAAATTAGAATTCATCTTAACAATAAAAGAAATCTTATAAATTTTGACCAGGAGGGATATGATGTAGATATTGCCTCATTGTTGCATCATCTATACATGTGTGAACTTTGTCTTAGTTGTTCACATTGCCCTAAATTTTACTGAATTATGTACATTGTTATTGATGGCTGCCTGCATAAGTTGAACTAATCAACGTTTCAGTCAGCAAAACTTTTAGGGAATATTTTACATAGAAATGTATTCTTAAGTAATGAAAATTCTGTTTAAATCTTCTTGTTAAATCAAAATTGTGCCAGAGTTAAAATTTGCAGAATGAGTGTCAGTTTCAAATGAAGTGTTGGAGACAATGAAGGAACATCTTATAATGCCACATTATCCACATTCTTGATGTTGGAAAGAATAATATTGTATGGAATAATATGGACTTTGAGAATCTAAAGCCAACTATAATTTAAAAGAGGTATCAAAGGATATTAGGTTGATATAAAAATAACATATATTTCTGTATAATAGCAATGAAAACAAGAAAATTAAATTATAATCAATCAAAATTAAATGACTAGGTGTGAATCCAATGAAATATATGCAACTTGTATTTTAAAAACTACAAAACACTGACTAAATAAATCAGATACTATAAATAAAAGGAAATGTAAGCTATATACATAGATTTGAAGACTCAACGTTGTAAAAATGTCAATTCTCACTAAATTGATAAACAGATTTAACATGATGCTATTGATATGCCTGAAAGACACTTTGTAGGCATAGTTTAGATGACTTTGAAAATCATATGGAAAGAAAAAAGAACTTTAATTTCTGAAAAAACTTAAGAAAGGAAGAATAAAGTGGGTGGAATCACTCTACCTCAATATAAGATTTACTAGTATAATTTTTAGAGAGATATACATATAGATCAATGAAAGAAAAATGGACATAAGCAAGAAAAGTAATTTAATAAAGGAAGGATAGATTTTTCTAACCCAGTGTTGAAATATTTGGATACAAATAGGCAGAAAATCTGTACCTTGAAGTAAAACATTTCATTTAGTAGAAAAATAAACTCAAAATAAATTGTGGACTTAAATGCAAAGTTTTAAACTATAAAACTATTAAAAGTAAACATAGGAGAGGCAAGGCATCATGGTGCATGCCTGTAATTCCAGCAGCTCAGGAGGCTGAATTAGGAAGATTGGGAATTCAAAGTCAGTCTCAGTAACTGTGAGGTGATAAACAATTCAGTGAGACCTGTCTCTAGCCATATTTGTTTGTTATTTAACTTGACTTGATTTTCTTCTTTGATTAGTTTTTCCTTTAGGGTACTACCTCCTTCTGCTGATTTTCATTTCCTCTTCATGGAATATTTTGCCAAGGAGTTTGTGCAGTGCCAGTTTTCTAGCTGTAAATTCTTTTAACTTTTGTTTATCATGGAAGATTTTTATTTTATCTTCAAATCTAAACCTTAATTTTCCTAGATAAAGATTCTTGGTTGGCACCCATTTTCTTTCAAGATTCTAGGTTGGCAACCATTTTCTTTCAGTTGCTCAAGGATCTTCTAGCTCTCAGGGACTGTGTTGAAAAATCTGCTGTTATCCTAATTGGTTTTCCCTTATATGTAATCTCATTTCTTTCTCTCGTGACTTTTAAAATTCTCTTCTTATTCTGTATGTTGGGCATTTGTATTATAATGGGTCTTGGTGTGGATCTGTTGTGATTTTGTACATTTGGCATCCTGTAGGCTTCTTGAATTTGGTTTGCCAATTCATTCTTCATGTTTGTGAAGTTTCCTGATATTATTTTATTGAATAGATTGTTCATTCCTCTGGTTTGGATCTCTATACATTCCTCTATCCCAATAAATCTTAAATTTGTCTTTTTATTCTATCTCATATTTCTTGAATGTTCTGCTGGTGGTTTCTTACCATTATCACTGTGTGCTCTATGTTCTTTTCAAGATTATATATTTTATCTTCATTGTCTGATATCCTATCTTACAAGTGGTCTACTCTCCTCTCTTGGTTATGCTTTCATTTGAGCTTTTAACTTAGTTTATTGTTTTTTTTTTCATTTCAGGGATTTCTGTTTGTTTGTTTGTTTGTTTGTTTGTTTGTTAAAGCCTCTATCTCCCTGATGAGGTAACCTTTTGCTTCTTGGATTTGTTTATGCAGCTCCTTGTTGAAGTGATATATCACTGCCTGTATTTGCTCTCTTATATCTTCTTTGAGTTCACAGAAATTTCAACCAAGTAGATCCTGAACTCTTTCTCTGTCATTTTTTTCTGCTGTGGCTTCCAGTGATTCTAATTATGTGGTCTCTTGATTTGTTTGGGGCACTTTCTTCCCTTTTCTTTTCATGTTGCTCGTGTATCTGCCTTTCCAGCTCTGTGTGTCTGGGGTGTTGTTGTTTTTAGCCAATAGTTTTGTAGTGCTCTTGTAGGGTTCCAAGATCTCTCCTTTGTGGGGAAGGACAATGTTAACAGATTCCAATATTAAAAATATATCACTTATGAACAATTAGTTGTTATTAAGACATTTACAGTTTAGTCTCAATGTGCAGAAATATTGGATTCAATTATTATCTAAAATATAATCAGTAGTTTCATAAAAAGGTTTACAGTTTCTGAAGGTGGACAACAAAGTGGGTGTGGGGAATAGAATGATATGCTGAGTGGGAATGCTGTGAGAGTACAGAGTTAATATATCTTAGGAAATGTGAAAGAGAAATCTAATGAAGAGGTTTAGTAGCAAGAGAATAGATAGGAAGTAATTTAGGGTAGACAAGTACATGGGAAGACCGTAGAGTTCATAAAACCAACACACATATGTATTGAGACAAATGAAGGATGTTAAAATAGTAAAATTTGGAGGGAAAAGAAAAATGAAAGAATAAAAAAAGGGGAAAACAAAGGGCATATACAACACCTCTATGTTATATTATTCAGATGACTCAGTTCTCAAAGTCCTATTTCATGCAAAATTCTTGGTTTCACATATGTTGGGGATGTGATGGCTAGAGGATTGAGTTGGTAGAAGAGAAAGAGGAAAAAAAATACTCATAAGAAACCAGGGTTGTTACTAGTTTTAGAGATTGGTATCATTTCGTTTCTCTTCTCATCCAATAGGTGGGGTTGTTTGTTTTAAACTGGTATCTCTGCCCTCAGGATGGTGTATGCAACCAGGGTGGGAAGACTTGTTCTTATGTAGGGCATCAGGAAGTTGGGAGGGCCATCTGCCAGTACTTGAGGGAGACTGAACCTCACGGGTCTTTTTTTGGGACCACTTGTCTGACTTGAGCCCCTGGTATTATCGCCCTCTCTTTCCTGGAGATTTCCTAGCTTCCGGTCTCTCTGTTAGGCTCCAAACTTTAGTCCTATCCCCTCTTACTTAACAGTTTCCACCTGCGGGACCTCTCACACCCAGGCTCACACTAGGTGGGCGGTGCCCTGGTTGCACTTCACAGCTGCCCAACTGGGAGCTGTTTTTGTGTTGAGTGGTCACTGTGTCGAGTTATCGCAGCTGGGGTTGGGGGAGAATTGGATACCTGGTACCTGGCTAGATGGAGATCCGATTTGACAGCTGAGAGCTGCCCCCACCAAATATGATGAGAAAGGTTATCCAAGATGGATTTGGTTTGCTTCTAACACTGGGGTGTCTGGTGAGGTGGGGGGAGCTTGGAGATGGCATTGTGCTATGGGCAGGTAGTAGCTGAATGAACTGCATGGGAGTGAAGCACAGTCTGGAGTTCTGCAGAGGTGCTGATAGGTGATTATGCCAACCCACTTGAGAGCTGTGACTGAGCTAGAACTGTGGACTTTGGATTTTGGGTACCAGGGGCCAGAGTTCTACTCGAACTTTGAGCCTCTGAGCCCTGTGCAGGTGTCACAGCACTGGTGATCTCTGTGAAAGTCAGCTGTACAGAGGTCCTCTTACACTCTCTGAGATGCAGTATTTCAACTAGGTGATACCTGGGTCATGGAGTGACACAGGATGCTGCCTCCCTCTGGCTCACCATCTTGGAATCTCTTTGAAACCCTGTCTCCAAATAAAATACAAAATAGAGCTGAGGATGTGACTCTTAGTTCAATCTCCAGCACCAAAATAAAAAAAAATAAATAAGCATAGGAGAAAATATGGAACTTAGGGCTAAGTAAAATGTACTAATGTATTAAGATATGACTGTAAATGCCACAGCATACTGTTTATAGATCCCAACGAAAGAACTTAAAGAACCAAATTGAGGTAGGTAGTGACAGGCAGCACAGGATAAAATGAGGAGAAGCACTGTACCAAAAAGCAGGGGGAATAAATACATCGAGTAGGTTGCATGCCCACAGTGCAAGTGGAGTTCTTTTTTTTTTTAATTTTAAAATAATCTTTTATTTTAGTAGTAGTTTTAGATTTACAAAAAACAACAAAACATTTCCATGATGTGAGAGTTCTTTTGTGTCTCAAACTGTTTTTGCTGTTGTTGACATCTTATATTACTAGTGTACATTTGTCCCAGCTATTGAACCTATGTTGACACATTATCAACAAACATCCATATTTTATTCAGAATTTATTTGTTTTTCTTCAATTCCAGGAATACCACATTATATTTAGTCATCATGTTTCCTTTTTGAATATACTCTTTTACTTTACAACCACAATCATTCTGTTTTGATTCTCACCTAAAGATGGGATATAAGGTAATTGACCAGATTTCTTTGTAAATTCCCTTATTACATTCTATAAAGTCCTCTATTTCACTTTTAGTTTTCCTAGGCAGTGATTAGTGTTTAACGTAACACCCATAAGTGAAAAAAATGATAAATTGAATTTCAACAAAAATTAAATATTTTGTTCTATATAAAACCCCATTAAGAATATGAAAAAACAGGGGCTGGGGATGTGGCTCAAAGGTAGAGCATTTGCCTAACATGCATGAGGCACTGGGTTCGATCCTCAGTGCCACATAAAGGTAAAATAAAGATATTGTGTTCACTTATAGCTAAAAGATAAATATATATATATATAAAGACAAGCTATAGCTTGGAAAATATTTTTGAACTAGATAACTAATAATGGACTCACTTCTATATTTTTAAAAATAATTTAAATTATCTTAAAGTTATTAGGAACTTAAAATTAAAGAGTGAAAAAAAAACCCAACTAATCCATTTATGAAATGATCAAAAGTCATGAAATACATTTTGTTTAAGAATTAGTTTCCCGTGGCTGGGGATGTGGCTCAAGTGTAGCGTGCTCACCTGGCATGCGCGCAGCGCTGGGTTCCATCCTCAGCACCACATAAAAATAAAGATGTTGTGTCCGCCGAAAACTAAAAAATAAAAAAAATAAAAATAAAAAAAGAATTAGTTTCCCATGGCAAATAAATCGGAAAGACACTAAATATAACCAATCATTATAGAAAAACATATTTAAATCACAATTAGATTTAAATCAAACTACAGAACTATTAGACTACCTAAAAAAAATAGTGGCAATGCCAAATATTGGTGAGGATGCAGAATATGTACATGTCATATGTTTTATAGTGGGAATGCAACATATTAAAACCACTCATGAAAATATTTTGCCAGTTTATTTTTTTAAGAGAGAGAGAGAGAGAGAATTTTTTTTTTAATATTTATTTTTTTTTAGTTTTCGGCGGACACAACATCTTTGTTTGTATATGGTGCTGAGGATCGAACCCGGGCTGCACGCGAGTGTGTTACCGCTTGAGCCACATCCCCAGCCCCTTGCCAGTTTCTTTAAAATGTAAAACTCTGCTTACTCTATGAACCAAGGATTCCCTTCTTAGGCATTTATCTCATAAAGTGAAAATATATTCCTCTCAAAATCCTGTACACAATTGCTCATATCAGATTTACATATAATTAAGTTCTCTCAATACCACATATCACCAAATTCTACCTTTACTGCAAGTTAATAGGCCCTAAACCCCTGCCTCTTCTTTGAACAGCAAAAAAATCTGCAATGTGAAGTCTCATCTAAATTCAGCAGATGATTGAGGTCTTGAAAATATATAAATCCTATCATTTGATAATAGATAATGTCTTAGGGAGATGAACACATGGAGATTTAGGAACAGAGAAAATTTAAAAAGAGAAGTACCAAAGAAGAATGAATGGAAGTAGAACATTAGGGAAAGACAAAAGCCTCATATGGGAAAATACAAAATTTGTCCAAGTTAAATTATTTTCTTTAATATTCTGTAGAGATGTAGGTAATTAGGGAAGCAAAAGCTGATTCTTCTTTTCTTTCCAGGACACTTCAGTACATATTCATCATAGACATACACATATATTTACACATAAGTTGAATGCACTATTTGATATTCATTGAAGATATCAAAATCCAATCCATTGTGGTATTATTACGTGATATAGAAAATACTGGCAATACCAAAATCTTTTCTCATGTATGACTAGTCCTGCATGCAGTTATCACTACTTTTTGAGATAATATGATATAAGAAAAATTGTTGACAAATTTAAATCTGATTTGCTAAAAATTTAATACAGAGGTAAAAACTAATATTTTTAATTATTCAAGCTTTCTTAGTGCATTATTATATTTTTAATAAAGTCAAAATAAATTTTATTGAAAAAAGAAAATTATGTAAAATTATTTAAAATTTTATTTTTTAAACTTGGTTTTGTTCATATTTACAATCAAGATGTATCTATAATATGAAATTCCAGCATGAAGTTATTGCATACTCTAATAGTGGTATATGTTTGTCTATGATGGAATCTAATAGCAATTATTTCCATTTTTATATATTCATTTAATAAGTTATAAAACTGAGATTCAGAACACTGAAATATATTGACTTAAATGTTATTCCTAGTATGAAAATTTTGTCATCATCAACAATATGTGCATTATCATCATATGACAGGGAATTTTTGCTACCATTGCCTGACTAAAGTAATGTATCTTTAAACTGTGAGACCAATTTAACATTTTAAATGTACAAAATTTAAAACATTTTAAATGGAAAAAATTTAAATGTTACTTACATTTCTATGTCATATTGTTAATATAACTCAGGGGCAAAATCTTGCTACAAGAATCAAAGATATACTAGAATTGAGTGGAGGCTTTGTGAATAGAATAAAGGGTAGGCATGCCATACTAGAATGAGCTCTAAATTCAAAACCTGGAACTTTGGTGTTTGGTTAAAACTCTAACTCTAGCTACTTGTGTGTTTGTTTGTTTTTGTTTTGTTTTCCTTCTGGGTGCCCAATGTACAGATTTATAAAATGATTGTATTTGAACCACACAGTCTCTGAAAAAGGGCACTTCCTACAATATTATTAGATGAGAATAAACCTACTTTGTTCATAATACTGAAGGTAATACTATATTAATCTTCTAAAATAAGCAGTTTAAATATTTTAATTATAACAAAGGCATAACTGGATCCTCTAAGTTGTACTGTCTGAAAATTTTTGGTCTTCTGGGACAAGCTCTTATAGAAATCACATTGAATAGGTAGATATGCTGCCTGTAGAATTTTTCAGAAATGTAAATCACTGAAGAGACAAGTGAGAAAATAAGAAAGAAAATAAAGGTCATCAAATGATTTGAACATGAAACCAAATTGAGATGGTACATGAAAGTTAATCACAAGATAGTAAGAAGGTAAAAAGCCCTAGAGCTGCAAAAATTTAAATAACTTTGTTTATATTTATCTAAATGGATTTCCTAAAATGTGATATACTAGGTTGGAAGAACCAATGTGATCTAGGAGTCAGTCAAATGTCACTTTCTGGAGCATTCCCTGCTAAAACCCTTCAAATTCTGCTTGGTTTTTGTAATGTGATACTCTTCAAACAACCAGATTATGTAGCATGATCATGGAATATGTAAACCCATGCCTCTATTCACTAATAAAAAGTAAGGTGCCAGTAATGTTTACCAATACCTAAAGAAAATATTTTCAATAGACAATGGAATTATTATATTCCATACTCTCTCCATTATTCAAAGCCACATTTTGACTTTTCTCACAGGCTTCAATTCATGAAACATATCTGGCTTATAAGAAAACTATTTTGCTTGTTTGTTTATTTTTACATTTCTACTAATAAAAATTTCATATCAGCAGCAGGTCAGTGTCTTAATTTATTTCTAAGTTAGGTCGTTGGGAAGGCAAATAAGGATGTTTGGCTGGAATAGATAAGAATTCTTCTCATATTGAAGAACTTTGAATTATTATTTCTTGACAATCTATAGCAAACTACATCTTTAGAAAAATACAGATTGTTGCAGACTATAATTTTAATTATTCAAGATAAATTGAAAAAAATATTATACCAAGATTACTAATAATCCATAGTGTAAATTTTATTACTGAACTACCGGGACATTGAAGACTTATAAGAGAAAACATTTAAGGGGAAATGTACCTAAAACAAAGATTTTTTTTCAGGCAGGAGATCACCCAACACTCATTATACTTCACAAAACCCTCACAAAGACAAAGTGGATTAACATTCAAGACTCTAATGAAGATGATTTTGTCAAGGCCATTAGATGCTCAATAGTGTTTGAGAGAAGCTGTAAAAGAATTGCACCTGGATTCTCTTATAATGGTTTGTACATCAGGAAATGGGAAATGATGTGCAGATTGGTTACTGAGTATTTTAAAAGATTAGTTACAACACTTGCAGATGCTTTTGAGGCATTATAGCAGACAAAGAACGGGCTCAGAATCATCTGTTATAAATTCTAGTTTTACAACAGGCAGAGGCCCATCAATTTCTGTCTAATTATACCTTTCCATGTGAGATATAAAAATACCTCAGGGTTTCTATAATAAAGGCTTATTAAAGTGGATGAGAAATCATCTTGAAACTCTTTCTTCCAGGGCTAATATTAATACAGATGCTAATTGTTCTAATAGACTTTTGAGGGCCACATTTACCAAAGTGCCCTTCTTTTTGGCTTGCCTAGATTCTGTAACCACAATTACCTTCTGACAATGAAACTCCTTTTGGAGACCTGTTTGTTTTATATTTGAGAATGAAATTAGACAGCTGTCATGAGACATAAGAATAATTACTTAAGACTCAAAGTTTGTATGAAAAAAGAGAAAAGATTACTTCAATTACAAAAAATTTCTATAGATGTAAAAATAAAGCTCAGTATCCTATTCATCAGCAAATTCCAAGAACCTTGAAATTTATATAATTTATTTTAATCAAGCATCTGTCATTTTCATTTCGTATTCTTCAATTTAATTCAGTTAATACTTATCAAATGTCGATTATGTGAAAATTCCAAATATAGGGATTTAAAATATGAAAATTATTCAGGCTCTGTCCTCCCCTTATCCATGGCTTCCATATAAATGGTAGAGGCAAAAATGTACTAAATAGCTAATAAAAAAACAGACTATGATGAATATTACATAGTAGTTATAAGTAAAGTAAAGCAGGTAAATATGTAGAAAAATGACTAAGGATACAGGAAGGCCTCAGGGAGGACATTGCATGTAAAAGGTCTTTGAAGTAAAAAACAAAACCAAAATATTTTGACATGGTAATTTAAAGAAATGGAAAGAGTTCAATATGAGGAAAAGCATGGATGCAGGAAATATAGCATATATGTGGTATAGTATTTTTGAGATATTGGTATGTAGTAGGCAGATCCATCCAGATAGATAAGCTGTTGTCAGAACATGGAGGTTAGGCTTAAAATTTTGCATTTTATCTTACATACAATGAAGTATCAATGAAGGCTTTTACCAAGAAGAGTAACAAGATTGTATCTCCTTTGGTGGCAATGTGGAATATGTATTGGAGGAAGAAATAATGAAAGATGAAAAGAACATTTAAGGGGCTATTTAAAGAGGGATTTAAATTTAATTCACGTGAAATAATTAGCAGAAAAATTATTTTGACAGTGAAATATATTATAAATTTAGAGACTCCTAATAGGTTTCCCAAAGATCCACACAATATTGTCATGTTTATTTGTTTATGCTTTGAATCATACTATAATATGTTTGAGAAGTAAACAACCAGTTTTTTACCACCAAGAGTCAAAGTGTTGTGATCAGTCATCAGAAACAAGAAAAACAAATAAAAACGTAGTGTTTTTCAGTTTTAAAGAATATAAAACAACATCCACATTGCACCTTAAGCAAATCAAACTGTTTGAAGGAAATTTCAAACTGTCTTGTGTCCCTCTAACTTTCCTGTGTTGAATTCCTAACCCTAATGTCTCAGAATGTGACTATATTTGGAAATAGGGACTTTAAAGAGGAGCTCTAGATACAATGACATCTTTAGATGGTGTCCTAGTTAAATAATATTTGTGTCCTGTCCGTATAAGAAGAGGAAATTTGAATAGAGATACACAGAGGGAAGACAGTGTAAAGACATAGGTAGAAGGATATCTACAAGCTAAGGGGAGGGGCCTAGAACAGAACATTTCTTCATGGACCATAGAAGCAACCAACGTTTTTGACACTTTGACTTTGTACTTATAGCCTCCAGATGTGGTATAAAATAAATTCAAGATGTTTAAGCCACCCAGGCTGTGCTAATAAGTTATGACAGACCTAGCAAACTAAGATATAAAGTAATAGTTTTCTATGGTTAATCCAGATAAGTTGACCTCAAATGACAATTCCCAGCAATATATAATCATGCAAAATATGGCCATAAATCTGTATCAGTAACTAAATCAAAGGGCAAAATGAATTGTACTTTAGGCTTGACTGCTAATAAGTACATGATAAAGAATAAATAGCAGATAAATGGCATTGCAAAAATATGTAACAATTACATGAGATTCTTATTTCAGGAGTGCATTCAATTTTCCTTCAAATTTGGCTTTATAAAGGAAGTATATAACAAGGGCATAAATACAAATTATAGCAATACTTTTGTTATCTAAAGTTTGGTCCTTTTCCCAAATGCCAATACAATAACAAGGATGCAGTTTTGAGAAAAAGGAAAGTTTTATCCCTTTGCTAGCAAAGGAGAAACTGGGAACTCCTGTCCTAGATGATGTAATTCTCCCCATCCTGAAGAACAGAGGGTTTCACAAGTTTCTGTGGTGGGGGTTGTGATTCACTTGTTAATATTGGAGTTGGTCAGTTCCTAGATCTTTTGGAACCATCCAAAACGTCTGAATTACTTGGTTCCTGTGGTGGGTGTGTGTTCAAGGACAGATAACTAGGCCTAGGATGGGAAGAAGGTAAGTCTGTTTCATCTGGGGAAGTTAGAAAAGGGAAGAGGGAAAAGAGGAAAAATCTGTTTTAAAATAAGCCTCAATGGCAGAGCAGAAAGGTCTATATTCAAAGCATGAAATGGACCACTGTCACATTTCCACACTATCAATTTCTACATTCCATTTTTATGGAAAAATGAGTGATAACATCTCCAACCTGCTTCCTGCTAATACATGGCAAATTTGGAGGGAAGTGCTACAAATTTCTTTTTCTCTTTCAGGTGGCACATGGACAGTTTAGGGTATTTAACATCAGGGAAATACAAAGGTTCATGGTGGCAGCTGGCAGGTGACTGGACAAGGCATGAACATGGTATGGAGAATGTTGGGACTACAATATTCAAGATAACAAAGCATTACATTTGTTAACAATTAGCACAAAAGCACTTAGTATTTCAGTCAGTCTCTGAACCTCAGGTTAAACTTGTGACTCTAGAGTCTTTTGTGATATTTATTATTAGGTATTCCCATATTTTTTTAAAAAAACCTTCATTTACTTTTGGTAGGGCTGACATAAATAAAAATTATAAATTACACTTTAAAAAAGGAAAATAATGTCTTTCCTTTTAAATGTTAATGTACAGGAATTGGGGTTGTGGCTCAGTACAGTGCCCACCTAGTGTGTGTGAGGCACTGGGTTTGATGCTTAGCACCATATATGAATAAATAAATCAAATTAATAGAGGCCTAAAAAAATTTATGTAGGACTGTGCTTTGGTTATACTTTCCTGGCAGATGTTTAAGACTAAGTTGATCAAAATTGGCCTTACTCCTATTTACTCTTAGCATCAGCTGAGTTTCCTCCAAGATCATTCTTGGGAACAGATGAGAAGCCTCTTGTTCCCTTTAGCCTTTCTCTACCAGTTATTCCATCTACCAGGATGGTTCCACATACATGGCTTCCTTTTGAAGAGTAAGAGGATATTTACCTCTTCAATAATTCTACCGATGTACCATTTTTAGGGTCCTCTCTATCTCCCTGTTCAGGAGGTTGGGTGATTCACCAGAGTTGTAGAGCTCTTATGTCACATTAAATATGGATATCAGGTGGGTTTTTTGTCTACCTAATTCAAAGAATGAAATTCACAAACACAAGGGAGAGAACAAAGTAACAGGATTTACTAGAGTAATAAAAAAGAAAACAGAGCTCTGAAAGAGGGAGGGTGTCCCAAGAGAGGGATGCCCCTGGGTGCCTGTTGTCCATTTTTTATGGGTTTGATCTGGCCCTATAAATTATTGGTGGGATATAGGATGCAGAAAGGGGGCAAATCAACTCTATTTTGTCTTCTTCAGCAAATCTGGAAAAAGGTGATTTCAAAGTTTAATCAACACAAGGATTGAGGAGAGGGCTTATTGGCACAGGAGATCTTTTGCAATTGGTCTTGTCTAGGAGCTAAGGAACTGTCTTGTGGCTAGGAATAGCTGGGGTCAGAAACTTGACTTCCCAGTTCTTTCTTCACCCTTTTCTTCTCTAAGACCCTTTTCTTAGCTGCCTATGGTTGGCTTATCTGTCTCACTTAGAGGGGTCTTGGCTGACCTTATGGTATGAGGACCAAAATATTGGCCACTTTATTCTTGACCAATTTATTTTAACTTTGGTCTCCAAGTTTTGGTTTTAAACATCCAGCAGACCAGTTTCACCAGTCTTGAAGTACGAGTAATGGGTTTTAACTTTCATGTCTATAATTATATAGCTGCCCCTTACATTTAACTACAGTAGTATTACTACTGGAAGTCAATCTTATATCTTGTCTGTCTTATAGGTGATGGTTTGTTATCTCAGATTAACTTACATTGTTCTGTTAGAAGCAGTACTTCTGCAAAACAATAACAAGCACAGTTATAAAGTTTTATAAGGAAAATACAAAATGAAATTAACAAGAGTAAAAACATACTCAATTTTTATAGTAGCTTTGAACTATGAAATATAATCTATATAATAGAACTAATGTATATTTGAAATATATTTTATCTCTACAAAGAGTCATAAAATAATAAACTCAGTCACATATGAGATCCTTATGAACTTAATTTTTTTTTAAAACTCTTTTACAACCTTAAATGCCTTTTATTATTTTACACAAAACTTTACTTAATATTGTTTATTATCCCTTGTTTATTTTGAGGTCACAGTAATCTTTACAACAAAACTTGATCCTTTGAACACAATTTTAACTGAGCTTAAGTCTATTTTATTTGAAGCAACCCTAACATAGAGTAGGGTGAATGGCAGAGCGTAATCTCAGGTGAGACGATGGTCTTGACAAATTCTAAAAGTGTTTTATTTCTAAAGCTGATATTTGCCTGTTCTCTGCCAAAGAAAATATTCTAAAAGCAATGGACATTACACTTCAAATATTTTATAGCTCTTAAGTTTTATACAAATTGACACTTATCAGTATGAACTTTCTTAACAGGCAGAATAGGCATGTTGTAGGGTATCTGGCAAAGCTATCTCAATTCATGTTTTAAAAATTTGTCCAGAAGAGAATAGATTCCCACTAATGCATCTCTCTTCCTGGGGCAATTTACTTCCTCTTTAAACAAAATCTTATTTAAGATCACATTAATAATTTTTCCTAGAGTACCTTTGGCCCAAATGGCCTTATCCACTCCAGCAGACCTCCAGCAGATCAAGATTTGTTTCCTTTACCTGGGAGGCCCTTACAAATAAAGTTGTTGCCTTTGGGATGAGAATGTTATCTGTGCATTTAATTTACACAACTCAGGGCTGGGGCTGTAGCTCAGTGGCAGAGCACTTGCCTAGCATGTGTGAGGCACTGGGTTCGATCCTCAGCACCACATTAAAAAAAAAAAAAAGAACTAAACAAATTTACACAACAAATTTTATACAAGGAGATGGATCAGAAGATACTATGCCTTAATCTTTTTTTTTTTTTTCTCTCAGGTTGCTTTCAAGGGGTTGGAGCACAGGATACTGTTGAGCTTGACCTCTCTTCTTTACCATTATCATATTGTCATCAATTTTAACTGAATTTCTCAATGTCAATTGTAACCAGAGACTCTTTTGTGTCCTTATTCTTACAGTAGGCGTACTGATATTCAGAGGAGACCATTTCCATCCTTTTTATTAGGTTTTCTTGAAGATCAGTTTGCAGAGGCTGCCCACAAAACATGGGTGGCCTTTTGTTTCTGTTCTTCCCAGGAATTATATACCATTTAGGCATAGTCAACTAGTTGTGTCGGGTTTACATCAATTTACCCCTACTAGCCATTAAAGATTTTTTTTCTTATGTCCAGGACACCCTGTCCAATGAAGTTCACATTGATCACACAGAGACTGTGAGGGTTCAGTTCTCTCTCTGCAGAAATCAGCAGGACCAAAATGCAGATGCCTGCATATAGGTGACTCCAGGAGGTCCTTGTATTCTATCTCTATGGGCAGCAAGAATGGCTCCACTCAAAAGTGTCACATGAACTAATGGGGCATCCTGTCAGAACCTAAAAGGGGAGATCACTTTTGTCCCCAATTTATAATCTAATAGTGCTAGAACCTATTATTACACTGGTAACCTTCACTCCCTGAATAAAATAGAATAGTTAATGGTCAGGCAATCAGAGTGATGGGCTCCAATTAAGTTTTTCCCCCCAAATGTAAAATATCTCACCATTAGATTAACTTGTAGAAACATTTGAAATATTCCAGCCAAATCCCTTGGCCTGGAGTGTGTGTGGGGGTAGGTGTAGAAGTAGGGGTGGACCCAAGTGGAAGTTATAGAAAAATTCAGACTCAAGGACTAAAAGGGCACAGCCAATTGGAAAGTTCTGGACCAAGGCAATAGCCCTGGTACAATCCCAATCCTGTATAACATAGATTCCAAATAGTAGTCCTAATACTTGTTTGATATCTGTTCAGACTGGACTTGGACCAATGCCTTTTCTTAGAAGTCATATAAGCTACCAGATTAGATCACCAAAGTGAAAAATCCCTCCACCAGATTTCCCCTGGCATCATGGGAGCTCCATCTCCCCTCCTCTCATTCAAACAAATCTTACTATTTTCACTTTTGCTTTCTGCCACCATCTGTGGATGTCATTCTTGGAACCTATTAGACATACAGCTGGAAAGAAATCAGCAATATATGCAGTCCACATAGACCCCACTTGCAAGCAGAAGCAAATAACTAATACCCATTCTCAAACTCTGGTTTCATTCCCATGGGCAAAAAAACGGGCTGGACGGCAGGGCAGAGGTCAGGTTCTTTTGTTCATTTTTCTACATTCCTTGGAAGCTTTCCTGAATTTTTCTTCAGCCCAGGGATAGTATCCCTAACCCACATCAGGATGTTTTGCACTTGCCTGGGGCCAGGCTGAGAAACACAGGGTTTTAAAAGAGGTGATTTAAAGGCTACATTTCAGGTGTTCCTGTGGTGGGGTTGTGATTCACTTGTTAATTTGGAAGGCCAATCATTTTCTAAACCTTTTGGCACCATCCCAGATGTCTGAATTTTGCTTCCTGTGGTGGGTGTGTGTTCAAGGACAGATAACTAGGCCCAGGAAATAGAAAAATATGTTCTATTTCCCTGGGGTGTTTGGGAGGGCGAGAGAGAGAAGAAAAAGAATGTCTATTTTAAAGTTAGCCTCAGTGGCAGAGTAGCAAAGTTGATATTCAAACCATGAGGTCAACCACTGTTACACTTTTACAGAATAAGTTTTTGCAGAATGGATATATTTTATTTGGGCCCCAGACCTCTATTCTTTAACATCTCCAAACTAATTTAATTATTGTAGTATTTTTCAGATGAATGTTCTTAAACTATACTAATTTTATCACTGCTCTGCTCTGCATCTTCTACACATCATCTACTGTTTACTTGCTGGGTGTTCAGCATGATAAAAGGGAACTCTAGATATTCACTTAGCCCTAAGGTTAAAGTATCCTCTTTTGTTGTTTATATTTTTTTCTCTGTCTCCAGTTCCTGTTGTTCAGAATTTTAAAAATGAGCTACACCCTGGTTCTGCCACCTTTGTTCCAATCAATCATCAACTCTTATTCTGGTCTTTTTCTTAGTACTAATTTCTATACCTCATGTTTTGGCTTCATGCTGCCCTATCACATTTTGTGTACCTACCATTCAGAAACTGAATATAAAGGTGAGCTGCACTCTATTGATAACATTTCTGGCTAGATCCAAATTATCTGATGGAATTTTCATTTTTTGTCCCAAACTTTTGTTATTTATGGTATTTAGCCATAGCGCCAGTCTATTTTACTTAAAATGATGCCTATGTTATTGCTCACAATTTTTTCAATAAGTAATTAGAGCACAGCTTTGCAGGGGTGCTTGTCTTGTGATATCACATAGTGTCTGCTAAGGAAAAAGATGTTTAACCAAGAGCTGAAGGACCTAAGATAGATGTACAGAGCATTGATGCTGGAGTCTGAAGTCAATTATGCCAATTCAATTTTCACTGCAATCTCTCTCTCCCTCTCTTTCTCTCTCTTACTTTCACCCTCTTTCATCTCATTATTTAGTAGATTTAGTCCAAACTTATTTATGTAGCCACTGTATTTTAAGAGGATAAACATGGGAGCTGTAAGATATCTTAAGACCTTGATTCAGAAATCATAAAGTATGATTTCTTTTGAACCAAGTAAATAACAAGACATTTTGATTCAAGGAAAGAGAAATATACTTTACCTACTGATGAGTGGAGTAGAAAAGTAATATTATATAAATGCTTGTGGAATGGGAGATTGTAGCTGTCTTTACAAAAAATATACTATATGTGAATTGCAATAATCTATGTTGCCACTACAGTTAGTATCCATCACATTATATAATATGGATAAAAGCATCAATGAAATTTAATTGATGTGCTTGCTTGAATTCTCACCAGCCTGGGATTAAAATATCATTGGATTACCTTGGCTAATCTGGCTATGGCTCTTGCATTGGCTGATTTGCATCCATGAGTATATCTCTGAACAAACATACCAAAAAATGCAGGAAAAAAGAAGACATGGGGCTCTAGCTTTAGCTATGATGCCCGTAACACTGATAACACTGTCATCAGGTTGAATATCTGAATCCTTTTTCTTGATAACACAGCAGCCTTTACACCTTCAGTGGGCACTGATATCAGTGAAATACATTCCACTTTTGTCACTAGTAGCAACAAGAGTCATTAAAATATCAGAGCAATGCTAGAGAGAAGGGAAGCAACAGACAACAAACATTACATAGTAGCCAAGAGAACTATTTAAGCACATAGGGAACATTTCTAAGGTACCGTCAGAACTCTTTGGGAAGAGTTTGAGGGAGAATAAGATTTTCAAAAAGCCATAGAGGTCGATTTAGAGAAATAGAATTTTATGGTGATGATTGTCATATACTCATTCTCAAGCTTATAGAACCTAGAAAACATGGAAAACATAGTATTGGAGCAAGCCATTCTATTCAGACAATAATGTTCTTAGTATTGTAAGGGTCCGGCAAACGTCGGAGGAAGAGACCACCAAGTGACCAACTCATGCAATAGCAAAAAGGGTTTATTGAGGATCCAATCCAGCGCGCTGGGGCTCCATGCTCACTCAAGAAGGGAGAGCAGCCCAGAGCCCGGGGCAAGGATTGAGCAGTGCTTAAGTACACTTTTTGAGGAGGGCGGGGGGCTTTGCATACATCAGAACAAATCATCATGAGGCACGGGAAAATTGAACAACAACTCTGAGACATGATTAGCACATTCGTTGGCGGGAACAGGTTGGGCGGGGGTGATTGGTCATTCCTAAGCGGGGTACACATTCAAACTGATTGGTTTTGGGCCCTGAATGCCTACGTGCCAGGCTACACAGGGTCCTAGGTTATTAAACAACCAGAGAGTCAGTGGGAATATTTATTGGGCAGTTCGGGTATTGTTCTAACAGCTACAGGAATTTCAGGTTTTGGGGGTAGCAGAGGAACTTAACAATACCTGGTCCTTTATTTTTTAACTCAGGCCTTGCAGCTTAGAAACTTTACAATGCCCGGTCTTTTACACTTTAACTTTTACACTTTAACTTCAATTTCTTTTACCCTTACAGTATAAAACTCAGAAAAAATATTAAGCTAATCAGAAATCTATAAAAGCACCAAGTTTCAGTGGTTTGTATCACTTTTCATGAATGTTAACTAGATTGCCCTTAAGATTGCGTAGTAAGATTATTAAAAAGACAGCAATTATAGAGCTCACAGAAGCAGCCAGTTATCATATAAAACATCAATGGCCTAATCATCAGTTAAATTTATTTTATCATTAATGTGCAATGTATTTGTATGGATCATTATGTTTCCAGTTTTGAGAACTAGTTGAAAATTGAATAGTTTAAACACTCCTCATTCAAAAAGAACAAAGAATGAAAGCAGAAGCAACTTGCATTAACAGTAAAAAATGCAAAAAATACATTTATTTATTAACAAAAGAGCTGAAGGCAGGCATCATCACTGAAGAGATGGTGTTTCATTGAAGAAAACAAGGACAACAATGGAAATTTGTAAAATATCTAGCTCCTTTTGTGAATATTGGCCTTATTCAGAGGTAGAACAATGTTTTACAATTTTATAAATGAATATTAATGATGATGAAGAAAGAATAGATGTGGTTTTAGTCTGCTTTTATGATAGGTCAACTGAGAAAAAAAGCTATAGAGGTTTCAAAACACTTAACAGGCCTAAAATTATATATAATATTTATATATATACATTTGTACATATATATCATCTTAACATTAATTTTATGTAATTAATTCCATAAAAATGCATGGAATACCTACAATGTAGAAGGCATCATGATTGAACATTGCATGGAGAATGGTAAAAACACAGCTAAAAATTTTCTTTGTGGTACTAATAGTGCAAAGGGAATTAAATATTTTTTTTCTTTTCCTCTTCATCAACTGTGTTGATTTACCCCTCAAATCACATATTCCCCTATAACAGAAACTACTTGACTCTTTCTTCAGGCCCAGTATCTCCCTAATATCTTAGAGTAATCTTTTAGTTAGCCAGCTAAAATGAAGTGAACAAAAAAGTAAGAAGACAGACTTTCTTGGAGAGGGAGCCAAGGGTCTGGTTAAGTTTTGCATTTTTCATTTTCGATGAGAATTAAACCCAGGGCCTTATGTATGTTGGGCAAGTGCTCTACTGCTGAGCTACATTCCCAAGCCTATAAGGAAGTACTCAATACAAAAATTACAAGGGTCCCAAACATTGAATATTCTGTTTCCTAGAGATCCCAGGATTCAGTGTATTTAAAAATCTCTTCAGATGATTATGATGAACAGTAAGAAAGAAGAACCAGTATTACAGGTTATGCTTCAGAAGCATACTTAATTCAATTTTTTTCTCTTAGTGTTATCTTCAAGTCTAGTGACTAATTCCACTACCTCAATGGAGACTCCCGGACAAGAAGCACAATATATAATATAGAAATACAGACAAAAAAATATTGTTTAACTGAAGCTTGTGTTTCATTCTTGATGCTCCCTTGATTTCTAGTTCCCAACTCTTTCTAAAATGACCACCTATATGCTTATAGAGATCTTAGTTTCTGTTCAGAGAACCCTATTCTTAAGACCTTACTAAGAACAGAACAAGCTGTCTTGAAACTGTCCCTTATAGGTGTAATTAAAGTCATAACTTGCATGGGCTCTCTCTCATCCAGTGAGGAGATCCACAGAACAGAGTAGAGGAGAGTGTGGCTGCAGAGTCACAAATCAAGATCTCCACAGACCAAGCTGGAAGCAAGTCTGATTTTATTGCATAGTTACCATGTATATATATACTCAGGCAGTCGCTAAGCAGATTATAGGCAGCCACCAATACAACTTCTGGCCAACTGTCCTTATGGCAACCAATTGAGGAGCTGACTGTGGAGGAAGTGCTGGGACTGCAACACCTGGCCTCACACCCAAGGCTGTGCCTACAGAGTTTGCTGCTCATGCACCTAGAATGAGGGGAGTGGTTTGCCACTCAGGCAACCTTAACTTATGCCACTTATGCAGTACTTCATGTCCCCACAATAACTTATTGTCATATAGATGCCATATTCAGTTAATGATTGCAAGAAATATCCAGATGCAATGTGGGATTTTATAGTATTCTAGAAGGTAAAAAGGACTATTGAATAAAATAAAGACAAAGCCAAAGAAATGAGAGTGATGGGTAGTTATGGGATTGATCAGGATTAAAACTTAATGCAAAAAAAATTAAAAAAGATATCTGGGGGAAGGTATTTTTAGGCATAGTCAATAGTAAGTACAGACATTCTGAGGTGGAGACTATCTGGCATATTAAAGGAACTTGAAGCCCAGTTTAGCTGGTTTTAACTGCAAAAGAATATACACATATGACATATGTTAGAGAGGCAATATGGGTCATATTCTATAAGGTTTTGGTAGACCACATAAGGGTTTGTGCTTTCATCTTATTGAATTGAGAAGACATTTGAGGTCTTTGAGAAGAGAGATATTTGATGTATGCTTTGAAAGAATCACTCTGGCTATTAGTTGGGAATAAACTGTTAAGAAGGAAAGATGGGAACAGTAGGATCAGTCAGGAACTTATAGCAATAATTTAAGAATGAAGTGACTATGAATCAGGTCAAGGTAGATCACACCTGTATTTTCAGTTACTCAGAAGGTTGAGGCAAGAAGATCACAAGCTCAAAGACAGCCTAAGCAATTTTACCGAGATCCTGTATTAAATTTAAATAAGTAAATAAATAAATAGGGGTCAGTGATAGACCACCTAACTAGCATGTATGAGATCCTGGATTTAATCCCTAGTACCACAAGAAAGAGAAAGAAAGAAAGACGGGGTGGAGGAGAGAGAAAGAAAGAAAAAAAGAATGAAAGGGAGGAAGGAAGGAAGGAAGGAAGGAAGGAAGGAAGGAAGGAAGGAAGGAAGGAGGGAGGGAGGGAGGGAGGGAGGGAGGGAGGGAGGGAGAGAAGGAAGGAAGGAAGGAAGGAAAGGAAAGGAGAAAGGCAGAGAAAGGGAGGGTTAAGGAAAGGTAGGCAAGTGAGATATAAAAGTGGTCAGATTCTGCATATATTATGAAGGAAGATATACATTATTTACTGATAGAATCTCTCAGAAATAAAGAAACATAGGAATCAACAGTGAGCTAGCTTGATGTCTTAGTTTTGATTAGCCTGAAGGGCAAAGTTAACATTAATGGAAATATAGCAAGCAGTAAGTAGATTAGCTTAAGGGAAATAGTGATGTTTCCATTTCAGTGGATTGTTTGACATGTCTACTAGAAATCCAATGAGTGGATGAATACATGACAAAGAGGGTAAAAATAATAGTATGATATTTCTGATTTTGGTAACTAGGTAGATGGTAGTGCCATTTATTGTGATGAGGTGTCCATTCATGATGTAAAGCTACATTGCAATACATTGAGTAATAAATGGTAATTGACAAAAAACTATATTTTAGAAACATAACTGTGAGTACCAAAGAATGCTTTATTGTTTTTTTCCTACTTTTAATTTTTAATTTGTTTTCTTAACATGAGAAAGAAGATGCTATTTAAATGTGCAGACAAAGTATACATTTACTATAAAGTATTCATTTGAGAACTTACACATTTAATAGGTAATCATAGTTTTCCTTTCGGTGCAATGGAGTCATTAGAAAAAATAGGTATTCTAATTGTTAAATACCTAATCAATTATTTAATCTCAAAGAATATCACTTTATTCATTTAACTTTTTAAAACTAGGCCTTGAAGTCACCATTTTATTCCATCAGATGCTTAATTTAAACCTATGTAAATGGAGGCTCTAGTTGGGCAAATACCTGTGATGCATGGATAATTAGTTTACTATTAATGAAGCATTAACAGAAATTAAAAAGATACAAAAGCATTGTGGTATAAGAAAAAAGTGGGACAACTATCAGTCTTTGGGATGAGATTCTCTGTGTTTCACTGTCACCAACCAATCTAATAATGAACTTTGTTCATTCAAGTGCTGATTTTGGGGGGTGCTTTAAAATAATAGAGATACTGAATAACATATATTGCAATTATAATAACAGAATTCAAGCTCCTCCCCATCAGCTCACTTCAAATTATAGAAAACAGATTCATATGATATTTTGGGGTAGATAAGGTTCTTCAGCATACTTAGATCATGCTATACGGATACTCATATATACATCCTCTATATTACATTAGTCTTGGGGTTAAATAATGAAATACAGAAATTTTGACAATGGATGTCATCAGTGTACATAATATGCATGTTTTATTAGGCATAATATTAAGTAGCAATATTCATCCTTGTTTTTCCAGATGAACAGTGTAAGGCTTAGGACTTAAATTTTTTTCTCAGTTGAAAAATGTCAGAGCATATTTCTAAATCCAGAGTTTCTAAATCTATTTATAAGTATTTTATTCATCATATCATGCTAGATGATATGATGAAAGACATTTGGTTGCATCTAGTTGTTTGATTTATTATTGTTTAAATGTAAAATTAATACATGCTTATAATTAAAATGTCAAAAAAATTCAAGGAGGATGTGAACTAAAAAATTAGAAATCCACAAATCCTCCAACCTACATTCCTGTTCCCTAAATTACTTAGTTTCTTACTTATCATACAATAATTTTCTAAACATACATTTTATTTCCTTATGCTTATCATAAACTATATAATTTAGATCTTCTGGAAAACAAATGTAATTATGACATTACCTGTGAAATGCAATGTTTTTATAACTTTTTAATTTATTTTTTTTCTCTTTACTTTTTTGCATTAAAATTTCTGTTACTGCTGAATTAATAGTGAACTAATTATGGTAAATTGTTCTTTGAGAAATAACAGAGGACAGTGGAAATGATTTGGAAGAAATAGTCCCAAACTCTACAATACAATTCTGAACATGTCTTCATTAAACTAATGGTGTCTCCCCCAAATTGTTGCCAATTAGAAGAGTCCCAGGTAAGGAATTGAGCAAAGCTAGCAACTCTCTACACTGTCAATCATTGCCTTGCAGCATCTCAGGGAAAGAGAGACCTTAGCATATCAGCACCATAATGAATCCAAAAGTTTTCAGCTAGACAATTTATATCAACTGCACACAGGTGCTCTTGAAGTTAAATCTAAATAGAAGGCTTTCAGGACCTCCACAATCGTATTCTACATAATGTTCTGAAATTCAATTTTCTCTTATTAATGGTTAATGTTAATCTATTTTTATGTGATGAGTTATGTGTTATACACTCTACAGAAATACATGCATTTAATCATTATAACAATCTTCTGGGTTCAGCATTCTATCATCCTCCTTTTACAGATAAGGAAACTAAGTATCAAAGAGTTCCAAGGTCATACAACCAGTAATCAATATTAAATAATGAGATATTGCTACCCATTATGCAAAACCAGAAGGTCAGAATTTTATTTTCGAAAGGTGAAAATTTTTATCATTTACCTACTGCTCATATAGAAATATAAAGGAAGTATTATGTTTATTTTAAAAGCCTGTATTTATTACATATTTCATTTTAAAAGTGATTTTAAGTGACTTGAAATAAGAATATATATAATAAATTTGTGTGTTTTGTAAATAAGAGCAAAGAATCATTACCATTTAAATTTTAAAATTTGAATGCAATTCTAGACTAGTCTTTCTATTGAACATAGCAGGTTGCTAATATATTTTTATTTTCTACTTTGTAATCAACAAAAGCTATTAAAGTGAATAAAAATATTTTAATGTAGTTCTAGTCAGTGTTTTTTAATGCTGTGATCAAAAGACCTGACAAGCACAATTAGAGGAAGAAATTTTATTTGGGGGCTTACAGTTTCAGAAGTATCAGTCCATGCAAGGTCAGCTCCATTCCAGGGCTCAAGGCAATGCAGAATACCATGGCAGAATAGTGTGGTGTAGGAAAGTGGCTGACGATATCATCAAGCAGCAGAGGAAGAGTTGGCTTGCCAGATGAAAAACATTTACCCCAAAGGCACACCCTCAATGGAACCTGCTCCAGCTACATGCTACCTGCCTTCAGTTACCACTCAGTTAATTCCTATCAGGGAATTAATTAACTAATTGGGTCAAGGCTGTCATAACTCTGTTATTTTGAATGTTTTTGCATTGTCTCACACATGAGCTTTTGAGGGACACTGAGTATCTAAACCATAACAACTTATAAGAACAGTATGCGAGACAAGGGACCATGGAAATGGCATTTCATAAAATTTATTTTAAAAGCAGTATGATTGAGACAGTAGCATATGGTTTATCAGAAAAATGTATGTTAGTGTCTCAGGCCTTGAAAGTATCAGATATCATCGAAAATAGAAGTGATTGTCAGAAAGAAAACAAAGATTCATTGCAGGTCTCTTTAGAACACAATCTCCTTCTAAAGCTATCATACCTGCATCTCTGAGGAAACAAATCTTTCCCTAATACGAAAATACAAACTGATTAATTTGTATAAGAGTGTTATACAACATGCATAAAAATATTTTCAGAAAAAAATTCTCCATAAATTTCAGGAACTTGATATAAAGTCACAATTCAATGAAAGTAATGTATAGTGATTTATAAGGAGTTACATTATATCTATAGTCTTACTATATAGTCTGCAGATGAATCAGTTTGCCCCCAAGAAAAGAAGAAGCTTAAAAATTATGGGTAGAAACAGATATAAGGAAGTCCTCCCATATTATTTATTCTTTAAGCTACAAGTTTGATGAAGAGAATGAACATTTAGATCGCATTTGTCCATTGACTACTATATTTCAAAGATGCGTGTGTGTGCGTGTGTGTGTGTGTGTGTGTGTATTGCAATCACGTTAATGTATTTAATGAGGCAAACATTTCTATGACACTTTATGGAAGAGATCTTTTTTATTACCTTATTATTTATTTATTTTTGCAGTACTGAGGATTGAATCCAGGGGTGTTCTACCACTGTACTGCAACCTCAGCCCTTTTCATTTTGTATTTTCAGACAGAGTCTCACTAAGTTGCTAAGCCTGCCCGTGAATTTATGATCCTCCTACCTAAGCCTCTTGAGTCACCATAATTACAACTATGCACCACTGTGCTCACTATTACCTTACATTTTAGATCATCAATACATCAAATTAGGGACAAAGTGGGAGGAGCTTATTGGTAAATAATGATTGCCTTTGTTTATTAAAGTTACACAAATAGCATGGTATATTAGAAAAAGTATATAGTAAGATAAAGAAACTGTTTGGTGGTCATAACTTTGTTAATAACTATGGAACTTGCATAAAAAATCTTGGAAATCATTCAATTTTTATTTAATTTAATCTGACTAAAAATTACTGCCTAGTATAGTAAGACTTTTAACAATAACATTCTGCAATTTAAACATTTCTTAATATTTTTCTCTTTGTGAAATAGAAAGTTGCAGCACATTGGTGGTATAACTTACCATAACTGTGACACCCAGTTTTTTAAAATATTGAAATATAAATATTAAATGCTTAAGTCAGCTACTTCTAATATTATAAAGGGGTATTTTATTATTTTCCCTTAAAAAGGCAGATAGAAATGTCCATTTTAATTCCTACTAATATGTTTGTACATTTTTACTGTTACATATGAGGATGTGATAAAATAAACTTTTTATATTTTATGCTAATGAATATTATATGCTCAATGCTTCTTTATGTGCAAGCTAATTTTGGTTATAAAATTATAACACTAAAAGTCCATTTGTACTAGGGATATAAAATACTACAATGAGTCACTAAAGTGGCCCCATTAGAGTAGGTATTAATATAACACACACTCATTTGTCTTAAGTAATGTCAGTCACTTAGTCTCTGAGATGAACTATCAACTAGCATAGGCTTTTTATTTAAGAAATAAACGTGGTTATTTGAACGAAAAAAAAAAGATGTTTGAAATGTAGTGTAAAAGAAAATATGATTGATCAGAAAGTTTTCCAGGAAAGATAAAAGATGTCTTGTAATTAGAGTCATGTGACTTTCAGAAAGTTTTACATAAGACATAAATTTATAATAAATAAATCTTCACTTTTTGAGAGAAATAACCTAATATATAAGCTATCTGTTGTCAACTAAGGATATGAATATGTTTGCTGGGGGGAAAGTGTCAACTTTTCAGGGCAAAGATATAAAGAAATAACCTGATGATCTATAGAGGTCTTAAAAGAGCTTCAATCTTCTTTATGGATGATTAATATTCCATTGGGTATATATACCACATTTTATTTATCCATTCTAGGCTGGCTTTGAACCTGTGATCCTCCTGCATCTGCCTCTTGAACTGCTGGGATAACAGGTGTGTGCCACCTGCCCGGCTAATCAATATCAGGTTTATTGGGAAAAACAAACTGTCATATTGCTCATAAAAGGTTTTAGAATACTAGATATGTCCCTCCTATATTGTACATTCAAAATACATCATAGATTTTCTAATTTACACAATAATTAGAGTAGTAAACACACACAGACACATACACACACAATTTTTTTTAATTCTGCTTCCAAATTATATTTAATGCTGAGACGCTATTCAAGAAACAACAGATGACATGGTTGCTACACAGCTTGGAAAAATCTTAAGTGATGATTTGAGGATGGACTAAGTTGATGGCAAAAGAACAGAAGAGGACATAGACGATGCATAGGTGAGGAGTGGATGCATGCAGCTCTAGGAGTGTCAGTAGTGGTGTCAGAAGAAGTGGTGGTAGAAACATCCAAAACATCCAGAGTGTAGATGGGAACACTTTTGGGGATTTGCTAGACCAGTAGTGAAAATGATTGGGACTAGGCAACAAGTGACATTGATTACCCCCAAATCTATACTTGTTTTCTGCCTTATATGTTCCTGGTAAATAATGGTTACATAAGAGTTTGATATCTTGCTACCATATTTTAGGAAGGCAATGTAACACACAGAGGAAAAGCATGGCCATTGGAGATATATTGCATAGTTGTGTATCCTGGTTCTGTTACTCAGATACAATTATATTGAATAATTTATTAAAAGTCTCTGTTTCAGTTTCCTCATTTCTAAAAGGGGGGTAATAATAGTTTCTAATTCACTGTTATTGAAATAATTATTATGTAATACATGGAAACATTGTATAGATATCCCTTAGTGAATATTAAATACTGTCACTGTTAGTGCTTTTATTATGTGTAAATTTCATTTTAATGTGTGCTTATGTTTAAAAAAAGTGTCCAAGAAAAGTAATCAAGGACTTCCATCACATTTTCATTTATAATAAGATAATACATTCTTTCAAAAAAGTTTATTTTCACCTTGGTCTTCAAAAACATTTGCTGTCATGTTTAATTTCAAGCTGGCACTGACTAGTAAAGATGAGGGATAAGTAGATTAGTTCTAAGGAATCATTCTTGAAGATAATCAAAAGTGAGTGGCAGAGTTCATTTTGGTTGTGTGCATTTCTGTGCTTCCCCTGAACACTGTAAATTGGCATAGTCTTGTGTATTAACTATTCAAGAAAGACTGTTGATGCTTATATATAAAGTTATTTTTTACTGTTATATGGCAGTAAAATAGTACCACAAAATTGGAATATAGTTACTACTTATCGTTAAATTGAAAGCATAATAAAAATATTATGAAGAACATAGTAATCCTAACACACAAATAGGGTGCACATTTAAGTTCTTTGCTTAACCAATTCCACTTATATATTTCCTTAATTATCTCCCATGAGGGACTTTAGCAAAAATGTTTTGAAACTTATGTAAATTAGTAATACTAGGTCACCTTTATTTAGCAAAAATTTATTCCAAGTACTTTGATTCTGGAATCTCCTTGTGTTGGTGGTTTTGCTTCTAAATGCCTTACTCCAAGGAACTAGTAATGAAAATTTGCAAATAATTGTATCTGAGATGTCATTACACATTCTGAGAGAAACTGTCAATAGGATATTAATAGCCCAGTAAGGAGAGGGAAAAGAAAACTATTTTTACATGTATTGAACATTACATGGTACCCAATTAACATACACAACTTTTCTGTTTTGGTCTATCAATTTTAAAAAACAACAGTTGTCTTCATAACTAACACTGTGGAAAGCTCTAATTTAAGTTTCAGTAATAATAACTAATTTTATGTAGTATTATTTTTGTACTATGTACTTAAACACTTTATTTTATTTAATCCTTAAACGACATTAAGATGCCATGGGAATCATTCCTAATTTTCTTTCTTTTTCTCTTAACTCACATTTTGTTCATCACCAAGTCATATGAGTTCTAATTCCCAAATCTTTCAAATATCCATGCAATTCCCTCAAATCTCATAATCTATTATTTGAACCACAAGAATAACCTTCATCTACTACAATTAATTTTTTATAGAATAAACATAATTGACCTGTGTTTTATGTCAGCTACTCCAGGGGAGTAGGTAGACACAACAATATTCTTAACAGTAAAATAAATCCTTTGTTTTACATGGATTTTTCCAATGTACAGATTCCATTCTAATGTGAAACTATCTATGGACAGAATTCAACTTTTCAGGTATGGAAGATGATGAGGAATCTTTTTTAAAAGTACTGTGTCTCCAAGAAGAACCTGTTTAAAATTGATCCATTGCCACTGTTTAAAACCTATTTACTGAAAAGGACCATTAAGTTTTGATAGTTCTATCAGAAATCTGTACTGACATCTATGCTAATGTGTTTGTGTCCAATCTACTCTTTGCTGTTTCTGTCACACAGATCAAAATGTACAAGTGCAGCACTAAAAAATATCCCCAGTAATCTCTGAGACAACAAAAACAGATAATCCATAAAGTGAAAAGAATCCCTCTTGGAGTAAGAAGATTTGTATGTTTTTTTTCAGTTTTGTTTTCTTGTTCTACACCCCTGAGGAGCTGATCTGAGTATGGGCTCTTTTAGAAGTTAATAGGAATTGTAAGCTTGGTTCAGCTCCACAGGTTATAAAGCAAAATGAAAATCAGAGTCCTAGAATCATAGCAGAAAACACCATAACAACACTTGCTGTGCTATTAAGGACTGCTTTCCTTTTTTGTTGTTTATTTTGAAGTGATGACACCAAATGTCAAAAAAGAGATTCTGTTCCCAGCTGCTATTCAACATGGAGTCCACAGGAGAAAATAGACATATGATAGAGTCTGTGGGTGAATCAAAGCACACAAAGATGGTTTAAACTAATCCACATTCCATTGTACTTTTCCAAACTAAAATTCAATAATATATCTGAACTACTAGAGAAATTAAGTCATTTGCTGGTGTTTATAATGCTCAATGTCATACTCCCCATATTTATTTAAGTCTTTAAAATGTTTTTGCCATTACTCTTTTAAATTCTGGACTTTGTAGAGTTTATTGTTTTTAAGAAAATTCTTGTTTTTTATTATTTAAAAAATATTTAATTAACAAATAAAATTGAATATATTCCAGGTATAAAATGTGATTATTTGATGTATATTTAATATATTATTTTATATGTAATGATTACCAGAATCAAATTAAAACATCCACTGTTTTTGAGTTTTAATTTTATACAAACCATGCATTTTTCAGTACCAAAGCACCAAGTCCCTAGTGAGCACCTTACTTGATTCCATAAAAGGTCGTTTGAGTTTTTGCCACTCTCCCCAGATAGCTGAATTCTATCGCCTCTTCTTACATTTGTCAGTGAATTTATTTTACTTCTTAGTACTTTGCAAAGAAAATAGAAAAGTACATGTAAAAACCTTTCTCTGTCTCTCTGTCTCTCTCTATCTCTGTGTGTCTCTCTCTCGTGTGTGTGTGTGTGTGTGTGTGTGTGTGTGTATATATATATATATATATATATATATATATATATATATATCACATATTCTCCCCATTTCACCAAGAGATATTTTTTTTTCTTTATGAGTTAGTATATAGTATTTGACAATACAATGAACCTGATCTCATTAAGAATATGCAACAAGAGCTGGGCATGGTGGCATGCCTGTAAGCCTGTAATCCTAGTGGCTAGTAAGGCTGAGGCAGGAGGATCCAGAGTTCAAAGTCAGCCTCAGCAATTTAATGAAGCCCTAAGCAACTCAGTGAGATCCTGTCTCTAAATAAAATACAAAAAGGGCTGGGGATGTGGCTCAGTGGTATCCCTGTATTCATTCCCTGTTACCAAAAATAAGACAAAACAAAGCAAATAATAATAATAATAATGCAACAAGGGAGTGAGAATTTCTTTAATTTATTCTAATTAGTCATACATGACATTATAATGCCTTTTGACACATCATACATAAGTGGATTCATTCTTCTGGTTTTACATGATATAGAATCATACTAGTCATGTAATCATATATGCACATAGAGTAATAATGAGAAAGTGAATTTTGCTATTGAGGTAGCTGAGTAATTATTTAATATTAATGCCTTAAGTTTGTCTTTATCATTCAATTTTATACGGAACAGGGCAAATAATTCCTTTTCACCTTTACTCAGAAGTTTTTTAATTCCAAGAGGTGATAGCTGTACACTTTGTAAAGTGATATTTAATATTATTCTATTTCTAAATGTATGATATCCAGTATTGCGTATTTCAGAAAGAAAACCCATATTGTTTTGTTTGTTTGCTTTTGGTGTTTATCATATATTCACTAACACAGCTATTTTCTTCCAACTGGTATGTAATTTATGAAAGTGATTTTTATGCTGTTTTATTGATAAAAATCAGCATAGTTTTTCATCCAGTAGTTTACAGGTATGATGATACTTTAAACTGCAACATTCAGCTCAGAACTAATAATAAGAGTAGTAGATGAAAGAAAGCAAACATGTTTCACAGTAAAGTTTGGGCCATAGAATACCAGAGCAGGAAGGGAATGCAGGAATAATTTAATCCAACTCTCTCATCTTACAGATTAAAGATCCTTCTGAAGCTTGAGGTGTTTTAGGATTTTGAAAAAAACAACTGCATTGTAATACTCAATCTTAGCTTCCTTTTTCACTTTCTTTATTTCATCACATGATACCTGGAAAATTTGATTCCCCAAATAGAATTGTGGTATAATTAATTATATAAAATTTAGCAATTCTTTTAAAATAAAATCTTAAGAAATTAGTAATTGACAAGATATATAGTATATACCTAAACTGATTTTCTGAGTTTAATATGTAATTAATAACATTGTGAAAACCTTAATAATACATGTTTAAAATCATAAGAACACAACTGGGGTTGTGGCTCATGGGCAGAGTGCTTGCCTAGCATTTGTGAGGCACTGGGTTCAATTATCAGCACCATGTGTCAATAAATAAAATAAAAGGTCCATTGACAACTAATTTTTACAATAAATCATAAGAATAATGAACATTATAAATAATAAAATCTATCATTGACATATTTTTAATTAAATAAGGACTTAAACAATATGGGAAAGGTTTTTGTTGTGTGGCTGTATTTTTCTTTTTCTTTTGCTATAAATCCAACTCAAACATAAAATTTAATATATAACTTAAAATAGCTGAAATGGTATAAATAAATTAACCACATTTATGCTTCTCAGATTTTGCAACAATGATGAATGGCAGCCCACAGTGTGCCACTGATCACCCAGCACCGTATTTGTGATACTGTAGATCTCATCTCATTTACAGACACATTGACCAGTGTGCCTCTTACAGATTCAACTATCAAATTCTACCTGTTGAACATCTATTCCAATCTTTCAAAGTCATTCCTTAATATTCTTAAAGAACAGGGTGACCCTACAACAATTCTGTTGCTTACTCTTCTGTCACTTTTTTTTTTCCTCATGAGACAGGCAACAGACATACATATTCTTGGAACTTGGTTGTAACATAAATAAACCTTAACTTCAAGTGAGGAAATAATGAATTTTTATGGAAATGCTAAAAGCTATAATAGAAAGTCAGGGATAATTATTCATCCATTCATTCATTCATTCATTCAAAAAATGTTTCTATTATTTATTAGGGTTCTAATCCAGGCACTTGGGATATGGTGGTTGAGCAAACAGGCACAAACACAGAATAATAGTATGTACATAATATTTGATGAAGGAGATATAGGAATCTTGACTTGGGGGTGGAGCACCCATAAAGCAAGAAGGGAAAACATCTTGATGGGATTTCATCTAAGACCTTTTGTCTCTGAGAATGAGCCAAAGAGTCTTACTCTGGATAATGATAAAGGTCAAATTTTTTTTCTGAAAGAAACTTCTGTCGTTACATTATGATTCCTATTCATCTTTCAACATCCAGCTGCAATATCTTCTATAAGATACTCTTCAGGGTATGCATCACAGACACCAACAGACTGAGATACCTGACAAGAACTAGTTAGAAGAGGAAAAATTTATTTTGGAATCAAGGTTTCAGAGTTTCAGTCCGTGGTTGGTTGACTCCATTGCTCTGAACCCAAGATGAGACAGAACATCAGGGTGGAATGGAGTGTTGGAAGTAAGCTCTTAAACTTAGGAAAGCCATGTGGTGGAGAGAGAGGGGTTGGGGGCATACATCAGAAACAAATTATAAATCTCAAGGACACACTCCCAGTGATTCACCTTTTGCAGCCACACCCTACCTGCCTGTAGTTACCACCAAGTTTGTCCATGCAAATTACTAATACATCAAATGGATTAATCCACTAATTAGGTTGCAGTTCTCATAATCTAATTGTCTCACCACTAAACATTTTTACATTAGCAGAAACTTTGGGGGACACCTCATATCCAAAAAATAACAGTGTCCAACTTACTTCCTTAATATCTATTCAGTGTCTCAATTCTGTAACCTCCTTGGAAACTAACTATGTTGACTAGAAGTAACTTCAAAAATGGCAGCTTTCAGGGGAAAAGACCGAAACCAATAGCTTTTACCATCTTACTTACTAATAGGGCCTGAAAAACAAAAGCAGAATAAGCAGAAATCAGACATTAGGTCATTTGGTGACTAGTAGTGTGTGTTTTCAGAGTTGCTTCAAGGGATAAAATGGAGTAAAAGACATTTTCCTTTTGTATTAGAATGATGCCTGTAGCATAAAGGAACAAGTAGTTTCTGCCAGAGTGAAAAGCAACAATTCATAAAATGAGAGCAAGCTTGATGTCTCAAAAACATAGGAGACCATGGCTAGCTGTAAATAAGAATTATAGCCAGGTAATGTTAAAAGGAACCTATTTTGTAGGTGAAAAATAACATTCAAAACACTTTCCATTTTCCCATGAAGTAAGCAAATAAACTTAAACTACATGATCTTAGGAATGTACTGTAAAATTTTAAACTATTCTGATAAATTCATATCAATAATATTAAAATAACATTTAGAGTGAGATCATATAATCATAGGGTATATTATGCCAAAATTTTATCTCCCAAATATATATGATTTCTAGGCCAGGATGTCAAATTAAATTTTAATCCATGTTTTTCCTGTGTATTACTGACTGTAAGACAATTTATTGGATAAGAATATGTTACAATTTATTGGATAAGAATATGTTACCAGGAAATATAAGTCGGTTTTGGGGTAGTAGGGAAAATTAATAGGCAGAAAATTAGAGTCCTTTTAATCTAAGTATAGTACTTGATTATCTTGCTAACAAAACAAACAATTTTTTTTGACACAGTATCTCACTAAGTTTCTTAGGACCTCACTAAACTGCTGAGGCCTGCTTTGAACTTGAGATTCTCCTGTCTCAATCTCCTGAGTCCTTGAGATTATAGCTGTGTGTCACCACCCAGATCAAAACATTATTTTTAAGGAGAATTACCAACAATCTCAAGAGGTTATTTGACTAGAATGCAATGTTACTAGAATCATTGCAGTTCCTTGAAGCCAAAGTTCTAATGTTTAACATTTCTAATTTCTTCTTTTATTTATCAATGTAGCTTTTCTTGATTTGACTTTCCAAAAGTTGTCTTTGAAAATCTAGTTTTATGAGGGTTAAAGTCACAGTATATCAAGGGCTCAAGTTTTGAAACCTGAGATGAAACAGAAAATTTTGTTCCCAAATTTCTTTATCACCTTTAATCTCTTAATCTATTTAAATCTCTTCTTTCCATTATGAGTTGATCCCCTTTGGTGGATTCTCTTTACTAGGTACTGCCAGTATAACTTCTTCAACCTAGTTTAGTTTCATATTCTTAATTTCCACATGTACTAGGATCTATTTCAAATATGCTCCCAAATTGAAGCCTTTCATATAAGTATGTTCCATTTTTAAGTGCCCTAAACTGTCCTATTTTCTGTCTTTCTACATTTGAATTTATGTTACAATAACCATACACCCTCCTGGCATAGGATTCTAATAAAATCACCTTGGTTATAGTCTCCTTGAATAAACGGGAATGAATCAGTGTCTTGTGAGCTTTAGTTGGAAGTGAAGAAACGTTTTCCTATTGTTTTTACTCCAAACTTTTAAAGATATAGGAACAAATTGTTTGAGCTAGGGATAAAATCAAGATTCAACAAGGTGAGGACAAGCTTGGAACATCAGAGGAACAGAGGAAGGTGGACTGGAGAAGGAATGAGCCTTAAAATTAGAATTAAGAACTAATACTGCTAAGACTTCCTGCTTTTCTTTATTTTAATAATAACTTGCTGAGCACAATCTCTGCACATACTGCAGGGTTATGTTTCTGCTATTTGTGTGGAGCAAGTCAGGAATGGAGGGCGGTGGGAAAAATTATACTATTTTCTGAGAACCAAGCAACACTTTGGCCATACCAGGTATTTAATGCTAGGTGAAAACAGTTTCTCTTCCTTCTCAGCTTTCTGGGCATTTACTTGCTTAAATTTCTAATCTTACTCAAGATTCAGGGGTCTTGCAGCAAGAAGACTCCTTTGGTTTTTTTTTTTTTTTTTTACCTATTGTGGGAATCACAGGGATCCCTGAGAAGTTGATTGAAATTATGAACAATTCTCCTTTACTACTATAAACCAAACAGAAAACCAAACAAAAAATTAAACAAAGAAATAAAGAAAGACATGTGCACAAAGATTTTCAGAGTTTTAATACATTTCTAATTCATATGAAAGTTATTCACAGACTCTTTAGAGTTTAACTTAGACTCCAGGTCATGAACTCCTAAATCCAAAGTTTTCATGAATGACCCTATACTATTATAGGGTCAAGTTAAATGTGTAGGCCTGAACTTTATTTTCTGAAATGTAACTACTAAGACCACCCATATCAGGAAGCTCTGCTGCAATAACTTTTTTATTTGATTTGCATGACAATCTTCGTATACTTTCTGTATACTAATTGTGTACTCAGATATGAAATGTAGCCCCCTTACTTCATTTCTTTACAACCTGTTTTCACAGCAATCTCTGCACCCTGCCTGGCAAATTTCTTTTCTTTCCCTGTATTTATCAATGGGTCTTCATGTCAGTTTCACCAGAGCAGACGAAGTCCAGAACATATGTTTTCCTTTTGTTGTGCTAGAAATTGAACCCAATGTCTTTGTATTGCTACACATGTTCTCTACCACTCAGTTACATCCCTACTCATTCAAATGGTTTTATTTATTAATTTCTCCATTTCTTTATTTTTATTGAAGGGCTTTTTTTGCGTGTGAAAGCTATTTAAATGTGATATAAATCAAGAATATTTGGACCAAGTCAGAAGCACAAATTTATCAATTTTCTCAAAGGCTGATCATCCAAATAGCTGCCCCACAAAAAGAGTATTTTTTTAATGAGGCAGCTTAGTAAAGTAGATGCAAAACAGAGAGAAAATCTTGCTGAGGAAAAGAATCATAACCTTTAGCAATCTTCCTCAAAGTGTAGTCTCTGCATCTAAATTACTTGTCTGTGATGGTCTCAGAAGTATCTATTTTAAAAGCACCTCAGGTGATTCTAATGCTGGACTGAACTTAGAGACACACAGACCTATAAGACTCAATCCTTAGGCAACAAAAAAGTGAAAAATCAAGACTTAATAGGGGAAAAAAGTTGTCTATCAGAACAGACACAGAAAAGTCACTTTTCTACTTGCTAAAGTTGGAAAATAAAATGTAGAGTTTTACCTGGGAAATATTTCATTGTGTCCAATGCAAATTATACTGCAAATGTCAATTACTGAAATTTCTAGTTGGCTTCCACCTAAAGTATTCATTATAGAACAGGCTGTATGTTGCAATAAAAATAGTATGATATATTAGGGTTTTCTAGAGGAACAGAACCATATCATATATACAAAATATATCTGAGATATATATATATATATATACTATATATATATATATATATATATATATACTATATATATATATATATATAACGTATATCATATACGTTATATATATATATATATATATATATATATAACGTATATGAAATATACATGACATATATACATATATGTATCATAATATATATCAAAACCAACAGGATATATATTCATTATTACACATACACACACACACATACACATATATGTATGTGTGTGTATGTGTGTGTGTGAGTGTGTGTGTAATTGGTAGATGAATATGCCTAGAAAAGCATATAAGCTAAGAAGATGTTATATAAGCTAAGAAAATGTTAAGGATGATAAATATCAGTTTATATATGATCATAAAAGTGGGATTTATTAGATTGGCTTACATGACCAGAAGATGGATAATCCTACAACGGCTCTCTGAGGACTGGAGATTTGGAAGAATCAGTAGCTGCTGAGCCCATGATAATAGAGACTCAGAACATGAGGAATCAATGATGCAACCTCAATCTGGAACTGAAAGCCTGGAAACTCCCTGGAAAGTTGCCAGAGTTCACTTTGGAGATTGCTGGAGCTGGAGTCTGATGTCCTCAGGCTATCTCCACAGCAATCAAAGCACCTGCTCAAGTATAATCAAGCTTGTATCTGCTGCTGCTTCCTTGTTCTTCCATCTTTATGTTTCATTCATGTCCCAATCTATTGGTCTGTGCTACTCAGATCACACTGAGAAGTCTCTTCATCTTAGGAATCTTTTCAACCAATCAAGTTGACAACTCAAATTAAGCAGTATACATATGATTGTGCTGATGTAAAAATATAATGAACTCACAGGGAGAACATCATTTTTGCTCCTTAATAGATATTATACCTGAACATTTCCTGCAATTATTATGCCATTTAATATATTCATCCAATTATTTAACAATAAAAAGTTAAATAAATTTAATAAAATGTCCCCTTGCTCATATTTCCAATTTCTTCATTAAGGAACATTTGTCTTTGTAACTACTAAAAAATTGATGAAGTCTAAGAAATTCTAAGCAAAATTGTATTTATTTTAACAAAGTCAGAGTAATTCCTATAAGAATTACTGTGAGTTTGGCCTTATTACTTGTTTAGTTTGTATTTACCCCGCTGTCTGAAGAGAGAAAAAAGATCTTTTTCAATAAAAAGCATACTGGTAATTAATTTACAGTAATGGCACCTGACACCTCTTCTAACTGGGCCATGAAAAGACAGTTTCATAGTCCATTCTCTTACATACTGCCTGGTAAAATATTTATTATATCTAAACAGAGTAATGGCTAATGTCATTCTCAAATGACATGGCTCTATTAAATAAGGCATTTAAATAGAAAAAATAGAAAAAAAATGTCCTGTCTGAACAGTTTCACTGTTTTATTGGAGCATCATCAACTCTTTGACCCTTGTTCAAAATCATCTGAATTATTAACAGGTGTGGAATAACATAAATAAGGCAGATTAAAATTTGAAGATGTTCTATTTCCATGGGGTGATTTATGCTTTTTGAGAAAATTTACTAGTCCTTTCAGTAAGGTGAATATATAAAATTTGCTTCAACAATGTCTTATCTGTTGTTGTTCTAAAAAACTGTGGAAAAATCATTAATGATTGCTTAAGGGTCATCAATGAAATGAAATTATTGCTTAGGATATTGGCAGCCATTTGCTTTACATTGCCAATATCAATTCATGTTGTCCTTAGAATTCCTTCCTCTCTAGAGTTTATTTTATTTCTGTCAAAAATAAATGATATAAATTGTGTTATGGCCATAAACTTCTTTTCAACATACCCTACCTGAAGGAAGATGATTGATATTGCTTTTCTTAAAAAAAATATACAGTAAATCTATCACCAGTAATGAAAAAGACTGAATTATTGATACAAAGGTGCATATTTTCCAAATATTAAAGATGACTTTATTTAGGTTTGGTTATTGAATGCTTTAATTTAGGTAATATAAAGTCTAGTTGCTTTTGGTTCCTTTGATACCTGTAGATACATAGTTCATTAACCTAGTCAGATAAATTCACTTGTTAATTATCAGGAAAAATCTCCCCTATGTATTTGAATCTTCACATACTTATAAAAGTCAATTTACTTTAATATTTATTGGTCATAAAAAATAAAAGAAAATAAGCTTAAGCCTTACAAAGCACAATTTAATGCTGCTATTTCCTGCTTGCTTAGGGAAGTAGAAGGGAGACACATGGTAAAATGGAAATTAAACCAGTACTTGTTATAAGAGTTTGTTGTGTATTGTAAATTTTAAATGTGATAAAAATGTGTAGCAGACACATTGTAAATAATAATAGCACTATTATATTATTCATTTAGAATTTGTAATTATGTATTCAAGTAGATGAATTCATTTAAGGAAGCATTTAATTATTTTTAAATCTTTATTGACCATTTCCTAGTTTTATATGTCATGCTTGAGTCTGTTGGTTCACAAGGGAACAACAACAACAAAAGTCCCCTGTAATCATGGGGATCACAGTAAACTGTAATAAAGGTAATTTGGAAAAGAAACATTAAATTTTAACTGTGATAAGTGCTATGTATGAGAGGGATGAAATACTATAGAATCTATAACAAGGAGATTATACTTAAAGAAAGGCCTGTAAGAAATCCCTAAAGAAGGGATAATAATATATAAAAAATGAATAGAGAGTTCCATTCCTAGTTTTCCAAGGAATCTCCATACTGCTTTCCATATTGGCTGCACCAATTTACAGTCCCACCAGCAATGCATGAGTGTGCCTTTTCCCCCACATCCTTGCAAAAAATTATTGTTGTTTGTATTCTTTTTAAAAATTATTATATATTTTAAAATACACGACAACATTAGAATGCATTACAATTCTTATTACACATATAGAGCACATTTTTTGTATCTCTGTATATAAAGTATGTTCACGCCAATTTATACCAGTATACATATACTTTGGTTTGTTTTTGTTTTTGTTTTGCACTATAATTCTTAATACACATATATACCACAATTTTTCTTATCTCTATATATAGCTGCCATTCTGACTGGAATGAGATGAAAACTCAGAAAAGTTTTGATTTGCATTTCTCTAATTATGAGAGATGTTGAACTTTTTTAATATATTTGTTGATTGATTGTATATCACCTTCTGAGAAGTGTCTGTTCAGTCCCTTGCTCCATTTATTGATTGGGTTATTGGTTTTTTTTGATGTTAAGATTTTTGAGTTCTTCATATACCCTAGAGATTAGTGCTCTATCTGATGTGTGAGGGGTAAAAATTTGCTCCCAAAATGTAGGCTCTCTATTCACCTCACAGATTGTTTCTTTTGCTAAAAAGAAACTTTTTAATTTAAATCCCTTTCATTTATTTATTCTTGATTTTAATTCTTACACTATAGGAGTCTTATTAAGGAAGTCAGGGTCTAATCTGATATGATGGAGATTTGGCCTACTTTTTCTCCTAATAGGTGTGGTGTCTCTGATTTAATTCCTAGGTCATTATTCCACTTTGAGTTGAGTTTTGTGCATCACGAGAGATGGGAGTTTAATTTCATCTTGTTGCATATAGATTTCCAGTTTTCTCAGCACATTTGTTGAAAAGGCCATCTTTTCTCCAATGTATGTTTTTAGCACCTTTGTCTAATATAAGATAACTGTAGTTTTGTGTGTTTGTCTATGTGTCCTCTTTTCCATACCATTGGTCTACCAGTCTGTTTTGTTGCCAATACCATGCTGTTTTTATTACTATTACTCTATAGTATAGTTTAAGGTTTGATATAGTGATGCCACCTACTTCACTCTTTTTGATAAGGATTGCTTTAGCTATTCTGGATCACTTATTTTTCCAGATGAATTTCATGACTGCTTTTTCTATTTCTATGAGGAATGTCATTGGGATTTTGGTTGGAATTGCATTAAATCTGTATAGTGATTTTGTTAGTATGGTCATTTTGACAATATTAATTCTGCCTATCCAAGAACAAGGTAGATCTTTCCATATTCTAAGGTCTACTTTCTTTCTTTAGTGTTCTGTCATTTTCATTGTAGAGGTCTTTCACCTCTTTCATTAGGTTGATTCCCAATTTTTTTGAGGCTATTGTAAATGGAGTAGTTTTCCTCATTTTCTTTTTAGAGGATTTATCACTGATGTACATCTACATTGTGTACAACCAGAGATATAAAAAATTGAGCTCTATATGTGTAATATGAATTGTAACGAATTCTGCTCTCATATATAACAAATTAAAAATTTAAAAAATTTAAAAAACACAAATAAATAGGTAAAGAGGGAGAAAAAAGTATTCAAAAAAGTCAAAGAGCTTGGGAGATAGTATGGTGAATATGAGAGCCTTAAAATACACAAATGTTCCTTCAGTGAAGAAAGTAAGTGGTGCATGTTAGCAGATAAAGCTGAGAAGGGAGAAAAGAATATTATAATAAAAGGCCTATAGCCTGGTAAATAGTTTTATTGGGTAAGAAGGTGATATGACTAAATTTGAGTATCTTTATAGTAGTCTGGAGAATCACTTAAAGAAGGTCTTTAGTGGAAGCAAGGAGATCAGTTATATAAATGTTATATTAGTCCATATGAAAGAGGATGATAGAGGTAGTGAGGAGTAAACTTATTCAAACAGTGCTACAGAAAGTATTTATGGCTTGAAAGGGTTCTGAAAATTACTTGAGCTGTCTCTATCTAGGCTGTCTGGATTTTCTGAGAAATGAACATAATTAAAATGAATTTATACACTTTTATTAATTTACTACTGGAAAAATATAAATTCAGTAACCAGGCACAATTGAAATAAAAAATTCTGTGATCATTATATTTTTGACGCTACATTTCTATGCTATAACAAATGTATAGGGGTTAAAAATGAATCATAACTGAAGATAGATCGAATAAATGGAGTGAGAGTGAAAGGAAAGTGTCCAGGATGATTTTAAAGTTTTTGGAATGTACATGAATATACATAGTGGTACTCTCTAAAAATAAACTGTTTGAAAGATTACTTGCTAAGTTTTAGAAAGATTTGAGACCCATGCATGTTATTCAAGAAAATGTACAGACAATTGGATTTGTGGGTCTGTAGCTCATATAAAGTTGTCTAGAAAGGAAAAAAATGTATTTTAACAGTTTCTGGAAGAAGGTAATTGGAAGATGAGCATGGAGGAATCCTCTTGAGGAAAAAAAAAAGAATAGAATTGAGAAGTGGCCTTGGACTAAGAATTGTAAAATTATATCAATTGATTGCTCAATAAAGCTTGCAAAGGAGCAAATGGACAACAGGCACAGAAATAAGAGGGAAAGCAAGAAAGTGTTCCTGACTCCAAGAGAAGACATTTTTAAAGGAGCAGGGCTAGTGAACAACACTTAATATTGCTAAGCAGTTAACAAAACAAAGACTGAATAAAATGCACTTAATATAATTATCTGTAAGGCATCAGTGTTCAAATTTATCAAACACTCCTTCAGTGGACCAAGGGTTTGGAAGCTATTGGATTAATGAGCAAGTGGTAGGGAATGGGTGCTAAGTGGAGGAGAAGAGCTAGGTAATGAAAAATAGGATTCCCAATTCTCAAATGTACCTCACCATGTAAGAAAATATCTCAATATGAAAAATTTTAACCTCTCTGATTAAGTTAAATTCTTTGATCATATTAAGAGTTTAGAAGTTTTATTAAATTTACTAATTTCCATTATACGTGAGTAAACCTATTTAAATCCCAATAAAATTTGAGAGCTGTGTGATAAACTGACACTGTGCACAACATTTTTTGTATAAATATCACATTAAAATTCTTTTGCAATCCAACTTTATCATATGCATTCTATTTGGGAAGGAACTCAATATTACCATAATTCAATCTTAATTCATATACTATACAGTTCATAAAGCTGTTCTGCTACATGTGTAGAAGAGGAATTATACTTTTTCCCTGTTTAGAGTTAAATAGTAAAGCTTTTTGGCTTTAGTAGCTTATAACCTTTGTTGCAACTACTCAGCTCTGTCACTAGACTATGATAGCAGCCATCAACAGCACAGAAACAAATAAGTATGTTTGTGTTCCCCCCCAATGAAAGGTATTTACAAAAATAAGTAGTGAGTCAGATTTAAGCCACTGACTTTAGTTTGACAACTTCTGGCCTAGAGAATAAACTAACTTTACTAAAATATCTTTAATAGACTATTATTGTTTGAGACTTTACAAATGGTGGAGTGAGCTTTCTTTCTTTCTTTCTTTCTTTCCTTTCTTTCTATCCTTTTCTTTTCTTTTCTTTTTCTGGTAGTGGGGATTGAACCCAGGTGTGCTATACTACTAAGTTACATGCTCAGTACTTTTTATTTTTATTTTGAGACTGGGTCTTATTTTGACACTGAAGCTGGCCTTTAACATGTGATCTTTCTGCCTACGCTTCCTGAGTCACTGGAATTATAGATGTATGCCACCACACCTGGCTTTCATCTTTAATATTAATGCTAGATGATTTTGGATTGTACTCAAAGTTGTGTTGATCATTCAGTTTAACTCCATTTCAAGATTCAAATGCTACAAGTAACCTGATTATTGAGCACCCCTACTTTCAATAGGTCCAACATAATAAATGGCCCACTCCTCTGTGAATGGCTGAGCAGTGACAATATATTTTGAAACTAAAATTTGAGGCCAAATTCCTCAACACCATACTTCTATATTGTTTTCATATTTGTATGAAATTTGTTGATTGGAAATAAGGGAAAGTGATATTAAAAATAGTGTTAGCCGGGCACAAGGGTAGATGCCTATAATTCCAGCAGCTTGGGAGGCTGAGTTAGGAGGATTGTGCGTTTAAAGGCAGCCTCAGCAAAAGTGAGGCACTAAGCAAATCAATGAGATCCTATCTCTCAATCAAATACAAAATAGGGCTGGGGATGTAGGTGAGTGGTCCAGTGCCCTGAATTCAATCCCTGGTACAAAAAAAAAAAAAAAAAAAAAAAAAGATAGTGTTAGATTGAGGAAAATTAACAAAAGCTAGAAATTCCTGTCAAAATGGTGCATATTTAAGTCAATGAGATTATTATTTAATTAAAGTGTTTTTCTTCTATTTAAGCTCCAAGTATTATACTTTGTAGCATTAATCTTTTGTAGAAAGCACCTCACTCTGATCTCCTTATAGCTTTTCTTAATTTACAAATATATATTTAAATTTTATAATTCTCTTATTCCATGCCCATGTCCAAATCATGCTAACTCCACCTATTTATGTTAATATATACTTTGATTGCCCTGTTCTATTCTTGTAATTAGCATTGCTTTTCCTCTGTGACCATTTCACCCCGATTATGTTACTGAGTAATTTATAACAGCTATGTTCCTATCTTAAGTGATCATTATACACAAAGTTAAAAAAATAATATTTCTTCTTTTTCATCACTGAAATAGGATCTAGTAATGATGTTGAGTTTACAAAAATATAACAGAGCACCAGATTTATTTTAATTACACATTTAGAATATTTCATGTTTTGTGTTCTAATTAAAATTGGAAAATGTGACATATTAAAAAAATCTGGTAATGGTCTGAAGAATGCTTAATATGTACAGTTCCCAGCAATATCTGTTTTTAATCTTCATATTAGAACTAGTAACAATTTCATTAGTAGTTTCCTGACTTTTCCTTTTTTATGAATAAAACAAAAAATGACAGCAAGAAATGTATTGTTACTATTATGCTGTTCAAATGGGATGTTTCTCATGAAAATAGTATTAAAAATGGCAAAATAGCATTTAATAGCAAAATAAAATTGAAGAAGAAATAATGAAATTTTTAAAAGATTAAATCAGGTTAATTTCCACCCACATTTCTCTTTAAAATAACTATAAGCCCTTTCAACATTTTTTTTTCATTAAAATAGTAATAATACAGATGGAGGAAATTTAAGGGCAATTTACCTGGAATTCTCAGAGGGTGTGCAATGTACATTTTCAAATGAACAGTTGTGCTGTTACTTTTAGAAACCAAGAATAGTGACAAATACAGATAAGCTTATCAGCCTGAAGAAAGCACCAATTTGCTTTTCACACAATTCCAGTATTATGATGAGTCATTAGTTTTGCAATGTGTTTAGTGAAAGAAATTAAAATGCATATACAATGCAACACTTGAGGTCTTCATATAGGTGAAAAAGATTCCATACCATTGGTATTTAGAGTAAAATTTATGTAGGTATGTATACAAATCATTTTTTTTAAATGTATCTCCTGTGAAAACATAGTATATGCACTTCTATGCCTAATGACAAATGACAGGTGATTTTTAAGAGGCCATATTGTTTTTAAAACCAAATTTTGCTAAATAGTAGTTTCATTAAGAATACATGCTTATTAATTAAAACTGCCTCATATGTTACAGATTTAATGATGGCAAATGAATCAATCAGGATAAACCAAAAATGAAAGAGATTTAAGAAATTGTTATAGCTTTTAAATCTTCATCACTCCCTAGTGTAAAAGAAGGAAGAAAACTCCCCAAGCATAAACATAACGTTCAGAATTAAAATACCCTTTTATTTTTGCAGATCACTTTGTGTCCTTATAGTTATAATATATGCTTGTATACATTATAAACCCATTTAGCACTGAGATTCAGGGCTTCATGGATTCATCTTTGGATTCCTAGCAAACAATTTGGTCTATGCATGTAACATAGATGCTCAATAAATATTTGCCAGATTGAACTGACAGGGATAAAAAAGAAAGAAAATTTAACAATGGTTTGTTCTGTTTGAGGCAAAAACTAAATTCTTGAAGATTAAATTTTATAAGTAAATCGATCAAATACATTTTAAGTTTTTAATACTGTGGACAGTTACTTCCCTGAGACCTTATTTAATTGGGAGAGGTTATGTTTTTAAAAGATTTGAAATCAAATAAGAGATGTTGGATAAATTCATATAATGCCAGGATTTAATAGCTGGCAGAGATTAGCTCCCATATAAGCAGAAGAAGGATAATTACATAATGAAAGGGTATTTAAGAAATATAATCAGGCCAATTTAGGGAATGAATTGTTTTCTATAGAAAGTCACTTTTAGATCTGAGGTGAGGGGTTCTGGACTAAATTTAAGAGTGGCCATAAGATTGTGGACCCAAATTCTGATTGTGTCACACACTAGCTATGTGGCCTAGGAAACATTTCTTATTCTAAGTTTTCTTATATATAAAAGAGGGTTAACAAGGGTTGGGGATGCAGCTCAAGTGGTGGCGCACTCGCCTGGCATGCATGAGACACTGGGTTTGATCCTCAGCACCACATAAAAATAAAGATGTTGTGTCCACCTAAAAAACTAAAAAATAAATATTTAAATTTAAAAAAGTTAATAGTATCTGCCTCAAAAGATTGTTATTAGGAGGAACATAAAACCTTGGCAGAGTACCAGGTACACATTCAGTGCTAGATAAATCCTAGCTACTGCTATAGAGGTAGGACGAAAAAGTGTAAGGCAGAAAATTGTTCTGCAAATTTTTGATAATTTCTAGCCTTCCCATGCATAAGACATGAGTCACCACCCTTCACCTCAAAAGTTTTCCTTAGTCACCTTCCCCCAGATTCCTTATATTTCTTCTCTCAGTGATATATTTACAATATTTTATTCACCCAATTTTTATCAACACTATTTTGCCTCCCAATCATTTTAAGAACAAAGATTAAGATGTCTCGCCAAGGGAGACTTGGTTTTTGCAAATTCTGTAAAATTGCTTAAAACTTAGCATTATATTTTTCTTCATTTCTGGATAACCATATAATTAATTATCCCGACATTTATGCTGGTGTTACATATATTGCTTCAAGTGCACTTTGTGAATGAGGAAAAACAAAGAAAGACAGGGCATGAAAGCTGGAAGAAAAATGATATGTTATAAAATTTGTATAGGATTTTGCAATTTATAAAGCACATTCACATACTAATTTTAATCAATACAACAATGGTGTGACTTAGGAAAGATTTTTTTAGAGAAAAGATAAATGAGAATATTATTTCTATCTTTCTTAGAATATTATTTCTATCTTTCTTAAAGAAAAAATAAGGTGATAACAATTTATTATTTTTTGTTTTAATCAAAAAGGAATCTGTTTCTGTATTAAATTATTCAGATTTCACTTATCTGCTTCATCTTTTTTTAAATAGCTGCTTAATTCCCAGATATGATTCTCTCTACACTTTCCTATTTTAAAAGAAAAGGAAACAAAATCAAAATCCGTTGCCTTCTACTGGAAGCTTTATCCTCCTGCCTTTATCTAGGTTTAAAAAAAAGAAGAAGGAAAAAAGAAGAATCAAGAAAGAACTCCAGCAAGACAGACAATGAAGCTCCCAATATATGCTTATCTACCCCACCATCTCCTTTCAGAATAATCTTTAAAGTGAAAGAAAATCCAAAATCTTTCTTTATTCAATTTTCTCTTGCTGTTACTACTAGCATTTTTTAAAGATAAACTTACAAAATTTAAAGATATATAAATATGTGCATGATCCTTTAAATGTAAATTACCAGTTTTACAAGATATGCCTAAGATGATATATATAATATATATACATATAAATTTTATTCATAAATTTTGCTTTTAATAATCACAACTAATAAATAAGCATATAACAAAGGACTTAAAAGTTTTTATTCTACCAAGGTGATAGCAGATTTTCTAGGGTCACGTACTAGTGACTTTTATTTTATTCTTATTGCTTGTTCTGTATTTTCTTTTTAATAATTTTTTCTAGCATAAACTCATATACTATTTTGTACTAAGAAAAAAAAATACAAAATTTTGATAAACATAAAATGAGACTTCAAATACTATGCTAAAATTAATATAAACAATAAATAAATAGATAAAAGAGTTAACATTTAAGCACCCCCTCTTCATCTTTGTCATTCCTGCTTACACTCCGATCTGAATTTAGATGCCCTTACTCAAGAAAATCTTACATCTCTCTCAACCTAGCTTTTTGACTTTGCTGTGCTTCCCAAGTACCCTCTGATTATGTCCTCTTAGGACTCATCATTTTGTGTTGTGATGACATATATAATTATAATTAGAGATCTCCCTGACTAACCATAAACTTTGTGGTATTAGGAGTTCAATTTTCACAATAATTATTTCATTTTAGTGAAATCTCATTTGAGATTTTATTTTTTTAAAATTTTTATTAGCATACACTTATTGTACATATTAATAGGATTTGGAAAGATATTTCAATAATACGTACATGAGCCCTGGTCATATGTGACCTCACTTAACTTACTGCTAACACCCTTCCCAATTTCTAGTGAACACTATTCTTTCAAGTTGACTGTTTTAAGCTTCCTGTAATTATTCTTCATTGAGTTATCTGTAACTTCATTAAAACACATTTTCTGTCTCAGTGTAGACAGAGGGTATCAGCAAGATATAGTTTGATGAAATATACTTGATTATAAGTACGGGGACTGTTGTGTTATTTTGGAAGTATCGTGGATCAGGGATTTTATATATCATCCAAGTAGTGTGCATTCTGTTATTTTTTAAAAAAATGCAGTTCTCAAATCAGACTCTCTTCCAAGTTTATATCATTGACAGAGTCTCCCAAACATTGATTCACTTCACCATTGGGGCCAATCACATGTTTCTGTGAACTAGCTGGGTTGGTGTGGTTCTAACTATTTTAACAACCTGTCATCAGTCTCTAGGCCAAGCAGTTAGAAGTACATGATTGCTTTCCTTTAGGGATTCAATGGAAAGAGATTTGTGTGATTAATTCCTTTGGGCTTTTGCTGGAAGATTATCTGCTTGATTTTTTTTGGAGATGAAGTTCTTGATATCAGATATTCAATCTAAGAAAATCTTGTAATATCGGGAAGATTTGACATTTTATCCATCTCTCTTACTTGAAACACTTCTTCACATTGCTGCCAAAATGTCACACATTCTGATTTTTCCTCTACACCAATGCTTACTTTAGCTCAGGTACCTTTTGGACATTTGTTTTCATACTGTAAATCAAAGTATGAACTAAATTTTATAGTTGGCACTTGGATTTTTCCAAATAAGAGATAAAATATTTATGAAACTAAAGAAAATATCTAAACTCAGCTAAGAGTTCATTCATTCCAAGATGTTATTCCTGACACTATAATGAAGAGATTATTAATATGAAAACTAGACTTATTCCTCACTTACAACATATCTAATAGTATCTAGCCCATTACAGATCTCTTCATCCATAAGCATAAATAAAGCAATTTTTTATGATCTGTATTTTATTGCTATTTTTCCCTTCCTGGGCACTCTAAAAGTCTTCTAACTGCAATTTTAAGTAGTACTTTTCCTTGTTTGTCCCAATGAATCAGGTTCTACCTTCATTACATTTTTTTTTGTTTAAAATATTTTTATCACTTAAAAAATCACAAAAGTAACACATGCTTGTTTAATCAATTGAAACTATGTAGGATTTTTTATGACAGAATGCATTTATGCACTTTAATATACATAGGTGGGGTATAATTTCTCATTTTTTCTGATTGTACATGTTGTAGAACCATTTCAGACATGCAGTCATATATGAACATAAGTTCTGTTTCATTCTACTGTTCTTCCTATCTTCATATCCCCTCCACCCCTTCCCTTCACTCCCTTCTACCTAATGTAACTCTAAGTCTATTCTTCATTAGTGCCCCCTCTTATTGTGAATTAGCATCTGCATATCAGAGAAAACATTCAGACTTTGTTTTTTTGGAATGTGCTTATTTCTCTTAGCATGATATTCTACAACTCCATTTACCAGCTAATGCCATAATTTCATTCTTCTTAAAAGCTGAGTAATACTCCATTGTATGGGTGTACTTTATTTATCCATTCATCTATTTAAGAACACCTAGGTTGGTTCTATACTTTAGCTATTGTGAATTTAGCTGCTATAAACATTGATGTGTCTGCATCACTGTAGTATGGTGATTTTAAGTCTTTGGGTATAAACCAAGGAGTGGGATAGCTGGGTCAAATGGTTTTTCCATTCCAAGTTTTCTGAGAAATCTCCATATTGCTTTCCATGGTGTTTACAACAGCAATGTATTATTGTACGTTTTTCCTCACATCCATGCCAAAATTTATTGTTGCCTGTATTCTTGTTGATTGCCACTCTGGCTGCAGTGAAATGAAATCTTAGAGTAGTATTGCGTAAATAATGTATTCTTTTTTCTGTCTCAGAATTGCACACTTTGATGAGGTAGCTCATCTTAAAAATTGAATGTTGTACACAGTATTTATTATTAAGTATATATGCAAATTTTCTGAGGATTATTTATTTATTTATTTATGGTATTGAGTATCAAACCTAGAGCCTAATGAGCTGTTTTCTATAACCAGATATTTTTCTATTATTTTTTCCAAAGGGATAAATATAATATTCAACTTGGGGAGAAAAAAAGATGTGGGGGTAGATATTGAAAACCATCTATAGTTTCTTACAGAGAATCTTAGATCATCATACAGAATGGTAATGGCAAGAAAAAAGATAGCCCTGATTTTCCCTAGTTGTTATGTTTAGCATGGCATGTATTCTAAGTTTCTCAAGTGCTTAAAGAAGGCTATGGAAGAAAATTGGGACATAAACTTCAGACCCTTTGCCCCATTTTCCTCCTTCAAAAAGTTACTAATTAAGACAACATTGTTCAAGAGGAAGCTTTGAGGATAGCCTTTCTTTTAGTCAGTTTTTTTCACTGCTGTGACCAAAAGACATTAATAAGAATAATTTTACAAAAGGAAAGATTTATTTGGGGCTCAATTTAAGAGGCCTCATTCCATTAACAGCTGTCTCCATTGCACTGGACTCAAGATGTGGCAGAACAACCTGGTGGAAGAGTGATGAAGTGAGACATTAGACATCCTTCTGTAGGTGGATATTTAGAGTCTATGAGGCAATATGGAGTTGGGTACCCAAAGGCATTAACTAGTGTCACAGGATTATAACATCAGCTAGACATCACCAATACCTAAAACCAATTATCCTGGGAAGAGCAAACAAACACATTTTGAGGCTTATAATTTGTCTTTTAGGAGCCAATGGTATCCCCAGAAACAAAATTAAGTTTACAATCAAATCACTTTAGAAGCTAGTGATTATCTAGAATACAGATATACATACAAATGCCCACATCTCTCTCACCCTAAGAATTCATAAACTTTTCTCAACAGACGCTAACATGCACAAAGGAAATAATTCTGTGTCAACATTTATTTCAGAATCAACTAAAAGGGCCAGTTCTTCATGTTCATATATGAATATGGAGTAAACCACTTAAACGCTGAATACCTCAGTTTCTTAATTTATGAAAAGAGATGGTAATAGTACCTACAAGTTTACTGTGAGGATTAAATGAATTTTTTATTTCAGCACCTAGAATACTAACTGCTGCACAGTGCTAAAGCTTATTCAATTTGGACTAACTTGGATGCATTTATATGGTAGAAATAATTCTTTCCCAACAAGTCATCTTTGTTCTGCTACTCAGTAGAATGGAGACTGCATGTAGCATCAGTGATAGAAGCTAAAATTTTTTACAATCTAACTTGTGGTATATAAATATATAAATTATATATATATATATATATATATATATATATTCATATGTACACATAATACTTAGTGTAAAATATATAGTACTATCTGTACACACCTAACAGAGCCAGTTATATATATATATATATATATATATATATATATATATAGAGAGAGAGAGAGAGAGAGAGAGAGAGAGAGTTATACAGTTTTTGTGTATATATGCACTCACATTCATATATACACATATGTGTGTAATCATATATATTTCTTATATCTTGAACAAAAACTTTTATAGATACTTCCAATTTATTAATACTAGTATTTAATAAATATGTTTTAATTAACAATATTGGTAGCTTTCATGAGTTCATAAATGTTGACCATATTATCTTTTACATTTATCTGCAGAAGATCAAGTTCTAATATTTTATTTACCCTTTTTATTGGCTGTATATTAACAGAGATTTTAGGATAAATTATAATGACAGGATGTGGCAAATTCTAGCTCATGTTTACAACCACATGAATAGAGACAATTTTGCATAAAAGTGATTGCTCTAGACAGAGATGTTTAAAATGATCAAAGATTATTCCAGTTCCAATTCTTGTTAGAACATTCTTTGAACACTGACCTGATATGATACATTGCTTCATTAATTAGTATGGGGTAAGCTGCTGAATTTTCATTTGAAAACCTCTGTTAACTAATGAACATACATCTATTTAACAAAGGAATAGCAAAGACAATTGAGAGCTTTGTTGTTTTAAGAAGGAAAAATCTTTGAACAAGTCTCAAAAGAAAAAAACAAGAAAGGTGGAAATTTGTCAGAAATAGAGAATAGTTGTTTTAAAAAGTAAGCTTATTTTCTAAATTTGTTTATGGTTATTTGTGAAACATTTAGGGAGTTCAAAGTTTATTCAGTGGTGATCTGAAGAATTGATGGTCTTAAGACTTTGGGACATGCTCACCAGGATTTTTTCCAGTATTTTTAGAAAGTGATCTGTCTAGACTTGTTATATAAACACCTCTTACTTAAAATCTGTGAGTGGTAAAAAGACAATTTGAGGACTACCCAGGGAACAAAGACAACATGTTTATGGAACAGAATATTGCATTGATTTCTGAATGGTATTTTAGAAGCTGAAATTTTAAATGAAATTATTAAATAGGAAGCTCAGTTTGTTTTTCAGTGTTTCCATTAGTTTTCCATTTTCCAAAGCCTTTGTAACACTGTAGAATTTCTTTTGCACAAGTACATCATTTCAATTATACAAACTGTAACTTCTTTATATTATTACCGAAAACTTACAGATACTTAGTGATAAATGTTCCTAAACATTTTTTTAGCACTTACCATGTGCCAGGCAGAAACCAATATACATGATTTATATACATTCTTTTATTTAATCTTCAATCTTATAATAATCCTATGAAATACGGCATTATTATTCCTGTCATTCACATTTTATAGTTGTGCATAACAAAATGAAGAATGATTGAGCACTGGGTCCCAAGACATGCAAGTAGTATGTGATGGTGATCTGCTCAATTTATAATTATCATTATTTCTAAGCTGTTTTCTCTAAGTTTTATTTGAATGCCTAGAGAATCTAAAACACCTAACACTTCATGGGGGACATAAAGGAAAAATTAAGTGGAGAGGCTACCATTCGTTCTTTTGTTTGTGCTTTTCCTTTTCTATTTTTAGGAGGGAACATACTGTCATACAGATATTAGGAACCTAGACTCCAGTGAGTAAGCTTTGAATCTGGGCTCTACCACTTATCCAGTTTGAAAGCTTACATTAGTTTTCTAAACCTCTATTTCTTCATCTAAAAAATGGAAACACATATTGTTTACTTTACTGGGTTTTTGTGGTAAATAGTGATTAAATACCATTCTCCCAGAAATTTGTAAGCTTTAAACGTTATTACTGATCACTCAAACTGTGCCCTTACCATCTTGGGCCATATTTAAAGACTCTTTTACTTGTTATAGATATTCATAGAACCATTTTTAAAACTGTTGGCAGACCAGTATAATTAGCCACATATTGTACCACATATATGGTGATGGTCCCATAATTTTATAATGGAGCTTTAAAATTCCTATCACCTAGTGGCATCTTAGCCATCATAAGAAGGTAGCAAAATGATTACATATTTCTGGTGATGCTAATGGAAACAAATGTAGTGCCCTGAAATTCATAAAAATGTAGAGCACATATATTTATATCATACAAAATGTTTGATAGTAATAAAAGACTGCTATTTATTTATGTATTTACTGTAATATATTTTGTCATTATTTTAGAGTTTATTTATTCTACTTATAAAATAATCAACTATAAAACAGCTACAGGCATGTCTTTCAGGAGGTATTATAGAAGAAGGCATTGTTATCATCAGAGAAGACAGCTCTGTATATGTTTACCTGAAGGACTTGCATTGGGACAAGATGTAGAGTTGGAAGCAGTGAAATTGATGATCATTATTCTTATATAGACCTAATGTACCTGTTTGTGTCTTCTTTTTTAGCAGAAATATTTAAAATTAAAAAATAAACACTTTTTTGAAAATAAGAAATAGAAAAAAAAATTACAGACATAGCATACAATTGAAGAAAATACTTTTGTACACCTACACAATATTTGTGTTTTAAGCTGGGGTTTACTACAAAGAAAAAGAATCAAAAAGTTTAAAATTTTGCAAATTTAAAAGTAAAAACATTTAGAGGTCTTAGAGATGTTAGAAGTCTTAGACATGGCCTGTACTAGTCAAAAGTGGAAATCATGTCAAATATGATGGTATTTATACATTTTTATTTTCATATAAGCACTGAAATAAGAACACAAAGTTTTATTATTTTCTATATAATTGGAAACCTGGACTATATTAAAGCAAAAATAAATTTGGCTAAATGGTAGTCAAATCAGATAATGTGGCATAAAAATAATTAGCCTATCAATTTATATTCAAATAAAGTTATAACCTGCTTAAAATTAAAAAAATGCATAGTTTCTGTATAAGTAAAAAATTTGATGCACTCCATTATTGCCAGATTTTCTTGGAGTAAAAGTATGACCATATTAAACTAACCTGTAAAACGATCTGTTCCTGAATAAAAGCTGAAACAATAGATTTTAATCAGCATAAAAATGTTGAAAATGAATGTTGGGAGAGTGAGAAGAAATGTAAGATTCCTTTTGATATTCATGTTACAGTAATGAAGTCAATGGGTATACCAGCACACCTGTAGACAAGATCTCTAAAACCTATAGTTATTCATAATTGTGCCATGAAAATATTATTCAGGGAAAATCAGTGAGGGAAGGCAGCTGATTTCTGTTTGTTTGTTTGTTTGTTTTTAAGAAATTCCTTTATTTATTTTATTTTAAATTGGCCTCTATTTTGCTCATTTATTTATATGTGGTGCTGTGAATCAAACCCAGTGCCTTACACATTTTTTTCTTAAATTTAATATGAACATTCTATTTCAATTCATATGTACATTGCATTCATTCTAATGGCTGCATAGATTTCCCTAGAGACCAAAATTAGCTTAACTATTGACTGATGTCATACATTTTGTCTACCTCCAATTTTTCTCATTCCAAATTGTGATTCAGTGAACATACTTGTTCATATGCACTCGTATACTTTCTGCTCTATAGAAACTGAACAGCAGATATTTTACTTTTGATAGGTATCGATAATTTAACCTCCAAAGAAGTTGTATCAATTCAGCCTTTCTTTATAAATATATAATAACACACTTCGTCCCTCCTCTATAAAAGAGCAGTCCTAGGCATATACCCCACCCTGCTGAGTTGTTTGTCTGCAAATAACAGGAGAGATCTTCAGCACCAGGTGTCCCTGACTCAGTCAGGCTAGGTGAGAACCCATAGCAACCCCCTAGCAACCACCAATCAGCATGTAGTTTAGCACATACACCCCTCATGGCTTAAACCAATCAGTTCAAAGGACTCCCCCTCTTGTAGTAACCAAACACTTACCTAACTTGTTCCCACCAGTGAATGTGCTAATCATGTTTTAGAGTTGTTTTATGATTTTCCTGTGGTGTGTGATGATTTGCTAAGAGATGCTAGGATGTATGTGAAGTCCCTGCCTTCTCCAAAGGATGTATAAAACTGCTGCAAACCCTGGGCTCAGGGCCTCTCAGCGTCACCTGTTGCTGTGTGTGCGCAGAGGACTGAGCTAGCTCACAATAAACACCTCTTTGCTGCTTACATCGATCTTGGTCTCTGGTGGTCTTTGGGGGGTCCGGAACTCAGATGTGAGCAAGGGGAGAGGAGAGGAAAAATAGAGCTCACTCAATTTTGAATGGCAAAAGCTTACTCCACTTCAGGTGAGGGAAAATCCTGCTTATAATCATCTACTTCACAATAAGAGACCACCTTTTTAAAAGTAAAGCAATCAGTGTCACCAACTTAAAGGACTTTACAACTTTGGAACATATGCAGAGCACTAAGGCACTGTCATTTGGGTGACCCCTGGCTCTCAGTAATAACATTTATATTGTGGTTTTGGCCCTTCCATGGGTTTCATTTTGAAACTGATGGGAAATTTTCCACCTTGTCAAAATCAGTGCAGGCACATAAAGCCATGATTGGAAACCATAGTAATTCCCCAAAAACATAATACATGAGGAGGGAAGTTTCCAGGACCAAATGTAAAAACTTGCCACCTGGAAAAATCTCAGACTGCTTTCTCTCTTGAGAAAGCCCAGTCCAAATTCCCCGGCACATACTTTCACTTCACTAAAAGCCATTTATGCTTATTCTATGCATGACTCCTGACAGAAATCTTTCTTTTGAGAAAACAATAACCAAGAAAGCTGTTGCCCAGTGACAGGTAGAGTAGGATCCAATTTTGTGTAAATTACTGTACTCTATATTCATGTTTTAAGATTGGAAGGATACACACAGAACTTTTAAGTGCATTATTCCTGTGGAGTAATAATGATAATGAAAGGGAGATCTCTCATGCAATATTATGTATCTTTTCACCATTGGAGCAATTTACAAGGATTGTTTTTGTAATTTAAAAAAAAGAAATTTTGCCTGCTTTTCAAAATTACATCATATAGGAACTGGGATCGTGGCTCTGTGGTAGAGCCAATGGTGAGGCACTGGTTAGATCCACAGAACCACAAAAATAAAAAATAAAATAAAAAATAAGTAAATAAATAAAGTTATTAAAAAAGAGAAAAAGAATAATGTTTTAAAAATTGCCTCATATGCATATGTGTATACATTATATTTATATATGTCTATTCAAGAAAACTTTTCTTGCAATTTTTCTGTCATTCAGATTGTTTTTGCATGTTAGCCCTGTTGAACTCCAGATACATGGTGTCAAAGAAAAATTTAGTATGTTTGAGATCGAATCTGTCTTCTTAATTTGTCAGTTCTTTGAGAACAAGAGTGATGCCTTATTTTTCTGTAAACCTACAACATTCCAAAATAGTAGGAGTTCATTGAAAGTGAATGCCTGACAGAGCTATGCAAATAGGCTAAATGCTTCTGCTGAATTCCACTGGAAAGAGCAGTTTGACTTAGCTTTTTGTTAAACTAGGCTTTGTCCTCAGTCCAGCATCGTAATTGCCAACAAGGTGCATCTTAGAAATACAATTTCTGATCCCATTTCTGACCTAGTGATTCAGAATCTACATTTTAACAAGATCCATGAATGATTCTTATGTACATTAAAGTTAAATGAAGTGAACAAGAACAAGGTGGAAATACAGTTCCACTGCATGAATATGAAATATATACAGATTCAAAGTAATAACAAAATAAAATTAAAACATTTAATTATTCTGCCTCATTGAAGAGAGGCAGAATAATTTGGGGTCAACCCATATTTTCTCCAACTTTCAGCCTCTTCAGCTGTAAAATAGGACACTAGATCAAAATATGTAACTCAAGTTGTAATATGATTTTGAAACTACAAGTGCTTGAGACTTTTAAAGGAAGACAGAAATTCATTTAAAATAAATTAGCATATTATAGATTTGTAAGTTGGTTTTCACATGGAATACAATCCATTGCTTGAATTAATGTAAAAATACTATTTGTAAGAAAATAACAACGAGAATACATATTCTTTTTCTTCGCTGTCATTATTCTTCGAAGTAGAATCATAGAAGAATAACCTGTCAAACTATTTCTTGACAGCATATATCCAGCACTCAACAACACTAACATCAAAAAACAATCTCCATGACAGAAGATTGCAGCAAACGTTTTTTGCTGAGACATTAATTGGAGCCTCCTTTCTACCGAGCATTCTGTCAGTTATGTTGAGATCTAATATCTCACCACTACCACTGAGTTTGATGTCAGAGTACTCTTAATGTGGGTGTGTAATAAACATTTTTTTTTCTCAACTGATATGAATATAAAATGAGTACACTGATGGGGAAAATTTTTTTGAAGAGGGCACAGAGAGGTACTCAGTGAGAAAACAATTGAGTCTAAGGTATTGATGATGATTAAAAGCTTTGATAAATATTGGCATGTGTGTGTATGTATGTATACATACACATACATACATATATATGTATGTATAGATCACAAGGAAGATCACAAGCTCAGTCTCAGAAACTTAGGGAGACCCTGTCTGAAAAAAAAAAAAAAAGAATAAAAAGGGCTGGGAATGTGGCTCAGTGGTTATATGGTTTTAATCTCTGGTATCAAAAATGAAAAGAAAAAAAAAAGAGCGTACTCTGAATTCAACTCCTGATATTTCCACATTAATGATATTCTTTCAGATTTTTTTCCATTTTCAGTTAATGACAACTCTTTCTTGCCAGTTACTGAGCCTCAAACCTATAGAGTTATCATCAACCTTTCTCCTTTTGGCACAAATAAAATCTATTAAAAATTCTATTTGCTATGTCCTACAAATATATTTCTTGAAATTATCATTTCTATAATACTGAATAGTAAAAGTTGATGGGCATGTTTATTACCCTGAGCCCTAAAAAGTTTCAATCAATCAAAGAAAAAACTGTTATATTTATGTGGCAGGAAAGTAAGAATCAGATAACTAATATGGTATTTGCAAAATTGAACCCTAATTTGAGGGATTTTTTTCCTTTACAACTTCTAAACAAAATAACATCAAAATTTTCATGGTTTTTTAATCCTTAAAATCTTCTGGGAAATCAATATTTTATTGTACTATAAATTGTAAAAGAAATGACTAAGAGGATCTTCCATGCTTAATCTAACCTATTTCCTATTTCCTATTGTTACCACTGTAGACCTGTGACTTTGCTTCCCCAATATTGAAGAATAACACCAGAGAAGCACCCCGAGACAAGGTCAGAGTAGAAATTAGAAGTTTATTAAAGGACAGCAGAAAAGACATCTCCTGGAGGAAGAAGGGATCCCAAGAGATGGAATCTGTGGAAGTACAATTTTTTTCCCCTTTTTATAGTTTTCAGTGATGGAATGTAAGTGGGAAGGCCCGAGGGGTGGGACACAGGTGGGCCAAAGAAGTAATCTGGGCAGGAAGGACTTCTGAGTCAGCATCTTCAAGTTTGCTGCAGGCTCTTCATTAACACTTCTTTGGGATAGGCTCTGGGCCTTGGACTTTTCCCTGACTTCATTAACATTCCAAGAGTTGTTCAACTTTTCCTGGAATTCATTCTAAACATGGCCTCCATTTGGGATCTTACTCATTATTAGACCCGATTTACCTAACTACACTGACTACCTAACTTTAAATCTGGCTTCACTATCTCTAAGCATCATTCTCCTAAATTATTCCAGACAGTAAGAAATAATATTAAACAGGATTTTTAAAGATACTGCACTTAACATATCCGTACCTCAAAGGACAGATGGTTGAAACCTCTCTTCTTCACTTAAATGATTGTCATATTTGAGTTTTCAGACCTGATAATACATTTCTCATCTAGCCATCCTATAAGGTTCAACTTCTTTTCCTTATCCATAGTCATGTTTTATTCTTGAGTGTCCATTATAAAAAAACTGCATACTAACTTGTCAAAGCAAGAAAAAAAATATTTTCCCCTGTAATGTTCTCTTTAGCTCTTAATAAAGTCTGTAGTAATTATGGAATTTAAACCTGGGTTTTTCAAAGTGATTTGTTGGTGAATTTTATTAGATTGATTTCTGCCTTTTTCACTTTCTCCCCAGAAAAGGACTTGAGATGATTTCTATGAGAGAAATTATGGTCTCTAAATTGAGCAATTAATTTTACTTACCACAACTGACTACCTTACATTAGGATGTTAGCTAAGAGGCCCAATGAATCTCTTAATTTCTATTCATGAGTCATCTAATTGAAGCTAAAACTAATGCCAAACTGATAATTCGTTCATAAAAAGAAGCAAATGAGCTTAAGAGTGTAAAGAAATGTAGTGACTAAAAGGAAAGTCAGAACGGGGAGACAGGCAACTGAGAAATTAAAGACAGAGATCAGGCAGAGATACACATGACGGTTATTTGTCAGAGCTGACAAATACAGGCCATCTCTACATAGACAGAGAGAGGCAACACAGGCTTGAGTTCTGGGACTTTTATGGATCAGATTCAGGGATTAGAGCTGGGCAGGTCCTAATGGGGCAATTAAGGGTGGGGTTGGTATGAGGGAATGGTGAGCCTTTCTCAGAAAGGCCCTTGGTTGGGCCTTAAATATGGCGTCTGACACTTAAGATGGCCATCCAGATGCTAAGCAAGGACCTTACAGTGACTGTGACATTTAAAACAAATTTTTGTAACTTAATAAAAACTCTAGCTCTTTTGGAGACCCATATCACATTTTAATTGAATGTTGAGAAACATAACCACAACACTGAGACAGCCTTTGAGCTGTGGAATAAACATGTATTCTATTTTTAGCTCTCTTATGGGTTTACTCATTGCATTAGATAATTTGTTTAACAAAGTCATTTTAAGGCAATTAAATATTTCCCATCTTACCCTTACTTATAGAAGGCAGATAAACTTCAAGTTTAAGGCAAAGGGATTTCTGTTTACAGTCAAAGTCAAGATATTGGTTAGACTAATAGCAATAATTTGTTAATTGTCTTTGATATTTTATAATGTGTCATACCTACATTTTGATATGTTTTGTGCTTTTTTCTATGACTAGTGATACTAAAACACTTGGGTATTCCATGTCTGAAAGAAGAAAAGTAACTCAAAATTTGTTTTAACCACAAATGTTAAGGGGAATTTTCAAAGTGATCTGAGTTATTTATGTGAATTAATAAATATGCTGAGTAGTGATGTAATAATACTTGTACAGTGGTGCTTCCCACTTGCTCACATATACAATGATACCTGAAGAATTATGATTTCTTCCAAAAGTCATTCTACAAACATTTAATGAAATGACCTGAATGCAATGCACTCTGGATGATATGAAATTATCCAAATTACAGGTAATACTTTTTTTTCAGTTTTTATCTTTTTATTAGAACATTATAATTATACATAATAGTGGGATTCATTTTTACATTTTCATATACACACACAATATAACAATATGGTTTGGTCAATTTTGCTCCCCAGGATAATGAAATTTTTCACCAGATGTTCTGATAAATAGATTTCTTATAATGGCAATATTTTGTACACTTAAATGATGATTGCTTTTTTAGGTTAATGTGCCTCAACTCTTTGTTAGTTGTACATTAATTTTCTAAGACTATCATAGCAAATTACTAAAATCTTGGTAGTGTAAATGAACAGAAATTTCTTCTTTCATAGTTGAAATTCAAAAAATATGGAACGCTTCATGAATTTGCGTGTCATCATTGTGCAGGGGCCATGCTAATCTTCTCTGTATCGTTCCAATTTTAGTATATGTGCTGCTGAAGCGAGCACAGGTAATACTTTTTAATAATATTAGGCAATAGAGATTAGACAAGTATCAAAAAATGACATTTGATGTGTGTAATATAATTTAACACTTATGAAAACCCTTTAATTACTGTTTTCTCTAGTTCGAATGGAAGGAAGTTTAGGATCAGAAAATTTAAGTGACTTGCTCAGGTTTATTGCTAAAAAAATTATTAAACTGACATTTAAACCTAGGCCATTCTGCCTCCAAAAACCTCAAACTTAAATGTTTTGCAGGAAAACACATGTGGTTCAGTGATAAACGTTTCCTAGAAGAAATAATATTTTGTTAAACATATGTTTATATGACAGATACAGCATGCTTGGTATTTTTGGCACATATTTTCATACTTCATTATTTATAACAATATCACAAACATAATGAACAACCTTTTCAGATGAAGAAACTGTGGCTTAAGTAGAGAAGTTGATCACTTCAATGTCACTTTGTTAGATGGAAAAACTGTTTTTTTTTTTTTTCTTGTTGTTGTTGTTGTTGTTGTTGTTTGACACCCCTCAACCTCTTTCCACTAACCTCATCTATTCCCAATGTAGTACTTTGGAGATTAGGTACATAAATATTTCTTGAGTGAACAAAAGTGTTTTAAAATATGTTTAAAATTTTGACAAGCAGATGTATATTCAAATTATTTTCAGGATGAGAGGAAAAGATGATCCAAAGCATAGAAATAAGTGTTTGTGGAGCTTTCTGGCTGACAATGAATAGTCCAATTTGGCTTAGGTGTGCAATATGCATAGAAAGTCAGGGGAAGATAATCTTATGATTTGGAAGTTGAGGAAAGGAGTTTTAATGAATTTTTGTAGTAAATTAAATTTATTATATTATTTATTTAAATTACTTTTAAATAATTTATTAAAATTCATCTTAAAAAATAAAATGGAGAGACATTGAGGGATGTTTTTGAAGAGTGATGATATCAGTGTAACTTCTTTAGCTCAATTAGTAGAACAGTGCTCTAGATAAACTGAGTAGGAAGAGATAGAAGATAGGTAATATTGCATTCATTTGGTAAAGAAGGACTTGAATGCCCTAAGAAAGATGGAGCCATTGGGGCTACAGAAGATATAAGAGACTTTTCAGAGGCTAAATTTATAAAAGTAGTGTCTGATTGTTAAGGAAAAGAAAGTTCCAAAGTTGGTTCATCAGTTTGAAGTCTGGGAAAAAGGAAGAAATTAGGACAATAATAACATTAGAGAGTTCAGAAAGATCCTCTAGTTTAGGGTATCGGAGACAAAAGAAGTGAAGATAACCTTAATAAATATAGGAGATCACAAAACATTTTCTGTATGACAGAGATTGCACTAAACGCATTCCTTGAATTATTTTATATCTAAAAACAACTTTATATGGTTAAATACAATTTTACTTCCACTTTATATATGGAGAACCTCGGGTTTAAAGAAGTTGAATAACTTACACAGTCCACACAGGAAGCAAATGAGAATTTGTGCCTTTCATGAATTGACACACAAGCAAGCAGATCCTTCTAACCACAGAAAAGTGCAATTTGGGATATCCTGAGTATTCTGGCAAGGTATCCAAAGGGAAACATACAACAGATGTATACAAATGAATTGCAAAATTTCACTGCTAAGAGAAGGAAAGGATTTAAGTGTTCTTCTTCACAAACATTATAGTAGAAGTCATAGAAATAGAATAAGATACCAAAGAAAGAAAAAAGAGTGTAGAAAGAAAGGATTCACAGGCCTAACCATGTTTACCCTTTGGGTAATATTTGTAAATTATGACCGGATCATCATGTATGTTACACTATGGTCCAGTGTGATTATGCTATTGAAAATAACAACAAAATGTGTTATCAGTCCATTGTCAACCCTAAGAAATATTCAGTATGCCTAAAAGTGATCACAGATGTATAAATTATGTGACGACCTATTTTCATATTATTCCTGCTGAAAGGTTGTTCTAAAGATAATCAAACAAGAAAGATGATTTCTAGAGGTCTATATCTTGGGACTACGTGTGACAACACTTGTCCTAAGAAAGCCTTCTCAAGGACATCACACAAAATTGCCTGTAGGTAGGCTAACTGGTGGTTCCTAGGAGTACTCCACATAATAGGGGCAAAGGAACTGATAGTGACATTTTATCAATAAGGTCATCAAAATGTCAGTTACTGCCTAAGGATTAACCAGTGCAAGAATTTGTTTTAAATGTTCTAGGTAACTAAAGAGAAAAGGAAGTGAAAGATAAAACTGATGCTTTTATGATATAAAATGGCAGTTAAAGATTGTGCAATTGCTCTGACTTAAATGCTTTGAAACTTTTATTTTGCTTTGGGAATTTTCTTTCATCTGTGAATCTCAAGAAGGTTTAAATAAAATTTCAAAACAATCATCATCATCAGTATTACCTCTAGATGGCACTACAATGCTTCTAATAAAAATGGAATAGAGACTAATCATGTGCAAACACTTATGATTAAAAATAAATTCATGATAAAGCAATTATTTCAAAAGAAATAATACAAAGAACCTCAAGTTATCCTGTTAGGCCAGTCTGAAGAAAATTTTTACACATTTGGATCCATCTAATTAGCTTTTTTTGACTCTACTGTCAGTCAGTCTTAGAGGAAAGTTTTTCTCATTCTTATTATTTCAAAAAGAACTTCATATAATTTATAGTTTACTTTTACATCCCTTCTGTGTACTCTGACAGACACTAGGAACCTTGAACATTACTTGCTGAATAAAAAATGTTATGCTGGTTGATTCTAGGAAAAAAAAAAAACTGGTGTGTTTTTTAGGAAAATATTTTGGCAAATGGGAAAAAAATACATAGTTTAGGTGTTCTGCTTACTTGAAACATATTTTTGTTATCTGTCAGATTTAAATAAGTTTTAACATAAATTTGATGCAACAACAGACATAATTTGGAACTTTAGGAGACTTTAAATGTCACCAAATGTTTTTGATTAATTTTTTTGGTGGAAATAATTTTTGTTCAAATCATACATCAACCAGAATCCTAAAGTGTAAACAACAATGAAAGTGGAGTTGTTGCACATACAACATTAGGGACTGAGGAGTGAGGGCTGGGACGGGGGCAGGGCTGGAGCCCAGTCAGGTCTATGCTCATTTTCCCTTATATTCATTCTGTGGATTTCAGGAAAACATCTTGGAAAACTGACACAGTCTAACATCCCAATTTTTTTAAAAAAATATTTATTTTTCAATTGTAGTTGGACATAATACCTTTATTTTATTTATTTATTTTTATGTAGTGCTGAGGATCAAACCCAGGGCCTCGACCGTGGTGAGCGCTCTACCACTGAGCCACAACCCCAGCCCACATCCCGATTTTTTACATTTTATAATTCAAAGTTTCTGAGAAGATTAAAGAAAAATAAAAACTATACAAGGACACACTCAAGATAATATTTGTGCTAGGAGAATAATCTTCCCTGGCCTTCCTAATCCAAGGCCCAATAATATTTTCACTGGATAATTAAGTCTTCCTTACTTTTACACTGAACTTCTGATGGAATAAAAACATGCCTTGCTATTTGTGTCATCATTCTAGTATAATGTTATTAAAATTTCTGGTTTTCGTGTAAATTCTTTATTTGCTTGACATTTCAATTAGAGTGATAGAGATATTTCACAATAGATATTATAGCCATGTTAGGATATTAGAAATGTGTGTATGGTTTTAAATATTTTGCCTTTTAACCTGCTCTTATTTCTCACAAAACAACAATATCACTAAATGATATAGGTAAAGAACACTGAATTGAAAGTCAAGAAAAACAATACCAGATACAGAACAAAGAAGTGAAAAGACCAAGGACTTTGGAATTATATTGACTTGGTTCAAAAACATTAACTATGTTAAACATGGGTGGGTTACTAAAGGAGTCTTAGCTGCCTGAATGGTGTAATGGGTGGGTTCACATTTCACTTCTATTTTTAAAAGTCATTATCTCATAAATAAAACTTGCAAACTAAGCTTATATAATAAAGAAATATCTGTTATTTCCTCCAGAATTATATAAGGAATTTAGAACATTTAACTGTATTTAGCTTCACCTGCCATAGGATATTATTGTCCCATTTCAATTTCATTATATTTGTGTAACCTCACAGCGTGTTTATTTTAATATAATTAATGTACTGAAATCCACATAGTCAAATAGTTTATTTTCATTTCTGTCTGAAATTTCATATCTATGATCTGGGACTATTTTCCTTATATATGACATCCATCCTTTGACATTTTCCTTAATTAGGAGTGGCTGACATAAACTTACTCAGTTCTTGTTTGCTTGAAAATCATTTTTTTCAAAATATGGAAGATATCCTACTATTATCATTCATTTTTATATAAAATTATGAAAATAATGATAAAATTATTTTATCAGATAAAATTATCAAATAATGCACATCCTACCTCTAATCAGTATGCCATCATACATCATAGGTCATGAAAAGTCAAGCTTTCAAAGTCTTCACAGTTATGCCAGGTATGTTGTTTTCCTAAACAAAAACAAGTGGTTATATTGGTCACATTTGTGGACATGAAAGAGCAAGAGTGTAAAAGAAAGGAAAGGTCATTGTTTTATTCTTAAATGAGAGTTGAGGAAATCTGACAGATAGGAGCAAGAAGTTCTGGCATGCACTAGGGTGATTATAGATAACAATAGCATACTGTATATTTCATAAAGGTAGAAGAATGGATTTTGAAAGTTTTTAACATAAAGAACTGATATTTGAGGAGATAGACACAATTAACATTACATAATATATACATTCATTGAAACATCATATTGCCCCATGAATATATCATTCTTTATATTTCAATTTTATACTGTTTTAAGTCACTTATCCTTATTCTAACCCCCAAATTCCAGCTTTTGCAAATAAAAGTACTAAAAAACATTTCTAAATTGATTTCAACGTGGAATACACAATGCTTTTTTCTAGTTTCTTACTTTTGTGAATGATTCTATATCTCCTTAGAATAAAATACCATTCTGATCAATGATGAAAATCACTATTTTCAACTTGAATTCTGCTAAACACGATACTGCTGGTTATCAGTGATGAGTTCTGCTTCCTCATATGTTGAAGTATAACATTAGAGAAGCACTCAGAGGCAAGCATATAAAAGCGGGAGTTATTTAAGAAAGGGTAACAGACTTCTTCCAGGAGGGAGAAGAGGGCCATAACAAGTATCCTGGTACCCAAGAAGTGAAAGCTTTCTTCCTTTTTTATATGTCCTGGGCTTCCTTTGTTCTCTTACCCTCTTCTCCTTATCTCTCTGTTTCCTGCTTACCTGACTAGGCCCAGGAGATGCTCCAGTGGGATGGCCAAAAGATGAGAAACAGGTTTGCTGGAGGGGCAATGGTGGAGTGATCCTGGCAAGAAGGAGTCCCAGGGCACATTAATCAACAAACTTTTACAACTGTCAGTAGGGAAGGACAATCCCTAGGATGGGTTACCTTAGCAACAGGTTGGAGCCAGGGCAGGTTATCTTGATAAGGTTGGAGGAAGAACTGTGAAGGCATTAACATTTCAATCCCTCAAAGGATTGAAAGTTGGAGGTCTCCAACTTCCTGGACTCAAATTGTTCTTCATTCTCTAGATCTGACCCATTATCTGACTATCTTTCTATACTGACTGCCTGTCTTTAATTCTGGCTTCAAACAGAATACCCAATTAAATATTATCATGTCATTCACATGTTAGATCAAACTGGAAACATAAATTAATCCATTTTGTCTTTAAATAGCTTTTGATTCTTGAAAATAATTTGAGAGGTAATTTTGAAATAATAAGAGATATTAAAGTTGATTAAAAGAATAAGTAACCAATGATAGTATGCACTAAAAATTAAAAATCAAAATCATTATCCCATTCAGACAAAATTTTAGGATATAACAGCTCTAATAGATTTTCATTATTTTTGTTGTTGTAGATGGACATAAGACCTTTATTTTTATTTATTTTTATGTGGTGCTGAGTATCAAGTGTAGTGCCTCATACATGCTAGGGTAGGACTCTACCACTAAGCTACAACCACAGCCTCTTCAGTTTTTATTGTTCATTCCAACACTCATTTTTTCAAAAATTTTCTTAGTTATACATGCACACAATACCTTTATTTTGTTTATTTATATTTATGTGGTGCTGAAGATTGAACCCAGTGCCTCACATATGCAAGGCAAGTGTTCTGCCACTGAGCTACAACCCCAGGGCCCAACACTCATTTTCAAAATATGTAGTGTTTGCCAAATATTGTATGATCTATGTCTGATATAAGTATGAACAAATCAAAAATTCTAAGAAGAGTTTGTGCAATCAAGTAATGAATTCATTACAAAAATGTATTAACCAAAATAACTTTTGACAGAAAGTGTACGATTTCTGAATATTATAAAAAATAGATCAATATTCTGTATTATTTTGAATAATGTCATGGAACTTTCTAATGGAATGTGGATTAGATTGTAAAGATAGTGAACTTAAAGTACTTGCTCATACTTCTATCATGTAACATTTGGGAACAAAAATAGTTTCCTTAATTTGACACAAGTAACTGGTTTTGTTTCAGTTCTAATGTCTTTATTCTGGTCCCTTTATTTTTTTTCCAGCTAAAAGTGTTGTCTCTCTATACCATGATATTAAAGGCTATTCTCAGAAAAGGACATTATGAACTAAAATTTGGGTCCTTCAAAATTCATATGTTGAAGTCCTAACTACTGAGATGAAAATATTTGGAGATTGTACCTGTGGGAGATGAGACTCTTGTAACATTACTGCTCCCATAAGAGACATTAGGCAGCCCCTAACATGAACTCTTTCAATCCATAATATTTTTATCTGTTTACTTAAATTTTGTTGCCAGTCTCTTATTTAATTGTTATAATATCCTTATGACTCTATAATGTTATCCAATTTAGACAAAGGAAATAAAACTAGTTGTTGCTTACAAGTGATGATCAATTTAATTCAATTCAGTTAAATTGAACAAATATTCATGAAACATATACTCTGTTCATAAGGTAGTATTATAATTACAAAGATGCATGTAACACTAAAATATGCTTCCTCCATATTAGGTATTTGTTCTGAATCATCTATAATTAGTCATTCTTGCTACCAATTACACAAATTTGCAAAACATTTATAGTTTAAGGTATAATTTGTGGCTGTAAGAAAAAATGATGTGATCTAGCTCAGCTACAGAAAGAATCTACAAATTTGGCCTCATCAACCATTGACTGTACACTCAACAAACATTTAATTCTGGGTAATTTGTTATCTTTTTACCTACTTTATTCTCTCTGCTTCAGGAGACTTCAACGAATAAGAGATAGTTTTCATTCTTGTGTCAAGAAAAGGAGGAAGGCCTCTTTGAATCTTTACTCCTTGTCTCATGAGATCATTAATAGCTTTCACACTTTGGGATCCAAAAACAGAAGCTTAGTGAATCAAGAAGACTCAACTTTGATTATAGGTTGAAAGAAAATAGTCTGGTGTTGAACATCAAATGTGCTTAATCAGTCTTCCCTGAGGTCATAAATACTGAGGAAATTTTTATCTGAAACTAAGAGAGAAATATGTGTTTGGAGATATCTGTGACAAGTATCTTATAGAAGACATTACCTAAAAGATTTGACATTTTCTATAGAGGGAAGGTAAACAGTGGACATTCAAATAGATCAAGTGCGCTTAGAAAATGAGCATTACAATGATTATCAAAATATATTGAACGTCATAGGCAATTGCCGCAGTTTGGCTGGGCACAAAATCACGAGCCACTCAAGCAGGAACAAACTTTATTTTTGAAACTGCCGCCAATGCCCCATACACTCCCAGAAAAAATTGTGTCCTCCAGGACCGCCCCAACAGGAAGTCCCTCCTCCGGAATTCCCTCCTACCTCACTTCCCCAACCAATGGGAACTCTCCAGGAGTCCCATAGAAGGCCAAGGTCAACAGCAGGAGTCTAATATCCATATGAATGCAGATCTTAACATAATCATATCATCTCAATGGCTTACTGGCATCACCTATCAACCAAAAATGCCATGCATCATACTACTTGGCTATGGCTCTTAGCAGGCAATTTCTATGAAGGAAATTAATTGTATGACTTTGACCTTAGGAGAAGGACAAAATCAATGCTGATATCAGTCATATTCTTGTCCTGAAAAGTTGAAAGAGTAGAGATGTGGGACTTTTCTTGCATCTCAGAGTTGTAGAACAAATGTCCATAATCAACTGTAAAATAAAGATCTGAACATTTTCACCTCAACTGCATGTACATAAGGTTAAAATGAGTCTTTAATAAAGGTAAATTAAGTACTAGTGTAATATATATTTATTCTATCCATAGGGAGGCTTCCACTCTGAAGCTGAAAGCTCACCTGACCTAAATCACATTGACTCCATTATATACATTCGCAGGGAGCAAGTATTGCAGACATTTTTATCTGTTGGATTTTCATCAAATCAATGTAACTTGAACCCAATGCATATTAATAAAGAATAAATACTTCTTTATTTGGGTTGAAGTAATAGTATCACTGCAGAATAGCTGAAAAGTAATGGTATGAAGACTATACAACAGGGCTGGGGATGTGGCTCAAGTGGTAGCACGCTCGCCTGGCATGCGTGCGGCCCGGGTTCGATCCTCAGCACCACATACAAACAAAGATGTTGTGTCCGCCAAAAACTAAAAAATAAAAATTAAAAAAGTTCTCTCTCTATCTCCCTCTCTTTCCCTCTCTCTTAAAAAAAAAAAAAAAAGACTATACAACAATGCCATTATTAACTATTGCCTTTGTGTTTCCACACTCTGTTTTTACCTAAAAATAAGCTTTGCATCTTTCCAGGAAAAAAAAAATCAAGTTACTTGCTAATAAGAAAATAACAGGAAAGAGATGGCCAACTATAACATTAACTTGTGTAATATTTATAGCCTTTTATCTGTATTAAGGTAGCTCCTGCATATATAAATGCAGGCCAACTTCTCAAACTATGGAATATTTAAACATCACTGTATTTTGATTATATTGTTCTGCCTAAAATGTTCAACATTAGGACCTTTCTTTTGGGTAGCAAATGTGAGACAGAAAACATGAAAAACAGTAAAATACATGAGCCTTTCTTTATGCTCTGTTCCAAGTTAGAGGAGGTCCTTGATTTTCTTGTCTTATTCTCTTAACATACATTTAAAACTTAAAATGAAAATCCTATAAAGCTTTCCAGTAAAGAAATAGAGATAAATTAAGCAGAGGAATAGACAACAACTAAGGATAAGCTTGACAATTGTCAGAGGATTTATCCTATTTTTCTTGAATAAGCCTAAATATCTTATTTAAAAAAAAAGGGCTGAGGATGATTTAAAATGACCCCTGTCAAGCCACTATAATATTTGTCAGCTCATCCCATCTCCCCTGCCTCTTAGTCACTGACAACAATTTGCATTGATAATTTTAAAACACCATAAATACCTGTAATAAATGCATAGATGAGGCATATGCTGTGATATAAAGTTTTTGATAGTGGTGATATAACCTATTGAAAGTTTCCTGCAAAATTAGAATAGATTTTGTTGTTAATTCATACAATTCCATCAACAACAGTTTATAGAGATGCATTATCTCTCTTTCAGGTAGGGAGTTTTTTTTTTTAATTTTTATTGTTGGTTGTTCAAAACATTACATAGTTCTTGACATATCATATTTCACACATTTGATTCAAGTGGGTTATGAACTCCCAATTTTTACCCTGTATACATATTCCAGAATCACATCAGTTACACATCCACTGTTTTACATATTGCCATACTAGTGTCTGTTGTATTCTGCTGGGACTTTTTGTGCAAAGATGCTGGAAAATGCCTTTCTCAAAGGAGATATTTTGGAGAAGTTCTGCTTTCTTGATATGTTCTTTAAGACATCAGAGGCAAGATTTTTAAAAAATAATAAATAAACATATAAGTATATGTGTTCAGGTGTGTGCTTTTATCTTTTCTTTTTTTTTCCCCAAACCTTTCCATTTTTGAGGGTTCACTTTATTATTGATCTATTAATACTAGTCCCCTGTGAAGATTGCTTAGTAGCAGTCTGTGTGTTACTGCTAACTATGTCTGAAGAGAGATTGAAAGAGTTGTTTTTCTATTGCCTTTTCACTTGTTCAATGTGTGAATGCTTCATTAACACTTCTTAGGCTGTAAGTGAAATGTCTTTTTGAAAAATAATGAACGATCTGTTTCCTTCGATTCTCCACCTAATCTGGCCCCCAAAACCTCTCTGTACAGCCCCAGGGAAGAGATCTGTTTTATGTTTGTTGGTTTCCTTACCATAGAGCATTGAAAAAAATTCTGGTATGAGGGTCTAAAGAAAGCATATTGTCTGTGCCTGTTTCCAAGCTTAGCAACAAAGCTCTTTTTTACTTGTTCTCTGTGACAGGTATTAAAGCAAGTTCAAAAATGGCTGTTGCCAGAAAAAGAGTTTTGCACATTTTTAAAAATCATTTTACCAGTATTTCTTCTCTGCAGAAGTATTTATATAATGGTAAAAAGTACAAGAAAAGCTTGTGAATGCTGATGTTATAAGCAATGAAACCATCTGATCATAATTCAGAGGCTGGAGTAGGTTGCTTATTATTTCCTATTTATGTCTCCCTAAATATATATAGGGAACAAAAGAAATGGGAAAACTAATGGATTTCAGTGTTATCAAATTATTCTTCTGTAAGTCCAAGGTGATGATGTTATAATAGGCTATATATCAATTATAAACTTTTATTTTGAGGGGTTCATAAGTTACTTCTTAGTAAATGCATATAAAACAACAATAAAAAAACTTGACTTCCAATGTCATAGTATAAATAGTATTGATTCTACACAAATATTGGTTGGCTTAACAAAGTAATATTAACCATAAATTCTGGATCAAGGCTGCCTGGGTTCAAATTGTTGCTCTGCCTTTTACAATCTGTGTATCTGTACAATAGTCACTTCTCTGAGCTTTACATTTGTGATATGTAAAATGGAAATAATTGAAGTATGCCTGCTTCATAGAGTTTTTATAAAGAACTCAAAAAACTTAACACCAAAAAACAAATAACCCTATCAATAAATTAGCTAAGGAACTGTGAACAGACACTTCACAGAAGAAAAAATACAATTGATCAAGAAATATATGAAAAAATGTTCAACATCTCTAGCATTTAGAGAAATGCAAACCAAAATGATTTCATCTCCAATCAGAATAACAATCATCAAGAATTAAGGCAACAATAAATTTTTGCAAGGAGGTGGGGAAAATGTATGCTTATACATTGCTGTTGGAAGTGCAAATTGGTGCAACCACTATGGAAAGCAGTATGAAGATCATCAGAAAACTCAGAATGGAACCACCATTCGACCCAGCTATCCCACTCCTTCATCTGTATCCAAAGACTTAAAAGCAGCATACTACAGTGCCACAGCCTCATCAATGTTTATAGCAGCACAATTCACAATAGCTAAACTATTGGACCAAACTAGATGCCCTTCAATAGATGAATCGATAAAGAAGCTGTGGTGTATATGCACAATGGAATATTACTCAGCATTAAAAGAGAATAAAATTATGCCTTTTGTAAGAAATGAATGGAAATAAGTCAATCCCTAGAAACCAAAGGCCAAATGTTTTCCCTGATATGGGCTTTTAATTCATAATAAGGGGGAGGGGGCTGTAGGGAAGAATAGAATCACCTTAGAGGGGAGTGAAGGGAGGGAAGGGGAAGTGATATAGAAATAGGAAGGATAGTAGAATGAAACAGACATTTTTACTTTCTGTACTTATATGACTGCATGACTGATGTGATTCTACAACATATACAATCAGAAAGATGAGAAAGTATGCTCCATTTATGTATAATATATCAAAGTGCATAAATGCATTGTACTGTCATGTAGGACTAATTAGAACAAATAAACATTTTAACACAACAAACCCAGAATGAAACCGTGTAAAGATTTGTAAAATATTGTGTTGTCTTCCAAAGTTGTTAGGAGTGGGGAGGGGAGGAATGTATTTGAATTACTGAAAAAGTTTTTCAAGCTAAGCAGTTCTTAAAGTCTTAAATAAAACTCCTATCTATGAAGGTGAGTATGCCCAATTTAAAAGTAAATCACTGGTTTTTCGAACCATTGCTACTCCGTTATAATCCATGGATGTCTTGGAGCGGGAAACGAAGCCGAAAGATACTCCTACAGAAGGAAGTATATCAACAAACATAACCTCTGGGTAAGGGATTCACATATACTGTGTTAAATCCGAAAAACCCTGGGAAATATGTATTATTCTTAGTATAATACATAGAAGGAAATAGCAAAGGCAGAGTGGGTGTTTGTTTTCTGATGTCACTAAGATGATACATTTTAAAAACTGAGATTTGAACTCATGTCTGTCTCCAAAGCCTTACTGGTTCTTTCTTTCTCTCTCCTCTTCCCTCCCCCTCCTCTCCCCTCCCCTCCTTTCCCCTCCCCTCTTTTCTCCTCCCCTCCCCTCCTTTCCCCTCCCCTCCTTTCCCCTCTTCTCCCCTCCCCTTCTGTTTCATTCTTCTGTCCTCCTTCTTTCTTCCTGCCTTTCAGTTCCTAAACCTCATCAGGCAGCTAATAATGAAACAAACAAACAAACAATGACAACAAAAAAAAAACCCTCCTGACCTCCTTAGTAACAAAGGACAACAGTATGCAGCTGGGAAATAAATGAACTACTAAACCTTCTCTGGAGTGTGACTTCAAAGAATGGAATATCCTTTTGTTTGTAAGGGTTTCAGATCTGGCAAATTTTTTGATATAGAGGCAAAATAAAAAAAATACTTTTTAACTATGGACATAATTTCAAAGAACTATATTTGCATGTATACTGTGCACAAAAGCCTAATGGTATGACATTAGTCTTTTCAGTCGCACCTATTCACACAGATGGGAGGACATCAAAATGTAAATAGAGACATATGTTATCACTAAAGATTAAACTGAAGCTGATGTCTATAGCAGAAAAATAATTAGCAAGTGCACAAATCAGGGCCTCTTTTACATTTTAAATGAAGAATAAAATTATCTGTGTGTATGAAGATTTTTTTTTAAAGCTGAAACAAGATCTGTTCTTTATTTACAAGTGCTATGATACACTGAACTACACTAGTAACAAAGCATTGTAGAGGAAATCAAACAATAATGAAATATACAAATTTATATATTCACAAATAATTATTTTATGCTATGGAAACCACAAGTGTATTCCCTAATCATTCATATATATATATATATATATATATATATATATATTTATATTTATATATAGTTATATATAGTTATACATAGTATATGGAAATACTTTGTTTTACTTTATTAAATTTATTATTTTTATTATTATTATTATTTATGGTGCAAGTTATAAAAAAGTAGAATTTATCTAAGGAATTTTATGAAAGAAAATTTAGAGGCATTTCAGGGAATCCAAGGTTAATATAACCAACAAAGATTTTTGAGGATAAAAATCAGGGCAGCTCTGGGGACCCAGTTCCAGAAATTCTTGGACTTGTTGGGTAGACAAAGGTTTCTCTCCATAACGTGAATTGAGTGTAGTGATATCCATTCTTTGTATTTCTTTTTCTTCTTTTTAATTTGTTCTAATTAACTATACATGATAACATGCTCCATTTGAATTCATTATACATAAATTTTCATTTCTCTGATTGTACATGATGTAGTCACACCATATGTGCAGTCATATGTGTACCTAGGATAATTATGTTCATCTCATTCCACCATTGTTCCTTACCCCATGCCCCCTCCCCTTCCCTCCTTCCACTTTGCCCAAAGTTCCTCCATTCTCTGTATTTCTTAATGAAAAATTTTCATTTACAAGCTTTGTGGGGAATCCAACCATATAAATTTCAGAGTTGTTCTTAGAGGAGAAGTGGGTTGCATTATTGTGACTGGAAAGCTATTTTCAGAAATTTCAGTTACAAATACCATTTCCTTTTAAAACATAGTGTCATCTTTTATTTTTCCTGTATTGTATTTTTAAATTTTCACTCAAAAGTTGAAATAAAAGTACAAGAAACAGGTGTTTATCCATCACCTATTTTCCTTAATTGTTAACAATTTTCAACAATTTTTATCTACCTTTAATACTGCACACACATATGTACCACACTTATATTTAGCTAATCAATTTTAAGGTAAGTTACAATTATCATAACATGTCAAATGTATATAATTGAGCATTAACTTCCACAGAATAAGGGCACTTTCCTAACTACCTATAATATCATTATGAGGTATAAATAAATGAGCAATTTCATGATATTTAATGGCCAGACTTTAATCAAATTTTTCCAATTTCTTTAAGATATTTTCTTTATTTTTTTAAAAACCAGGATCCACTATATGTTCATAAATAAAATTGACACTTACATCATTTTATTCTACTTTTATTTTTAGATAGTCCTCCTTTCTTGTTTCTTATTGTTTTTCATAACAATGACATATTGAAGAAATTAGATCAATATTTTTTTTAAATGTATATTTTTAGTTGTAGATAGACAACTAATTTTTTTTCTTATTTTTATGTGGTGCTGAGAATCGAACCCAGTGCCCCACATGTGCTAGGCAAGCACTCTATCTCTGAGCTACAACTGGAGCCCTAGGCCAACAATATTTTAAAATGTTCTTCAATCTGGATTTGTCTATGTGTCAGTTATCATTTTTGACACTCAAATTCAAGTTCAACTTCAGTACGGTTGTATCCCTATGTATTCATGGCTTGGTTGAGTGGTGGATTCAATCAACCAAAGATCAAAAATGTTTTCAAAGATAAATATCCCATTTTTACTGAATGCACATGTTTTTTAGTCTTTTCTATCATTACTACCTAAATAATATAGCATAAAAACTATTTAAAAATTCTTTAAATTTTATTAAGCATTATATGTAACCTAGAGATGATTTTAACTTATACAGGAGGATATGTGCACATTTTATGCATATACCACACCATCTTATAAAAAAAGACTTAAGCACCAGTGAATTTTGACCAGGGTTTCTGGAAACAATTTTGTATATGTATGTATCACATATGTACCACACTTATATTTAGCTAATCAATGGAGCACAACTTTTTGCTGTAAGATAATTTATTGGATATGCAGTATTTCTTTTTTAAGATGATATAACATTTAATGTTGTCAATAGAGGGTGCTGGGGGAACATTGCAGAAAGAAGGACTCTTGTTTTTAGGTGGTCTGTGACTTTTTACTTATTTATTTATTTATTTGCTAGATTGTTAATCAGACATGTGAAGACATATGTATAGAAATCTTCCAGAACTTGAAGTTCCTTAGTGACTTCATATCCCTGCCCTAGGCCTTATGATCACCTTGCCACTGCCCTCCCTCATGAAGATATTGCCCTCTCTAAGGCTTAAATCCTCAGTAGTGGTTCATTTCCATCTCTGAGGCAGTTCACTAATAACCATGCTACTTTACTCCAAGAGTTCTTTTCTTTCATGCCAAGTGACTATGGACCAGCTTTTCTCCAAGAAATCCAGAGATGTTCTCCATTATTCTCAGACATAGTTTCCCCAACAAGTCTGAATGCTAGGCTTTGGGAGGGCATATCATCTTTCCAAGCTCTTCTTCCTTGTATAATCTCCTTGATACCAAGGATAGCATTTAGAGTTCTCTTTCATTATTATTTCAAAATAATTTTCTTATATTAGCTTAATAATTATTTGCATTAATTCTCCACTCTTCAAATTTATTTCATGATTTCTGTTCTGTGAATGGACCCAGACCAAATATCTGTTCAGATATTTTTAGTGGAGTAGTATTATCTAATTTGTTTCTCTATCCCAAGGATGTCCTAGAGGTTAAGACTAAAGACTTGATTAGATTCCAGTTAAATGTTTTGGCTAAAATAATTTATAAATGATGTGGTATACTTAGCATTTATCATCTATCAACACAGTCATACAACATTGAAATGCATCTGTATTTGTAGTGCTTATTTATACCACTTGATTAAGGTAATGACATCCTGATCTTCTAGTATTAACACATATTTTCACTTGATAATTGAAAGAATCCATGAATTAATATGTTGTTACCATGTGGATATCCTATTCTCTTACAATATTTTACTAATAATTTTAGCATCCTTTGATGATCATTACCTAAGTCAATTATTTCATTTGAGTGATGATTTTCTAAATCTATTTTATTTTATTTTTTTAATAATTAGCTCTTCTGGGGAAACCATTATTTATCACTTGGTGGTGAATTTTTGTTACTTTTAAAAAGGCACAATGAATACATTTTCCCTTTCCCAATTTCTGAGTAATGAATTAATAAGCTACTTACTATTGATGGGAATATTCCTTCTCTCTCTCTCTCTCTCTCTCTCTCTCTCTCTCTCTCTCTCTCTCTCTCCCAGTACATAACCATAATTTTAATTTAGTGTTATAGTGTGTGTGGGGGGGGATACTGGTATTGAACCTAGAGGAACTCTACCACCAAGTTCAGCTTTTATTTATTTTTTATTGTGACACATGTTCTCCTTTAGTTGGTGAGGGTGTCCGTGAACTTGTGATTCTCTGTCCCAGCTTCCTATAATTGAAGGCATGTGCCACCATTCCTGGCCTAATTCAGTGTTTTAAAGTCATTCATAATTGTTTTTCTTTCTGATGCTCATATTTTCTGAAATGTGACCTGGCAGAGTCCTTTCAAGGCAGCTACTTTTTCCTTTTTGCATGAACCCTTTAGTCTTTGAACATTTTCATGTTTATTGCTGTCGAGAAAATTTTTAGACTCTGTAATCAGCCATTGTTCCAAGCTTTCTTCTTTTTAGTGAGAAATTATATTTAGAAACAAATAAATCTGCTAGATGCTAAATGAGTTCATTGTTCATGGAGTACCATTGTTAGAGCTTTTAGATGATTTTTAAAATAGATGAGTTCATGTTGCTCTTTCCAATTTGCATTGAACCTAATATTAGAATTTTATCTTAATTTACTAAATTCACATTGAATGATTGTACTTCTATATAAAAATATTTGTGACAGGGTAACTTATAAACAACAGAAACTTGTTTCTCCTGGTTCTGGAGTCTGTGAATACAAATTCAAGGCACCAGCAGGTTTGATGTTTCCTGAGGGCTGCTTGCATCTTCCAAGATGGCAGCATATTTTTGCATCCTCCAATGGGGATAAATGCTACTTCCTCACATGGCACAAGGGACAGAAGGTAAAAAGCATGAAAGTCTGTGTAAAACCTCTCTCATAAAGGTCTTAATCCCATTCATGAGCAAGGAGCCCTTATAACCCAATCACCTCTTAAACACCACACCATTTAATATTGCTGCATGAGAGATTAAATTTCAAGATGAAATTTGGAGGGGAAATAAACATCCAAACCACAGCATGTCTTAACACATGCACATATGTATAAATATATGTTATTTAATACATTAGTTGTTTGTTTTGCATAACAAGTTACTTCAAACTTCAAAACTTAGCAGCTTTAAAGAATAAATACTTATGGTTTTGTTTCTGTATACAAGATAAAGCATTGGACTGTTGGGAAAAAGAAGTGGGGGGAATCTAATGAAAATAGAGGAGAGATTAGTGGAGTAGAAGAAGGAGATTAAACGGGGGAGAGGAGGGATGTTAAAAAGGAGGAAAGGTGGAATGTAACTAACATAAATTTCCTAGGTATATATATGAATATACTACAGTGAATTTCACCTTTATGTGTATTTATAATTCACTCATTAAAAATATATGGAAGAAAGACCAGTAGAGGACAGGGAACAGGGGAAAGGAGGAGTGGAGAGACAGGAGAAATACTGGGGACTGAAATGGAGTAAATTGTATTCTATGCTTGTATAATTCTGACAAAATGAACCTCAATATGATGCATAGGTATAATGCACTAATTAATTTTTTTTGAAAAGTATAAATATTTATGTCTCATAGTTTCTGTGGATCAGAAATTTGGGAGCAGACTGACTGGGTATTTGTGGCTTAGAATCTCTTGTGAGATAGCAGTCAGGTTGTTGTCCAGGGCTGGAGTCTTCTGAACGCAAGACTGAGGCTAGAGTATATGTTCCATAGATCACTCTCAAATAAGGCTATTGGTAGAGGCTTCAGTTCTTTGCCATGTTGATCTCTCCATAATTATTCTTAACTGTCTTTGTAGAGTGTCCATAGAGGGTAGTCCCAGAGAAAGCAATGAAGAAGCCACAATAGCATATAAGGCCTAATTTCAGAAGTGGCACATGACAACATCTGCCATATTCTATTCATTAAAAGCATCTCAATGAATCCAGCTACAGTTACAGAAAAGGTGGCACAAAGGACAGAAGGGCAAAAGCATGAAAGCCTGTGTAAAACCTCTCTCATAAAGGTCATAATCCTTTTCATGAGCAAGGAGCCCCTATGACCTAATATACTTCTTGGAGAAAGGAGTATTGAAGTACATATGGATATGTTTTAAAACAACACATTTGCTTATGTCTTTATTGTACATCATACATGAAATATTTTCAAATATATCATATCACTAAAGAGAACAATAATGAAGTTTAAAATTCTTTTCCAGATTTTTTTAAATTTTAGAATATACCCTATGAAAGACATACACTCAGAGTATTGTTTTCAAAAGACACTTAAAGTAATTATCTTCTCTATATGGTTATGCTAGCAATTTGATAAATGGTTAAGTTCCCTTAGTCATTTATTTTTGGGGTATTTGTACGTTTATTATTTTTGGATAATATTTTCTTTGATTAAATAAAACACATGGCATAATTCAGATAGCAAAACTATCTTAAAACTTTTGCAGAATAGTGTCTCGCTTTCAAAGTCTTAGCTGATTCACACAATTTACTATTCTTTCCAACTTGTTTCTACAGAGAACCATTTTATTTTTTTATTTAATCTTCTTATTTTTTCAAAATAAGTCCTAAAGTCTAGTAAATAGTTTTAGCCTGATTTCATTCATATATATAGAAATATACATGCTATATAGTTATTATATTAAGTTGTATAATATATTCATTATATACTTTATATGTATAATGTATAAATTATTGTATTTTATTATAGCATATAATATGCATTATATTATGCAATGTGTGTATTGTGTAATAATTACTTCCAGTGGCTTTGAGCAGAAATACTCCAAGTATATGTTCTTAATACAATGTAGTCTAAGAAAATACTGGAAATAAATTTTAAACATCCTTCATTATTTTTTATATTTATATGATCAATCTGAAACTCACACACACACACACATTCACTCTTAGCTTTATAAAATCCAAATGGCTACTAATTCATTTACATAGGAACAAGAAGAGGAAATAGTCCTTTGGCATTCAATGACATGGTTAGGTTCTTCAGATTGGCAGTAATGATGAGCAGCATACTGTTTCAGTCCTGCCAAATTAACTGTACCTTAGAGACATTGGACATGGCAGCAGCCCAAATGGTACTATGTTCCCTTCACAGAGTTAAGGTTGATGAACCAAAAACAATTGCCTTTGACAATGAACTCTATTTCCACTGTATTAAAAACTATAAGACAGGCAAATAGTACATTTCATTCTACATTCTCTAAGTCTAAAGTTAAAATCATGTTTTCTACAGAATTTTTTCTATGTAAATTTTTTTAATATTATAGAATTGGTAAAGAAATTGCAGAATGTGTGATAGTAGTGTGATTTTTGTAGCAGGTCAGTAATGGAAGGAGAAAAAAAGAACTACACATCAAGTTGAGAAATTGGAATTCTGGTTTTTTTTGGGGGGGAATAATTTCAAAACAATTTCTTCAGTTAGTTTTGAAAAGGGAGCATTAACATGACATGATAATTTTCTCATGACCTTAGGATTGATTCTTCATACTATAGAGAAACAGCAAATTGTGTGTGTGTGTGTGTGTGTGTGTGTGTGTGTGTGTGTATAACATACATGACATAATTGTTTAGGGAAAATTGCAGTGAATTACAAAATAGGAACACATCAACCTGTTTGTATTCCAGCAGACTTATAGTGTTTTAATAAATGAATACGTAAATCCATGGCTGAAGGAGATTGGGATTTTAGCCTATTTTGAATTACTAAGTGTGACAATAAGACTAAAAGGACTGAGCATCATTGAGAACACTCCTTGTTATTAGTAAATAGATTCATTGTTTATGTATCTTCTTTTTTTTCCTGCCTTTCTTCACTTTTTTCCTTTTTTCTCATTTATTGATTAATTCATTTATTCATTCCTTTTTCCATTCCTTCTTAATTTGTTAATTCATTCAATTACCTATTCATCTGTTCATTTACTTGTGAATTCATTCATCCATGTTAAATAATATCTTTAGCTTGGACCTCTATGATAGCAAATAGCAACTCAACTGATATCCATAATCCATTCTCCTCACAATATTCAATGACCATTAGAAAGACTAAATTACATGACTTCTCTCTTCTATTTAATACCTCTACAAACAACCTTTCAAATCATTCAGGGAAAATTTGAAATTTCTATAATTGCTTACTTAATCTGACCCCTTCTCTCTCCAATTTCATCTCCTTCTTTGAACACCTCAGTGCATTGCTCTAGCTATATATACATAAAGACCAAGTTCCTTCTATCTTAAAATTAGCAGTTCTTTTTCTTTCTACTAAACATGGTATTCCTCAAATATTAGCCTAAATCACTGCTATCATTTCTAGCATTTCTTAGAAGCATCTCAGAGATGCCTTTCTGATTACTCAATTTCAAATTGCATCCCTTCCCTTTCTGTTATATAACGAGGTCTTTTGTTGAGAGCCACAGCCGAAGGGGCCCCACCAAACTTTCAGACTGCCAGCTGATGATTGACTCACAGCGGCCCCAGCAACATCTAGCTGATTGGCTCCTCTGTGGTGATGCTCATTGGAGATGCTCATTGAGCTGTTTCCCTGCCCTTTCAGACTGCCAGCTGATGATTGGCTCACAGTGGCCCCAGCAACATCTAGCTGATTGGCTCCTCTGCGGTGATGCTCATTGGGCCGTTTCCCTGCCCTTTCAGGCCACGGAGCTGCTCATTGGGGGACTTTTTTTGGCTCCGCCCACGCGACCCAGCCAATTGGCCTCAAGAGCAGGAGGATTGGGGAGGTGGAGAGGCTGGTGGGAAGCCGGTGGTGGCAGTTGGGCTATGAAGGTTTTCCTGAGGAGCTGTTTTGTTTGGCATGTGTGGTTCTAAAAATAAAGTTTGTTTCTTTTGACAAGTGGCTCCTGAATTGTGCCCAGCCAGGCTGTGGCAGTCTCCTCCATATTTATTGCTTTTTAAAAGTGATTGTGTATATCCTCAAACAGAATATAAGTTATATGACCACAAAGAAAACATGCTTCTTTTTCTTTTCCATAAATAATTATTGTAAATTTTAGGGCATTCTTCTTAGCCATAGGAAGATGGTATAAATAAGCAACTCTGTTTTAATAGAGACATGCATTCAAACAAATAAGTAATTAACACATAACATTGATGATGAAATAGAAAAGCAGCTTTTCTGTCCCAGTTGACAGCAAGCATCAACTCCTAGCACTGCGAATAAGCTATTTAGAACATCCAGTGGAGTCAAGCCTTGGGAGAACTACAACTTCAAGTTGACATCTACCTCAACTTCAGGATAAATCCCACGTGAGAATTTTCTAGCCAAACCCTTGCCAAATCCCTGACACAAAAAAGTCACAACAAAATAAAATGGTTGGTGTAAGCAGAAGGAGTTTTTCCATAGTTTGTTAAGTAGCAATAATAATCAGAATCCAGGTATGAAATAAACTGATAGAAGGTTGATGTTTTCCTGTCTTTCAGTATCACTCTGCAAGGCCAGGTGAGCAGAATAAGTAAAACAGAAATAAAAATGATAAAAGATAATAGATATCTTGGGTTGTGACTCAGTGATAGAGCACTCGCCTAGCATGTGTGGGGCACTGAGTTCGAGTCTCAGCACCACATAAAAATAAATAAATAAAATAAAGGTGTTGTGTCCAAAAACAGATAATGGGATCTTCAAGTACTCCCTCTCCTCTCCTATTGCTTGAATGAAGTATCTCTATTGAAGGTGGGTCCACACATCAGACAAAAGTGTGGTCCAGGGCACCACAAAAAAAAAATAAATAAATAAAAGTATTGTGTTCCTCTACAGCTAAAAATATTAAAGAAAAAAAAGGTACACTAGGAAGTAAAAAGCTAGATCATCTTGTATAGGTGTGGATGCCACAGAGCATCATTTCTGCTGCATCCAAATTTTAAGTTCATAAACCATATCTAAAATTAAGGATTTTAAAGAGGGAGCATAATCTGTCTTTTAGTGGGAGGAGTGTCAAAGATTGTGGACATATTTCAACACTGCCATGAGTTGTATTCATAATTGTGCTTCATCTGAAATGTCAGCGTTTATTGTTTTTCTGTCTGTTTAACAACAAAACCATGTCCTGCAGAAGCCCTTTGACATCTGCCAATTTCTCATTTTGATGTTTTTTGCTGCCCTGAACCAATAATAATGGTTATCACTTGAGTTAAGTTAGCCGGTATAAAAACCAGACTAAATTAGAAGAATGGTGACAATAATGGCTCATCTATTTTTATTTTGGTTTGCTTTTATTTTACTACCAAACAGCTAACAAGAAAAAAAATATATATATATACACACACACATATACACATACATATATGTATATATGTATAAGCATATATATATGTACAGATAGACGGATAAATACATAAAATGGTTAGAAGCACTTCCCTAGCATGTTCTGAGTTCTTTCAAGATGTATACCCAATTTTGCTATTTCATGCAGGCTGAATAAAGTGAGAAAAGCTTACTTTCTCTGAATTTTATACCATAGAGACCATATTAGCCTGCAGGTGTTAAAATCTAAAAGAGAAAGGGAAATTTCTTGCTGGGATCAACTATGTAATTCCATATATATATATATATATATATATATATATATATATATATATATATATATATTTAAGTGCAACATTGGCCTGAAGAAAGGTCTGGTTATGACATATCAAAATGTGTCCTCTAATTGTCATAGAAGCTAAAAGTAGCTAAAGTTTATCAAGAATGTTCAGGAGTAAATTTGATATTTTATAGCACTTTTATCTGACTTGTGTTTTGTTCCAGTTAAAATATTTAGATTTTAGCTATGCTGAAAAATATTCTATTCCAAAAAAAATGAGCTGAAGTGTCACATTTGTATGACTTTTCTAAACTGTCCGTTGTGCAAGTAATTCCTTACTTGTTCCTCATGGCAATTTTAAATCTCACATAAGCTATACTTACAATCTCTTATTTTTACTTAGACTCTTTTAAAAGATTTATCACTTTACTTTGTATTAGTACAATTTATAGTTGTGTATGAGTCAACCATTAGTATCTAAGCTTTTTTATAGAAACAAACATTTGTTTTTCATGTATTTTTCCTCCTTAGTACCCCATATAGTCCTTTGTATTATAATAGATGCTCACATTTATTGATTTACCTTGATATGCTTGTCAAATTAGGAAAATAATAATGAACAAAACAAACACTGTAAACACGTTCACAGGCAATTATTATGAAAAAAACTTACCATGTGTTTAACTATCTTACAGGATAGTTGGACAAATTAAGGCAGTATTTTTCCAGTGCTGAATTCACTGGTCAATTTGGTTTAGAAAAAAAAAAGTATAGTAAAGCTGATAATTTATAGTCATACATGAAAAACAATATAGATAAGGTTTTGACATTCATTTTTAGTATTTTAAATAAATTACATAGATCCTGTTGATATCCAGTCAAGCTTCAGAAATGATATGGCATTGACAAAATTTTTTAAATTTTTATTCAAAATAATATTTCACATCAAGTTATGCAGAGAACACATTTATTGAAATTTTCTATTTTCATAAATCATCCTGTCTTACCTTTTTGCTTCCAAAAAAAAAACCACATATGTCTTAGACTGAAAACTCAAATGTATTTCATAATTACAATTTTTCATCTCATCTTCCAATGGGTTTACTTATAGGAGTTTTGGCCTATAATTTTTTCTTCTAAGAAGAGTCATGTACATCAGAATTGCAATAAAGTACGGTCATGACAGATGTGTCAGTGACTAATTGTAGCTGATGCTGGCAATATGGCAGAGGTATTTTCTCATTAATGGTAAGGGTCAAAGGAAGATTTGAGAATGAGAAAGCAATGTAATGGGGTCAGGGCAAAATGACCACCTCAGGCCTGAGTCAAGCCAAGTGGAAAATTGCCTGAAGAGCAGGTTAGCAATTTGAACCGGGAGAGAAATAAAGTATAAAAAAGATTTTAGCACATGCATAGGGATGACCACACACATTCTAAAATAGCCTTAAAACTATATTTTTTAACCAATGAAGGGTTTTTCAATGCATATTACAATTATTTTTTGAGTGTCACTGATATGTAAGTACTAATATAAAAAAATAAATTAATTCTCCTTCTTCAGTACATTGCATCATTTTCTTTTTTCCATTTCTATTTTCACTATCCTAATTGAGCCCAACAGTCAATGTCCTTTGAACCACAGCAATTGTTTCCAACTGTTCCCTCCATTTCCAGGTTCCCTGCCTGTTATCTCACCATTTCAAAAACTTAAATGTTTCTGCAGAACCCACCGTCTTAAAATTAAACACTCTATCATTCAAGGCCTTCATGGTATGCCCTCAATGTACCCTATTCTAAACTCAACCTTCATAATTACTCTGCACATTCTCTATGCTATGGCCTTATGGACATATCTGTTCTCCAGATAAACTCCCTGTTTTTTTTCCAACTTTATTATTATTTTCACATTCCTTTTACTATCTCTGCATTTTTAACTATCTGTCCTATAAACTACAAAGCAAAAGCCAATTCTTCCATGATGCCTTCACATATAGAAATAACTTTTTTTTTCTTTCTATGTCACCTTATATCTCATTAGAAATATCAAAAAAATGGTACTATTAATTATCTTCATACTTCTTTCATTTGGTATCTTCCATTATTCTCTTTCCATCCCCTATCTTATTTGACCTATTATTATTTGAATTATTCAGTATTGTTGACCAAATTTTACTTCTTGAAACATTCCCCTCTATTAGATTCCAAGATGGCATATTTTTATGTCTTCTGAATTACTTTTATTGGCTTTTTAGCTGACTCAGCTCATTCAATTGACCATAAATGCAAGACTTTTTCAAAGTTTAGTCCCAGGTGCTTTAATCATTCTATTTCCATAATTTCTATTTATATGATTTGCAGATTTATATTTCTATTTGTCATTTTATAATCATCTATTTTGAATCTCGTCATGAATATGACAAGAATTATTCAGACTCAACATAAGTAAAATCTAACTCATAATATTGTTTACCCTTAAATACACTTTTCCTCTATTAGTCCTTATCTTAACAAATGACAGTAATATCATCTTTACCATCTCACACTCCCTTACTTCCAGTAATAATTTTGTTACCAATTTCTATAGCTTTTAGTTAATAAGGACATTCAATTTTTCCTATTTCTCTTTCTCACTGAAGACATATTTGTCCAAATTAGCATCAACCATTGCTGGGAATACTATTATAAGCCTTCTATTATTATAGTGTTTTCTACACAGGGACTTTGCCCTCTGTATGTAGTCTATATTTTCAAAACATAAATTTGAAACAAAATTTTACTGCTTGAAGCTGTAATAGTTTGTTATTTTATTTCTTAAGCATATAAAACAAGGTTTATTTAAAAAGGGGTAGCAGACTTATTCCAGGAGGAGAAGGGGGGCATAGCTGGTATCCTGGTAATCCAAAAAGGGAGGCATTCTGCCATTTTTATAAGTCTTAGGATGCCTTTGTTCTCCTGCTCTCTCCCCCTTATCTCTCTTCTTCATGCACATGTGAATAGGCCCAGGAATAGCTTAGTGGAATGGTCAAAAGGAGGGAAATAGGTAGACTGAAAGGGGAAGGGCAGGATAGAGCCACCCAGGACACATTAATTAACTACTTTTTTAAAACATATTTTATTTTATTTTTTGTTGTAGTTGAACACAATACCAATTTTTATTAATTTTTTTAGGTGGTCCTGAAGATCGAACCCCAGGGCTTCACATGTGCTAGATGAGCACTCTACTGCTGAGCCACAACCAAAGCCCCTAATTAACAACTTTTACAACTCAATATATGGAGGGGCAATTCCTGGTAAAGATTACCTTAGAAACATATTGGAGCTGGGGCTGGTTATCTTGATAGGGTGGAGGAAGGGCTCTAAAGGCATTTCAGTCCCTCAGGGGGAGGTCTCCTATTTTCTGGACTCACTCAAATTGGCCTCTTTGATCTGACCTGATTGGATTTACCTATCTATACCTACTTCCAGTCTAATTCTGGCTTCATTCTCCTTTCTAATTTTAGGAACTCCTTACAGCTGTAAGGAGAAGGGACAACAATGGCTCTGGCTGCTTTGAGCTGAGAGGGAGCAACATGAGATAGGGCAAGCAGTTTGGAGTTCCCTTTTAGAAGTTGGGTAGGATTGAAGTCCAGTTGGGGAAGAACAGGTTGTAAAGTCATCTGGGAATGGGTGCTTCTATGAGAGACAAGCAAAAACATGAGTACTGAATAAATATTGCAACATCTGGAACATGTCAATGTATACCATGAAGATCTTAGAAATTTTCTCACCAGGAGGTGTGAGGGCTGAGAAGTTGTCCCCATAATAAGGCCAGAGTGGACAAGTCCTTTATTTGGGAATCTAAAACTATTTTTTTAAATAAAGATCTTAACAATGTTAAGTTTTCTTTCATGTCAGTATCATGTTGTCATTTTTCATCTATCACTTGGCTATTACAAATGCTCTTTTCTTAGCCTGGAATGTGTCTCTTTCCCCTTTTTATTCAATTAATACTTCATATAATACATCTCATTTCACGTTTTATTTCCTTAAAAATAGTCTTCTTGGGAACCTTTAGGTAGATAATATCATCTCATTATAGAAAGCCATTTCACTGTATGCTTCCATTTCATAATATTTATCACAATTTTTATTTTATGTCTATTTATGGGATTACTTTGCTGTGGCTTCTTCACTGAATGAAGTTGTACAGATATGAAATGATTAAAGTTACAAGGAGAGTCTTGGTAGAAACAACATTTGAACCCAGAAGTAATATTATCTTGAAATCCAGTGTCCTAATTAATAAATATGTCCTACATAATAAAAGGGAAAAGAGGGAAAAAGAATATCATGGGAAAATCTATGCTAGTCTTCTGCAAATGGAAATGTCACCAATAGCATGATAGGAAAATGGTTGTGAATTGTTTATTTTATGATGTTGCTATATTTATTGGCTATTTATGTTGACTTACTCTTAAATAAATATGCCTGATGGCTTTCAGCCATCACAAAATTTTCATTTTTGAATACCATTTGCACTACAACTTAGGAACCAACTTCCATTTATAGGTTTAACATGTTTCCAACACTAATAATAAAAGGTATTGAATAATCATCAAAAGTACTGGGAGGAAGAGAGATTCTATTTAATCAAAAGACAACACAAACTGTACAATAGCAGGTAGTCATGGAATATTTGACACATCTTATTTAACCATTAGAGAAGGCCACAAAGGCTACCTTTTATTGGTTACATCTTTTTTACTTTGTGTCAGCTCCAGATGAGAACATAGAAAACTAAAATATGATAAAAGGGATAGGTATAAAAAGATACATTATCCAGTTTTAGAAAATAGCCTGGAACTACTGTTTCTTCCAGAGATCATGATTAGCTAGATTGTGTGTAATCTAACTTCTCTTTATTACATCCAAATAGATGCTTTGAAAATTAAACAATACAAGAAAACAAATGTAAATAGTATTTAATATTTTAATAATGAGAAGTTTAATATTTTGAAAAATATTTCATTTTTCAATAAATCATTGCTTTAATAAAATTGAATGAATTCTCTTAGAAACTTCTATAAAATCTTTTTCCAATAGCTAATTAAAATATATTTTTATACTATAAAAATCTAGCTTTTGAAAATATGAAATAACACAGTAAAAGGAAATGTGTGATTTAATAATCATAAACGTAATTAAATTTTTGACAAAGTGCTTACAAACATACTTTCTTATTTTTCATTGTATCTGTTAATTAAAGAAAAGATGATAAGGAAGGTTAATCTGAATATATACATCATCATATTCAGATATCCATACTCTCAAAACAAAATCACTTGAAATACCATTGTATGTATATTTCATAGTCTTTAAGACTGTCAAGAGATTTAAAGCTATACCCTTGAAGTTGTCTGCTACCTAGAAATTGCAGGTGATTATCAAGTGCAATGTTCAGGAAAACTCTAATTGTGTCTGTAGACAATAAATGTGAGAAGGAAAAAGCCACAGAGATGACCAAAAACTTTTCAAGAATGCATGTCTTTGTAGAAGAAATCTTTTAGTACTAGTTATATATTTTTAATATAATTATAATTCTGTATATTAAAGAGTTTGTAAACAACAATTTTGATGTTAAATTTTTCTTCTTAATACTTTAAAACATATGCATAAACACACACACAAGTTTTGATATTTGTACAAAATTTCAGTTGGATACAAAAACAACCCAACAAAACAAAATAACTGATCTATGCCTAAATCAATTATTATTTTTGCCATTTTACTTACAATTAACATTCAGCTATTCCTGTGAATTCAAAGGGAAAAAGATACTTTCATCATTTTAAAACTATTCCTAACCAAGGAGATATAACCGTGTGTGTGTGTGTGTGTGTGTGTGTGTGTGTGTGTGTATGCACGCCTGTGTATATTATTTCAAGTGGTAGAGATAATTGATACAATCATTAATGTTCTGCATGTTTTCCTAGTTAATTAACCAGGTTCCTATTAGTGAGTGAGTGACTATTTTCTCTTATGTAGTGATGTTTCTAACCGTACATTTTCTCTGGTTTCCTGGATATGGTTACATTATAGCTTATGTAATTCTAAAGGACAGACAGTGGCTTTTGATGAGTATATTATTTAGCAGAAAAACTCCTGGTTATGGGTATTTTTAAAATGATAAAATCTATATTCTTCTCTCTGAATTCATAGTAATAGTTGAATGTCAATCACAAGGTGCACCAAAAAAATGGATTCAGCCATTGATCTGTGATTTTGTATTTTGAAATTGTTTTTGTATCCAGTTGAAATCTTGAGTAAATGTCAAAACTTGCTTAAAATAGTTTATAGCATGAGAAAATGTTGAAATAAAAACATAATAAATGTCTAATTACTTTTTGTTTATTTTTCAATGTTCTCGAGGTGAGATGATTGATTGTTTTAAAAAAAATGATCTTTTTGAGTCCTTCAAATTATTTTTTGAGTCTTAAAACAGTGTTTAAAAAAACCTTTTAAAAACTCAGACTAAATCATATGAGAAGCTCTACTTTAATTCTGAGTGTGAAAGAATAGGAAATTGTCCTCAGAATGTTTCACTGATTTCATCTTTCCTTACAAAATTAGAATATATGAATCCGGTGCAGATTCAGAATTTCCATGTTTTAATTCAATCAACAATAAGTGATCCCCAAAAGATATTGAGAAAGTTTATAATAATGATTCTTTATTAGTAGTGCTAACAATTATATCTTTATTTTAGTTTTCTATCTTTTCCTTTGAAAAGGATTACCTAATTTAGAAAGATTTCTCCTCAAATTACTTTTATTTTCTATTCCTTTGATGAGCTTCTCATTTTGCTTATCTTTTGTTGTTTTTCTTGATTTCATCAAATTGCATAGCTGTGTTCCCTTGTAATTCACTGAGCTTCTTTACCACAATAATTTTGAATTCTTTCCCAACCAATGCATGGGTGTATAATTCTTTGGGTTCATTTACTAAAATTTTGTTGCATCTTTAATTCTTTGTGATCCTTGAAGTCTTGCAAAGTTGTTGGTTCATTTGGATTTAGGAAGAAATCTTGATTTTTTTAAAAAAATATATATTTATTTGTTCTAATTATGTATATATGGCAGAACAATGCATTTTGATTTATTGTACATAATAGAAATTTTTATTTGGTAAGGAAAGACCTTTGCATGCAGAGGTGGGAGCATAAGAATGTTGCAATATTCTGAAACACTAGTGCAGAAGCACATGGCATGAAGGATTTGGGCATGTGTTGGTTCTAGGTCAAAGAAGGGTGTGATTGATGTTTCATCAATTGAGGCAACTAGGTTCTATGATGTCAACTGCATTATACCTGGAGGCAAGAGCTGTGGAAGGCCTACAACGTGGTGGGTCATTGGAGTCCTCAGTGTAACCTGTGGGTCCAGCAGGAAGGCACTGAGATAATTAGCAATAGGGGGCAGAGTTAATGGTGTATGCATGCTCAATGACAGGGCCTGGCTGTAGCACAGACCAGCTGCAATTGACATAAGGTCAGAGGTACAGGCTGATTGTGAGCAAACATATGGCAGTGGGGGCTGGAAGAGTGCACATACAGAATTGCAGGAGATTATTATAAGCAAGTGATAGGGACAATGATTGTTGCATGTATGTGGGCAGCTGAAACTCAGAGCTGGTTATGGGTATACCCACAAAGCTATAGTGGCTATTTGTGGGTATAAGCATGGTGGTGGGGGCAGGAATATCTGGTTAGACACAGCTAAAGGAGCTTGGACTGGTGGTATGCAGTAGCCTGACTACAAGGGTCAGTTGCAGGTCACTTGCATGTTGTTCTGTAAAAAACAAGTCCTGTGGCAGAAGCCTGGGATCATTTGTATGCACACATATAAATGTCTTTGGGTGTCTGGGTGGAGCTTCTGAGGACACAGCAGCTGGGAAGGTTCTGGGATTGGGGTGAGAAGGGGAGGCAGTTGTGGCTCAGGCATCTGGAGACTGAATAGGAAAAACTAGAACTCTCATGGACACAAGATGCAAGGGGTCTACTATGGCTGTACTGGCTGTACTGGCTATGATTTCTTCAGTGGTGAAGGATGTTAGGGCCCTCTGTGGAATAAGTCACTGAGGTCTTTACTATTGAACCCTATGGGGTTTTGTATTATCAGTGGTAAAGTGGTAGGTTCTTGTGGGCCCTGAAAATTATCGATGACCTCAGAAGAAGAGTCTGTTAGAGTCTTGTACAGAGCAGGTCACTGGGGGATATGATGGCTCCTGCTTCATGCTGGATACTGATGAATGACATCCTCTCCCCCCCCCCCACGTCTCAGCTATACTTATCTCTCTAGAAAAGTGAATGGAGTGAAACTGAAGTTGGTCATTACAGTAGTGCCTCAAAGGGCTGAGGAAGCTGTTTATTTCCCCTGTTCTCCTTTTCCCTGCACTGAGGCTCAAGAGCCAATAAGTTAGTTTTACATACTGAGCAGCACCAGCGTGGAGAAATGGGTGATACAAGCAAAATGAGACTTTTCTTAGTACCTTTCTATGTTTTTTTCTCCAACCACTTCCATTGTCTTACTATAGTTTCAATGAACAACGATGTCCCAAATTTATTTTCATGAAAATTGCCTAATTATAGTTCTTGGTTTGGGGAAGAAAAGCTGTGATATCCCACTCTGCCATCTTGTTGCAAGAAAGGAACTAATTAAATGTAAAAAGTGGCTCAGAGTGGTGATAATTAACTAGAATTTTCAAAAGGTACAACCATGTACTATTCAACAATTGAAATATATTGGCTACCCATGTTTTTTTTTTCCCACTAGCAAATGTACTTCAAAGCTCTAATTATTGTATTTTCAGAATACATTTACCTACTGTTCTATTTTTAATATTATGTTTTCCTGGGAATATCCATTTGTTATGTGACCTAGATATTTTGATTAGGGAAAAGGAGATGACTTATTTAGCAGCCCTCAGGCATTTTTGTCTCATAAAGCTCTTAAAATTGAGGACTACAAATAACTTGTTTATTTAAAGTGAATATATCAAATTTATCATGTTAGAAATTGGCAGATAAATTTTGAAAATATTTATTTAAAAGATAATAACATAAGCAAATATTTCTTTTAAAAATATATGTATTTTGCTAAAAGAAAATAACAAGAAAAATTGCATCCTTTGGTATAAGGCATAAATTCTATATGGATGTTTTCCATTTCATTACATGGGATAATAAAAAGATGTGTAAATAGTCAAGTTTAGTAAATTTATTAATTATTACTATTTCATAAGGGATATCTGTAAGTAGTGAAATCAACACTTTATTTTTTTCCTCAGTGAATGTATGCATTTACATTCCTGATATGTTATGCTAATACCCATCTGATCTTCCTGTCATATAGAACTACATTTACAGTAAAGTATTGTATAATTATATAATAGTACAATAAGATATAATTTTAACATTGAATCAGCAAAGAGATAGTAGGAATAATATAAAGAACTTATGCCTGGAACCACCTGTTTATAAATTTCTGTCCTAAACTGAGACAAGAAAGAAATAAAGTACTGAATCATAATGGAAGTTTTTATTTATGGAATTCTATCACTCTCTTCTATAATGCACAATACTATGTAGTGGATAAGTTCCCAGCTATCTGATAGCATATATCTCAGACGTATGATATGAACCAGATAAGGGTTTAATTGTGTTCTTTAAAAACTGAAACCCAAAAAGGAAGATCTGGTTTATAATCATCTTGAAGAAAGAGATACTTTCTGCATCAAATTTTCCATTTAAAATAAATGTGCTACTCAAAACGTTTCTTGGGAGTTATTATTTTAAAGCAAGAAAATGGAATAATATGGCAAAGAAAGTTAGTATGTATTCTTATACTACTGTGAAGTAATTTTGTTTTGCCATATATTATATGTATTACATATATATGTCATACATCATAAATGCTACAAGTTATAATTTAATCAAATGATAAATATTTATGTGAAGTTAGTTCATTTTAATAAACAAATTAAAAAAAAATATTAGATGTAGATGGACACAATAGCTTTACTGTATTTATTTTTATGTGATGCTGAGGATTGAACTCAGTGCCTCACACAAGCTAGGCAAGCGCTGTACTACTGAGCTACAATCCCAGCCCCCTTAATAGGCAAAATTTCAATGGAGCAAGTCCTATATAAAAATATCTATTTAAGTTCCAGATAATTTATTGATAATCAACAGAATCAGATTGACAATAATAAATCAAGACTACTTTTCCTGTACAAACCATATAACACATGTTACATAATATATATATTTTGCTATATGGATCTTTAAAGCATCAAGGACAAAACCTTTATGCTGAGTTTTAGATAAAGAACCAAAGTAAAAACATCTATCCAACCTAGTATTTCTTGTCCCATTTAAACCTATAAAATAATATTTAATAAGAACTCAACACACAGCATATCCCAAACCAAGGACAGCATCATTTCACATTATAAGTATTGTTCTCAGACAAAGCCATAGTAGAATGAGCAATAAAATTGTATGTTCAGTATAATTAAAACTAGAGAAGTCAAGATGGCCTTCATATAAATTCCATTAAGTTGATTATTTTATTATTTTTTAAGATATCAAACACAATTGATCAGGAAAAATACTTTAATTATATTTTCTCAAACTTTAATTGCATGTTATTTTATGAAAATTTGTAAAGACAGCCTTCTCTAGCATAATAATCAGGTTTAATAAAATTAAATTTAATAAAATCAGATTGAAAACTAGTAGAATGACAAAATAACTTTATTAAGCTAATCTATAATATTTTTCAATACCTTTTCAAATATCTGTCTGAAATTCACAACTTTCATAATTATTCAAGGGAAGCATTTTCCTGAATGTTATGAATACTTTGCAATTTGAAAATGAATGTTCAGTATATGACAATTAAAAAAATATATCATTTTGAAACTAATTTTTCAAAGCAATTTTGAGAAAACATAAAACATGTATAATAGGAGTCAAATTCAACTATGAAGTATTCATATTTATGCACACAAATATTCATATGTATTCACATACATGTGTAGACACACACATCTGTATGTAGTATATTACTGGGAAGATACCAATCAATATTTTTGTGTCTTACTATCATGTGTAGAAATGATGAATTCTAAGACAATGCAGATAGCATCATTGAAAACTAGTGGAATGACAAAATAACTTTATTAAGCTAATCTATAATATTTTTCAATATCTTTCAAATATCTGTCTGAAATTCACAACTTTTATAATTATTCAAGGGAAATATTTTCCTAGAAGCTTCCATAATTTCCAAGTCTTTCCAAATATTAGGAATAATTTTTAGCAACAAAAGTTACTACTGTTAACCACTGAAATGAATCAATCTATAGGTGTCTGTGTTTAAAAATGTTTACTCTTTAAAAGGTAAAAAGAATGTTTCATAATTTTATGAAAAGTACTTAATGTTGAAAGAAAATATCCAGTTGTGCTTCCTAACAGTCTCAAATTATGAAATATAATTATGAAATATACCATAGTTAATAACAAAATCTAAAACTTCTAAAATGTACTACATGTAGAAATTCTCTCTCTCTCTCTCTCTCTCTCTCTCTCTCTCTCTCTCTCTCTCTCTCCTCTCTCAGGGAGTAATGTTAATGGACTATCATAATTTGCTTCTTAACAACAGGGATACTTCGTGGAAATGAATGAAGCATAATCATACATGTAGTTGAACTAACTACACTATTTTTCCATGAATGGATTTTCTTATTATCTCAGCATGAATAGAATGAGAAAGCATATTAATTTTAGCCCTATGCACCTTGGTATATGAACAATAATACATTCAAATTACTTAGGCAAAAAAATGCTTTATTTTGGGTGATTAACTTTAAAAACATACACTACCATTATTCTTTAGAAATATCTCATTTTATGATAATGTTAACATAGGTGTCTCTTTTCCACAACTGGAGCATATGGATGTGGGAATGTATTTATCTTAGGAATTGCAAATATAGAAGTGTTATTATATTTAGTTTAGATACAACAATAGCAATATAAATATTAATAACTACAATAAAATAGCAATGTATTTTATGGCTGTTGTCATTAAGTCCTTATTATGTACTAATACACACATGTAAAAATTACTTCAATTGATATAGTTTTTTAAATATATTACATACCTATATGACAAGAAATCCTATTGTCAAAATAAGTTAACTGGCTATAATTTTTTTTTATTTTAATGAGAACACTGTGGTTAAAATTAAGTGCACATCAAACAAAACTACTCTTAAAGTAGAGTTGGCTTTTTGACTGGGTAAGGCATAAAGCTATCATTTGTCTAAGCTCAGATTGTGGGAAGTCATCTTTAATGTTAGTGCCTTTATTTAATATTTAATCACCCTGAAGTATATTTGTAACAACAACATTACTATAGTCAATACATTCACAAGTAAAAATATGACGAGCCAGTGAAAAATAATGAGACTTCCACAGACATCAGAATTGGAGGGCAATCTTTCATAATAACAGGTAATCTTGGTTAAAGAACTAAAAAATTGTTTAAAAATTAATCTAACATACAAAAATGAACTTGTTTTCTTTATTCCAACAAGCGATAGTGAGTTATTGTTGATTTATAGTCTAGATTTTTCTTTTTGCTGCAAATAGACACAAAATTAATCTTTATTTGGGAATGTATATAGTGCAGAGGCCGGAATATAGTTTTCTTGGTAACCTCCAAAACTGAATGCCTTCCAAGGTATCTAGAGAATTCTTAGAATGTTCACACCCGTGTAAACACAACCCTAATTCCAAAGCAATTCTATGTGATAAGAAGATTGTGGTACATATATGAGTGCACCTTTTCCCCCACATCCTTGCCAACACTTATTGTTGTTTGTCTTCATAATAGCTGCCATTCTGACTAAAGTGAGATGATATCTTAGAGTAGTTTTGATTTGTATTTCTCTGATTGATGGAGATGATGTGCATTTTTTCATATATTGTATTGTATATCCTCATCTGAGAAGTGTCTGTTCAGGTCCTTGGCACATTTGTGTGTTTAAAAAAAATTAAATCAATTAAAAAAAGAAAAAAAGAAAATTGTGGTACATATAATTATTACACTGTTCATTGTCCTAGAAAAGAAATTGTAAGAAAATATCTGCTTACTGTTTGGCCTCTGTCTACGATTTCAGGATCAACTGGTACTACAAGTCAACTTGTTCACAAGTTTCAGCCTCACTTTCCTCCATTTTTCTTGAACACACAAAGCTTGCTTTAAAATCTTGCACAGTTAACTCCTTGTAATTCAAATTTCAGCTGAACTGTCACCTCCTCACAATATTATACCTTTAAAAGCCCCATAGTTTATATGTCTCTCTGAATATGGTTCTATTTTATTTTTTCCTATAGTTTATAAAATCATCATTTTTAAAAAAAAATTTTGACTGTTTGTATCCTTCAAGAGTATGATTTCCATGAGTGAAAAAAGCACATCTATCTCAATCAATATTATATGCCCACTGTATAGTACAGAGCTTATAAGAGATGCTTAATTAGTATAATAATCAGTGAACTAATGATTGATAACTTTACATGTAGACTGTTGTAAAGATTTTGCAAATGAGAAAAAAAATGTTTGCAGACAAAGGAATAGATAGATGGCTGTTGGAGAAATAACAAGAGCCTGAATTCATTTAATTTCTCAGGAAAGTTATAAAAATACAAATTTTTAGGATATTGAAATAAGTAAAATGAATGAAGAAATTTTAATTTATTCTAAGTGTTCTTAAACTCAATTGTTAAATGATCTTACTGAGTGAATAACTGTACAAAAATGCTGCAGTATTGAATAATGATTGCAAAGTTGTATTTGCTTTGAATCAGAGCAGAGATTTTCCCAATGCTAATGAGTGAAGTTGAATATGTACTCATCTTCTCTCTTATATTGTGTATACATATATTTATATATACCTATGGATACATGTATATGTATTCATATATTTAACATTATTTATGATTTATCAATTATATATGATTTATGATTACATATATATGTATATTTATATATGTATGGCATATATGCTTATATGTGTAAATATACATATATTTATAATATACACACACGTTATATGATTTACTATAAGGTATTTGTTTATATGTTTATGGAGAATGAGAAATACAAGATATACTTTCAGTAAGCTCCACATCTAGGATAACCAATAGGATAGTTCTAGTCTAACTTTAAGAATGAAAGCAGAGTAGACTGATATTCCAACGTGAAGAGAGAAAATTACATTTTATTTAGGCTTTCATGCTTTTGAGGTCTTCAAAGATTTTTTGTGGCCTATTCACTGTGGGGGAGACGATATGCTTTATGCAGCCTCCTGAATCAAAATTCAATCTCATATATAAATAGTCTCACATACAGGCACAGAAAGTGTTTAACCAAATATCTGGGCACCTTGTTGTCGAGTCAAGATGACACATATAATGAACCATTCAATCTCTGAACCTGCTTTGCTCTGAATTCCCTAGAAATCTTCCCCATCACATGATATAGATGCAATAAATGTTACAACTATCTTTAATAATACATTTTTATTTGTGCTATGCTCATTATCATCTATAAAGTGAAAGCAAATCACATATTTGAGAGTTAAAAAAGAAAATGCATTTACAATGATTGTCATTATTCTTGACATATGCTAAGTACTCACAAATTTTAAATAGTAGTTAGTGTTATTATTTTTATACATAGGTGACTAGGCCCAGGAGATGCCAGTGGGATGGCCAAAAGGTCAGAAGCAGGTGGGCTGGAAGAGTCAAGGTGAAGTGATGGGGCAGGAAGGGAGTGGCAGCCCAGGGGACATTAATTTGCAGCTCCACATCAGTTCAGGGTATGCTTCATTAAAAACCATCTGGGAAGGGCAGTATAGGCAATCAAAGGGCTTTTGTGGCATTAATATACCAATATCCCATGGGTGGTCTCCAACTTTACAGACCCAAATTGGCCTCCAATTTCTCAATTTGACCTGTTCACCTATTTCCACTAACTGGCTATCTTTAATTCTAGCTTCAATAGGACTACTGAATTTATAAATTAAAATAACAGAAATAAAAAAATATATTATGGTCTCTAAGAGCACATTTGAGCAGGTGGAAAAAAAGGTCAACAAACTCAAAAAGTGTTATTAATAATTTAATGAGATTATTCTGCTTGAAGAACAGAAAGAAAAAAGAAAGAAGATAAATGAAAAAAGTTTATGAGACCTGTGGGACATCATTAAATATTCTGATGTAACAATAATGAAGAGACAGGGGAAAAGAAAAAAAAATATATTAAGAAATGAAAAACAGTAACTTCTCCATCTTTATGAAAAATTGTAATGTACACATCAGTGAAGCACAACAAACTCTAAGTAGTATAAACTCAATGAAAACTATACCAAAAACATCATAGTTAATCTATCAAGAGACAGAATCTTGAAAATGACAACAAACTTGTGACTTATGTGAGCCATTCTCAATAAAATTAACACCTGATTTTTCAATTAAAAACTTGGAAGCATATTCTGAGTAACAAAAGAAAAGCTCTCAAATAATCATTTTATATCCATCAAAAATAGCCTTCTACAAATGAAGTAGAGGGCCGGGGTGTGGCTCAATGTTAGAGTGTTTGCTAGCATGCATGAGTCTTTTGATTCCATCTCCAGTTCCATCAAAAAAAAAAAAACCACCCTAAATAAATAAAATTTTAAAAAAGAACAAATAAAAACAAAAATTAAAATGATGTGGATGTTAAAATATTCTCATACAAAAACAGAATTTGTCACTACCATATCATACCACAGAAAAAGTAAAGGGAATTCTTCCAGTCTGAAATGAAAAGATCCTATAATATAATTTTAATGATCTTTAAAAAATGAAGAACACTAGTAGATGTGAATGCATAGGTAAGAGACATTACAATTTTTAAACTCTTTTTAACTTTTTTTTCTTCTTTAAATTTAATCTTATTTTTTACACAAATGGACCATAATTTTTTATTTCTCTGATTATTCAAAATGTAGAGACACACCATTCATGCAATCATACCCATACATAGTTTGTATTAAATTAACTTAATTTCAGGAGTATAGAAAATCTTACCTATTGTAAACTTCCATTCTCTCACCCCATTACTTATGCTACTGTTATAAAATTTGATATTTACATATTAAAAACCACTAAATAATTTTATATTTGTTACCATATATAGTGGTTTTTAAGTATAACGATACTTTATAAATATCTAGCAAGAATGTCTTTCCATCCAAAATATATAAAAATTATATAACAATTCTAAAAATATATACCCCTAATAATAGTACACAAAAACACATAAAATGAAACTGACAGGAGTGAAGGAAACTATAAATAACCAGATACTTAAATACCCTGTTAATAGTGGGTAATATGGCTAGACAAATCAAAAACAGGCAACTAAAAGACTTGGCTAATATTATAAAGCAAATAAAAATATAGGCATCTATGTAAAATTCTACTCTACATCAGCTGAATATTTACTCTAGTTATCTGCACATGCAAATTTCTCCAGGGTAGACCACATGGTAGGCCATCAAACAAGTCTCAGTTGGCTTAAAAGTATTAAAGTTTAAAAGTGTATGTGTTCAATTACATTAAAATTACATTAAAATAAAAATATGAATTTATAAACAAGAGAACATTTAGAAATATATAGAAATTAAAATCATATCACTAAATAATTATTTCTCAAAAATAGATTACAAGGGAAATTAAAAGTTACTTTGATATGAATGAATAAATTCCTAGCATAACAAAACTAGTACCATGCAGCTTAAGAAAGATTTAGAAAGAAATTTATACCAGTAAAAACCTATGATAAAAATGAACAAATATTCTAGTCAAGAAGGTATCTATTTACAGCTAAATATTATAAAAAGAAGAAAAAAACTCAAGTTGAAGTAAGGAAAACAATAGTAATAATAATAATAGTTTATTGTAATAATAAATGAAAAGACGAATATAAAAATCACAGAATAAATCAAGAAGATCAAATATCATATTAAAGTCTTTTGAACTACTAATATTTTACTAATATTTCAGTTTATCTAAACTGAAAAATATTAGTAGTTCAAAAGACTTTAATATGATATTTTGGACTTTCCATGGTCAATAGGAAATATTTCCCACTCTTCACTTCTCCTAGTTCCTATTAATCAATGACTGTATTTTCTCTATAAATTTGCCTATTTTGGAAAATCCATATAAAATGTGTGAAACAAAGGAAAACTACTGATGTTGTACATATTAAATATAGGGAAACTTGAACCTACAGAGTTTAATAAAGTAATCTATTAACAGCCTAAAATTACTAAAAGATTATTGAATGAAATTCACAGCACCTACTCCAAGCTTGAGATATATAATATTATTATGCTAATGTCCTCCAGTTTCTGATTTTCCAGAGCAAATACTTTCTGTACTTCCTCAATGAAGGAGCTTTTACTTCTCCATATGAGACAAGAATACATATCAGTAAATCAGTCAGTCACACCTTAACCTAGGAACCTTAATGGATAATGGATAAATACTGCAATCCTTATCAAATATGTTATTTGAAACTGTTCAAAGAGCTGTATTGAAGTAAGTTTTTATGCTGTAACTAGGCTCACCTGCCAGGCCTTTGCTGAACCTCACCAATAATCTTGCGGTCCTTTATACTTGAGTGGTATGTAATCTCATCTTGGAAACTCTGCCTGTATGTCTGAGGACACTCTTGTTGAGCACATAGCAATTCTCAGTGATATCTAAGGTTTTACTCAAGTATAAAATAAAGCATATGATTTTGATGTTTGTGGGCATGTTGTTGGTTCCCTTATTTAGACTGAGGAGCTTTCTTTGTCTTCTTGGATAATTAAGTTCATATAAATGACAAAGTATTCCTCCTCTTCTTCCACCTATTGTTCTGTGGTCATACTTTTCATAGCAAATTCTGCTTTTCACTATGATTAAATATTTAGCAAAATGCTTAGAATAGAGTATACGGTTAAGTACAGTGGTGTCAATGAATTAATAAATTAATGTATAGATTAGTTAATATGAAGAGCTTTAGACATTTACATTAGTGATTTGTTGAATAACATTTTATCTTATATATGTAGATCTCCTTCAACACACTCTAGATGATCTAATAAGTCAGAATATAAAATATTTGTACATGACCTACCATTCCACAAAATCTTCTCAAATGATTTTTTATTCTCTTTTGGCACCTATTTGTTTCTTCACTGTGTTAAATTTAGGCACCTATCTGAACTTCAGTACTTGATTTTGTGTAACTAAAAAGTTGTTCAACAAAGATTTTTAAAATTATTTACACATATAATTTAATAAGACACAATAAATACAATAAATAGAATTTTGTCTTAGGCATTAGAAGCTTGCTGTTTGAAGACAACAATATCAAGTATAAAAAAGAAAATCATTTAAAGAAGGCAATGCTTTAAAAACGTATTTAGGCCTACCATTATGTTTATTAATACAGGCATTCCAACATTTTTACATCAAGAAATTGATGAATTTATACTAATTAGAGATAGTATCTATATATGTAATGATATTACTAAGAAAGAAGAATCAAGCCATTTTTTATTTTAACAGTTGTCATTGAAATAAACAAAAAATATGTTATATCTATTGTAATTTCAAGGTCATTGGAGAGTGTTATTTGGCTTGACATGTAGCAGAGGGCAGTGTAGAATGTGATCTTCTAAAGGCAGTGTAAAGATTTTATTCACCTTTTCATGATCTGTGTTTAACACAGTGCCTATTCATACCAAATGTTCACACAATACAGTTCATATATTAGTGTAACCTAGAATGAACCATACAGTTATTTCTTCCATATAACTTCTTGGTCCCTGGATGAACCAGAACATTAAGAAAAAAATATTAATCTATCAGAAACTAACAAATAGATGCTATTTTCTTTTGGTTTTCATCTTTCACCATAAAAGTATTTTTTATTATACACTAGAAAGAGAACACTTTGCCTATATTTCAGTTTAGAGTGAAACTTACACAATAGTTTTTATATAATTAAGTGTACCTTAAATTATTCAGTAATGAAGAATTGAAATAAAGAGCATAAAATAAAATTCACTTGCAAGTAGTGACAATGAATGAAAATTTGAAACTCTATATTCACGTGGAGTATTCCCTACTGAATAAAATTATTGAAATTGATATTTTCCTTTTAGGATCTATAAGGTATCTCTCATAAAGGTCATATCCTGAGAATTGATTAGTATCCAAATGAAATGTCATTCACAGTCTGTGACAAAGAGAAAAACATGGGACAAATCTGGCCCAATCTATCTGAAGATATATTTTTACCAAGTATTATAAAATGGCATCAATCTAAATAAAGCCAAAATATCTCCAAAACTTTTAAGAAAAACATTTCATTTTTTAAAATGTTTTTTGGTGTGTTTCCATAAACTGATTCATGTGTTTGCTCTTTTTCATATTCCTTTCAGATTAAATGCCTTATTTATGTGTTTATTTCTAATGGATATGACATTACCATTTATTATTAGTTGGTAATCATAGGTAATTCACTTCAATTAATTTTCACTGCTTATGAAATGCTACATCAATTATTGCATTATTTATGTCTGACCTGACACTTTGAATTATCAAGTTGGTTAAAATAATTTGTGACCTAATGGAGAAAATACTAGTAATTAGAAGAACTGTTGTTTGTTTTATGTTTTACATGATAACTATTATTTTTTGATCTCCTTTTGTATTTCAGGGATCATTCTGTATTATAAATATATATATATATATATATATATATATATATACATATATATATATATATATATAACCTCAATGTATATTATATATAATATATATACATTGGATATATATAACCTCATTGGATGTAGAAATTATATATACTCCTTCTTCCAAAAAGCAGTTTCTGAGAGGGCAATAACCTGGAAATCTGGAATGTTTCTCAAAGACTAATACGTTAAAGAATTGATCTGCAATGTAGCAATGCTAAGAAGTGGAAATTTGGGAAAGTGATAGGATCACAAGATCTCTTATCTGATCAATGGATTAATCCACTAATGTCTTCATAGTTTAATGGACTATTTTGAGGAGATGGAAACTGTAGAAGATGGGATCTAATTAAAGCAAGTAGGTTACTGGGACATGTATATCTTTTTCCTGGCCCTTTCCTTTCTTTATGCTTCCTAGAGGTGAGAATCTCTGCCATGAAACTACACTGTATCATGGGCCCACAGTAATGGAACAAACATAACATCAACCAAAACTTCTGAAATGAAAAATCATAATGTCTCTCTTCCTTTAAGTTTATTTTCTCAGGTATTTTGTCAAAGAGACATGAAAATAACACAGCGGACATCCACAATGTATCTGTTTTCTCTTCGCTGCTAAAACAAATTTTCACAAACTAGATGGCTTAAAACAATAATACACTTTATTTACACCACATGGGAAGGTTTGAGGCTCATGGAGCTAAAATCAAATCATTGTCAGGACTATGTTCTTTTTAGGAGGGGAAAGTCCCTTTCCTTGTCCTTTTCAGGTTCTAAAGACTGCTCACTGTCCTTGGTTCATAACTATTTTTTAATCTTTAAAACAAGCAACATCAGAACAAATGCTCATGCCACCATCTGTTTAACTTTCCTTACTGTAGTCACATCTCATTCTGACTCTGTCTTCTCTTCTGCCAACATGGTCCATATTCAAGTTCCTTTGTCATGACATTGGGAATCCCTAGAAAATGCAGGATTATCTCCCTATTTTAATGTCATCTGAGTAAACACCTTAATTCCCTTTGCGATATAATTTAACATATTCACAAATTTCAGGAACTAGCATATGAGCATATTTGGAGAAGTGATATTATTCTAAACACAGATTGTTATCACTGTTTTTAATAATTTTACAAAAAACAAAAACCTTTAATCACCCTTGCTTCTTGCTATGGCTCTGCTATAGTTTGGATCTGGAAAGTCCTCCTAATACCTATAAGAAAAGTTTGGTCCCCAACTTTGTGCAATTGGAAATTTGTGGAAATCTTTAAAAGGTGGGGTTTAGTGGGAGATCTTGGTCATGGTGGCATGTTTTTGAGGGGCATTATGGGAACTTGTTCTTTTACTTTTTTTTTTTCTTTTGGCTTCATTTTGTGGTAAAGTAAACAGTTTTGCTCTAATACATACTGGAACGATTATGTGTCACCTTGCCACCAGCCACAAAACAATGGGGATAAAATCATGAACCATAAATTCTAAAACTTTGAGGTAAAATGAATCTCTGCTCTTTATAAATTGATATTCTCTGTAAGTGTCATAATATAAGAAACACCAAAGAATTTTGGTGTTGTGAAGTGGGGTGATGTTACTCTGTGTATAATGATGTGGAAGATCCTTTGAAATTTGTTTAATGGAAACTTTAGAAAATTTGGAGAAATATACTAGGAAAAAATCTATAAAGCTATATGCAAAGCTTAATGGGCACTTCTGGTGGGAGCTCAGAAAACTAGAATACTAATAGGAGTGTGTATGCTAAAGGCTATTCTGATGTGGTTCAGATGGAAATGAGGACTCTATTGAAAATTAGATTAGAAGCCACTATTGTTACACCAGGGCAAAATTTTCAATCATATTTTGACCAAACGTTGAGATTTTGTGGTAGATAGAATTTAAAGTTGACAGTTTTTTCTGTTTTTGTTTTTGTACTCTGAATGAATTTAAGGGACACTCTACTACTGAGCTATACTCCCAGCCCTTTTAATATTTATTTTGAGACAAGGTCTGCTAAATTGAGAAGGTTGGTCTTGAAATTGTTATCCTCCTGCCTTAACTTCCTGAGTCACTGGGATTATAACCTGTGCCAGTCATGGCAGAATAAATTTCAAGTCAACACAGCATTTAGGGAATGGCACAAGTATTAATGGTTCCTTTTATTCAAATTAACATTGATAATTGGGATCAAACAACATCAGAGTGAAAAGGTTTGAAATATTGCCACTTTGTCAAACAAAGGAACATGTGTAAAGTTTCAGTCATAGAGGGTGCTGTGATTTGGATAATTGTTTCCCAAAGGCCCATGTGTGAATTCATTACAATGACTATTATTTGAGAAGTAATCCTTAGAACACTCTGATCTCACAGGGCCTTCTAAGTAATTTTTCTTGCGCTGAGCTAGTGAAGCACTCACAGGTCACTACAGATATGGTTCAAGTGAGCCTGGATATAGTTCGTGCCAGTAGCAGGTAACATTTTTGAAACTAATTTAGATGTATAGTATCATGGAACTAATAAATAAATCCATTATAGATAAATGGAGTTGAGTTTCTAATTTGAGACAGAATTTATAAATGTAATAGAGGAAAAAGTAAATATGAACCTTATGTTAAAAGGGTGTTTTATTAGAATCAGAGGTGTAAGTTTAAACTCCTTTTCATTTATACATGCATGTGTATATTATTTGTGTATATATTTATATTTATACATGTAACACTGATTCTGAAATAAATAGAGATGCATGCATGTGTGAAATATTTCTGTTTCCTGAGATGGCATAGAATAGATGTCACTCAGATAGCAATGAGCAAATCTAACACCAAACTCTTACATTTTAAATATGAGGGGCAGAGCTCCTTGAAGAAGTGACTGATTCCAGAGTATGAGCAGGCAAAATACAAGATAAGCTTGGACTATCTTGTGTTACCAGAAATTAAAGAAAAGGGCTTGTTGAATGGACAAAGGATTCAAATTGAAGGAGAACCAAATGGTTGAATCTATAAAAATCTGAGCAATGTAAGTAAAGAGACTATAGGGCAATATCCTAAAGTATAGAATCATCACTCATGAATACATACTGATAAATAAATAGTTAAATTAATTTTAAAATAGTTAAAATAATTGGAAAAGGGTCACTGTTTCTTTATTTTAAATTCTTTTTAGTTATGCATGAAAGTAGAATGTATTATACATACATGTTATACATACATGGAGTATAACTTTTTCTAATTAGGGTTTTATTCTTGTGGTTGTACATAATGCAGAGTTACCCTGGTCATGTATTCAAATACAAGGCTAGGAATGTTATGTCCAATATATTCTTCTGTCCTTCCTAGTCCCTTCCACCTTCATTTCCTTTTGTTTCCCTGAGCCAATGTTTCTTATGGAATAATTCCAATTTAAAAACTTAGAAGGAAAGGAAGGAAATAGAGAATACTAGAAAAACATCACAGTAAAATTTGCTGCAGATAAATTCAATCAAATGAATGGTAAATTAGTAGCTAAATGTTTAAAGAGAAACAGGATATTTGTAAAGTTTCACAGTATCTCTCAAGATAGTTAATAACTTAAATGGTAAAACAGTAAAATTTTTTTGGAGGTCTAGAACACATCACCCTGACCAAGTGATCTAGATTAATGTCATCAGTATTTAGGCGTATCAACATCGTGTGACTGTGATTTCATGTACTGAGAAGCTTGCAGGATTACCTCTGTAATACATTTGCTAAAAATATATAACCTGAAATTATACATGAAAATACCAGAGAAACTCAAATTGAGATAAATTCTACAAAATAATTCCTTGAAAAGTGTCAAAGTCATCAAATACAAGAAAAGAATGAAGAAGTGTAACAGGTTACAGCTGCCTAAGGTAACAGGTTAACTAAATGCAATGTGAAATTCTGTATTGGATGGTAAAACACAAAATGGACATTAGTAGACAAACTGGTGAAAAGTGGATAAGGTCATTAACTTAGCTACTATTTTTTTTAAACCAATATTAATTTCCTCTTTAGGAAAGTTTAGATAATTATTGTGTGGCTATGTAAGATGGTAACATTTGAGAAAACTGAGTGAAGTATATGCAGTAAAGTTCTGGACACTTTTTGTGACTATTCTGTAAGTCTAAAAGTAGTTCAAAATCATAAATTCAAGCAATCAGTAGTGAGTAAAATATTCCAACCAGATATATAATTTGTGTGGATCTGAAGGTTTCGGGTTACGTTTCTTCAGGACTTCTGTATTAAACGTCTATTTTGTACAAAGCTCTGTGATAAGCACTAAGGAACTGTTTGAGAAAGGAACAAAGATTATTAGTAAGGTATAGTCCCTGCCTTGAGAAATTTTACATCCAGTGACAAGAGGAAAAACCACATATTTCCATAATTTCACCTTAAATTGGTAAGTAACAGTGCAACATCACTAAACATGCCTAGTCCAAAAGCTCAAGATGCTCTACAATTGGAAACTTTTAGTACCAGCATAGAAAATTTCATACTTGATACCATTCAAAGTTCAGGGACACTAAAAATATCATATAAAATTACTTTCAATCTATGTATACAAGGTATATATGAAACAAACAAATTTCATGTTTACATTTGAGTTGTAACCCTATGATATCTCTTTATGTGTATGCAAATATTCCAAAATCTGTAAAAAATTCAAATTTGACTTCTATTCCTAAGCACTTCAATTATAGAACATTCAATTTGTAGTTTACCCCAGGCATGATCAGAACACAAAAGCAGAGGTCTTTGGTTAAACTGAGTAGCTGGAAATGTCATAATGGATTAGATCTTTTCTTAGAAAAGATTTTGGAGAAATTCAGGAAATAACAGCATAAATTATGGAATTGAATAATTATCTTCATATTTAGTCATTATTTAATATATTCATAGTAATATACAGATTTTCAGATAGATTACTTTGTGATTTTAGACAAATGTTTTGATAACAAAGAAAATTTTATTTTCCAGCTCTTTGGGATATACCTCTGCATAGTACCAACACAGACTCTCATAATGCATTTTGTCTGTCTTTGTAATTGATTTTAACTGTCAAACTGAATTGGTTGAGCAATGATCCACAGAATCATCAACATTGTACAAACACATGTTTGAGTATAATGCATTAATTTGAAAATGTTAGACTACAGAAATGAACTTATATGAGACTAGAAAATTATTTCTCTCCCAATCAGTATTGCACTCTTATGAAAATTTGTGACATTAATAACTGCTTATATATTAAGTAGTAATGAATAGGTTTCTAACTAACATATTGTTTGTTGGCACAGGCCCCAAATGGCTGTAGTTAGACTCCCTCACAGAGATTTCTGGTGGGCTACATTATGTTTTTACTTTGTAGCCAGAGGTGGGAACTAGTTATATTATGGTTACTCAAGAACAGAAACACTGTGATTCATTGGATTATCTCAAGGTTATAAACATTAACTTGTGATCATGCACCTCCCCCCCTTATGTAACCTGTTAGCAGTGTGCCTTATTTATTTTGCCTACATATAAAAAGGGCCTAAGAACCTACACCATTCTAAATGGAGAAAAATTGAAGGCATTCCCTCTAAAAACAGGAACAAGACAAGGAAGCCCTCTTTCACCACTTCTATTTAACATAGTTCTTGAAACACTGGCCAGAGCAATTAGACAGACAAAAGAAATTAAAGGGATACACACAGGAAAAGAAGAACTCAAATTATCACTATTTGCTCATGATATGATTCTATACCTAGAAGATGCTAAAAGAGAAGTAGTAAATGAGTTCAGCAAAGTAGCAGAATATAAAATCAACACCCATAAATCAAAGGCATTTCTGTATTTAAGTGCTAAATCCACAGAAAGGGAAAGAAGGAAAACCATGGCATTTTCAATAGCCTAAAAAAAATAAATAAATACTTGAGTATCAACCTAATGAAAGAGATGAAAGATCTATACAATGAAAACTACAGAACCCTAAAGAGAGTAATCGAAGAAGACCTTAGAAGATGGAAAGATCTACCTTGCTCTTGGATAGGTAGAATTAATATTATTAAAATGAGCATACTTCCAAAAGCACTATACAGATTTAATGCAATTCCAATCAAAATTCCAATGGAATTCCTCATAGAAATAGTAAATGCAATCATGAAATTCATCTGGAAAACTAAGAGACCCAGAATAGCTAAAACAATCATTAACAGAAAGAGTGAAGCAGGTGGCATCACTATACCAGACCTCAAACTATACTACAGAGCAATAGTAACAAAAACAGCATAGTATTGGTACCAAAACAGACTGTAGACCAATGGTACAGAATAGAGGACACAGAGACTAGCTCACAAAATTACAACTATCTCATATTAGACACAGGTGCCAAGAACATGCATTGGAGAAAAGATAGCCTCTTCAACAAATGGTGCTGGGAAAACTGGAAATCCATATGCAACAAAATGAAATTAAATCCCTATCTCTCACCATGCACAAAACTCAACTCAAAATGGATCTAGGATTTAGGATTAAAACCAGAGACCCTGGTTTATTCCTAAAATGAAATAGAAGAAAAAGTAGGCCCTAGTCTCCATTATGTAGGCTTAGGCCCCAACTTCCTTAATAAGACTCCTGTGGCACAAGCATTAAAATCAAGAATCAATAAATGGGATGGATTCAAACTAAAAAACTTTCTTCTCAGCAAAAGAAACAATCTGTGAGGTAAATAGAGAGTCTACATTTTGGGAGCAAATCTTTATCCTTCACACATCAGATAGAGCACTAACCTCTAGGGTAAATAAAGAACTCAAAAATCTAGAAATTAAAAAACAAACAAACAAATAACCCAATTAATAAATGGGCCAAGGATCTGATGAGACACTTCTCAGAAGATGATGTACAATCAACAAACACATGAAAAAAATGTTCGTCATCACTAGCAATTAGAAAAATGCAAATCAAAACCACTCTAAGATTTCATCTCACTCCAGTCAGAATGGCAGCTATTATGAAGACAAACAATAATAAGTGTTGGAGAGGATGTGGGGAAAAGGTACACTCATACACTGCTGGTGGGACTGCAAATTGGTGCAGCCAATATGGAAAGAAGTATGAAGATTTCTTGGAAAATTGGGAATGGGTCACCATTTGACCCAGTTATCCCTCTCCTTGGTCTATACCCAAAGGACTTAAAAACAGCATACTACAGGGACACAGTCATATCAAGGTTTATAGCAGCACAATTCACAATAGCTAAACTGTGGAACCAACCTAGATACCCTTCAATAGATGAATGGATAAAAAAATGTGGCATATATACACAATGGAATATTACTCAGCAATAAAAGATAATAAAATCATGGCATTTGCAGGTAAATGGATGGAGTTACAGAAGATAATGCTAAGTGAATTTAGCTCATCCCCAAAAAACAAATGCTGACTGTTTGGCTGATTCACGGTAGAATAGGGAGTAGGAGTTTGGGAGGAATAGATGAACTCTAGATAGGGCAGAGGGGTTGGAGGGGAAGAGAGGGGGCATGGGGCTATTAATGATGGTGGAATGTGATGATCATTATTATCCAAACTACAGGTATGAAGACACAAATTGGTGTGAATATACTGTGTGTACATTCAGAGATATGAAAAATTGTGCTCTATATATGTAATAAGAATTGTAATGCATTCCACTGTCATATATAAATAAAAATAAATTAAAAACAAAAGCAGACTGGGTATGTGGCTCAGTGGTTGAGTACTGAGTACCCCAGAGTTCAATCCCCAGTTTAAAAAAAAAAAAAACCTTACATTAAAGAAACAAAAAAATCAAAACTCCATTACAGAAATGCCTGCAAGCATTGAAATTGCCCATTTTCAATTTTATGTTTTACAATGAAGAAAGACAACATGCATGTCCTTTAGTACTACCTCTTTTTGGAATAAAAATGCAAATGCAACTTTCTAAAAAAAATTAAAAGGGCCAAAGAAAATGTGCAAAATGAGGGACTAAAATTGAACTGGCTAGAGGCTGAAGCTGAAGCTTAGGCTGCCTAATGTCTGTGGCCACCACCGAATAAACCATGTCTACTATCCTAACTGCATCTTGCATATTCTTTTACTTATCAATCCCCAAATGTGTTTCCTGGGTCAGAGCCCCAGCATGACACATATCTATTTTATTTCAGCATTAATTCTGTCTTGTTATTTCAGCAGCTTTGTACACCCTTTATATATTTAACTCTTGCCATGAAGTAAGCCCAATAAGGTCATCCTTATAATTACTAGACTTGATTCTACATTTATCTTTAATAAACTGGAATCGTGGTGCAATCACCAGAAGCAATCAGCAGTAATCTTTCTGAACTCTTCTCTCCTTTCACGCCCCAAAAGTGAGCTATTGGAGGATTGTGTGATTTTAAGCAAATACCTAAGAATATAAATATGGAAAGGATATTCAATAATTTATTTAAAACTTTTCTTAGAACTGTTCTGATTAATTTTTCCTAGCAGTTAGAACACCAGAACATTTAGGTTGCCATGACATAGAGAACATATAGGATGCCAGGAGAAGGTATAAATGATGCTGAAAAAGAATATTTGCTTTGTCCCAGATAAGAAAATAATCAATGGAAATAATAGTAAAAAGTTAGATTTTTATTAATAAACAGATACGACTACATGTGAATGCTAAGGGGCTTAATTAATGTGTTGCAGATAAATATGGTTACCTGGAGCAGAGAAAGCTTAGTAACATTATTAAAATCATGCATAAGGAATTATTTTGATTATGAGCAATTGTAGTAGAACATTTTTATGCTGATAGCAAAGGGTACATATTCATGTGAAAAGAAAAAGATGTCTAATAAACACATTTTGTATTATATTATATAAAAAAATTAGAGAGCCTCTACTGTGTTAAAGGAAATTTATGAAGTGGCATTATCTTTAGAGGAGAGTTGCAAGTTTAAAATGACACCTGGAAACAAGTATTACCTATTATCTTTGTCAGGCCAATTTAGGAAGGGAGATAAAAGATAATCACAAAGAAGAGTATTCCAATTAATTAAATCATTGGGCAGGGTGCAGGGAGAGAAGAAAGATAGCTTGGGTTTTTGTCAGCAAAAGTAGTAAAAAAAAATACCTCAAACAGTTATTTAATAGGTAGTATGTTTTTCTTTTATTTATCTCATATAGGAAGAAACACTGGTAGTTATTCCACAGCTGACATAGCCCTTCAATAGCATTAGTTGATGTAAAAACAAGTGTCATAAACTTAGTGGCTTAAGAAAATACAAATTTATTTCTGCTTTGATTTCTGGATATAAGAGGTCATAAATGAATTTCATGAAGCTAAAATCAAAGCACAGCCATGACTGGCTCTTTCTGAAGACTGTAGGAAAGTACTTTCTTCTTGCATCATCCAATATCTAGAGGCTGTTTTTATCATTCAGACTACCACAACTACTATACCATTCCTACAGCTATCTTTGGTTTTCCTAATTGCTATATATCTAGGTATTGCAGAATGAAAAAATGAGGAGGCCAATGCATGCAAAACAAATTACCAAAATATAACCCCAAAATCTTCCCATTCACTTCATTTACCAAAGCCATGTTCCATAGACATTCTTTGATAGAAATGAAATTCAACATTTTAAATGTCCTGGTCTTTAGGGGATGAAAGTGGGGATAAAGTTGCTTGAGGATGGGTTTAGAGCAAGTTGAGTAAGAGTTTTCTTCTACTTTACAGGAGTCCAAACACACGTGTGTGTGTAACTATCAGTGTATGCATAAATATATAAATCACACTCTATCCTCATTTTATATCATTTTTTTTTCATTATGTCTTGAGCTGATGAGAGAAGTGAGGCAAAATGTATATCAAAGTGGGAGTGAGAAGAAAATGGCATTAGCAGTAGAGTCGTAATAGAAAAATAAAAAGTGATTCCAGTAAAATGATTAATTTATAGGCAGTTGAAAATCCACTGAAACCTCTTTATGAAGAACATGTAACAAACCTGAAACTGCATAAATACCTAACATCTTAATATATAAAGATTATCACAATTCCTAAGAAACTGAAGTGAAATTCTTTGTCAAAGTGTTTTATCTAAGCTCAAAAAGTATGTCAACATCTCAGCTTTGTGATTTTGGTTATTTTCTATTTCTTTAGTAAGCACTGTGTTTAGAAAAATCTATATTTGGCAAAAATACTTTTTTGGGGGTGGTACCAGGGATTGAACTCAGGAGCACTCAACCACTGAGTCACATACCCAGCCCTTTTTTGTATTTTATTTAGAGACAGGGTCTCACTGAGTTGCTTAGTGCCTCACCATTGCTGAGGCTGGCTTCAAACTTATGATCCTCCTGCCTCAGCTTCCCAAGGTACTGGGATTACAGGCATGCCCCACTGCACCTGGTTTGGCAAAAATTCTTAATAAAATGCTGTAAAATCACATACAAAAGCATATTAAAAATAGGGCACAATGATCAAGTGGGGTTTATCCCAGGGATGCAAGGTTCATTCAGCATACAGAAAACAAAACAATAAATGTAATTCATCACATAAGTAGACTTAAAGATAAGAATCACATAATTATCTCAGGTATTCAGAAAAAGCATTTGACAAAATGCAACATGCATTTAGGTTCAAAACACCAGAAAAACTATTGGACATACTTCAATATTATAAAAGGTACATATGCTAAACCCAATGTCAATATCATTGTAAGTGGAGGAAAATTGGAAGCATTCCCTCTAAAAACTGGAACATGATAGGGATGCCTCTTTAACACTTCTATTTAACATAGTCCTGGAAACTCTAGCCAAAGATATTAGACTGAAGAAAGTAACTAAAGGGATTCAAACAGAAAAAGAAAAATGCAAAATATCCCTAATTCCTGATGACATGATTCAATATTTGGAAGGTCCACCAGAAAACTTATTGACCTCATAAATTCATCAGAGTTGCAGGATATAAAATTAACACCCATAAATCAATGGTGTCCCTATACATCATTGATGAATCAACTAAAAAAATAGAAAAACTATTTTATGTAAAATAACCTCAAAGAAAATAAAATATTTGGAAATCAATCTATCAGAAGAGGTGAAAAACCTCTACAATGAAAACTAAGAACACTAAAGACAGACACTGAACAAACATTAGAAGATGGAAAGATCTCCCATGTTCTTGGATAGGCATAATTAATACTGTGAAAATGGCCATCCTACCAAAATTACTATATAGATACATTGCAATTCCTATTAAAGTTTGGAAGATGTTCTTCATAGAAATAGAAATAGAAATAGAAAAAGCGAAGCAGGAAGGATCACAATACCAGAACTTAAACTACAGTATAGACCAATAGTAACTAAAACAGCATGGTATTGACATCAAAACAGATGTAAAGACCAATGGAATAGAATAGAAGACAAACCCACATAAATACAGTTATCTCATACTAGACGAATGCACCATAGCATGCATTGGAGAAAAGAGAGCCTCTTTAACAAATGGCGCAGGTTAAACTGGAAATACATAAGTAATAAAATAAAAGTAGAACCCTATCTCTCACCCCACACAAAACTCAACTCAAAGGGGATCAAAGACCTAGGCATTAGATGAGAAATGCTGAACCTACTAGAAAAAGAAGTGGACCAAATCTTTGTCATGCTGGGATAGTAAAGTAATTCTTCTACAAGACTCTTAAAGCACAAGAAGTAAAATAAAGAATCAATCAATGGGATTTTATCAAACTAAAAAGCTTCTTCATAGCAAAGGAAAAATTCAAGTCCATAGAGAGCCTACAGAATGGGAGACAATCTTTGCTGCCTGTTCCTCAAATAGAGCATTAACCTCTACTATATAGAAAAAACACACACACAAAAAAAATCAACATCAAATAAACAAATAACCCAATCGAGAAATGTGCAAAAGAACTTAACAGACACTTTACAGAAGAAATGCAAATGGTCAACAAATATATGAAAAAATGCTCAACATCACTAGCAATTAGAGTAATGCAAATTAAAACTACACAGAGATTTCATCTCACTTCAGTCAGAATGGTAATTATCAAGAATACAAGTAACAATAAATGTTGGTAAGGATGTGGGGAAAAAGGCACACTCAAACATTACTGGTGGGACTGCAATTTGTGCAACCACTCTGGAAAGCAATATGGAGATTCCTCAGCAAACTTGGAATGGAACCACAATTTGACCCAGTCATCCCACTCCTCAGCATACACTCAAAGAACTTAAAATCAGGATATTATAGTGATGTGGCCAAATCAATGTTAATAGCAGCTCAAGTCACAATAGCTAAGCTATGGAACCAACCCAGGGTGCTTTTCAACAGATGAGTGGAAATAGAAAATGTGGTACATATACACAATGGAATATTACTCAGCCATAAGATGAATGAAACTATAATATTTGCCAGTAAATGAATGGAATGGAGACTATCATGCTAAATGAAATAAGCCAGTCCCAAAAAACCCAAAGGCCAAATGTTCTCTTTGATAAGTGGATGCTAATTCACAGTAAAGGGCATCTGGAAATGGGGGTAAGGGAGAAGGGATGGTAATGGGAAATACAGTAGAATGAATTGGACATAATTTTCCCATGTTCATATGTGAATACATGACCATTGTAACTCCACTTAATGTGCAACACAAGAATGGGAAGCTATACTCCATGTATGATGACATATGAAAATACATTTTACTGCCAGGTACAGTGGTACACATCTGTAATCCCAGTAGCTTGGGAGGATTTTGAGTTCAAAGCCAGCTTCAGCAATGGTAAGGCACTAAGCAAATCTGTGAGACCCTGTATCTAAATGAAATACAAAATAGGGCTCGGGATGTGGTTCCATGGTTGAGTGCCCCTGTGTTCAATTCCAAGTACACCTCCAAAAAACAAAACAAAAAAGAAACTTTCTAGACTCATGTATAACTAAAAAGAAAAAATTAAAAAAAAAAGAAAAAAGAAAAAGCTATATCTGGATAATCAACATAGATATTATTTTAGTCAGCATTTTTGCTGCTGTGATTAAATTAACTGATGAGAAAAATTATAGAGAAGGAAAATTTTATTTGGGGGCTCATGATTTCATAGGTCTGTGTCCATGGACTGCTGGTTCCATTGCTCTTGGCCCAAAGTGAGGAGGAACATCATGGCAGCCAAAAGCATCTCAGGACATTGCACCAGGAATCAGGGAGAGAGGCACTTCTCCTCTCATCAAGAACAAAATGCAAGCCCCAATAACCCATCTCCTCCAGCCACACCCTACATGCCTACAGTCATTATGTTAATTCCTACCAGAGTATTAATGCACTGATTTGGTTATAGCCTTTGTAACTCAATTATTTCACCTGTACACTATCCTACATTATCTCATACATGAGCTTTTGGGCGAAATCTAACATCTAAGTCATAAGACATATACATATTTGTTGACCATTTATTTTACAAGTATAAATTTAAGCTAAATTAACATAAATTTTATATGTATTCTTGACAAATATGCACATGCCTAGAACCAAAGACAATGAAAGCTGTTGCACCTCTGAGATTTATATGTAATAGCCTTGAACATTTGAAGTTCATTGGCACAAGTAATAGAGATTATAGAACATCTGGTCTCAAGCATTTAACTGACATCATTAAGTACAAAGGATAGAGTCATAATCTATCTTTAGATTTATATGTTAACAAATATGTGCATTACATCACTCTTTGTTGATTCTAGTTTCTAGTTGAAAGGCAAATTACTTGCTTATTTAATGTAGCACAGAAAACAATTTTTCCTTTTTATTATTTCTACTTCTGATGGACCCCCTAATTAGAATCAAATCAGAAATAAACAAAACAGGTGACAATTGCACTTTTACTAATGGGTAACCATGGAATAATAATTTAAGCATTTAAAAATTACAGCTGTCAGAAGTTTTCATAAAATGGTCTCTATACAATAGCAACTGTTATACAAGTCTTAATAACATTTTTCTGAGCATTTAAAGCAGAGTAATAATTTTATCAAGCATTTTCTTGGATACTGGCTGAATCTTAAGAATTACAGTTTATGTACCATTATAATACAACTGTGTGCATTTTACGCCTCTATAATAGAAGGTTTTATCTATGTTAGTTAATGTAGACATATTAAAGAAATCTGCTTTTAGTTGATGTCAGATGACACTTTTCTATGATTTGATAAAACCTGTGTCTCTATGGCCTATTTACATTTTTGTCCCTATATAAAGAATTACATTATTTTCATGTCCCACAAAATTTTTCCTGTTTTTTAAAAAATATTTTCTTTCAAAATTCTATTAAAACACCCAATATCAGAGACTATGTAGTGAAGTATTTTAAAAATACTTTTTTTGGAAAAAAATTCTTTCTGTTCAGTCATTGTTTTTCAAGTAATTTGGAACTTCTGATCTTAATTTTTGACAAAATTTCCTCTGTGGTAAACTATTTGGTCAGATAAATTACTAAAACTCTCTCTGGTGACTTAACCTCAGGACCATGTTGATTTTTTCTTAGTCATTACACAATTGCCTCCACTTATACTAACAAGCTGTGGCTGAGTTCTCAAGTTGGACAAGAGACTTCCTGATTTAGCCTTGATGGGATCCCATGCTGGGAGAATCTGTCTCACTAAGAGTCCTTCCATTAAATTCACCATTGAAGTGGAAGTTGACAAGAAGAAAAACAATAGTGACTGAGCAGCTATCCCTAACACACCACTCCCAGAGATTTACTTAGGCATTTTGGAAGCTGAATGACTTTTTTCAGGCTATTGAAGCAGTAACTTACTTAATATTATCCCAGGGAAAAAAAAAAAAGAATTCACATACCTTTCAAAAAATGGCCAACTTTCTCCTAGGGAATAGATTACACACTATTAAAATATAACTCGATCAATATATGGCAAATATTCCATTTATAAAAATATTCCATTTATAAAATTTTGATCCGATGGTAGGTAGTAAAATGGTCTTATCTGTTTCATATGGCTGAGTAATGACTTCAAAAGTAACAAAAAATAAAATATTATCATAATACTAATGTAGGCAGTGAGTCATAAACATGTTATAAACTGCATGCCTACATGAAATATATATTATCTGGGTAAATTTCATGAAAAACAAGTAAAACAATTGTTGCATCAGGCTCAAGAGTCAGAGGTAACTTTTTTACGACTTAGATAAGCAATTTAGAACATCTTTTTCATTACATTAAATGATTTAGTAAAAGAAAAAATAGGATGTATTTTTTAAGTATAGCCAAAGATAACACATACTGTTCCCTAATTTTATGAGGCAATTTACTCTTATGTAGCTTTTGTTTAATGAAGAATAGAAAAAATACATAAAAAATTCCAAATGAAGAAATACAAATCAAAACCACTCTAATATTTCATCTAACTCCAGTCAGAATGGCAGCTATTATGAAAACAAACAACAATTACTGTTGGTGAGGATGTGGTGGAAAATGTACACTCATACATTGCTGGTGGGACTGCAAATTGGTGCAGCCAATATGGAAAGCAGTATGGAGATTTCTTGGAAAATTGGGAATGGAACCACCATTTGACTCATCTACTCACTCCTTGGTCTATACCCAAAGGACTTAAAAACAGCATACTACAGGGACACAGCCACATCAATGTTTATAGCAGCACAATTCACAATAGATAAACTGTGGAACCAACCTAGATGTCCTTCAGTAGATGAATGGATAAAAAATGTGGCATATATACACAATGGAATATTACTCAGCAATAAAAGAGAATAAATTATGGCATTTTAAGGTAAATGCATGAAGTTAAAGAAGATAATGCTAAGTGAAGTTAGCCAATCCCCAAAAAACAAATGCCGAATGTTATCTTTGATATAAAGAGACTGATTCATAGTGGGATAGGGAGGGGGGCATGGGAGAAATAGATGAACTCTAGGTAGGGCAGAGGGGTTTAAGGGGAAGGGAGGGGGGAATGAGTTTATTAATGATGGTGGAATGTGATGATCATTATCATCCAAAGTACATGTATGAAGACATGTATTGGTATGAATATACTATGTATACAACTAGAGATATGAAAAATTGTGTTCTATATGTTTAATAAAAAAGTAATGCATTCTGCTCTCATATACAAATAAAAATTATTATAAAATGAAAATTTCATAATAAAATTAAAGAAACAAAATAAAGTTAATAAGAGACAAGTAAATCATAATAAATGACCTAATAAAATTAAAAAAAAAGATTTCTGACAGAAAACAATAAAAAAATTCCAAATGAAGATTGGCATTACACATACACTGAACTTTCTCTTGTTAATAGTCTGAATTATACCATAACTAAATAGTCATTTGAGCATTCTCTATGGTTATTTTAATGGATTTAATACATTTTACTGAATTAGCCCTGGAAAGGTAAGGAACAAAACAAAGCTCATTAGGTTTATTTTCACCTTTCTATGAAGACATAAGTTTCATTAATTTTAATGAACTAAGCAAAACAAGAGAAAAGGCCATTTCTCTGAAAGTTCAATCACATTGTCTGTTTAGTCAGAATATTTCTAATTTATCTGAAACAGAAAATTACTATTCTTTTCTGGATACACATATTCTTTTCCTTTATGTATGAAAGCATGCCTTCTCATGTTTCCAATTTTGATTTTTGCAATATCTGCTTAATTTGATTACAAAATAACAGAACAGGCAGAAAGTTTAATTGTAAACCTAGCTCATCATTTGGATTCTACAACAAAAGTATAATCATTGGTAATAATGCTAAACCAGATTCAGAATTATGATCTAGATTGTTTGCAAAATAAGTAATTAATAAAGTAACAATTCATTAGTTTACTGACACTGCATGGCCAATTGGCACATATTTAGTGACTCAAACACACACACACAATATTATGTTATAATTGTGTAGGTTCTAAGTCTAACAGTGATCTTCTCAACACTTTATTTGAGAAGATCATTGTTAGACTTAGAAACCACACAATTTTTCTGGACGGTATAGGAGACAATCTGTTCCTTGTTCATTTAAGTTCATTCAAGTGGGATTCTATAACAAATTACCCATACACAGCATGAATCATAAGAAATAAATTTATTTTTCACAGCTGTAAATGTAAGATCAGGCTGCCACCAGGGTTGGGTTTTGGTCAGCGCCTTTTGGGTTGCAGACAACAAAATTCTCACTGTATTCTCATATGATAGAGAGTAGAGAAGGAAAACAAACTTCCATTTCTTTCTCTAAAGTCACAAATCCCATTAGTGAGACTTCTACCCAAATGACCTAGTTACCTTCCAAAGTCCTCACCTCCTAATATTATTTATTGGCACTAGGATTTCAATCTATAAATTGAGGGGAAGTACAAACATTCAGTCCAATGCAAAGTTCTTAAATTTGCAGGACTGAGGTCTTCCTTTACTTGGTGACTGTCAGCTAAGAATTTTCTCAGCTTCTAGATGTCACTTTTATTCTTTGGCTCTTGACCCCTTTCTTCCATCTTCAAAGCCAACAATAATGGCAAATTCTTCTTAACCGTATGAATTTCTCTTTCTATCTTATTTCTCTGACCCACTCTTTTTCCTTCTGTTTTGCTTTTAAGAGCTTATGTAATTTCATTGGATCCACCAAAATAATACAGGAAAACATTTCTATTTCTTTATTTATTTTTAAATTTTTCTTTCTTACATACATGACAATAGTGGAATGCATTACATTCATAATTATTTACAGCATAATTTTTCATAACTCTGTATGTAAAGTATGTTCACAGTAAATGATGCCATTATACATGAGCTCTCTTATTGATTTTTTTTTGCATTATAATTCTTAATACACCTCTATACCACAATTTATCATATCTCTGTTTGCATATAAGGTATGTTGACACCAAATTCACATCTTCATACAGGTATTTGTGTAATGATGATCGTCTCCTTCCACCATCTTGCTATTCCCCTTCTCCCTCCCTTTACCTCCCATCCCTATTCCCTATCTAGAGGTAATCTTCCTCCCCTGCTCTCCCTTCCTACCCCACTTTGAGTCACTCCCCTTATATCAGAGAAAATATTTGTCATTTTTTTTGGGGGGGATTAGCTAACTTCACTTAGCATAATTGTTTCTAATGCCATACATTTCCCAGAAAATGCCATGATCTTATTCTTTTTTAGTGCTGAGTATTATTCCATTGTATATAAATGCCACATTTTTTTAATCCATTCATCCACTGAAGGACATCTAGATTGGCTCCACAGTTTATCTATTATACCTTCCCCCCCTGCTTCCTCACCAACACTTGTTGTTGTTTGTTTTCCTAATAGCTGTCATTCTTACTGGAGTGAGATGTCATCTTAGAGTAGTTTTGATTTGCATTGCTCTGATTTCTAGAGATGATGAGCATTTTTTTTGTATATTTGTTGATTGATTGTATATCCTCTTCTGAGAAGTGTTCAGGTCCTTGGCCCATTTGTTGATTGGATTATTTATATTGTTGAGCTCCTATTTCCTAGAGATTAGAGCTCTATCTGATGTGTGAGGGTTAAAAATTTGTTCCCAGGATGTAGGCTCCCTGTTCACCTCACAGATTATTTCTTTTCCTGAGAAAAAAACATTTTAGTTTGAATCACTCCCATTTGTTAATTCTTGATTTAAATTCTTGTGCTATAGGCATCTTATTATGGAAATTGGAGCCTAGCTGCACATGATGAAGATTAGGGCCTACTTTTTCTTCTATTAGATGCAGATCTCTGGTTTAATTCCTAGATCCTTGATCCATTGTGAGTTAACTTTTGTGCATGGTGAGAGATAGGGATTCATTTTCATTTTGTTGCATATGGATTTCCAGTTTTCCCAGCACCATTTGTTGAAGATGCTATCTTTTCTCCAGTGCATGTTTTTGGTACTTTTGTCTAATATGAGGTAGTTGTAATTTTGTGAGTTAGTCTCTGTGTTCTCTATCCTGTACCATTGGTCTACCAGCCTGTTTTGGTGTCAGTGCCATGCTGTTTTGTTACTATTGCTCTGTAGTATAGTTTAAGGTCTTGCATAGCAATACCACTTGTTTCACTCTTTCTGCTTAGAATTGCGTTAGCTATTTTGGTCTTTTATTTTTTCAGATGCATTTCATGATTACTTTTTCTATTTCTATGAGGAATGCCATTGGGGTTTTGAATAGAATTGCATTAAACCTGTATAATGCTTTTGGTACTACTGTCATTTTAATAATATTATTTCTGCCTATCCATGAGCATCTTCCATCTTCTAAGGTCTTCTATTTCTTTCTTTAGGGTTCTGTAATTTTAACTGTATAGATCTTTCACCTCTTTTGTTGATTCCCAAGTGTTATATTTATTTATTTATTTATTTATTTTTGACGATATTGTGAATGGGGTAGTTTTCCTCATATCCCTTTCAGAGAATTTGTCACTGATATATAGAAATGCCTTTGATTTATGGGTGTTGATTTTGTATTCTGCCACTTTGCTGAATTCATTTACTAGTTCTAGAAGTTTCCTGGTGGAATTTTTTGGGTCTTCTAGGTATAGAATCATATCAGCACATGGTGCTAGTTGAAGTTCTTCTTTTCCTATAGTTATTTCTTTAATTTCTTTCATCTGTCTAATTGCTCTGGCAAGTGTTTCAAGAACTATGTTAAATAGAAGTGGTGAGAGAGAACATCCCTGTCTTGTTCCAGATTTTAAAGGGAATGCCATCAGTTTTTCTCCATTTAGAATGATGTTGGCCTGAGGCTTAGTGTAGATAGCCTTTACAATGTTGAGATAAATTCCTGATATCCCTAGTTTTTCTAGTGTTTTGAACATAAATGGGTGTTGTATTTTGTCAAATGTTTTTTTCTATATCTATTGAGATGATCATATGGTTCTTATCTTTAAATCTATTGATGCGATGAATTACATTTATTGATTTCTGTATGTTGAACCAACCTTGCAACCCTGGGATGAATCCCACTTGATCATGGTGCACGATCTTTTTGATATGGTTTTGTATTAGATTTTCCAGAATTTTATTGAGGATTTTTTCATCTATATTCATTAGAGATATTGGTCTGTAGTTTTCTTTCTTTGAAGTGTCTTTGTCTGGCTTTGTAATCAGGGTGATATTGGCTTTGTAGAATGAATTTGGAAGTACTGCCTCTTTTCCTATTTCATGAAATAGATTGTAGACTATTGGTATTAGTTCTTCCTTAAAGGTCTTGTAAAACTCAGTGTGTATCTGTCTGGTCCTGGGCTTTTCTTGGTTGGTAATCTTTTGATGACTTCTTCTATTTCCTCCATTGATATTGGTCTGTTTAAGTTGTGTATATCTTCCTGACTCATTCTGGGCAGGTCATATGACTCTAAGAATTTATCTATGCATTCCTTCACTATCTTCCATTATTAGAGTATAAGGTTTCAAAGTAATTTCTGTATTTCTGTAATGTCTGTTGTGATATTGCCTTTTTCATACCATATACTAGTAATTAGGATTCTCTCTCTTCTTCTCTTCATTATCATGGTTAAGGGTCTGTCAATCTTATTTATTTTTTCAAAGAACCAATTTTTAGTTTTGTCAGTTTTTTCAATTATTCCTTTGTTTGGATTTCATTGATTTAAGCTCTGATTTTTAATTATTTCTTGCCTTCAACTGCTTTTGCTGATGATTTTTTCTTCTTTTTCTAGGGCTTTGAGATGTAGTGTGAGGTCATTTATTTGTTGGCTTTAATTCTTTTAAGGAATGAATTCCATGCAATGAATTTTCCTCTCAGTACTGCTTTCATAGTGTCCCAGAGATTTCAATATGTGGTGTCTGTGTTCTCACTTACCTCTAAGAATTTTCTAACTTCCTCCTTGATCTCTTCTGAAACCCATTGTTCATTCAGTAGCATAGTGTTCATTCTTCATGTGATGTAGGAATTTTTATTCCTTATTTTATCAATGATTTCCAATTTCATTCCATTATAATCAGATAAAATGCATGGTGGTATCTCTACACCTTTGTATTTGCTAAGGTTTCCCTGTGGCATAATATATGGTTTATTTTTGAGAAGGATCCATGTGCTGCTGAGAAGAAAGTGCATCTGCTTGATGTTGGTTGATATATCCTATATATGTCAATTAACCCTAAGTTACTAATTGTGTTATTGAGTTCTATAGTTTCTTTATTCAACTTTTGTTTGGATGATCTCTCCAGTGGTGAGAGAGGTGTGTTAAAATCACCCATGATTATTATATTGTGGTCTATTTGACTCTTGAACTTGAAAAGAGTTTGTTTGATGAACATAGCTGCATCATTGTTTGGGGCATATATATTAATAATTCTTATGTCTTTTTGGTGTATGGTTCCCTTGAGCAGTATGTAGTGTCCTTCTTTATCCCTTTTGATTAACTTTGGCTTAAATTCTACTTAATTTTATATGAGTATGGATACCCCTGCTTGCTTCTGAGGTCCTTGTGAGTGTTATGATTTTTCCCAACCTTTCACCTTCAGTCTGTGTGTATCTTTTCCTATCGAATGAGTCTCCTGGAGGCAGCATATTGTTGGATATATTTTTTTAATGCAGTATACTAGTCTATGTGTTTTGATTGGTGAGTAAGCCATTAACATTTAGGGTTACTATTGAGATATGATTTGAATTTCCAGCCATATTTGTTTATTTTTGTTATTTAATGTGACTTGATTTTCCTCTTTGATTAGTTTTTCCTTTAGTGTACTACCTCCTACTGTTGGTTTTCACTGTTATTTTTCATTTCCCCTTCATGAAATGTTTTGCCAAGGATGTTTTGAAGTGCCGGTTTTGTAGCTGCAGATTCTTTTAACTTTTTTTTTTTTATAGGGGAAGGTTTCTAGTTCATCTTCAAACCTAAAGCTTAATTTTTCTGGAAACAAGATTCTTGGTTTGAACACATTATCTTTCAGAGTTTGAAATATGTTGTTCCAGGATCTTCTAGCTTTCAGAGTCTGTGTTGAAAGATCAGCAGTTAACCAAATTGGTTTACCCCTAAATGTAATCTTCTTCCTTTCTCTTGTGGTTTTTAAAATTCTCTCCTTGTTCTGTATGGTGGGTATTTTCATTATAATGTGTCTTGGTGTGGATCTTTTGTGATTTTGCACATTCGGCATCCTGTAGACTTCTAGGATTTGAATTTCTGTTTCATTCTTCATGTCTGGAAAGTTTCCCAGTATTCATTGAACAGATTGCTCATTACTTTTGTTTGGACCTCTATACCTTCGTCTATCCCAATAACTCTTAAAATTTGGTCTCTTTATGCTATCCCGTATTTCTTGTATGTTCTGCTCATGGTTTCTTATCAGCCTCGCTGTGCTGTCTACATTCTTTACAAGATGATATACTTTGTCTTCATTGTCTGATGTTCTATTTTCTAAGTGGTCTAGTCTGCTGTTGATACTCTCATTTGAGTTTTTAATTTGGTTTATCATTTCTTTTATTTCTAGGATTTCTGTTTTTTTTTTTTTTGTAGAGTTGATGTTTTGTTGCTTGGATTTGTTATGTAGTTCATTGAGAAGAGTTTGTTTGATGAATATAGCTGCATCATTATTTAGGGCATATGTATGGTTCCCTTGAGCAGTATGTAGTGTCCTTTTTTATCCCTTTTGATTAAGTTTGGCTTGAAGTCTACTTAATTTTATATGAGTATGGACACCCCTGCCTCTAAAAATTTTCTAATTTCCTCCTTGTAGAGTTGTAGAGTTGATCTTTTACTTCTTTGATTTGTTTATGTAGTTCATTGTCAAAGTGATCTTTCATTGTCTAAATTTGTTGTCTAATATCTTCCCTGAGACACCAGAACATGTGAACCATGATTATGCTGAAATCTTTATCTGACATTTTTTTCTACTGTAGATGTTACCTCTTCTAATGTTGTATTGTCTTGCATTGTTTGTGGCCCTTTCTTTCCTTGTCTTTTCATGTTGTTGATGTTTCTTTCCAACTTTGTGTGACTATTAGGTTATTGTTTTCCCCCTATAGATTTGTATTGCTCTTGTATAGTTGCAAGATTTCTCCTTTTTATGGAAAGACAATGTTAATGGTTCTCAGTATCAACATTACATCATGGGTGAGCAAGTTTTTGTTATTAATACATTTATAGTTAGTCTCTATTTCTGGAGATGTTGGATTCAATTATTATTTTATATTTATATTTATATATTTAAAATATATTCATTAGTTTCTTAAAAAGCGTACAGTTTCTGATGGCGTATATAGAACTGAGGGTCAATCATAGGATGTTATGTTAAGGGGGAAAGATGTGAGGGTGTGGGGTATACAACATTAGAAGAGGTAACATCTACAGCAGGTAAAATGTCAGATAAAGATTTCAGGATATACATGGTTTAGATGTTCTGGAGTCTCAGGGAAGACATTAGACAACAGATGCAGACAATGAAAGATCACTAATATTTCTTAGCAACTTTTGAGAACTCTAATGAAAGGGGTTATTAGAAAGGAGAATAGACAGAAGGTATTTTAGGGTAGACAAGTACATGGGAGGACAATAAGAAGCATAGAAACAAACACCTATTTGCATTTAGTAAATTGCACATAGTAAAATTAGTAACACTTGGGAGTTTGAGAAAGAGAAGGGGGAAGAAAAGAAATAAAGAAGAAGAAAGGGTGGAAGAGATAGAGAGAAAGGAATAAAAAGAAAAAGAAAGGAAAAAAGAAGAAAAAGATAAAAAGAAAAAAGAAAGAAGGGGAGAAAAAAAGAGAGAGATAGAGGGAAAAAAAACACTCTTAGAATTCTGTTTTCTTCTCTTCCAATTGGTGGTGTTGTGCATTCCAGGTTGAGTCTCTGCCCTCAGAGTGGTGGAAGCAACCCATATGAGGAGACTCTACCTCACCTCTCTGGTACCTCTCTGATCTCCGTTTCTTTGGGTTGCTCCCGGTCTCTATCCCCCTCCCCTCTATACCACCAGATCCCAATTGCAAGATCTCTTGTCCACTGCTCTCAGTTCACTCTGGGAGGTGGCGCCCTGGCCACCCCATGCTCCTGATCTACTGAGCACTATCTCTGGGCTGGGTAGTCACCACATCATCAGTTAGGGAGAGGGGGGAATTGAAAACCGGAACCTGTTCTGTCGTATTTCCTTTGATAGCCATGGACACTGAAAGCTGGTGAGAAAGGTTTTGAGTTATCACAAATGGGGGAGGGGAAGTTGGAGACCAAGGACCTTCTCAGTTGCACTCTGTTCTGATAGTCACGCCCACCAAAAGCTGGTGAGAATGGTTTTGAGTTATCACAGCTGGGGAGAGGGGAGTCTGGGTACCACATGCCTGTTCAGATGCTCGTCTATTCTGTGCTGTCATATACACCCAACAAAAGTTGTTCATATAGATTTTCAAAGATAGTGACCTCCCGTTTCCCATGCTGGGGTTTACGGTGAGGTGGAGGGAGTTGGGCTGTTCATATGCTATGCCCAGAACTCCGTCCTCAGTCCAGTGTCCTGCACTGTTGTGGGTCACAGTCTGGTGCACTTCATCTCTGAAGGGGTAAGAACCCCTGCATCTTCGCGCCCCCAGAAAGCCTCCCACTCAATTTCTGCTTGTCTCCTCCAGGTTTCAGTGCTGCACTGCTGGCTGCTTTCTCAGCATAGAGCGGCTCCTCTTTCTCCATGGTCATCTGCTGTTTGGGATCCTGTCACACACTCCAAGAAGTTTAAATTCATCAATGGGAGCCCCTGTGGGGGAACACATTCCACCACTGCCTCGGAGTCATACACAGAGCTGCCAGTAACATGTTTTCCTCTACTCTGCCTTTTTGGAATCTCCCAGGATAACATTTTAATCTCAAGGTCAATAACCTTAATCATATCTACAGTGTTCCTTTTTCTATTAAAGTAAGATGTTTATAGGTTCTAGGCATTAGGGCATGAACATCTGGGAGGGACATAATTCTGCATACTATAAAAAAATTTAGAAGGAATATGAAAAATCTAAAAACTCTATTTAATAATACTCTTTGCACATTTCATTTTTAAAACATGTTCACTGTGAAATTTACAATTGCAATATGGACAATTGTCTCCAATGCCAGAATGACATATAACTATTACAGTTAAAAAGACTTGGTTTAGAAAGAAAAAAATCTTGGCTTTGATCTATAGTGTGGCTAGGAAGTTACAATAAATAACATTATTTTATAACTCTTTACTAAGAAAAAATATTATTGTAGTAAAATTATTTGTTATAATTGTTTACTCCTAAGTGTGTCCATATCATTGAAGTTATGATCCAGAGTGAGTGACAAATGCCTTAATATATTTTTTTTACTAGTTATTCTGCCGCAGTCTGGCTGGGCACAAAAACAGGAGCCACTCAAGCAGGAAAAAACTTTATTTCTGAACTCTACCAGCACACTCCACACATGCTCCCAGGAAATATGCTGAACTCCATGCCACGGGGCTCCTCCCTGGACACACTACTCCAACAGGAAATCCCTCCTCCGGAATTTCCTCCTACCACACTTCCCCAACCAATGGGAACTCTCCAGGAGTCCTGAGAGAGCTCCAAAGTAGGAGGCTGAGGCAGACAGCAGGGGTCTAATCTCCAATTGAATGCACACCTTAACATAATCATTATCATCTCAATGACTTGCTGGGGTCACCTTTCAACCAAAAATGCCATGCGTCATTCCTATTAGACTACGGCTCTCAGCATCTCTCCCCTTCTGTTTAGTTAAACAACAAGCAATGTGGCTTAGGGACCATGCCTGTTAGATTGTCCAATACAACATATGGTTCTTACCCGTCATCAGATGAGCTGGCCTCTAGGCATCAGCCTCCTGTCTTAGGTGGGTACCACTGCAATTGGATCACACTCATCTCTGACTACCGGTCCAGCATACAGCCATACTTGTGGATAGCCTATGCACCAGTGTGGGGGTAAGGTTCTTTGTCTCACTTCTGTTGGCCCCCAAATTTGGCCTTGGTGCCAGTGAGGGGGTGAAGTTCTTTGCCTCACCTCTGTTGGCCCCCAAATTTTAGCCCATCAGTAGCAGAAGGGAGGAGGATACAGAAATGCCAAGACACCAAGCCAATTGACGTCTCCTTTGGAAAAATTGTATCACTGGTGACACCATCAGCAAAGATATGCCAGCACTACCACAATTCACTGCACCAACAGATAGTTCACAATGCATACAAGTGATATATAGTCCAGGCAAGTTCAAAGCAGAGGAATCAATCAATATGTCCATTTCCTCCCAAAGTAAATGGACTCCTTGATTGAGCATTACTTATTCAGTTATTATTCATTGATGCATCAGTTTATACAGTTTACTGTGATAGCTTTCAATGAAGCTCTAGTTTGGTTTTATCTTTGTTTTCACCAGCACTGGAATGAAGAGAGGAATTCTGCAATGATGGCTAAAAAAAAAAAAAAAAAAAAATTATGTAACATTCCAGAAGGCACTAAAGGAAAACAATTTTCTGAACAATTTACATTATCTTGAACAGAATTATTCAATATAATGAACAGGAAAGGTGAAAGTAAACAAACAGATCTGTTAACCTTCTTATTTGTACACATATTAAAACAATCCTCAACAGCTGTTTGTCCAATTTAAATTAAAATCATGTGAATAAAAAAAAATTCGGATCCATTTTTTCATGTGCGCTCCTCATATGATATATGGAAATACGCACACACAGACATACAACACAAAATACAAATGTGCACACAAACGTACAACACATAAGACAATAAATAGTAAAGGCCTTGTAGCTTTACACAGGTGAAATCTCCATTGCAATGTTTAAAAACCCCACAGTCAAAAAATAAAACTGATCAGAAAAACATTAACCTAGGTCAGTATGAGCTCAAAAAATAAAATAGAACTTTATGATGTGGAAAAATGCAATAATAAAATAGATATTGATAAAAGCATCCTGGTTAATCACTGTTGCAGATGTAAGAATACCCAAGCTGGAGCTCTGGATATCACCTGTTATGGATTTGAGTCAAATCATCTTCTTTTTGGTCTGTAGAAATTGCTTTGCTTAGTCTCTCTGGAATCCAAATTGGCTTCTTTTCTCCCTGTGGAAACACACAAACAGAACCCTGACTCCAGACAATCACTGGGTCAGGATATTTCCATTGTCCTGTTAGAATATCCTTCCAAAGTACCTTAGGCTTATGTACATGTTTTGGATACATATGCCTTTCCATAGCACTAAGCCTGATGTATCCAAATTTTAAAAGTTTAGAGTAAAAAGGGTTATTTTAAGTTTATCTTTGGGGGATATATACCCCTTTCCAATTCCCTCTTTTTGCTTTAATAAGAAAAATTTAATAGTTTGATGAGCTTTTTCAACTATGCCTTGTCCCTGAGGATTGTAGGGAATTCCTGTTATGTGAATAATGTCAAATGATGAGCAAAACTGTTTAAAAGAGGTAGAAGTATAACCAGGACCATTATCTGTATTTAAGTGTTTTGGAACGCCCACAGTGGCAAAATTTTGTAAGCAATGAGCTATAATATCTTTAGTTTTTTCCTCTGGCATGAAGGGAGCGCATCAAAAATGTGGAAGAAGTATCAACTGTAACATGCAAATATTTTAATATTCAAAATTCTGGCAAGTGTGTGACATTCATCTGCCAAATATGGTTAGGTATCAGTCCTCTAGCATTGACACCAAGATTAAATTGTGGTAAAAAGGTCACACAATTTTGACATTGTTTTATTATATGTCTGGCTTATTCCTTAGGTATTTAAAAGTGCTTTTGTAAAGTATTAGCATTGACATGGGACATTTTATTATAATTTGTAGCTTCTTCTAGTGTAGAGAAAATATGTATGTCATGTGTAGTTTTATCTGCTAAATCATTGCCCAAACTAAGGGCTTCAGGCAATCCTGTATGTGCCCTGATATGTCCTATAAAAAAATGGATCTTTTCTGACCCAGATTAGACTTTGTATAGTGGAAAACAAAGAGAAAACAGTAGAGGAAGGAGAAATCCTACCAGCATCTTCAAGGTATACTATAGCATTAACTATATTCTGACTATCAGAAAATAAATTAAATACAGAATCTTTAAACATCACAAAGGATTATAATATTGCATTAAGCTCTACCTTTTGAGGTGATTGTTTGGGTACTAAAAATGTAAAAGTTTGATCAGGTGTAATTATTGCTGCTGTACCATTATTTGACCCATCAGTGAATATATTTGGAGCATTCATGATAGGTGTTTTTCTTGACATTTTTGGAAAAACTACAGGATGTGAGGACCAAAAAGACAACAAAGGATTAGACGGTGAATGGTTATCAAATGAAACATTAGATTTACCCATGATTATTGTCCAAGTATTTAATTCTTTAGCTAACTCATCAATTTGATCCATAGTATATGGACTAATAATTTTATTGGAAGAAATTCCAAAAACTCCCTTTGCTATTTTTATTCCTTTGAGTATTAATTGTCCTACAGCCTCAGGATACCTAGAAAGAATAGTGTTAGGAGAATAACCTAAATGTATCCACAATAATGGACCTTCTTGCCAAAATACTCCTGTAGGAATATTTATTTTGCCAATAAATAATAAAGGCAAACTATTATCAATTCTATCCAAATGCATATTTTCCATATATGTTTCAATGATTTTTAATGCCTTTCTTGCTTCAGGCGTTAACATGCAGGGTGAATTTGGATCTGATGGACCTTTTAGGATATCAAATAAAGGTCCCAACTCTCCTGTTGGTATGCCTAGATAAGGCCTTATCCAATTTATGTCTCCCAATAACTTTTGAAAGTCCTTAAGTGATTTGAGTTGATCTACTCATATTTGAATTTTTGGTGGATGGACCATGGTTGAAGATAATAGAACTCCTAAATAATTTACTGGAAGACTTAATTGTACTTTATCTATTGCTATCTCTAGATAATAACTTTTTAATAAGTTTATAAGTGTGGCATAATTTTCTAGCAATGTGTTTTTATCTTTATGTATTAATAATACATCATCCATATAGTGAAATATTTGTAGTTCAGGATTTTGATTTCTAAGTGGCTGGATTGCTTTGTTAACATAAATTTGACACATAGTTGGGCTGTTAGCCATCCCTTGAGGCAGTACATTCCATTCATATCTCTGATCAGGAACTTCATGATTCAGTGCAGGGATAGTAAATGCAAAACGTGGACTATCCTCAGGATGAACTGGAATTGAAAAAAAAAAAAACAATCTATAATGTCTATAGAGAAAACATACCAAGTTTTTGGCAAAGCAGACAATTGGGGAATCCCTGATTGAGAAGGCCCCATAATAACCATTGCATTATTAATGGCTCTTAAATCTTGCAATAATCTCCATTTACCAGATTTCTTTTTGATGACAAAAATGGTAGTATTATGGGGAGACATGGAAGGTTGTTTATGTCCCTCCGCTAATTGTTGTTTGACTAGGTCATGGGCTACTTGTATCTTTTTTGTTAGTCAGGGGCTACTGAGGAACCCATACTGGTCTTTCTGATTTCCAAGTAATTTTTATTGCCTCAGTGACCCCTTCTGAAAACCCAATCCATGTCTATTTATTCCTTGATCTATTTGAATTGGTGCTTCTCTTCCTTGTTTTTGTTCTCCTAATCTTTTCTCGCTCCTGAAACCTTGTCTAGCCCTAATAGTGGGCACATGTGAATTGATGTTATTTGTTAATGTCAAACCTAATTGATCTAGGACATCTCGTCCCCAAAAATTTATAGGAAGATGATCCAATACATATGTCTGTATAGTTCCCTCACATCCTTCAGGATCCTTCCAATCTAATACCATTGCACTTCTATGGGGATTAGTTGCCACTCCTAGGCCTCGAAGCATTTGAGTGGATTGTTGTAATGGCCAATGTTTTGGCCAATCTTGATGAGAGATGATGCTAAGGTCTGCACCTGTATCTAGTAGCCCATTAAATTCATGTCCTTGAATATTTAGTTTTAGCATTGGGTGAGAATCTAAATTTAAAGACAGCATAGCCCAATCTACACCAGTGGAGCCTAATCCCTTGGAACCTCTTTGTACAGTATGACTGGAAAATTTATCATGCAGGCTAATACTGTGCTATTCTATCTCCTGGTGAAATTAGTGATATACCTCTTGGAGAACTAGCTATAATTTTCATTTCACCTACATAATCGGGATAAAATACCCCAGGACTTATCATAAGTCCTTTTTAGTGTAGAAGAACTGCGTCCCAATAATAAGCCTACTGTTCCTTGGGGAAGAGGTCCTGTACTCCTGTGGGAATGATTTGAACTCCCATCTCTGGAGTTAGTACTGCTCTGGTGGAGGCACAGATGTCGAACCCTGCGCTCCCTCTGGTTTGTCTGATGAGGGATTTAATGGATAATGTGTCCTGGGCACTACCCTGATGGTGTTGCAGGGTTCCTCCATTGCCCCCTATATTTGTGGTTGTGGGCCCTGGAGCATTGGGCCCCCTAGTCCGTTTTTTGGTAATGGAGCCTGATGCTTTTCTCCACGATATCATCCTTGTCCGTTTTTTGATAACGGAGTACCCTCTATGGTGGTTTGAGAATGGCATTCATTAACCCAATGTCTCCCTTTATGGCATCGTGGGCAAATACCCGGTATTCTACTCCTTTAATTACTAGCTTTGTTAAATCCTCCTCCTATGGGGCAACTCCTTTTAAAATGTCCTGTTTGTTCACAATTGTAGCATGTTTTTGGCCTGGTATCTAAAACCTGTTGTATTGCAGCTGCCAAGACTTGCCCTTGTTCATTAACATCTCTACATAATTTAATATATGTGTTTAAATCTCCATGTTTCCATGGTCTAATGACCTCTCTGCACCAAATATTTGCTTGCTCATAAGTCAGTTGTTTTATTAGTGGCATTGCTTGTTCTGTATCCCCAAAAACTCTGGCAGCTGTTTGAATAAGCCTATCTACAAATTCAGCGTAAGGTTCATTAGCTCTCTGTATTACCTTAGATAATTGACCTTGTAAATCTCCATGTCCTTGTAAAGTCTTCCATGCCCTAACTGTGTCTACAGAAATTTGTGCATATATAGCAGGATCATATTCAATTTGTTGCCATTGCCCCTCATAAGGTCCTCTTCCTAACAACATATCTAGATTTCTTTGAGGGTAACTGGCTGTTGCATTTTGCCTAGCTGTCTCTGTGCAAAATTCCTCATTGGCAACCTTCCATAACAAATATTGTCCTCCATTTAGCAGAGATTTACTCATGCTAGCCCAATCTGCTGGCGTCATGTCCAAGTTGGTAATGGATTCGACCATGCTTACAGTGAAGGGTGCTTGGGGACCATAGGTTATTACAGACTCCTTTAACTGCTTCACTGTTTTGAAATCTAATGCATGGTGAATTTGTTGCCCTCCTGCCTGCTCAAGTACAGGGCATGATAATCATTGAGATCCTGTCTCAGGATTCCATCTATCAACTATGGGGGTTGAGGGCCACTCAGCTGTCTCTATGGTGGAGCTGTTGGTTGAATTGTGCCCTCTGGTGATATAACAGTATTAGCAGCAGCCTCTTAGTGTAGCTTTTTCCCTAATAGCCCCTTTTCCTTTAAATTTTCTTCCTCTGTCTTACTAGCTCTAGAGACCTTCTCTTTTGCTTGATCTAAAATGTCTTTCTCCATGGTCTGAACCTCTAACAATTTACTTAACACTCTTTTGGTTTGTTTTTTACTAATTTCTAATCTACTATAAAGATAGCACAACCCAATAAGATAACACAAATCAAAACCGAATCAGAATGAAACAAAAACTGAACAAAAAATCGTTGTATCAATTTTCTCTTCCTCAGGGCCGAACAACTTCAAACTTTGAGCCAACCATTTTTCCTAGTTTGCCTGAGAACATTCTACGGATAGGCAACTTGAAACAAAAACAAAATAAATCAAAACAAGAACACATCGTTTTTTGAAATGGTCACCCATTCTCTCACCTTCCCTCAGGGGCGAGCAATTTCACTTACGTATGAGCTTCAGGCGTTCCCTGCACAGGTCGCCAAATGCCGCAGTCTGGCAGGGCACAAAATCATGAGCCACTCAAGCAGGAACAAACTTTATTTCTGAACTCCACCAGCACATTCCACACACACTGCCAGGGAAAATGCTGGATGCCATGCCATGCATCTCCTTCCAGGACACACTACTCCAATAGGAAATCCCTCCTCCAGAATTCCCTCCTACCCCACTTCCCCAACCCATGGGCACTCTCTGGGAGTCCTGAGAGAGCTCCAAAGTAGCAGGCAGAGGCAGACAACAGGGGTCTAATCTCCAATTGAATGCACATCTTAACATAATCATTATCATCTCAATGACTTGCTGGGGTCCCCTTTCAACCAAAAATGCCATGTGTCATTCCTACTTGGCTATGGCTCTCAGCAACATTCACTCAAAAGTTAAAATGCAGGTTTGTTCTTGCTTACTATATAGCTTCCAACTCATTTATCTCCCCTCCCCTAGATATGTCTCAAGGAAATAGTAATGCCTCGGTTATTCTCAAACTTAGCCCCTATTTGTATGTGAAATCTAGCTTTAGTCCATATCATTATTTAGAAAGCTAATGCTCAGAATTCACTGGAGATGGCTGTGGTTGTAGCTCAGTGTTAGAGAACTTGCCTCACATGAATGGAGCACTGGGTTCAATACTCAACACCACGTAAAAATAAATAAAATAAAGATATTGTGTCTACAACTAAAATGATTAAAAAAATCACTGGAGACTTTTTCCCATTCATATTCACCTGATTCTTATCCTCACTTTGGCTCCAGTGGCCTGTCTGGTATTGTTGATTAGCTCTCTATCTTCTTTAATGGATTTTCTTCCTTTTAAGCTATAATCCTCCAAATATTCTCAAATAGAGTAATACTCTGTTACTCTACATACATATAATCATTTTTAGGAATAAAATCTGTTCATCTTTAATATTTTTAAAGCTTAATTTTTAGTTGTCACTTTATTCTGTATGTTAAAACACAATTTTTCACCCCAAACATCAGTATCATATTTGCAAACACATTCAGAGCACTTACATTTTGCTAAAATTGACTTAAAAATATAAAATTATATTATATTCCTCCAAAAGTTCTCATATTTCCAAGTTCCCTTTTATTAATGATACCAATTTTCCAATATGAAATTTTGAAGTTGATTTTTGTTCTCCTTTTATTTTATGTCTTCATATTATACAACTCACCTAGTCTTCATTTGCATTTTTTATGTATTACATCTCCTTTCTCATTGATATGATTGTTGTCTAAACACAGATACACCACATCTGGAATATTCCACTATTTCCTTTATTTATATTATTCTTCCTTTTACTTCCTCTTTGTCTTTTTTTTTTTGAGACTGATATAACACAATATCATAAACATGGTAGGTTATAGGCAACAGAAATTTCATTTCACACTCCCGAAGGCTGTGAAGTTCAAGATCAAGGTGCTGGAAGATTCAATATCTGATGGAGGGATCTAATCTCATATGACATACTTTATAGCTGTGCCCCAGCATGTTTGAAGGGGTCAAGATGGGGCTTTTTTTAATAGGGTCTCTGCCCTCATTACCTAACTCCTAAAGTCTCCACATCGTCATAATATCACCTTGGATGTTAGGAATTCATAACATGAATTTTAAAGAATCAAACATTCAGACCATACTGTTCTTTATCTTTTTTCTTAAGCAAGATATTTTACTCAAATAAAGATTTCATTACTGCCACACACAAACATACCTCCTTACCCAAAATGATAACAGGTATCAATTACTGGGTGCTTATTGTGTGCCAGGCCTTATTCTAGACATGTTACCACAATTAATTCTCATTGAGACCCTTTGACATAGATCTTATTATTTTCCCAATTCTACCAATGAGAGAATTCAGATGGTGGGAAGTCAAATGTTTTCCCCAAGTTGATGGAATTAGTACACAAATCTAGGAGTCTGCTTCCACTCTCTATACTGATAACCAGAAAACTATTCAATTCCCATCTTCCTATCAAAGTTACTTTAAATATGTCCACTATGTTATGGCATAACCATGTCCTTTACAGGTATTATTGAGTATGGGAAGTACAAATTAGGTATTGATTCCTGTTGATGTGGACATTACATTTTGTTTCAGATTTCTTGTAGAAGTGTAGTGATTTACATTTTCACTGCCAAATTGCTAATAATATTTAGCATCTTTTACTTGAAAATATTTTAATCCTTATATCCTTGTCAATAAAATTTCTCAATAGAAATATTCATGTCTTTTAATTATTTTCCAGTTTGCTTCCTTTTTATAAAATGTTGAATCCTAATGTTTTTTTTTATACATTGTACATAGATGAACCTCTTCTGATATGTGGCTTGCAAATATTTTCTTGTATAATGTTATATATTTTATTTCTCTTCCTTGATATAACAATGTTATCACTTTTGATCTAGTCTTGTTTATTTTTTCTTTTATTTATTTTCTGATAATGTCAAACATAAAAACTTATTGCAAAACCCCACATTTCAAAGTCATTCTTACATTTTTAAAAGTTTCAAAGTTTTCACACAACACTAAAATCATGATTTATTTTGATTTAAGTTTTTTATGAGGATTGTTTGGGGATTTCAATGACAAAAATAGATTGAAGCAACACTGAGGGACATCTCTCATCATAAGTATACACCTCTTCCACACTTTGAGCCACAATTGGAGGCCTTTTCCTAATCTTTGTCTTCATCTCGTGCTCATTTTCAAGTTTCAGTCTATGTTGAGTCCAAGATGGGTGTTACTAGAGGAAAAAAATTCTAAACATACCACCAGATCAGTACTGCAAATTCTGACTCACTTCTCAAGCCATATTCTATTGCTTAATTTTCAGTCATTTGTTTACTTCATGAATTTTTCCATACTGCAAAGATGCATGGGGGGGGGGAATCAGGTTGAATACTGATTTTTCCATCTTACTGGGTATTAGAACTCCCAACATATGTATTGTATTTTATATAAAATATTTATGTAAGCATTTTTATATGTCTGTATATATTTATATTTTTGTATATGTGTATATATAATTATATTTCTGTATATGTGTATATATATATTTATATTTTTATATATGTGTATATATAGTTTTTCCATCTATCTATTCTCAAATACATATACTCATAACAAGGTTAACTGAGTTGTACATATAACGTAGGTAATTTTTACTGCAGGTAAAATTTATACCAATGAAATTGATCTAAAAGCAACAGTGCTTTAGATATTTGAAATAATTGCCTGTGTGATTCTACCACCAATTTGATATATCTTGAATTCCATTAGTTTAACTATGCTTACATTTTTTTTTCAGTTTGTTTTTCCGCTGGTGTAATTTTGTCCGTTTTATAAAATATGTGCATGTTTCCATTGCAAAGCTGTGTGATAAGATAAAATCAGTGAAATCTAACTTCTAACCCCATCCTGTTGATTGTGTTTCCTTTCTTCCTCTACAGATATGTTTTTAAACATATTTGCATGATTTATGCTAGAAATTATATATATATATATATATATATATATATATATATATATATATATATTTACCCTCTTTTTACATACAGTTTTATTGTGATAGGGTTATAATTTCTCATGTAATTTATCCATTTAAACTGTCACCATCATTGCAATTTCAGACCATTTTTATCACATTAAAAAAAAATAAACTGCCATCAACATATCTCTGTAACTTTCCACCCCTACCAAAAGAATACTTCAACCAAATAAGTTCCAACCAGTATCTCAAGATTTAAATAAAATAATTCAAAAATTCATACTGAAGCCATGTGTTGTGGTACACACCTGTAATCCCAGAAGCTTGGCAGGCTGAAGCAATAGGATCACAATTTCAAAGACAGCCTCAGCAACTTAGCAAGGCCCTAAACAATTTAGTAAGACCTTGTCTCAATATAGAATATAAAATGGCTGGGGATGTGGCTCAGTGGTTAAGTCCCCCTGGGTTCAACTCTTGGTATCAAATAAGTAAGTAAATTCATACTAAAGAACAAGGGATCAAAAGATGACTAAGAAAATTGTGAAGATATAAAAAATGTTAATAAGACAAGCTCTATTAGATATAAACAGTGTTTATGATTTAAAGTATCTTGAAGTATTCTGGACAATATGCTGTTTTTGTAGGTATCAGTAAAATAAAATTACACAGATGAGTATGACTACTTCACAATTATTAGTAAGAAACTTTGAAAATAAATATAGTCATTGAAGTTTAACAACTCAATTACAAGTGATATCTGGATTTGATAGAGCCTAAATCTGAATTTTTAATTTGAGAATTGTACTGAGGAATTATGTAATATTAGTTCAATTTTCCAAGGAATTTTTATCATTTATATAATTTGCAAAATAATGATTTCTAAAATAATCAAAATAAATATAATTTTAAAAATACTAAAATAGAATTTAATATAGAAGTTTGAGAAGAAAATTATCACTGTAATTTTAGGAAGTTTCCAAGAGGAAAAAAGAAAGACAGGGAGAAGGAGAGGAAGAGGGAGAGGGAGAAGGAGAGGAAGGGAGGGAGGGAGGGGGGAGAGAGAGAGAGAGTAAGAGAGTTAAATAGATATTTGTATCTGAAGAATAAATAGGATTCTGCAAAAGAGGTTCAGGTAAAATAAACGTCATAGGTAAAAGAATAGTTGTAGGATAACTGGGTGTATGTTCTGTGTTAAAGTGAATTCACCTCTCTAGCTTCACATAAGTTAAAGTCAGATCTTAGAGGACTTTTGACACCAATATAGGATGATTATATTGTGAGAGTTTGGAGTTATTTCAGACTTTTGAACAAAGCATTGAAGTAGAAAACAGATTGAGAAATAGGAAGAAAACTCAAAGCTAAGGATATCAAATTGATGATTCATTCACATTAGTCTGGTAACAATATGCAAATTGGAGTTACAAAAGAAAAGGAAAAAATATTACAGCTAGCAACTGGAGAGTGTAGAAACTATTTTGGGAGATACTAACTTTAAAATATTAACTCAAAGTCCAGTTGATAATAATAATTCTTTATCAAATAAATATTATGTATTATAATAACAAAAATAAGCATTGCACATCATATTTCATTGAAGCCCAATGAAAACTTTAAAAATTAAATATCACTATGACATTTTATAGAAGTGGAAACTGAGACTCAGGAACTCTCAGTACCTTTCCTGAGTTGACAGGGTATATGCTGTAACCAAGTGCAAATATAGGCATTTTTACTCCCCAGAGACCATGATATTTAATATTTTAAAATATTAAAAAATTCAGCTGTGTGGTGATGCATGACTATAATCCCTGCTGCTCAGGAGGATGAGACAGGAGGATGGTGAATTCAAAGTCAGTCTCAGCAAAAGCTAGGCACTAAGCAACTCAGTGTGACCCTGTCACTAAATAAAATACAAAATAAGGCTGGGGATGTGTCTCAGTGGTTGAGTACCCCTGAGTTCAATCTCTTATAATCCTTCCCCCAAAAAAAACCTTCAACCAGAAACCAGACTGTTTCTAAATAAATAGATATTTAAATTAACATTTTAAGTTCATTTACATTGTAATCTTTGTTCTTAAAATATTTGTTTCACTAAATTGAATGTATATGCAGTTCAATCATTATTCTTAAGGGAATCCAAAGACTTGGATGGGAAGTTCTTTGCTAATAGAGGGAGTAGAATTAGATTTCTTTTTGTAACTGGTGTTAGGCCAGGACACAAGAAAAGACCACTGACTCCAATTAAAATCAAATTAAAGCAAGCTTATTATTGCCAGGCTGCCTCTCCCAACAAAAACTGAGGGAACAAGACAGCACTGAATTTTTCTTGCAGCCTAGATTTATAGCCCAGAAAGTTACACAAATGAGGGGTTACAGATAACAAAACTCTGAGGAGCATAACACAAAGGCTAGTTTACATTTTTGATCATCCCGACATCAGAATTTATGAAGGTTACTAGAGCCTCAGAAAGGGTTGTTATCTGGCCAGGGAAGGCCAAGATTTATGAGGCATCACTAAAGTTTCAGAGAGGGCTGCATATCTGTGGAGGAAGAAAGAAAACACAATCAACAGGATGGGGTTAGAAGTTAGATTTCACTGATTTTATCTCATCATACAGCTTTGCAATAGAACCATGCATATATTTTATAAGACTGGCAAAGTTACATCAGAGGAAAAAACAAACTGAAAAAAATATAAGCATAGTTAAACTAATGGAATTCAAGACATATCAAATTGGTGGCAGAATCATACAGGCAAATATTTCAAATATCTAAAGCACTGTTGCTTTTAGATCAATTTCATTTGTATATATATTACCTGCAATAAAAATCATCTACATTGTATGTACAATTTAGTTAATTTTGTAAAGAGTATATGTACTGAGTATAGATAGATAGATGGAATATATAAACAAACACACACACACACACACACACACACACACACACACACACACATATATATATATATGAATCCATCACCATAATTAAAGATAGAATGCTTCCATCATCCCAGAATATTACTTTTGTACCTTCTTAGTGATTTTCCTATCCTCAAACTCCTATCCTTTAGACACCACTAATTGGTAAAGAGAACTTTTTCCCTAGTTATATCAACTTAGTGCAAGGTATCCTAAGGGGAAAATGCAAGAAGAAATTTTAAAATGCAACCATTTGTTTTATTGTGAGGAGTAATATTGCTATTGTATACAGATATACATTATATATCTATATCTATATCTATATCTATCTATCTATATATATATAATATACTTATGTGATATATTTTGGTAAATAATTATATTAATTAAATTAGAAAACAACAACAACTTCAGTGCAAGAACAAAGATGTAAATATAAAGTAAACAATTTCAAGTGAAAACCTGAAATCTTGAAAAATTGGGACAATTTATAATGTATTATTTTGTTTCTAAATGTATATTCTTTTTATCTCTATCAAAATTATCTTTAACCAATGAAAACATATAACAAAGGTTTTGCTTAATTTCAAAAGTTTTGTCTCAAAACATTCTAAATAAATGAAACAAAATATTCTCAGGAAATGAGAAATTAATATCTGGGTCAGTAAACACAGCAGATAAATTGTTAGGAACTTGTTGATCTACAAAGTAAGTGAAACATCATAAATTGTTATAGCCAGTTAAAAGAATGAAGAACCAACATTATGTGGTTTCTACTTCCAGTGACATAAAAATTGAATATTCAATTGAATATTTGAAAATATCTATAATGAATAAACATATTAAATATTTAAGAATCCATAAGCTTATATATCTACAAGGATATTACTGATTTTACCAATTATTACAAAATACACATTCTTCTTAAGTATGCACTGAAGATTTAAGAAAAACTAACTACTTGATAATGCAATAATCACTTTTATAGTTTACTAGAGCCAAAAATTATTATCATTAAGGTTGATTAAAAAAAGAAAAAGAGTCAAGCATTTATCTATTTTCTTTGCAAATTATATTTTAGGATAAATAAATAATCATTGAGGGGAAATTCTTCATAGAAAAATTTATACTAATGAATAAAGGAATTATAGAGTTAAAAGAATCACCATTATACATCACTTAATTAAGTAATAAACCCACACAGTGATCATTAATAGATGAAAAAACATTAAAGTTAAAAGTTTTTGAAAATTTTATAATGAAAGCATAAGATTGATATGACCTGAGTTCACTGAAAAAACTTAACTTCTCTAAACTGGGGGCAACTAAAACTTACATGCCTCCTCATGTGTGCACAATAAAAGTATACATTATTACACATGAGGTATATCTGCACCCTCAAAAAATTGAAATAACTTACTTGTCTGGATATAAAAATTAATGTGCAGGTAATACTGTCATAGTAAAAAACACTTGATAATGTTTCAGAGGAAATTCAATAATTGTACAATTATAAAGAATTATTTTGGCATACTACACTGATGCAGCCACCTGATTATTTACAGCAGCTCAATTCACAATAACTAAACTGTGGAACCAAACTAGATGCCCTTCAAAAGATGAATGGATAAAGAAACTGTGAAGTATATACACAATGCAATATTACTCAGCCTTAAAGAAGAATAAAATTATGGCATTTACAAGTATATGGATGAAGTCAGAGAATATCATGCGAACTGAAATAAACCAATCCCTAAAAACCAAAGGCCAAATGTTTTCTCTAATAAGTGGATGCAGATCCCTAATGGGGTGTGCAAGAGAAGAATGGAGAAACTTTGGATTGAACAGGGGTAGGGGTGATGGAATGTAACAGATATTATTACCATATGTATGGGTATGATTGCATGAATGGTATTACTCTACATCATGTACAACCATAGAAATTAAAAATTGTGCTCCATTTGTAAGTAAAAAATAAAATTAAATTTAAAAAACATTAAAAAGCCTGATTTCATTGTATTTCTCAGCACATGAAAATTAAAGCAGAAAAAAGCATAAATAGAATTTGAACAGCACAAGCACTGATTTTAATGTATATAAACATACAAATCCTTTTACCAATTATTACAAAATACACATTCTTCTTAAGTATGCAGTGAAGATTTAAGAAAAACTAGCCACTTGATAATGTAAATGCTTTATAATTAAACATATAGGATACATTTAAAGGAGTTTTAAAGAGAAATTTATAAATGCAAATGCATATATTATAATTTACATTATGTTATAATAATATAAAGACATGCTGAAAAATCTGTGAGATGAGGAACCAAATCATGAGGTATAAAACATAAAGAAAAAAATATTAAAAATTTCAGAATGAAAAATATTAAAGAACAGAAATCAAGAAAATAGAAAATAAAATCAAAATGTCATCTTTTGAAAAGATTATTTGAAAAAAAGTATAAAAGACTGATCAGGAAAATGATAAAAAAGGACAAATAAATAATAATATTAATAGAGAGGAGTAGATACAGCTAGGCATAACAGTCATTAACGTAAAATGGAAAGCTTAATAATAAAAAAATGAACAAAACTCAAATTTTATTTTTTTAATTATGAAAACTGAATCATGAATGATGAATGGAAAAAAGAGGAGGAGGAATCTCTATCTAAATAAACTTATTAATTTTAAAAAAATTAAGTTTACAGGTAAAACATTTAACAACAACAACAACAAAAAAAAAAACAAGAAAAGTGTTCCAACTCTTTAAAAATTATAGTATAATGTTGACAGCCAGAAAAAGACAAGGCTAGAAAGGGAAATCACGCTAACAGTACAGACATAATGATCTGGAATTTAATGGGTATACCATGTTCAACATCTCTATCAACTAGAAAAATGCAAATTAAAACTACACTGAGATTTTATGTCATTCCAGTCAGAATATCATAAAGAATACAAATAAAAATAAATGTTGGTGAGGTTGCACAGAAAAGGCACACTCATACATTGTTGGTGTGACTGCAAATTGATGCAACCACTCTGGAAAGCAGTATGGAGATTTCTCAAAAACTAGGAATGGAACCACCAGGTGACGCAGCTATTCTATATATATATATATATATATATATATATATATATATATATATATATATATATATCTCCAAACATTTAAAATCAGAATACTATAGTGATGTTCCCACATGAATGTGTATAACAGCACAATTCACAATAGCTAAGCTATGGGGCCAACCTAGGTATCCTTCCACAGATGACTGGATTAAAAACATGAAATATATACACAATGGATTATTTCTCAGTCATAAAGAAGGATGACTTCATGGATTTTGCCAGTAAATTTATGGATCTGGATAATATCATGCTAAGTGAAATAAGCCAATCCAAAAAAAAAAAAAAGGTCATATATTTTTCTCTCATATGTCAAAGCTAACCCACATAAAGGGATAGGGAGAATAGAGGTCCCATGGAGTAGACAAAGGGGAATGAAAGAAATTGTGGTAGGGTGGGAAAAGGAAAGAAGGTAAAATGAATCTTACATAATTTTCCTATGTACATATATAAATATACCAGAGTTAATCTCATCATTATGTGAATACAAAAGAAATTAATTCAAAAATAACTATGGGTAAAAGGCAGAAAGATCAATAAAGGAAAGGGAATAGCGGTAGGGGAAGGGAAAGGGAAAGAGAGGTACTATATACTGAATTAGAACAAGATGCATTCCATGCTTTTATAATTATGTCAAAATCAATTCTTCTGTCATGTATAACTAAAAAAAAATGAATAAACCAGTGGGTCCAGTGTACACTGCTTAGGTCATTGGGGTCACTGAACTCATAAAGGATTAATGTAGTTTCTGGGGTTCCCAGCTGGTCTCAAATGAGACAGTTGTTTTAAAGTGACTATACCACAATCTTTGCTCTTTTTGAATGTGGCTGTTTTCCTTTTCATTATTGCACTATGTTGTGACACAGCTATAGGGTTCATCACCAGAAGTCAAACAAATGGGGCTGCCCAAACTTAGGACTTTCAACCTCCAAAAGTGCAAGCTAATAAGTTTACTTTATAAGTATCTAGCCTCAGATATTTTGTTGTAGAAACAGAAAATGGACTAATACTACTCCATTACTCATATTTAAATTAAGTCATTTGGATTTTCTTTGAGTTCTAATTTTTATATATGCTTATTACTATACCCATATCAGTTATAGAATTTGTAAATATTTTCTTCCATTATGTGAGTTGTGTTTTGACTTTTTTGTTATGATTTCATGCAAATTTTTTAATCTTTGTGCATTTTTGTGCAATATCTAAAAATCAATTGCAAGTTCTAATATTAAAAAGATTTACACTTACGCTTTCTTCGAAGAGTTTTACTGATATGGAACTTATATTTAATTTTTTGATCCATTTTGCCCTAATTTTTGTATGTGGTGTGAGGTAGAGATCCAGCTTCATTCTTTTAATTATGGATATCCAATGGTCCAAGTTTTCAGTTATTGAATAAATTATTGTTTACCCACCAAATGGTCTTGGTACATTGCTTCATAAGTGTATGGAAGTATTTCTGAGTACATGATTCTATGCTATTGATTTCATAGACTGGATGAGGGAAATTTATGATATATTTTATTTATTGAAGTCTTTGAAAATGATTGGTTGGAAATTCTCCCTTAAATATATGGTAGAATTCACCAGTGAAGTCATTTGTCCTTATCCTTTCTTTGTTTTGAGTTCTTTTTATTATTAATAATTTAACTTCTTTGTTATAAGTCAACTCAGATATTCTATTTTTATTCTTGAGTCTATTTTGCAATCAGTATTTTTCTCAGTTAAGAAAATTTTATTTAGGTTGCCTAATTTATGAACATACAATTTTTAATTTTTTTTTTAAATTTTTTATTTGTTTTAATTAACAGTACTCTGTATTCTATTTCCATTACTACTGTTTTTTAAAATTCTGTTAAGATCAGTAGTTATGTCTCTACTTTTATTTCCAAGTTTGTTGTGTGTGTGTGTGTGTGTTTTCTTTCTCCTCTTTTTTATTGTGCCTCAAATTGTGTCAAATGTATTATCTAAAAAAAATTAGTGACATTTTATAGAGTTTAGTGCAAAGGCAAATAAAAATTTAACAAATATTTTCTAGCATGTTTAAGTTGCCAGTTTTTGAATTTAGCATTTTCTTGGTTACTGTAATACTCTGTTTTCTATATCCCTGATAAAATTTATTCCAAAAATTTTCTTTTCTTTTTTTTTTTTCAAGTTTCCATGGTGTAATGAATGTTTGGTTTGAAGCTGCCTTTTCCAATAGTTTCCTAATCTCACTCCTCAGGAGTTTGTTTACATTTTTCTAGTGTTCATGTTTATATTTTGAGTCTATTTATCTATGATTGTGTTATGGTTTTAATATGAGGAGTCCCACCAAATATTCTGTGTTAATGCAGGAGGTGAAATGATCAAATTATAAAAGCAATAACATAATTAATGGATTAATCCATTTGATGGATTATTGATTTGAATAGATTCCTGGGTAGTTCCTATAGACAAGTTGGATTTTGCTGGAGGAAGTGGGTTATTGGGGGCTGTGCCTTGGGAGTTATATATTTTGTCCCTGGCTCATTGTGCTCTCTCTGTTTCTTAGCTGTTATGAGATAAGCAGCCATTTTCCCACCACGTGGGGCCACCACAATTTTTTTCCCTCATCTTAAGACCAGAGCAGTGGAGTTGACTATGTACCTCTGAAGCCATGAGCCCAAATAAACTTCTCCTCTAAGTTGTTATTGTCAGGAACATCAGTTATAGTGATGAAAAGCTGACTAACACAGAATGTTTGTCTCATTTTTCTTTCTTTGGTTTACATTGTACAACTTGCTTGCCAACAGTTCCTGAATTTTGGTTGCATTAAGACTGAGTGAGCTATAGTTCTTAGATCAGGTTTTAATATTTTTTGGTAGAACAATGTAATTCTTACAGCTTTGGTCTCATTTCTTCATCTAAGCCAGTCAAGTATGGTCACAAGTAGAGTCATATTATACTCACAAAGGCACCACAATAACCTGGGGGAGGGTAAGCAGCAAAATTGTTATTGTGTGAAGAAGTAATTATGAGTTTTATACAGGTTGTGAACCTTGACTTAACATATACCTCACATTTAAAAAAACATATTGTAATTAAAGATTCTGGTTCAAGATATTTAATTCTTTCCTTCAAAGCTACTTTGCAAATGATAATAATCTTTCTTAAATTAATAATTTAAAAGTAATTTCTCATCACCCCCTTCATATCCTTTACTTAGTGAAAGTAGTAAGCAATTTATGTAAGTGCTGTATTTATGTCTAGCAGAATCTTTTATGTTTGATGCTAACAACTATATTCAGTACATAGTTCTTTATTTACTCAAAATGGCTAGTAGAATTTTCAGTGTTGACTTATTTTCTGGTAAATACTTTTACTCTTCCAAAGGGTAGCTCAAAGGTGTATAAACCAACATGTTAAAACAAAACCAGCTTAATAGCTCAAAGAAGTAAAACCAACATGTTACAACAAAACTAGCTTAACAGCAGCAGTCTGTTCTGGAAAAGAGCAAGTCAAAGCAGTGAAATGTACTTTTGAGATAAAACATTTTTATCATTTATAAGGCAACTTAATTAAGTAGGATCTACTTCCAAAAGTGTCTCTTGAGGAAATTCATATACTAGATTGACCACCTCATCTCTATCGAAGTGACTATGGACCACACACTGTCTTTGACAGTCATGTACACACTCTTATTATTTGGCATTGCCTAGAAAAATAGTACAAGTTAGCAGTCACCTGTAATAATATGTCTTTGATATATTACCTGAATACCAGCTTAAAAAAAATAGAATATTGATGAAATAAGCAAAAAAGAAATTACTATTTTTTTGCTATTATTTGTTATCAGAAATTCCATATCTTGAAAACTTGAGAAATCAATGTGATTTATTTGCTTTATGGAGCATGACATTGATGATAACTTCCTACTTGCTGCATTGCTTTGTTCACTGAAGTATAATGCTGTGTGAAAAAAAGAAAAAAAAAAAAACATTTTAAACCCTGTTCTTTCTATTGACTTCGATTGCGCGTGAAAGTCCTGCTTTTAAAAAGTGAAGTTTTTGTTTCATCTCCAATTATAAATGTTTTCAAAACTTTAAAATATCTAACATAAGTTCACTATCAAAGAAAGAAAATAGAATACACACACACAGACACATATATATGTCGCGACCCCTTGCCCGCAAGGAAGACGCAACTCAGGAATCTTCTTTCAGCAGTTTATTCAGGCCCTTGATATTTCTTCTTCTTCCCTCGGATGCCCCTCCCAGCCTTAATAAAGCATCTCAAGCCCCAATGCGAAGCTGCCACGTGGAACTTTCTCATAGGGTGTTGAAAAACCATGTGCCAACTCTCCCAAATAAGGAGTTTTTTGTCACAGACCACAGCGGAGCCAGCGCCATCTTGTAATGGCGACCATAATCTGCAGAAGCGGCTCACCACAGTTCCCCCTTTCTGTTTTCTGAAAACAATACAGGCGAGAGTAGAGGTCCTATCCCACTGTGCAGAAGTGGCTGCATAGTATGGCTCAGTCCTAAGGAGGGCCCTTCCCCAGATCTGTGGCCATATCAGCCGACGCCTTTTTTCGTGGGGCGGGGCGTGGACATCAAACCCACATGCAATAGGACATGCTCTCCTTGAGGTCCACTTCAAGGATCACTCAAGTGCAGTGCCTTGCCTCGCATCCTGTATCGTGACGATGGTGGATGAAGGGGAATAGCTGAGGCTGAACTGTGGCTGTTTACTACGACAAACAAGTTGGCAACACCCTGAAAGAAAGGCACGGACTTTAAGGCGATAGAGAAGCACTAGTGTGGAAACCCATCTGCGTGCAATGGCAGCAAGACCGGCAGAGTGCAAGGGCTTTCCAACACTAAGAGAATAACGAGGAAAGACATGCCGATTCCAGTGCAATGTTATAATAACTTGGGGTGCAACGACCATGTCAAAGATTTACTGTTTAAGATGCGCAAGCCAGACTTGAGGTGAATTGCCATTTTCTAAAGCTGCAAGAGCTTGAATGATCATAGCCTTATCGTGAGCACTGCGGGCCTTGAGGCGACAGAGAAACCACAAGCAGAGAAACATACCGAAGCAACACATTGCACCAAAAATGCCTACCCCCACCCACTCTTTAAAAAAGGAAAAGGCAGAGGATATCCAATCGGCGAATTGATCCACAGTCATGGGATCAACACGGGTACTATTCAAGACAGCTATCTGGGTTAGTTGAGACTGGATCATGTCTTCCGCTTCCATGGACCAATTTCCGGCCAAATATTCGCCAATGGTGCGGGAAGCATTCCTGGAATCATTAAATCTGACAGAGGTTATGCATAAATGTGCACGTTGGTCAACACAACCCAAAAGCACCAAGTCAGCCAATTCTTCTACCTGAGCTTGGAGTAAATCAATTCTTTGGTTGGCAGCTAAAATCCCTGACAAAATATGTTGATTAATTGTATTTTGGGATTCAAGTATAGTGGAAGTTTGTTGGACAACTTGATTAATGGTGGCAGCAGTTTGTACTTGATTGGTCATAGCCACTCCGGCCGTAACCGCTGTAGCAGCAGATACGCCACGGCTGTCACTATAGCCGCTGTGATTCCAAAATCTCTGTGGACTCTAAGTAGCTCTACAATAGGGAATTTATCAGGATCCCCAAAAATCTTTCCAGCGGCATCCACCATCCTTGCTACAAAATCTGAAAAGGGTTCTGTAGGGCCTTGTAGAATCTTGGTCAAATTACCAGACACCTCTCCTCTATTTGGAAGTGATTTCCATGCCCGAATGCAAATGTTGTTAATTTGATCATATGCCTCAAGAGGGAATCCTGTCTGTTGATTAGCAAATCTACCTTGTCCCAAAAGCATATCCTTGTCCCAATGGGGGTGTCCCGCCGCATGGTTTTGGGCGGCCTGCTCTACCGTGCCCTCTAGCACAAAGGCTCTCCAGTCCAAATATTTACCTGGAGAAACACAAGCCTGAACAAGGCTAGCCCAATCAGAGGGAGTCATACAGTATCTAGAGAGACTCTCCACCTGAGTTAGTGTGAAGGCGGCATCCACCCCATAAGTGCGCACAGACTCCGCCAGGGTCTTCACAATTTTGAAATCTAAGGGCTCATGGAATCTTCCCCTATTGTCATCCTGGAAAACTGGATAAGCAAGACCCATCTCAGCGTTAACAGCCCTCCATGTTTGGGCATGGATAGCTCTCCCCGAAACACCCCCACCGTATGGCGGTGGATCCGGAGGATCATTTTTCTTGGGCCCCTGTTTATTTTTGTTCCCTTCTCCTATAGCTAGACTCCCTAGCTGACGAGACAGTCTCCTGAGCTCTTCCTCCTCATCCTCCTCTTCCTCTGACCCACTTTTGCATGGGGGTGTGCGCAGCATACTGAGATCTGGATACAATCGTCTCCTCCCCTGTTTCACACTCCGCACACTCCCATCCTCCTGAAATACCTCACTTCCTGCCATCTCCGATTTTTCCTCATGTAATTGCTCTAGAACTTCCTGTCCTTTAGTAAGTGCTTCCTGACATCTGCCATCTGTGAGGCAACTACGAAACATCTTCCAAAGGGGTATCACCCCACCCTCTAATATGCCCTGCTCAGAAGCAAAGTCAAGATCTTTGCCTAATTTATCCCAGCTAGGTATAGTAAGGCTGCCCGAAAACGCAAACCACGGTGCAGCAATATCTGTCTTCTGTAAAAATCTCACTACGTTTCACTTCTAGGCCCTTGGAACGTAACAGGCCATGTAGGGCCAGGAGAAGCGGACTTGAAGATGTGGCACCCATGACACAACAAAAGACGCACAAAAAACAAAAGTGAAAGTAAAAGCGAAAGTACACAGTGCAGCTGCAATAAAATGTAACGCTCTCTCTTGCTTTACAGAGGAGCTGCCCCGCTTTGATCGCGGATCCCAATTACCTGGGACTAATCCCCGCTTTGATCGCGGATCCCACTTACCTGGGACTAACCGGTGCACCCCCCTGACTACTGAAAGTTCTGGTTCCCGGGTCTCGGCACCACTTGTCGCGACCCCTTGCCCGCAAGGAAGATGCAACTCAGGAATCTTCTTTCAGCAGTTTATTCAGGCCCTTGATATTTCTTCTTCTTCCCTCGGATGCCCCTCCCAGCCTTAATAAAGCATCTCAAGCCCCAATGCGAAGCTGCCACGTGGAACTTTCTCATAGGGTGTTGAAAAACCATGCGCCAACTCTCCCAAATAAGGAGTTTTTTGTCACAGACCACAGCGGAGCCAGCGCCATCTTGTAATGGCGACCATAATCTGCAGAAGCGGCTCACCACATATATAGACACAAAAGGAATATTAGAAAAGACATCTGATATAGTAGGAATAATGAACTAGTCTTTAAAATTATAGTGATTAGTACAATTACAATTAAAATATGCTCTTTTATTCTTATTCTTACATCAATCTAAGTGAATTTGCCTACTTAGGAGACATCTGGACAAAAAGTCAAATCTATGATTTTACATTTAGTGAGATTGTGTTCTTATATACATATTTCACATAAGTTTTCTTAAATACCAGACCATAGGTGTAGCTTCCTTCATTTGGTCTATCAACTTAGTTTGCTTCAGGAGTTAGACTAAATTGTAAATCAAAACTGATGGATTCACCAGTTTACGTAGCTATCAGTTTTGAAACTGCATAAGTATTTGTACACAAGATTATTACATATAGGTTTAGGGAAAAAGGAGTTGGTGAAAGTGAAGAATGCTGGGTTTCTAGGCACAGGAAGAAAATGGTAAAGAAATGTTCGATATTACATAAAGCCAGCTGCTTTCCCTCTCACAATTCTCAGTCAATTTTATATACAGATATAGATTATGTTGACATGTGAGATCAACAGGGTTTCAAAATTTTTTACTTGTAGATGGACATAATGCCTTTATTTTATTTATTCATTTGTATGTCGTTTTGAGGATGGAACCCAGTGCCTCATATGTGCAAGACAAGTGCTCTGCCACTGAGCCACAATCCCAGCCCAGATCAACAATTTTTATCTAAGTATATTCTCATATATAAAAATATGTAATGAGAGTACATCAATAGAAATTTTTAATTTAAAATAATATTTGAAAATTGTATCATTTTTCTCCTTTCTCTCCACTCCTCTTTTCCCTAGTTCCATTCCCTCTACTCTAGTGATCTTTCTGATATATATATATATATATATATATATATATATATATATATACACATAAAAGTTAGGATTACCAATATTATTTCAGTAGCTTTGTTTCTGATATAATTTCCTTGTAATAAAGCTCTATTATATATACTGTTAACAACATTTTCTTTAGACTCAACCCTCCAATCATAAACTAATTCTGTAATGAAATATAGTTTTCAACATCAAAAGCCCATTTTAATATTTTTTTTCATATGTAAAATACTAGAAAGCAAATAACTTCTAGATCTTTCAGTATCAGAGGAAACAATTAGAATATTAGAATAATAGATTCAGACCTATGTGTACATTATTGTTAATGAATAATGACTTTATGAGTACGGCGCACATTATAAAAGAGGGATTTAAAAACACAACAAGTAAAGCTCTTCATATACAAAATAAAATATGAATAGCCCCAATTGAAAGCCTTAGATATAAGACTTGGGAAAATATTTGCAAAGAAAATAGCAAGAAGCAAAGGGGTCAACAGAAATGACTCAGGAGTCAATGAACATAATTCATACCATCCCAAAAATGAATAGTAACTATAATCAAGAAATTGTCAAAACAAATACAAGTTATAAATAAGTACATGAAAATGTCTAAAACTACAAAGTTAAATAAATTCAGATTGGAAAATGAAACATTTTTTTACATATAAATTTGGCTAATATAAATGAGAATGATAATAATTGGATTCAACTTTAATCCATAAATGCATTTCGCAAACTAGGAAAATGATTCTGAGAACTTGTCATAATTTGGCTGTTTGCATCATTTACTTGACTTTTACATGCATTTGACTTTGATTTTGAAATATATAAAATATATAAAGTGCAGAAAGTTGTATTTGTATGGAGTCCTAGTGCTATTATTGGAATTATGTTATTTTATAGACTCAAGCACATTTCCAAGTATATGAAATAAGACAACAATGGAAAAACGACCCTCATTTGGGAGAATATTATTCATGTTAATTATCAGTGAGTGTATGAAAAAACGTTATCTTTTTGATGAGTACTTTGTCAATATATATAAATACATAAACATGATAACTGTATGAATCCTTTCAATAAGCAATCATGTTTTATATCTGTTGACTTAAAATGAAAATTTTAAGAAACACACACACACACACACACACACACACACAATATCTCCCATACACCAATATTTCTAAATTTGTATTTAAATAAATATTATAGTTGGTTTTTTCTACAAGATTTTTTTAAAATTCCATGTCAGTAGAGAGATAATTCAAATGAGCCAATACATGGCAGAGAAAAAGTTGCCAGCCACTCTAAGGTATGCTTAGGGGACTTTCTGCTTATTTTCCTCATCTACTATCAGAAGTTTCTGCAATTTCTGTCATTAGAATTCCATATTTGAGGTGTGGTACAAGTTCTCCAGAAAGATATCATTCAAATGCAACTTTTGCTGTCACAAGTGAAATATGATTACTTTCAGTATACAGGCAACCAGGAGTACTTGAATTTATAAGACACATAAAATACGTAGTACACATGGGGTTAAGAGACTGGGTTTTGAAGTGAAAGATTTGAATTCAAATCAAGACTCTAAATTTTCCCCTGAGCTTATCACTTTACTGTTCCCAGATTATTTCCTTCAGAATGTTTTACTAAAAATTAAAATGTATATCAAACTGTGAATAGTAATGTTTAGCTAATGAATCGTTATTACTAGTAGTGTTACAACTCATAGAAACAGTATTTTACTTCAACACTGTTTTGGAACAGAAATCAAGTATATCAATTGGAAAAAATGTTTAATAAATATTTTCATATGAAAAACAGATATTATGGCATAGAAAGTAAAATTAGCATTGAATTAAAAAAATAAAACTTTCAAATCCCATTTACATTCATAGAAAGTGATTTTTCTCTGCCTCCTTAAATACTCTATGAATTCTTCTGTAACTACTGCTATTTCAGTCTAAAATGTGGAAAATTTCACCATAAAGTCATTGAGATACACCCAAAGAGACTCAGAATTAGGATGAGTAAATGTTGATTGGAGAAAATATATAAGGTTTAGAAAATGAAATCCAGAACGGAGAAGCATTATTTAATGTGGGGAATGTAAAATAGTGAAACAGTGGGAGGCTGTGAAAATTTAAAGGCATGAGTCCTCTTAATGAAACATGAGTTTGAATACTGAGAATTTACTCATTTATTCAACAAATATAGATTAACCAATTTCTGTTACAGAAATTTTTTAAGACACTGGAGATAGAGCAGTGAAACAGGAAACTAAAATTATATTATAGTTGTCAACAAATGCTCTTAGGATAAATAAAACACAATGAGGGTTAAGAAGCACCCTGATGAGTAATATATGTGTTGCTAATGTATACATAAGGTGGTCATCTCCCTCATAAGTTGACATTAGAGGTCAAAAGGAAGTAAGGGAACAACTCACACAAGATAATTGGGTGAAGAGTAATCGAGAAAGAGAGAGAGAGAGAGATAGAGAGAATAACAAGTGGAAGAACACAAGAAAGATATCTATCAGTTGCATTGAAGAAACAACAAAAAAGACAATGTAGCTGGATTACTTGTACAGGAGAGATAGCAGATGATGTTAGAAAGACCTGGTTAAAGGCAAATTATATAGGGCCTTTATAAGCAATTAATAAGTATTTTACTTTTTACTCTAAATAAAGTGAAAAGGTACTCCAGGGCTTTATTCAACAAATTTGTGGAATTAAGGAGGATTGAAAGATGAAATGAGATGAGGTAAGTAATAGCAACAAAAGCCTGAAGATTGAGTAATATTTTGGAAACTTCCACTAATTATAGTGACTTATATACATTTGGATCAAGTCTAGGGTATTATCACACCTATGAATTTCCCTGGAACATGATTATGGGAAGAATGTGAATGTTGTGGAGATCTCCGTCTCCTCTCATTCCTGTAGAGGGTAATTTTTCATTTAGAAAGAGTTTTATCAAGTTCTGTTAGTCACAAACAATAATTTGAACACCATTCATTAGAGTTACTTCAGTTTCACAGAAATTGTAGGCAAAATACATATTTCTTGAGGAAATCTTTAAGCCATTAAAAACTGTGAATATGTCACAAAATTCTCCTAATTTGATGAGGATTTTTTTAAATTACTATTTGCAAATATAAGCCAATTAACTGGATCCTATATTTTACAAAGAACTTAGGATCAGAAAAAAGTGCTCAGAGCCCAAAGAATAATAGCAGGATTCCTATTCCTCTCTGAAAGAAATATTCTATTGGTAGAGATAACCCTCGTCTCACAAGACTTACTATGTGGTTACTTGAATGGCTGTTTTATATTTTATGTCAAAACTTACTTGACATTCTGGTTTTCCATATTTCTAAATATTTATCACATTATTAAAAATGCTTCCAGTTCTTATCTTCAAAACTTTTGCTAATTTCATATGTCCATTACTAAAAGAAGACTATTTTTTATACAGTACTTGAGATGATAAAAACTTAAACTAGAAGAAATAAAGCTCTGAAGTGTCTTCATGTGAAAATTGACTCAAACCATTTAAACTTTGCTTTTACATTAATGGCATTGTTTCACCGGACCTTTATTCACTGCTTATTCTAGAACAACTGATCCTTTTTTTATGGTGATTAAATTTCTTCCTACCTTCTGAAAAAAATATAAAAAACCATAAGACTACTTATTTACCCCAACTAGATGCTTTATTATATGTTTGAAAATTATTTGAACAAATTCCTTTTTCTTTATTTCTGGTAACTGGAGCTTCACATGATAGAAAATGTTTCAGATATTTAGATTTTCTGGTTTTGCAATTTTCCATGGAGTATAATGTATTATTGGGACTTGAGTTACTGTTTTCCTTGGAAATTATGTTGTATTAAAGTTAAATGGATAGAACTGCTTAAGGTGTTGAAATATGATTTTAAAAATGAACAAAATGAAAAGTGAAGCCCACATAGAGAAACCCACAGGTGTTATTTTACTTATACAAATTTAGTACATTTGTTAATTATAAATAATTAAAATATAAATTTAGTAACAAATGTACTCAGGCTAAATAACAATAAAATATAAGTAAATGAAAAGGAAAGATGTATTATAAATGGCAAATGGTTGGGGGAAAATAAATAGCAGTGAATGATTCATGGTGTTTGTTTCAGTGTCTCAGGTTCAAAGTCAACCAAGGGGAGAATGAAAAATTGGCATTCCAGTCTGAAAAAGATAATTTATATGAAAACATTTACATTCTCAATGCTATCTGAACAATTAATCCAGAAGTAATTATTTATAATTGCTAATTAGTCAGAGAGTTTAAATGACATGGAGTAGAATTTTTTATTATCTGCCTGAAAAAGGCAGTAAGGTAATGGAATTGTGGTGCACTTAATCGATCTTCTAAAGCAAAGACTTAAAAAGTATATATAAAATGTGCTTAACTGCAATATATTGGAATGTAAAAACTAAAACATGTTTATATTTATTGGATAAAGTAAAATATTTCCCCAATAATATTGCATTTTTGTCTATATGTGTTAAAGGATGTGAGGAGCAATTCTAGCAGTGTTTGTGGTGTCATGCATTCAAAGGATTGAAAACTATATTTTAAATGGAAATTATAAGTAATATTAACAAAACTACACATATATCTATATTCACTGAATATATGGCTAGAAATTAAAATGCTTGTTATTTTGGGCTACATATTCTTATATTCTTGTTTAAGAGATGAATAATTTGAACTACTTACTCATTCAGTGTGTTTATTGAATATATACTATGTTCCAGAAATATGCTTAGCTCTAGGGGTACAGTAGAAGAAAATACCCAAAAGTCTTTAGTGTTTGGTCTTGTGAAGTCTTCCATTGAGTGGTAAACTTAAAATTCAAAAATAAATTAATCAACAATTTTTAAATTATTAATGCAAAAATTAAAATATTCAGACTCAACATGCAGTTCCTGTCTTAAAGCTAAAATGCATTTTTATCAAAGCATGTTAAAATCATAGCTACATAGAAATTGAACTGATGCCAAAATTGAACCAATCATATTCACAGAGACTAATTATTGAAGAACTTTTCTTTCTAGATTTAATGAAATAACTGTCAGGCTGGATGATAAGTCTAATCTGACTCCCTGATACTTGTTGACAATTTTAACCTCAAGGATAACAATTCCTACAAAAAGGTAGATTTTTTATTCTCTAATCAAATAACAAGTAAAACAAAACAAAGGCAGATTGTGAATTAATCAGTACTGCAAAACACAAAACCTAAATGCATAAACTGGATAAGCAAAACTAAACTAAAGTAAACATTTGCAAAAATAAACCAAAGACAATCACTTGAAAAAAAGTAATAGTAATGAACCAAACATGGTGCATCCACACAAAAGATTGTCCAGTTTTCTTGGAGAACAGTCCTTACAAAGTGACACTCAAAGACATCTGGAATGCCATCAAGACATTAGGAAGGAAGCAATCAAGCATAGCATCCATGAGCCAATGTCATTTTAGAGTGAATACTTGCAAAAGGGAGGGGGTTTTGTATAGATTGAAATATGGAACTCTGTGGGTGGGTATTATAGAATTGCTCCACAGCCCCTATTCGTAGGGAGATGCTGAACACTACAGTATATCTGAATCTCTATGGTCTCTAATAAAATCCACATTTAGGGTGTAGGAAAAAAGCCCCACATGTTTCACCTTACTACTATGAATATGATACACTGAGTATCTGCCCTGGAGTGTAGATGCTCCTGTGTGGCCACTGTAAGTATCAGCAACAATAAAAACTTTCTTCCTTTGGATGCAGAGCCTAAATTGTCCAGGCAAAATTTTCTTTGTGCCTATTTTAGTCTCTCTGGTTCAGGCACATTCTGGGATTTTTTTTTTTTTTTTTTTTTTTTTTTTTTTTTTATGGTCAGCTGCAGGAGTTCCTGATCTCCTATCTTCCATGGATAGTAGTGGCTCTTTTGCAGTTGATACGAGTGCAAAATGGGCAATTTCTCTGGTGGCAGAACTGTGTGAGTGCTATGCTTTCCTCAAGAGCTCAGTAGCCATTTTGGGGTCACACAACACTTTCCTTCCATGAGTGGGGGTTATTTTTAGGTTTGCTTTCCCTGATTTTCTTCCCCTACTGATTCTGTGTCGATTAAAATCACCTTTCAGGGTTAGCGTTGTGAATCAGTGGTAGAGGGCTTGTCTAGCATGTGTGAGGCACTGGGTTCAATCCTCAGCACCATATAAAAAATATAAAGGTATATAAAAAACAAACAAACAAAAAAATCACCCTTCATCTCTAATCCACAGGTGACCCCAAGTCAATTATTTTTAAATTTCTTTATCTAATGGCCAAACTGTCACATTTATTTGCCTGTGATGTCCTTCACCCTTGCTACAACTGGCAGGCACACTGGCACACCAGCTGGTACATACCTAATGTATTATTTGTTATTTTCAATTTTAATTTCAATATAATTTTTTGGCAGTTTAGTATTACGTTTCAGTTAGTTTCCTTAGTTTCCCATCTCACAGAGAAGCCATCTTCCTGCTTTTTAGAAGAAGGTAGCTACCCTTCTTCTAAACCACCATCTTCTGTTCTTTCCTTTCCTTCATTTTTTTCCCTGTAGAAGCCTGTTTATTTTTGTAATTGGTGCAAATGACCAAAGTGCTTAATCAAATCTCACATGTCACAAATAGTAAGAGAGAATTATAAGTGGTATATGTTCAGATCAGCTGATATGCTTCACTGCTTTATAGTGGCAACAATTTTTAGAATAATTTTAGTGATTCATAATAATTAATTGTAGTATAGAATGATGTTATGGTAAAAGCATAGTTTCATTTTTCTTGATTTTAACACTTGTGTTTTCTGTTTTCAGTTGTGTGTTGAAAAAAAAAATTATGTGTTCAAGGCCTTTATCAGACCCTTGAGATTTTGAAGGAGGGAGAAATGCTGATTATAAATGTAAAATGTTATATACTCCCATAATAAAATTGTTGTAAGTCATGTACTCACATTACATAAATCCACAGAAACACATATATATGAACCCATAAGTAATTTAGTTGAATTGTGTGTCTGATATTTACTTGAGTAATTTATTTCACCATGCAATAGAAAAGCCAATTTTACTTAATGTAACTGTAATTAAAACTTAATGTTAATTAATTCATTGTTTTATAATTATAGTGAAATCACTTGGAAATAATACTATTAAAGTATCTATAAATGAAAATGTGTCAGAATTTAAAAGTATTCTTCCGTCCAATGTTGCCTACACATATCTCTATACATGGAGTTATGTCTTTGAGAAACTTAATAAAAAGACATAAAATAATTTTTAAAAATTATTTAGCTAATATTTCTATTTTTGCTCTAATATTTAAATAATGAAAATAATAATGCTGAGCACTGATATTATTGTCAGCATGAAATATTCTCAACTTAATAATCATTATGTCTGCATTATTATTAGAGACACCCTTCTTTTCTATGAAAATTTGGGTTTTATAACTAACCCTATAGAAAAAATCAAAAGTTAAATCTCCACTTTATTTGTTATGACTTTTCTTCTCATCATAATTTCTCATAAATCTGTCAGTATGTTTGATAAATAACACAGAAAAGAGGTGTTCGGTGTACTAGATGCTGGCTAGCCCTAAATGCATGTGCAATTTGCTGTATTGAGTTATATAATAGTAGCAGTGATGGTCTGGGGGTTTCTAAAGCATGTGAAAGATGGTGCTGAAGGTATTATATGCAATTTATCTCATTTTTGATGCAGTGCTATTTTTTTATTTTCCTTTCACAGAAAAAGCAGTAAATAACACTTTCACTACTCAATTTCATATTATCTAGTTTATTGTAGATTTATGTTCTTTCCACTAATTCTTGAAGTTGTCACCTGAAAAGTTATAGAGAATGTGGACATAAAAAAAAAAGCTACTTTTTATTGACATTTATTTGGAAGAAGTGAGATTGTGTATATTACTTTTACATTATCTCCTTCATGTTCCTTACTAATGGAATGTGTTTTAGTACCATGCAGTCTGGTTAACCAGAAATGAGAATATGAAACACACATTTTAGCCTTTATTTTTTGTATTAGTTTGCTAGAGCTGACATGTCAATGTACCATATACTGGGGTGTGATGGAGGAAGGTAAATAACAGACATTTACTTTCTCAAAGTTTTGGAATCTGCAAGTCAAAGAAGAAGGTGTCACCAGTTGCTTTCTTCGATTGCCTCTCCTCTTGGCTTGCCATTTGCTGGGAGCCACAGCCGAGTCTGTATGGCCCCTGGCATTTTGCCAACAGTATTGGTTGACAGGCGAGGCAGTACTATCCGCCTCGGCCCCTACTTTTGAGTTCTCGCGCTACTTTGGAGTTCCCGTGGGGATTCCCGGCGATTCCCTGAGAATTCCCATTGGTTGGGGAAGTGCAGGAGGAGGGATTTCCAGGAGAGATATTTCCGGGTGCGGGTTCCTGGACGAGCCGCGTGGCATTCGGGAGAATTCCCCGGGAGCATGTGTGAGGTTTTTTCCTGCAGTTCAAAAATAAAGTTTGTTCCTGCTTCAGTGGCTTGTGATTTGTGCCCAGCCAGACTGCGGCAATTGGCGGCCTGTGCGGGGAACGTCTGAAGCTTGGAGGTAAGTGAAATTGCTCGCCCCTAAGGGAAGGCAAGAGAATGGGTGACCATTTTAAAAAACAATGTGTTCTTGTTTTGATTTGTTTTGTTTTTGTTTCAAGCTGCCTATCCCTAGAACTTTCTCAGGCAGACTGGGAAAAATGGTTGACTCAAGGTTTGAAGTTGTTCGCCCCTGAGGAAGAGATAGAAATAGACCCCAAATGCACATGTCAAGAAAATAGGTAAATTGATACAACGATTTTTTGTTCCTTTTTTTTCATTCTGTTTCGGTTTTGTTTTGTGTTATCTTATTGGGTTGCGTTATCTTTATAACAGATTAGAAATTAGTAAAAAACAAACCAAAAGAGTGTTAGGTAAATTGATAGAGGTTCAGACCATGGAGAAAGATATTTTAGATCAAGCAAAAGAGAAGGTCTCTCGAGCTAGTCAGACAGAGGAAGAAAATTTAAAGGAAGAAAGCTTAGAGGAGAAACAGCTATTAGGGGAAAAGCTACAACAGGAGGCTGCTACTAACACCGTTCTATCACCAGAGGGCGTAATTCAACCAACAGCTCCACCTATGGAGATAGCTGAGTGACACTCAACCCCCGTAGTTGATAGATGGGATCCTGAGACAGGACCTCAAAGATTATCATGCCCTGTACTTGAGCAGGCAGGAGGGCAGCGAATTCACCGTGCTTTTGATTTCAAAAGAGTGAAGCAGTTAAAGGAGTCTGTAACAACCTATGGTCCTCAAGCACCCTTCACTGTAAGCATGGTCGAATCCATTACCAACTTGGACATGACGCCAGCAGATTGTGCTAGTATGTGTAAATCTGTGCTAAATAGAGGACAATATTTGTTATGGAAGGTTGCCAATGAGGAATTTTGCATGGAGACGGCTAGGCGAAATGCAGGAGCTGGTTACCCTCAAAGAAATCTAGATATGTTGTTAGGAAAAGGACCTTATGAGGGTCAACGGCAACAAATTGAATATGATACTGCTATATATGCACAAATTGCTGCAGACTCAGTTAGGGCATGGAAGACTTTACAAGGACATGGAGATTTGCAAGGTCAATTATCTAAGGTAATACAGGGAGCTAATGAACATTACACTGAATTTGTAGATAGGCTTATTTAAACAGCTACCAGAGTTTTTGGGGATACAGAACAAGCAATGAGATTAATAAAACAATTGGCTTATGAGCAAGCAAATCGTTGGTGCAGAGAGGTCATTAGATCATGGAAACATGGAGATTTAAACACATATATTAAATTATGTAGAGATGTTAATGAACCAGGGCAAGTCTTTGCAGCTGCAGTACAACAGGCTTTAGATGCCAGGCCAAAACCATGCTACAATTGTGAAAAAACAGGACATTTTAAAAGGAATTGCCCCATAGGAGGAGGGTTTAACAAAGCTAGGTATCAAAGGAGTAGAATACTGGGTATTTTCCCATGATGCCATAGAGGCAGACATTGGGCTAATGAATGCCGTTCTCAAACCACCATAGAGGGTACTCCTTTATCAAAAAATGGACAAGGACCAGATGTTTACCCATGATATCGTGGAGAAAGGCATTGGGCTCCATTGCCAAAAAAAGGACAGGGGAGCCCAATGCTACGGGGCCCACAACCACAAATATATGGGGCAATGGAGGAACCCAGAAACACCATGGAGGAACCCAGCAACAGCATCAGGGTAGTGCCCAGGACACATTATACATCAGATCTCTCATGAGACGAACCAGAGGGAGCACAGGGTTGGACATTTGCACCTCCGCCAGAGCAGTACTAACTCCAGAGATGGGAGTTCAAATCATTCCCACAGGGGTAAAAGGACCTCTTCCCCAAGGAACAGTAGGCTTATTGTTAGGACACAGTTCTTCTACACTAAAAGGACTTATGATAAGTCCTGGGGTAATTGATCCTGATTATGAAGGTGAAATAAAAATTATAGCTAGATCTCCAAGAGTTATATCAGTAATTTCACCAGGAGATAGAATAGCACAGTTATTAATAATACCCAGCCTACATGATAAAATTTCCAGTCATACTGTAGAAAGAGGTTCCAAGGGATTAGGCTCCACAGGTGTGGATTGGGCTATGCTGTCTTTAAATTTAGATTCTCGCCCAATGCTAAAACTAATTATTCAAGGACATGAATTTAATGGGCTACTGGACACAGGTGCTGACCTTAGCATCATATCTCGTCAAAAATGGCCAAAACATTGTCCATTACAACAAGCCACTCAAATGCTTCGAGGCCTAGGAGTGGCAACTAATCCCCATAGAACTGCAATGGTATTAGATTGGAAGGATCATGAAGAATGTGAAGGAACTATACAACCATATGTATTGGATTATCTTCCTATAAATTTATGGGGACGAGATGTCCTAGATCAATTAGGTTTGACATTAACAAATAACATCAATCCTAACGCGCCCACTACTAGGGCTAGACAAGGCTTTAGGAAAGAAAAAAAGATTTATTAAGGAATAAATAGACATGGATTGGGTTTTCAGAAAGGGCCACTGAGACAATCAAAATTACTTGAAAATAAGATAGACCAGTATGTGTCCCTCAGTGGCCCCTGACTAAAGAAAAGATACAATCAGCCCATGACCTAGTCAAACAACAATTAGTGGGGGGACATATACAACCTTCCATATCTCCAGATAATACTCCCATTTTTGTTATTAAAAAGAAATCTGGTAAATGGAGATTATTGCAAGATTTAAGAGCCATTAATAATGAAATGGTTATTATGGGACCTGCTCAATTGGGGATTCCTCAATTGTCTGCTTTGCCAAAAACCTGGTACATTTTAGCTATAGATATAAAAGATTGTTTTCTTTTTCAATTCCAATTCATCCTGAGTATAGTCCATGTTTTGCATTTACTATCCCTGCACTGAATCATGAAGGTCCTGATCAGAGATATGAATGGAAAGTACTCCCTCAAGGGATGGCTAACAGCCCAACTATGTGTCAAATTTATGTTAACAAAGCAATCCAGCCACTTAGAAATCAAAATCCTGAACTACACATATTTCACAATATGGATGATGTATTGTTAGCACACAAAGCTAAAAACACATTGCTAGAATGTTATGCCACACTTACAAATTTATTAAAAAATTATAATCTAGAGATAGCAATAGATAAAGTACAATTAAATTTTCAAATTAATTATTTAGGAATTCTATTATCCTCAACCATGGTCCATCCACCAAAAATTCAAATACAAGTAGATCAACTCAAATCACTTAAGGACTTTCAAAAGTTATGGGATACATAAATTGGATAAGGCCTTATCTAGGCATACCAACAGGAGAGTTGGGACCTTTATTTGATATCCTAAAAGGTCCATCAGATCCAAATTCACCCTGTATATTAACGCCTGAAGCAAGAAAGGCATTAAAAATTATTGAAACATATATGGAAAATATGCATTTGGATAGAATTGATAAAAGTTTGCCTTTATTATTTATTGTACTACAAACAAAAAATATTCCTACAGGAGTATTTTAGCAAGAAGGTTCATTATTGTGGATACATTTATCTTATTCTCCTAACAGTATTCTTACTAGGTATCCTGAGGCTGTAGGACAATTAATACTCAAAGGAATAAGAGCAGCAAAGGGAGTGTTTGAAATTTTTCCCAATAAAATTATGACTCCATATACTATGGATCAAATTGATGAGTTAGCTAATGAGTTAAATACTTGGACAATAATCATGTGTAAATCTAATGTTTCATTTGATAATCACTTACCATCTAATCCTTTGTTGTTTTTTTGGTCTTTGCATCCTGTAGTTTTTCCAAAAATGACAAAAGAAACCCTATCATGAATGCTCCACATGTATTCACTGATGGGTCACATAATGGTATAGCAGCAGTAGTTACCCCTGATCAACCTTTTACATTTTTTGTACCCAAACAATCAGCTCAAAAGATAGAGCTTAATGCAGTTTTACAAGCTTTTGTGATGTTTAAAGATTCTGTATTTAATTTATTTTCTGATAGTCAGTATACAGTTAATGCTATAGTTTCCCTTGAAGATGCTGGTAGGATTTACCCTTCCTCTACTGTTTTATCTTTGTTTTCCACTATACAAAGTCTAATCTTGGACAGAAAAGATCCATTTTTTATAGGACATATCAGGGCACATACAGGATTGCCTGGAGCCCTTAGTTTGGGCAACGATTTAGCAGATAAAACTACACATGACATACATATTTTCTCTACACTAGAAGAAGCAATAAATTTTCATAAATGGTTCCATATCAATGCTAATACTTTACAAAAGCATTTTAAAATAACTAATGAACAAGCTAGACAAATAATAAAACAATGTCAAAATTGTGTGACATTTTTACCACAAGTTAATCTTGGAGTCAATCCTAGAGGACTGATACCTAACCATATTTGGCAGATGGACATCATACACTTGCCAGAGTTTGGAAAATTAAAATATTTGCATGTTATAGTTGATACTTCTTCTGCATTTTTGATGGGCTCCCTTCATGACGGAGAAAAACCTAAAGATGTTATAGCTCATTGCTTACAAAATTTTGCCACTGTGGGCGTTCCAAATCAGTTAAAAATATATAGTTTTCGTGGTTATACTTCTACCTCTTTTAAACAATTTTGCTCATCATTTGGCATTACTCATATAACAGGAATACCATAAATCCTCAGGGACAAGGCATAGTTGAAAGAGCCCATCAAATTATTAAAATGTACTTATTAAAGCAAAAAGAGGGAATTGCATAGGGGTATATATCCTCCAAAGATAAAATAACCCTTTTTACTCTAAACTTTCTAAATTTGGATTCATCAGGACTTAGTGCTGCAGAAAGGAATATGTGTGCAAAAAATATACATAAGCCTATGGTACTTTGGAAGGATATTCTAACAGGACAATGGAAAGGTTCTGACCCAGTGATTGTCTGGAGTTGGCATTCTGTTTGTATGTTTCCACAGGGAGAACAGCAGCTGATTTGGATTCCAGAGAGGTTAACTAAGGTCCTGACCCAGTGATTGTCTGGAGTCGGGGTTTTGTTTGTGTGTTTCCACAGGGAGAACAACAGCCGATTTGGATTCTAGAGAAACTAACCAAAGCGAATTCTACAGACCAAAAAAAAAAAAAAAAAAAAGGTGATTTGACTCAAATCCATAACAGCTGATATTCAGAGCTCCAGTTTGGCTATCCTTACATCTGCAACAGTGATTAACCAGGATGCATTTTTCAATATTTATTTTATTATTGCCTTTTCCCACATCATAAAGTTCTATTTTATTTTTTGAGCTCATACAGACCTAGGTTAATGTTTTTCTGATCCGTTTTATTTTTTGACTGTAGAGTTTTAAACATTGCAATGGAGATTTCACCTGTGTAAAGCTACAAGGCCTTTACTATTTTCTTATGCGTTGTATGTTATGTGTGCACACTTCTGTTTTGTGTTGTATGTCTATATGTGCGCATGTCCATAGATCATATATGAAGAGCGCTCATGAAAAAATGGATCCAAATATTTTTTATTATTCATGTGATTTAAATGGTTTAATTTTAATTGGGTAAATAGCTGTTGAGGATTGTTTTAATATGTGAACAAATAAGGAGGTTTACAGATCTGTTTGTTTACTTTCACCTTTCCTTTTCATAATATTTAATAATTCTCTTCAGGATAATGTAAATTGTTCAAAAAATTGTTTTCTTAGTGCCTGTTGGAATGTTACACAATTTTTTTTTTAGCTTCATTGCCAGAATTCCTATCTTCATCCCAGTGCCGGTGAAGACAAAGATAAAACCAAAGTACAGATTCTTCGATATCACAACAAACTGTATAAACTGATGCATCAATGAAAAATAACTCAACAAGTAATGCTCAATCAAGGAGTCGATTTACTTTGGGAGGAAATGGACATATTGACAGATTCCTCTGCTTTGAACTGCTTGCAGAACTTGCCTAGTGTTTGTATTACTTGTATGCATTGTGAACTATCTGTTATTGCAGCGAATTGTGGTAGTGCTGGAGTATTTTTGCTGATGGTGTCACCAGTGGTACAATTTTTCAATGGAGCCCTCAATTGGCTTAGTGTCGTGGCATTTTGCATCCTCCTCCCTTCTACTAGTGATGGTCTAAAATTTGGGGGCCAACAGAGGTGAGGCAAAGAACCTCACCCCCCCACTGGTGCAAAGGCCTATCCACAAGTATGGCTGTATGCTGGACCGGTAGTCACTGATGGGTATGATCCAATTGCAGTGGTACCAACCTAAGACAGGAGGCTGATGCCTAAATGTCAGTTCATCCGATGACGGGTAAGAACCATATGTTGAATTGAACAACCTAACAGGCACGGTCCCTAAGCCACATTGCTTGTTGAATTAAACAGAAGGGGGGAGATGCTAAGAGTCATGGCCGAGTCTGTATGGCCCCTGGCATTTTGCCAACAGTATTGGTTGACAGGCGAGGCATTACTATCCGCCTCGGCCGCTACTTTTGAGTTCTAGCGCTACTTTGGAGTTCTCGTGGGGATTTCCAGGGATTCCCCGAGAGTTCCCATTGGTTGGGGAAGTGCAGGAGGAGGGATTTCCAGGAGAGATATTTCCGGATGCGGGTTCCTGGACGAGCCGCATGGCATTCGGGAGAATTCCCTGGGAGTGTGTGTGAAGTGTTTTCTTGCAGTTCAATAATAAAGTTTGTTCCTGCTTCAGTGGCTTGTGATTTGTGCCCAGCCAGACTGCGGCAGCCATTCACCAATCTTTCCTCTGTGTCTTCATATGGTCTTCCCTGTGTACATTCCTGTATTTAATTTCACCTTCTTATAAGCATATCAGCCCTATTGAATCAAGGCTCACTCTAATGACCATATTTTAATTTAATTATCTATTTGCAAAAACAGGCACTTTCTGAGGTACTGGGGCTTATGATTTCAATATATATGATGTTGGGAGGAGGATAGAATTTTATTGTTTTACGGAGTGCATGGAGGTACAATAGCCATTTTTACCTATGAGAATAAATTCTAAATATTAAGGAATGTGAAGTAGAATGTTCTGTTACGAATAATGCTGCTCCAGGGTTCCATTGTCAACTTTTGTATCCAATTCTTTTCTCCAAGAGATTTCTCTGATATGCATCTATCATTTATTCCTACTTGTTATTAGTAAAAATGACTAAACTAGCACCCTGGAATTGGTTCATTACAAAAATTTCCATAAACTCAAGGAGCTTGGAATCTTGTTTTGTTTAGAAAATAGCAAATTCATAAGAGTGTGTTTTTTTTTCAGTGTTTTTTCATGTTGCACTCTTTCATAAAAGTCTAGCAAATTATCTTTTGTTAAATTAGACCCTATGGATAAAATTGAAAGAGTTCATAAAGCCACTGAAAATTTATACAAAAGTATGTATGTGCATTAATTAGGTGAGTTCTTGTCTATATACTTTATTAGATCCTCTAATGGATTTATGATCTTTCTAAAATTTACTATAGCAGATAAGCTATACCACAATGTACCTACTAGAGATACCTACCCCATGGGGATTAGTATAATATAGGACAGTAAGGGTTATTATTAGATAGTTGTTTCCTGATTAAGTTCCCCCCCTTATATAGTAAGTTATTATCTCTCTCTGGATAGCAAGTGCTAATCAGAATGGGTAGTAATATTTGCCTGTAACTGAGTGTCAATTTCCTTCATATCCCTATGAGTTAATATATTGATGCCAAAATAAAAATAATTTTTGTGTGTAAAGGCTTTATTGTGTTTTCCAGGCTTGCTTGCCTTAATTCCTGGAATGAAGAGGATCCTTCTGTCTTGACTACCTGAGTACTGGGAATACTAGTATGCACCACAGCGTCCAGCTTCAAAAAGAAGATTTTGAAACTTTGTGCTTGTTCATTTACATTGTATATATAGTAGTGTGTGTGTACATATATATATTTTTTCAAAGAAAAAAATCACTCCCACATCAGGTTAATTGACAGGCCAAGTTTACTCAGAAATGCATGAACAATCAGAATAAAATCAGAGTGTTTTTCATTGGCATTGGCAAAACTTATCCTAAAGCAAAAGTATATTTTGAATAATTTTTTCCACCAAAGATGTATAGAGGAAATACGTAATATTGAGTAATGGCTGAAAGTTAAAGCACATAAATTTTCTGCAGAATTTTATTTTCCTGAAGATTAAGAAAGCAACAGAAGATTCTTCAATGTTATCACTACCATTATCATCATTGATTTACCCAATGCACTCCCTGCGAAGCTTATGGGCTTGTGAACATAACAACCAGAAGAAATTAACTTGTCAATACCAAGTGCTTACAATTGATCCATAAGCAACCTTGTCAGATCCACAACATTGGTTAAGCAGATATGTGAATTAACAACCAGTTTGATTTTAACTTTTTGATAGGAAAGCTAAAAAGGTAAATTTTCTTCCAAAAGGAAAAAAAAAGAATCCTTATTTGCACTCTTCACCAAAAATATGTAGTCCATTGTCTCTGGAAAAAAAAAATATGTCCCAGCCAAGATTACATCTCACAAGTCAGTAGTAGAAATAGAGAATCCATTAATGACCTAAAGAGGTCACTGCAGTTTATGTGGACGCAGAGAATCACAGTATCAAAGAAACTCTTTCTGAAATTGTCATCCAGTACATTATATACCCCCCTAACAAACAAAATTTTAATTAAAATAACACAAATATTTGGGCTGGGGCTGGTGCTCAGCAGTAGTGCACTTGTCTAGCATGTATGAGGCACTGGGTTCGATTCTCAGCACCACATATAAATAATAAAAATAAAGGTCTATCAACAACTAAAAAATAAAATAAAAATAACACTAATATTGATTTTTTTCTTTCTACTTGATGTTGTGTTTTACAAGAATACTATCATATAATTCTCACAACAATAGTGAAAAGCAAATAATTTTTCCAGGATAGAGAGAGTAAGGGAAGGATTGTGACATGAAAGCCTATCCTACCTGGCTTTGGACCCTAGTTCTTAATAAGATTGTAAGGTAAAAATATCTGGAGAAAACACAGCATCTTATCAACTGAATTAATCAAGTGGCCTGTTTACATGTAATAGATTTATTTAATATTCCCTTTATCTTCACCTTTCATTTAAGCTAATGCTTAAGGAATTAAGACAGAACTGCTTTTCCTCAGGTTAGACTGCTTCCTTTTCAAGGGCAAAGACAGTGAGAAGAAAATGTATCACAGTATGTATTTTCATGCATAGTAGAAGATAAAATTATTTGTAGGAATGGAAATATTTCTTTAAATGATTCCTACTATATTTTTCTTTTAATTTAATGATGTTTATCTATATACATAAAACCAATTTTACTTAACTATCATCCTCTTTTATAAACAGAACAGAAATGTTTTATATGATGATGGTTTAACTCTACATTACTGCTGAAGTTACTATAGATAGAAAAGATAAGCACAGATAACTCATTTTTGAGTGGGTGCTGTAGGGTGAGATTATTCAACAATAGGTATAATATTCCTTTTTTCTTTTAAACGGGTATGAAAATATTCAAACCAATTTCTTGGCCTTGAATATCAAAAGAATTATATTTTGCATTTTAAGTCTAGTATTTTCAAAACTTTGAGTAACAGATGAAAAATGTCCTTTGTGTCATGATCAATACCACCAACAGATGTTCCTACTTATGCACATAATTGCCTTCAGCATAAGTATTTTAAATAGTGTAACCCTCAAATAAAAATTGCTTTTGCAGTTGTCTTGCTTTATGAAAAATGACTTGAAATTTTCAGTAAAAATGAAAATCATTAATAATTATGCATAATTATGTCCCAGCCAAAGATGGGATAATTCACAACTCAGGAAGTCTACACTCTGTCTTCTTTTTCATACTTAAATATTTATTTATTTGTAGTCAATAGACACAGTTTGAATGAATAGGTTTCTTTGGCATGTCTTTAAATGACTAGGATTACCTCATAAAGTCTCTTGCCAAGAATTTGATATACTGTAGTAATTTCCCTCTATTTATATTTTTATTAAGCACTTATACTCTATGGGAATTTTCAGTTATATGGGAGCATTCAGATTTAATATGACCAAGGTGGCAGTATTCAGACATATATATTGTATACTTTTATACATGGGTAATATTTCTAATGCTAGTATCTTCAGACTTCAGAGACTTTTCCTTCACCTACCAAGGTCTGTCTATGCCTAAATAAATATTTTTCCCAGAAATATATTGTCTTTAATATAAATCAATTGCTTATTATTCTATATTCCTAAATATATTGGGTATCCTTTTATAATAGCATATCTCATTTTGTTGAATAACTAGTACTTTCATTGGTTGTGCTATTTGAGAGTAGAATGATTGTCTTATTTGTTGTTCCAAATGCCCAAGTACTTTCCAAGAAGCAAAAATATAATAATGGTTTGTGTATGGAAGGTGCTTAGTATAATAAGAAGTTAAAAATTAAAATAAATAAAGAAATGTTTAATGGAATAAATTGTTTAATAGTTGGATAGATAGGGTGAGGATTAAACAATTAATATGTTAATAAATTAATTAATATATTGATTCAGAAAGACATGTCAATGTTCAAGTAACTCATGAACTAGTAGCATGACTCAATATTTTTCATTAACTATTATGAATATAATTATTTCATTGAAATTAACCATTTAAGAGCTCCATGAGAGATGTGTTATACTCTATTCTGAATGCATGAGAGTCATAACAACACCTCAATATTCACAGTTTGGCAAATCTCTGAAACTTTTTGTTGACACAACTTAGAGTTAAATCGGTTGATCATTTTGGAAAATTCTTTAAGAGGTAAAAAGTTCTCAGCTCATTATTTTTTAGTCTCTTATTTGTATGAGCGATTAGAGATACTAGTACTTTGATTTAAAAGCTTTTGGTATGGCCTGGACAGTAAGGTTACAGTAACAGATCTCATAAATACCAGGAATCTTAATGGTAGGCTGTTGAAAAAGCAAATGTATGAAATTCTTCAAAGTGGTTTTGAAGCACAGCTTTAACTATTACTGTATTCATGAAAGTGTCCAGAACAGGAAGAAGACTCATATTCTAGTTTTGTAATCAGTCCTACTCATGTATATCTACTTTCGAAAGGTCTTTCACTGATTCCCTCTCATAAAATTGGATGAACATCTAACTTAAAGAAACTTTTATCAATAAAGCATTATTACAACAAATGATGTCTATTACTTCTTCTATTACTAATATTATTATCAGCACTAATATTAATAATAGTAATAATACTTGAATCTATTTAGTGTTTACCAAAATCCCTGTGAGGTAGTTATTATTCACCACATTTTCTTTTAAGGACATGGAAGCTTAAAGAAGATAACTTTTAAAAATATTAGAGATAGTAAGTGGGAAAACTTTCTGACACCAAAGTCATTATAAGGCAGTAAGTGTAGAACTAGGATTTTTTCTTCTATTTTTAAGTTTGCAAGTACACATGAAGATCTTAATGATTATATTAAATTTACTTCAAAAAAGGACCAGTTGATAAAACTAGTGATATATAATTATAAACCCTCAAATTGGCTTTTTTTTTATGGTTTGGATGTGAGGTGTCCCTTTGAGATAATGCTAGAAAGTTCAGAAAACAAATCATTGGGCTGTGAATACTTAACCCAATCAGTGAATTATCTCCTTATGGAATTAACTGAGCTGTAATTGGAGGATGTGGGGCATTGAGGGTGTGGCTTTGGGGTATATATTTGTATCTGGTGAGTGGAATCTCTGTTTCCTGATCATCATATGATCCGCTTCCCTATGTTGCACTCTTCCACCATGATGTTCTGCCTCACCTGAAGTTCACAGGAATGGAACCAGCCTTCTATGGACTAAGATCTCTGAAACCATAAGCCCTCAATAAAACTTTTCCTCTTCTATAGTTGTTCTTGTCAGGTCCATTAGCCATAGCAGTGAAAAAGCTGACTAAAACCTTATCTTAAGATACCTAGGAAGACTACAACCATGCTGAGTTAATTCATTTTATGTTATCTTTTCTTTTTCTCCCAAAACATATCTGTGAATTTTTAATTAAAACAGAAATGTAATGTAACAATTAAAATAAAAGGAACTTAGAATAAAAATAAATGATCTCTTGGTGATCTCTCTTGTGTTTCTTAACTTATAATTGTTAATATATTGATTACATATACTCTACCATTTCTGTTACATAGTATTAAAAGCCATAAACAATTTTGTTTTATTTTTCATACACAGAAAGACAAATACCACATGATCTCATTTATATGCAGAGTATCTCATTTATATGCAGAGTATAAACAGTTGAACTCACACAAACAAAGATTAAAATGGTTGTTACCAAAGGATAGGGAGCCAAATAACATTGTGAGATGTTAAAGGACACAAGATTTTATTTAGACAGGAGAAATAAGTTCAAGAAATTTCCTGTGCATCACAATGACTATAGTTAGTAACAATATACTGTATGTTTGAAAATTTCTAAGAGAATAGATTGTAAGTGTTCACACTACACACAATAGAAGGTAAGTATGTTAGGTAATACAAAAAAAAAAAAAAAGACCACAAAGTTAATAGCTTGATTTAGCCATTCCACAATGTATACATATGTCTAAACATTATAATGTATACCATAAAATACATAAAACTTCTAGCTGTCAATTAAATAAATTGGAAAAAAATGGGTTTTCATAACAAAATTGGAGCCTCCTATGTATATTTTATCTTTTATTATTTGTTTATTTATTTTGCAGTGGTAGGGATTGAACCCAGAACCTCACAAATATTAGACTAGCACCACTAAAACACAAAAATTAAGCAATATCTTAGAGAATTTTTCCATGTGAGAATACATAAATTCAACTCATATTTTTAATAACTAAGTAATCATTTTGTGCTACAGATAAATCATCACTTATTCTATAGTTATCTCACTGGTGAACATCTACAATGGTTAATATGTTTTATCATTTTAGATTAAGCTTCAATATGTATCCATGGATTTCAGCATTTGTTTCTGTGGGAGATATTCCTAGAATTACAGTTGCTGGTTCAATACTATGTGCATTTTGAAGTTTAAAAATTATTGCCATATTACTTTCCTAGATATAATAGCAATTAACATGTTTCTGAATAACATATGAGATCTTTACATATAACATCTTTACATATCTGCAAACAGTTGATGCAATAAACCTTTATTTTTGTCAATCTCATTGCATTTTATTTATCAGAAAGGATGTAGAGATCTTTATCTCTTGGTGATTTCAAATAATAAATGAGCTGTTTATTCTCTTAGTCTATTGTGATGGTTAATTGGAATTGTCAACTTGATAGGATTAAAAGACACCAAAGATTAAGAAGCTTTTGGGTGTGTGAATGAGGGTATGCCTAGTAATCATTGGTATGTGGGACAGCAAACTGAAGTGGACACCCTCCCTAAGCATGGGAAGCATGGTATAATAGCATGGTAGCTAAGATAACCTTGGAAGAACATGGAAGCAGCAGCAGATGCAAACACAATTCTTCTTGAAAAGGTTTTTGTTTGCTGCTAAGATCACCTGTGGACATCAGACTCTTACTCCTTCACTCTTGCATAGTAGATGTTGCCAGTGATTCTCCAGGGAATTTCCAGAAGCCATCAGTCTCAAACTAGGGTAGCATAATTCATCCCTCTTGTTCTGAGACTTCAGTATCTTGATCTATTCAGCTACTGGTTGCTTCAGACAGCCATTGTGTACTATCCAATAACTGTTTGTGTAAGCCAATTTAACAAATCCCCTTTTAATAATCATACTTCCTGGGTGTCCTGTTCTTCTAGAGAACCCTAATACATGTCTCATAATTTAATTTCAAAGAAAAAATGTTTATGAATTATTAATATCCGTGATTTTTGTGTTGGAAATACTTTGATGAAAGGCCAGGGTTATATCCAACCAAAACTGCACTGAACAATCCAACTTCCATTTCTGAAACAATTAAATATTATTGTGAAAAGAAATAAAATCAATAAACATTCCAAAAATGCCGCATTCTGGCTGGGCAAAATTCACGAGCCACTTGTTAAGCAGGACCAAACTTTATTTTTAGCACCCATGCTGCATGCTGCACCACTGGAGCTCTCCAGGAATCTCCCAAGAGCTCAATCACACTGTCCTGAAATTCCGAGGGCACTCAACAAGAACACTACCCACCAACTCCACCCTGATTGTTTGGGTACTAAAAATGTAAAACACTGAGGCATTTGGTGGCCCCTATGACTGAGGATAAGTGATAAGGTAAACTGCTCTCCACTGAGGGCAGGGCAAGAGGATGGGTAGCCATTTTAAGATTCTTCTTTCCTTTTGTTTCACTTTTGTTTTAAGTTGCCTGTCCCTGGAGATGGGTGAGACGGAAGAAAAACAGCTCACATCTGAGGAAAAACTATTTGCGTCTGAGGAACAGATAGGGAGAAAGGACGGATGGACATTTCAGGAGGATAAAAAGGGTGATATAATGAATTTTTGTTCCATTTTTGCTTCATTTTGTTTCAGTTTTCTTTTGCATTATCTTACTGAGGGGTATCTTCATCATGGAAATATGGAATTAAAAATTAGTAAGAACCAAACTGAAAGGGCGTTAAGTAAAGTACTAGAGGAAGGAGGCATCTCAGTAAAATCAAGAACAATTAGGGCATACATTAAGATGATACAAAGGTGTAGCCCATGGTTCATTAAAGAGGGGTTGTTAAATATATCACAATGGAACCATCATGGTGAAGATTTAAAAAAGGTACAAAAGGAAAGGCCAGGAACTCTGCCAGTTGGCACATTACCATTATGGACATTGGTACAATCTTGTTTGCTTAGTCTAGGAGAAGACATCTTACTTCAAGTAAAAGAGGATGTCTCTCGAGTTAGTCAGACAAAGGAAAAAGGTCTAGAGGAGGAAGGGCTATCAGGGGAGAAGTTACAACAGGAGGCTGCTACTAACACCTTTATATCACCAGAGGGCATAAGTATCTAATCAACAGCTCCATCTATGGAGACAACATATGCTGGGAGGCCCCCGTAGTTGATAGATGGGATCCTGAGACAGGACCTCAAATATTAACATGCCCTGTATTTGAGCAGGCAAGAGGGCAGCAAATTCACCATGCTTTAGATTTCAAAACAGTGAAGCAGCTAAAAGAGGCTTTAGCAACCTATAGTCCTCAAGCACCCTTCACTGTAATTATGGTCGAATCCATTACCAACTTGCACATGATGCCAGCAGATTGGACTAGTAGGTGTAAAGCTGTGCTAAATGGAGGATAATACCTGTTATGGAAGGTTGCCAATGAGGAATTTTGCAAGGAGAAGGCTAGGTGAAATGCAGCAGCCGGTTACCTCAGAGAAATCTAGATATGTTGTTAGAAAAGGGACCTTATGAGGGTCAGCAGCAACCAACTGCATATGATCCTGCCATATACTCACAAATTGCTGCAGATGTGGTTAGGGCATGGACGACTTTACAAGGACATGGAGATTTACAAGGTCAATTATCTAAGGTAATACAAGGAGCTAATGAACCTTATGCTGAATTTGTAGATAGGCTTATTCAAACAGCTACCTGAGTTTTTGGGGATACAGAACAAGCAATGCCATTAATTAAACAGCTAGCCTATGAACAAGCAAATAGATGGTGCAAGGAGGCCATGAGACCATGGAAACATGGAGATTTAAACACATATATTAAATTATGTAGAGACATTAATGAACAAAAGCAAGTCTTGGCAGCAGCAGTACAACAGGCTTTAGATGCCAGGCCGAAAACATGCTACAATTGTGAACAAACAGGACATTTTAAAAGGAATTGCCAATAAGAGGAGTGTTGAAGTCTGGTTGGGCACAAAATAACGAGCCACTCAAACAGGAACAAACTTTATTTTTAAAACTCTCACCAATGCCCTGTATGCTCCCAGGAAATATGACGACCCACACAGGCGGCGTTCTCCCGGACCCACACACCAACAGGAAATCCCTCCTCCGGAATTCCCTCCTACCGCACTCTTCCAACCAATGGGAACTCTCCAGGAGTCCTGTAGCAGGCTGAGGTGGACAGCAGGGGTCTAATATCCATTTGAATGAAGATCTTAACATAATCATATCATCTCAATGGCTTGCTGGCATCACCTTTCAACCAAAAATGCCATGCATCATTTTTACTTGGCTATGGCTCGTAGCAGAGGAGAGTTTAACGAAACTAGGTATCAAAGGGGTAGAATACCAGGTACTTGCCCATGATGCCGTAGAGGAAGACATTGGGCTAACAAATGCCACCACAGAGGGTACTCCTTTATCCAAAAACGGACAAGGACCAGGTGTTTATAAACAATATCATGGAGAAAGGCATTGGACTCCATTGCCAAAAAATGGACGGGGGGCGCAATGCTCCGGGACACATGACCACAAATATACCGGGCACTGGAGGAACCCAGCAACACCATCAGGGTAGTGCCCAGGACACATTATCCATTAGATCCCTCACTAGACAAACCAGAGGAAGTGCAGGATTGAACATCTGTGCCTCTGCCAGAACAGTACTAACTCCAGAGTTGGGAGTTCAAATCATTCCCACAGGGGTAAAAGGACCTCTTCCCAAAGGAACAGTAGCCTTATTATTGGAATGCAGTTCTTCTACTCTAAAAGGACTTATAATAAGTCCTGGGGTAATTGATTCCAATTATGAAGGTGAAATAAAAATTATAGCCAATTTTCCAAAGGGTATATCAGTAATTTCACAAGGAGATAGAATAGCACAGTTATTAATAATACCCGGCCTACATGATAAATTTTCCAGTCGTACTGTAGAAAGAGGTTGCAGGGGATTAGACTCCATAGGTGTAGATTGGGCTATGCTTTCATTAAATTTAGATTCTCACCCCATGCTAAAACTAAATATTCAAGGACATGAATTTAATGGGCTACAGGATACAGGTGCAGACCTTAGCATCATCTCTCATCAAGAATGGCCAACACATTGGCTGTTACAACAAGCCACTCAAACGCTTTGAGGCCTAGGAGTGGCGACTAATCCCCATAGAAGTGCAATGGTATTAGATTGGAAGGATCCTGAAGAATGTGAAGGAACTATACAATCATATGTATTGGACCATTTTCCTGTAAATTTATGGGGACGAGATGTTCTAGATCAATTAGGACTAACATTAACAAATAACATCAATTCAAATGGTTCCACTATTATGGCAAGACAAGGTTTTAGGAAAGGAAAAAGTTTAGGAGAACAAGAATAAGGTATAGCAGCACCAATACAAATAGATCAAGATACAGACAGACATGGATTGGATTTTCAGGAGGGGTCACTGAGGCAATAAAAATTACTTGGAAATCAGAAAGACCAGTATGGGCTCCTCAGTGGCCCCTGACTAAAAAAAAAAAAGATACAAGCAACCCATGACCTGGTAAAACAACAATTAGCAGAGGGACATATACAACCTTCTGTATCTCCCCATAATACTCCCCATTTTTGTCATCAAAAAGAAATCTGGTAAATGGAAATTATTGCAAGATTTAAGAGTCATTAATAATAAGATGGTTATTATGGGACCTGCTCAATCAGGGATTCCCCAATTGTCTGCTTTGGAAAAACGTGGTATCTTTTAGCTATAGATATTAAAGATTTTTTTTTTTCAATTCCAATTCATCCTGAGGATTGTCCACATTTTGCATTTACTATCCCTGCACTGAATCCTGAAGGTCCTGATCAGAGATATGAATGGAAAGTACTTCCTCAAGGGATGGCTAATAGCCCAAATATGTGTCAAATTTATGTTAACAAACTAATGCAGCCACTTAGAAATCAAAATCCTGAACTACAAATATTTCACAATATGGATGATGTATTATTAGCACACAAAGATAAAAACACATTGCTAGAATGTTATGCCACACTTACAAACTTATTTAAAAATTATAATCTAGAGATAGCAATAGATAAAGTACAATTAAATTTTCAAATTAATTATTTAGGAGTTCTATTATCCTCAACCATGGTCTGTTCACCAAAAATTCAAATACGAGCAGATCAACTCAAATCACTTAAGGAATTTCAAAAGTTATTGGGAGACATAAATTGGATAGGGCCTTATCTAGGTATACTATTAACAGGAGAGTTGGGACCTTTATTTGATATCCTAAAAGGTCCATCAGATCCAAATTCACCCTGAATGTTAATGCCTGAAGCAAGAAAGTCATTAAAAATCATTGAAACATATATGGAAAATATGCATTTGGATAGAATTGATATGTTTGCCTTTATTATTTATTGTACTACCAAGAAAAAATATTCCTACAGGAGTATTTTGGCAAGAAGGTCCATTATTATGGATACATTTATCTTATTCTCCTAACACTATTCTTACTAGGTATCCTGAGGCTGTAGGACAATTAATACTCAAAGGAATAAAAGCAGCAAAGGGAGTGTTTGGAATTTCTCCCAATAAAATTATTACTCCATATACTATGAATCAAATTGATGAGTTAGCTAATGAGGTAAATACTTGGGCAATAATCATGGGCAAATCTAATGTTTCATTTGATAACCACTTAATGACTTTCAAAAGTTATTAGGAGACATAAATTGGATAAGGCCTTATCTAGGCATACCAACAGGAGAGTTGGGACCTTTATTTGATATCCTAAAAGGTCCATCAGATCTAAATTCACCCCAAATGTTAATGCCTGAAGCAAGAAAGGCATTAAAAATCATTGAAACAATATAGAAAATATGCATTGGATTGAATTGATATAAGTTTGCCTTTATTTTTTATTGTGCTACCAACAAAAAATATTTCTACAGGAGTATTTTGACAAGAAGGCTTATTATTATGGATACACTTATCTTTTTCTCCTAACACTAATCTCACTAGGTATCCTGAGGCTGTAGGACAATTAATACTCAAAGGAATAAAAGTGGCAAAGGGAGTGTTTGGAATTTCTCCCAATAAAATTATTACTCCATATACTATGGATCAAATTGATGAGTTAGCTAATGAGTTAAATACTTGGGTAATAATCAAGTGTAAATCTAATGTTTCATTTGATTACCACATACCATCTAATCCTTTATTGTTGTTTTGGTCTTCGCATCCTGTAGTTTTTCCAAAAATGACAAGAAAAACACCTATCATGAATGCTCCAAATATATTCACTGATGGGTCAAATAATGGTACAGCAGCAATTGTTACACCTGATCAAGCTTTTACATTTTTAGTACCCAAAAAATCAGCTCAAAAGGTAGAGCTTAATGCAGTATTACAAACTTTTGTGATGTTTAAAGTTTCTGTATTTAATTTATTTTCTGATAGTCAGTATATAGTTAATGCTATAGTATCCCTTGAAGATGCTGGTAGGATTTCCCCTTCCTCTACTGTTTTCTCTTTGTTTTCCACTATACAAAGTCTAATCTGGGAAAAAAATCCATTTTTTATAGGACATATCAGGGCACATACAGGATTGCCTGGAGCCCTTAGTTTGGGCAATGATTTAGCAGATAAAACTGCACATGACATACATATTTTCTCTACACTAGAAAAAGCTACAAATTTTCATAAAAGGTCCCATGTCAATATTAATACTTTACAAAAGTGTTTTAAAATAACTAAGGAACAAACTAGACAAATAATAAAACAATATCAAAATTGTATGACCTTTTTACCACAAGTTAATCTTGGAGTCAATCCTAGAGGAGTGATACCTAACCATATTTGGCAGATGGATGTCACACACTTGCCAGAATTTAAAAAATTAAAATATTTACATGTTACAGTTGGTACTTCTTTCAGATTTTTGATGGGCTCCCTTCATGCCAGAGAAAAAACTAAAGATATTATAGCTCATTACTTACAAAATTTTGCCACTGTGGACGTTCCAAAACAGTTTAAAACAGATAATGCCCCTGGTTATACTTCTACCTCTTTTAAACAATTTTGCTCATCATTTGGCCTTACTCATATAACAGGAATCCCATACAATCCACAGGGTCAAGGTATAGTTGAAAGAGCTCATCAAACTATTAAAATGTACTTATTAAAGCAAAAAGAGGGAATTGGGAAGGGGTATATATTCTCCAAAGATAAACTTAAAATAACTCTTTTTACTCTAAACTTTTAAAATTTGGATTCATCAGGGCTTAGTGCTGCGGAAAGGCATATGTGTCCAAAAAATGTACATAAGCCCAAGGTACTTTGGAAGGATATTCTAACAGGACAATGGAAAGGTCTTGACCCAGTGATTGTCTGGAGTCAGGGGTCTGTTTTTGTTTTTCCACAGGGAGAACAGCAGCCGATTTGGATTCCAGAGAGATCAACTAAAGCAATTTTTGCAGACCAAAAAGAAGATGATTTGGCTCAAATCCATAACAGCTGATATCCAGAACTCCATCTTGGCTATTTTTACATCTGCAACAGTGGTTCTCCCACACCTGGAGGCTAATGAAACCAGGAAGCTTTTTTCAATATCTATTTTATTATTGCCCTTTCCCACATCATGAAGTTCTATTTTGTTTTTTGAGCTCATACAGACCTAGGTTAATGTTTTGCTGTTGAGTTCTATTTTTTGACTATGGAGTTTTTACACATTGCAATGGGGATTTCACCTGTAAAAAGTTATAAGCCCTTTACTGTTATTATTATTATTATTATTATTATTATTATTATTATTATTATGTTATGTGTTGTATATATTATTTTATGTGTGCACACTTGTGTTTTTTTGTTGTATGTCTGTATGTGCGTATGTCCATATATCATATGTCGGAGCGCTCATGAAAAAATGGATCCAAATATTTTTTTTTTCTTATTCATGTGATTTAAATGGTTTAATTTAAATTGGGTAAATAGCTGTTGTGGATTGTTTTAGTATGTGAACAAATAAGGAGGTTAACAGATCTGTTTGTTTACTTTCAACTTTCCTTTTCATTATATTTAATAATTATGTTCAGGATAATGTAAATTGTTCAGAAAATTGCTTTCTTTTAGTGCCTGCTGGAATGTTACATAATTTTTTCTTTAGCCATCATTGCCAGTATTCCTATCTTCATCCCAGTGCCAGTGAAGACAAAGATAAACCAAACTACAGCTTCTGCAATAGCTATCAGAACAAACTGTATAAACTGATACATCAATGAATAATGTAACTTAGCAAGTGATGCTCAATCAAAAATTCAATTTGCTTTGGGAGGAAATGGACATATTAATGGATTCCTCTGCTTTGAACTGCTTGCAGAACTTGACTGGACTATGTATCACTTGTATGCATTGTGAACTATCTGTTGGTGCAGCAAGTTGTGGTAGTGCCGGGGTATTTTTTCTGATGGTGTCATTGGTGGTACAATTTTTTCAAAAGGAGCCATCAATTGGCTTGGTGTTGTTGCATTTTGTATCCTCCTCCCTTCTGCTTGTGATGGTCGTTCAGCTAAAATTTGGGGGCCAACAGAGGTGAGGCAAAGAACCTCACCCCCCCAGTGGTACAAAGATCTATCCACAGGTGTGGCTGTATGCTGCACTGGTAGTTAATGACGGGTAAGATCCAATTGCAATGGCACCAACCTAAGACAGGAGGCTGACGCCTTGAGGTCAGCTCATCCAATGATGGGTAAGGACCATATGTTGTATTGGACAACCTAAGACAGGCACGGTCCCTAAGCCACATGCTTGTTGTTTAATTTAACAGAGAGGGGGTGATGTTGAGAGCCGCAGCCGGATGTTGAGAGCCACAGCTGAGTCTGGATGGCGCCTGGCGTTTTGCCAGGGTGGAGTTCCCAGAGTTCCCGGAGTTCTGATGGAGCTCTCCTGGAATTCCTAGAAAATTCGTGTGAGTGGAGTTGGCAGGTAGTGTTCCAGTTGAGTGCTCACGGAAATGCTGGGGGCATTATGGTTGAGTTCTTGGGGAATTCCTGGAGAGCTCGCATGGTGCGGCATGGGGCGTGGGTGCTAAAAATAAAGTTTGTTCCTGCTTGACAAGTGACTTGTGAATTGTGCCCAGCCAGACTGTGGCACATAAACTATAATAACTGTAACAGGTAAAATGTGATTGTCTGCTGAAATGAGGTGCTATAGCTACAAAGACTAATATAAATCTAGTCTACATTACAACTGATTTGAGATTTGTGTCTAATCATTTTCCTATTAAGTTCAGTAGCTTTACTGAATGTGTCCTGATGATAGCCAACATATGGCAATTTCTGTAGGTATTATATTTCATTAAATATTTTCAAGTCTTCCTTTATGTCAGGGAAGTTGGTTTAAGTTTAATATTTTTAGTATTTATTCTCTTATGTTACTGAAATTTCCCTTACTTAGTGGTTTTGAATACATGATTTGCTTATAAGCATACCTTAGAGATACTGCTGGTTCAGTGGCAAATTTCAAAACGAAGTGAATATGACAATAAAATGCACCACACATTTTTGGGATTCCCAATGCATGTAATTTATGTTTGCATTATGATGTGTACTAGCAAGAGTACAATATCAGCATCTAAAAAACAATGCATATAACTTAATTTTAAAATATTTTATTGCTAAAAATTCAAATGATGATCTGAAGTTTCAGTGAGTTTTTACTTTTTGCAGCTGGCATACCTTATCTCAATATTTATGGTTGCTAACTGATTAGGGTGTTGTTTACTAAAGTGTGGAGTGGTTGTGATAATTTCATAAAAATAAGAAAATAATAAAGTTTTGAACATTGATTTTTCCTTTCATGGAAGATTTTCTCTGTAGCATGAGATGTTTGTGTGTGTGTGTGTGTGTGTGTGTGTGTGTGTGTGTGTGTTTTCATTAACTGAGTCTTGCTGCTCTTGGTCTTCTATTCATACCAGTTTTATTTTTTGGATTCCTATGAATAAATTATTGCCTGAATTTTTTGTAAATATTTCATTTGTGATTTGAGTTTTTCTGTCCCAGTTTATCTGTTTCTATCAGTGACAATAGATGTCATGAACTCATACCATCACCTGTTTAATTGCATAGCAATTTATTTGTGTGTCGTATATTACATTGGTCACAAACTATTTTAATTTATTTTAAGAATAACTCATAATTTCTCTCCTAGATATAAAACTCCTTGAAGGAAAAGGCTATAAATTTGTCATATGTATATCACCTCCCATGTCTACAATGGAATGCAATTTCATAATATAATTGCTATTATAGAATCAACCATTTTAATAATAATATATTTAAAATTATGGCCAGCACTTTGAATTTCTATAACCTTTACATTTTCATTAAGGAATTGGAAACTTGAAATGGAAAAAAAATGATTTTTTAGAGTTAGTATAGACAATCTAAGATAAATGTCATCACTGATATTTTTTTTTCTCTGATGCAAATCAACATGGCTGGAAAACATTCCACCTTGCAAAATAATATTTTTATATTTTATTTATACATTAGTGAACCTCATATGCATGAATGTATATATTTTGAAAATGGCTTAAATGATGTATTTAGGAAAGGATAATTTTATGATTTTTAAGAATGAACTTTCATTATAATTTCTTATAAAATCAATGTCCTATTCTATAGAAATAATAAAACATTTGGGCTGGAGCTGGGGCTCAGTGGTAGAGCGTCTGCATAGCATGTGCGAGGCACTGGGTTCGATCCTTAGAACCACATAAAAATAAATAAACAATTAAAATAAAAGCATGCTGTCCATCTAAAACTACAAAAAAATTTTAAAAAATAATAAAACATTTGAATTTGCATATTCATGAATGCTAAAGGAAATCCAAATAATACTTATTAATTATAATTTTATCTTATCAATGCCTTTTTTAATTTTATTATGCTTTAAAACATAATCTTAGCCTCAAGAATGTCAGAGAATGCAGCCTTTATTAACCTTGAATATCAGCCATTTTGTCCAAATTCTATTAAAATCAACTACAAAAAGCAAACATTAAAGTTGATATTTGATTGTTTTATTCTGTAGATTAAGCCAATTAGAATACTTTGCTCCAACATATTTCATATTGTGTTTTTCTCTTCCTGAGCAATTTATTTTCTTTTCAGTGAGCTAACAAATTTTTGTTAATATCCCTCTAGATTTCCATCTTAGTGAAAATATTTAAATTACTGGCACTATTTGTAAATAAAGACTCAAATGCAAAAAAGAAGATTTAAACTCACTTCAGCCTAACAATTAGTCAAATTCTGTTCATCACTGCATACTATATATATAAATTATGTACATAATTTCAGAATATGTTGGTTAAAATATATTAATATATCAAATCTTCCTATTAATGTTATCTCAATATAGTAATTGAATGTACTAAATTAATATTTCTAAAGTACTATTTTCTCCTGGTTTAAAAAATTTTGTTACTAAACATGTGGTACAACACACATGGTTTGTTTCCTATTTAATAACTACTCCCTCTTGGTGTCAGAGCCTTGTCTTTATTTAAGTATTCACCCCAACTATGTGTTCAAGGATGTAGTACCCTCCCAATTCTAGTAGTTGACTATTAGACTTAGAAAACCATCAAAAATCAATTTCCCTTGCTATTAACTTGTTAAAGCCCAGGAATTTGATAATGAGTTGAAAAGTGTCATTACATCACCCAGTGTCTTCAGAAATATATTGGATCTTTGGTATGTGCTGTGATTAATTTCTAATCCAGGGAATGGAGAATGAGTGGAGAGAACACAAATGTTTTGCTGGGGTAAAACTATCTTCATGTAATAATTTCATCCATGTCTGTCAATATTTAAGAAAAACTACCTTTTTTCATGCTCATTTTTGCAAGAAAGTGGGGTGGATAGACAGTCTCTAATACTGCAGCTGTATTTCACCTGGCAAAGTCTACTGGCTCTGTTTTCATGTTCCTTCATGAATATGATTCTCTTTTATGAAATAAATAATCTACAATTTTTTGTATTTAATGCCATCCTTTTTGGTCTCTGCACTGCCCTGGCACATTTTAGAATTCATCAAGCATTTGTCTTTACCTCTTCTCTAAACACTGTTTATCAAAAATGGCAGTGTGAAACTAACTGGAATGTAAATTCTGTTTTTATATTTTAATAACTGTAGAAATTGCTTTTCTGTCAAACTGACAAATTCTTATTAGTGAACTGACCTTGAAACTGTTCATCTATAAAGTTCTAAAACACCCAAATAAATGGGCATATGTCAAAGTGAATTGTTTGCTAGAAACTGATAGTTATTCAGAAAATGCTAAATACAAGAAAGCTTGAAAGTTCTTTCCAATACTTTTTTTTGTAATACAGATATTCTTATAGAATTATTCTAAATTTCCTCTAGTTGATGACATTTTTAATAAGAGCTAAGATGGCATTAGTCTATTTCACAAATTTTGAGTAACAGAATATTATAATGATGAAATTAATGGGCATTAATGTTAATACATTCTTTCATTTCAATGACAAATTATGTATGAGTTCTTCAATGAGCCTGTGCTTCAGGGATGTTCTGTCTTTCACTAAGTGGGCTTAATACTTGTGAAGGGCTTTGGATGAGATGATTCTGTGTAGGCTCCCTTTCATTTTACTTTTGAAGATCAAAAACCACATAACTTGATGCCTTAAGCATGGGTATATCACATATTCTTGATCCCCCTCTTATGCAGAGCTCACTCCAGTGCTTCTCTGCCTCTTTAAATCTCACCTAAAAACCTTCCTTTTATCTTTAACTTATGATTGACCCTGACTATAGAGTTTATAATGGCTTGTGTGAATCAAGTTACATAAAAGTATATGCCCCCTCCCAAACTTTTGTTGCAACTTATTCTTTTTCATTTGTTCTTGAAATGCATATTTTTATTGAAATGTGACAATCAACTGATCCTGATAAAGCAACATTTCAAAATGCTAAAAATGCTCAGGATTTGTCCTTTACAGTCTCTTAAATAGTGTCTTCTAAAACTCACAGAATATGAAAGAAATGAAACTACCAAATGCTTTACTGTCATTATGAAACATTTTTAGTCAAAACTCCATGGTCATAAATTTATTAAGAATTAGACTCATTGAGCAAGTAAGCAGGTGCTACCAACTGAAGAGTAAAAGTACAACTGAAAAGGTAAATCTCAGAAGTGATAATAATAAATACAAATAATTTGTACATACAAGCAATAACAGAGGATGAATTATGAAAACTAATTATACATGTGTCTGTCTCAGAGTCACTTCTAATCCTTAGCATGTTTTCTCACAAGTTTTCTGGGTCTCTCCAGCTATTTCAATCCACAGTTGAAAGCTAATTCAGCCACTACCCACTTTGGGAGAAAACAACCAAAAACTCTCATGCATTAGAAATTCCCAAAAAATATGTGGTGCATTTTATTGTCATATTCACTTTGCTCTTGTAGTCTGAAACTGAACCAGCAGTATCTCTAAGGCATGCTTATAAGCAAATCATGTATTTAAAACCACTAAGTAAGGGAAATTCCAGTAACATAAGAGAATAAATACTAAAAATAATAAATTTAAACCAACTTGCCTGATATAAAGGACGACTTGAAAATATTTAATGTAAGATAATACCTACAGAAATTGCCATATGTTGGCTATCATCAGGACACATTCAGTAAAGCTACTGGACTTAATAGGAAAATGACTAGACACAAATCTCAATTCAGTAACTTAAGAAAATATGTCAAGGATTTTATGTTTCAGTCAAACTAAACTCAAACATAAATGTAATAGACTGACTCTTTTTAATTCAAAAGGAGTCAGAAATTTTGATCCCTTGAGCCCTTCCTAGGAATATAGTAGAAAACAATTATATGGAAGACATTGTGGTATAATTTTATACTTTAATGGTCAATATGTAGGGCAATTCTTTAAAGATGTGGCAATAGAGATAATATAGAAAAGAAGATAAGCTACTGATTATTTTTAGATATTAATTGCTTTTAGGTATTAATTAGAGATAAATGGACATTACCAGTTGCTGGGGTAGGGGAAAAAGGAGATATTAATTATTCAGTAATTTTTATACTTTTCAGAAGGAACAAATAGGAAATACTGTGCCCCCTCCCCCCCAAAAAGGAGCCTTTTTAAGTCTAAAAAGCCATTGGTATAAGTTCAGTTATTTGAATTTAAAAAGTTCTTAAATATCACACATACACCAAAAGAGAGAGAAAGCAAAAGGAAAAAAAAAAGACTACAAAATGAAAGAAGAATTTTCTTCATAAACAGCATGACAAAATGGAAGAAAAAAAGAATTATAAACATGAAAATTGGGTAACTTCAGCTATTTAAAGGAAACAAAGTACAGATTTAATAAAAAGAAAAATCCAGAATTTTACTACCTATAGCAGATACATCTAAAATAAATACATTTGAAAAGTTTATGAGAAAAAATCAAAAAAGGATATAAAAGTAATTTAGACATAAAAATTAATCTCAATTTTAGTATCTAAAAAACTGTAATTTTGACAGAAAATCCCCAAATAGACAAAAAGACATTATATAATGCAAAATATATAGTTGCCAGTAAAGAAGTGTGATTTGGATGTTCAATAATTTATCAAAAATATTTTGAGCCCAAAATAAAGGAGCATAATGGAAAATTGGTAAAGTCACACTGATGTGAAATTTAACTGTCTTTTTTTTTCTCAAAGAGAGATCATGTGAAATTAAATATACTACAAAGGATATAAATGGTACAACCAACATAATTGCTGAGAAATTTTTAATATAAATATTTAAACTCTGAAATTCAGTGATAGAGAATATAATTTATTTTCAAGGTCATGTGGAATATTTTTGAAAATAAATAACCTAGGCATCATAGGAAACTATAGTAAATTCCAAAAGGTAGAAAGAATTCAGGAAACATTCTAGAATTACAACATAATACTACTAAAAATTATTAGCTATACATTTTTGAAAAAAATTTGAGACATTGATGGGCCTTTATTTATTTTCTTTTCTTTATATGGGGTGCTGGGATCAAACCCAGTGCCCCACACATGCTAGGCAAGCACTCTGCCACTGAGATACAACCCCAGATCCATTAACTATACATTTTTAAAACCACTCCATTTTAAATTACACACACACACACTCACACAAACACACACAAGCACTATTTATGTAACTCTTGGGATTTTAATTTTAAAACTAAATTTGGGAATTCTTTCCCAGCAGAATTAAAAACATGGCATATTAAAATCTGTGCAGTACCACTAAACAGTTATTGAAGGAAAGTTTGTGACATTAAAGAGCTGCATCAATAAATATCAAGCCAAATGAAAATAAATTAAACATTCATTTTAAAAACCTGAAAATAGAAATATGAAGAAAGAACTAAAACATGTAAAATCAGAAGTTAAGTAATAAGAATAAAATCAGTTGAATAAGTAGTTTTTTTTTCTAAAAACAAAATCCACATCATTAACTAACCAAATCAAGAAGAAAAGGAATAAAGAATGCACATAATTAGAAATTTATCCTTAGAAGGGATAATTAATCATCAAAACCACAACAATGCCAACAACAACAACAACAACAAAATAAGGGACTGCATTTCTCCATTCAAGGGAACAAAATTTGAGAGATCTATGGTGGGATACCATAACAAAATACTACATACTGGGTTGTTTATGCAACAGAAATTTGTTTTCTCATAATGCTGAAAACTATAGGTTCAAGAAGAAATTATAATAAGGATTTCCTTCTCCTGTGACCTAGTTCTCACCAATCAGAATGGATTTGATCTTACCCGAAACCCCCCCCCCTTTTTTTTAACATAATCACTGCTTTAAAGGCTCTAGTTCCAAATATCATCATGCTCTGAAATACTGATGGTAGGAATCCAACATATGGGTTTTCAGGGTACATAAATTAGCCCAATACAAGAATCTAAATGAATTATATAGTTTTTGAGAAAAAAATGTAATTTAACAAAATAGACAGTAAATAAAAGCTAGCCTATGTTCATAGAAATATTATTCACAATTTCCAAATGTGGAAGCAATTTAAGTGTCTATCCACAGACTAATGAATGAACAAAATCAGTTATATATATATATATATATATATATATATATATCTCCAGTAGAATATTATTGAGTCATAAAATGGAACAACATTCTTACACATGTTACAACTTGTGAACCTTATTAACCATATGCTGAGTAAAATAAGCCAGGTGAAAAAGAAAGATATTGGATGGTTACAGTTACATGATATATGAGAAGAGATAAATAATGGAAAGTAGATTAATGTCACTAAACTATATGCTTAGAAATTGTTAGTGTGGCAAATTTTATGCATATTTTACTAAAGATTCCACTAAAAGTGGAATTCATTGTGATATACATGCACATAGCATAGCTTAGTCAATTTGATCCCTGGAATTACTATGTAGGCCACATTTCTTATATCAGTCTTGCCAGAAATTTACCAGCTTTTAAAACTTCTCAAATAACAAATTTTGCTTCTTTATTACCCACACATTTCTTTTTTTACTAAACAGTAATTTTTAAACTTTTATTTTCATCTTCTAATTTGTTCATTTATCGTTGGGTCCCTTGGATAAACTTTTTCTAGGTTCTATAGACTGACTGTTTGGTTCACTATCTTTCAGCCTTCTTTCCTAAAATATGATTTTTAATTTATAAATATTCTTCTAAGGGCTGGGGATATAGCTGAACAGCAGATCACTTACCTAGCACATGTGAGAGGCCCTGGTGTTGACACTAAGCACCACATAAAAAATAAAGAAGTAGAATAAAGGTATCGTAAAAAAAAATTAAAAAATATTCTTCAAAGTCTATATTTAGCTCTACAGGTGTGTGTCCCTTATCTATGAGGGTAAATTCTGAGAAATATATCATTAAACACTTCTGTCAATGTTTAGACATCATGTAGTTTGCTTACAAAAACCTAGATGATATAGGTTAATTATTTGATATGGCCTCTTGATTCAATCAAAAGATGCAGCAAAGCCAAGATATATGAAGCTGATGTGAACAAAATATGGTGCAATTTTTTAGAGTAACAATTTTTGATAGAAGGAATATACCTTAAATGTATAATATAGTAAATACATAAACCAGTAACATAGTTATTCATTATCATTATCAAATATCATAATTGAATGTGGTATAGTTTTAAACAAATGGCTATGCAATAAGTTTGTTTATACCAGTATCACCACAAATATGTATATTTTGATATATTCCTTAGCCCAATTTTTAATTTAGAAGTGTATATCTTTATTTCAAGCATCTGTGTTTTTCTAGTTATCATTCTATTATTGACTTTTAAAATCATATTGTGTTCAGATGATGTGTCCTTGAAATTTGCTTAGACTTGCTTTATGCCTAAATATATGCAAAGTTTTTATAAATGTTTTGTGTCTTCTTGGAACTATGTGCATGTTGGAACTTTTTGGTATACTTGTCTCTTTAAATTACATCAAGCTTCTTAACCATGTTCATACATTCACCCAGTCTTTTTCTATTAGATCACTTTTTATGAGGATGTCAACATCTTTCTATTTTCCTTAGAATTCATACATTTTCCTTTATAATTCTTTGTATTTCTTCCTTTGTAAATTTTGAGGCAAATTATGAAGTCCATAGAAACTAGGAATGACATATCTATATGTTATTTTATCCTTTTATTGTTGTCAATTTTCTTAAGTATTATGTGTAATTAATTTGGGTTAAACACTTGCTTTCTGTTATTAAAGGATAAACTTTATAATATTTGTTAATGTTTACTTTGAATACAACTCCCAGCTCCTTATTAACAAAGTTTATGTGTTTCCATGTAAAACCATGTGTTTTGTACATAGCTATACTTTGAGTTCAGTTTTTGCAATGTTTTCTTTCAAATGAAGTACTTGGATTAAAAATATTTTATCCTAGCTGGGTGTGGTGGCAGACGCCTCTAATTCCATTGGCTTGGGACAATCTCAGTCTGAGGTGGAATGATCCCAAATTTAAGGTCAGCATCAGCAACTTAGGCCATCAACAACTTAGTGAGATCCTGTCTCAAACAAAAAATCGAAAGGGCTGTGGACAACTCTCAGTGGTTAGCACACCCAGATTCAATCACGGATACCAAACAACAACAAAAAATACTCTATTTTATGTTATTTCTCTCATCTTTTAGTTTTTATTTTTTCCTTCTGTTTTATATTAGTTGAATTGCTTTGTTTTTATCATTCCATCTCCATTTAAATATTTTTGAAATTATATTATTTGTTTCCTATCCTTCTTTCCTTGTGGAAAGTGACTTAAATTCTCAACTTAAGAATACTTTAGTATGTCTTTAATAATTTGAGATACTTAGGATTCCATTTGATGGTCTTTTTACATTTATGCTATTAATGTTTTGTGTCTTAATTCTATTCATGTTTTATTTGCTGAAAACAGTATCATTATTATTTGATCCAACCAATATTCAGTTGAATTTACCCATGTCTTATGACAAGTTTCTCAGAAGCAGCCTTTGAAATGAATATTCCAGTACAAATTATTTATTAAGGGTATGCTGTCAGTAGAAATCACAGTAAAGTGGAATAAGTCAAGCACAGGTATATTTTGCAATGAAGTTCTAGATATAACCACATTTTACAGGTGAGTTTTCAAGTGTTTGAGTATGTATTAGTGGGTGTTCTCCTATTTTGTCATAGCTGAAAGCAAGAGAGATGGGCTTTCATATCCCTGCATCAATTTTTTCCCCTATTGCATAACACAGCCTGGCTTATATCATAATTTGTGAAATGAATCATTATAAAAAAGAAAAAATGCTTATTCTGACCCACATCTCTTTGAACCATTGTAGAGATTTAAAAACTTAATCTTATTTCTTCTTATGCCAAATGAGATGTTATCCTATGTGTAAAAGAATCTTCTTAGTTTTTATTGGAACCTCTTTGTAATCACATTTTATCTTGGAGATTTTCTTCAGCCTGTTTATTAAGACAGTCCAAAGAGAAATATCATGGTTTGTGACAAATTATTCAAAGTTTTGCTTCTTTTTTCACATAAATCTATATTGTTATTGACAAGAATTTCACTTTTTACAATTTTGGTAGCACAATATAGTTATAAATAAGGATGAAGTTCTTTTAGATGTATTCATAAAGGTGAATAACCACGTACTCTGTTTCCATCCTCAGAACTATCTCCTTTCTTCTCTCCCAACCTCCCTCTATTCCATTCCTCTATTCTAGTGGTCTTACTTCTACTAATTTCTGCTTTTAATTGGTGCACTATAGTTATACATAAAATTGGAATTCATTGTGATATACATGCACATAGCATAGCTTAGTCAATTTGATCCACAGCCTCTCCCCTTTTCCCATCCTTTCTCCCTCTCCATTGATTCCCTTACTCTACTACAGTTTTTGTTGAGAGCCACAGCCGAAGGGGCCCCAGCAAACTTCCAGCTGATTGGCTCACAGCGGCCCCAGCAAACTTCCAGCTGCCAGCTGATTGGCTCCTCTGCGATGATGCTCATTGGGGGATTCTTTTGGTTCCACCCTTTCAGACCACAGAGCTGCTCATTGGGGGACTCTTTTGGCTCTGCCCATGTGACCCAGCCAATCAGCCTCAAGTGCAAGAAGAGTGGGAGGTTGAGAGGCTCCTGGGAAGCCGGTGGTGGCAGTTGAGCTCTGAGGGAATTCCTGAAGAGCTCGTGTGGTGCAGCGTGTGTTCTAAAAATAAAGTTAGTTTAGTTTCTGCTTGATAAGTGGCTTGTGAATTGTGCCCAGCCAGACTGCGGCAAGTTTTCTCCCTTTTCATATCATAATATCAACTTTAAAATAATTCTTTATTTTTCTTTAGCTTCCACATATGAGAGAAAACATGTAACCCTTGGCTTTTTGAGTCTGGTTTATTTCAATTATAATGATGTTTTCCACTTCCGTTCATTTACCAACAAATGCCATGATTTCATTCTTTTTTATGGTCCATTGTGTATGTATACCACACTTTCATTTTCTATTCTTTAACTAAGGGACACTTAGGCTGGTTCAATAATTGGCTATTATGAATTGTACTATGCTTATCTAAACATGAGTATGCATAAATTCCTATAGTATTACAATGAGATAGCTGAGTTGTGTAGTGGTTCCATTCCTAGTCTTCTAATTGATTTTTAAATATCTGTTTATTTTATTCATTGTATGTAGGATTGTAATAAACCAGTGTCTGCACCAATATGTTGGAGTGTTGATCCTATGTTTTCTTCTAGCAGGGGCATTCTATCACTGAGTTATAGCCCTAGCCCTTTTTATTTATTCACTTATTTTGAGACAGAGTCTCACTAAGTTTTCAAAGCTGACCTTAAACTTGCAATTCACCTGTCTCAGCCTCCCAAGTTGCTGGAATTATAGGTATGCATCACCATGCCCAACCCATTCCTGGTCCTTACAGGAGTCTCCATACTTTTTTCCAAAGTGGTTTTACTAATTTTTAATCCCACCAAAAATGCATGAGTACACATTTTCTGCACATCCTCAGCAATATTTATTGTTTTTCATATTCTTGATAATTGCTATTCTAAATAGAGTAAGATGAAATAACAATGTAGTTTTAATTCACATTTCCATGATTGATAACAATAGTGAACTTTTTTTCCTCTATATTTGTTAATAATTTTGGTTCTTCTTTTGAGAAATGACTGTTTAGGTAATTTGTCCATTTATTGATATGGTATTTTTTGGTGTTATTGTAAAATTTTTCATATATTCTGAATATTAATCTCCTTTCAGAAGAGTACCTGGAAAATATATTTACCCATTCTTTAGAAATTGTTTCTGTTGCTGTGCAGGGACTTTTTAATTTGAAGTTACACCAATTATTATTATTATTATTATTATTATTATTATTTGTTGAGCTTTAAGAGTCTTTTTAGAAATTTGTTATTTTTAGTTACCATGACATTACAAGTATCTTGGCATATTATACATACATGGAGAATAACTTTTTCTAATTAGGATCTCATTCTTGTGGTTATATATGATGCGGAGCTATATTGTTTGTGTATTTAAATACAAGACTAGGAAAGTTATGTCTAATTTATTCTACTGTCTCCAATATTCCTCTCCCCCTCCCTTCCCTTCATTTCCTTTTGTCTAATTCAATTCACTTCTGTTCTTTGTCTCCCCACCCTCCATTGTTGTCGGTTAGCATCCATATATCAGAAAGAATATTTAGTCCTTTTTTTTTTGGATTGCCTTATTTCACTTAGCATATTTTCTAGTTCCATCCATTTACCAGCAAATGCCATAATTTTATTCTTCTTCTTTATAGCTGAGTGATATTTCATTGTGCATATATACTATTTCTTTATCTATTCATTCATTGAAGGACACCTAGGTTGTTTCCATAGCTTGACTATTGTGAATTGAGCTACTATAAAGATTGGTGTGGCTGTGTCACTGTACTATGCTGATTTCAACAATTTGACCCTGTTATCCCACTCCTTGGTCTATACCCAGGAGTCTTATTAAGGAAACCAGTGCCTGCATCAATATGTTGGAGTGTTGACCCTATGTTTTCTTCTATCAGTTGCAGTGTTTCTGATCTGATTACTAGGTCTTTGATTCACTTTGAATTGATTTTTTTCCAAGGACAGTGAAAGGGACCTATTTTCATTATTCTACATATGGATATCCACTTTTCCCAGTATCATTTATTTAAAAATATGTAACTTTTTCTCCACCTTTTTTCCCACCTTTGTCAAGGATCAAATGGCTATCTAGAGGGATTCTTATCTCTAAGTCTTTTATTCTATTCTATTGGTCTTCATTTTTTTTTCATTTTTCAATTCAGTTCTGTTTTTCATACTATAGCTCTGTAGTATAATTTGAGATCTGGTATTGTGATGACTGCAACATCACTCTTATTATTGTTTTAGCTATTCTGGGTCTTTTATTATTCTATCCTTATTTTAGGACTGTTTTTCTTACTTATATGAAAAACATTAACAGTATTTGGTTGGGGATTACACTGAATATGTAATTCATTTTGTTTTGGTAATATGGCCATGTTGACAATATTAATTCTGGTCTATCAAGAGCATGAGAGATCTTCTCAGGTATTTTCTAATTTCTTTCTTCAGTGTTCGAAAAATTTCATTGTAGAGGTTTTTAACCTTCTTAGTTAGATTTGTGAATGTAATTGTTTTCCTGATTTCTTTCTCAGCAGATTCATTGTTGGAGTAAAGGAAATCTGTTGATTGTTCTTGATTTTCTATGCTTCTGTCTTGCTGAATTTGCTGATCAGCTTTAGAAGTTTTCTGGTGGAATTTATTGGGTTTTCTCATTATAGGATCATGTAATCAAAAAAGAGATAATCTGACTTCTTATCTTCCTATTCATAATTCCTTGATTTTCTTCTCTTCCTTCTGGCTAGACTTTTAAGAAATATAATGAATATGAGTAGGGAAAATGCACATTCTTATTTTGTGCCTGATTTTAGAATTAATACTTTAAGTTTTTCTCCATTTAGTTTTATGTTAGTGTTGGGTTGGTTATACATAGCTTCTTTAAAAAAATATTTTTTTTAGTTGTCAATATATCTTTATTTTATTTATTGATATGTGATGTTGAGAATCAAACACAGTACCTCACACATGCCAGGCAAGCCCTCTGCCACTGAGCCACAACCTCAATCCTTTTATGATAGAGAAGAGTTCCTTGTATCACTAGTACCCTCAGTGGTTTTTACATGAATGGATGCTGAATATTTTCAACATTTTTCCTAGCATCTGTTGAAATGATTATATGATTTCTGTCCTTATTTCTATATTTATTTGGTTATATATATATATATATATATATATATATATATATATATATATATATACACACTTTTATGAAACTAACATCATCTCTGGATTATGACCAACTTGTTCATGACGTACATTCTTAAAGTATTTTTCAATGCAGATTGCTAATATTTTATTAAGGAAATTTGTATCTGTTTTTATCATTATTTTCTGTTTTTATTTTGTTATTGATTTCTCATTTCATTTCATTATAATCTGATAAGATACAAAGGCATTTCCCAATATTTTGTATTTGCTAATACTAGCCTTGTGTCCTGAAATATGGTCTATATTGGAAAAGGTTTCATGTGCTACTGAGAAGAAAGTGACTTTGCCTGCTGATGGATGAAATATTCTACATATGTCTGTCAACTCTATTTGCTTAATAGTATTTTAAAACATATTTTTTAGTTGTCGATGAACCTTTATTTTGTTTATTTATTTATTTATATGCAGTGCCTCACACATACTAGGCAAGCACTCTGCCTTAAGAGTATTTTTTTAATGTATTAAGGGTATTTTTATGTCTGGATGTCTGAATGACCTATCACTTTGTTTGAGATATATGTTGAAATCACCTACTAATATGGTATTGGGGTCTAGCTGCATCTTACTCTTAGTAAGAATTTGTTTTATGTAAGCAGGTGCACCAACATTTCAGTTATAAATATTTATAATCATTGTTGAATAGTTCCTGGAATTGGTAGTAACTGACCTTCTTTGTCTCTTCTGATTAATTTTGGCTTAAAGTATATTCTTTCAAATAGCTACTTCTTGCTCTTATTTTCTATTTTCATGGTATATATTTTCCATCCTTTCACTTTCTGCCTGTAAAGTGAGTCTTTGGTAAACAACATTTTTACCCTCTCTGTCAAGCTACTTCTTTTAATTGGACAGTTGACATTTACACTCAATGTTAGTATAGTACGGTAATCTTTATTTCCTTATATTTTGATTTATTTCTAATGTTTAATTCAAACATTATTGTCTTTTACTTGGCTATTCTTCTATTGAGTTTCCCACATTCTTTGAATGCTTTCCCTCCTTCTTTATGTAATGCTTCATTAAGTATTTATTTCAGATAAGGAATTGTATCATAAATTATTTTAGTTTCTGCTCATCATCAATTCTGAAGGAAAGCTTTACTGGATATAGCAAACTTGCTTGGCAATTATTGTCTTTCAGAGCTTAGAATAATATATTCTTCCTGATTTTTAGAGTCTGGGCTAAAAGACAATCAGAAGGACTATTGGCTTATATTTATGAGTGTCTGGCATTGTACTCTTGTGTTTATATTTAGTTGTAGATTGACACAATAATTTAGATATTTTTATGTGGTGCTGAAAATCAAAACCAGTGCATCATGTGTGCTAGGCAAATGTTCTATCACTGAGCTAAACCCCAAATCCATTATATGAGACATTTTAATTATAATGTGTTTTAGAGAGGTTCAGTTTTTGATCATATTATTTAGGGTTTTTAATGACTCCTAAACTTGGATTTCCATAGCATTCCCAATATTTAGAAAATTTTCTGGTAAATCACTGAAAGATTGTGTATTTCTCTAGTTTGTAATTGATGTCTTTTTCTCAGCCAATGATTCTTCTATTTGGTTTCTTAATGTTATCCCATATTTATTGTATATTCTAGTCATGTTCCCTTATCATTTTTTTCTTTATTGATGACTGTGTTTTCAAGGTTATATACCTCAGTTTCATGACCAGAAATTCTGCCTTCTACATGGACTCAACTACTATTAATCATTTCAACTGAATTTTAACTTGATTTACTGAGTCTTTATTTTCCAGGATTTCTGTTTGGTTCTTTTTCATAATTGTTGTCTTATGTTAATTGAATTGTTCTATTACATCCTATATTTTCTCTCATAGTTTGTTCCTTAAGTCTTCTTTTAGTTCATTGTAGTTTCTATGTACTTTCTAAATTCTTTATTCACTGTTTCTTCCTTTGTGGTATTAATGGAATCAGTTGTTGAACTGTTGTGGGGCCCATTGGGTGACTTCTTCTATTGACTTTTTGTATTGTTTGCATTTCTATTCACCTTCTAGGATGATTGTCTATTCTACTTTTCTGCAATTGACTTTTTAGTGACTTTCTTTCTTTTTCCTAAGTTTCTCAGTCTGGGCAAACTATTGAAGTGTCAATATTCTCACTCAACATGTACCTAAGACTAAGTCAAGTATCCAGCATCTCTTTTAGAGAAGATATTAAACCCTGCTAACTGGAATCACTTCAGAACAAATCTGCATTCTGATAAGTCTTGAGAAAAAACTTACTGAAATTGTTCCCAACAAATCATCTAATTCATGTAATTTTCTTTAATGGGTTGAGAAATTAGACATTGAAGAGAGTGAAATTATTATTAAAATGTATGAGGGTTGAAAAGGAAAATAACATAAAATGGACAAAATCAAGAAAAAACAGGTGAAAAGTTAATAAAATAAAGTACTACAAGGTAAGATGAAAATAAGAAAATAGGGGGGATGAAACAGAATATAGTTATGCAAGAAGGAAGAAAGTGTACAATGGAAGGAATAATCCTCATTAATGCTTTAAAGTACTAGAAGAAATATAATCAACTGGTTGATGAATGTAATACTGAATAATAAGGACACACCTATCAATTCCTTATGAAAAATAATAATTATAAAATCAAACTTACATTACAGCTATTTTTGATATTCCATGCTGTGCTATTTCTTCTCAGGAATGTGCCTAGATGTGATCACTACAAAATTGCTGCTCTTTCCAGCACAGGTTTTGCCAACAATTTGTGTTGAATTGTGCAATCTCCTTCACTGTTTTTGCAGCTTCTATTCAGTTTTTTTTTTTTCTTTCGTTAGTGCATTATAGCTAACATAATATTTGGGTTTCTTTTGACAAAATCATACATGCATGGAATTTTCTTTACTGCATTTCAGTCCCCAGTTCCCTCTCCCTTTTCCCTCCTCCCCTCCATCCTTCTATTCTCTTTTCTGTACTCTACTGGACTCCCATTCATTTACTTTTGATTTGGCCTGTATTTCTTTCCAACTGATGTTGAGCAAGTAAGCTTGTGGGTGTTGTCTCTTCCTCTTTTTTCTTTTGTTCTTTTGTTCTCCCTCACCCCAGTTCCACCTAAGGACATGGCTCAGGGTCAAGGGTTTGTTTCCGTATTTTCTGCTGCAGTAGCCAAATTCCAAGTCCCTCCATATCGCAAACTGTCCAATATTGAGTTTTTGAGTATTCATTCTGTCACCTGCTTCTCTGGTCAGCTGTTCTTTCACTGCTTTGATTCTGTTCTATATAGCCATCAAGGGTTGCTGCTTAGACCCACTCTGGCATGATTTCATTTCCAGTTTTTCTTCTTACTGAATATAAAGAATAACACAATCAAAAGCTCAGAGTAGCAGAAACACATAGAAACAGACACTGGATTATTTATACTATTTGAACATGTAACAAGCCAAGTGTTTTGCTCAAATAAATGGATCAAACTCACATCTTATCATAAAAAATCAAAAAGCAGGAGAGAAAAATACATTCTATTTTTGGAGAATATTAAGTTGTGATTTCTATGGATAAATAGTGATGGACTATTAATAATTTGTATGATTCAATTTAATATAAAACAATATTTTTTCTCTCCTATCAATTGTGCATTGGATTTATCATTTCCCATAGGAGTAATTGGTCACACTTCATCAGACTATGTAATTTTAATATAGAATAATAATATATAGAACAACAAAGTCTTCTAAAAAATTATTTTTATGACAAAACTCACTCTTTAATAAAGACTCTTAATTATGAGGCAGATTTTCTATCATTTCCCAATCATCTACATCCTCCTTCCATTCAATGTCTCTAATTAGAGGTCAGAAGAAATTTCTAAGGGCCTGTATTTGTGACACAGTCTATGGCTTTTAAAATTCCACTCCTTTTATGCTTTTATAATGTTTTTTAGAGTTTTTTTTTCTAAAATACAGCCCATGCATATAGCAAGAATTTTAAGAATAGCTACTAAAATATAACTTTTTTCACTTATGTAAATGAAACATAGAGTTTTTGTTTATATGTATTTGAAAAGTATGAGATTGGGATCCTGGAATTATTAGCATTCCAAACCAGTAAATCAGAATGTTTTTTGCAGACCAAGCTAAGCTAAAAATTCCTTAGTAAGCTAAGCTAAAATTCCTTACAAGTTATTTTCTTTACATTTGCAAAACAAAATGCCAACTTTGAAAAGTAATGTTGAAAAATATTGATTTAAAAAATGAACTTATAACCCAATGACAGGTTTCAATAATGCTTTGCCCAATAGGGACATTTAAATGTTTTATTTACTCTGAAATAAAGCAAAACAGTTAAACTCAAATTATCAAGATAATTTGAGCTTACTTTAAAACTTTGCCTTGTATATGTGATTCTGTCATCTTGATGACTTGAGCTTAATTTAAAAAGGCTATATTTGCTCAAGGTTTTATAAAATATACATAATTTTAAAGATAGTATATGCATCATGTAATTTATATGAGTTATGTTTATTAAAAATGCTACATTTTCTCTGACATTTCAAAATAATCTATGTTTTTACATAAAACCAGTAAGATTGAAAGTTAAATGTTAGCATAATATAGGAACACTTGAAATATGATTTGTTTAATTTGATGGAGGCAGAAGGAAATTCTTACATGGTAGACAAATGTTTTCCATTTGTTGTACTGACCCATGTGAAATATAAACAAGCATTAATAAAATTGATATAAAATAATTACAACTTAGATCCATAATAAAAAGAATAATTTCAGATGGCATTTATATTGTAAATTATATTTTTAAAATTTTTGAACATAAGAATTTTGAAAAGAAGGATGTTATAATTTATTTCTTAAATATACCCTCAAGGTACATTTGCTAATTGTTTGGTCTGCAGCTGTAGGTGCTATTGGACAGTGGTGGAATGTTTAAGACATGGGACCTAAGGGAAGAAAGATATGTCATTATGGGAATGCTCTTGAATTTGATATTGAGACCCTGCTCCCTTCCTCTTCCTCTCTCTTTTTGCTTTCTAGGACCACTAAGTATATAGGTTTCCTTGTCCATGTCATTCTGCTATGATGTACTGCCTTAACAGAAGAACAAAAACAATGGTTCCAGGAAGACATTGAATGAAACTTCTGAAACTGTTAGCCATATAAACTTTGCTCTTTTAACCCCTTAGACAGAAATCTGACTAATACATAGGGAATGCAGTTTAAAAGTTATTTACATTACTTATGTTACCTAAGTTTTACAAGCCTCTCCTTTTGCATTATGTGTTAATGCTTTAATTTCTGTAATTTAACTAGCAAAATATTCATATCTTTATGTTTTTTATTATGCTATATTGTGATCACTTGCTACAAACAACCTCTCCAATATTACTAAGTTTATATGTCCTCTCTCCAAATTATCTATATTAATAAGAAAAACAAAACAGTTGAAAGGAAGTATATGCCAGTATGCTGGTTATAGTCTAGAGTATATAAGGTGACATATTGTCATCCTTGGTTCACAATCTGAAGAGATAAGTCAAACACTAAAATAATACTGTAATATGAAAAATGATATTATATATATTATAGTATGATATACAGTATTATATTATGTTATGTGGGCTTTGATAGGAAAGGGTACCTCCAAACAAAAAGATCAATGGATAATGGAGACAGAGAAAGAGAAACTCTAAGAATTAAAAGTGAATACCAGAAATTATTTTTTTTAAATATCATTTGGGGCTGGGGCTGTAGCTCAGTGGCAGAGCGCCTGCCTTGCACGTGTGAGGCCCTGGGTTCAATCATCAGCAACACATAAAAATAAACAAATAAAATAAAGGCATGCGTCTACCTACAACTGCAAAACTTTTAGAAAAACATTTTAACAGAAGTAAAGATTGCTTTGATTTTCTTATTTGTAGACTGAAGAGGGTTAAAGAAAAGACCACTGAATGTGAAGATATTTTAACAGATGGTCCCCAAACTAAAATGCAAAGGGAAAAAAATAATGAAAAGAAGCAACATTACTCAAGAACTGTGGGACAATTTTGAAAAGTACAACATTTGCATAATATGAATACAAGAAGAGAAGAATAAAGAGATGAAAAATATTTGATGTTATACAATTAAGATTTCAATATTTAATGACTAGGGTTTGATGTGTATCTCACTGATAGGAGGCTTACTTAACATGTACATGGTCCTGGGTATGACCGCCAACACTGCAAAAAATAAAATTAATAACAGATATAAATTAACAGACACGGAAAGCCTAGAGGACACTAATCATATCCAAAATGAAGAAAACCAAAGAAAATAAAACAATGCATCAAAGAATCATAAAAATTAAACCATCTTACCTGGAGAGAATCAAAGAATTATATCAGAATTCCCATCAAAAATCATACATACAAGATGGAAATGCAATGAAATATTAAAGAAAAGTATTAAAGAAAAATCAATAATTCTATAACCTAAAAAAGTATCTTTAAAAATGTATAAAGGAATACTTTCTTAAATAAATAAAAACTGAGGGAATTTGTGACAAGTAGACCTGCCTCCAAGGAATGTTAATTTCTTCAAAAAGTAAACACATCCTTACTCATTCTATTGAATTAACATCACCCTATTACCAATTCCAGAAAAAAATACATCACTAGAAAATTTAAAAGATCAATATCCCTTAAAGGTTATCAAAGTAGTAGTAGAATCACATTGGTCATACAATCACATACATGCATAAAGTAATAATGTCTGCTTCATTTTACTAACTTTCTTATCCCCACATCCCCTGCCTTCCCCCTCCTTTGATTCTACAATATGTATACTCAGAAACATGAGAAATTATATCCCATCTGTGTTTGATATATCAAAGTATATCAGTGCATTCTACTGTCATGTATAACTAATTAAAAAATAAAAAAAATAATAAAAAGCAAAGTAGTAAGTAGACTATTTTCATCAGAATTCCACAAGGATTATACACTGTCATCAAGTGAGATTTTTTTCCAGGAATATAATAGTGGCATAGGAAATGAATATTAATATAATTCATTGCATTAATAGAATAAATGGGAAAAGATAATGATCATGTCAGTTGAACAGAAAAAAAACATTTGACAAAAATCCAACGTGCTTTCATGATTAAACAAAAAAAAATGTGCAAACAAACAAAAAAAACTTGTAGATGAAGAAAATAAAGATATTTATTTTCCAATATAATAAACACCTATAGAAAACAAATACTTAAAATCTAGTGGCGAAATATTGAAAGACTTTTCCACCATAACTGAGATCAGGAACAAGAGTGTCTGCTTTTCCTACTGCTACACAACTTTGTAGTGGAAATTTTATCTACAACAATTAGAAAATAAAAAAGACATACAAATTGAAAAGGAATGTGGATAACTATTTCCAGCATTAGATAGACATGATCTTATTCATAGAAAATTTTGATGAATAGAAACACATACATACATACAACTATTAGGAAAAAAGTGAATTCAGCTAAATTGCAAGATGATTCTCATGATCCTTAGGCTGACATGGTCTCCATTTTATCTGATTAAAAGATTATGTTCTACAATCCTGGTACATTGGAATGTAACATTATTATTGGGTGGAATAAGGTAGAATTCATGTTTCTCACACTTTGAGAGGAAATTTATGAATGAACAAGGGTGGCTAGAACAAACCATGCAGTAATATATTCCAGTTGACATCAATAATAATTCATTTTAATGTGTTTATATCTAGAAATATTGTAGATATGTATTACATGGCTTAGGACATACAGAAATAAATATTTATGATTCTTTTTTGATATAAACCAAATAAGTAAATTCATGAGGAAAAATGCAAATCACCTTTTAGAAGAATTTGAATTTAATTATGCAAATGCTCCATCTTAAAAGAGGACATCCCAACTCACTCCTTAAGGGTAAGTAATTCTCTTCTAATAATACCATACACAAAAGGGAAAAGTAACTTTATAGTGGAAAACTGTGACAAAAACCATATTGATCATATTATCAAGCTGAAAAAATCAATAGTTGCTGATAATAGTGGTGCAAGCCTATAATCTCAGTGACTTGTGAGTCTGAAGCAAGAGAATCCTAAGTGTGAAGCCAGCCTTATCAACTTATTGAGACCCTCTCTCAAAATGGAAAATAAAAAGGACTGAGATGTGCCTCAGTGGTTAAGTGTCTCTGGGTTCAATCAATAGTTATATAAATAATATAACTTTTAAAAAATTGCACTTCCTCTTTGTGTTAGTTCTTCAACAATCCCCTAATTCTAGTTTAATCATTTAAAAAAATCAAACAACTTTCCATAGAGTGGCATCCTACCGTTAATCTGAACAATATTCCTCAAAACTGTCAAGGTCATCAAAAAGTCTATAAAAACATAATAGCCAAGAGAAGTCTAAGGTTATAATAATTGAATTTAACATGGAATCTTGGATGGATACTGGAACATAAACATAATAGTCTATTTTAAATGCTAAGGGAATAAACAAAGTATAGAGTTGAGTTGATTATAAAAATAAAAATATTTATCATTTGAAAGAGCACTAGGAAATTTTGATAGTTGCTGCAGCTGACTGATCAGTATAAAACCACTAAACTAAATGGTCTCCCTACTTTTGTGTATATATGACAAATTTATTATAACATATTTTAATGTATGATTTTAATCACTGCATAAACTCATTTAGAAATTATCGATTTCAGAGTAGTTTTCACTTTAGATTTTTTATTGAGATAAGAATTACATACTATGCAACTCACCCCTTTAAAATGTAAAATTCAATGTTTGTTAATTTTTGCTTTTTCTTTGTAACTATATGCACAGGGTTGTGTCACTATTACCACAGTGAACTTTTATAATATTTTCCTTTCTATAAGAGAAAAGACATTCTTATTATCAGTAACTTACAATCCTCCAAACTTCAACACCCCTAGGCAACCACTAATTTTCTCCATCTTTCTCTCTTTCCTTATTTACATACACACAGACACACAGACACACACACACACACACACACACACACACACACACACACATATTCCCAGTGTTCTTTGAAGATTTTATATAAATAGAATCAAACAATGTGGTATTTTGTAATTGGTTTGTGGCAGTAAACATAACATTTTCCTAGCTTATGTCATCAATATAATCTACAAGGACTTAATTCATTTCTCTGCCTATAATATAAAATTGTATGACTATGCAAAACTTATTTATTTTTTCATCAGTTGACAGAATTTGGAAAGTTTAACTTTTTGAGTATTATAAACACTGTTAATGTTTTGGGAGGGCATGGAGGAGACTGAATTCAGGATCTTACACATGTTAATGAGCCATTCTTCCTCTCATTACATTCCTAGCTCTTTAACCCATTGTTTTATCCCAGTCTTTTCTAAAGAAATTTATTGGAAAATAATACAAATTGTGATCAATTTAACATTCAAAAACACAGTACAATTATCTTCTTTAATCATAGACTTGTGCTACTATTGCCACAAAAATTTTAGACCATATTCATCAAACCAACAAAAATGCAGCAAACCCCACCAATTAGTACTCAATATTATTTTTTTCCAAAGCTCACAGGCCTATGCATATACAAATCTAATTTGCCTCAATAGATTTGCCTATTCTGGACATTTCGTATAAACAGAAATACACAATTTATGACTTTTTTATGACTGATTAGTTTCACATTGCATAGTATTTTCATTTTCACTGTAATATATGGGGATACTAATCTCCTTATCTTTATTCATTTAGAAATTTGTTGAATTTCTTGTATACATACATAAGTATCCTTCTATATTTTGAGAAATTTTAACCATTATTTCTGTGAAAAGTTGCAGCTTCATCCTGTCTTCTCTTTTTATGGTAATCCTACTAAACCTATTATTATGGTTTATATATGAAGTGTCCCCCTAAAGCTCATGTATAGACAATGCAAAAAGTTTAGAGATAAAATGTTCAGGCAGGAAAGCTTTAGCCGAATCAGCGCATCAATCATTGATATGGATCAACTGATAATTATATTGATAACTATAGGCAGATAGGGTGTGGGTGGAGTTATAAGTCAATCATGGCATGACTTTAGGTTTAGATTTTGTCCCTCGTGAGTGGAGCTCTTTCTGTTTCCTGGTGGCCAGTCCTAAGCGGCTTTCTTCTGTAACATATTTCTGCCATTGTGTTCTGTCTCAGCTCATGCCCAGAGCTATGAAGTCAACTCTCTATGAAAAGAGAGTTCTGAAACCATGAGCCAAATAGAGATTTCTTCCTCTATTTGTTCTTGTCAGGACTTTTGGTCACAGTAATTAAAAACAAACAAACAAACAAACAACAACAAAAAAACCTCATTAAGAGACTGGGGTTGTAGCTCAGTGGTTGAGCTCTTACTTCACATGTGTGAGGCCCTGGGTTCAATCCTCAGCACCATGCAAAAGTAATTAAATAAAGATATTATGTCCATCTACAACTAAAAAATATTAAAAAAAACTCATTAAAACATCTGTTTTTAAGTTTGGAATTTTAAATGCCCCCCAGCAGTTCATGTATCAAAGAATTTGTTCTCAAAAGAGCAGTGTTCAGAATTGTGACTTTTGGAAAGTTATTGGATCATAAAGGCTCTGACCTCAACAATGTATTAATTCATTTATTGATTCATTACTTAATATGCTAGTGGGAGATGGTTGAAATTTTAGGAGGTAGAACTAAGTTGAACAAAAGTAGGTTATTAGGGTAATCCCCTTGAAAGATATATTTTTTTTGCAGTCCTCTGTCCCCTCTCTTGCTTCTGGTCACCATTCTCTCCTTCTCCTTCAATCTCTCTCTCTCTCTCTCTCTCTCTCTCTCTCTCTCTCTCTCTCTCTCAATCTCTCTCCTTTCTGGTCACCATGAGATGAGTTAGTTTGCTCCACCCACCACATGGTCCTCACTATGATATTCTGCCTCACCATAGGCCCCAAAATAATGGGCCCAAGTGACCATTGACTGAAACCTATGAAAATATGAATCAAAATAAATCGTTCCTATTTTAATTTTTTTATCCTCAGCCTTTTTCACAATGATGAAAGCGGAATAACAGAAAATTGGTGGCCTGAATTGAGCCATGATTGTGATATCCTGAACAATTTGCATTATAAGCTTTTGGAATTGGTTTATAGAATTTTGGAAAAGTTTAGAGAAGCAGATTAAGATAAAACTTAGAATGTTAAAAACCAGATTGTGCTGTACACATGAGGTTTTATTTAGAAATGAGGACTCTACTGGGAATTGGAGTAGAGGCCATTTGCACTTCTTCCTGGCAAAGAACTTTCCTTCATTCTGTTTATGTCCTGAGACTGTGTTTAAAGGAAACAGACCAATTAATCTTATAGAGGAAACATCAAAGCAGACAGCATTCAGAATTGGCATAGGCATTGGTGACTTCATTATGCTGGATATATAGTGAAAACTGGGAGCAAAAATCAAAGGGGAAAGATTTTAAAAACTTGCAGTTTGGCCAGAGACAGGTGTATATCAATGGGGCCAAGAAGGACATGTTTCCTAAAAAGATTAGTATCATTAAAAGGAAGTCAAGCTTTGATGGACACTGGATCTGACAACAAAATGTAGTCCAAGCTGTCATTTATATGAGTAGGTACATCAGAGGGATTCAGCATGAAGAATTCTTCAGGAAAACGGGATGAAGATGGGAAAACAAGTTGTTTGGTGCTAATCAGTTTACACTCATATACGCTTCCAATACACATATTCCTCTACCTATGGGCCAGATGACTGCATTTGAATCTAGGGCTGTGGGGGACAGGCCAGGTTGTCTGACATAATCTGAGCAGTCTCGATCAGTGGAATTTCAATGAGAGTTCCAAGAAAAGCAACCACCCTGCCTTGTGATGGTTCAGACAAACCCATAATGCATACATAGCCTCCTACAAGAGACCTTACAAGAAACACTTAAGATGGTGGTGTATGGAGCTATGAATTTTAAGCTCAAGCTTCAAAGAAAATTCCACGAAGTTAGAAATGCCAAGAATATGGAACATATTCCATATTCTTTGCCAAGGAAAGCCACATGCAGTTAGTGAATCCAGCCCAAGTGAATAGTTATGTGGACTATAGCCAGCAAGGCCTTGGAGTGGGACTGTCTAAGCCTTTTGGAGATTATATGCTAGTACAACTTGCTCCAAATGCCTGACATGGAACTAAAGGATGTAACACTTGCCCTGAAAAGATTTGTTTTTGCTTTGGTCTCATGTCTTCTTTCTATGTCCCCATTCCTCTTTTGGGAATAGGGATGTTTACCTTAGACTTGTCTTACCATTCTATTTTGCGAGCATTAAATTTAACTTTTTAATTTTATTTTCACAGGAGCTCACAAGTAAGAGTTGCCTTCAGTCTCTGAGAAGACTTTGTATTTGGATTTTGATCAAGAATAGAAATGTTAAGGTGATTTTGAGATGAAACGAATTCATTTTGCATTGTGAGAAACTTTTGGAGGCCTAGGAAGGAAAATTGTCTTTTAAAACTCATATATGCTTCCAATACATATATGTTGAAAGTTTGGTCCCTAATGCAGCTGTGTTCAAAGGTAGGGTACTTGGGAAATGATTAGATCATTAGAGTTCTGACCTCACGAGTGAATTAATTCATTATGGACTCATGGTTTTATGGGCTTTTGGGAGGCTGAGAAAACTGTAGGAGATAGGGCTTATTTGGAAGAAATTCGTCATTGAGGGGTATGTCTTTGAAGAGTGTATTTTGTCCTCAAGCCCTTCTCTCTCCTTCTTTCTTTGCTTTCTGGCCACCTCGAGATGAGCAGATTTGCTCATCACACTCCTCAGCATGTTTATCTGCCTTTCCATGAACTCCAAAACAATATAGCAAATTATCAATGGATAAAACCTCTGCAACCATGAGAAAAAATAAAACTTTTCCTCTTTTGACTTGCTTTTCTCAGGTATATTTTACAATAATTGCAAGGTAACACATGTACATAGATGTACTTATATGTGTCCTTCATTTATCTGATAACATATTAAATATTATTTATTCATTTTTCTTTTTTCATTTCAAATTAAATTGTTACTATTGGTTTGTTTTTATGTTTGCTGATTCTGTCAATCATCAGTTTGATTCTGCTTTTTATTATCACTAGTGAATTTTTCATTTCAGCTATTGTGTTTATTGACACCAAAATTTCCATTTACTTCTTTTGAATATTTTCTATTGATATTTTGAGTTTGAAGAGGTATGGTTGTCATAACCTTCTTTTATTTTTCTAAATATGATTTATTTGACTTCTTTGAACATAATTTTTAATGGATACTTTGACATTTTTATCATATTAGAGAAATAGGATTACTCCAATACAAATCCTTTCTTTTTTTTTTTTTTAGGTCCTATACTTTTATTTTCCACTTTCCAGGAGAGAAAATGGAAACACAGAGGCCTGACAACTTAATAAAAGCCACAGACTAGTAAGAGGTAAAGCCAAATCTTTTTTTTTTCCATGCATGAGTTAAACATACTTTTGTTTCTTTTATTTTATAAATTTTCATTTGAAAGTAGCTATCTTGAATTATATATATATTGTTTCAATTTTTGTTTTTCATACTCTCTTACTTTTTGCTTCTTGTTACTATACTATTAGGAAACTCAGTGATTTGGAAGCAGCTTCTTGTATTGTCTGTTTGCCTTTATTTATCTGCCCTATAAGTAGATACTGATATGAAGAAGGGAGTCCTTGACTTCTTATCTGTGCTTACCTTGAACTTAGTCTTTGCACATGAGGATGGGAATCTGAGATATCTTGTTTTCTTGGTCTTCCTGTATACACACACACACATGCATACACACACACACACACACACACACTGTATCCTTCTTCATGGAAGTGGGGTGAGATAGGGGTAGTCCTGTGTTCCTAGATAAACTTGTGGAAAGTCAGTAACTGAGACATATAATATTGTTTTGTTTTTGTTTTTGGTACTGGGGAATGAACTCAGGGGCATTCAGCCACTGAGCCACATCCCCATACCTATTTTGTATTTTATTTAGAGATAGGGTCTCACTGAATTGCCTAATGCCTCATTTTTGCTGAAGCTGGCCTTGAACTGGCAATCCCCCTCCCTCAGCCTCATGAGCCACTGGGATTATAGGCGTGAGCCACTGCACTCAGCATAATATTCTTACTCAATGACATCAGTTGACTATTTTATCCAGCCTTGTTTTTCTTCATGGGAGCTAAAAGCAATTGTCATTTTTGGAAAATGCAATCTGCCTGAGAACTGCAGGAATTTACTTTTATTATTCATTTAAGTTGAAGTATAAATGTTTTAATTTAGTGGAACACATATAAATCTGCACTCAGATATTATAAACCAATATTGCTTTCCAGCACAATTTATGGACACCATTCAATTACATTCATTCTATGTAAAAATCATCCTATACTCCAGGGGTCATACCATGCAATGACCATAGAGATCCTGGGGATGCACAGCATAGAAGAAGCTTTATTGCACAGGATCTGGGAGATTTGCACAATGTACTCAGTTAAATCAAGGCAGATTAAAGTGCTTAAGAAACAGACAATGTGTCATTTCTAAAGGAATCCATACATGGACTCTTGCATCAATACCAAAAATGGGGATACAGAGATTTGAGGAACTACTTTTAGATCAGCATATTTGTAAATGGATGAATTATTTTTTATGGATCATAGCACACTATGAGTGAAAGTAAATTTAAAGAAATACTATGTGGATGATCAATGTAAAAATAAAGCTCACAATTATTGGAAAAGTTCAATGTAATTAGAAAACACACTATTTGAATATAAAGACAAAAAGTTGTAGAGAAGAAGAATTTCTATAGAAATTGGTTTTATAGTTGTTCATCATCAAGTTTTTCCAGTTTAAATTCCAGTATTTAATTCACCACACATTCAGTTCAGTGTTATTTCTTCTAAGTCTTTGCAATTACCCTCTGGTAGTCTATTGTTTTATGAATGTATACCTGAGTGATGATTTCATTCAAATATGATTTTCAAAGAAAAATAGGAAAATGTTTTTGATTAAAGACTTGGAAATCCAGTTGGATTCTTTGATTTTTTGTGGATTTTATTATTATAATTCTCTTCTCCCTGTTTCAGGACAACTAAAGTTTTAGACCACCATGAAGTGTGTTCCAAAACAGTATTTTTTGAACAATGCAACAGAAATAATATGGTGTTTAGTGACAACTCTAATGATGTGTAGAATTCATATTTCTACCCCATTCTATCATGTTACATTTTTCCTTGCCAACTTTTCCAGGTGCTAGAAATGCTACTGTAACTAGAAGAATTTTTGAAGCTGTATGGGAAAAAAAAAAAAAAGCTTTACATTGCCTGTAAGTGAATTTAGAAGAACGAAGTACAACCTTTATAAATAAACCTCAGGTAATTCCTTTAATGAAACATTCTCCCTCTTTTCTTTAATCTAGTAATTTTATAACAAGTTTCTGCTAGACTAGGTTGACAAGCAATCACATTTGAGACAGGTTACAAAAACTTAATGATGATACTCTCTGTATTCAGATATCTTCTGTAAAAATCATAATAAATATTTGTTATGGTTTAGATTTGAAGTATCTTCCAAATTTTCATGCATAAAATAATGCAAGAATTTTCAGAAGTGAAATATTTAGATTATGAGTGTTGTAACATAATCAGTGAAATAACACAGTGATGTGGATTAACTGAGCAGTAACTGTAGTTAGGTAGGATCTGTCTAGAGGAAATAGATCAATAGGGTTGTGTCTTTTTGGTTTATCTTTTGTCCTTGTTGAGCAAAACTCTCTTTGTTTCCTGTTTGTCTGGTCTTGAGTTGCTTTCCTTTGCCATACCCCTTCCTCATGATGTTTTGCCTCACCTTGGTCCCAGAGCTATGGAATCAGCTGACATGGACTGAACCTCTGAAACCATAAGCCAGAATAAATTTTTTCTTCTCTAAATTGTTCTTGTTAGATATTTTGGCTACAGAGATTAAAAGCTAACTAAAGCAATGTTTTATGTAAACCAAATGCTGAAACCTTTTAATAATCATTGTTTTCTAGAAAAATGACCATTTTAATTCACTCATTCAATTTGTACAATTGACTCTCTATGTACAATGTTTCCCTTAAAAAATATTTTTCTTAGATTATATTAAGCTCTCAAATTATGTATATAAATACATATATGTATATGCAAAATAGACTTTATTTTTGTTTACAAAATTTCATAGAAATTGAATACTGGCCATATAGAAAGGGTAATGCCAGAATTATGCAATCTATTGTTCTGACACTTGATTTTGTGGAAAGGGTAATGTTCTTTAAATTTCAAATTATTTGTCCTATTGTTTTTATGACATTATTAAAAAAAAGAAACACTTGAACTGGGGAATTGTTAAATTGAGCTTGTTTAAATTAGCAAGACACTGTGACAAAATCAAAGATTTTTACGAAAATAAGGATTTTTATTACAAATTTTATAAAGCTTACATTTAAAATATAACATTTCATTCTTGTGTTTGTCATCTTTCCATCAGTGAGAAAAAATACCTGAGATAATCAACATATAAGGAGAAAAGGTTAATTCCATGTTATTATTTCAGACACTTTAATACATGGTCTCTTGACATCACTGCCTGTGGCAAGGCCATGAATCACAGGAGCAAACATGTAGTGGAGAAAATTGCTGACCTCATGGTTGCCAGGAAACAGAGAGTTACAGGAGGGGAAAGCATCCCAATATCCACTCAAGGTTTACTAGTTGTCTCTTCCTAAAGGTTCCACCACCTCCCAATAATGCATCAGAAGGGAGACCAGACTTTAAACATGTGAACTTTGGGGAGACATTCAAGATCTAAATTATAGTAATTCTGAAATACTGAAATGGTTACAGTGAACCATATTATCTCAGAGCTCAAATTATCTATAAACTATTTCAGGGACATTTTGAAGCAATTTTCATATTTTTATGTAGCAGAGAACAAACTTCTGTACAGTGTGCCTATCACACTAAAATCAATCATATTAAGATTTTTCTTTTATAATCAGTTTAGTTGTATTCTGATTTGAAAAATTATGAAAAAAAATAGTGCCAGATATGATATTCAGAGAATACAGGGACTTTTTGAAGGTGCCAATATTTTTTAGTAACATAGGTAGAATGGTTTACTATAAAACAGAATTATAGGAAGCTGAGACTGCTAATCTGTGTCACTAAGGAAAAGTTCATTGTTTTTGAAGTATGTCAGATATAAAAGCCTAAAGTGGTATTATGACTTAGAATAATTGAATTTTGGTGGCCACTTGAATATTTCAAGGGAGAAAAACTAAAATAATTCAAGATACTCAATTTGTGCAATCAAATGAAGGTTAATTGTTGTTTACTGCTGAAGAAAACAGAAATTGATTTTGTGTTCATGTATGGTAGAAAGGGGGATAAGTGGTAATTTTAGTTTCAACATAATGAATTTGAAGTGGTTTGTGGAAAATACCCCCCAAAAATGTAGGAAATGTATTTGTGCAGATCAAGTAAAACATAAAGATAGCGATATACATTTGAGAGTTATCAAGAGGATATGTTAGAGTACGTAGCTTAGACATATACAAGCAAGGGAAGTATGGAAATAAATTTCCATACTTCAGGGTTTTTCCCTGGGCTGCACCCAGCTAACCATTACATTGTCCAGGGAATGCATTATTTGGGTCAAACAGCTGCCTTTTAAGCTGGGTAAAATGGATACAGTGTATACTTTAAAATTTTCAATATGACAAATTGATGGAGGCACACTAATAATTGTGGGAAACTGCAGTAACTGTCCCAAATATGTAATACATGAAGAGGGAGAGTCCCAAGCCAAATATAAAAATTCACCAGGTGGGAGACTCCTAGCCATTTTTCTCTCTTGGAGGTAGACCACTCCACTTTGGGGCATAGTTCCATCTCAGTAAATAAAACTTTCATGCATTTTTAAAAGCTATTTCTTTCAATTAAAATCTTTCAGTGAGATAAGAACAAAGGAAATTCTCACTTGTTTACAATTACAGTATATTGTAATTAGCAAAGGAAAAATAACTGAAAAAAGAAAAATAATTGATAGTCCAGGTCTTCAGGTCAGAAATGAAGAAATATAATATGGCATCAAGAGACAACTGCAAAGAATACTGGACAGGAGTAGAAACTTTTTTTTTTTGAGGAAGAAAGTATAGTGAAAGTATAAGTGAAGGTAAGAAAAAAAAAGGATTTAATTCATCATTATAATTATTTACCTTTTAAGTAGGAAATGAAATAAAATGTTTTGTGGTAGGAGAGATTTGAGACTTTGGGAAAGTAAGAAGGGTTTGGAGTGATTACTATTACAAATTCAGTCAGTGTAATTAAGATTTTTCCACCTTTGTACATAGCCTCAGATGAGAATCAGTAAAGATCAGAGGTTATGTAAGTAGGAGTTGAACAGTGGCTCTAATTATCTCTAAATGTTTAAGTCTACATTCTAATGTCTGTAGCATTCGTATCTGATGTTTCAAAATTCACTCCTCTTGAACTTCTCTTTATACTAGACCTCACAATTGAAAATCATGATTTAATGAAAGAAGAAAAGAAAAAGAATTAAATTCCAATTACTTAAAAAGTAATAAGACATAATCAATCCAATGCAAAACTCATTACCCATGTATGTCATTATATAAACATTATATATATATATTATTATATACATATACACACTTTATATTCTTATAAAATTGTGGTAGTGAAAAATGCTGTATATCAAAACAAATCAAAAATCATATTTCCATTTTCATTTAACTCGAATACAAATATTAAGTTATACCTTTTAATCCCTTGTTTTTAATTCCTTCTTAAAGAAAGAGAAAATACCAAATTCTGCTATATTTTCTATTTAAATATTTGTTAATGTGACTTTAATGTGTGATTTAAGATGTGTGTGACCATTTGGGGTATTTGAAAATAAAGTAGGGCTTTATATATATATTCCTTTAAAGAAGCACTCTTAAATATACTCAAATAATTAGTTGTCTCCAAATTTTCTATCTGAAAAGTATGGCAAGTGACCTATTCTGTATTTCATACATTCTAAGAAGATGAAAATTATTTCAGTACCAGGGATTGACACACACAAATTATTTTGCTAGTTCTATTAATAATAACCTTCTATAAGTGCAATGTTTTAAATAATGAAACTGATGTATGAAAATGGATCTACTGTACTTAAAAGAGTAGATGGAGAGAATAAAAATAATAATATATTAAAAATGAATAAAACAACTAGAAAGGATGTCATCAGTGGTCATAAAAACTCAGTAGATTTTCATCATATCCCTGTGTCAGTCATTAGGGAGAATTCAGTTTCATCATTGAAATAAGGACATATTTTCAATCAATTAAATTAGTTTAGGTACTGTTATGAGCCAGGCTATAAGGGCAGTGACCGAACAAACTCCATTTTACACTGAGACTCCATATCATGCAAGAAATTCTTCTCTCATGGGAAAGCCCTACCTCTGTATCCATTAATAGTTACTTAACATAGCGTCCTTGGCAACATGAGATAGCAATTCTTATACAATGTAAAATTGGCCACTTTGGTTTTTATTTTTCTTGGGAAATGTACCTTGTCACAGAGTGTTTGTCTAGACATTAGTAACCATTCTGTAACTTGTACTGAACTAGGGTCATTTTGATCTACTTCCCTTTCGCTTGCTTGCTGCTATGCTAACCTGGAATGTCCCATGGGAAATACCAATGTATCCATTGCATTGTCTCGCCAATTGCCCAATTAAGCTTCTATACCTGCTTGCTTACAGCTATCTCAACCCAGATGTAGTTTTTGAGTTTAAATATCCTAAAATGCTCAAGCTTGGGGATATTCCTTGCAGAGACAGTTATGTGTCCTATAGGGAGCAGTCACTGGCCAGCCGGTGAAATAAAGGTTCTTTAATTTGGACAAAACTGGGACTTGGTTTTGTTTTCTGAGTGACCTGTCCCATGACAATAGCAAAAGTAAGGTAGAGATATTTTAAAGAAGAAAAAAACACTATATTTTGGACAAACAAATGTCCTTCCTACATTGTCATAGTTCAGGCAAAATGCTTCAGATAATAGAATTAGTAAGTACCATAGTCACCATATTCACAGAAGTCTATTTACAGATTTCCACAGGCAGATTGACCAAGTGATATCACAAAGCAGTATTAGAGAATGGGCATCTGTTTGGCCAGCATATGGAGAAGAGAGTTATGATGAAATTAGCATGTTAGAATGCTTGTTGGTATAAAGGAGACATTGCTTACAATTTTAAACCTTTAACAAGGTAATTCTTTAATATTATAAATCACTCTTTGTTCCATAGCACTACAATCTGTATAATAAAGTGCAGAGAAAACAACAGTCCCCTTAGATTTCTAGCATTGTCACATATCTCTTATTATTATTATTTTTTTTGCATTTTTATTGTAGTCGTATAGTGGAAATACTGTTACACCATCAATCATTTTATTTTGGATCCCCACTCTTGTTCATGTTCCTAGTAACAGGTATATCTCAGTGAAGACCAGAGCAACTTGAACTATGAAGTAATTTGTTGAGTGATACTTTATTAAAGAATTTAAAACTAAAACACTGCATTTTCTATGCAAATTCAGAATTAGTAGGTAAGACTCATCATGCAGGAAAGTATTTGTTAGAAAGTAGGTAATTTGAAGTTTTCTTTTATGGTATTTTAAATTTGATATCTACTTCTGGAGAGATTGACTCTGTCCATTTAGTCAACATTAATTCAACTAATACTATATTTCCTATTATTTTCACAGTTCTAAAAAAATAAATTAGACCACATGTGGAAAATGCTCTATTTTGCTCATAATTTTTTACAAAATATATGCATGTTATGCACAGCCAAACCAGGGAAACTTCCTGGACACAGATGGCCATATTAGGCTGCCTGGCTACTTAAAAAAAATAAGCAAATAATGTAAAAGGGAAAATTAATTTTATGCAGCTTGATCAAGCTGGAGAGAAGCAGCTAAATTTCTACTCTGCTAGTTCCACAAACAGGACAGGGTTATAATTTATAGAAACAAAAGCCAAATGATATACATTTATAGATTTAGCTAGGCTATACTAGACAGAGAATATGTCCCTTTTCAGCTTCTTTGACATTGCTGTGGGATTGGGGTATAGTTTTCAGTATTTAAGCTCAATGTTAGAAAATTCAGATGTAAAAGCAGAAATCTAGGTTGGTTCCACAGTTTAGATATTCTGAGTTGTGTTGCTATAAACATTGATGTGGCTGTCCCCATGGTATGCTGTTTTTAAGTCCTTTGTGTAGAGATCAAGGAAAGGGACAGCTGAGTCAAATGGTAGTTCCATTCCCAGTTTTCCAAGAAATCCCCATACTGCTTTTCATATTGGCTGCACCAATCTGCAGTCCCACTAGCAGTGTATGAGATTACCTTTCCCCCCCTCTTTCTCCACATCCTCGCCAACACTTACTGTTGTTTGTATGCATAATATTTGCCATTCTGACTGAAGTGAGATGAAATCTTAGAGAGGTTTTGATTTGAATTTCTCTAATTGCTAGTAATAATGAACATTTTTTTTTTCGTGTATTTGTTGATTGATTTCACATCATCTTCTGAAAATTGTCTTTTCAGGTCCTTGGCCATTATTGACTGGGTTATTTATTTTTTTATTTTTGGTGTTTAGCTTTTTGAGTTCTTTGTATACCCTAATGATTAGTGCTCTATCTGATGTGTAAGGGGTAAAGATTTTCTCCCAAGATGTAGGCTCTCTATTCACCTCACAGCTTGTTTCTTTTGCCTAGAAGAAACTTTTTAGTTTCATTCCATCCCGTTTATTGATTCTTGATTTTAATTCTTGCACCACAGGAGTTGGATGCCCTTCATAGATGAATGGATAAAAAGAATGTGGCATATATATACAATGGAACATTACTCAGCAAAAAAAGAGAATAAAATCATGGCATTTGCAGGTAAATGAATGGAGTTAGAGAAGATAATGCTAAGTGAAGTTAGCCAATCCCCAAAAAACAAATGCTGAAAGTTTTCTTTCATATGAGGAAGCTGATTCATAGAGGGATAGGGAAAGGGAGCATGGGAGGAATAGACAAACTCTAGATAGGACAGAGGGGTTGGAGGGAAGTGAGAGGAGATAGGGTTATTAATGATGGTGGAATGTGATGATCATTATTATCCAAAGTACAGGTATGAAGACATGAGTTGATGTGAATATACTATGTATACAACCAAAGATATAAAAAAATGTGCTCTATATATGTAATAAGAATTGTAATGCATTCATCTGTCGTATATAAATAAAAGATAAATATATTTTAAAAAGAAAAGCACATGTCATGAAGTTGCCTTTAATTTCAAAGGGGTGTGGTTTCAAACATACATATGAAATTTGCAAATCAGAAATTGCAATGTGTAAATCAGAAAAAAAACTTCTGATTTATAAAATTTTTTATAGTAGCTATGGTCTTCCCTACAGTGAATTTGAGTATTTCGCCGTATAATGTCTATTAGAAAAAATGAAGGCTAAAACCTTTTAAATTTTAAGTAAAATATATATATATGCAAAACCAAATAATTTTTAAAATGTAAATTCTTTATTCTTGATATTTGAAATTGCAGATATACATTACTGATGAAAAACAACTATTCAAATAGTTTTAATGAACTTTTGAGAATAAAGGTCAAGATATTTGGTTTTGTTTGCTAGAGTCTATTGCTCCCATCATGTTAGTTAACACATAATTGCTATTATTATATGTATTTTATGCCTTTTACTAAGAACATTTTTCCACTATAATATAAGTTCAATGAATATACAATAGATGACCACTTTTCTCATTTTGCAGTTGCTACTGGTCAGGTCCCACAGCATTTTTAAAATCCAATAATCAATGATCACCCTTTATTGATCCATGCTTAATGCAATACATATTTAATTTTTAAAATTTTGTTATGTGAGAGGGTACTCTTTCTAAGCATTGAATTCCTGGCAGGCAGATGTGCAACAGATATTCTCAACAGTATCTTTTCAGAGATCTCTAGTACATGTTGCTTCTCCTGAGGGACCTCATATAACTCACTGATATGCTGATTTTATAAATATATCTCTGCTCTGTCCTTACTAATATTAAATAATAAGAAAATCTCCTATCTCCAACAAGTTTCATTTAGGAGGACCAAGCAGAAAGTGTTTTATCTCATTTCTTTTGCATGACACCTGGGTTGAACAAATGGAATTAACTATCCCACAAGCTTCATACTGAGATTATATAGTCTTTCTTCTTGGGAATAGTGAATATAAATAGTAATTTTTCTTTGTACCTTTTATCTTCCATGTTTCTACTTGATTTAGTCCCCCAAACTTTCTTATCACTAACAAAGTTAATCATATAGAACAGGAGTTAGTAAATTATGGAGCATAGGCCAAATTTAATCTGCTAACTCTTTTTGTAAACTAGATGTGTTAGAACACAGCCACCCCCATTTGTTTATAAATTAGCTATGATTCTTTCATGCTATACTAGCAACATACTTGAATAGTTTTGACAGATACCGGATGGTTTACAAAGCCAATAGCATATGTTATGTGACATTTTTACAGAAAATATTTGCCAAAATTTGGAAGGTAACACCACATCACTTGAAGTGTAATTTTAAATCAATTTATAAAAGGAAGAACTCTTATATATTTAATGTTTTCCTGTTAATTTTTGGGTAGGTTTTATTTTCACATAGTGAAAAAAACTTCAAAATATATCAAATGTTTTATAGTTATAAATTTCACTCTCATCTCCATTCCCCTGCTTCATCTTACCTTTTATATATCACTGTTTTTATTAGTTTCCAATTTATCATTCTACTATTTCTGTATTTAATGATAAGCCTATGCAAATATATCTGTATGTCTTTGTTTTTGCAGGTCTCCCCTTTCTTAAACAATAGGATGTAGAAGCATTATAAAATATTTTCTATCTTATCATTTTTTTAAACAATATGGTTTGGAGATTTCTTCATATTATCATATAAAAATATCCTTCCTTATTTTTTATAACTTCATAGGATTTTATTGTTTATGTTGAAATTTGAATAACAGTTCTTCATTTTTTGACACTTAGCATATCTTTTATTGTTTCTTACTAGAAGTAATGCTACAATGAATATCTGGCATTTCTAAAAAATTAACCTAGTCTCACTTTAAATCCTATAGTCTGTTTGTTGTTTAATATACATATTATTCATATATATATTTTTTGTCTTGGATATCAGAATATATATCATATATTCTGTGATAGCATGCCTTAATATTTTTAATATTTCTGAAATGTCATTCTTTCTCTCAATCCTTTAAATACCTGTCTTTTTATTGAATGACAACTCAAATACCAATTCTTTATGAAGGCTTCCTTCAGTAGAAATTCATATGCTACAAATTAGTGTTCTTATAATAATTACTTCATCTCTTGAGAATGTCTACAACATTCCATTGCATTTAAGAATGTTTTTCTTCATATTAGTATGTAAATATATATATACATTTTTTTTTTGTCTTGGATATCAGAATAGGGAATACAGCAGAAACAGTTGAACAAGGTTAACAGTTGAGGAAATAGGACAAGAATATAATTTTTAATCTACCTATCACAATTTAATGCTGTGTAACTAAAATGCAACTTGTGGGAGTTAGAATATATCCATAATGGTTATGTGGTCAGGGGTGCTACAATTTGAGGACTATAAACAATATAATTCTACTTTCAGATACAGGAATAAGAACATATACATACATATTATATAAATGACTCACAGCCAAGAGTAAGTGAATCTCTGCAAAATCCCAAAGGACAAAGGCAATATGAATAAAAATAGAACATCAATCTGAAAAGTTAGTATGAACAACAAGTGAAGTAATTTGTACATTTAAAGCACCCTGAAAACAATGATATTAATAAATGAAGCAAGAAAATATGTCTATAACATCTGTAATCTCAACAAAATTAGGGAGAAGCTGAAGACTAGTTAAACTCAAATGTAACTTGTTATTTTACCAAAATGTTGGACCCTCAAAAATTTGCTATTAAATTGTGTACTTGAATTTATATAAATTTTAAGATGCCATTTAACATAAGAAAAAACTAAAAGGTTCAAAAGCTAAATATATTGTACTCCCAAGTACACACCAAACTAAACAACATTGGATTACAATATTTCTCTTTTTTTTAAGAGAGAGAGAGAGAGAGAGAGAGAGAGAGAGAGAGAGAGAGAGAGAGAATTTTTTAATATTTACTTTTCAGTTTTTGGTAGACATAACATCTTTATTTTATTTTTTCTTAAAGATACTGCACTATACGTTAAGGGTAGCTATAGTAGCAGATCTAACTACAATAGATTGACCTCCTTCCTAGGTTAATTAAATTCCTCTGATCGCTTGTACTTTTAATTCATCCAGCATATTGAACTCATCATTCTAATTTGCCATATGTGATACTCAGTGTCTCAGAATTAAATGAAATATAGTGTGACATTCAAGACCTTCCACAACATCTGTGTCAAAATATTCCTTTAGTTCTTAAGTGTAGCCTATATTTCAATAAAATTAAATTACTTACCATTCAACCCATATATTCTGTGATAGCATGCCTTAAGATTTTTAATATTTCTGAAATGTCATTCTTTCTCTCAATCCTTTAAATACCTGTCTTTTTATTGAATGACAACTTAAAAACCAATTCTTTATGAAGGCTTCCTTCAGTACAAATTTAGATGCTACAAATTAGTGTTCTTATAATAATTATTTCATCTCTTGAGAATGTCTGCAACATTCCATTGCATTTAAGAATGTTTTTCTTCATATTAGTATGTAAATTTCTTAAAGCAAAATATAATGCCTTAGTGTTTCAGTCGGATTTGGATTATTGTAACCAAAATACCTGACAAGAACAATTTAGAAGAAGTTTACTTGGGAATCGTATTTTCAGGGGTTCAGTCCTATGGTCAGCCAAATTCATAGCTCTGGGTCCACAGTGAGGCAGAAAATCATGGTGGAAATGTGTGGCAAAAGAAAGCAGATCAAGGCATGCAACCAGTAAGTAGACAGAAAGCTTCACTTATCAAGGACAAAACCCCACAAAGCATGCCCCAGTAACCTAACTTTCTTCATTCATTCCTTACTTGCCTTCAGTTACCACCCAGTTAACCCCTATCAGAGGATTAATTTACTGATTTAAGATAGAACTCTCATAATCTAAACATTTCACCTCTGAACGTTTTTGCATTGTTTTACACATAATCTTTTGGAGGACAACTCATATATAAACCAAAACATTTAGTCTTATTTGTAGCACCAAAACCTGTGCACAATTACACAAAAGTACAAAGTCACAAAGAAGTATTATCAGACTGACAAAATTTTTATACATCTGCCTTCAGAAATATAAATATCTGAAAGACTCTAATGAAAAATGAAATTAGAAAGAAATAAAGGCAATTTAAAAGAACAAATAAAAGTGAAATACATTTATGTTCACCACCTTCTGTCCATTTTGAGTAAAAAAATTAAAAAAAATAAAGAATTGTTTTATATTATAACATCTCTGCATTTTAAAATTAAAGAACAACTTTCATTTTTCTCAGAGGGACTTTTCCTTGGAAAGTAGTTAAGCCTAAAGAATATATCACATTTTGTCAAAATTCATTTTAGATTGATTTTATTATACATCATTTATATAACACTAAGACAGAAAAATTACAATGCTAGTTAAAATGCACCTTAACATAAATAGCAAAATAGGCTATTTTTTTCTCTTTATTTTGGGGGGGGTAGGTACCAGGGATTGAACTCATCAGGGGCAAATGACCACTGAGCCACATCCCCAGCCCTATTTTGTATTTTATTTAGAGTAATGGTCTCACTGAGTTGCTTAGTGCCTTGCTTTTGCTTTGAACTCATGATCCCCTAGAGCTGCTGGGATTACAGATGTGTGCAATTGCGTCTGGCCAGGCCATCTTAAAATCTATGAAATATGCTAGTTCAAACTAAATAAATTTCTTACTAATTTACATAAATACAGTTTTTTATGGAGTCAATTTTTTATATACAGAGAACTAAATAAACGTATATTAAATAAAAAATATTCTTGGAGCAAAAGTATGATGATTAGAAATAATACAAAAAGACATGATCAGTTGTGTGTGGGGAGGGGATTCAGTTTTTGGCTACTTGGTTATATGTCTACCGCAGAATGTTTTAGGGAATCAATTTCATCTGATAGTTGAATGGGTATGATAAGGTCTTAACATTCCCTCATCACTGTCTTTCTATGAAGCCCTATATTACATTGCCTAGGAAGCCTGACCACTCTTGCTAATCAATATATCATCTAATTTGCATTCATTCCCCAAACCAGTATACACATTCTTATTTTCCCTTCATTCCTTTCATTAACCCCTTAAGGGAAAAATGAAGCCTCAGTATCAAAATATTGTTACTATTTTTATATTTAACAATCATCATGGGTAACATCTGCATGTTTATCTGAAGAAATTTTAGATGATACAGTTTGTCTTTAATTATGTGGTAGGTAGATTATTCATTGTATAAGTTTTTCATTCAACCCTTCGCACAACCTTCTGGAATATATCTTTATATTATTCTCATTTGCATATAGTATTTTTGAGCTCTTATGAAAATTGGATCAATGGGAATCGTAATTGAATAAGGTGGCTTTTTGAAAAATGACCATAAATTATGGTAGATAAAATGTAGTAGGAAAATGTACTCTGCTGTGTATAACATTTTTAGCTAGATCCTATAAATATGGAAGGTAAAAATCCTAATCTTGCAAAGATTACTAGGGAATACATACTCTTCAATTTAACTTTGGATTTTCATTTTCTATATAATAGAACTCCCACATGGAAAATTGTGTGAGACTCCATTATCTATCCAGTGAGTGTAAAATGTTTAATGAATACTGATGAGATTTGACCTTTATTGTAAAGAAACACACACACACACACACTCACACACACACACACATCCCATATAAAATACTAAGATACATTGTAATTATTTTCTCTATTTTTTTATGCTGGATTTTTTTCTGTAAGATTTATTAGAGGTAACAGTTTTACCAAAGGGGAAAAAAATGAAGAAAAGAAAAAACTGAACTTAGTATAAAATGACAGGGCCCATTTTGTTCCTTAATTGTCTGGCTTCCAAATTCAAGTTCTTGCAAAATTTACAAAAAAAAAAAAAAGTTGTAGTATAAAATATTTTCTTTTGATTTCGTTTCACAAGTCACAATATTAAGATAATCAGCAGTCCAGTGATATTTTTTTGTTATAGAAGAACTAAGAAAAATCTTAATTGATGTGCAATTTAAAAAACAACCACCTTGATTCCTGCAGCTACTTAATTGTTGGACAATTTTTGTATAAGCTGTTTTAAATGAACATATTAGAAACAGATTTATTCTTTTATTCTTATTATAAAACTTAGAAACTAAAAATAAAATGAGCATCATTTTCTAATATTATCCCTTGAGAAAGATAGTTGCTTTGGTCTTTACTTCTTCTCATAAATAAGCAGAAAACTAATAAGAGCTGAACTTGACTGATCATATTCTATAGAAAAACCACAGTGTACTTCTGGATTTAAAAGATAAGGAGAAATCCATTATGTTTCCAGTTCTAACAATCATCAATATAGTCTACATCTCTAGGGACTTGACTGATGAATAGGGGAAACAAATCAAAGAGGATAGAAGGAAAGTAATCATAAGTTTAAAGCAACAATGACTCGACTCAGAAGTAAATTACAAGAAAAGTTCCAATATGTATTAATAGAATTTAAGAAAGAATTTTGTTGTAACAAGGTAAAAACTTGACTGGAGTGTAAAAATTTTTTCAAAAAGTACATCCTTAAGGCTTAAGTGCAGTGATTAGAAACATCATTAAAGTAAGGCATCTGTTGGAATCCTTTGTGAGGCACCCAACTCGCCCACATGCACATATAAATGAAAGCTCAGTTTTACTAATGCGGCTGTTTTAAGACTAAATATAACATGATTTGCATTTAAAGAACATACAAATTAAATATTCAAAGGCTGCAAAATTTAGAAAATTCTATAGATACTTCTCTGTGGGTTTAAAGAATATATGTAAACAAAGTGAGTAAATATTCATTATAAAGGATTCCCCACTAGATATCAACTTGACGTTATTATATAGAAATGGATAAAGTATTTTTAAATTAAAGAGAGAATAGAAAATGGAGACAGAACAGTTGAATATGACAAGGATATAATTTCTAATGGCCTAGCATAAGAAAATTTTAAATGGGACATAGCATTAGGGTTATTATTTTTAATTGATTGTGAGATGCATTTTTAAAAAATGATCAACTTATTATCATAAATGATGGTATAATCTCTACATATATGAAACTTACCTTGATTCAAGTAGAGTTCCTTCAGAGAAGAGTTAAAGAAATGTGTAGCACTATTGCCTCGTACTGTTTTTTTTTTTTTTTTTTTTTTCCTCCTACAGGCACAGGCCATTAGTCATGCTTGAGTATGCAAACCTTGAGGTAATTGGAAGCAGTTCTTAGGAACACTGACATGCAATAATTTACTCTTGCTTTCATTATCTGTATAAATCAAGCAAAAATATTCATTTGAAACAATTATTGTTGCTGACTGCCTAATTTCCTCATACCAGTTTGCATGTAACCTAAGATTATCCCAAAGTCCAAGATTTTTCTTTCATGTGTCTGAATAAAATAAGACTTTGTGACAGAATTAAACAAAATACAGAATTTCAGTATTTATAGCTTCAATGGTATTATAAATTCTTTGGAAAGAAAAAGAAACTAGATAAATAAGAAAATAAGCATTAAAGAGGGAATGAATCAAAAGATTTACATGCAATAGTGATTTAGAGACTGGATAAATATTGATTGTCTTGACTAGTCTTTGGAAAGTAAAATTTAGCCAAGAGAAAGTTAACATAAGTAGTTTGCTAAATAGAAACAATTCTTTAAACAGAGCTCTATGAAGAGGTTGAATATAAAAAAAAATTCAAAGATAGAATTGCTATAAAATATATAAAATGAGGATGGGGACCTTGACCTGCTTAGTTTTCCTTATTTAAACATATATAGTTTATTAAATTATTAATTAAAATATATCATCCTTTCCTCTATTACATATATAAAATTAAAATTCGATTTTATCCATTCTTTCTCCCCCCCATCTCTTTCCCTCTTCTCTTTCTCTCTCTCTTCCCCTGCCTCAATTACCTTTCAAAGGCTTTCTATTGAACCTGGAATGAAATCTAAATCTAAATGGTAAGCAGACTCTATCAGGACATTACGTGTCCCACATTCCTCTTTAGTATTTTATCTTGCCTTTCCTATTCTTGCTCTTCATACTCTACTCAACTATTTGGAGTTTCTTAAGAGTTAATGAACAATTTGTTAAATATCTGATTGATATAAAGGACAAAAATACAGAATATTGATTTGTCTAAAGATATTTTGCTAAATATATTCTTTTGAATCCGACTGTTGTGTAGCAACAAAATGATAGTCATTATTCATTCAAACAATATTCATTGATACTTTCCTATCTGAAATATGAAACAATAAGATTAGTAAATTAAAATAGTAATAATGAAACAGGCTAAGGCCTGAACTTTCCTAGACATAAATTCATTAAATAACAAATATTTTAAGATGTCTTCCAGAAAAAATCCTTCAGATCAATTTAGCATTCACTTTTCAAAAATAAACATGAGAAGAATAAACCTGGTCATCTGGTCAATGATATCACAAGCTCAAAGATTCTCTGCACAGAACAAAACTCCCCCCTCCACCTCCCAAACCGGTAACCTATAAAGATGCATAACATCCAATTGATAAAATGATAATAATGATACATTTGAAAGCATATTAGGATTTTTATCTTATTAATGATCTATTTTTTTATGAATCTTCCTCACTCTCAAGAACCGCTTAAAGAGTGATTTATTTTCAAGAAAACAATTAACATCTGATTTCCATTAATCTGAAAATTATTACTGAATATCTACCATATGGTTACTTATAGATTGTAGAGTTTACTCAATTTTCTTTCTTGATTTCCAGAGTTAATATACTTTGAACTTCCTTTTACAATTTAAGGAGGGGATGAAAGAAGATAATAAATAACTCACAGTGAAATTTCCTCACTGGGCCTACGCAAACTTTTTTACAATTGGCAAACCCTTACAAGGATATTCCTTTTGTAATACTTGTGACTGAACAATATTTCAATTATATGAAAAATTAAAATTGCTCTTAAAATTTAGGCTATAGAGTATGTATTCTAAAATAATGTTTCTAACTGAGGAACAATTACTATCCCTTGACACGTAATCATTTTATTTTTTTCAAAATTTGGAGGGGGCAGCACTGTTGACATAATCTGAATAGTAGATAATAAAGCTAATAAACACCCTACAATGTACAGTGTTGCCCGTCCCAACATACAATATGTAACCCCAAATGTCAGCCCTGTACAGGTTGATAAACCCTAATACAAAATTACCAAACAAAATCTACTACTTATTAAAATAGTTTAAATGTTGAGTTTTCATGTATTGACATTATTTTATGTAGTATGGCAACAACAATAATACTCCACTATTATTTTCCTATGTAAACATGAAATATATGCATGGGTAGATTGTTTGATATATTGGAATGAACTGGAATCATATTACATTTCCATTCTTTCTTTTTTCAATTTTTATTTATTTATTTGAGGGGGGGTGTAAGTGGGCATTGAACTCAGAGGTGGTTTACCACTAAGCTTAAAAGGTTACTGTTAACCATTTTCAATTCCAGTAAATTTGCACAAGCTTGTTGTAGCTCATTTAGGAAATTTTCATCTTATGCCCAATAGACACTGATCTCAGATGTTCTAAGTATGCTCAAACTCCATAATGAATATATACAATTTCTAACTTGGATCCAGAATGTCCCCCATAGGCTCATGTGTTAAAGGCTTGCACCTCACTTTAAAAAGTCCCCAGCACTTTTTAAAATTTTTGCTTTAAAATAGGGTCTCAGTGAGCTGTTTAGGATCTTGCTAAATTGCTTAGGCTGTGTTTGAACTTGCAGTCTTCCTATCTCAGACTTCTGAGCTGCTGGGATTACAGGCATGCACCAACATCAAGCTCTTTTTAAAGTTTTAAAAGAAAAAAGGACATTTTTAAAAAGTCTTTCTATATTGTTCCTGTATAATCTCATTGTGTTACCTTTTGCACTGTTGTTTCAATGACTGAGAAAAACAACTAAGAAAAAAAATTATTTTGGTTCATAGTTTCAGTATGATCAGCCAGCTCTACTGCTTTTAGATTTATAGTGAAGAAGAAATAGTATGGTAGAAAGGCCTGTCAGAGAAAAGCTCTTCACCTCATGGCAGCCAGGATGAGAGAGAGAGAGAGAGAGAGAGAGAGAGAGAGAGAGAGAGAGAGAGAGAGAGAGAGAGAGACCTGAGACAAGAAATGCCCTTCCAGGAGAAACACCAAAGGCCTATTTCCTCCAAACAGGCTTCACCACCTACAATTTCCACCACCTCCCATTCATGTCACCAAATTTTTAATCCATCAACAGAATAATCCATTGATGAAATCAGTCCTCATGATCCAATCACATCCCGAAAGTCCCAACTCTAAACATTGCTGCACTGGAGAGAAAGCCTTTAACACATCAGACTTTGGAAGACATTCTAGATCCAAACTAGAAGTTGCATATATTCATTCTGGAACTTGAGCATAGTTAGAATATCTGAGATGAATGTCTATTGGGCATAGGATTAACATTTTCTAAATGAGCTTCAAAAAGCTTGTGCAGATTTCCTGGAATTGAAAATGGTTTTTAGTAACATTCTATAGTTGTACCTTATTATAGTTTGGATATGAGGTGTCTGCCCAATGCATCTGTGTTAACTCAGGAATGTTCAGAAATGATTAGTCTAACCAGTCCACTGTAGTTTGAATAAAATAACTGTGTGGTAACTTTAGATATGTGAAGCATGGCTGGAAGAGGTTGGTTGGTCACTCTGGATATGTGCTGGAAGGGTGCATTTTTCTTGTGACCCCCTTCCCCTCTCTCTGTGTTTCCTGGAGGCCATGAATGAAACACTGTTCCTCTACCATAACCTTCTGCCATAATGTTCTGCCTCAGCATGGGCCCAGAGCAATGGACTAGGCCAACAGTGGAACAAACCTCTGGAACCATGAGCCAAATAAATGCTTGCTTCTCTAAGTTTTCTTGTTGGGAATTTTGGTCTTGGCAACAAAAAGCTTACTAAAACACACTTGAAGCATAATTCATTGCTTTAGTGTGATATTACTTTTCCTTTTCTCACCCAAGACCACAGAGCACTCTTTCTCAGTTGGATAAAGAGGCTTACTGATTCTATTAACAGTAGTGCACCCTGACAGCTGAAACACAGAACTTCTCTGACTTAATCATTCAGCTTCCATGACTGAAAAATGAGCTTCATATCTATCCAGGGTTCTAAGTAGTGCTATTAGGCCCAATACTCAAGTTCCATAACTGTTCCAGTTATTGCCTACACTTGGAATAAAAGTCATTTGTCAAAGGAGAACTGTGGTTTTCAGTGTTCCAGACCAAAAGCAGAATTGGAAGTGTATGTATAAAACTTAGAAACAAAGGCTTAATGCAGCCCATAACTCAATGATTTACAATTTTGTCCACATGGAAATTATTTTTTATACAATTTTTAACATTTACAAAAGCATCAAATAAATCACACAAGGAAAGCTTCTTCAGACATTCCTCAGACAAAATTTGGTACTCCCTCTCTCCTACTAACTTCTGTATACTACAGTATCCTATTTTACGATTTGCTATATATGTGTGTCTGTGTGCTCTTTATATGCAAGTGGTCTTTTAATATCCTATAAATTGATAGCTTCATTTTTAAATGTTGTTATATACTTTTGAATTCAGAGAAAAAGAAAGAAATGCTCATAATTACACCAACATAACAAAAAATCCATTTTTATTTTTTTGTTTTTATTTTTATTTTTTTAAGTTCTGAATTATATCACCATACTTACTTTAAGAATTTTTTGATCTTTTGATTTTTTAGATATTAAAAATCATTTGTATTATTTGTATATGGCAGTTTTGAATGAAATATATACTTAATATTTAAATCCACTATTGTAAATCATTGAGTTATGGGCTGCATTAAGCCTTTGTTTCTGAGTTTTATACATACACTTCTAATTCTGCTTTTGGTCTGGAACACTGAAAACCACAGTTCTCCTTTGACAACTGACTTCTTGTTGGTTTCTGACAACAGAATGTGATGGAAAGAGTTTGGAAGATCAAAGAAGGAAGAAGGGGAGGTCAATTTCTTCTGGCATCTTCTTCCTTTAAGCATTGTGAGCCATCCATGGGCTGTGTCTGTGAGCTATGTGCATTTGAGCATATGAGGGGACTGCTCTAGTGTTGAGCACTGCTTGCGCTGTGTGATGTGAATGTGCCCTTCCTCTGGCTCTGCATGTGATCCCACATAGCCTCTGAGGTGGATGTTACTTGCCAAGATGTCAATCAATCTGCTGATCACAAGACATCACCAAGCAAGACTTCACCCTTCAAAACCCTATCCCTTTCCTTATCTGGGTGGAATATCCTATTGAATGTCTTCTCCACAATAAATAGGAGTTTTGGGGTGTTCTCTCTCTCTCTCTCTCTCTCTCTCTCTCTCTCTCTCTCCCCTCCCTTGCTCCTCTTGCTTTGTTCAGCGCTGCCCAGCATGGAGCTGATACCTGTGGTTGCAGTGCCATCCCTGACCCCCCAAAAAAGGCATTTTGTGTTTGTGTGGTCCTTTAGTTGCCAGTCCAATTCACACAGAGTGATCCTGATTCTGTCGCCTGCATGGGATGTGGGTGACTAAACATCTTTTTAGAAATGCTTTCTATCATTGGTAGAAGTTCTCTCAAATAGCAGAAGCCAATGCCATTTTGCATTTTTACAATAATTTGCAGAACCAAGTTTCTTGTGCTATTTAAAGACAGACACCAATACTAGCTTACAAATCCTCCCTCCTCAAAAGATTGTAGTTCAAATTCTGCAAATTTCCTTCTCTAATAATCTAATTTCCTTTGTTCTAATATTTCACTCCTTTCCCCTTTGTTTTACTAGCCCTGGTGTGGTAGGAGTTTCCTATAGTTAATAACTCTATAGTTTCTAAACATATTTAATTCATTTTCTTTGTTTAAATTAAAATGTCAGGTGTAATCTCTGTGACTGATATATGTTATCTTTCATTGGTCACAATTATCCAATATTATCTGATGAACATTTCTGTATTTGTAAAATATTTCCACATTCATAACAAATTTCTTCAAATAAGCTGTGCTAGCAACTCTTTTGTTATGATCATTTATCCTTAAATTTCATTATTAGAAGCAAAAGTGATGCATTTAAGAGTACAAATATTTTTAAAACTAGTTAAAGGAGAGACAAGATGGCAAATTTGTGGGAAGTGGTTTTTCACACAGCTTCATGATTCAGGACTCAAACAGCAAGAAAATTACTTCTCTGTGAGGTGAGTGAAAAAGCACTCCACTGATACTCAATATTAGACAGAGAGCCTTGAAACCTGGAAAATTTGGGGTACATCAGACAAACATAAGGAACAGAATTGGAGCTGAGCTCGTGGCAGGAACAGGGAAACTTAGTAGACAAGGTCAAAAAGTTTTAAGTGCTGGTGAAGTCTTGACATGGCCAATCCGAGGATCAGAGGGGCATCCTGTCCTGGGCTGACCCAGAGGTTATTTGGCTCAAGAAACTGGTACATGAGGATCACTCAGGGATCCCAAGCTGGAAACATTTTGGTATCTCCATGTGACAGTGGCTCCAACTCAGCCCAGGAACTTGTATCTGTGACTTAGGGGCTGAGTCCAATACATGAATCTGGCAGATAACTGAGGGATCTAAATTGAGACTAGCAAATCAGAGGAATCTCTGGCATGAGGAATTTCTGCCCAGGAGACCATTTTGCCTGGAGATAATATAGTAAGAGAGGCCTGAGAAATCCATCCCTCCCTTGCTCACTTGAACTCAGCAGCAGGCAGCAGCTGGAGAATTTGCATGTGACTAAGTTCAGTGCTCAGAGACAATCCTTGGGAGGCCACAAAAGGCAGTATCCTCAAACAAAGAAATGGCAAAGGATTGCCCGCCTTCCCAGGAGTTATTCCCCAGGAGAGTAGTGGGTACAGTCCTACAAGTGCAGTTGATTTAATAATGCCCAATAACTCCATGCAATAAAATATCTGAGGAAATATTAGACCCAATTCCTGCCCCTGGGAACTTCACTTCCAGAATCTCATCTCATAACACTGAGCAACAACTACACCCTGTAAATAAAGCCAAAAGTATCTTCCACAACTCCCCACACCATACCCCCAAGGGAAGGTGAGAAACAGAAAGTCAATTTGGCATAGAAAACATGTATATGCTCTCAGTGAGTATTCTGTTACTTTGTTTTTGTTTTTTGGTTGTGTACTGATTGATACATGAAGGACATCTATACATTTTAGACACACACATTTGTTTCTGATTTTTTCATTTCTAGCATTTCTTGAAGGTAATTATTTTCCATGCTCTGTTTTTTGAGAGATAGGGTCTTTTATTAGTATATTCTGGATTGATTTTTTATTGTCTGTTACACAACTGTTTCCTTTGTTTCTATTTCAATCTTTTTTCTTGCTAACAGCCAAACTATATTGTTCTTTCAATTTTCTTTTAATTCTTTTACTTCTACTTTTTTTCTTCTCCATCTCATAAACATATTGCAAGTTGTCTCTGCATTTACCCTATACAACTCTTGAATCTACAAATCCTTTTTGTAATCCCCAACTTTTCATTTTTCCTCTAAATAAACTACGTCTTTAACTGAACATATATTCATATCTGATTTTTCCTGATTTTTAGAATTTTTGAAAGCAGTTATTTTTATGGATTAGTATTTTGAGAAATAAGATATTTTATTAGTATATATTGTTTTTTCTGATATTCTTCTATTCTTATTTTTTAAATTTTTATTTTAGACATTTTTTTCTCATTTATCTGTTTCCCTCAACTCTTTTCTCTTTTTTCCTCTGCTAGTAGCCAATCTCAATTGATCTCTCTCTCACTCATCTCTTAATTTTTTACTTCAACTTTCTCTCCTCTACATTGATAACCATCACATCCTGCATTATATCATTCTATCCCTGTTCACCACTTGAATTTGGAAGCCCTTTTGTAAACTTACTTTTTTTTACCAACAGCAATAACTGATCATATTATTTCTGATTATTGTGACAATTAGCAGTATAGATGCTATAGCAGGAATTATTTTCTTTAATACCATAAATTGTATGCATTGGTTGTTGTTATTATCTGTTTACCCCTAAACTATGAAGCACTGAAAAACTTCAGGATTTCCACTGCCTCAAAACCAACTCTTAGGTGCATAGACACACAAACATCATGAACAAGAAAGATATCAAATGACACCAAACAAACAAAAATACTTCAATAATAGAATCCATCAATACCACAATGGATGAAATATCAAAGAAGGAGTTTAGAATGTTCATGGTTAAATTGATCTGGAAGTAAGGGATGATTTAAGGGAGAAAATATAGGAAGTTAAAGATCACTTAAATAAAGAGATAAAGAATTTGAAGAACAAGAACAACAAAAAAGCATAAATCTTCTAAATGGGAGAATCAAAAAAACAAATTAAAATTTCATTGGAAGATATCACCAGCAGATTAGACAACTTAAAAAAGAGTTTCGGGCAATAAAGACAGAACATATAATCTTGAAAGTATACTTGACTATGGAGAAAAGATGCTAAGACCATGAATAGAACTTTCAAGAAATATAGAATATCATGGAAAAATAAATTTAACATTTATTGGGATAGATGTTGGCACAGAGATACAAAGCAAACAAAAAAATCACAATTTTTTAAATAAAATAATATCAGATAATTTCCAAACCTAAAGAATGTAATGAAAAATCAAATACATGAGACAAACAGTACTTCCATACACAAAATTACAACAGACCTACATCAAGGCACATTATTATGGAAATGTCTAACACAGAGAATAAGGATAGAATTTTAAAACCTACAAGGGAAAAACAGCAAGACACATTTAGAGAGAAACTAGTTCATGTATCAGCTGGATTTTTCAACCCAGACTCTAAAAGCTCAGATGTATTAAAATAATATAGACCAAGTTCTGAAACTTTAAGCTTCAAAATTGATGATGAAATAAAAACTTTCCATGATAAGCAAAAATTAAAAAAATTGACAACTAGAAGTCCTTCACTAGAAAACATACTAAATAAAATATTTCAAGAGGAAGAAATGAAAAACAAAACTAGAGGCTAGTATAGCACATTTGCCTGGCATGAGTGAGGCACCTGGGTTCAATTCTCAGCACTGTATATGAATAAATAAAATAAAGGCCTATCAACAACTTAAAAAAGATTTTAAAAAAGAAAACTGAAAACCAGTAAAGGGAGGAAATATACTAGAAGAATAGTCAATTGAAGGAGAAACTAAATTAAAAATAAGAAATAAATCAGAATGACAGGGAATAAAAATAATTTGTAGCCTAAACTCATGAATCAAGACATAAAATGACAAATTGGATTAGAAAACAAGACCCAGATGAATTTCATGACTGTTTTTTTCTAGTTCTATGAAGAATGTCATTGGGATTTTAATTGAAATTGCATTAAATCTGTAAAACACTTTTGGTAATATAGCCATTTTGATAATATTAACTCTGCCTATCCAAGACCATGAGAGATCTTTCCATTTCCTATGGACTTCTTCAATTTCTTTCTTTAGTGTTTTGTAGTTTTCATTATACAGGTCTTCCTTCTCTTTTGTTCAATTAATTCCAAAGCATTTTATTGTTTTTTTTTTTTTTTGAGGTTATTGTAAATGAGATAGTTTTCCTAATTTTCTTGCAGTGGATTCATCACTGATGTATGAAAATGCAATCATGAACTTCATTTGGAAAAATAGGAGATCCAGAATAGCCAAATCAATCCTTATCAAAAGAGTGGAGGCATCACAATACCAGGCCTTAAACTACACTACAAAACAATAGTAACAAAAACAGCATGGTATTGGCACAAAAATAGACATGAAGACCAGCAGTACAGAATGGAAAAATCAAAGACAAATCCACATAAATATGGTTACTTCATACTAGACAAATGCACCAAATACATATATTGGAGAGAAGATAGCCTCTTCAACAAATGGTGCTGGAAAAAATGAAAATCCAAATGTAACAAAATAAAATTAAACCTCTATCTCTCACCCTGCACAAAATCAACTTAAAGTTTTTCAAATACTTAAGCACTAGAACAAAGACCCTTAGCCTAAAAGAAGAAAAAATAGGTCAAAATCTTCACAATTTTGGCTTAAGACCTGACTTCCTTCACAAGACTCCTAAATCACAAGAATAAAGTAAAGAATCAATAAATGTTATGAGTTCAAACTAAAAACTTCTTCTCATCAAAGGAAACAATAACATGAAAATAGAGCCAACAGAATCAGAGGAAATGTTTACCACATGTGCCTCAAATAGGTCACTAATCTCCAAGATACATAAAGAAATAAAAAAAAAATAAAAAAAACTTAACACCAAAAAACACAAATAACTCAATCAATAGACTAAGGAACTGAACAGACATTTCCCCAGAAGAAGAAATACAGTCAATCAACAAACATACAAAAATGTTTAACATTTCTATCAATTAGAGAAATACAAATTAAAACTACTCTAAGATTACATCTTACTCTAGTCAGAATGACAATTATCAAGAATATAAGAAACATTAAGTTTTGGTGAGGATGTGGGGGAAAAGGGACACTTATACATTGCTGGTGGGGCTGCTAATTTGTGCAACTACTATGGAAAGCAGTATGGAGATTCTGCAGAAAATGTGGAATAAAACCCACTCCTTGGTTTATATCCAAAATATTTAAAATTAGCATACTATAGTGACACATCCACATCAATGTTTACAGCAGCTCAATTCATAATAGTTAAACTATGGAACCAACCTGGATGCCCTTCAACAGATGAATGGATAAACAAACTGTGATATACATACATGATGGAATATTACTCAGCCTTAAAGAAGAATAAAATTATGGCATTTGCAAGTAAATGGATGGAGATGGAGAATATCACACTAAGTGAAATAAGCCAAACTCCTCAATCCAAAGCCTGAATGTTTTCTCTGATAAATGGATACTGATCCATATTGAGAGGGTAGGGAAAATGATGGAACTTTGGATTGGGCAGAGGTGAGTGAGGGGAGATGAGTGGGTGTGAGGGTGGGAAGGATGGTTGAATTAGATGAACATTATTACTTAATATACATGTATGACCACCCTACTGGTGTGACACTGCACAATGTACAGTGAGAGAATGAGAAGTTGTGCTGCATTTGTGTAAAATGTGTCAACATTTTAAACAGATCAATTTCAAGCAATGGATATGAAGATGAGATGCCTATCAACAAGGAAAGCCCTGGACCAGACGGATTCTTATGCTAGTTCTACAAGACTTTTAAAGACGAACTTATACCAATACTCCTCAAATTATTCCATGAAATAGAAAACAAGGGAAACTTTCCAAACTTGTTCTATTAATCTAGTATCATGCTGATATAAAAACTACACAAATACACATCAAGGAAAGAAAACCTTAGCTTAATAATCCTGATTAATATTGATGCAAAAATTCTAAATAAAATACTGGCAAAACATACTTAAAAAAAAACCATCAAAGTATAGTGTACTGGGCTGGGTTTGTAGCTCAGTGAGAGAGCGCTCACCTAGCGCATGCAAGGTCCAGGGTTCTATCCTCAGAACCACATAAAAATAAATAAATAAAATAAAGGTATTGTGTCCAACTACAACTAAAAAATAAATATTAAAAAAAGATAGTGCACCACAATCAAGTTAGGTTCATTCCAGGTATGCAAGTTTGGATCAACATATGGAAATCAATAAACATAATTCACATATCAATAGACTTAAAGACAAGAATCACATAATTATCTCAATATGCAGAAAAAACATTTGACATTATTCAGCATCCATTCTTGCTAAAAACACCAGAAAAAAAAAAAAACTAGGGATTGTAGGAACATACCTCAACATTGTAAAAGCTATATATATAGTAAACCAAAGGACAACATCATTCTAAATGGAGAAAAATTGAAAAAAATTGCTCTAAAAACTGGGACAAGACAGAGATGCCCTCTTTCACTATGTCTATTCAACATACTCCTTGAAACCCTAGCCAGAGCAATTAGACAAAAGAAAAAATTTAAAGGCATACAAATAGAAAACAAGACCTTAAACTGTCCCTAAATCCTGATGACATGATTCTATATTTACAAGATCCAAAATTCTCTATAGAAATCTTCTAGAACTCAAAAATGAATTTAGCCAGGTAGAAGGTTATAAAATTAATATCTGTAAACCTATTGTGTTTCTATGCATCAGTGATCAATCAGCTGAAAAAGAAATTATAAAAACTATCCCATTCACAATAGCTTAAAAAACAAAACAAAAATCTTAGGAAACAATATATCAAGAGATGTGAAAGACCACTACAATGAAAACTACAGAAGACTAAAGAAAGAAATTGAAGAAGACCTTAGAAGATGAACAGATCTCTCATGTTCTTGGTTGGGCAGAATTTATATTGTCAAAATGGCCATACTACCAAAATCTATACAGATTTAATGCAATCCTTATTAAAATTTAAATGACATTCTTCATAGAAATAGAAAAAACAGTAAACAAATGCATTTTGAAAAATAAGATGTGCAGAGGAGCCAAAGCAATTCTTAACTAAAAAAGTGACAGAGGCATCATCACAGTACCAGACCTTAAACAATACTATAAAGCTATAGAAACAGAAACAGCAAGGTATTTGTACCAAAACAGAGATGAAGACCAAAGTAATAGAATAGAAGACACAGAGACAAACCCACATAAATACAGTTATCTCATGCTAGACGAAGGTGTCATAAAGTGACCTAGGCATTAGACCAGAGACTCTGCACCTACTAGAAGAAAATGTTGTCCCAGCTCCCCATCATGATGGCTCAGGAACCAGCTTCTTCTACAAGGCTCCTAAAGCACAAGAAGTAAAATCAACAATCAATAAGTGTGATGATATCCAAGTAAAAAGCTTCTTTACAGAAAAGGAAACAATCAAGAACACGAACAGAGTGCTTACAGAATGGGAGAAAAACTTTGCTGCCTCAAGTAGAGTATTAATCTCCAGGATTTAAAAAACTCAAAAAACTTAGCAAAAATAAAAATCACCCAATCAATAAATGTGCAAAGGAAGTGAACAAGTAGTTCACAATAGAAGAAATAAAACGTTCAACAAATACATGAAAAAATGTTAAACATTTCTGATAGTTTAATGCAAATTAAACTACACTGAAATTCCACCTCACTTTGCAATTATCAAGAACACAAGTAACCATAAATGTTAGCAAGAATGTGTGGAAAGAGTTTCAATCAGACGTTGCTGGCAGAAGTACAAATTTGTGCAACCACTGTGGAAAGTAGTATGGAGATTTCTCAGAAAACATGTAATGGAACCACTATTTGTCTCAGTTTTCCCACTCCTTGGCATATTCGCAAAGGACTTGAATCAGCATACTACAGTGATTCAACTACATCAATATTTATAGCAGGACAATTCACAATAGCTAAACTCTGGAGCCACCCTAGATGCCTGTTTTTGTCAGTTTTTTTTTTCTGCTGCTGTGACTAAGGGACACAAGCAGAACAACTGTAGAGGAGGCAGATTTTATTTGAGGGCTCACGATTTTAGAGTTCTTAGTCCATCCACAGAAGGCTCAATTTCTTAGGGCTCAAGGTGAGGCAAGACATCATGGCAGAACAGTGTGGCAGAGAAAAGCAGCTTACTTGGTGATCAGCAAGCAGAGAGAAACCTCTACTTGCCAGATACAAATATATACCCCAAAGCCACACCCCAAATCCCATCTCCTGCAGCCACACCCTACCACTTCAGTCATCACTGAGGTAATCTCTATCATGGGATTAATTCACAGATTGGGTTAAGGTTCTCACAACCGAATCCTCTAAACCTTCTTGCATTGTCTTACACATGAAATTTTGGGGAACACCACACCTAAACCAGAAAAGTGCCCATCAATAGATGAATGCATAAGAAAATGTGAAGGACTGAATTTGTTGCTCAGTAGTAGAATGCTTGCTGGCAAGTGTGAGGCATTGGGTTCAATCCTCAGAACCATATAAAAATAAATGAATAAAATAATGGTATTGTGTCCACCTACAACTAAAAAATATTTTAAAAAGAAAATGTGATACACACACACACACACACACACACACAAATATTATTCATCCATAAAGAAGAATGAAATTATGGCATTTGCCTATAAATGGATGGAACTGGAGACTATCATGGTAAGTAAAATGGCCCCATTGCAAAAACCCAAAGGCCAAATGTTTTCTATGATATATGGATGCTAACACACAATTTGGGGGGAAGTGGGAATAGAAATTAATTGGATTAGACAAAGAGGAATGAAGGAAAGGGAGGGGATTGGGAGTAGAAAAGACAGTAGAATGAATCAGACATAACTTTCCTTTGTTTATATATGAATACACAACCATAATAGCTCTGCATCATGTATAACTGCAAGAATGGGGTCCTAGTTAGAATAAGTTATATTCCATGTATGTTTTAATATGTCAAAATACACTCTACTGTGAGGTATATCTAAAAAGAACAAATAAAAAAAGTTAAAAAAGTAGTTAATATTTTAAAACATTTTGCCAAGTGCTGTACCAATTTATCCTAAAATCAATGTATAAATACTCATTTTCATTTGCTTTTTTAAAAAATTAATTTATTCTTTTTGTTAATTTTTATGTAGTGCTAATGATCAAACCCAGAGTCTCACATATGCTAGGCAAGTGCTTTGCCACTGAGCTACAGTCCCAGCCCCTCATTTGTTTTTTAATATATGACTCATTTCTAGATATTAACAAATTGCATAATAAATGAAATATGGAATCTGGAAAACTGAGCCTTTTGTCAATTTGATAAGAATGATTTCTCATGTAAATTCATATTTCAGTGATTATTAGGGAGCTCAGACACATTTTCAAATGCTCATTTACTAGATTTATTTTTTATGTGCTGGTTCGCCGTCTATATAATTTGCTCATTTATTTATTGTCATCTTGGTGTGTTTCTTACTCATTAGCATTAACTTTGTGTAAAATAAAGATATTAAACCTAAATCTTATTTCTTCCTTAAATGTTTTCTCTTTTATTTTAATGTGATTTTTATATTTTGTTCTACACTGTTAAATAGTAAATCAGTTTCACATTTCTTCATGACATTTAGGGATTTTTAAATTCTTTTTATCCCAAAGTATAAGAACTAATCTCATTTTCTCCTAGATGAATGACTATTTAGAAACGATTGTATTCTTTTAATAACTTTATTTATATTAAAATGTATAAATAAAAATTGTATGCATTACTGATGTTTTGGAATATGTGTACATTGTGAAATGGTTAAATAGAGGTGATTAACATATACATTACCTCACATTCTCTCTCTTTTTTATTTTTGTTTTTCCAAGGACACTTAAAATTTACTCTCTTAATAATTCTATGTATACAATAAATTATTTATTATAATCACCTTGTCATACAATAAGTATCTTGAACTTATTCTTTCTGTCATGATAATATCCTATGGACTTCAATACTTAATAATAAATCCCTAGCTATGTAGAAAAAACCAAAAAACAGCAGACTGAATTTCCAAAATTGTTCCCATAAATTCTATTTCAGTAGTTTATTTTATCACTTTTTTTTTAAAATAATCTCTTCACTTAGTCTGGCTATATGATTTTCTAGTCCTTGGGGGATCCACTGTGCTCACCTGAAAGACAAAGTGTAAAAGTTGTAAAATAGCAAGTGCAAAGACAATTTTTGTCATTGAAAGATCACAATCTTATCTTGGGAAGACAGAAGAAAAACAAAATCAACAACTAAGTTTAAGATGATAATTCACATAAAACAATACTCTTATAATAATAACTGAGAATCATCAGTGTTGCATTAAATCATGTTCATCATTCCAAGCAAAAATTCAAGGAATATAAAATATTTTTGCAAAATATCTTTAGATATTTATCTAAAATAATTACAATGAATGAGGGATGGAGATATAGCTCAGTTGGTAGAGTGCTTGCCTTGCATGTACAAGGTCCTGGCTTCAATCCCTAGCACCACAAAAAAAGAAAAAGTAAATAATTACAATGAATGACAAAAATTTGCAATTTAAAAGCATATTCCTCACATCTGCTATTCAGTTAGTTATAACACCATTTACTAGAATGCTACGTTAGAATGTGTTAATTCCATATAGTACATTACAGTTTTATAATGCTGTTATTCTTCTTTTTTATACCTATTCTATCCTATCTTGTTGAATCTGAACTAAACTTGGTGGTTGGTTTAACTAAAAAAATTCAGTGAAAATTATGTTCCACAACACCCAAGACTAGGATATAAACAGCCATATACCTTATATACAAGCTAGAGTCTCTTGCAATTCTTACTTTGGGGATAGGAAGCTGCCATGCAATGATTCTCTACAGAGACTGCTATGCTATAATCCAGTCCAAGCTGACCGCACAAAATATCAAAAGGAGAGGGATATATATATATATATATATATATATATATATAGAGAGAGAGAGAGAGAGAGAGAGAGAGAGAGAGAGAGAGAAAGAGAGAGAGAGAGAGAGATTTTTCCAGTGTAGCCTCAGTTGATCCTATTACTCCAGCCCAGGGAGCAGACATGTAGGAAAGACGACATCTTGAACATTCTACCTCCAGAAAATACATCATTGAGAAAAACCTAGAAAATCATCTTCTTACCCGCAGTCTGTGCAGGAGAAGGAAGCTCAGTTCCCCTGCGTGGCATGGGCTGGCTAAGAGATATGGAGAAAAATCACAAGACACAGAAAATTATTTTAAAGAGCAGGTGCAGGAGGCTACAAAAGTTTCCATGCTGGAAAGAGAGGGCGAGAACCCCTGTTTTTATTTATATGGGGGGATTTCAAAGCTTTCTACAGAATGTTCTAAGCCAATTCCCCGTGGTTCACACCCAACTCCGGAGCTAAGAAATAATTCTTCCTAGCCAAGGGAAGACTGAAGCCATTGCATTGCATAATTCATTAAGTGGGAGGGTCTACAAAAATAGCCTGCAATGCCAGACCAAACTCTCCTTGAGTGAAGATGCTAAATAGCTCAGGAGTGGCTCCCCACATCATCTGACAATGGAAATTGAAGCCTAAGATATATTGTTCCAGTTAGGCTGTTTAACCTGAAGCTGTATAAGCCAACCTCAGTTAAGGCACTGATTATTATAAAACAGAGATCCACCATATTGCCTAAATTTCCAGTGCACAATATTATGAATATATTAAAATGGAATTTTTAAGCAGTAATTTTTTGGGGGGTTTGTTAAACATAAAGAGATAACTGGAATGAAGACTAACAGAATAGAATATGTGAATAGGGCATATTTGCCTCATCAATATAAAGGTTAACATGCATACTCAGCCATTCATTGAATTGGTCCAAGTTTATTTGGATCATATGTGGCAAAATAAGACAGATAAATATTTATGATTTTCAGTCTAAGTTATCTTGGTTTGTGGGATATCCTGTATCACAGATCATGTGTAAATATACTTTTGGTTGAGCTATATATAAATTTATTGAGTAAGAATATTCCAGGATACCAATGATAATTTTTAACTTATAACGGTTCTGTAGGCATTATTACATTGATTACAAGGTCAGAGGTTAGAAAAATAAAAGCAAAAAAAAAAAAAACACTTTAATAATCAAGGCTTATTCAAATATTTTAGTGAACATATTTTTTTAAATTTTTTTGTTTGTAGACACAATACCTTTATTTTATCTACTTATTTTCATGTGGTGCTGAGGATCAAACCCAGTGCTTCACATGTGCTAGGCGTGCGCTCTCCCACTGAGACACAACCCCAGCCCCCATGAACTCATTTTTTTTTATCGTCACTTATTTTAATATGCCTATAATTATGAAGTCACACTTATACTAACTTCTTTAATCTATAACTGATTCAGGACTATGCTCACAAGCTTTTTAGAATAACTGTGAAGTTTACTGCTTCAACTAAATTTTAGAATAAAATCTGAGAACTGCCTTAAGAAGAAGAATCTTGAAATCAAATTTGCTGAAGTTTTTTTAAAAGTGCTGTCTTTTACTAGGAAGCAATATTATTGTAGAGGTTTTATTGGTATTTTAAGTACTTGTAGATCTGAAGGAATCTCTGAAAGTTGAGTCAATGTCACTAAAAAAGTTAAAAAAAATAGTTAAAATGCAGTTAAGTGGAAAATGTTTCTTTCTAAAAATACAAAAAAAACCTGCTGTTTTTTCTTTATTAATGTCTTGTTTTCAAGATTACCATTTGCTTACCAAAACTAACAAAGAAAATAAACAGAAAATCAATTTTGTGTTATTCATTGTTTAATTCTCAGAAATTGAACTGGTTTGAATCTTTTTTTTTCTTCATTTTTTTAAAAATGTGCCATTTGTTTCATGCCATATGTCTCTGTTTTTATACAATAATTCAAAGTATTATGATACAATTTTTAACAAAAAGAAAATAAATCTCAACACAATTTTAAGACACTCATACACATCAGTGATGCAGCCACATTAATGTTATAGCAGCTGAATTCAAAATAGCCAAGCTATGGAACCAATCTTCAACAGATAAGCAGATAAAGAAAATGTAGTGAGACAATTTCATTTTGTAGGAAATCTCTTATTTCAAAAAGGTTTTCTATACTGATTTTTTTTTTAATGATGTGTTACCTGGTTCTCTCACATTCAAACACTGTAGGAAAGTCAAGATCCTTATTCACGAAGAAATTTTTTGTATATACAAAGCCATCCATTTGCATGAAGTCATATTATTGCGTTATTGCATCACTCTGGTCACTCACGGGCTGCTGAATGCCTGGAGGCAGACCTGCTCAGCACTATTACTCCTTCATGACTTCCATTATTATTGTCCTTGGGCATATAAGAATCAGAGTGTCCATGGTCCAGCAGTCTGTGCAGCACTCTGAGCCCATTACAAAGACGATGAACTGAACAGATCTTCATTCCTTCTGTGGCTGTAGGGCTGCTGGGATCCACTGCCTGGACATGGCATGACTTACTTCCTTCTACCACAAAGCCCCAGTCAACTGCATCGCCGACAGTTGTGAACATCTTCCTTGGTTAACCTGCCCAAGGCATCAGGAGATGCAAAGAAGTGACTGATCTCTTAAGCACAGACTTGGGGTTGCAGAGCACGAGGGCTGCTGCTGATGGTGGGGCTGCTACTGAAATAGTCACTGCTTCAGCAACTGTTTATGCTGCTCCTCCGTACTGAAGACAGGATCTTGATCTTCTTGTTGGACTAAGTGGCATGAAGCTGGTAGATTTCCGAATGTCATGGCTCTGCTTCCTCAGGCAGAAGGAACAGTTGTGATTCTTCTGGCAGGAGGGGAACTTTTCTTTGAGCAGCTCCATCAGTCTTCTCCGACTGAAGTTCATTCTGAACTGGTAAAGAAGATTGCTGTCCACAAACAGATGCTTGTTGGACACATGTTGTATCATGCCATGCTCCACTAGCTGGTGGCAAAGGTGGCAAAGCTGCTCAGCCTCTTTTCTTGTGGTGGTCTCACCTTCCTGAACCAGCCAATCCAGGAATTCAGATGCCATGAAGGTACATTCATACTTGACCCCTTCCTATTCCCTAGGTTGTAAGAGTGTGTTTTTCAGTGCTCCTCAACTTCTCATACAGCCTGTGTCCTCTCTTAAAAGCCTTCCTTATTTCCTGGTCCAGAGGGAAGGTGCCCCTTTGTGTTCTAAAAGCTGGTCATTTAGTTCTTTTGCAGCAAAACAGTTCGGGAAGGTTTTGAAACTTCTATCTTTAATGCCATATCTTCCTGCAGCCTGAGTTGTAACTGCTCACTGGTGACCAGGACTCCAGCCATTCACTCAAGCTCCTTTGTTGTGCCCCGCCACTCCTGCTAGTAATACTGTTTCTGACACCACCTGCAGCTAGGCCACCCTCCTCCATGGTTCAGGCTACAACACTGACACTATCACGTCCCAGGTTGTCTGCTGTGGATTCCACTGTTCCTCACAGAGGCTTCCCCCACCATTTTTTGGGGGGCAGTTTTCTTTGAATCTTAAATTACATTCAGTTAGGTGGTTAACAAAGTCCTAATTTAGGGATTTGTTAATCACCTAACTGAATGTAAATGAAAAAATTGAAAAAAAAAGGAAAAAATTGTAAGAGTACCTAGGAAAGTTTGACAATTGTTAGATTATTATGTTTCTGAAAAAATCAAGTTTCAAAATTTAAATAAAGTTATGTAAGTCACTGAAATCCCAAAGAGGTGTGGTATCTGTTAGCAGGCTGCCGAAGTATTCTATCCCAGTGGTCAATCATATCAAGCAAAATATCTAATCGAGCAGAAGAAACTGCCAAAACAGAAGAACAATAAGTAAGATGCCAAAAAATTTAAAAGCTTCTGTACAGCAAAGGAAAAAATAAAGTGCAAAGAGACAGCTTTTAAAATGGTAGTTCTATACCATCTGCACCTCAAACAGGGGCTTAATATCCAGAATATATAAAGAACTCAAAAAAACAGCACAAAAATCCCAAGTAACTCATATTAATAAATAGGTAAAAAAAAGTAACAACAACAACAACAACAAAAACTAAATAAATACTTCTCAAAAGAAGATATACAAATGACCAACAAATATATGAAAAAAAAATAATATCTCTACCAATTTGGGAAATGCAATTTAAAACTCCATTTAGATTTCCTCTCACTCCAGTTAAAATGCTGATTATTAAGAATAAAAATAATAATAAAAGCTGACAAGGATATGGAGAAAACGGTACACTCATACATTATTGGTGACAGTGAAAATTAGTACAACTACTCTGGAAAGGAGTATAGAGATTCCTCCAAAAGATAGAAATAAAACCATCACATGACTCAATAACCCCACTCCTCATTAAATTAGCATAATATAGGAGGATACTGTCATATTAATGTTTTGCAGTGCAATACACAGTAGGAAAGTTATGGAACCAGTCTAAATGTCTATCAACAAATGAATTGATAAAGAAAATGTGGTATAAATGTGTACACAATGAAGTTTTACTCAGCCATAAAGAAGAATGAAATTATTACATCTGCTGGTATGGATAGAACTGGAAAACATCATGGTAAGTGAAATAATACGGACTCAGAAACTCAGGAGATGAATATTTTCTCTCATATACGGAAGCTAGGCCAAAATAATTGGGGGAAAGTTTTGGGGTGGATACCACAAAAACAGAAGATATCAGTGGAGTAAAGGAACAAAATTGAGGGGGAAGGAGGAGGAACAGGAAAAGGAAAGAATTATGGAATGAAACTTAACTATTCTGTGTACATAAATGAATATATCGCAGTGAATTTTACCTTTATATATAATATATATGTAAAATTATTATACATTTATATTTATATTAATATTTATTGTATGAATATTAATATTTATTCAATAAATATTAATATTCACTATATTTATAAATTATATGTGTACAATGCACTAATTTTCTAAAAACTATAAATAAATAGAAAGAAGACCAGTGGAGTAGAGGAAAAGAAATAGGGGGAGTGAGGATAGGAGGAAAAGGGATACTACTGGGAACTAAAGTGGTGCAAACTATATTCATGCTTGCATAATTATGGTAAAATATTAAAATGTATCCCCCCAAAAATATTATGTATAACTCTAATGAACTGATAAAAACTTATTATATTTAGTCATAAATTATATATATTATATATTTATTTAGTATATCTCATTATATATTAAAATTTCTTTTGGGCATATTCTTAAACTGTATGGAATTCATATATATATATGTATGTGTATATATATATATATATATATATATATATATATATATACATATACATACATATACAGGGAGAGACAGATATATACATATTATATATCTGTCTTAGTAAAAATTTTTTCTAAAAAAATACCAAAATAGCAAGGCAAAATTTTTAAAGAAATTACAAGTCAGATAAGTAATTCTGCAGGAAAATTACTATTAGAACAAGTTAAAAAGTTAAATTTAGTGATGTGTTTATTTAGGTTCCTGTCAACAGAGCAGATGACCAAAAAACAAGTGGATTTCATAATTGAAATTAAAGATATTGTTGGACTTACACAGTTAGAATTATGAGGAGTTATTTCAATGAATATGTGTATTTATTTAGACCTTTTCTGTGCCATAGGAAGCAGCTTATAACAGAACATGGAACATGACCAAATAGTGTATTTTAAACATGAGATAAAGAGAAACAATGGTAAGATAAAATTACAAAGAAAGAGGTGAAATGCATAGTCTAGTATCCTACAATTTTTTGATACAGGTACAACAGAAAGTTGAAAGTGTGTCTATGGCTGTAATGAATGCTAATTTCTAAAAATATTTTTCTGCTAATTAATACATGAACCTTTAGCATCCCATATTTTTCTAGTCTGAGGATTTACTGGGTCTGTCCTCAAGCCATCAAATAAACACATAATGCCTGGTACAGCAGAGGGGGCTATTAGGAGTGCTCCACAATTGGTTTAGGCTTGTGAAGTTTGTTATAGTTAAGTCCAGAATGACTCATGTGTTAACTGTTTATACTAAATCTATCTTCTAATTTTATCATTGCATGAATAAAATTATTAGCTACAATAATGGTTTTAACTCCTAATATTTCTTGACATTCCAATTTCTCTTGTTCATGATCTTCAGAATTTCCATAAAAACAACTACTCCATTTGACCTATTAATTTCTTCAAATGATTCTGTCTTATGAAGAATTTTCTCATGAATTACTTGATTGCACTGAAATATAGTGTTTATGGAAAATGCAGGATAAACATCTCTTTCTTTTATTGATTAAATTTTTTTTTAAAAAGAGAACACTTGTTGGCCTAAAAACTTACATAAGGGAAAATGGAGATCTTAAATTGTATTTATGAATGTACCCATTTAAGTATATATGATGAAATTATATATGTAAATCTCATTCTTTGTTCCTCAAATTCTTCTATTTTATTCACTGAAAGCTTCTTCAAGTTGTATTTTTTTCCCTTTAATTTGTTTATTTATTTTTATGTGGTGCTGAAGAATAAACACAGTGCCTCATTTGTGCGAGGCTGGTGCTCTGCCACTGAGCCCTCAAGTTGTATCCTTAAAGTCTTTTCTCATGTTCTCAGTAGTTTTGAAGACATTCTTCAATTTAAAGAAACCTTAGAAGATGGAAAGACCTCCCATGCTCTTGGATAGGCATAATTAATATTGTCAAAATGGCTATATGTCTCAAAGTGGTATATAGATTCAATGTGATTCCAATTAAAATCCCAACATCATTCCTTATAGAAATAGGAAAAGCAATCATGAAATTCACTTAGAAAAATAAGAGACCTGGAATAGCCAAAGCAATCCTTAGCAAGAAGATTGAATCAGGAAGCATTACAATATCAGATTTTAAATTATATTACAAAGCTATAGTAACAAAAATGGCATGATATTGGCACCAAAATAGTCAAATAGACATGGTACAAAATACAAACCACAGAGACAAACCCCATAAATACAGATATCTTATACTAGACAAAGGTGCCAAAAACATACGTTGGAGAAAAGATAGCCTCTTCAACAAATGGTACTGGGAAATCTAGAAATCTATATGCAACAAAAGGAAACTAAATCCCTGTCTCACCATACACAAAACTCAACTCAAAATGGATCAAGAACCTAGGAATTAGACCAGAGACCCTTCACCTAATAGAGAAAAAAGTAGGCTCAAATCTTCATCACATTGGATTAGGCCCTGACTTCATTAACAAGAATCCTAAAGCACAAGAAATAAAATCAAGAATCAATGAATGGGTGCTGGGGATGTGGCTCAAGCGGTAGCACACTCACCTGGCATGCGTGCGGCCCGGGTTCCATCCTCAGCCCCACATACAAACAAAGATGTTGTGTCTGCCGAAAACTAAAAAATAAATATTAAAAAATTCTCTCCCTCTCTCTCTCTCCCTCTCTCTTTCTTTCTCTCCCTCTCTCTCTCTCTCTCTCTCTCTCTCTCTCTCTTAAAAAAAAAGAATCAATGAATGGGATGGATTCAAACTAGAAAGTTTCTTCTCAACCTAAGAAAAAATCAATGAGGTGAAAAGAGAGCCTACATTTTGGGAGCAAATTTTTGCCACACACATGTCAGAGCACTGATCTCCAGGATATATAAAAAACCAAAAAAACTTAACACCAAAAAACAAAATAACCCAATGAATAAACAGACTAAAGAGCTGAACAGACATTTTGGAAGAAGATATAGAATTGATCAACAGATGTATGAAAAAAAATGCTCAACATCTTTAGTAATTAGAGGAACGCAAGTCAAAGTATTCAAAGATTTCATCTCGCTCCAGTCAGAACGGCAGTTATAAGGAATACAAACAACAATAAGTGCTGGCACGAATGTGGGGGGGAAAGCACCTTCATAAACTGTGGGTGGGACTGCAAATTGGTGTAACCACTCTGGAAAGTAGTATGGATATTCCTTAGAAAACTGGGAATGGAACCACCATTTGACCCAGCTATCCCACTCCTTGGTCTATACCCAAAAGGACTTTAAATCGCATAGTAAAGTGATGCAGCCATATCAATGTTTATAGCAGCTCAATTCACAGTGGCTAAATTGTAGTACCAACCTAGATGCCCTTCATTTATTCTTTCTTTTTTCTTTTCTTTTCTTTGTTTTTTTTTTAAACAAAACAAAGCATCTCTCTTACCATTCAGGAAATCAGGATGCTCTACATATGCTCATGTATGTTTTATTATGATAACAACCCTTGAGATTGTACATCAAATCTCTAGAATTTATCTGGTTTAACTAAAAATATATAAATGCTGATTAGAAAATCCCAGTTACTCCTTCACTCACTGCCAACCACCATTTTGTTTTTCACTTCTATGAATTTGACAATTCTGGATAACGTGTGTAGGCCAAATGATGTAGCATTTTTCTTTCTTTAATAGGTTTATTTCATTTAGTATAATGTCCTCAGTGTTCACCATGTTGCCACATACAGCAGAATTTCCTTGTTTTTAAGGTTGAAAATTATTCCATTGTAGGTATATACACAGTTTGTGTATTCATTTCTTCTTTAAATGGGCATTTTGGCTCATTTTATACCTTGGCCATACTGAATAATGCTATAATTAACATGAGAATGCTAATATCTCTTTGACATCCTGATATGAATTATTTTGGGTTAATACCCAGAAGTGGGATTGCTGCATCCTATGTTGTAACTATTCTGGAATGCCTTATAATCTTTTCCATATCAGTTTCATCATTTTACCTTCCCACTAACAGTGTTCAAGAGTTTCCATTTTTCCACACCATTCTCCATACTTGTTACCTTTGTTCTTTTTCTTTTCATTCTTATTTTTTGATATAGGTTATCATAACAGATATGAGATGATATTGCAATGTTACTTGATTTGCATTTCCCTAGTGATAAGTGATAATAAGTATATTTTCATATATCTGTTGGCCTTTTTTATATTTTCTTTGGAGAAATGTCTATTCAATTCTTTAGCTCATGATAAAATGAAACAATTCACTATTTTTGTTAATTAATTGAAGGAAATATTTATGTATTTTTTGAAATTACTCCATTATCAGATGTATGGTTTGTATGTATTTTCTTCCATTCTATATACTGCCTTTTTACTCCATTTTTTCCTATGCTGTCAAGAAGCTTTTAAATTTGATGTCATCCCACTTGTCTATTCTTGCTTTTATTAGCCGTGCTTTTGATATCACATATAGGAAACTATTGCCAAGATCAACACCTACATTTTCCTCTATGATATCTCCCAGGAGTTTCAGTTTTAGATCTTAGGCTTAAATCTTTAGTTAATTTTGAGTTGATTTTTGTATCTAGTAAGACAATGGGGTCAAGTGTACCCTTTCTTTCACATGTGTATATTCAGTTTTATCAAAAATGTTCATTGAAGAGACAATCATTTCAATATTGTGGATTTGTTTCACTTTTTTCAATTATCAGTTGACTACTCTTGTGTGGACCTATTTCTTGGATCTTCATTCAATCCCATTATCTATAGATTTGTCCTTTTGCTACTACCATCCTGCTTTAATTACCATGGATTTTTATTACATTTTGAATTGGTTAGTGTGATGCATTTCTGCTTTTCCAGTTGTTGTTGTTGTTGTTGTTGTTCTTCTTCTTCTTCTTCTTCTTCTTCTTCTTCTTCTTCTTCTTCTTCTTCTTCTTCTTCAAACATTTTTTTTGGTATTTATTTGTTTCTTTATTTATTTTGTTACTGGGTATTGAACCCAGGGGCACTTCACCATTGAGCGGAGGCAGGTTTTGAACTTTCAATCTTTCTTCCTCAGCTTCTAAGCCACTGGTATTATAGGCAAGTGCCACCATACTCAGCTCAAGCTTATTTTAATTGAAGGTCATTTCTGATTACATATAAATTTTGGAATTATTTTTTGTATTTCTTCAAGAAATGTTGCCAATTAATTTGGGTAGTATGAACATTTTTACAGTATAGATTATACCAATTTAAGTATAGATTATACCAATCTATGAACATGGAATATATTTCTACTTATTTCTGTCTTCTTCAATTTTGTTGATAAATATCTTATAATTTTCAATGCACAGATTTTTCATCTATTTCATTAAATTTATTCCTAGGCATCTTATCATTTTGATGCTATTTTAAATAGCATGGGATTTTTTTCTTACTTTCCTATTCAGATCATTCATGCTTATTGATAGAAGCATAACTGATTTTATGCATGCCTTGTATCCTGCAACTTTGGTGAATTTATTAGTTCTAGCCAATTTTTGTGAAGTTTATAGAATTTTCTTTTTAATATTTCTCTTTTATTTCTAGTTGTACACAATATTTTATTTTATTTATTTATTTTCATGAGATGGTGAGGATTGAACCCAGGGCTTCACATGTGCTATGTTAGTGCTCTACTGCTGAGCCACAACCCCAGCACAAGATTTTAGAATTTTCTATATCTAAGTTCATAATATTTGCAAACAGAAACAGTCTTATTTCCTTTCTGATTGTGGTACCTCTTATGGCATCATCAAGGATATTTTTATATTAACTATTTTCTCTCTTGCAAATCTCACCTCAGTCTTCCAACTCAGTTTAGAGTTTGGACATTGGCAATACTTCTCAACAACCCATTCATTTTTTCTTGATTTTTATGTACACAGAATTCACTGATTTTCCTAATTATTATACTTCTGTTTCTCTGATTTTTCTGCTTCCTAAAAGTATTTATCAGTGTTTCTTCACCTTTCAGTCCATTGTCCTTATCCATGGAACCTCTTATCTAGTGGTACTGCTTTTATGGACTTGACTTCCAAGTCTTTCTCCAGTCCTAATATTTCTCCTGAGTACAATACTTGATTTTCAACTGCTTGCTTGATATACCTTTCTGCAACATTATGTTAAATATTTCCACCAGTACTTGGCCCTTGCCTTGTACTTACCATTTTGTTTTCATTTTAATTGCATTTTGTCTATTTTGACTAAAAAATTAAGAATTCTGATTGACACCTCACCTAATGCATGGCAGTTCTACCTCTAAATCTCTCTTTATGTTGGCTATTCATTACAATTGGCCAGCTTGATACCTTTGATAGTATCCTGAATTTATTTTTACTTACAGTAATCCCCTCTATTGCAATTTCTAGATGGCTAGCGAACAATCCCTTTGAAGAACCTGTTTATTTCTTGTTTTATCTCATAAAAGCAAGGGTCACTAAGCTGCTACTGCTGTGCTGGCTGGGTTCCCTGAGGATCCTGGTAACTGATATCAGGCTTTGCGGATTCGGCAGTACTTCCTTCACTGAAGCCCCCAGTGATGGCATATCCCAGTGTGTGCCCCACAGCGGAGCCCACTGCCACACCAGCTGCAGTGGTTGCCATCTGGGCCATGAGACTTGGCTGCCGGAGTGCTGCAGCAGGGGACCCGATGGCAGACGGTGGGGCTCCAGCTGGTGGCTGAGCTGCTGGTGTTGGCCTGGGCGCTGCTCTCATCTGAGGGGCCCGGCTGGCTGGGGGCACTATGCGAGAAGCGGGGCTCTGACTTCCATGCAGCATGGTAAGTTCATGACGGCTCGGCGTCCAGAAAGCGAAGTCCATTTATATTTTTAAAAATTTATAAATTCAATTTAATTCTAAAACATTTTTATTGATAATCTGATTTGGAAAATGAGGCGTATATGGTATATATTATCATTGGCAAATACAGGCTTATAAATTGTTATGGCTTGGATGTGAAGTGTCTCCCAAAATCTCATGTGTGAGACAATGAATACAAGAAGGCTTATAGGAGAAACGATTGGTTTATGAGAATCTTCACCTGATAAGTGACTTAATATTTTAATAGGGATTGACTGAGAGGTAACTGAAGACAGGAAGGGCATATCTGGAAGAGGTGGGCATTAGATCATGCCTTTGGTGTATATATTTTGTATCTGGCAAGTGGTTCTCTCTCTCTCTCTCTCTCTCTCTCTCTCTCTCTCTCTCTCTCTCTCTCCTTACTTATGATGTGAGATGCTTCCCTCCACCACACTATTCCACATGATTTATACCTTATCTTTAGCCCTGAGGAATGGATCCTGCTATCTATGGATTGAGACATTTGAAACTGTGAGCCCCAAATAAACTTTTCCTCCTCTACAATTTTTCTTGTTAGGTCTTTTAATCACAGCAGTGAAAAAAGCTGACTAAAACATAAGTACAGGAAAGAAAATCAGTGATCATCTAGTCAGCCTCAAAAAATTTACAGGCAAGGAAAAAAACTAGGTTACATTTGAACATGCTATTAATGAAGTAAAATGTTCTATTATGTCTTTAATATTCAATAACAATGTCGCATGTATTCATAGTTCATTTATTTTCATTGCTAAGTAGTATTCTATAGTAAAAATTACCCAAAGCTTGTTGCTTACTTACAGAATGGTATTTTGATCATTTCCAGTATTGAGATATTGTAGTAGATATGCATACATATTCTATGCATTTTTGTGTCAACTTAAGATTTTATTTCTCTTAAATGATAAAGGGTACTATAACTGTGTTGCATGACAGTTATATGTGTAAATATTTTACAAATTGCCAAACTCTTTTCCAGGATGACTATAAAATTTTTCCTTCACAACAGCAATGTATGAATATGCCTACTATTCCACATTCTCACCAGCATTTAGTGTTTTCTGTTTTTTATTTTTTTTCTCTTATACAATTCTAATAAGAATATAGTGGTATCATATTTCAGGTTTAATTTTCATTTCCTGAGTGATTTATAATACTGACTGTATTTATGTTATATCTAATTCATATGCATTCTTTCATAAAGTGTGTGCCAAAATCTTTCATATTTCAAATATTTATTCCTTATTTTGAATTTTGAGTGTCCTTTAGGAATTCTAGATACGATTAATTTGTCAAATATGAATTTCAAATAAGTACCACATTCGAAAATTTTCTGTTTTTCTTTTAACAGTCAACAGAAGAAGACTTTTAAGCTTGAAGAAATTCTGTTCATTTCAAATTTTTTATTTATGGCTTATGGTTTTGGTCCATTTTTCCTAATAACTACTTGAATATCTCCATATCATAAATAGTTTTTGATATTTTTCTTATTTTATATTTAGGCCTACATATTTTTTAAAAAAATAACTTCTTATAAGTCCATGGTTCCCTGTATGGTTTTCCAATTGTTTCAGCATCATTTGTTGAAAGATTACCCTGTTCCTATTGAATTCATTTCATGTCTTTGACAATAATCAATTAAATATCTTTCTCTGGATCTGTATTTAGAAGTTTTGTTTGTATCCATTTACAGGTATCTCTATTTTTTCAAATACCATATATTATTGATTATCACATATTTATGTTAAAATTTAATAGAGTAAATTTACTTTATACTTTATTTTTATCATTTTATTGTCTTTGATTTTTGGTTATATTTGAAATCAGTTTGGTGATAACTATAAAAGATTCTATTAGGGGTTTGAGTACACACATATTGACCTTATAGGTTGAATTGGTAATAATTCATATATTAGCAATTTTGAGTGGGTAGTGAACAGAATTTCATGTAATATTTCTGGAGTGAGGTATTTAAGAGCTGGTGTAAGAATCTCCTGGTATGTCTCCCTTTTCTCTATTGATAATGTAGCACAGGTGTGTATGTGATGGAGCCACAACACAAAAGTAGACAATTGCTAAGTCTATTTGTGGTGGTCATCCTCCTGGGAAAGTTTTTCCAGTATGTCATAGAAGGTTGTTGTTGTTGTTGTTGTTATCATTGGGATTGAACACCAGGGACAATTTACAACTGAGCTACATCTCCAGCACTATTTTTTGTTTTGTTTTGTTTTTGCTTTTTGAGACAAGGTCTCATTAAGTTGCTTAAGGCCTTGCTATGTTTCTGACTCTAGCTAAAAATTGCAATCCTCTTGTCTCAGACTTCTGAGTTGCTGAGATTACAGGTATATAGCAGCTATGAGGTTTTTTTTTGTTTTTTTTGTTTTTTTTTTTTTTTTTAGGCAGGAAGGAGGATACCAGGGATTGAACTCAGGGCACTAACCCACTGAGCCACACCACCAGCCCTATTTGTATTTTATTTAGAGAGACGGTCTCACTGAGTTGCTTAGCACCTCACTTTTGCTGAGGCTGGCTTTAAACTCATGAACCTCCTGCCTCATCCTCTAGAGCTTCTGGGATTATGTGCACAGCATGTTGGATTTTAATTAAAGTAAAAAAAAAGAAACTTTCTGATTTTGTTTTGGGTTTTGAGGTTTGGGGGAGTTTTCATTTTTTTTTATTATAACATAGCTTTAATTTGGCTTTGCTTATATAATTTTAGTTTTAATTAAAGTAAAAAAATAAACTTTATGATTTTGTTTTGGGTTTTGAGGTTTGGGGGATTTTTCATTTTTTAAATATAACAGCTTTAATTTGGCTTTGCTTATATAATTTTATTAGCTATATTATTATTACATAAAATATATTATTTATTACTCTTTTAATGTTTTCTAAATATCCTGTTCATGTAGTATCAAGTGTTTTTTAAATTAAATATTCCTTTTTTTCTCTTAGAAATATAGGCTCACTCTGTACTCTTACAATATATACCTGGTATAATCTTTATTAAGGTTTTACTTTAATATATTTTATTGAAAACACTTCAGTAAAACAATGAGAAGAAACTGATTTGACCTCTTCAAAAGTTTGGTTTTGTTTCTTGCATAGAAAAAGCTTTGAAAGTATTAAACCCACAAATTTTACAATGCTGTATTTTTCTAAAAAATATTTGAAGATTTTTAATGTATCAGAGTTCTAATTAGTTGTATAATTGAGTTGTGAAGACTAAAATATGTCATCTGCTAGTAATGAAAACTGAATTAGATCAGATAGAAACTGAACATTCTGAAATTATACCATACCATGAAATTCCACAAAGAAGTTCTTTTATTTTCCTTTATCTACTCTTTCCCAAGCTGACAGTATCCTTAGTATCTGAATAAACATCACAGAATTTGTTACAAAAATCATTAAAGTTTATATTTCATATAAATACAGTAGTATTCCAACAAAGCATTTGGGGGTTGATTTTTTTCTTCTCTTCATACTGAGTCAACATTAGTGAAGCCCTAATAAGGGAATCTAAATTAGAGACTGGAGTGTTTTTTCAGTTAATTCTTATGGTCACTATTACTGGAAGAGAATTACATACTTACAATGAATATTGTACTGAGATTTGACAATATGAATTGCTTGAGTTTTATTACATGGAACATTTTAGGGAAGCAAAAATATTTATCCCTAGAAAATTATGTCTGAAAAATAAAACTAAATCATTCATACACTGAAATTTGTGAAGTGCAGAGAACATTCCAACAAAGTTATATTACTTGTTTCCTATAAGCAAATTTCCCATAACCACATTCCTTTTGTGTTATAACCTCACATTATTATATATACCCACGTTGACTTTTTCTCTTCTTTCTTATTACTCAAATATAACCCATTATGTATGCCTCATCTAAACCTATATTAGTTATTCACCATCAAAAATTAGTAATTGCTTTATATTTTCTTTAGAAAGGTAAATTGAAGTAATCTAATATTACATTTAATAAAAAACTTTTCACATTTTTAATGTTTTCAACATGAATAAAAACACTGTTTTATACTTTCCACTGTCTATAGGATAAATTTTAAATGCCATAAATTGACACTAAGTATATTCTCTGATTTTACTAAATCCTTTTCCCCCTTAATTTATCAACTTAGTTATTTATTCATTCAACAAATATTTATTAAGTGACTATATTCCAGGTTCTTTTTGATATTCAATGTCAAATAATAAGAATATATGATGATGTTATTGATGATGAAAATGATGTTATGTAGGGCTAGTATATATCAATAAAGGTTATTAATGTATCACATACAATAATTCAGTTAATATTCCTGTTATAGTTTGGATCTGAAATGTCCCCCAATATCATGTGTTGAAATCTTAGGTGTTTGTGATATTGGAAAGTAGTGTCATTTTTTTGTTCGTATTCACATAAATGTACACAAAAATGTACTATGAACATGTTCATGAGATCCTAGTTAATTTATGTTCCAGACGAAGGTAGTATCAAATTTAAGAGGCGGGGCTTGGTTTATGGATGTAGGTTTCTTTCTATGCTTCCTGGCTGCTATAAAGTGAACTCCTTTGTTCCACCAACATTCACCACAGGCCCACATGTACTGCCTAAACACAGGCCCAGAAATAATGGAACCCAGATACCCTGGCCTGAAACCATGAATCAAAGAAAAAATTCCTTTTAAGTTGATTTGCTCTCAGGTGTTTTGTCACAGTGATGGAAAGCTAATATAAAAAAATGGTAGCAGGAGTGGAATCATTATTATGACTGTACTTGACTATATGGTTCATTAATATTTAGAATTGGTTTGAGGGAAAGATTAGCAAAAGTGTAGAGAAGTAGAAAAAAACTTATAAAGATATAAATGATTTTAAATGGGGAATTCTGATGGGAGCTCAGAAAACCAGAATGCTGATATGTATGTGGTATGTAGATTGTGCTGATGAGGTTTCATATGGAAATGAGGAATCTATTGAGGATTAGACTAGAGATCATTTGTGGAAAAGTATTTGTGTACATTTTTTTCCATGCTCTAAGACTTCGTATGGGGCCGAGTTTAAACTTGAAGGATTAATCAACTTAGTGGGGGAAATTTCAAGGCAGCATTGCATTCAAGATACAACACTTAGTACTATTTACAGTGTGAATCATGAGGAAAAGGCAGAGAAGAAAGATATGGAAGACTTACAGTTGGGCCAGAAAAACACATGTGAACATTGAAATAAGAAAGGTGTGGCTGCTGAAGATATTAGCACCATTTAAAAAAGAAGTCAAATACTTAGTAATAGAACAATAGAAATGATGTCTTGAGGACATCTTGGAAATTGGCCAGACCTCAGCTATCATAGACCCAAGCATGTAAAAATGTAAAATTTTTGCCATACTGCTTTGACATGAGAACACTGTTGTGCCCTGCGTACAAATCTTGTTTTCCCAGGATTTTGTTGCACCATTTTCAAACGTCCAAGCATTCAAAGGCTATTGTCCTCATGGACCAAGGGGAGCAGGGCAACTACTACTCAGACTGGGAACAGACATCAGTGTTATTCACACAATACTGGTTTTTCAGGCATGCAGAATGCAAGATTTCTAGGGCCATTGATGCTTCCACCCAGATTTCAAAGGATGGTTTAGGAGTCAAGGCAGAGAGTGGTAGGGTCAAAATCCCTTTAGGTAGTTCCTAAGCATGTGAGGAAATGAGCAGAACCTGTAAATGAGAGTGATCATGTGAGGCGAAATCTGAAAGTCTATAAGGGTTGCTCAAATTCTTTGGAGCATACATGATGCCACTATATGCTCTAGATGCTGGACATGGATCTATAGGATTCATAGTTTGTCCTGTTGGGTTTTAGCCTTTTTTGGTCTGATTCTTCCTTGGTATTCTCTATTCCTCCCTTTTAGAATTGTAATGTTTACCATATGCCACTTTAATAAACATTCCCAAACAAATTGCTTATATGTGAACTCTTTTTTTTTCCCATAGGAATTCATATCTATCAGTTTGCCTTTGTTCTAAGAGGAGACTTTTGGTTGGGAATTTTGTGGAATGCTAAAACTATTAAGACTATGCAGATCCTTGGGGATAGATTGGATGCATTTTGCATTGTGGGGTTGGCATGAGCATTTTTGGGCCAGCGGTCAGTTATTATAATTTGGATCTGCAATTTTTTGAAGTCTTAGTACCAGCTGATGATGCTTTGGGGAAGTAGTGAAACTTTAGGAAGTGAGGCCCCATTGAAGAAATAGATTACTGATGGCATATTCTTGAAAGACTAATCCTGCCCTTAGTACTTTCCTCCCTTTCTCTCTGTTTCCTAGCCACCATGAGGTGAGCACCTTTGCTCCACCACACCTTTCTACCATGATATAATACTAGTATAAATACTAGAGTATTTTCTTATACAGAACCAAGTATTCATGGACTGAAAGTTCTGAAACTGTGTACAAAAATAAATCTTTTCTCTTTTAAGTTGATTTCTTATTGGGTGATTAGTCACAGTGATGAAAAGCAGATTAATACACCTTGTAACACTACTATGTGATAAGCACTGTTACTATTCCCATTTTACACTTAAGAAATATGAAAAAAAATTAAGAGTTGGTCAAGTGCATATGGCAAGTAAGTTATGGGACTAGGGTTTAATTCTGAAAGAATAGGTATGGATGGTTGGTCTTAAATATTTTAGTATGCTGCTTCCCATAACACATTCCATTTTTATTATAACCTCACATTATTATACATACCCACATTGACTTTTTCTCTTTGTTCTCATTACTCAAATACAACCCATTATTTATGCCTCTTCTTATCTATATTAGTTATGCTCCAACAAAAAATAGTAGTTACATCATCTATATTTTTCTGATATATCTTCAGACATGACCATGTCATTTATGCAAATTTGTCTTGTGCTGTCTTGAGTTATTTGTTCTTTTTACATTTCCCCCCACTGTATTGTAAATATAATTACAGCAATTTTTGTGATTTTTAATTATATTCCACTATTCCTTTTAGAGTATTTTCTCATACTAATACTTTTTCAGCAAATATTACTTAAGTAAATGAACTTTGTTTTGCTTTGAAGAAAATCATATAAAACTTCACAAATATTTATTCACAAGAGAACTCTAAGAAATAAACGTTTTCAATATCCTTCATTGCATTTTTTATTTTTTCTTACCTTTACATTTATACTATAAATTTACTTAGTTAATATATTCTATATTACTCTAATACGTGAAACAGACGATTAGATATGAAGGCTATTGAGAAGTACTACTCACCGATCTGCTTAGTACTTTGAGAAATCTTGAGAATGAGTTGCCATAATGAAATGTGAAGTTTCATCTTCAGTCACTGTTTTTTAACTTTCAAAAGAAAGAAGACTGATTTCATAATAAAACAGAAATGGATAGAATATAGAGCTGAAAGCTTATGTAGGATTCAGGGCTATTCCAGATCAAAATAAAAAGAAAAGTAGTATGTTTTCTAATGTTTAGAAACCTTCATATCTGTTTCCCATGATATTAAGAAATTACAGCATCTACATAGGTGATATTAGCAGTTTTCCTATCATGAAAAGAAAATATAACATTTTTATTTTGAAATCAATAAACTTCTGATATTTCAATATTCATTCATTCACTCACTTGCTAATTCAAAGAAAACCATGGTTGAACATCCTGTGCCACGTTTCTAAAAAGGGCCTCTTTAAATAAAATTCTGTTGAGGAAGAAGTATCATTAAGAAACAATACGTCATTGTAATAATAATTGAATATTTCTCTAAAGTTTCTGGTTTTATGTCCAGGATGTAAGCAGTTTTGAAGCCACCACTCTATTCTAGAAAAATGTAAAAAACAAAACAAAACAAAAACTAACAACAACAACAACAAAAAAAACTGAATAAACTGAAACACCAATAGCACTTCTTTGTTCTTCAAGAGTAGTGAGTGCACAGAGCAACCTGCTATCATCCACATTGGAGAAACCAACATATGAATAAAGGATATCTTACCTTATCAGTAATGGAACCTACAAGGGTCTGGGTTGGTGACCTGAATATGCACAACTGCAGAGTCTTAAAATCTAAAATTCAGTTTCAGTTATTGGAGTAATATAAAATATATTAGCTAATTAAATTTAGAGTACAAATACATAGGAGAAGAGTAAAAATTAATGCAAAATTAATGCTGCAGAAATACATAGAAGTGAGGATCCTAGGTAGAGATTTAGACTGGGTACATAGTCACACAGATCTACAGGATCATCACAGTTGCTTACATTGGCGGAAATATAGTATAATTATTTATAGACATACATGCCTGTCTGTTTTTGTTGTTCTTGTTAATGGAGGATTTAATGCACACATTGAGGTGGGAGCTATGTGGGAACTCCCTGTTCTTTCTGCTTAATTTTGTTCTGAATCTAAAAATACTACAAAGCTTTTTTTTCAATGTCTTAAAGTTCTATGAGTACATAGATGGAGTTATCAACTTACCTTGAGAGTATCAAAGGAATTTTGAAAAAAAATGGTGTGATTTATTTAATTTTGTACTAGGGATTGAACAAGTAGTTTACCCAGAGCTATATATTCAGTATTTTTGTTTTTTATTTGATTTTGAGACATTTTCTCTCTGAGTTGCCGAGGGTGGCCTTGAACTGGGGATCTTCCCATCTCAGCCTCCCAAGTCACCAAGATTGCATGTGTTTGCCACCATGTCCAGCTTAAAAGAGGATGTTATTATGCTGAAATTCTAAAATATTTCCAGACAGATACTGGGGAAGATTATTGTACAAAGAATAATCATGAGGAAGATAAATAAATTACACAGACTAAATGTACCATTACTATGGAACCTCAAGGTGTCCTCTGTGCCAAAAATTCACGTTTGTGGAGGAGCATTGTAAGGTGAGGGTGATGAGTTTAAAATGTATGATATATTCAAATTTCATTAGAAATTGCAAGGTACATTAAGAAATTTAGACCTCATCTTACAGACATTATATATGTACTAAAGGATTTCAAGAAGAAAAATGACTATCAGATAAGTGCAAAGTGTAGAAAGGGCATAGAGTGTGGCAGCTGATTATGAAGCTATATCAATAGTACCTTTGAGGGAGGAGAAGAGTCTGAATTAAATCTTCAACAGTGGCAACTGATGAGAAGAACTTCCAGATTTTGATAGTTATTTCAGAGGTAGAATTAATTTAAAAAGTTCATAATTTAGATGGCAAATGAGGAAGGAGAAGTCAAAGAGAGTAATAAGGATAAGAATCTCCATGGGAGTGGGATAAAATATGGTTATTCCTAGATATCATAATAGATCCACTAGAGTAGGATTGGGAGGATAGGGTGTAATGTTAGTGAACATTAAATCTTTAAATTTTCTATCTTGGGTGATATGGAAGAGGGAAATTAATAAGTATAAATACTTTTTTGTTTTTGTTTTATGGTACCAGAGATTGAAGTCAGGGGCACTTGACCACTGAGCCACATCTCCAGGCCTATTTTGGATTTTGATTAGAGACTAGCACCTTGCTTTTTATTGATGCTGGCTTTGAACTCTTGATTCTCTTGCCTCAGCCTCCCAAGCCTGGGATTACAGGCATGTGCCACCCCACCTGGGAGCATAAATACTTCTAAGTGGATGATAATAAAGCTATTTTGGGAAAACTGAATAAAAGTACTTATCATTTATTTTGATGGGGATACCTAGTAAAAAGTAGAGTTCTGGAACTCAGGAAAGGGACTTTGCCAGAAATGCTAATGTGGGTGTAATAAAAAAATACTTAACAATTCAAAACATAAAAAATGGATAAATTCACACAAAGGAGCATACACAGTTAGGGTCTCAAAGTCAAATGAAAATAAAATAAAAGAATAATTCAGACAAAATAAAATAAATAGAGGAAGATGGGAAGGACGGACTAAATGAAACTATATGTAGTTTTAAAAAGTCATTAAAAACATTTGCTATTATTGTTTAATATTGCAACTACTGAACCACATAGTTCTGCAGCCAGAGTCATTCCAAACTGTGTCAATTCATAAACTATAGGGAAGAGTATTAAAAGAAGAGGAAAACATAGAAGATAACTCAATAAACAGAACAAGGATGATGGAAATAGTAAGAGAAGACCTAGAAAGAGAATATCTTCATCTTCATGGATGCCTACAAAAGTAGAAAGTGTGAATAAAGTTTTGAGTCTATAGATATAGCAACTCTAGGGATATTATATTTTGAATATAGAATAAAAGGACCATCAAAATTTGGAATAAACATAACATCATTTTTATTCATTGTTTTTACTTGCTTGTCATATACTTTTTCTCAAATACTAATAGTAAATAAAAATGATTTTAGAAGGTATCTGTTGAGGTATTATTAATTTTGACCACAAACAAAAGGGAAGAAATTGTCCTTCCTTGAATTATTATAAATTATGTATTAATTTTAATAAAATTAGACCTGATATAATACATTAAATAAATTTCACATCACTACTTTAAATTTTATTATATTATCAGGATTGATTCCCCATAGCACCAAAATTTACCAGCTAATCACTATATCCCCACCGAGTTGCACAGTCACTTAATGATTGACCAAATCTTAATGATAAGATTAAGAAGTTAATTCTATAAATTTATACAATCACATCTTTTAATAAAGTTAAAATGTTTTGAATGTAATTATATCTTTTTTTTCCTCTGTTTGGTGCTAGGAACCAAGACCCAAACCTTATAAATGCAAGGAAAGTGCTCTACCAGTGATCTACATCCTCAGTCTGAATCACATTATTTAATAAAACACACTAGTATATCAACAACATTGAATCAAACTTCACATTCTGAAATTAATCTGACAACACCTAAATATCATACTTTTAAACATACAACCTACATATGGATTCTAATATTGTATGCATTAATTTTCACTTTGATTAAGAGATTTAATTCTGGAATTTACAAATAAGTGGATATTTCCCAACTTGATTTGTGAAAATAGGTAGCTTAACAAGCCCAGGTTATCATAAGAAAAATACTATAAACCTTTGGTCTAAACAACAGAAATTAATTTTCTCACAGTACTGAAAACTGGAAACCTGAAGGTCAAGATGTCAGCAGTTTTAATGTCTGGTTTGGGCTCTTTTTCTGACTTGAAGATGCCCTCCTTTTCATTGTGTCTTTATAGGAAAGAACAGAGTAGGGAGAGATTAATTTCTCTCCTTTATTGCACTAATCACACCATAAAGATTATATACTCATGACTTCATCTAACCTAAAGACTACCCAGAGGGTTCATCTACAAATATTAACAAAATGGAGGTACAAGTACAGAATCAGGGGCAGGATTAGATAAAAGTCTTTTTTCTAATATTTAGTATTAATATTTTCTTTCTTTTTTTTTAAATATTTATTTTATTGGTTGTTCAAAACATTACAAAGCTCGTGGCATATCATCTTCCATACATTTGATTCAAGTGGGTTATCAGCTCCCATTTTTACCCCAAATACAAGTTGCAGAATCACATCGGTTAACCAATATTTTCTTTCTCTTTCTTTGTTGTTGTTTCATTTTTGAGTACTGGAGATTAAACCCAGGGCCACTGAACCACTGAGACACATCCCCAGCCTTTTTCTGTTTTATATTTCTTTTATTTATCTATGTATTTATCCATCTATCTATTTATTATAGTGGTGCTAGGGATTGAACCCAGAGCTTTGTGCATGCCAAGCAAGCACTCGAACAACTGAGATATATACCCAGTCCTTATTTTTTATTTTGAGAGAAGGTTTCAAAAAGTTGCTCAGGACATCATTAAGTTGCTGAGGCTCACTTTGAACTTGCTATCTTTCTGTCTCAACCTCCTGAGCTGCTGGGATTACAGGCCTGTGCTACGGCACCTGGCTCTTTTTATGTTTTCTTAACATAAAAAGCTATTACCATCGATTCCCTCAAAATAAGTGATTCTCTGTTGAATCATTTAGCAGAATTAGAAATATTTTAAAACTAAAACGATATTTCCATTGCCTAACTGATATTAGTAAGATGTTTCTCTGGGTTGTCTTGTACCAACCCGGTTCTCTCTACTTTCTTGTAGGTAGTTCTTGAGAATAGCTATAACAGTGCTGGAATGCAACACCAAAGATAAGAACTGACTGGAGCTGCCTGGGTTCTGTTCTTTTGCCTAGAAGTAATCCTCTACTTTAGCCCAATGGTTCATGTAACCCCTAACGGTATAATACCTCAGGTAGCCTTTCTGGGGTCTATCAGCTGCAGTGCAATTGGGACACTGGTAAATGAGATTCCATCCAAACTGAACAGATTTCCTAAACCTTAGGGAACTGTCTTGCTACTTATCTCTGAGTTTCAAAGCTGCTACATACCATTTCTTTGGTGAGAATTCTCTCACTAGACTCATGCAAGTAATAGAAATTGCAGCCTAATATAGAGTAGGCCAAAATAGTAACCAATGTACAGTTAGCCTGTACATTCACTTATTACCATGCATAAATAAATAATTTTGATTATGGTTTCATAATTTTATTAGTAAATATATGACTCCATACACTGCAAAATATGAAACAAAACTGTTTTTTAAAAAGAGCACCACAATGGTTCAGCTTCAAATATGGTCGAACAGACAAGAATCACCTGCACAATTTAACAATAATGAATATTGGCTGCTATCAAAGACTGTCTCTAACATTCATACATCTATATATATATATATATATATATATATATATATATATATATATTCATTCAAATATCAATTCAATATTCACATATTTATGTGAGATATTTAGTCTTAAATACAAAGAAAAATACAATGGTCACATGAATTTAATAAAATCAAATAGGTGATTTGGAGTTTTTTAATTAGGGTTATTTAGAATTGTTAAAGTGCATTAAGCATTCATTCTTTCTTCTGAGTTGGCCAATGATGTAGAAACAATGTCTTTTCTATATATATATATATATATATATATATATATATATACACTCATCATTTGAAGTGAAAAAATGATATACAACAATGTTAAATAACTCTAAACATACAAAAATAGCTTAACCATTTTATATTGTAACAGTATAATATTTTTCTATTCTTGGTCTCAATTCTGTTTAATAAGAATATCCTTATAAAAAGAAGGTAATTATTAATAAATATTTAAATGTCTGATTGACTTAACATACACACATATCCTTCTGTACCCATACTAAAACTTTAAAATGCATATAATGCTGATGTTATTTTAATGAGAGACTATGTTCTCATCTGATTAGCACAAGAAAAGAATAACAGTTTAGGGTTTCTGAGAAAATACCAACTAGAGGAACATATAGATCTTCTGGGCTTTTAATTTTGAAAAAAAAAAACAAAACAGAAAATCTTTGTTCTTCCCCAAACTTTCTACATTTATCAAGTATTAATTTAACACTTATATACAAAGGATAGGTTTTCCAAAATTCTCATCAAATAATGGATGTTATTCTCCATATGTTTGAAAATTTAAACAAAATGGAAATAAAAAGACATCAAATAGGAAACAACCATAATTCCAATACCTACCTCAAAATAGCTACTTTTTACCTTTGGCACATAATATTTTCAATATTTTTGAACACACACAGACACAACATAAAAATTTTGTCCTTCTGATTTTGATATATAAATTGTACTAGAGACAATGCTTCCCCCCTGAACTCAAACAGGCAATTCCAGGTATACGAGTATTTGGTGCCTAATAATCAAGTGTTCTCTACCTACCAACATGCAGTAGCACAAGACTTGTTTTTCAAAGGACATATAATTCTCTGGGAACATGCTATGTTTTTTCTTCAAAATCCTAAGGATCTGTTTTGCAACTCTCCCACCTGATTTCACCACAAACTCTACATGAAATATTTTCCTACCACATACATCTCCAACACTTCAGGCTCTGCTGAGATCTTATGGTCTAAGTGGTAAGGCTGTTCAAACCACAGCCTAGACTTGAAATAAAATCCTTTCCTTCATCAGGCTCAACCCAAATCTGGATGTCTTCAAAAGCACAGTATAGAGGAATTTGTTACTTCCAGAGTCCAGTAAATTCTACTGGATATGTGATTCCTGGTTTATGTTAGTGGATACAAGATGTAGCAATTTGTCTTATATTTAAATGGGAATATCCTTGAAAGTCCCTGACCACTAAACTCCTCAAAATTTCATAAAGATATATAATCTCTAAGTTTTAATAAAGTTTGTTTATCATCTTCTTAAATGCATCTGCTTTATCAAGATATCTGGTTTATTACTCACCTCTTCATATTCCTGACCAAGGGTATGATGGTACTCATGTAATGTATTAGTGTTATATTCCTCAGAATGTCAAAGAGCTCAGACTGAATGTAAACAGAGAACGTAAAAGATAAAACAACCCTGAGATACAAATATATATAATGAATACTAATTACTGCCATATGTTAATGTCAACTGTCTTCAATCTCTCTCTTTAATTATGGAAATGCCATATTTGCCACATTGATGGCCACATACCATGTACTGGAGTCCTTATTAATTTTTAAAATAACAGTACTATGTTTAAATTCAGCAGCTGCAATTAAGAACACTATTTGGTTGGTTCTTATAATAGTATACATTCATTCCTAATAATCTCACTAGTTAGTATAAGTGATAGGCTAATTACATCAGCTATGATAGGGAGTATTATGGTCTGAATTCTGTTCCCTCCAATTTCATACGATGAACTTCTAGCCCCTAGTATCTCAGAATAGGTAAGAAATTAAAGAGATGATAAAATAAAAACAAAGGCAATCTGACTGATTCCCTCAAATGAAGAGGAAATTGGGACACACAGATATCAGGGATATGCATACAAAGTGACATATGAGAACACAGAGATAAAATGTACAACTGTAAGCCAAGGACACAAGGTTTAGAAAAAGCCAAACTTTATAACAACTTGATAACCAACTTCTGTTCTCCAAAACTGTTAGGAAAATGAATTTCTGTAGTTTACTGGAAACCCTAGACCCAACATCATTTTATTTTTATGCCTTTAAAGATGACATTTCTCTTCAACTCAATCCACCTCATAGGATGTGATATAATTTTTGTTTTGCCATCTTGCAAGAAATGGGGAATTTTAGGTGCTTGCATGTGGACATCCACATTAGACTATATAGCTGTTACCCTATATAGTGAGGAGCAAATGCAGTTGTTATGCCAACTTCCAAGTACCACAATTGCAAATATTGACTCAGGGACTGAGGAAGTATCAAAAAGACAAGACTGTTTGAACCAAACCAAGACTTCATTTATTACTTGTCTAATAAATCTACAACTCTAATAGGGGAATCTTAACAATTTGAGTCTCTTGAGTCTCAATATCTACTTAGAACCTGTGGCCATATTTCTCATCTGTTTTTCTCCTTTTCTCTAGAGTTGCTTTCAGCATGACAATTTACTTAGTTTCCCTTAACCTCATTTTCCCTGGAAAAAAAGATGAACAGAGAAAGCAGGAAGCTAACCTCTGATAGAAGAGGACTGATAATGAAGGTTTTTATATAAAAGGGATTCATTGTGAGAAAGTAACTTTAAAACAGAACCAAGGTCAAAAATTCTAACATCATCAGCTTGCACCCACAATTCTGCACCCTCAGGCGTCTGTACCTTAGGTCTTAAACTGATACACTCCATGGCAACTGAAGAGTTTCCCTTTAAACAGGTTGTCACCAGACAACTGGGCAGACTTCTTGGCAATTTTTCACTGAGAAATTAACAAGGGAGGTGTCAGCCTCTGGCTCTGGGCAGTTCAAAGAATTGATTTTGTTCATTACTCCTGACAATCTAGTGTATAGTAATTTGAGTCAATAAACAAAACTTCTATTATAGAAGATCTGAGAGAAGCATGGTACATATTTGTCATTATATTGTAATGTTCTTTTGTCTAGGGACCTGGACACTTCTTATATTAAGTCCTGTATCTTAAATCACCTTATATCTCTGAATTAAACAAGAAATTGGGGCATTTATTTATTTTGGTGACTTCCATCAGGTATTCACTTCTCCACTGTCAACTTCATTTGTTTGCATATATTTAGGTGTGTCCTTTTTTTGCCTTCTTATTTGTCCTAAAGTATGCTATTATTTTGTACCAGTAATTGAACCCAGGAGCACTTAATCCATACTCCTTATCCATACTCTTTTTTTTTTTTTTTTTGATTTTTTACTTTGAGACAGGGCCTTGCTACATTGCTGAGGTTGGCATTTAAACTTGCATACCCCCTGCCTCAGCCTCCCAAATTACTGGGATTATAGGCCTGTACCACCAGAGCTGGCAGAATTTCACATTTTTTTAAGGCAGTTGAACTATTTCTTGTCAGCTAATTCACCTTAGATATGCATTCTAACTTTATTCTTTCTCATTGAAGTGTGACCCCTGTTTTCTAGTCATTAAGCACATTCTCCTGACCTCTCTTACTTTTGGGATATATCATCCTCATGAGTGTTAAATGAACCCGAATTTGAATGAATCTCCTCCCTTCATCTCTGTCACACAGAGGAAAGGAATAAATAGGGACTTTCTTAGGGATGCCCATGCTCCTTTCACAAGCACATTCCTGGTGTCTTTGATAAATGCTTCATTTGTCTGACCCCTTGTGGAATATGGAACTGTGCTGGATCTTCTGGACTCACATAGTAGATATTTCTGAATAGCCACTTCCTTCATCATCTTTATTTCTTCCCATAACATCTACTATTGCACTTCAGATATTTCTACTTTTTTCAACATGAATCATGTTTTTACCAGGGTATAAGGAGTATGAGTTTTATGTTTACCCCATTTCTAGGGATTTAGACAATGTTTAAAATTCTGTATCCTAGAGAATTTCTCCAAGTTCAATTACTATTTTCCTTATCCATTCTTCCTTTATGAACCCCTGCATCAAGCATGCTCAAAATCCAATCCTAGTTGAATTAATGTCGTACCTGACAAAAGATCCTAACTCTTGAAATCTCTTTTCCATATGGTTGCTTTCCTCAGGTATCATGCCCATTATGTTTGTTCCAGGGTTATATTTTTCTAGTTATTGTCTTGGTAGGCAACAAAGAAGGCAGGGTATTTCTTGAAACGGTCACATTTCATCTATCATTTCTTTTGACATGGAGGTTACAAAAGGTGAGTTATGAAAGATGTAAAGTTTTGGAGGTTCTCCAGAGTTTACATCATCAAAGACATACATCCTGATGCTTGTATCCCATGCTATAGGGGTCTGATTTTCCTCAAGTGTGTTTCTGACCTTAGAAAAACAGACATGACTTTACTGAGCATGCAAATATTCTTTGTAGTTTTGTGACATTAACTAATCAATTCTGTTTGCTTCTCTTTGCTGCTTGCACTTTTATTTCAACAGATAAGGGATTCTTGATCAATCACTTAAGAAGACTTCTGTTTTTTTATAGAGTAATTTCCCATACTTTGAGGAGGATTCATTCTACAATCCCTCAGTGAATGCCTCTAACAGTGGATAAAACTGAACTTTATAACTTAAGGCCTTTTCCATCTTAAGTGAACACTTACACCCACTGAGACCATATACTTTGAAGTTTGAGGTACAACACAAAACTAGCATGAATTATTTTCCTTAACAATTTCACAGATAGAAGATTCATTCATACTGTAGATCTTTGTAAACTCCACTTATAATTTTTTTCATTAATACTTATGAATTGTTTACTTCTGATATTTTCCATGTAATAATATCAGACGGTGGTTAACTGTGTTTAATGAAATCTCAGACATCAAAACTATGGGTAAGGGAGGACAACTATATTTATTATTTGCCTCCTTGTTAATGACATTCAGTTTTGTTTGTTTTTATGCATTTGTAGAGAGTAAGGGCAGTTTTACAGCAACTAATTCAATGTTCTGCCTTTGAGGCATTCCTTCCAATATCTGTCAAATTTCTGAATAATTACAAGTGCAAGGGAGAGCTCCAAGGGGCAAATTTCCTTTTACCACTGGTGAAAATCTTTGGAACTTTGTTGTCACCTTGTTCCAAGGCCTATATTTTGCCCATTCAGTATTGCAGCCTCTTTACTTAGAGGAAATGAGGAAACCAATCCTATACTCACATTTTTATTGCCTATTTTCTTTGAATTACTCTCAGAACCACTTTCATTACTTCAGGTCAACCAAGAAATACACATTAAGGAAAAATTTAGATGTGTAAGGTATATTTAGGATAAGAATGCAGGATATTTTAAAGAGATCTCCAAACTGAAGTATAGAATGTGCTGGCAGAATTTCACATTTTATAAGGCATTCTCCTGACCTCTCTTACTTTGGGGATACATCATCCTCATGAGCGTTAAATGAACCAGACTTTGAATGAATCTCTTCCCATCATACCTAGAAATTATTTTTCAGAATTGAGTTTGTGTTGTGAAAATTGTAGATTTTCATGCAATTGTAAAAAGTAAGGTAGAGGGATTTAATGGACACTTAGTTTCTTCCAATAATGACATTTTTAAAAGGTTTCATACAAAAGCACAACTAAGATAACTGACAATTTTTAAATCCACATAACATTTTGAAAAATTCTCCATTTTACTTGAACTCGTTTTTGTATGTGTGTGTGTGTGTGTTTATAATCTTATTCAATTTTATCATAATGGAAATAATCACAAAATGTAGTTTATGCATACAATCGAGATGCAGAAAAATTCCATTACCATAAGAAGAACTTGGCTCTTTATTTCTACCCTTCACACTTCCATACTTAGATCTTGTAAACCACTAATATGTCCTCCACTTTAAAAATGTTAATCACATTAATAATTTAAAATATACTAATGAACCAGGCACTGTGGTGCATGCCTATAATAATAATAGTCTCAGGAGGCTGAGATAGGAGGATTGAGGGTTCAAAGCCAGCTTCAGTAACAGCAAGATGCTAAGCAACTCAGTGAGACCCTGTCTCTAAATTAAATATAAAATAGGGCTGGGAATGTGGCTCAGTGGTTGAGTGTCCCCGAGTTCAATCTCCAGTACTACCCCAAAATATTATATAAATAGAATCATACTATGTAGCAATTTAGAATTGGCTCTCTCCCCAGACTTCCTTCTTTCACAGTAATTATCAAAGACTAATTACGTTATTAATTAAATTGCTGAATAATGTTTCACAATATAGTTTTACCACAATTTGTTTAACCATTCATAATTTGACAGACATCTAATGCATTTACAATTTTTGGCTATAATAAATAAAGCTGCTATATGCACTCTTGCACAGGTTTATTTTATAAACACAAGTTTTTTGTTGTTGTTGTTGTTTGTTTGTTTTGTTTTGTTTTGTTTTTATTCCGGAAAATGGCCTGAGTATAATTGATTTGTTAACAGTAATAACATGTTTCATTTTATAAGAAATTGTCAAACTATTTTATAGAATGGTTGTATTAATTTATATTCCCACAAGCAGAGTATTAGTGACCTAATTTCTTTGCACTTTCACCAGAATTTGGTATAATTTTTAATTTAGAAACTCATGCATATAATGATACACAGGGTGTTTTAAAATTGCATTTCCTCAATGGATAATGATGCCATATATATTTTTGTGTGTTTATTTGACATATGTAAACTCTCTTTGGTGAAATAAATATCCATATATTTTGTTCATATGGATTGTCTCATTTTTTTTTTACTGTTGAGTTTGAGTGATTTTGTGGGTTATACACACTAGGACTTTGGTAGTTATGTACTTTAAAAATATTCTGTATCAATATGTAGCTTCTCTTTTCATTCTTTTTACATGGCATTCAGAGAGCAAAATTTTTAATTTGGATGATGTCCAACTGAACTTTTTATTTTATAGTTCACACTTATGGAGCCAAGCAAAAACGCTAGTTGCTCAGTGATAAAACCCAGGACTTCTACATTTTTATCTTAAAATTTAGTTATATTTTACATTTAAATATATGCATTATTATTTAAATTTTGTATAATGCATCAAGTTTGAGATATTTTTGTTATTCTCCCTTTTCTTCCTTTCTTTTCTCCTCCTTATCTTCTTCTTCTTCTTTTTAATTTTTCCTACTGTTCTCCAATTGCTATAGTTCCATTTATCAAAGACACATTGCCTTCTCCATTGGTTGCTTCTCCACTTGTATGAAAAAAAATATCAGCTAGCCATATACTTTAGGATCCATTTTTCAGTTCTTATCTAAACTCATCTTTGTCTATCCCTTCACCAATACCACACTGACTTGATAGCTCTAGCTGTACAGTAATCTTAATATTGTGGCAATAAATCCCTCCTAATTTATCAGTCAACATTATTTCAACTCTTAAAATTTCTGTACCTTTCCTTATAAATTTTATGAGCTTGTCTGTCTATAAAACTTTTATTTAATTGAACCTACAGGTCATGTTTATAAGAATTTCACCAAAACTATAGATTTTTAGGGGATTAATTGATAGCAGCTATGTTCATCTTTTTTATTTAAATCACGTTTTTCATTTATTTAAGTCATCCTTGATTTCTTGTTTCAGCATCATGTAATTTTTAGCATACATATCTTTATGTAATATCCCTACTTATCTCTGGTAATTTGCTTTGCTAAAATGACAGATAAAATGATAACAACTACTGATTTTTCATTTAATATATGAATGTTTCATTTTTGCCATAATTTTATTTTCAAACTGCCTAAGTCATTTAATTTTGCATGAGTCTTTAATGAGTAGTAGCATATTGTTGGACAGTTCTTTATCTTTTCATGTTGTCAACTATATTCATCTGTACCTATTAGTGGAATTGGTTGTTACATATTTGTACATTCCCACAGCATAATAATATAATTTGGTAATATCATAGGTTTCTTTCCCCTCCCAAGTCTTCATTTCTTCATTATCGTCTCACAAGTAGTAAACAGTAGTTTCAGGCTGGCAGAAAAAGTGAGCACTTTACTGGGCTGCTTAATCTGAACAGAAATTCTGCTTGAAATCCTTGTTTGTCATACCAGTTTTTCTAGTGTTGTCAGAGGAACTTCTTTTTTATCCATAGGAAGAATTGACCTCCCTGAGTTCAGTTTCGGAGTTACAAAAAATTTTTTCTGGGTCAATTTCTTCTGTTCATTGAGGAGTCTTGAATGGCTCATGTTCTTCCTGGATACCAAAAGAATTTGCTTTCTAACCATGTTCATTTCTCCATTTGTTCATTCTCGCATTGTGTTTAGAGATCACAATTATGTTTAACAGGGTGTTACAAAAAAAAATGCCTATACCATGTCAAGACCAGATATAGATGGTAGAAAGACTTTCAAAAGTGCAATGCAGTTTCTAATATGCATATATTTATCTGAAAGTGTATGTGTGTATGTATGTATATATGTGTGTGTGTATATATATAAAACATATGTGCATCTTTTAGTTGTATTGGATTAAAACTATTACAGTTATAATTAAACACTCAAAGAGATAAAATGGAATATATATATATATATATATATATATATATATATAAAGTTTATATATATATAAACTTTATACACCCAAAAGAAGAGAAAAGTAAGAACAGAAGAGAAAATAGTAGATAAGACAAATAAGAACACCAAATGATATCTGAATTTTATCACTAAGCAGATGACTTAGTCATTTTAGAGTCAATAAAGACTCTAAAGACTGGGTGAATCGGTCTTTTATTTCAATTTATATGCAAACACTATTACATTTTATTAACAATAATCATCAACTAGCAACTATTACTGCTGCTATGAGATTTTCTTACTTATCCCCCAATGTTTTTAGAATAAAAAATATATAAATGTCAGTATATGATATTTGGAAAAACACACTATTTGCCCTTTTATATCTATGCCCAAACCCACTAAATGCAAACAGATGTCCTCTTACATAACATATTTTTACCTCTATTTTCTGTTTCTTAATGTATCTATATTTCCCATAAGTTTAGTTAGAATTTTTTTATCCTATTATCCATTCCCATAAATTAAAGAGATCTAACGAATAAATAGTAAAGTACTCCACATGGTAAAATATGTTGTTAAGGTAAATATGCAATGATACTTGTGACATTTATCATGGACAATATAATGTGTGAGTAGAATGTAGTCACTTTGACAGTATCCATTCCCTGTCATATATCAAATTAGGAAAAATTATATTAAGGACTCGACTATGGCTTTAAATAATTGTAATTTCTGCCTTTTTCTCAAGCATCTGCTATCTGTATACCAGAAAACACAGTGGTATATACATAATAGACATAAAATTAATCTGAGTTACTTGAAGTTGAAACCTATGAACAGATGTACTTGATGTCTTTATACGGATAATCAATGCTTTTTCACAGTGTATTTCTTTTAGAAGTGGAATTGAAGCTACTTCAAAAATTATCAATACTTAAGTTTTCATAGGAATTCTATTACAAAATAAGAGCCAGATAGTTTTGGATTTGAACGTATAAAAACCTCATTAAAATGTTCTTCTCCTTCAGGAGCCATCAACAAATCTAAGTCCAATATTGCCTCAAACAATAACATAAATGCTGGCTTATTGATTTCTCTTCTGTCTCAAAACATCATCTATCAATGTGTAAAATATCTCACCCGAAAGACTTATTTTTATGCCTAAATTACTGGAAATCTTGACATGCAATAATAATTGAAGAAAAATACTATCTCTTTTTCCTCTCTTTACTAAGCCATTTAATTTCTATAATTTGTGTAAACTAAATGTGTCTAATGATTTATTTTTTTCACTTCTATTGAACTTACAAAGAAGAAATAAAATAAACATTGAACACATCTTTAGAGTTGGGAACATTGACATTTCTACAATTTCTCAAGGTTAAAAGAAATTTATGGATCTTTTTTACAGTTGTTATTGAACCATGACTGAGTTATCTCATCACAACCATTTTAAATCACCAAATAATGGTGTATGTGTTCCTCTTCACTTCTTGCCCATCTCAGTAAAGATATGAAAAATCTATTCAGATCTCTCCATATCTTGTGAAATTGTATTACAAAAAATGTCTACATAGATTTTCACATACACAGATTTAATCTTTGTCTTAGTGATTACATATATACAGCTGCTACAAATATGAAGTCTGTAATAAATGTAAAAACAAGTGTAAGAAAACCGTTTCTGCCAAATTCTCAAACCCTGATAAGTTTTTTGATTCTTAACTGATGCTTAGAAAATAAACATGTCATGCCTTCAAAAACAAATACAACTATCCCTGACATTTTATTTCGTCCTTGTGTGTAATATAACAGAAAGCTGACTGTGATGTACTGAATGTGCATCCTCACAAATTTGTAGGTTAAAACTCTAATCCCCAATGGTGGTGACAGTATTTAGAAATGAATTCTTTGAGAGATGGTTAAGTCATGAGGTTTCAGCATTTATAGTGGGATTACAAACCTTATAAGAATAAGCATAAGAAAGTATGTCCTTACCCCTATCTAAAACAACTGAGGATCTAAGATAACTCAGTGAAGAAATCAGAAAGATGGTTCCCACAAGAAGCTGAACATGATGGCACTCTGATCTTGGAATCCCTGTTCTATTAGCCCAAGAAAGGGTTGCCTGCAGATACTCACTGTGCTTTGTATATTGCCCATTTTTAACAAGTTTATTTTCCCCGAAAACTTTTTTTTTATACATCATGTCACATAGACCTCTTCTTCCTACCTGACCTATAAATGTTTTGAACATTTACTAGAACAAGTTTTCTTTCTACTGAAATATTGGCTAAAGTACAAGCAAACAGTCACTACTTTAAGTTGTAGGATAATGATTATTTGGGAATATTTCATTCATTCTCTTACTTCCAGTTTAAAATATATTTTCCCTAACAAAGCTTACTTAATATTAATATTATGTTATGTGGTTTTGTGATTCTATTTTATCTCATTTTTTGGCCTATTGTCCATACATCCTTATTGTGATATTTTAAAAATTGTTCTTGGGAACAAAATGTGAAATAGGGACTTACTTACTACTGTCAATCTTCCAGCAATATAATACTGCTTCAAATACAGTATAAAATCTTAACAATATTATATATTCCTGTCTTCCCACCTTACCTTTGTGCTATTTTATTATATTAATGTTTTATTATATTATTTTAATGTATATTGTTAATTTTCTTTCTACATATGCTTTAAAGTTTAAAATATTTTACATCATTTTGTTTTATATAGCTAGCAATATTTAAAAAGTATTTAAATAATAAGAAAATTATTTATGTGTACCAATTTAACCATTTCTGTTGTTATACATTCTGCCGCAGTCTGGCTGGGCACAACTCAGGAGCCACTTGTTAAAAGAAACGAACTTTATTTTTAGAACCACATACACCAAACAAAACAGCTCCTCAGGAAAACCTTCAGAGCCCAACTGCCACCACCAGCTTCCCACAAGCCTCTCCCACACCCACAAGCCTCTCCACCTCCCACAATCCTCCTGCTCTTGAGGCCGATTGGCTGGGTCGCATGAGCGGAGCCAAAAAAGGCCCCCAATGAGCAGCTCCGTGGCCTGAAAGGGCAGGGAAACAGCCCAATGAGCATCACCGCAGAGGAGCCAATCAGCTAGATGTTGCTGGGGTCGCTGTGAGCCACTCATCAGCTGGCAATCTGAAAGGGCAGGGAAACAGCTCAATGAGCATCTCCAATGAGCATCACCGCAGAGGAGCCAATCAGCTAGATGTTGCTGGGGCCGCTGTGAGCCAATCATCAGCTGGCACATTGAAAGTTTGCTGGGGCCCCTTCGGCTGTGGCTCTCAACATCTCCCCCTCTCTGCTTAAACAACAAGCATGTGGCTTAGAGACCGTTCCTGCCTTAGGTTGTCCAATAGTACATATGGTCCTTATCCGTTATCGGACGAGCTGACCTCAAGGCGTCAGCCTCCTGTCTTAGGTTGGTACCATTGCAATTGGATTTTACCCATCACTGACTACCAGTCCAGTATACAGCCACACCTGTGGAGACGTCTTTGTACCAGCGGGGGGGTGAGGTTCTTTGCCTCACCTCTGTTGGCCCCCAAATTTTAGCTGAATGATCATGACAAGCAGAAGGGAGGAAGATACACCAAGCCAACTGACGGCTCCTTTTGGAAAAATTGTACTACTGATGAGATCAACAGCAAAAATACCCCAACACTACCACAAGTCGCTGCACCAACAGATAATTCACAATGCATATAAGTGATACATAGTCCAAGCAAGTTCTGCAACCAGTTCAGTGATGGCTATTGCAGAAGCTGTAGATTGGTTTTATCTTTGTCTTCACTGGCACTGTGATGAAGATAGGAATTCTGGCAATAATGGCAAAAGAAAAAATTAACATTTTTAATGTTAATTAAAATAACATTCCTGAAGGCATTAAAAGAAAGCAATTTTCTTAACAATTTACATTATCTTGATGAGAATTATTAAATATAATGAAAAGGAAAGGTGAAAGTAAACAAACAGATCTGTTAACCTCCTTTTTTGTTCACATATTAAAACAATCCTCCCCAGCAATTTACCCAATTTAAATTAAACCATTTAAATCACGTGAAAAAGAAAAAAAAATATTTGGATCCATTTTTTCATGAGTGCTCATCATATATGATATATGGACATACGTACATACAAACATATAACACAAAACACAAGTGTGCACACATAATATAATACATACAACCCATAACAAAATAGTAAAGGCCTTATAACTTTTTACAGGTGAAATCTCCATTGCAATGTTTAAAAATTCTATAGTCAAAAAATAGAACTGATCAGCAAAACATTAACCTAGGTCTGTATGAGCTCAAAAAACAAAATAGAACTTCATGATATGGGAAAGGGCAATAATAAAACTGGAGTTCTGGATATCAGCTGTTATGGATTTGAGCCAAATCATCTTCTTTTTGGTCTGTAGAAATCACTTTAGTTAATCTTTCTGGAATCCAAATCGGCTGCTGTTCTCCCTGTGGAAACACACAAACAGACCCCCTACTCCAGACAATCACTGGGTCAGGACTTTAGTTAATCTCTCCGGAATCCAAATCGGCTGCTATTCTTCCTGTGGAAACACACAAACAGACCCCCGACTCCAGACAATTACTGGGTCAGGTCCTTTCCATTGTCCTCTTAGAATATCTTTCCAAAGTACCTTGGGCTTATGTACACTTTTTGGACACATATGCCTTTCTGCAGCACTAAGTCCTGATGAATCCAAATTTTAAAAGTTTAGAGTAAAAAGGGTTATTCTAAATTTATCTTTGGGGAATATATACCCCTTCCCAATTTCCGCTTTTTGCTTTAATAAGTACATTTTAATAGTTTGATGAGCTCTTTCAACTATGCCTTGTCCCTGTTGATTGTATGGGATTCCTGTTATATGAGTAATGTCAAATGATGAGCAAAATTGTTTAAAAGAGGTAGAAGTACAACCAGGGGCAATATCTGTTTTAAACTGTTTTGGAATGCCCACAGTGGCAAAATTTTGTAAGCAATGAGCTATAACATCTTTAGTTTTTTCTCCGGCATGAAGGGAGCCCATCAAAAATCCAGAAGAAGTATCAACTGTAACATGCAAATATTTTAATTTTCCAAATTCTGGCAAGTGTGTGACGTCCATCTGTCAAATATGGTTAGGTATCAGTCCTCTAGGATTGACTCCAAGATTAACTTGTGGTTAAAAGGTCACACAATTTTGACACTGTTTTATTATTTGTCTAGCTTGTTCCTTAGTTATTTTAAAATGCATTTGTAAAGTATTAGCATTGACATGGAACTTTTTATGAAAATGTGTAGCTTCTTCTAGTGTAGAGAAAATATGTATGTCATGTGTAGTTTTATCTGCTAAATCATTGCCCAAACTAAGGGCTCCTGATATGTCCTATAAAGAATGGATCTTTTCTGTCCCAGATTAGACTTTGTAGAGTGGAAAGCAAAGAGAAAACAGTAGAGGAAGGGGAAATCCTACCAGCATCTTCAAGGGATACTATAGCATTAACTATATACTGACTATCAGAAAATAAATTAAATACAGAAACTTTAAACATCACTAAAGCTTGTAATACTGCATTAAGCTCTACCTTTTGAGCTGATTGTTTGGGTACTAAAAATGTAAAAGTTTGATCACGTGTAACTATTGCTGCTGTACCATTTTTTGACCCATCAGTGAATATATTTGGAGCATTCATGATAGGTGTTTTTCTTGTCATTTCTGGAAAATTACAGGATGCGATGACCAAAAAGACAATAAAGGATTCGATGGTAAGTGGTTATCAAATGAAACATTAGATTTGCACATGATTATTGCCCAAGTATTTAACTCATTAGCTAACTCATCAATTTGATTCATAGTATATGGAGTAATAATTTTATTGGGAAAAATTCCAAACACTCCCTTTGTTGCTTTTATTCCTTTGAGTATTAATTGTCCTACAGCCTCAGGATACCTAGTAAGAATAGTGTTAGGAGAATAAGATAAATGTATCCACAATAATGGACCTTCTTGCCAAAATACTCCTGTAGGAATGTTTTTTGTTGGCAGTACAATAAATAATAAAGGCAAATTTATATCAATTCTATCCAAATGCATATTTTCCATATATGTTTCAATGATTTTTAATGCCTTTCTTGCTTCAGGCGTTAACATTCGGGGCAAATTTGGATCCGATGAACCTTTTAGGATATCAAATAAAGGTCCCAACTCTCCTATTGGTATACCTAGATAAGGCCTTATCCAATTTAAGAACTTTTGAAAGTTCTTAAGTGATTTGAGTTGATCTACTCGTATTTGAATTTTTGGTGAACGGACCATGGTTGAGGATAATAGAGCTCCTAAATAATTAATTGGAAAATTTAATTGTACTTTATCTATTGCTATCTCTAGATTATAATATTTTAATAAGTTTGTAAGTGTGGCATAACATTCTAGCAATGTGTTTTTATCTTTGTGTGCTAATACATCATCCATATAGTGAAATATTTGTAGTTCAGGATTTTGAATTCTAAGTGGCTGGATTACTTTGTTAACATAAGTTTGACACATAGTTGGGCTATTAGCCATCCCTTGAGGGAGTACTGTCCATTCATATCTCTGATCAGGACCTTCATGATTCAGTGCTGGGATAGTAAATGCAAAACTTGGACTATCCTCAGGATAAATTGGAATTGAAAAAAAAAATCTTTAAAATCTATAACTAAAACATTCCAAATTTTTGGCAAAGCAGACAATTGAGTAATCCCTAATTGAGCAGGTCCCATAATAACCATCTCATTATTAATGGCTCTTAAATCTTGCAATAATCTCCATTTACCACATATCTTTTTGATGACAAAAATGGGAGTATTATGGGGAAATATAGAAGGTTGTATATGTCCTTCCACTAATTGTTGTTTGACCAGGTCATGGGCTGCTTTTATCTTTTCTTTAGTCAGGGGCCACTGAGGAACCCATACTGGTCTTTCTGATTTCCAAGTAATTTTTATTGTCTCAGTGGCCCTTTCTGAAAATCCAACCCATGTCTGTCTGTTCCTTGATCTATTTGTATTGGTGCAGCTATACCTTGTTCTTGTTTTTCTAATCTTTTTCCTTTCCTAAAACCTTGTCTAGCCATAATAGTGGGTGCATTTTGATTCATGTTATTTGTTAATGTCAAACCTAAGTGATCTAGGACATCTCGTCCCCATAAATTTATGGGAAGATGATCCAATACATATGGCTGTATAGTTCCTTCACATCCTTCAGGATCCTTCCAATCTAATACCATTGCACTTCTATGGGGATTAGTCGCCACTCCTAGGCCTCAAAGCGTTTGAGTGGCTTGTTGTAATGGACATGATGCTAAGGTCTGCACCTGTGTCCAGTAGCCCATTAAATTCATGTTCTTGAATATTTAGTTTTAGCATGGGGCGAGAATCTATATTTAAAGAAAGCATAGCCCAATCTACACCTCTGGAGCCTAATCCCTTGGAACCTCTTTCTATAGTACGACTGGAAAATTTATCATGTAGGCTGTGTATTATTAGTAACTGTGCTATTCTATCTCCTGGTAAAATTACTGATATACCCTTTGGAGAACTGGCTATAATTTTTATTTCATAATCGGTATCAATTACCCCAGGACTTATCATAAGTCCTTTTAGAGTAGAAGAGCTGCGTCCCAATAATAAGCCCCCTGTTCCTTTGGGAAGAGGTCCTTTTACCCTTGTGGGAATGATTTGAACTCCCATCTCTGGAGTTAGTACTGCTCTGGCGGAGGCACAGATGTCCAACCCTGCGCTTCCTCTGGTTTGTCTGATGAGGGATCTGATGGACAATGTCTCCTGGGCACTACCCTGATGGGGTTGCTGGGTTCCTCCAGTGCTCCGTATATTTGTGGTTTTGGGCCCTGGAGTATTGGGCCCCCCTGTCCATTTTTTGGCAATGGAGCCTGATGCCTTTCTCCATGATTTCGTGGATAAACACCTGTTCCTTGTTTGTTTTTTGATAATGGAGTACCCTCTATGGTGATTTGAGAACGGCATTCATTAACCCAATGTCTCTCTCTAAGGCATCGTAGGCAAATACCCGGTATTCTACTCCTTTGATACCTAGTTTTGTTAAACCCTCCTCCTATGGGGCAATTCCTTTTAAACTGTCCTGTTTGTTCACAATTGTAGCATGTTCTTGGCCTGGCATCTAAAGCCTGTTTTCCTGCAGCTGCCACAATTTGCCCTTGTTCATTAATGTCTCTGGCATCTAAAGCCTGTTTTATTGCAGCTGCCACGACTTGCTCTTGTTCATTAATGTCTCTACATAATTTAATATATGTGTTTAAATCTTCATGCTTCCATGGTCTAATGATTTCTCTGCACCAACGATTCACTTGGTCATCCCAAAATCTCTGGTAGCTGTTTGAATAAGCCTATCCACGAATTCAGTGTAAGATTCATTAGCTCCTTGTATTATCTTAGATAATTGACTTTGTAAACCTCCATGTCCTTGTAAAGTCTTCCATGCCCTAACCGCCTCTACAGCAATTTGTGCGTATACGCCAAGATCATATGCAATTTGTTGCTGCTGATCCTCATAAGGTCCCTTTCCGAACAAAGGATAACCAGCTGCTGCATTTTGCCTAGCCATCTCCTTGCAAAATTCCTCATTGGCAACCTTCCATAACAGGTATTGTCCTCCATTTAGCACAGCTTTACACATATTAGCCCAATCTGCTGGCGTCATGTTCAAGCTGTTAATGGATTCGACCAAGCTTACAGTGAAGGGTGCTTGAGGACCATAGGTTGTTACAGCCTCTTTTAGCTGCTTCACTATTTTGAAATATAAAGCATGGTGAATTCACTGCCCTCCTACCTCAAATACAGGGCATGTTAATACTTGAGATCCTGTCTCAGGATCCCAGCTATCAACTGCGGGGGTTGGGGGCCTCCCAGCATACGGAGGTGGCCTTGTTAGTTGGACATTTACGTCCTCTGGTGATAGAAAGGTGTTAGTAGCAGTCTCCTGTAGAGGTGGCGCTGTTGGTTGGACACTTACGCCCTCTGGTGATAGAAAGTTGTTAGTAGCAGTGTCCTTTTGTAACTTTCCCCCTGATGGCTTTTTCTGCTCTAAGCTTTCTTCCTCTATCTTTGGCTGAACTGAAGGCTTTGGACTAAGCAAACCAGATACCAATGTCCACAATGTCAATGTGCCAACTGGCAGAGCTCCTGGGCTTTTCTTTTCTATTCTTTTTAAATCTTCACCATGATGGTTCCATTGTGATATATTTAAAAACTCCTCCTTAAAAAGCCATGGGCTACATTTTTGTATTTTATCAACCTATGCCCTGACTGTTCTTGATTTTACTGAGATGCCTCCTTCCTCTAACAATTTACTTAACACTCTTTCAGTTTGTTTTTTACTAATTTCTGATCCCATAAATCTACTATAATACAACCCAACAAGATGACACCAAACAAAACTGAGACAGAATGAAATAAAAATGGAACAATAAAAAATCATTATAGTTTTTCTATCCTCCTGAAATGTGCATCCATCCTTTCTCCCTATCTGTTCCACAGATGTAAATAGTTTTTCCTCAGATGTGAGCGGTTTTTCTTTTGTCTCACTCATCTCCAGGGACAGGCAACTTAAAACAAAAGTGAAGCAAAACAAAAGAGGAATCTTAAAATGGCTACCCATCCTCTCACCCTGCCCTCAGGGGTGAGCAGTTCACTTACCCTCAGTCGCTCCCCATGCGAGCCACCAAATGCCACAGTCTGGCTGGGCACAATTCAGGAGCCACTTGTCAAAAGAAAAGAACTTTATTTTTAGAACCACACATGCCAAACAAAACAGCTCCTCAGGAAAACCTTCAGAGCCCAACTGCCAACACCGGCTTCCCACAAGCCTCTCCCACACCCACAAGCCTCTCCACCTCCCACAATCCTCCTGCTTTTGAGGCCAATTGGCTGGGTCGTGTGGACGGAGCCAAAGAAGTCCCCCAATGAGTAGCTTCGTGGCCTGAAAGGGCAGGGAAACAGCCCAATGAGCATCACCGCAGAGGAGCCAATCAGCTAGATGTTGCTAGATGTTGCTGGGGCCGCTGTGAGCCAATCATCAGCTGGTAGTCTGAAATGGCGGGAAACAGCTCAATGAGCATCTCCAATGAGCATCACCACAGAGGAGTCAATCAGCTAGATGTTGCTGTGGCCGCTGTGAGCCAATCATCAGCTGGCACTCTGAAAGTTTGCAGGGGCCCCTTTGGCTGTGACTCTCAACAACATTCCTTTGTGTAACCCTTAATTCACACCAGTTATTAGTTTCTTTTTGTCTGAAAGACTTCCTTTAATATTATAGGTCTACTGGGGATGTATTCTTTCAACTCCAATGTATCTGCAAAATGCTTTTATTTTATTCCAGCTTGATTTTATAGTAGTATTGTCTTCTCCAGTTTTCTATTGTATTAAAATACAAATAATAAAATTTATCATATTAACTATAGAGTTCATTGTTTTAAATACTTTCATAATGATGCTTAAGTATCAAAACCATTTATATCCAGAACTATGTTCAGCTTGTAAAAATAAATCATAAATCCATTAAAAAATAACTCATTATTTTCCCTTTCCCCATTCACTGACTATCAACCTTCTACATTTGTCTTTTTGCTATTCAAACATGACATACATATATATATTTACACGTAGACAAGCATACAAATGTAGACATATGTATCTTTTTCTATCTGATTAATTTAATTTATCATTAATGTCCTTGAAATTCACTCACATTGTTGAACATATAAAAATTCCCTTCCTTTTAAGGCCAAATAATATTCTATTGCATGTACATACTGCCTTTTGCTTATCCATTCATCAGTCTAATTGTGTCACTCATATTTTAAGCTATTGTGAGTAATACTGCTAATAAAATGGGTATACAAGCATTTCTTCAAGACTTTTTATTCAGTTAGGGGGAGTATATATTCAGAAATTTGGTCATTCTATTTTCATTTTTTTGAGGGAACATCATACTTTTTTCACAATGGCTATACCATTTTTCAGTCCCCACAATAGTGCACAAGGACTCCAAATTCTTCACATTTTTACTAATATATAGTTGGTTTTTTGTTTGTTTGTTTGTTTTAATCAGTCCCATTGTAATGCATGACTAGTAGTATTTCTGAATTTTCATTTGCATTTTTATACTGATCAGTGTTTTTGAGCATTTTTTTTAAAACTTATTAGCCACTCACATATTTTCTTTAAAGAAATGCCTATCTAATTCTTTAGTCCATTTTTCATTTGCTGTTTTTGTTTTAAATATTGAGTTTTATAATTTCTTCACATATTCTTGATATTAATTTCTTATAAGAAACATGATTTGAATGTTTTCTCTATAGTTTGGCTTTCTACTCTGTTCATAATGCCTTATATACTTTTATTTCATGAAGTCCAATTTGTTTATTTTTTTCCCTTTTGTCTGTGATTTTGGTGCTATTACCAAGAAATTAATAACAAAATTATTATCATGAAGTATTATTTTAAAATTCATAAAATTTTACTTTTTATAATTTGGAATTTGATTGATTTTGAGTAAATTTTTGTATATGATATCTGGTAAAGTTCTAAATTCACTCCTTTTTTACATGAATATCATTTTTCAAGCACAATTATTTAAAAAGTCTGCCACTTCCCCATTTAAATCTCCTGTCATTATCATCAAAAAGCTGTTCATTATACATGTCACACTTTGTTTCTGGCTTATATTCTATCTTATAATTCTAACTTTCTATCTTCATTTCAGTACCACACTGCTTTGTTACTGTAGTGTGTAGTATGTTTTGAAATCAAGATGTGTGAGTCCAATGGGCTGTAAAAGTATGGCAGCTTCTGTGGCAGCAGTGGTGTTATCTCTGTCTATGGAAACAGCCCTGGCCTTGAAACTGCAGAAACAGCAGCAGCACAGGTGGCAACCTAGGCAATAAAGGTTGTATCATTCATGGTTGCAGCTGCAGCTGGGACTGAATTGGAAGCCAGGACTGTCAAGGCCCCTTTGTCTACTAAGCTGCAGTCATTCAGTGGTGTGTTGGCCATACACAAGCTCAAATGGCTCATTTCAGCTAAGATGCTTAATTGGTTATAGGAGAAGCTGCTGGCAGAGTTCCTGACTTCATTTGGCCTAGTTTATTAGATACGTTTTTGTTGTTGTTGTTGTTGTTGTTGTTGTTTTGTTTTTTTTTTTTTATCCTTAAGAAGCTAGAATGCCATCTCCAGAGTGAACTAGAGAGGAATAAGAAGACTTTTGAAATTGGACATGGGAAGAATTCTAGATAGCACAGCTCAAGGCATTTTAATACTTGGAGTTGGAAGGGAATGTTGTCATGATCCAAGATAAAATTACACAAGAAGATATTGAAGGTATTCTACAGAAAACTACTAGGACTAAAATGCAAATACTAACCCCCCCCAAAAAAAAAATTTCTCTCTCATTCCTTCCTTTCTCCTCCTCTTCTCTTGCAAGCTATTTTGCATTAAAGAAAGATGGACAGAGAGTTTCAACTTTAATGAAGAGAGGTGAAGTAGTAGATGCTAAAACCTGCCAGGCCAGTAACTGTATACAGTATCTCTGTTCAAAAGTTCTAGTCACCATTTTTCACCTTAGATGTTGAATGTAGAAGATTTTTTTTTTTAAATCAAAACTTGGTTAGTGATGTTGGCAAAGGACACTCTTTTATTTTCATTGTACTAGAGCTGATGAGAACCTAAATGATCCATTTACTCTGGAAGAACATGTCCTTCCTGAGGACAAATGGAAAATTGATGACAATACACAATCTCTCAAGCATAGCTCATCTCTTCTCCCAGCAGATCTGGCACTTAAAAATCAAAACCTGAGGAGTTTAAAGAGCAGGTTTTGAGCTGTGACTATATGACTATAAATGACACAAAGGGAGGAGATGTTAGGAAGACATTTTGAAATTTACTTGAGAATAACATCATTTTCTGGATGACATTGAATCCTGTGTATAGATGCAGAATGACAAGTTACATGCAAGACAACTAAGTTTTACTTTTTTTCTCATTTTGCATGAAGGAAAATGATAATCATTTAGTTTTTATAGCATATAATTTATTTATTATACATTAACAGTGGACATGTACTTGTTTATTTTTTTCCATACTTTTAAGATATGTTTATGCTATGAATTTGATTTCTTTAGTCTTTACATGTGAAGAAGCTGAAATAATCTTCTAAGCAAAGAATGAACTAAATGTCTAAGTAGCATAAATAAATGTTATTTTGATTTTATTTAGACTTCCAGTTAGCTCCATTGTTTCAAAATTCTTCTATTCTTTTTGAATGATCATTATTGAATGCTTTCTTGACTTTGGAGAGTTTACTGTTATCAAAAATACTTCATTAAAAAGACTGTACTCACCTAGTATTTTATGTGTTTGTTTGGATCTTAGAAATGAATAGTTTTATAATAAATATTTGTAAATAAACCAATTATTGCTGCTACCAATAACAGCATATAAATAAAAGATTAATATTGAATTAATTTCTCTTCTGTTAGAGCTGAAGTCAGCTCATCCAAATTTTGTGTATCTACATGCTCTTTTCTTGCTTTTTTTTTTTGTTCTAATTTGTTATGTATGATAGTAGAATGCATTACAACTCATATTACACATATAGGACACAAATTTTCATTTCTCTGGTTGTATACAAACTAGAGTCAAACCATTTGTGTTTTCATACATGTACTTAGGATAATGGTGTCCATCTCATTCCACAGTCTTTCCAACCCCCATGACCCTGACCTTCCCCTTTCTCCCCTTTGCTCTATCTAGAGTTTGTCTAATCCACCCATGCTCTTCCCCACCAAACTCATTATGAATCAGCATCCTTATAGCAGAGAAAACCTTAGCATTTGTGGGGTTTTTTTGGGGGGAGGATTGGCTTACTTCACTTACCATTATATTCTCCAAATCCATCCATTTACCTGCAAATGCCATGACTTTATGTTCTTTTCTTGCAGAATAGTATTGTATTGTGTATATATACCACATTTTCATTATCCATTCATCAACTGAGGGGAAACTATTGGGAATTGTGCTGCTATAAACATTGATGTGGCTGTGTTCCTGTAGTATGCTGTTTTTAAGCTCTTTGGGTATAAACCTAGGAGTGGGATAGCTGGGTCAAATGATGGCTCCATTCCATGTTTTCCAAGGAATCTCCATACTTCTTAGCAGATTGTCTGCACCAATTTGTAGTCCTACCAGCAATTTATGAGTGTGCCTTTCCCCCACATCCTCACCAACAATTATTGTTGATTGTATTCTTAATAACTGCCATACTGAATGGAGTGAGATGAAATCTTAGAGTAGTTTTGATTTGCATTTTTCTAAATGCAAGAAATGTTGAACATTTTTTCATATATTTGTTGATCAATTGTATATTTGTTTTTTAGTGTTAAGATTTTTGAGTTCTACATATATCCTGGAGATTAGTGCTCTATCTGATGTGCATGTGGTAAAAATTTGCTCCCCAAATGTAGGATCTCTATTCACCTCACTGATTGTTCCTTTTGCTAAGAAGAGTCTTTCTAGTTTCAATCCATCCCATTTATTGATTCTTGATTTGAATTCTTGCACTATAGATTTCTTATTAAGGAAGTTGGGAACTATTCCAATAGGTTGTACTTCTATTAGGCACAGTGTCTCTGGTCTACTTCCTAGGTCCTTGATCCACTTTGAGTTAAGTTTTGTGTATGGTGAAAGAGAGGGGTTTAATTTCATTTTGTTGCATGTGAACTTCTAGTTTTCCCAGCACCATTTGTTGAAGAGGTTATCTTTTCTCCAATGCATGTTTTTTTGCACCTTTGTCTAATATAAGATAACTGAGTTATGAGGGTTGGTCTCTGTGTCCTCTATTTTGAACCATTAGTCTTCAAGTCTATTTTGGTGCCAGTATCATGCTGTTTTTGTTACTATTGCTCTGTAGTATAATCTAGTATAGTGATGCCACCTTCTTGCTAAGAATTGCTTTAGCTATTCTGGGTCTCTTATTTTTCCAGATGAATTTCATGACTGCTTTTTCTATTGCTATGAGGAATGTCATTGAGATTTTTATTGGAATTGCATTAAATCTACATAGTGCTTTTGGTAGTATGGTCATTTTGACAATATTAATTCTGCCTATCCAAGAACAAGGTAGATTGTTCCATATTCTAAGTTCTTCTTTAGTTTCTTTCTTTAGTGTTATGTAGTTTTTATTGTAGAGGTCTATCACCTTTTTTGTTGATTCCCAAGTATTTTATTATTTTTTGAGGCTTTGTAAATGTGGTAGTTTTCCTCATTTCTCTTTCAGAGGATTTGTCACTTATATACAGAAATGCCTTTGATTTATGTGTGTTGATTTTATATCCTGCTACTTTGTCAAATTCATTTACTATTTCTAGAAGTTTTCTGGTGGAATTTTTGGGTCTTCTAGGTATAGAATCATGACATCTGCAAACAGTGCTACTTTGACTTCTTCTTTTGCTATCTGTATCCTTTTAATTTTTTTCATCTCTCTAATTGCTCTGGCCAGTTTTTCAAGAACTATGTTAAATAAAAGTGGTGAAAGAGGGCAACCTGTCTTGTTCCAGTTTTTAGAAGGAATGGTTTCAATATTTCTCCATTTAGAATGATATTGGCCTCGGCTTTAGCATACATAGCTTTTATGATGTTAAAATATGGTACTGTTATCCCTAGGTTTTCTAGTGCTTGCATATAATGGGGTGCTGTATGTTTTCAAATGCTTTTTCTGCATGTATTGAGGTGATCATATGATTTTTATCTTTGAGTCTATGATGTGATGAATTACATTTATTGATTTCCATATGTTGAACCAACCTTGCATCGCTGGGGTGAACCACACTTATTGTGTGCACTATCTTTTTGATATGTTTTTGTATTTGATTTGCCAAAATTTTGTTGAGAATTTTTGCAACTATGTTTATTAGAGATATTGGTATGAAGTTTTCTTTCTTCAATGTATGTTTGCCTGGTTTTGTGATCAGGTGGATACTGGATTCATAGAATGAATTTGAAAGTGCTTCCTCTTTTTTTTTATTTCATGAAATAATTTGAAGCATATTAATATTTGTTCTTTGTAAAATGTTTTGTTGAACTCAGCTGTGTATCCTTCCAGTCGTGAGCTTTCCTTGGATGGTAGGCTTTTGATGGCATCTTCTATTTCATCACTTGATATTGATCTGCTTAAATTGTATCTATCATCCAGATTGGGCAGATCATATGACTCTAGAATTTTTTTGATGCCTTTGATATTTTCTATTTTATTGTAATACAAGTTTTCAAAAGAATTTCTAATTATCTTCTGTATTTCTGCAGTGTCTGTTGTGATATTCCCTTTCTCATCATGTATGTCAATAAATTGATTTTTTTTCTCTCTACTTCTCTTCTTTAGCATGGCTAAGGATTTGTCAATTTTATTCATTTCTTCAAAACTCCAGCTTTCTGTTTTGTCATTTGTTTCAATTTCATTGATTCCAGCTCTGATTTTAATTATTTCCTGTCTTCTACTAGTTTTTGTGTTGTTTTTTTTCTTTTCTAGGGATTTGAGATATAATATTAGGTAATTTAATTGTTGGATTTTTATTCTTTTAAGGAATGAACTCCATGCAATGAACTTTCCTTAGTAGTGCCTTTGTACTGTCACAGAGACTTCAATATGTTGTATCAATATTCTCATTTACCTCTAAGAATTGTTTAATCTCCTCCTTGATGCCTTTTGCAACTCATCATTTATTCAATAGTTTATTTTTGTCTCTAAGTGTTGGAGTAGTTTTTATTTTTTATTTTGTTATTGTTTTCTAGTTTTATTCCATTGTGATCTTATATAATGCTAGGTAGTATCTCCACTTCTTTGTATTTGCTAAGGGTTCTTAGTGGCATAATATATGGTCTATTTTACAGAAGTATCCATGTGTTGCTGAGAAGAATGTGTATTCACTCACTGAAGGATGAAATATTCTACATATGTCAGTTAAGTCTAAGTTATTGATTGTATTATTGAGTTCTATAGTTTCTTTGTTCAAGTTTTGTTTGGAAGATCTATTCAGTGGCGATAAAGTTGTGTTAAAGTCACCCATAAATATTGTCTTGTGGTCTATTTGACTCGTGAACTTGAGAAGAGATTGTTTGATGAAAATAGATGCTCCATTGTTTGAGGCCTATGTATTTATTATTGCTATGTTTTCTTGATAAATGGTTCTCTTATGCAGTATGAAGTATCCTTCTTTATCTCTTTCGATTAACTTTAGCTTAAAGTCTACTTTATTGATATGAGGATGGAAACCCCTGGTTGCTTCCGCAGTCCATGTGAGTGGTATGATTTTTCCCACCCTTTCCCCTTTAATCTGTGGATGTCTTTTCTTATGTATAAGTCTCTTGGAGGCAGCATATTGTTGGGTCTTTTTTTTTTTTCATTCAGTCTGCTAGTCTATATCTTTTGATTTGTGCATTTAGGGCATTAACATTCTTCTGTATTTTAGTAGTGTCCTTTGTGATATTTCTTTTTTATCACATATTTTAATAATTTGAGTTTTCTCTCTCTGTTAGTGTGGCTAAGGGTTTATCAATTTTATTTATTTTTTCAAGGAACCAACTGCTTGTTTTGTCAATTTTTAAAATTGTTTCTTTCTTTTATTTCAATTTCATTGATTTCAGTTCTGATTTTAAATATTTCCTTTCTCCTAATGCTTTTGGTGTAGATTTGTTATTTTCCTAGGCCTTTGAGATAAAATATTAGGTCATTTATCCATTACTTTCTATTCTGTTAATGAAAGAGCTCAATGCAATGAACTTTCCTCTTAGCACTGGCTTCTTGGTTTGTGAGAGATTTTAATAAGTTTTCTCACTTACCACTAAGTATTGTTTAATTTAATTCCTGATTTCTTCTGCTGCCCATTCATCATTCAATAACATATTATTTAGTATTCAAATAATAGAGTTGCTTCTATTTTATATTTTATCATTGATTTCTAATTTTATTCCATTATGACACAATAGAGTGCAAGGCATATTCTTTTTTTATAGTTGCTAAGAGTTGCTTTGTGGCAGAAGGTATGGTCTCTTTTAGCAAAGAAGAATGTGCTGCTGAGAAGAATGTGCCTTCACTCATGAATGGATGAAATATTCTATATATGTCTGTTAAGTCTAAAATATTGGTTATATTATTTACTGGAATAGTTTACTTGTTTAGTTTTTGTTTGGAGGATCAAGTCAGTAGTGAGACACCTGTGTTAGAGTCACCAAATATTATTGTGTTGTGACCTATTTGATTCATAAAATTGAGAAAAGTTTGTTTGATGTACAAAGATACTCCATTGTTTGTGGCATAAATATTTATGATTGTTATGTCTTGTTGATATATAATTCCCTTAAGCAGTATGAAATGTTCTGCTTTTTCCTTTTGATTAAGTTTGGCTTGAAGTCCACTTTATCTTATATGAGGATAGAAACCCCTGCTTGTTTATGTGATCCATGTGAGTGATATGTATTTTCATATCCTTTCACCTTCAGTCTATGAATGTTATTGTCTATGAAGTGAGTTGCTTAGAGACAGCATATTTTGAGTCTAATTTTTAATTCAATCTGCCAGTCTGTGTCTTTTGAGAGATGAGTAGGCCATTAATGTTCAAGGTTATTATTGAGATATGATTTGCATTTGCAGTATTTTGGGTTATTGCTAGTGCTTAGTTTGAAATAGTTTCCCTTTTGATTGACTATTCTTTAGTGGAGTCCCTCTCTTTGCTGGTTTTCACTTTTTTTGTTTTCATTTTATCTTCATGAAATATATTGTTGAGAATGTTCTGAAGTTTAAGCTTTCTGGTTGTGAATTCTTTTAACTTTTGTTTGTCATGGAGGTTTTTTGTTTTATCTCCATGAAATATTTTGTTGAGAATGTTGATAGTTCAGGTTTTCTAGTTGTGAATTCTTTTAACTTTTTTTGTGTCATGGAAGATTTTATTTCATCTTCAAATTTGAAGTTTAATTTTGCTGGATATAGAATTCTTGGTTGGCATCCATTTTCGTTCAGAATTTGGTATATATTATTTCAGAACATCCTAGCTTTGTGGGTTTGGTCTGAGAAATCAACTGAGATCCGAATTGGTTTCCCCCCTATACATAATCTGATGTTTTTTTCTCATATCCTTTAAAATTCCATACTTATTCTGTATTTTAGGCATTTTTATTATAATGAGATTTGGTGTAGGTTGTTATAATTTTGTACATTCAACATCAAGTAAGCCTCTTGTTTTTGATTTTTCATTATGTTCTTTAGATTTGGGAAAGTTTCTGATATCATTTTATTGAAAAGATCATGCATTCTTTGCTTTGTATCTCCATGCCTTCATCTATCCCAGTAAACCTTATATGTAATCTTTTCATGTTATCACATAATTCTTGTAAGTTCTTTTCATGGTTTCTTTCCATCTTCTCTGTGTAGTCTACTTTAGTTTCAAGATTATAAATTTTGTCTTTTTTGCCTGAGGTTGTATCTTCCTAGTTGTCTAGGTTGTTGGTAATGTTTTCTATTGAATTTTTAATTTGGGTTATTGATTCCTTTCTTTTGAGAATTATCTCCTTATTGTAGTGTTCCTTTACCTCCTGAAATTTATCTCTAATTTTACTCCTTAATAATTCTTTAGGTTGTGGATCAGTTTAACTATGTACATTCTAAATTCTTTTTCTGACATTTCTTCTGCAGTGTTGTCAATGGATTCTATTATTGGAGTATCTTGGTTTGTTTGGTGATTTATTTCCTTTTTTTTCCTGTGTTGTTTGTGTGTCTGCCCATCCAGCAGTGTGGATCTGAGGCAGTACAGTTTCTACCTTGCAGACTTATACTGTTCCTGAAGGTTTCCAGTACCTTACACTGAAGGGGGAGACAAATAATTATAGCACCTAATGCAATATATATATATATATATATATATATATATATATATATATATATATTTTTTTTTTTTTTAAGGAGATATATATATCTCCTTAAATCAAATAGCTCCTTCTGAGATATCTACAATTTTACTGCATTAAACAGAAGTGTTGTATTCAATTATTGTCTACAACATAAACGGTAAGTTTGCAAAGAGTTTATAATTTCAAATGGTGAACAAAGAGAGAATATAAATATTATGGGATGTGATGTTTATGGGGAAAAAGGAGAGAAAATAGATGAAAAAAATAGAGAAAGAGTGAAAGAAGAATTGATAAAGGTTGGCTGTTAGCAGGAAAAAAATGGAGAAAGCGAATACTGGGTAACAGAGAAAAAATGTATAAAAGTAAAAATTAAAAAAATAAATAAATAAAAATAAAAGACTACTGAACAAATCTGTAATATACTCTTTGAACATTCCCAGTACTCAATAATATAATGCATAAGAAATATTTCATTTGAAAATGGTAGGAATGTTAGAGAAAAAAAAAAAAAAGAAAGAAAGAAAAAGGGAAAAAAGACCTTTATGAAAAAATGGTCATGGTTGTTAGTGTGTTAGGGTGAGAAGGTTATTCCTAGAGGCAGAATTCGTGGAGGTAGGGTGTATGCCTAAGTGTCTCTGGTCTCTTTGCTGGGAGCCTATTGATCTGGAGATTTTAAGTCTGTGCACCTCCAAGGCCTATCAGTTGTTGTTCCACATTAGAAGACTCCACCCCAGGAGTCTCCTTTGTGTTCCACATGTATGGTGTAGAAGTCTGTTCTTAGCCCACTACTTTACTGCAGGTCACCATGATTCCTTGTCTCTGATTCAGTCTCTGAACTTCAACTCTCCCACCCCAGCCCTTTCAAATTTCTAGTCAGGCACTTCTCTCCCAGTCAGTTTTGTAAGTAGCTGGACTGGAGGGGAGGAGGAAGCCAGGTGGGTTTCCACAACCAGTATTCCCCTGTATAATAAACCTCTCTCAATTCTTGATTTTCTCCTGGTCACTAAGGTTCACTTTCTATCACACAGCATGTGTTTACCTAGCTCATATTTCAGGATAGAGTAACATCTGCCAGTAATTGTCTCCTCCACTGCTGGCCCCAGTGCTGTGGTTGCAAAATGATTCCATCCACTTTTCTCCATGCATGCTACTGAGAAAGATGGCAGCTTCCCTATTGTACATAAATACTATGCAGCATAGCTTACTGTTTCTTTGAGCAGTGTTTTTAATCTCTAAGCTATCCATACACAGACATGTCTGAGCCTTCCTGAGAATGTGGGTTCCTTTAAATTCTTTATTGATTTACTATGTTCACATAGGGACTGTTCTTGTTTTTGCCTCCAGCCACTGTTTGCAGCTGTGGACCTGGGTATCCTTCCCCCTTATTTTATAATTTAAGATCTCCTGAGACTCGATCTGATTTGAGTGTCCAGTGTTAAATTCCAGTTAAGTATATCCTGAATTCTTGACTATTTACCAACCTTGTTGAAAAGCTCCCAGTCTGTTTTTCTTTGTTCATGCCATGGATCAACCAGAGAAGCAACCCCTCTATTCTGCTATCTTCCTGCTAAGAAAAGCCACATTCTTCATTTCTTTGTTTAAATTACTTTTTATAAATTTCCTTCTACTTAATACTATTGAAAATTTGAATTACTTTCAACATTTCTCTTTCAGTTGGTCATATTTTGGTGTACAGAAATAAAAAAAAAATATGTATTTTTGTGTTGAATTTGCATCTTGTTACTTTGCCGAATCCATTTATTATGTCAAATATCTTTTATATGGAATCTTTAGAATTTTCTACATACATGCTTTTATCATCTTTGGACAGATAAAATTTTACCTTTACTTCCTTTCTAGTTTGGATTCATTTTCTTTTCTTGTTAAATCACTCTGGGTTGAACTTCTAGTATTATGTTGAATAGAAGTAGAAAAACTGGATATCCTCAACTTGACGCTGATCTTAGAGAACATTTTTTTTTAGTTTTTCATAATTGAATTAATTGTGAATTCTTCACGTATAGCTTTTATTATGTTGAGTTAGTCTATTTCTATTTCTAGTTTGTTGATTTTTTTTACATGAAATGGTATTGGATTGTTACGATTATTTTTTTCTTTTCTTTTTCCTGTATTAATTGAGGTCATCATTTTCCTTTAATATAATTCTGCTTAAGTAGTGTATGTATCCACTGATTTTTGTTAAGTTAAATCATCCTTACACTTAGTATGAATAATGAAATTAATATCATTTAGGCATGTTGCATAATGATTTCAATATATTTTTGAATTTGAATTGCTAGTAGTTTATTGAAGAATTTTGCATCAAAGTTACAAATAGGGACCTTGAAAAACTACATACAGCCTGAATACACAATATACTTGAAATGTCCATAGAAATTTTGCTCTGGAGAAGTTCTTTACATTTTCCAACATAGTCTCATGATTTTGTAATAGGGAGCCATCTTGAGGGTCATGTGAGTTTACCATTCTGGGAGTCAGACCCTATAATTTTCTGTCTCTGTGTCCCTGCTGCAATACTACTACATTGGCTCAGTAGACAAATGTCTCAAGAATTGGTTTGGCCCTGGGGGAGAGCTTCTGACATAAACTTACTGAGAATTCTATGCACTTGGAAACTGTGCCTGTGAACTCTATGAAAAGGGATATCAGTAGGTGTTTTCTTCCAGAATTTTAAATACAAGAGATTCTCTGATCTCCTGTCCTAGAGTTTCTGATGAAAAAACTACTCTGATTGTAATATGTTTCCCTTTCTATGTGACTCTCAACTTCTCTCTTGAACCTTTTAATAATATTTATTTGTTCTCCACATTTCAGTGTAATAATACCATGTTGTGGAGAGATTTTTTTTTTCTGGTCACAATTATTTGCAGTTCTAAATGTTTCTGAGTACCTGGATGTCTGTAATTTTCTTTTCTTTTGCTTTTTTTCATTTTAGATTTTTATTCTTTGTCTAATTTTTCTACATATTTTAGCTCTACTAAAAGTCTTTCCTTATCACTTTATTTCTTCCTCATGTTTTAACATAAACTTTCTCTCATTAGTGTATACTATGTAAATTATCATGAAATATTATAGTCTACTAAAATAAAGAACATTTTTATATGTTTACCCTTTTTATCATGTCCCCAAAATCTTAAATGTTCTGTTCACTCTTCCTTTATTACTGTCTGAATATGATAATTTCTCAAACGTATCTTCAAATCCGGATGGTAACTTTTTCCACTTGATCTAGTCTATTGGTGACAGTTTCAACATTTTGTTGTTGTTGATTGTTTGTTTGTGTTTTTGATTTGGGGATTTTTGAGTTTCTATGGTTGTTGTTTTTATTGACTCTTTATAATTATGTATAATTATAGGATATATTGTTATATAATTATAAAAACATGGAATATAATCTGCTCTAATTCAGTCTTGAGAACTTCCCCCTGACCGCTTCCTCCCTCCCATTTTTTTGTCCCTCTACTCTAATGTATTCTGTTTTGCAAATTTAGTCATAATTCTTTTTAAAATTAGTGTCTTGTGCATAAACTAGGTCTTGGAAATTCACTGTGATATATTCATGCATGTATATACACCAAAGATTTAGTCAGATACATTTCACTGTTTTTCCCTTTTCTCCTCTCTCCTTCCTGCCCAACAATCCTCATTGTCTACTCTACTGAACTTCCTCTACTTTGATGAAATGCCTTTTCCCTTTTGGATTAACTTCCACATATCAGAGAAAAATTTTGACCTTTGACTTTTGGGAATGGCTAATTTCGCTTAGCACTGTTCAATTCATTTACTGGAAAAAGCCATGATTTGATTTATTTTTGAACCCATGTTATTGAGCATTTTTTACTACTAAGATTTCTTTTTGGTATTTCTTCAAAATTTCTTTTCTGTATTAAAGTGCTCATTCATATCATACATTTTCTTTCCTAACTCATTAAGCTTTTATTCCGTATCAGATTGCACTTTTCTGATAAGACTAGTGGAGTAGCTAACCACAGAAGATGCAACCCATATAATTTGTTGACTACATGACATCTGCCTGAATTACAATGAAGATGACACTTTTGTGATATTTACAGAGAGAATGGTTCCTCAGAATCTGACATGTTGTACATTATTTTTAAAACTCTAATCACAAGCAGGTAAACCACCAGGTAACTAAAAAGGCCAGTTGGAATTAAGCTCAACATTCTTCAATGAAGTGATATCTGAGTGAATATATACAGGAAAAAATTTTTACTATGAAGGCCCTCAAATAAAAGTGGAAAAGATATCGATTTTGTTTTCATCAGCTTTTTTTTTTGCCAGTGCGACCAAAAAAAAAAAAAAAAAAAGGAGGAAAAAAACCTCACCAGAACAATTTTAGAGGAGGAAAAGTTTATGTGGGGATCACGATTTCAGAGGTATGTATATGGCAAACTCCATTGTTGTGGTCCTGAGGTGCCGGAGAATATCACAGTAGAAATGTGTGCTAGAGGAAATCAGTTTAGGACTTGACAATTAAGAAACAGATCAGAGAGCTTGACTAACCAGAGACAAAATATATACCCCAAAGACATATCCCCCAATTACCCACATCCCCTATCCATTCCCTATCTGCCTAGAATTACCACCCAGTTAATCTCTATCAGAGGACTAATGTACTGATTACTTTAAGGCTGTCATACCCCAATCATTGAACCTCTAAACTTTCTCACATTGTCTCACACAGGAATTTTGTTGGGGCACCAAATTGTCTAAACCATAACACATTCCAGTAGATGTGCAAATCTCAACATAGGTACCCATAAAATATGAATAAACCAGGCAACATAACACCTACTAAAGTTTGCAATAACCTATTTACTAATCATAAAGATATCAAAGTGGAGGAAATACTTAATAAAATTTTTTTAAAAATTAAATTCTAAAAGAGTATAGATATAAATACCTATATTAAAATATCAGTAATATATTCAATATATATCCTAATTGTATATCTCAAAGTCTTAGAAAAACAAAACAAACTAATTGCAAAATGAGTTGAAGGGGAAAAAAAGTAAAGATCAGAACAAAATTAAATAAATTAGAGATGAAAATATAATTTCAAAGGATAAATAAAACAAAGAATTTGTTCTTTTTAAAGTTAAAATTACAATCCCTAAGCTAGCTAAACTAACTAAAAGGAAAATAATGAAGATCCAAATTTTTTTAAAATAGGGATTAAAGAATTGGATATTAGTGCAGATAGTACTGAAATTCTTGTGACTATGAAGAAATATTTTGAAAGTCCATATGTCAGTAAACGTAAAAAATACAGAAGAAATGAACAAATTTTTAACACATATGACCTATCAGAATTAAGCTAATTAAATATAAAATTTAAAGAGATTAAGAGCAACCAATGAGATTAAAGAAGTAATAAAGTATTTCTGTAAAAAGAGGAATGAAAAAATTTACTATTTAATCCTACCATAATTTTTGTTTTGTTACCATTGGTTGAATTAAGAGACACTTAACCAATGAACCACATGTCCATTCCTTTTTATTTTACTTTATTTTATTTTGAGACAGGGCTTCACTGAGTTTCTGAGGCTGGTCTCAAACTTGCAATCTTACTCCCTCAGCCTCATGAGTCACTGGTATTACAAGTGTGTGCCACCATGTCCAACTTGTTACCATACTTTTTGAACTGATTTCAATAATATTCAAACTCTTCCATAAAATAGAAAAGAAAGGAACCCTTCCAAAATCATTCTTTGTAGCCAACATCATTTTGCTATCAAAATGTAATAAAGCATAATATCAACAATAGAGAAAATTTAATAATAATATCTTTGGTGAACATAGATGCTCTGGATAGAGAATGAGCCCCAGTTATGAGCTGATCCTGCTGTGCGGGGAAAAACCAAGCCTAGGAAACATTATTTGCCAAAAGGATAGGATGTGAACAGTCTTGATGCTCATTTATAATGATAACAGTTATCAGACACTCCAGTACAATGTCTTTCCTGGGTATAGCAGGATAGCAACAAAAAGGTTTCAAATACTGTAACTTATTTGTCCACAAATAAGCCTCTTGATAACTTACAATCCTTGAACACTTTTCAATTCCCCTATAGTTAAATTTCCTGATAATAAGACCCTATGGAATAAACTTGTGGAGTTAACTCTTGGTCACTCTTTCTTCAATAGAGGCAGTGTCCCAACTGGCCCCAGCTGTACTTAAAAACGTCTTTGTGTTTTTATTTGTCTCTGGGTTTTTATCAATTCCCTGTCACCCCTACTTGAGGTCCTTTGGTGATGCTGTGCTGAGTTGTAGCAAAATGCAAATATTATCAATATAATACTTGCAAATAAATTCAATAGCATATTGCATATATCATAAGCTATAGTCAAGTTGAATTCATTCCAGGGATTCAAGGATTGTTCAATACAGGCAAACAATAATCATAATAGAGCAAAGAAAGAAAATAAAATATAAAAATTGATGATCTTATCAATAGGTACAGAAAATTTCTTTGGTAATATTTCTCATTATTTTATGATATAAGCTTATAAATTTGGTATAGAAGGATCATAACTCACCCTAATAAAGTCTATATATGACAAGTTTACAGTCATTAGTATACTAAATGGGAAAAATTCTTAAAGTATTTCCCCTCAAACCAGTAAAAAGACAAGGCTGTCTATATAACCACTCTTTTTTTTTAATTTTAATTTTTATTTTTTATTGGTTGTTCAAAACATTATAAAGCTCTTGACATATCATATTTCATACATTAGATTCAAGATGGTTATGAACTCCCAATTTTACCCCAAATGCAGATTGCAGGATCACATAGATTACACATCCACATTTTTACATAATGCCCTATTAGTAACTGTTGTATTCTGCTGCCTTTCCTATCCTCTACTATCCCCCCTCCCCTCCCCTCCCATCTTCTCTCTCTACCCCATCTACTGTAATTCATTTCTCTCCTTGTTAATTTTCCCATTCCCCTCACAACCTCTTATATGTAATTTTGTATAACAATGAGGGTCTCCTTCCATTACCATGCAATTTACTTTTTTTCTCCATTTCCCTCCCACCTCATGTATCTGTTTAGTGTTAATCTTTTCTTCCTGCTCTTCCTCCCTGCTCTGTTCTTAGTTGCTCTCATTATATCAAAGAAGACATTTGGTATAGTCAATATGTTACTTTAAATTTTTACAAGAGCAAATAGGCAAGAGAAATAAGTAATTGGGATCAAATATTAAATTAAGATGTAAAATTATCTCTGTTTGCAGACAATTATGTACTAAAGCACTAAAGATTCCACCAAAAGACTCTTAAAACTGATACAAAAATTCAGCAAAGTACAGGATTAAAAATCAATATACAAATATAAGTACCTTTAGGTGCTATGAAAGTGTTTTAGTCAGCTTTTTTTTTTTTCTGCTATGACTAAAAGAACCCAAATGTAACAACTTTTGAGGAAAAAGTTTATCTGAAGGCTTATGGTTTCAAAGGTCTCAGTCCATGGAGAGCTGGCTTCTTTCCTCAGGGCTCAAGGTGATGCAGGAAATAATGGCAGAAGAATATGGCAAAGGGAAGCAGCTCACACAGTGGTTATAAGAGAGAGAGAGAGAGAGAGAGAGAGAGAGAGAGAGAGAGAGAGAGAACAGCTCCAGATACAAAATATATACCTCATAGTTATGTCCGCAGTGAACCACTTCCTCCAGTCACACCCACCTTTGTCTAAGCTGCCTTCAGTTAATCACATCAGGGATTAATTCACTGTTTAGGGTATAGTCCAATCATTTATCCTGCAAACCTTCTTGCATTGTCTCACACATGGGTTTTTGTGTGACACTTCACATTAAAATCAGAAAGAAATCAAGAAAGCCACACACAATGCCTTTAAAAAGCATTTAATACTTAAGAATAAAAAGAATAAAAGTAACCACAGATGGAAAAGAACTCAATAATGGAAATTGCAAATAGTGAAGATGAAAATTGAAGAAGATAGTAATACATTGAAAGATGTCCAATGTTCATATATTTGGGGGATCAATATTGTTAAAATGGTCCTACTACTGAAAGTAATGAACAGATTTCATACAATGCTAATCAAAATACTGAAAACATTCTTCACCAAACCCTATGAAAAAAAAAGTAAAATTCAAATGAAAGCACAAAAGAATCCAAATAGTGGAAAAGTCCAGAACTAAATTAACAAAGATGAAGGCATCACAATACTCAATCTCAAAATATACCACAAAGACATAGTCATAGAAACTTGTGTTACTGGAATAAAAACAGACACATAGACCAATTGATTAAAAGACCTAAAAGTAAACCCACACGTGTGCAGTCAAATGATTCTTGACAAAGTTACCAAAACTATGCATTAGAGAAAGACAGCCTTTTCAACAAATAGTGCTGGGAAAACTGAATATTCACAAATAGGCAATTGAACCTAACCCCAGTTATTATTTCGATCAGAAATGTTCTCAAACACTCATTTGTGGGAAAAATTGTCTTCAGTGAAGCATAGTTCAGAGGTAGGGCTGTTAGGTAATGATTGGATTATAAAGACTCTTACGGATAGACCCAGTCTGATTCCCTCTTAAAATTGGGAGCCCTCTTGCCACAAAGTCATGAAAAGCTAATTTTGGCTTTACTATAAATTACTGCAAATTCTGAACCAGCTTGGAATGCCTGCCCATGCCTTGAACTCACCCATTCCTGGCTCTCTCTGACCAGATAGCAGCCTTCTTTGAAACTTTAGTGATGCCTCATAAATCTTGGCCTTCCCTGGCCAGATAATTAATTACCCTCTCTGAGGTTCTATTGACCTTCATAAATTCTGATGTTGGGGACAGCAAAAATGTAAACTAGCCTTTGTGTTATGCTCCTCAGAGTTTTGTTATCTGTAACACCCCCCTCCCTTTGTGTAACTTTCTGGGCTATAAAGCTGAGCTGCAAGAAAGCTGCAGGGCTGTCTTGTTCCTACAGATTTTGTTGAGAGAGGCAGCCTGACTGGTCCAAATAAAAAGCTTGCTTTAATTTGATTTTAATTGGAATCAGTGGTCTTATCTTTGCATCCTGGTCTAACACTTACCTCATCATTGAATTAATACACTAGATAGATTAATCCATTCTTAGCTGAATGAACTAAGGGGACGTTGAAACTTTGCAAGAAGTACATCAGTGTGGGTATGCTCTGCAAGGCTTTATTCTTCTCCCTAGCCCCTTCTTCTTTCTCTGCTTCTTGGCTGCCATGAGCTGAGAAGTTTTTCTCTCACATGCTCTTCCACCATGATATTTCAAACCTAGAGTTACCTTACCATCAGATGAACCTATGAAACTGAGCCAAAATAAAACTTTTTCTCCTCTTAGTTGTTCTTGTCAAATACTTTGATCATAGCAAAGAAAAGTTAACACAACCCTTATTTCTCACCCTATACAAAAATCAACTAAAAGTTGACCAAATACTTCAATATAAGACTTAGACCACTGAAGTAGAAGAAAAAAGTGGAAGTGCTTCAAGACATTGGTTCATGCAATAACTTATTGAATGGGTGTCAGTAGTGCTAGAAAAGCAAGAATTGATAAATGAAATCATATCAAACTCAAAATCTTCTGCACAACAAAGAAAACAATCATCAGGATGAAGGACCATTCTACAGAATGGGAGAAAATCTTTGCTAGTCAGTCATTCATATGGCAAAGGATGCATACCAAGAATATATAAATAGCTCAAAAATTTAACAACAAAAGAAGCAGAAATTCAATCAAAATGGGCAAATGACCTGAAGTGACATTTCTTGGAAATAGAACTATGAATGGCTACTAAATATGTGAAAAAATATTTAACATATTTAGGCATCAGGTAAGTATAATTCAGAATTATATTGACAGTCCTTATCACCCCAGTGAGAATGGCTATTATATTTTTAAAAAATGCTAACCAGGATGGTAAGGAAAAGGAGTCCTTATATACTTTTGGTGAGAATTTAATTCCTATTATGGATCGCGGTATGAAGAGTCCTCAAAAAACTAAAAATGGAACTACCATAAGACTCAGCTATACCACTCTTTAGTATTTATGAAAAGTAAATGTAGTCAGCATACAAAAGGATACCTGAAAACACATGGTTATTGTGGAATTATTCACAATGCCCAAGTTATTGAATCTGCCTATGTGCCTGTCAACAGATGAATGGATAAGAAAACTACAATATGTAAACACAATGGAGTATTACTCAGTCATAATAAATAATAAAATCATGTCATTTTTAGGAAAATGGACAGAATTGGAGGGCTTCCAGTTTAGAAAAATGAGTCAGACAGATTTAGACAAACAAGACATGTTTTCTGTGATATGTGGAAACAAACAACAACAAAAAAAAGTTGACATGGATGTAGAAAACAGACTAGTGAAGTTGGATGGTAGAACAGGGCAAGGGAGGAAAAAAGGAGAATAAACAAAATTAAAGGATAATAAATGTATGCACAAAAATGTCACAGAAAAGCCTATCAATTTGTAAAATTAATATGTAAGCAATTATAACAAAAGTAGTTCATTTGTCTACCCCCCCAAAAAAAATAAAAATAAGGAGTTTTTTTAGGAGCAGAATTGAATCATTAAAAGCAGGTAATCTTAATTGGATGAAGTTGGATAAATTGTAGCAAAAGATAAAGCCAGAGAATTTCAGAACATGCTCAGGATTTAATGAATTGTTGCTAGTTTGAATACAGAGGAATCAGGGTGATGAAGAACATAGTGACATTAAGAAGCTCAGATAGGCTCTGAACAATCATTCAGTAGGGAAATGATGACTTTACCCTCAGAGTCACAAAGAACTAAATTCTGTAATCTATTTGTGTAAGCTTAAGCATATATTTTTTCCAGTTTCCAGAAAGGAACGCAGATCCTCTACTTAGTGTTTTACAGGCTAAAATCAAGGTGTCAGCTAGACTGTCCATTCCTGGATTTCTGATCTATGTAACTATAAGATAATAAACTTGTGATCCCTTAAGCTAACAAATTTCTATAATTTGATATGATAGCAGTAGAAAATAAAGAGTTTACATGGAAGTAGTTATGTGTAATCTTGTGCGAATTTATACATGTTTGTGAATGTTCACATGCATACTCTTCATAGGTATATATCACAACTATGCCAAAGCTTGCATAAAATACTTTATATGATCTATTCTTTGCAAAACATTCAAGAACACAGAATAATAGGGTTATCTAAGATGGACAAACTGTGAAGTTTGAATGTGGAGACAACTTATACTTTTATTACAACTATTTGTTTTCTGATCCTGACTTAGACAAGAATGCTTTTTTTGTGGAAAATTTATGTATACAGACACACATAATACACTTGGTACTTTAATTGGATTTTTAAAAAATTGCAGTACTAGCAATTGAACACAAGAGTGTTCTAACTCTGAGTTACGCAATCAGCCTTTCTTTAAAATTATTACTTAGAGACAGGTTTTTGCTAAGTTGCTCATGCTGTCTTCCAAATTTGAATCCTCTTCCTTAGCCTTTTGAGTTGTTGGGATTACAAACTGTGCCAATATGTCTGGCTGGGCTTTATATGAGTAAAATATCATATTCTGGAATGGCAATTTTCAGACAATATGATACTTTACTTAATGATAAAAAACCCTGCTAATAATGAATATTTTGTCTCTATGTGAGGAAAATATTAAATTTTTAAAAGGAAATGTAGATATTTTTTTCCTTCTGTCAAGGTGACAATTATTTCAAACTTTATCCTGTAAGAAATTATGTAAAGTATTGCATTGGCATCTTCAACATTAAAATGTATCAGTAGAAATAAACAAAAGTCTGTTTAAAAGAGATTATCTGGTGAAGGGACAGTATCAAGACACTAGGAGATATTTTGACTTATATTTAGTTTTCAATTGCTTACTGACATAATTTAACTAACATATTTGAAGGCTCTTATTTATCAAGCATGGTTGTGAATGCTGGAGTTATAAAAGTAAATTAAAAGAAAATGCTATAATTTCATTATGCTTAGATCATTGAGTGATAATTGAACAACATACAATAAATATGACTAATAAGTGAATAATACAGAAAGATTCAAAATAACAAAGGGGAAAACAGAACAGAATAAAACACAAAGGATTTGGAAATGCCAAAGGAAATCCTTCTCTCTTAGATGTTCACATGGCTATTGCCTCATCTTCTCCAAATCTCTGCCCAAATGTCACAATATCAGTAAGGGCTTTTTATCCATCATATTTAAAATTGCAATTAATATGTTATGAAAACAGTCACTAGGGCTAGTGGAGAGGATATGCTTACTGAGCATTCTTCAAATGCTCAGGTGGGTATGATATTTTTGAGTGAATTGGCTCTGTGAGTTAGAGGTATATATGAACCAAAACCTAGAATATTATTACTAATGTTACTGGTAGCCAATCCTAGGGATGCTGCCTGGAACCCAACCACCCTAAAGCATAAGAAATTAGAAAAAGATGGAAAAGGTTAAAGTTAACTATTTGCAGTTTGATAAAACTGGGGAGGAGATACTAGATTGCCTCAGGGGCTCCAGGCCCCACAGAAGAGGTTACAATTTGTAGAAACAAAAGGCAAGTGATATACATATGCAGTTAGTTGGCCTGAAAAGGGGATTAAAAGAGACAACAGTCAGGAAATATACATATGCAGATTTAATCGATGCTGGGCAAGCCTGTTAACAGTCCTTGTCCCCAATAGCAATTCAATAATGAAGAAAAGGTTTTGAGAAAAAGAAAAAGTTTTATTGCCTTTTCCTAGCAGCGTGGAAACACAGAGGACTCCTGTAACAGAGACTGCAATTCTGCCCATCAGAGAACACAGGGTTTTTAAAGAGGAGAATCACAATTCACTGTTTAATTTGTAAAAAGGAGAAGAGGAAAAAAATCCATTTTAAAATAAGCCTCAATGGCAGAACAGCACTGGCTATATTCAAAGTCTGAGGTGGACCATTGTTACAAGCCTAGGTAGGCCGCAATATCCTCTTGATGCTTCCTTGATGCCTGTTGAAGCTGGAGAATGGAGCCTTTCAGTCTACCTTTCCACAATGAGGAAGTTCTTAATTTCAGAAGGTGGGGGCACAAATTCATTCTGTTACTGGAAAGTAGACACAATTTATATCTGCTGAACAAAAACAACAATTACAAAGTATACAGATATACAAGGATTTGCAAAATATAGTTTAGAGCAATAAGTCTGGTTGATCTACAGAGGGGATAATTGAAACACTAAGAACTTCCCAGGCAATTTCAAGAATACTTGGTTACAGAAAATCTAGGACTCTTGCTTTTTCTTATATTCTGCATTTTTTTTTTTTTTTTTTTTTTTTTTTTTTAGCTCATGATTTTGATCCTACAGACCTAGGTTAATGTTTTTCAGATCAGTTCTATTTTTGGTCAACTACTGAGTTTATGGAGTTCTTTTTTTTTTTTTTTTTGAGTTCATGGAAATGAAATGAAATCTTGAATGTTGAGAAAATAATAGTAAATTAGCAGGTAAAAAGATCATCATATTGGGCAGCTTTTTGATGCTGTCTCCAAAATACTTGACAAAAACTACTTAGAGGAGGGTACGTTTATTTGGTGCTCACATTTTTTAGAGGTTCAGAACACAGTCAGCTGATTTCATTATTCTGGTCCCAGGGTGAGGCAGAATATCATGAAGAAAGGGCATGGCAAAAGAATGCTTCTTAGTTCATGGTAGCCAGGAAGCAGAAGGAGAAGGAGTATACAGGGAGAAGGTATATGATCCCCAAGCCATGCCAACAGTGACACACTTCTTCCAGCGCTACCCCCCTTGAGTACAATTACCACCAAGTGATCCATTCAAATTATTCATCCATTAAGTTGGTTATGCCATTTAATAGGTTATAGTTCTCATAATCTGATCATTTTATCTCCTGCATTTTCAAAGAATCTCTTGGAGATCTCATATTCAAACCATAAGGATCATGTATAGATTGTGATATGGTACATTGAACTGAAAAGTACAACAAGCATGTTTTTGCTAAATTGAGACAAAATAAACAACAGATCAACAGGACCATAAAATAATGAAAATAAGGGCTGAGGTTGTGGTTCAGTGGAAAAGCCCTTGCCTCACATGTGTGAGGCACTGGATTTGATCCTCAGCACCACATAAAAATAAATAAACAAAATAAATATATTGTGTCCATGTATAACTAAAAAATAATGAAAATAATAAAACAGAGACAAGATTGCCACATTAATCAATATAGCACTGAAAGATATTTAATATTGTTTCAATGTAATGTCAGTAATCGTGAGAAATAAAGCTACAAAGGACCTTATGACTAAGACTAAGGAGTTTGTGATTTATCCTAAGATCACTTAGGAATTTGTCGAAAGTTTATTCACCTTCAGTAACATCAAATACATGTAAATAGGATACAAAGTGAAGTCAATATTTAATAACTGAGGCAGGCTTAGATTTGACATTGTGGGAATTAAGAAAAATAATTAAGTCATGTCTTAATTGCTAATTCTTACAATAATTTTTTTTCTTAATATTGAAATAGGTTATGTGAATACCATTATTTGGAAGATATTACAAGATAATATTGATATTATGTGTAAACTATGCTTATTTTTCAATGTGAATTTATTAAAATTTATTTGCAAGATTAAAAAGTGCACATTTTATAATTAGATATTTGTGATGGTTCCTCAATTCTATGAATATAATAAATGAAATATTTAATTAATAATTTAAAAAGATGGATTTTAGTGAGTTCTACCTTAATAAAATGTAAAAATGCATTATTTTAAGACTATATTGTGTTTTAGTTAGCTTTTTGCAGCTGTTAAAAAAAAGACCTGGCAAAAACATCATAGAGGAGGAAAATTTTTTTGTGGTTCACATCTTCAGAGGTCTCAGTTTATAGATGTCTAATTCTATTTCTTGTGGCCTGAGCTGAGACATAATGTGGTGGTGGAAGAGTATGGCAGAGGAAAACAGATCAAGACATGACAACAAGGAAACAGGGAGAGAACTCTTCTCAAGAGGTATATAAAGTATATACCCCAAAGGAGTGTCCCCAGCCACACCCTCTCTGCCTATAGTTACCACAATGTTAATCCCTATTAGAGGATTAATGCATTGATTAGGGCCCTCATAAAGCAATCATTTCACCTCTAAAATTCCTGAATTGTTTCACACATGAGCTTTGGGGGAATACCACATAACAAAACCAAAACATCCACCCTTGGCCCCAAATATTTTTAACCATCTCACAATGCAAAATGCATTTAGTCCACTTCCAAGAGTTCCCATAGTCTTAAACAGTCCCAGCACTATCCAAAAGTCCATGTCCCTAGTATCCTGAGACTCAAGGCAAAATCTGAGTGTGAATCCTTGTAAAACTTAAGTTACATATATCCAATTTAATAATACAGAGAAAATATTTCCATCCAAAAGGGAATATAAAGTGTCATACAAAGAAGAAATGGGGCCAAAACAAGACCAAAACCCAGCTTAGCAAGGAAGTTCTGATCTCCACATGAAGCATCTGGAGCACATGGTATCATTACATTTTCTTCAAAGGTCTTGGGTAGCTCTGTTCTTATGGCCTTATTGGTTGCATCCCACAAGGCCTCCCCCTTGGGTTGTTTCTGCTTGGTTTTGGCAGCTTGCCTTAGTAGATTTCCCACATTACTGACATATTTTAATCTTGGGGGTATTCAGTGAAGCTTTGGCTTTCTTCTCATTTCTCCATGCTTCACTATCTCTGGGGCTGCCCATAGGGACTTCAACACCAATTTGCTTTGCCTGGCTTCCCAGGCTTTCCTTTGAAATATCAATACAAGCCTCCATGAACCCCTAACTCCAGCATTAGGCATTAGCATTAGCACCACATGGTTGATACCAACATCTGCTGCCATCTTGGGCTATTGTTAACATTCTTATATAATTCAGCAGCTGAGTTTCGAGGCAACTGAGCATATTGAAAAAATATCCTAAGATTCCTGTGTAAACCGAATGCCCTGCTGGTATTATTTTTTGAAAGAAAAATTTTCCTTTTGCACCCTTGAATTTGAGATGAGTATGATCTTGTCAATTCCTAAGGAGCCTTCAAGTCATCATTCACATATTTTTGGTAAAGTATTTAGCATTTCTTTGGTGACAGTGATGCTTTAATAACCATAACTTCCTTAGACACAGATTTGCTACCATGTATCCTGCCAATTTGTGAAGGTTTTCAAATCTTTTTGTTCCCCTTTCTGCTTCTAATTATCCCAATAAACTTGGCTAAAAGCATCTGGAAATATCCATGCTACCACTTGGATGCTGTGATTCCTTGAAATTTCCTCTGCCAGATTTATTAGTCCATCACTTTATAATTAGCCTTATTAAAAGTCTCAGGACATGTGAAAAAATTAGGCAACTTCTTAGCCAGAACATAACACAAATGGCTTCCAGTCCAATTTCCAATAGAGTCCTTCTTCTGCTCTGAAACCTCATGAGTCCTGTCTTTACACTTCATAGTCTTATCAGCATTTTTGTCTTTTTGTGTTCCTACCAGAGTCACCAAATAATCTTGTCATTAACTTTCTAGAGATTTTCCAGCTTGCATCTCTACATTTTAAAAAATTCATTCCATAATATCCAAGAACTCCAAAACTTTCTGAACCATGTGATTAGGTTTGTCACAACTATATCCCCTCTCTTAGTACCAATTAATGTTTTAGTTGTTTCCACTGCCATAACCAAAAGAAATGATAAGAATAACATAGAGGTGAAAAGGTTCATCTGGGACTCACAGTTTCTGAGGTCTCAGTGCATAGATGACCAACTCTATTGCTCTGTGAAAAAGGTGAGGTAAAATATCACAGCTGAAGGACATTGTAGAAGAAAGCACCTGGTGACAAGGACACAGAGAGCTTTGCTAACAGGGGACAAAATATATACCTCAAAGACATTTTCCAATGTCCCACTTTCTTAGCCACACTATCACTGTATACAGTTACCACCTATTAAATCCACTCAAGTGGATCAATGCACTGATTAGGTTAAGTTTCTAGTGATGCAATAATTTCACTTCTAAACCTTCTTACATTGTTTCACACATGAGCTGTTGGGGGATATTACATACTCAAACCATAATATTTGGGGCTGAGAATGTATCTCAGAGGTAGAGTTCTAGTCTAATATGTGAGAGGTCCTAGTTTCAATGCCCAGTACCACATAAAAGAGCAAAAAATAGTAGTGGCGTGCAGTGGTGCATACAGGCCTATAATCCCAGTTACTAAGAAGGAGGAAGCAGGAGGATTCCAAGTTTGAATTCATCCTCAGCAATTTACTGATACTGTCAGTGACATAACAAGACCCTGTCTCAAAATAACAAACAAACAAAAAAATTAAAAATGAAAGACTGGAGATGTGGCTAGTAGTAAATCTCCACTGGATTCAATCTCCAGTACCAAAATATTAGCTGACAATAATAATAATAATACACTGTACTTAATTTTTCTTGTCATTGAAATCTGGCCTGAATATTGAAAAAAATCCCATATGTATGATTATACTAACATATTACAAATAAGAGAGTTTCAAAGATTTTTTCTCTTTGAGATATTTTTCTAAATGTGTTTAAAATTTTGTTCTTTAATATTTGAAAGCAAAACCACAACTGCTGTCCAATAAATATTTAATCACTTTGACTATTCATTTTTTTGGTTAGGTGAACCAAATGTAATTTGTAATAGCTCAATGAGCTATAAAAATTGAGAGTAGATTAATATGAGGGAATTTTGACAAAGCAATTATCTAAAATTAATTTGAAATAATTGATCATGCAGAAAAGAGATTTACTTTAGAAAATGTTAATATTTTTATATCAAAACATAAACCCAAATTTCAATTTAGTTAGTGAGGCGATATGAATAATGGACTACATTTTCATAAAGCTATCTACTTGGTCTGGGGTTTGTGGCTCAGTGGTAGAGCGTACACCTAGCATATGTGAGGTACTGGGTTCAATTCATTCATTGATACCTGCCTTGCTCTTCTGTTTTACCTCCAGCTGCTTCACATGAACATTTACTATGTCAAATTGTATCAGTGAAGTGGTGGTAATGTACCAATTTATGGCACACCCACATAAATTCATCTTATGCACTATGTTAAAAATATTTCAATAATGAAAACAATTATGACTATAGTCATATTTGGAAAATATATGTTTTTGAAATATTTTGGTTTAGAAATTATCTTCTAGCTATAGTTGTTGGCAAAGGCTTTTTCTAACTCTATTGCCTCATCTATTAAATTATTCTTGAAGGCTTTTTGTAGCTCAAAAATCTACTACTGTACTATTTCTGAGGAATTCTTTATCAACTGTGGGAAAATATCAAGTAATGACATGCAGTTAGTATAAATTCAAAACTCAAGCTTTTGGTACTAATTTATCAATTATTTGCTATTTTCTTTAAATAATTAAATATGATTTCTTTTTTTCTATCAAGGTAATAAGTATGCAACGAATACTTACATTGTGGATATTTAGTAAACTTTTATAAACAAGTTATGTGAAAAAAATGCAAATATAAGATATTTCTAAGAAAGTAATTAGCCAGGAATGTTTCAGGTTATCTATGACAATAATATGTTTTCTCCACAAACAGATTTATATTAATTTATTGTAATCTTGGCTTTTTGAAAAGCTTTCTAAATGTATCAGTCTACTTTTTGATCCTAGTAAATATGTTTTTGTGAACATATTGACATCTGACCTTGTTGAATTTGGATCATTTAAAAAGTTTTAGTTAGTGACTATTAATTGTAAAGAATACAGAGATTCATTGTGGCGTATTTGTGCATATATATAATAAAATTTAGTCAATTTCATTCCACACTTCCTCCATTTGCTTCACGTCTTCTGTCCCACTAATACCTTCCTCTTTCCTAAAGATCCTATTTTATCTTCATGAGATTCCTTTTGCCTATATAACTTCTACTTATGACAGAAAAAAAATTGTTTCATGTGTCTTTCTGAGTTGGGCTTATTTTGCTTAACATAAAACTCTATAGTTACATCTAGTTTCATTCAATTTATACAATTTTGTTCTTTATGATTGAAAAAAAACCTCCACTGTGCATGTACACCACATTTTAAAATTCAGTTACCTGTTTAATTGGTCCATATGTGTATACTTATTTCAGTACAATTATTTTTAACATGATTGCAATACAATTTGAAGATAAGCATTGTGATGCTTTCAGTTAAGTCATTTTGCTCAGGATCACTTTAGATATTCTGGATTATTACATATAAATTCTAGGATCTAGTTCTGAGAAAAATATCATTTGGTTTAAGACAGGAGACTCATGAATTCAAAGCCAGCTTTAACAGTTTAGCAATGGCCTAAGCAACTGGAGACCTTACATCTAAATAATATGTAAAAAAGGACTGAGATATGGCTTAGTGGTTAAGTGACCCTGGTTTCAATACTGGATATGAAAAAAGGAAAAAAATAAAAATAAAAAGAAAAGAACAAAAAAGTAAAATATTTTTAATTTGAAGGAGATTGCATAAAATCTGTAGATTAAATTGGGATTAAGACCATTTTGAATAACATTAATTCTGCCTGTCCAGGAACAGGAGACATTATCATCTTCTGGTGCCTTATAATTTCTTGTTTTCATCATTGTGTACTTTTTCATGCTGTGGTCTTTTGTCACTTAAGTTAGAATTATCCCTAAGTATTTTAAATTTTGAATGGTGCTATGAATGGAATTGATTTCCTGATAATTTTCTTAGCAGATTCATTACAATCATATAGAAAAGTTATTGATTTTTGTATGTAGATTTTGTATTCTACTACTTTGTTGAATTTGGTTTTCAACTCTAGATGTATTCTGGGGGGAGCATTTAAGATCTACTACATATAGAATCATTTCATCTGAAAACTAGGGTAACTTGACATTTTCCTTTCTTGTTTTTATATCACATTTGTGTCCTTTTCTTGACTAATTGCTCTGGCTGTAATTTCCAGAACATTTTTGAATAGGGGTGGTTTTGGTGCACATTCTTGTTTCATTTCTGATTTTTGAAGAAATGCTTTCAATTTTTTTCCCATACATAGCTATGATGGTTTTATGTATTCCATATGTAGACTTTATGATGTTTAAGTAAATTCCTTCCATCCCTTTTGTTCTGGTTTGAACACAAGATGTCCTCTCATATCTCCTGTATTAATTCAGGAATGTTTGGAGGTAACATGATTGAATTGTGAGAGCTATAACCTAATAACTTCATCCTAGTTTGAACACAATGACTAGACAATAACTGTAGGTAGCTGGGCATGTCAGAAGAAGTACTGGAAGGATTCAAATTCTTTTGTCCCTTCCCTCATCCCTCTCTCTGCTTCCTAGCTGCCATAATATGAACATTTTTCACCACAATGCCCTAACACTGTAATGTTCTGCCTCATCTTGGGCCCAGAGCATTAGAGTTGGCCATGTAAGGACTGATACCTCTGAAACCATGATCCCCAAATAAACTTTTATCACTCTAATGTATTGTTGAATTTGATTTTATTTTAATAAGGATTTGTTCATTATGTACATAAATGATATTAGTTTGCAGTTTCCTTACCTTGAAATATCTATCTGGTTGTGATATTAAGGTGATAATGGCTTTGAAAAAAATATCTTTGCATATGTCTCCTTTCTCTCTATTACACAGAATTTGGGGATATTGGCATTAGTTAATCTGTAAAGGTCAGGCAGAATTCAGCTATGAATACATCGGGACCTGAGTTTTCTTGAAAGCCATTTTATAACATTATCACTATGACTGTTATTGGTTTGCTTTTGTTTTCTACCTATTCTTTCTTCAATTTTGATAGGTTGCATGACTCTAGAATTTATATCTTTCATCTATATTTTCTAAGTCATGGAAATATGTATTTTCAAAATATTCAGTAATAATCTTCTATCTTCCATTGTTGTTTTCTGTGATATCTCCTTTTTCATCTCTAAGTAAATACATTAATTTGAATTTTTTTTCTAATGATTCATTTGTATAAGGATTTAATAATCTTGCTTATGTTTTCAAAAAACCAAGTGTCTCTTTTTATGATCCTTTTAATTGACCTTACATTATTTAATTTAAGGTCTTTTTCTTTATTATTTATTTCCTTAAACTGCTTTTGAGAATGATTTTTCTTGCTTTAATAAGTCCTTCACACTCACCATTAGTTTATTTGGGGGATCATTTTTATTATTTTCTATAGCAACTCCTAGCTATAAAGTTTTCTTTTAGAACTGCCTTCACTATATTCTTAAGGTTTTCGTATGTTGGATCTCTGTTCTCATTGGAGTCTAACAATTTTTAAATCTCTCCTCTGATTTATTCAATGACCTATCCACCATTCAAAAGTGTATTGTTCAATCTTCATGTGTTTGTATATTTCTGAAGTTTTTCTTGATGTTGATTTTCAATATCATTTCACCATTATCTGCCAAGAAGAAAGAAAAAATTTAAGTGTTTTTTATTTAATGATGCAGTCTGGCTGGGCACAATTCAGGAGCCACTTGTCAAAAGAAATGAACTTTATTTTTAGAACAACACACGCCAAACCACACAGCTCTTCAGGAAAACCTTCAGAGCCCAACTGCCACCACCAGCTTCCCACAAGCCTCTCAACCTCCCCCACTCCTCCTGCTCTTGAGGCCGATTGGCTGGGTGGCATGGGCGGAGCCAAAAAAAGTCCCCCAATGAGCAGCTCCATGGTCTGAAAGGGCGGGGAAACAGCCCAATGAGCATCACCATAGAGGAGCCAATCAGTTGGCATCTAGAAGTTTGGTGGGGCCACTGTGAGCCAATCATCAGCTCGCAGCTGGAAGTTTGCTGGCAGCTGGAAGTTTGATGGGGCCCCTTCAGCTGTGGCTCTCAACATCTCCCCATCTCTGTTAAAAGAACAAGCATGTGGCTTAGGGACCGTGCCTGCCTTAGGTTGTCCAATAGTACACATGGTCCTTACCATTCATTGGATGAGCTGACCTCAAGGTGTCAGCCACCTGTCTTAGGTTGGTACCATTGCAATTGGATCTTACCCGTCATTGACTACCAGTCCAGCATACAGTCACACCTGTGGATGGGTCTTTTTACCAGCGGGGGGGTGAGGTTCTTTGCCTCACCTCTGTTGGCCCCCAAATTTTAGTTGAACGACCATGACAAGCAGAAGGGAGGAAGATACACCAAGCCAATTGAAGGCTCCTTTTGGAAAAATTGTACCACCAATGACACCATCAGCAAAAATACCCCAACACTACCACAAGTCACTGTACCAACAGATAGTTCACAATGCATACAAGTGCGTTCACAATACATACAAGTGATACATAGTCCAGGCAAGTTCTGCAAGCAGTTCAGTGATGGCTATTGCATAAGCTGTAGATTGGTTTTATTTTTGTCTTCACCGGCACTGAGATGAAGATAGGAATTCTGGCAATAATGGTTAAAGAAAAAATTATGTAACATTCTAGAAGGCACTAAAAGAAAACAATTTTCTGAACAATTTACATTATCTTAAACAGAATTACTAAATATAATGAAAAGGAAAGGTGAAAGTAAACAAACAGATCTGTTAACTTCCTTTTTTGTTCACATATTAAAACAATCCTCAACAGCTGGTTACCCAATTTAAATGAAACCATTTAAATCACGTGAAAAAAAATTGGATCCATTTTTTTCATGAGTGTTCATCATATATGATATATGGACATACGTGCATACAAACATATAACACAAAACACAAGTGTGCACACAACACATAACATAATAGTAAAGGCCTTATAACATTTTACAGGTGAAATATCCATTGCGATGTTTAAAAACCCTATAGTCAAAAAATAGAGCTGATCAGCAAAACATTAACCTAGGTCTGTATGAGCTCAAAAAACAAAATAGAACTTCATGATGTGGGAAAGGGTAATAATAAAATAGATATTGAAAAAAGCATCCTTGTTCTGTCGCAGATGTAAGGATAGCCAAACTGGAGTTTTCGATATCAGGTGTTATGGATTTGAGCCAAATCATCTTCTTTTTGGTCTGTAGAAGTCGCTTTAATTAATCTTTCTGGAATCCAAATCGGCTGCTGTTCTCCCTGTGGAAACAGAAAAACAGATCCCCAACTCCAGACAATTACTGGGTCAGGACCTTTCCATTGTCCTGTTAGAATATCCTTCCAAAGTACCTTGGGCTTATGTACATTTTTTGGACACATATGCCTTTCCGCAGCACTAAGTCTTGATGAATCCAAATTTAAAAAGTTTACAGTAAAAAGGGTTGTTTTAAGTTTATCTTTGTGGAATATATACCCCTTCCCAATTTCCGCTTTTTGCTTTAATAAGTACATTTTAATAGTTTGATGAGCTCTTTCAACTATGCCTTGTCCCTGAGGATTGTATGGGATTCCTGTTATATGAGTAATGCCAAATGATGAGCAAAATTGTTTAAAAGAGGTAGAAGTATAACCAGGACCACTATCTGTTTTTAACTGTTTTGGAACGCCCACAGTGGCAAAATTTTGTAAGCAATGAGCTATAATGTCTTTAGTTTTTTCTCCGGCATGAAGGGAGCTCATCAAAAATCCAGAAGAAGTATCAACTGTAAGATGCAAATATTTTAATTTTCCAAATTCTGACAAGTGTATGACATTCATCTGCCAAAAATGGTTAGTTATCTGTCCTCTAGGATTGATTCCAAGATTAACTTGTGGTAAAAAGGTCACACAATTTTGACATTGTTTTATTATTTGTCTAGCTTGTTCCTTAGTTATTTTAAAACGCTTTTGTAAAGTATTAGCATTGACATGGAACTTTTTATGAAAATGTGTAGCTTCTTCTAGTGTAGAGAAAATATGTATGTCATGTGTAGTTTTATCTGCTAAATCATTGCCCAAACTAAGGGCTCCAGGCAATCCTGTGTGTGCCCTGATATGTCCTATAAAGAATGGATCTTTTCTGTCCCAGATTAGACTTTGTATAGTGGAAAGCAAACAGAAAACAGTAGAGGAAGGGGAAATCCTACCAGCATCTTCAAGGGATACTATAGCATTAACTATATACTGACTATCGGATGCAATGACCAAAAAGACAATAAAGGATTAGATGGTAAGTGGTTATCAAATGAAACATTAGATTTGCACATGATTATTGCCCAAGTATTTAACTTAATAGCTAACTCATCAATTAGATTCATAGTATATGGAGTAATAATTTTATTGGGAGAAATTCCAAACACTCCCTTTGTTGCTTTTATTCCTTTGAGTATTAATTGTCCTAAAGCCTTAGGACACCTAGTAAGAATAGTGTTAGGAGAATAAGATAAATTTATCCATAATAATGGACCTTCTTGCCAAAATACTGTTGTAGGAATATTTTTTTGTTGGTAGTACATTAAATAATAAAGGCAAACTCATATCAATTCTATGAATATTTTCCGTATATGCTTCAATGATTTTTAATGCCTTTCTTGCTTCAGGCGTTAACATTCGGGGTGAATTTGGATCTGATGGACCTTTTAGGATATCAAATAAAAGTCCCAACTCTCCTGTTGGTATACCTAGATAAGGCCTTATCCAATTTATGTCTCCTCATAACTTTTGAAAGTCGTTAAGTTATTTGAGTTGATCTACTCGTATTTGAATTTTTTGTGGACTGACCATGGTTGAGGATAATAGAACTCCTAAATAATTAATTGGAAAATTTAATTGTACTTTATCTATTACTATCTCTAGGTTATAATTTTTTAATAAGTTTGTAAGTGTGGCATAACATTCTAGCAATGTTTTTTTTTATCTTTGTGTGCTAATAATACATCATCCATATACTGAAATATTTGTAGTTCAGGATTTTGAATTCTAAGTGGATGGATTACTTTGTTAACATAAATTTGACACATAGTTGGGCTATTAGCCATCCCTTGAGGAAGTACTTTCCATTCATATCTCTGATCAGGACCTTTATGATTCAGTGCAGGGATAGTAAATGCAAAACGTGGACAATCCTCAGGAAGAATTGGAATTGAAAAAAAAAACATTCTTTAATATCTATAACTAAAACATACCAGGTTTTTGGAAAAGTTGACAACTGAGGAATCCCCAATTTAGCAGGTCCCATAGTAACCATCTCATTATTAATGGCTCTTAAATCTTGAAATAATCTTCATTTACCAGATTTCTTTTTGATGACAAAAATGGGAGTATTTTGGGGAGATACAGAAGGTTGTATATGTCCTTCCACTAATTGTTGTTGGACCAGGTCATCGGCTGCTTGTATCTTTTCTTTAGTCAGGGGCCACTGAGGAACCCATACTGGTCTTTCTGATTTCCAAGTAATTTTTATTGTCTCAGTGGCCCTTTCTGAAAATCCAACCCATGTCTGTCTATTTCTTGATTTATTTGTATTGGTGCTGCTATACCTTGTTCTTGTTTTTCTAATCTTTTTCCTTTCCTAAAACCTTGTCTAGCCATAATAGTGGGTGCATTTTGATTGATGTTATTTGTTAATGTCAAACCTAATTGATCTAGGACATCTTGTCCCCATAAATTTATAGAAATATGATCCAATACATATGGTTGTATAGTTCCTTCACAGCCTTCAGGATCCTTCCAATCTAATACCATTGCACTTTTATGGGGATTAGTTGCCACTCCTAGGCCTCAAAGCATTTGAGTGGTTTGTTGTAATGGACAATGTTTTGGCCATTCTTGATGAGAGATGATGCTAAGGTCTGCACCTGTGTCCAGTAGCCCATTAAATGCACATCCTTGAATATTTAGTTTTAGCATGGGGCGAGAATCTAAATTTAAAGAAAGCATAGCCCAATCTACACCTGTGGAGCCTAATCCCTTGGAACCTCTTTCTACAATATGACTGGAAAATTTATCATGTAGGCTGGGTATTATTAGTAACTGTGCTATTCTATCTCCTGGTGAAATTATTGATATACCTCTTGGAGAACTGGCTATAATTTTTATTTCACCTTCATAATTGGGATCAATTACCCCAGGACTTATCATAAGTCCTTTTCGAGTAGAAGAGCTGCGTCCCAATAATAAGCCCACTGTTCCTTTGGGAAGAGGTTCTTTTACCCCTGTGGGAATGATTTGAACTCCCATCTCTGGAGTTAGTACTATTCTGGCAGAGGTGCAGATGTCCAACCCTGTGCTCCCTCTGGTTTGTCTGATGGATGATCTAATGGACAATGTGTCCTAGGCTCTACCCTGATGGGGTTGCCGGGTTCCTCCAGTGCTCTGTATATTTGTGGTCTTGGGCCCCGGAACATTGGGCCCCCCTGTCCATTTTTTGGCAATGGAGCCCGATGCCTTTCTCCACTATATCGTGGATAAACACCTGGTCCTTGTTCATTTTTTGATAATGGAGTACCCTCTATGGTGGTTTGAGAGCTGCATTCATTAGCCCAATGTCTCCCTCTATGGCATCATGGGCAAATACCTGGTATTCTACTCCTTTGATACCTAGTTTTGTTAAATCCTCCTCCTATGGGGCAATTCCTTTTAAAATGTCCTGTTTGTTCACAATTGTAGCATGTTCTTGGCCTTGCATCTAAAGCCTGTTTTACTGCAGCTGCCACGATTTGCCCTTGTTCATTAATGTGTCTGGCATCTAAAAACCTGTTGTACTGCAGCTGCCACTACCTGCCCTTGTTTATTAATGTCTCTACATAATTTAATGTATGTGTTTAAATCTTCATGTTTCCATGGTCTAATGACTTCTCTGCACCAACGATTCGCTTGCTCATAAGCCAGTTGTTTTATTAATGGCATTGCTTGTTCTGTATTCCCAAAAACTCTGGTAGCTGTTTGAATAAGCCTATCTACAAATTCAGTGTAAGGTTCATTAATTCCTTGTATTACATTAGATAATTGACCTTGTAAACCTCCATGTCCTTGTATAGTCTTCCATGCCCTAACCGTATTTTGCCTAGCTGACTCCTTGCAAAATTCCTCATTGGCAACCTTCCATAACAGGTATTGTCCTCCATTTAGTACAGCTTTACACATATTAGCCCAATCTGGTGGTGTCGTGTTCAAGTTGGTAAGGGATTCGACCATGCTTACAGTGAAGGGTGCTTGAGGACCATAGGTTGTTATAGCCTCTTTTAGCTGATTACTTTTTTGAAATTTAAAGCATGGTGAATTCGCTGCCCTCCTGCCTGCTCAAATACAGGGCATGTTAATATTTGAGATCCTGTCTCAGGATCCCAACTATCAACTGTGGGGGTTGGAAGCCTCCCAGCATGTGGAGGTGGTGCTGTGGGTTGGACACTTACACCCTCTGGTGATAGAAAGGGGTTAATAGCAGTCTCGTCTTGTAACTTTTCCCCTGATGGCTTTTTCTGGTCTAAACTTTCTTCCTCTGTGTGACTAGCTCGAGAGACCTTCTCTTTTACTTGAATCTTTTCCTCTGACTAACTTGAGAGACCTTCTCTTTTACTTGAAACAATATGTTTTCTCCTTCCTCTACCATTGTGTGAACTGAAGACTTTGGACTAAGCAAACAAGATAGGAACGTCACAATGGCAATGTGCCAACTGGCAGAGTCCCTGGGCTTTTCTTTTCTATTCTTTTTAAATCTTCACCATATTGGTTCCATTGTGATATATTTAACAACTCCTCCTTAAAAAGTCATGGGCTACATTTTTGTATTGTATCAATGTATGCCCTGACTGCTCTTGATTTTACTGGGATGCCTCCTTCCTCTAACAATTTACTTAACACTCTTTCGGTTTGTTTTTTACTAATTTCTGATCCCATATTTCTACTATAATACAACCCAACCAGATGATGCCAAACAAAGCAGAGACAGAAAGAAATAAAAATGGAACAACACAAAATCATTATATCAACCTTTCTATCCTCCTGAAATGTCCATGCATCCTTTCTCCCTATCTGTTCCTCAGACGCAAATAGTTTTTCCTCAGATGTGAGCGGTTTTTCTTCTATCTCACTCATCTCCAGGGACAGGCAACTTAAAACAAAAGCGAAACAAAAGAGAAGAAGAATCTTAAAATGGCTACCCATCTTCTTGCCCTGCCCTCAGGGGCGAGCAGTTTACCTTATGACTTACACTCAGTAGTTCCCCGTGTGAGCCACCAAATGCCGCAGTCTGGCTGGGCACAATTCAGGAGCCACTTGTCAAAAGAAATGAACTTTATTTTTTAGAACCACACACGCCAAACCACACAGCTCTTCAGGAAAACCTTCAGAGCCCAACTGCCACCACCGGCTTCCCACAAGCCTCTCAATCTCCCCCACTCCTCCTGCTCTTGAGGCTGATTGGCTGGGTGGCGTGGGTGGAGCCAAAAAAAGTCCCCCAATGAGCAGCTCCATGGTCTGAAAGGGTGAGGAAACTGCCCAATGAGCATCACCATAGAGGAGCCAATCAGTTGGCAGCTAGAAGTTTGGTGGGGCCACTGTGAGCCAATCATCAGCTGGCAGCTGGAAGTTTGCTGGCAGCTGGATGTTTGATGGGGCCCCTTTGGCTGTGGCTGTCAACAATTTACTAGGACTTTTTTGTGACCTAAAATATAATCTATTGTGGAGAAATTTCTGAAAGCTGCTGAAAAGAGTACATTCCACTTTTCTTGAATTAAATATTCTGTAGATGTTAAATTCTTTTGATCTACAATGTTTTAATTCTGTAGTAACTTTGTTTATTTTATGTCTGAATGACCTATTAGTGAGAGTGGTGTATTGAAGTCACCCAGTATTATTTTACTGAAGCCTTTCTGAGCTTTTATAGTTGAGAAATGCTTATTTTATGTATTATGGTGCACCAATTTGGGTGGCATAAATATATTCTATTGTTATATCTTCTTGTTGGATTGTTCCCTTCATCAACAAGTAATGACCTCTTTGTCTCTTCTAACCAACTTTGGCTTCAAATCTGCTTGTCAGAAATAAGACTACTGCTACTTGGTTCCAGGTTGTATTTGCATGGAATGTAATTTTCTACCCTTTCACTTTTACTATGAAATGTGTTTCTTGTAGGAAACAAATAGTTGGGCCTTGCATTTTCAATCCAATCTTTCAATTGGAGAATTAAGATCATTAATTTTCAGGGTTATTATATAGACTTATGTACTCATTCTATCATTTCATTTAATTCTAATGTTTGCTTCAATCCTAATTCTCATTTGCTTTTCTCTTCTCCTTATGAGATTTCTTTTTCCCCATCTGTGTTGGTTGTTTTTATCTTCACTTCTTTCTATCATTCTTTTAAGTAACTTCTGTAATATTTGCTTAGTCATCATGAATTTCTTTATTTTATGCTTATCTTAGAATGTTTTTATATCTTTTTTTTATTTTTGAACATGGCTTTGCTATATATTATAATCGTTGTTGGTAGTTATTTTCTTTCAAGGCTTAAACTACATTATTCCAACTTGTCTTGAACTTTAGGTTTCCTTAGGAGAAATTTACTCTAATTATAATTGATTATATTATTAATATAATCTGGATTTTTTCTCTAGCAGATTTTAATTTTTTGACTCAGTTCCTGAATTTTTGGAATTTTATTTATAATGTGACATGAAACAGTTCTTTCCTAGTCTTGTGTGTTTGGTATATTAAATGTCTCCAGTGTTACAAAGTTAGATTTATTATTATTGTTGTTATTATTATTGGATGGGGTACCAGGGATAAAACCCAGGGGTGAATAACCACAGAGTCACATTCTCAGTCCATTTTTATATTTTTTAGAGACAAGGTCTTGCTGGGTTGCTAAGTGTCTTCCTAATCTGCGTAGGCTGGCTTTGAGTTTGTAATCTTCCTGCCTCAGCCTCCTGAGTTGCTGAGATTATAGTCATAAACTTTTTTTCTAGTATTATTTTAATGAATAATTTGTCAGTGCCATTAACCTATATTCATTCTCTTCCCTCAATAGCTATGAGCCTTAATTTAGGTCTTTTAATATTGTCCTGGAGTTCTTGAATATTTGATAATGTTTTCTCATTTATAATCTTGTCTGAATGTTCAAGTTCACCCCCATCTTGACTTCAAGATCTGAGATTGTCTCCTACTTGATTTAAAGTATTAGAGAGCCTTTCAACTAGTTTTTTATTTGACTTATTCTACTTTTCATTTCAAAGATATCTGTTTAGTTCTTTCAAAAAGTCTTTAGCTCTTTATTCAAATTTCATTACTTTCCTATATTTGATCCCATTGTTAACAAGGATTTTTAATATCTCATGTAGAAAATTTGAACACAATGATTTAAGCTGTCTCCGCTTCCCCCACCTTTCCTAAATCCACTAGGAAGTGCTGTGAATGTCTCCTGTGTCAGCTCATTTATCAGTATCTGAGACTATTATTCTCACATTGTGGTTTTAGTGGATAACAAAGCCTCTTTTTCTTTTTTTTAATTGGCTTTATTTTTTAAATACATGACAGCAGAATGCATCACAAAGCTTATTACACATATAGAACAGGTTTTTGTATATAAATTATGTTCACAACAATTCATGTCTTCATACATGTACTTTGGATAATGATATCCATAACATTCCTCCATCATTGCTAACCCCCTGACCCCTCCCTTTCCTTCCCAACCCTCTGCCCTATCTAAAGGTCATCAATTCCTCCCATGCTCCCTCTCCCTACCCAACTATGAGTCAGTCACTTTATATTAGAGTTAACATTCGCCATTTGTTTTTTTGGGGGGATTGGCTAAAACTTCCCTTAACATTATCTTCTCCAGCTGCATCTATTTACCTGCAAATGCCATGATTTTATTCTCTTTTATTGCTGAGTAATATTCCATTGTGTATATATGCCATACTTTTTAAATCCATTCATCTACTAAAGGGCATCTAGGTTGGTTCCACAGTTTAGCCATTGTGAATTGTGCTGCTATAAACATTGATGTGGTTTTGTCCCTGTAGTATGTTGTTTTTAAGTCCTTTGGGTATAGACCAAGGAGAGATACAGCTGGGTCAAATGGTGATTCCATTCCAAGTTTTCCAAGGAATCTCCATATTGCTTTCCATATTCGCTGCACCAATTTTCAGTCCCACCAGCAATGTATGAGTGGGCCTTTTTCCCCACATCCTTGCCAACACTTATTGTTGTTTGTCTTTATAATAGCTGCCATTCTGACTGGAGTGAGATGGTATCTTAGAGTAGTTTTGATTTGCATTTCTCTCATTACTAAAGATGATGAACTTTTTTTTTATATATTTGTTGATTGATTGAGTATCCTCTTCTGAGAAGTGTCTGTTCATGTTCTTGACCCATTTATTGATTGGCTTTTTTGTGCATTTGGTGTTTAACTTTTTGAGCTCTTTATATACTGTAGAGATTCATGCTCTCTCTGATGTGTGAGGGGTGAAAATTTGGTCCCAAGATATAGGCTCTCTATTGACCTCACAGATTGTTTCTTTTCAGAGCCTCATTTTCTGTCTGGTAAAATTTCTTTCAGCCCATCAGAAGAGGTTTGTTTTACTCTGCTATGCCACTGCACACCCAGCACTTGTGTTCATTCTCTTTCTATTCTAAAAACTGACATTTCTGAGTTTCAACTGGTTGCTGACTCTCTGCATTGCACTCTGGTTTTTCTACAACCTTCCTACCTCATCATACAGCTACAGAACTGTTGCTTTGATTTAATCTGTGAAAGAGCTACTATATTGTGCATCCCTATAGATCACCACTTTCCCCTCCTCTTCTGCCAAATTTGGATTTTACAGGCATTCATATTGTTCTTAAAAATATAGGTGAGTATTTGCAAATCATTTTTTAGCAAAAATAGTTCCACGTTAGCTTACTTTATTCAAACTATAATATCCATTACACAAGAGAAATCTTAAATGTGACACTTTTCCTTACCAGGCACCCACCTTGTATGTTCGCACCAAAGCGATATTTTTCCCTGCTAATCTCCAGTTGGAGACCTTTTATTCCTTGTAACAGCACAGTAGGTCATCTCCTACATCAGCGGGGTAGAACTAAGTTCACTATTCCTTTCCATTCTACTCAGAGGGGGGGGGAGGGGAGATAAACATTTGCAGTGACTCTTAAGCTAAATTTCAGGAAAGCCCAGGTCTAAATCTCTTTCCTATATTTCTTTGAGAGGCGTGTAGGTAGCAGGTCTAATGGATAATATAAGTAAAGAAGATAGTAGTTGCAAATGTAAGGCTTGAAATCTAAAATAAACAGGGTAGATCAATTCAGTAAAAGAGATGCACATTTTCTTATCTCATGGGCTTTATGCATTATTCTTCTCAAAATGTATTATTTCAACTAAAAATGTTCCTCAATATATTCTCTCCCTCTGAATCCACCATTTTCTTAATTTGCACTTAATATTTATAGCACTGTATGTGCCTTTGATTTTGGCATTAGTGTAACACTTTGTTTTACTAATTTACATTAGAGTGTTCCATGACTAGGGAAAACTATGGCTATTGTGGCTTAATATTCAGAACAAACAATAAATTAAATACCTATAATCTTTTGTACATAATCTATAAAATATTTCTCAATCATTATTTTCTATAGTGTCAGGAAAATACTACTTCAAATTATTTTGAAATTGTGAAAGAGATTGCTAGATATTTTAAAAATAATATTCTGGACATTGTCTAGGATACTATTCTGGGATATGTTTAATTGTATAAATGTTGGCACACTGAAACGTCTTTAATCAAGTTTATAAGTTGAAATTGTAGGAAATTAAAAATGCAAATGGTTCTTGTCCACACAAATGCAAATAACCATTCTACAAGGTAAATATAATTAGTCATTTCCTTATAGTTATTGATCAACTTTGTATATAATAGCAAATTCAGGTCAGAAACCAATTGTTTATTTTTATGTGGATTCTTTAAACACTGCTTTGACTTTTTATTTTTACATTTTAATGGTCTCTTTGTTAAATGAAAATTTTCATGTATTATTTTCATATTTATATGAAGATCACATTGTTTTCCAATATAAAATGCACTTTTGAAAAAATTATAGTAGCATACTATAATTTCCAAATTTTACATAAATGTCTTTTTTTCCATTTAAAGTAACAATGTTCCAAACAATTGTCAGAATAAAAAGAAGTACAAAATTTTTAAAAAAATTCTTTGATAGCTTAAAATTTCTTAATGCACAAGCTTCTCCTCACTGAAGTTATCAGAAGTTAGTTTATTATATTAGCATTTTTTAAAAGCAGCTTATCAAATGATACTGGAACTAAAGTGCTTAACAAGTTTTCAGAACGCTAGTCTGTCTTGAAGTGAAGAAAATTTTCACTAAAATCCTTTTGGATTAATGACCTTCAGCATCAAATTTCTTTATGAATACCTGAAGAGAAGATCTAAGTGGGGTTCTCAAATATGGATGCTCATAAAAAGAGCAACAGGGATATTTATTTTAAACTACATAAAATAAACAGTTTTCTTCTGAAATTCTTTTGTAATTGTCTGAAGAATTAATATTTTTTAAAATCTCTCAGATTCTAATATGTGATCAAGCATGAGTAAATCACTTGCAAACCTATGAAAAATCACAGGAATAATGCAGTGTTATGCAGCAAAAGAAAAGCAGAAGACATAACAAAAGTATATTTAATTTTCAAGGAATGAAAACTTTAAAAGTCCTTCCTGAATACTAGGAAATAACGGTAATATTTAAAATAAAATTATGTAGTGCTTCTTTCGTAGTATATAAAGTGTTTATAATTTGTCAGATCTATGTTCACCACTAGAAAACATACAACCTGAAAATGAGCAATGTTTCCTAGATTAATCAGAGAATTAGTCACAGGGCAAATTACCAGTGTGAAAACTGAAGAAATAAGTAAATACAGAGAATAATAGAATACAGGAAGCAGAATCCACCACCAGAGTCTGGTGGAAACACTTAAAAAGTCACTAATTAGTTGATGAAAACTGACCATGAACTAGTTGAGAGATGTGGACTCCTAGGATCCTAACCTTAGGAGTGCCTCAATCTTTCCTGAGTTTGACTTTCAATAGCCTATCCAAATTCTAAATTAAAAATCAAAGAAAAATCTTCTAATTCTACTATAAGGGATGGGTAAAATATCCATTTTGAAATATATCCATAGTTCTGCTCTCATCAACTAAAATAATCTCTTAGGGGAAACTATATATTATTTTATATTATTATAACTTTCTAACTGTATATAATAGTGAGCTTTGTTGTTACATAGTTGTAGATGTACATAACATAATTTGGTCAATTTCATTCACTAGCATCTTCAATTTTCCTTCCCTTCTCCCTTCTCCTGGTCGCTTTCCTGTTCTCTATTGGTCTAATGGATTTTCACCAGAGCCTAACTGACATAAGAGAAGAAAAATAATTAATTATAGTCCCACTCTAGCTAGTCCTCCTGTATCACCAAACAAACAAAAACAAAATGAAACACTAAGGAGCACTTGTGAGGGATAAACAAACTAGAAGCACAGACTAAAAGATTAAGAAATCATGATAGGAAGAATTCCTCAGCTCTCCACACAGTTTACCATTGCATCAACAGGACCCTTCTGAAATAACAGAGGACTAAAGCTGATGAGAACTACAAATCTCATGCAATATATGAAGGAATCTCTAGGGAAACTCAAATGTAATAGAGATGAGAGTAGGAAAAGGTTCAGGCTCTGACAGATGCAACTACAAAAAATACTATGCATAACCTTACACACAGCTACATAAATATCAAATTTCATATAAAGAATTATATGAATAGAAAATAAAGTATATTGAATCAGACATAATTTTCTTATGTTCATATATGAACAAACCACCATTGAATCTCCACATCGTATATAGCTACAAGAATGGGATGCTAATTAGAAAAAGTTATACTCTATGTATGTATAATATCTCAAAATACACTCTATCATAACAAGTGCTGGCGAGGACGTGGGGAAAAGGGTACACTTGTACATTGCTGGTGGGACTGCAAATTGGTGCGGCCAATTTGGAAAGCAGTATGGAGATTCCTGGGAAAGCTGGGAATGGAACCACCATTTGACCCAGCTATTGCCCTTCTTGGACTATTCCCTGAAGACCTTAAAAGAGGGTACTATAGGGATACTATGTTCATAGCAGCACAATTCACAATAGCTAGACTGTGGAACCAACCTAGATGCCCTTCAATAGATGAATGGATAAAAAAAATGTGCCATTTATACACAATGGAGTATTACTCTGCACTAAAATATGACAAAATCATAGAATTTGCAGGGAAATGGATGGCACTAGAGCAGATTGTGCTAAGTGACGCTAGGCAATCCCTAAAAAACAAATGCCAAATGTCTTCTTTGATATAAGGAGAGCAACTAAGAACAGAATAGGGAGGAAGAGCATGAGAAGAAGATCACCATTAAACAGGGTTGAGAGGGGGGAGGGAAAGAGAGAGAGAAGGAAAATTGCATGGTAAAGGAAGGAGACCCTCATTGTTATACAAAATTACTTATAAGAGGAAGTGAGGGGAAAGGGGAAAAAAAACCAAGAGAGATAAATGAATTACAGTAGATGGGGAAGAAAGAGAAGATGGGAGGGGAGGGGAGGGGAGGGGAGGGGGGATAATAGAGGATAGGAAGGGCAGCAGAATACAACAGACACTAATATGGCAGTATGTAAAAAAGTGGATGTGGAACCGATGTGAATCTGCAGTATGTATATGGGGTAAAAATGGGAGTTCATAATCTGCTTGAATCAAATGTATGAAATATGATATGTCAAGAGCTTTGTGATGTTTTGAACATCTAATAATAAAAAAAAATTTTAAAAAGTAACAAAAAGCTTCAGAGCAAAAAATAAAAAATAAAAAGAACAAATAAAAACCTGCATATCTAAGTTGATTTTATATGCCTGACATTAAATAAAAATATTTAAGGCAAATAAAAGGATAAGCACTATCTAATGAAATAAAGTACAAGCAACAAAAACAGCTTCAGATATGATGCTGATTTTTAATTAGCAGAATATAACTATGACTATGATAAGTATACTGAAAGATATAATAGAAAACTGTACATCATATAAGAAAAGATTGGTAACATGGGCAGAGAAGTGGAAACCACAAGGAAAAATATAAAATATATAAAAATTTATATTGTATGCATGTATAAATATAAAACAGCAAATTCCACATTTATAACTAATAATAATGCATCAATAAAAACAAGACAATAGGGCTGGGGTTGTGGTTCAGTGGTAAAGTACTTGCCTAGCACATGTGAGGCCCTGGATTCCATCCTCAACACCTCATAATAAATAAATAAATAAGTTGATTAATTAATTAAGTAAAGGTATTGTGTCCAACTACAACTAAAAAAATAAATATTAAAAAAAACAATAAAAGAAAAAATTCTAGAAATCAAAAACATGGTAAAATATATGAAGAATGTCTTTCATGAGCCTATCAGTAGAATAAACACAGCTCAGGAAAGAATTATTGACCTTGAAAATATTTCAATATAAACTTTAAAAATTGAAAGAAATACGACAAAGAGAAATGGAGCAGAGTATCTTTTTATTGGATGAAGACACAATTAAAATATTTGACATTTATTTTGTTACAATAACAGTAGGAGGAGAAAGTTCTAATGAAAAAGAAGTAATATTTGTAATAATAGAGATTGAAAAATGTCCAACACTTATAACAAAAACCAAACCAAAAGTCCAAAAAGCACTGATAACATAAAGCATGATAAATGCAAAATATAAATAAATACAACCCTATACCAGGGCATATCATATTAAAAATACAGAGAAAAAAATAAATTTTAAATGAAAGAAAAATCTGGCTTACTTATATAAGGACAATAATCTGCATAATAATGATTTGCATAGAATGTCTCTTCAGAAATCATGCCATGCTATCAAGAAGAGAAAAAAAAAAAAGCACACATAGACCTATATATTCAATAAAGTTATCTTCCTAAAGAGAAGGAAAATATATTTTTTTCAGAGAATCACAAATTGAGAGAATTTGTAACCAGGAGACATGTTTCATAAGAAATTCTGAAGAAAATTCTTCAGAGAGATGAAAAATAGTGTAGGATAGAAACATGGGAGTATATGAAGCAGAATAGTACTATTTGAAAGTGGACTTTAATTAGTTGTAAATGTGTATCACAAGCTCTAGAGCAAACAAACAAAAATTATTTGTTTTAAGATAAGCAGTTGAAAATACTTAGAGGAGAGAATGGAATTATATGAATTGTTCAATTCAAGTTTGGCAATAAAGAAATAGAGTAGGAAGAAAAGACAAACAAAAAGACAATGCATACAAAACAGTTGGAAATATGTTCAATATTATATCAACAAATCAATATAAATTTAATTGTGTCATTTAATTAAAAGAATAAAATTATGGCATTCACAGGTAAATGGATGAGTTAAGAATAATAAATCCAATTTAAAAATTGTCAATGATTGAAGATAACATAACAAGGGAAATATACACATGATAAATAAATCTCTGATAAGATGTTCAATATCCTACATCCTTAGTAAATTTCAGATTAAAAAAATAACACAGTAATCCACACCTAAATGAATGGCTGAAATACAAAACCTGACAACACCAAGTCCTATATTGATTTTGGACAAATGGAACTCTTTTTCATTGCTGGTGGGAATACAAAATTATACACAATTGAGAGGACAGTTTGGCAATTTCTACCAAAACTAAACATAGGCTTACTTTATAATCTAACAATTTAACTTAGATATTTACTCAAATTCCTAACATGTATATACAAAAAAACTGCACACAAATGTTTATAATAGCTTTATTCATAAGCAAACAAATTGGAAGAAAGTGATATATTCTTCAATAAGTGAATGTTGTGGTTTATCCATACAAAAAAGTGCCATTAAGCAATAAGAAGAAATGAACTATAAATCTATGAGAAGCTATGAATATCCTTAAACATATATTGCTAAATGAAAGAAGCAGATGGGAATACATTACATACTGTATGAATCTGACCAAATGATATTTTAATAAAGACATAACTAGAGAGAGTAAACATATTTTTTATTTTGTGTCTGGGGTTCTGGAGGAGATACAAAGGAAGATGGAGCACTAAGGAATTTTAGGGAGGTGAAACTATTATGCAAAAAAAAATAACATAATGGTGGATACATGACTTTTGTATTTGTCAAAACCTATATAACTGTACAAAACAAAGAAAGAATGCTAGGGAAAACTATGGACTTTAGTTAATAATTATGGATCAATATTGTTTATTCATTGTAACAATTTTACCACACTAATCCATAATTCTAATAATAGGGGATATTTTTGGAGAGGAGGACTAGAGGCACAAATAGGAAATATCTATACTTTCTGCATGTATTTTTAGGAAACATATAGTAGGTGAAAAATGAAGGTCATTAATAAAAATAAAATGAGGTAAATCTATATATGTCAATATGTAATACTCTCTAAGATTTAATGTTTAAAAACAAAATGCAAATGTATTTTTTTATTAATTTTTATATATGACAGTGGAATGCATTACAATTCATATTACACATATAGAGCACAATTTTTCATATCTCTGCTTGTATACAAAATATATTCACACTAATTCGTTTCTTCATGAATGCACTTCGGATAATGATGTCCATCACATTCCACCAACATTTCTAACCCTCTGCCCCACTCCCTTCCCTCCCACCTCTCTGCCCTATCTAGAGTTCATCTTTTCCTTTCAGGTTCCCCTCCCTACACCACTATGAATCAGCCTCCTTATATCAGAGAAAGAATCCATCCGACATTTGGTTTTTGGGATTGCCTAACTTCACTTAGCATTATCTTCTCCAACTCCATCCATTTAATTGAAAATGCCATGATTTTATTCCCTTGTATTGCTGAGTAATATTCCATTGTGTATATATGCCACATTTTTTATTCATTCATCAACTGAAGGACATCTAAGTTGGTTTCATAGTTTCAACATCATGTAAGAAGGGTGTAACAGAGGAAAGCAGCTGGAACATGAAACCAGGAAGAAGAGAAATACTCTACTCACCAGGCACAAAATATATATCCCAAAGACATATGCCCAATGACCTATCTCCTCCAGCCACACACTACTTGCCTTCATTTGTTTCTCAGCTAATCCCTATCAAATAATTCATTAATTGGGTTAAGTCTTTCATAGCCCAATTATTTAATATCTAAATCTTCTTACATTGTTTCACTCATGAGCCTTTGTGGAACACCTCACATCCAAACCATAACATTCTTCCCAAGGCCTCCAAAAGCTCATGACTATCTCACAATGCAAAATATGCTTAATACATTTTCAAGAGTCCACATATGCTTAACAGTTTTAGTATTGCCTAAAAGTTCTAGTCCAAAGTCTCCTCTGAGTCTCAAGGCAAACTCAGGGTATGAGCCCCTGTAAAATTAAAAGCAAGTTACATATAGCCAATATATAAATGCATAGAATAAACATTTTCATTCTAAAAGGGAGTAGTTGGGGCATATAAAGAGGGGTTGAGACCAAAGGAAAACCAAAATCTAGCTGAACAAACAAATCCTGTATTTCCATGCCTACTATCTGGGGCATATGGCATCATGATGTTCTCTCTAAAATATTTTTATAGCTCTGTCCCTATGCTTTGCTGATTGCAGCCTGCATGCTCTCTCTCTCTTGGCTTGTCTGTGCTCTCTTTCTGCGGCATTCCTAGGCAAACATTTCACAGTATTGATATTTCTTTATCTTGGGTGTTTCTACTGTAGCTTTGGCTTCATTCTCACATCTTCACACATCACCCTCCAAGGTGCTGCCCACAAGGACTCCAACTTGCTACACTTTGCCTGGCCTCCCAGGCCTTCCTTTTAAATCTCTGTGGAAGACTCCATGATCCCTTAACTCCAGAATTCTGCATTTCTGTAGAACCAGCACTATGTATAATTAATGCCAAGGTGTGCCATTATCAAAACCAGGAGTCAAGCCTCAAGGGACCATTTCTGTAGCATCCTCTTTGTGCCTAGGTGGCTGATCCTGGTGAATCAACTTTTCAGACGCCCCTGTGCAAGAAAGGTGACACCATGTTCTCTTCTCAATAGAAGTTTTACTTTTGCTCTCTTGAGCTTCAGATGAGTGTGGTCTTGCCAATTCCACAAATGCCCTTAAGCCATATTTCCTATTGTCTCTGAGAGGTAGAGCATCTCATTTTTCTTTAGTGGTTGTAATGTGTTTTTTTTCCTTTTTTTTATTGGCTGTTCAAAACATTACAAAGCTCTTGACATATCATATTTCATACATTAGATTCAAGTGGGTTATGTAATATTTTTATCAAACACAAATTTCCTAGCTCCAGTTTTACTCAAGTTTTCTGGTTAAGCTGCAAGTTTTCCCTTTTTTGCTTTTCTTTTCTTCTCCTCCTCATTAACACAATAAATGTGGCTAAAAGCCACCAGCAATATTCATGCCACTGGATGAAGGCTATGCTGCCTAGAAATTTCTTCCACCAAATTAAAGCCCATTACTATTAAATTTAGCCTCACAGAGAGTCTCAAGACATGTGCACAATGTAGACCTCTTTGTGGCCATAGCATAGTATGAATGGCCTTTATTCCAATTCCCAATAGAGTCCTTCTATTCCTCTGAAACTTCATGAACCCAGTCTTTACTGTCCAAAGTCTTATCAGCATTCGGTTATTCTGAATTCCCACCAGAATAGCCCATGAAATCCCCCTTTAATAATCTAGAATTTTTCCAACTTGCATTGCTAAACTTTTCAAAATTTGTGCCATGGATTCCAAAAAGCTCTAAAAGCTTCTAAACCACATGGTCAGGTTAGTTGTAGCAACAGCCCCACTCCTGGTATTAATTTGTGTTTTTGTCATATTTTTCACTTTGCAACCTGAAAACCTGACAAGGATGATATTAGAGCAGGAAAAGTTTATTTTGGGACTCATGATTTCGAAGATCTCAGCTATGGTGTTTTCATATCTTCCTTTGTACTGCTGTAAGAAAGGATATCATGAAATAAAGAAATTATAAAAGCACATGCCAAAGAGTATATGCTACCATTTAGATACTGAAGAAAACCTTAATGAAATGTACAATTCTAAACAATTTGGTATATAAGTAAGTAGTATAAGAAGAAAATTGAAAACAAAAGCCCTGCATTTATTGGTGTGAACCAAATTGCTGATAAATAAATCAGATTTTATCATAAACATATGTATACATGTGTGTACACACATACACATATATACATATACAACAAATATAAGACAGCCAACCAACCATATGATTAGAACTATTTTAATCAGTGTTTAGATCTTATGCCTGTTTTATTTATATAATATATCTTGCAAAATGGAGCAATCTGATAAAAATGTAATCAGATATTGTCAACAAAGCTTTTTTATAGTCAAAATTATTCTTCATTGAAGTAAAATTTGTATGCAATTAAATTTACTCTTTGCCAGGCATGGTGATGCATACCTGTAATCCAATGGCTCAGGAGACTGAGGTAGGAGGATTTCCAATTCAAATACAACATCAGCAATTCAGGAAGCCTCTAAGCAAATCAATGAGAACCTGTATATAAATAAAATATAAAAAGGGGGTTGAGGTTGGGGATCAGTGTTTAAGTGCCAGCCACTGAGTTCAATCCCTGGTACCAAGAAAAAAAATCACTCTTTAAGTCAACAGTTTAATGAGTTTGAGTTTGGGTGGATTCCAACTCTAATAGATCTCTTCCATCACTTCAAAAACTATCCATATGTCCTGATCTTGGCTTTGAAATACCTTCTATTCTACAAATGAAAGAGACCAAGGCTAATTGGAGAAATGGCAGATTCTAGAATTATAGAGGGAAAATACAAGATGAGTCTGGAGTACACAAGGTAGTACCAGAAAGTAAGAAAATGCTTAAAAAATATGAATGTAATACAAGGAAAGTATACAGGAAGAGTGCTGAATATAAAATCTAGATTTTACTTCACACAGTAGAATGAATGAAGAGAATATTGAATTATAACTCAAATAATAAAATTAATATACATGAGTCTACACTAATATATACACATTATTAAATAAACAATTCTTGCAAAAGAATTTCAAATAATATCTAGTAGACTCTCCAATATTCTTGAGAGTGTGTTGAACATAATGACTAACTTCTAAAGAAGATTATGGAAAGGGAAATATTGTGACTTTATAGTGCACAAAACCAGAAGACACTATCTTGTCAAGATATCCAAATAATTATTACAATCAAATCATTTTAATATCATGTATGCCCTAATATAATGTGATGAGTGATTTACTTATTTTCTATTGTAAACCTCTAACCCTTAACCCAAATATAAGCAAGAGTAAAACATAAAACATACCCAAATTTATTAATATTTTAAAATATACAATATTAGCACTCTAAATAACAAAAAAAATAATAATGGATGAATGAGGAAAAAGTCAGAAATCAGAGAAGACTGAAAAGGCATTATGACTAAATGCAATGTGGTACACAGGAAGTTGAATACTGAAAACACAAACGTGGCAGTATTTGAGGAAACTGACATAATCCAGATAAAACATGTAGTTCATGTTGCCCAATGTCAATTTTTCAGAGAGGACATAAAGATAATCATTATGTAAGACAGTAAGTCTATCATAGTTTGGTTGAAATATATATAGGAATTCTCTATAATATTTTTGCACCTTTCTTGTAAATATAAAATTTGTACAAATTTAACAAAAAATAAAATTCTCCTCACAAGCTTTATTTTATCATATCTAGAATCTGGAAATCATCTATCTATTTTGTATTACTATGGTCTTGCTTTTTCTAGAATCATTTAATAAACATGTTTAATAGGCAATTTTTTTCATAGCAGGCTCTTTCATGTAGCATACTTTTCTGAGGTTATTATGTGTATCATTAGAGTATGTCTTTTTATTTTCATGTCTTTTATTTCCATTTTTTCCATTCATTTAGAAAAGGGGATTAGTGGGCTTTGCAATTTCTGACTATTACAAAAAAAGGTCACTGTGAAAGATTTCAATACAAGTCTTTTTATAAACATATTCTCTTTTTTCTTGTGTATTTTACACCTACAATTTTGCTTTAATGAAGCAAGCCCTTCAGATTGAGTTCATGATATGCTGTAATTAATGTATTGGTTTTGAGCTATTAGTTTTGATTATCTTCAGATGAATCAAGTTAACTAGCTCTAAATAACTTAGAAATATTAGTCGAGAATTATTAGAATAAATGTTCTCTGTTTTTCTTTGTTTGTTTGTTTTTGATAACTGGAATTGAACCCAGGGGCTCTTGACCACTGAGCCACATCCCCAGCCCTGTTTTGTATTTTATTTAGAGACAGGGTCTCACTGAGTTGCTAAATGCCTTCTAATCTGTTGAGGGATTACAGGTGTGTGCCACCACACCCAGCAAATGTTTTCATTTTTACAATCATTGAATTTATGGAAAGAATCTAGAAAAAAATAAGTAATTTTAAAGGTTCATCAAGTGAAAAAGCTTTCTTCAGGTATTCAGGATACTTCTTAGTATCTACATCAAATATATTTCCACTTTTTGCTGTCCAAATTTTTTGAATAATTTTAAGTTTTACTTTTATTTCTTCTACACCTAAATGATATAGATTACATTCATTTTCAAGAAACTCGCATAAACACAGGAATGTACATGCCTTTTCTGCACTAAATTAGTACCTCATTAGAAACCACAATTCCATATTGCTAAAATTTAAGAAGATTGGTTGAAGATGCACAAACTCTCAGCAATGATTAGAAAGTTAAAAGACAAGTTTTGAAATCAGTAGCAGTAATAAAAAAATTTATGCATTTTAAAGTTTTTCTTTCCTTACTCAAGTTATAAGGTCCTATAATGTGTATTTTTTTTTTTAATTTGGAAGGTTAAGTGATTTTTTTTTCTGGATGTGAATATGATGATCGATATTTGAGATGAGAAGAGAGAGAGGAATTGAATAAAAATTTAATACCTTGCATATATTTTGAGCTTAACTTTTATTTTACCAACATTGTGGAATGAACAAAAACATGAAGCTAAACAAAGAATTTGGAAACTATGACATATTCACAAAGTATGGATAACAATATTGGATAATATGCATAATAGGAAGTCACAATTATATTCTCTGATGAACCATTATGAAAATAAGTCTTATCATTTAGGTACTGCTTCATGACAGAACAAAAGAAGTACAAAACATCTGTTCCTCCTTCAGGGAAAAAGTATAGGGCAATTAAGGAAAACAACCATTATATGGACATAAAACAATTCATTGGACTCAGTAGTTTAATTGTTGTGAATAGATAAACAAAGTGACATTACATGGGTCTCTAAGAGGTTAGTGGGTTAGTTTTATAACAAAATTTTGTGTTATTATGCTGCTGGTTCAATGACACATTATCTGAACTTCTTAACAATTTCAAAATTGCAGAGATGTCAGAATTATTGCTACTCTTTTCTTACCCATATTTCTTCTCTAAATTTTCCATAGATTACTTTATCCACTTACCCATGTCAGATGGTAAAAAAATATTAATCACTAAATAATATTCCTTTTTGTTATGGTGTACAATAAAATGTATCATGCATATTTCAAAACATCTTTAATATCCATCCATGAAAATAATATTTTCAGTTTAACTCACTTATTTATGAAAAAAATTACATGTTAAAGGGAAAAAAGAAGAAAACAACACTCCTAGATAAATGAAGAAAGAGGGATGATCATCAAGCCAGAGTTTGGATTTCATTATACATTCATATTTGTCAGTACCAGAAAGATTTTCATCTGACCTGGAACAGAGATCACCAGGTTGAGAGATGCTAAACATTGTATTTTCATTCTAGTTAGAAGAGAAAAGGACAACTATTTTGAAGCCTGCCTACCTCCGATGTGTCTAAAATTTAAGATATTAATATATTATTTAGAATTTTATATCTGGTCACTTCATGACAGATCTCATAAATCTGAGATCAATTATGTTCACATTCTCATCTGTGAAGCCGTAGGCATTATTGGTTTTTCTTAGCATTTTTTTCTGAGCAAAAAATTCTGGTGTTAAATAATAACACAGAAATCAACATAATAAAAATAAATATACAAAATGTTCAAGAATTGCTAATCTAGTTCAATATCTACCTTAATTTCATGGTTAAAGCAAATGATATTTATTGAGGTTAAGTTACTGAAAAGTTACAGGGCTCCTTTAACTTCAACAAGAAATTGGGATTCATAGTTCATCCATTTATATCTTTTTCCATTAGTCCACAGTTTTTTATCAGATTAAAGACTTCTTAAGAAAGAGAATCTTATATAATTTTAATAACTCTTATGAAGAACACTTTTTTATTGGAGGCATGATTAGAGGTTTTTTTAAATCCCTACTATTAATAAGGAAATAATTCCCTGATTATACCTAGAATATTTTCCAGTCAATGTTAAGAAGAGGCTAAAAATAGATATATCTTTTTTTATCATAATGATGCATATTGTGATTTTTAAAGCTTAAATTCATCCTTAAACACATTTCTTAGATGACTGCAAGGATACCTTAGGGTGGTATCTGAGTTTGCTTTAAATAAATGGATTATCACTCAGCAATAGTGCTGTTATATTTGTCATGCTTGGAAGTAATATTTTACTTACCCTCCAGTGACCATACTTAGTTAAGGTAATTTTCAAGTTCCTTAAGATAGATTGAATAAATCATTAGTATGTCAACATTGAAAGTCCAATTAATGCATGTTAACCAACATTATTGCACTGCTTTTCATTTATATAAACATAGCGTTAATTTAGCAAATTGCTTTCAACATGGAGGAAGAATCGGAGATGGTATTATTTCTTGTAATATAAGATACATTCAAGATATTCATAATTTATAATAGATTACTGTGGCTAATTTTCTCCTTGAATTCACTATCCAAGAGCATGATTTGAAATTTACTGCAGAGAAATTCTTCACCACTGTAAATATTCCCCTATAAGTAATATTCCAAGCACACTTAGTATGCATTCCTTTTTTTCTAAGATTTATCAGAATTATTCATATTTTTTTAATCTAGTATCAGTGAGGTACTAAACGGAAAGAAAATCAATGAGTTTTAATTCAAGGACTGGATTTATCAGGACAACAAAATATTGCTTTTATGTCAATATTGACCTAGCTTATTAAATGTTATTTACTTATATTTTTTCTTATATTAATATAAATTGTCATTAACTGTAAGCTAAAAACTTCTTAGAAGACCCTGTTCAGCTTAGTAAATTAAAACATAAAATTAATGCAAAGAATACAGTTTCATTCATCATACTGATCAACACATGGAGACACACACACACACACACACACACACACACACACACTTCACCTGTATGTTTTGGTTCCATGTATGACAATAAAAACTGATGCAGAATAAATTTAAAATAGTTACAGATCAAGAAACTCAAATTAAACTAGATTCTAGAATAAGAATTCATATTTTCAATGCCCCAATGGCAGAGAAGCTGCATGACTATTCAAAGAATATTAAAAAACCTTGAAAGAGAATTGAACTATTCATGTTGCCAATCTTTCTCATCTCAGTTCAAAACCTGGTGTGCAATTAACACTGATAGCACATTTCAATTCAGTTTCACATTTTAAGTGTACTACATGTGATCAGTAATCATATTGAATAGTGCAGGCTAGAATTCTTATCTTTTCAATGTAGTTGCCATATACAACAAATGTAGAATGAAGGTATAATTACTCAACATAATTTTTACTCTTACCTCTGTAATGTGAAACCACACTTTCTTTGATATTAAGACACCTTTAAATCTACCCTGATTTTTCCCATGCCTATACTGGTATTTGAGGGTTTTAATTAAGAATTTTTTTTTCCTCCAACATCTTAAGGTTTAAAAAATTCAAACTGATTTATTTAATATTAATTTTACATGACATTGAACCATTTACAAAGTAATGAAGACAAAAAGATGCAGGAAAATTCTGACATTTATACACTGGGTTGAACAGAGTGATAATATGAAAATACAAGAAAAGAGTGTTTAGATAGGGCTGTAAATTGTGCAAAAATACCAAGGAAGATAAAGTTTAACATGTTTTCACACATTCCTCTTTATCTCCCTCATCAGAGGTAAAGATGTTGTCTGTCTTCTAGGTATAGTGAAGCTCCTTCTCACATGACACTTTTGTGATGTGCTTTGGAGCAGAAGGACAGGAATGTCAGACAGCCCTTCTTACCATTTCAAAAATTCTTTCAGCTTAAAATATCAATACATCAACTTGCCTTATTTTGAATAGTGTTTCCTAAACCTCGTTACCTACAATACACTGATAGATTGAGGTTAGTCCAAGGCAAGTATCATTATTCAAACAATTGGAAAGTAAACATTTTGGGTGATGGAGGATTGGAAATTCTGTCTACAATAGTTAAGGGCACAATAGAATGAATATTTAAAAATTCACAGACAAATGAAATCTTCCAAATGGACTCTATTAATCGCATATTTACATAATAAGTAACAAAAACTAACTTCATGTCCCAATTGAGTAATTACATGAAGAAATAAGTAGTTAGCTGCCTATCTACCTAAATACACATCAAATTACTCAATTTTCATATGTGAGTGAAAGAGGAATATTATTTAATACAAAGGCATCAGAAAATTATGTGATGATAATTAAGGATACAGCTTGTAAATATTATACAGGCTCATTAAACAAATGAAATCAAAGCAAATAGCATGTTTTTGTCAGAATTGAATGGTTTCCACCTATATGTATACTGGAAGTCCTCTCAATGTTTTAAACAAAGTGCTGTTCTGATTGTTCTTTTATATATAATGAAACACACTTCCCTGAGAGATCAGTGATGCTCCTGTCTAGGTTTTAAGAACAGCATGCTTCCTTGCTGGACAAAGTTTCTGAAGTTGGGAGGCCTCTTTATGATCCTCAGAATAATCTGAGTTTATAAATATTCCAAAGATCAAATTTAGCAAAGAAAATGCCACAGCTTTGTACTATTTGAGAAGACCTAAACCTTGAGCATTGAAAGTTGACACTTCAGAAAATTGAGAATGAAACTTTATTCCAAAATTATTATTGAAAACTGCTTTTTAAAAAAGTCATATATAGTGCCCAATTTTTCTGAATCTACAAAGTACTACATTTGGTTTGTTCTTAATGTGCAATTAAAAATGAAACAAAAAAACACAGCCTTAGATTTAGCTACTAGAATATTGCTTTCTTTATAAACAACTATTGTACTGTATAATATATATGCTACTCTTCTTTGTTTTTTGAATTGAGATTGAACCCAGGGGTGCTTAACTACTGAGCCATATCCTCTCACCCTTTAAAAATATTATTTAGAGATAGTGTCTCTCTAAGTTTCTTAGGAACTTGCTAAGTTGCTGAGGCTGTCTTTGAACTTGCAATTCTCTTGCCTTATCCTTCAGAGCCAATGGAATTACAGGAATCCACCCCCCCCCATGTCTTCATGACTGTCTGTAGCAACTCTTTTTATGTATTAAACAATGGGTAGTTTGGGAATATGATTGTGAAGAGAGGAAAAAATATACAGGAGTGAGACGTGATGATGATGATGATGATGATGATGATGATGATGATGATTCCTGAGGGAATCTTAGACACATTACTGAACTTAAGAGAGAGTATTTTCTTATGTTAACCAAGGGCTATAACTTATAAGGTAATTCTCTGAGATCTTTTGTCATAGTGACAGAAATTTGACCAAAACATCAGGAGAATAATTTAGTAATGGCAGAGACTTCTTGTAATATCCTGGTTTAAACAGAATGTGTTAAAACTGTAGGTTATGATTTTGTATGCTTATTATTTCATGGTCCAAGAATTTTGCCAGATTAGCCACCAGATTGGTGGTAAAATACAACAAAGGGACTAAAAATATTATAAATACCTCCTTGATTAGCTAGTAAATTATCAAGGATCAATCTATGTGTCAAAAATATTTTTACCATGGCTCTCTTGCTTTGAATAATCAGGTCTAATATTATTTTCATAATTTAGAAGTATGAGATACTAGAGTTTTCTACATTTGGAGGTTAGTGTCAGTAATTGCTGCTTCTTGGGTTAAAATTTTGACCTGTGTGGTCATTCCAGGAAATCCCTGATTAGTGATGAGTCCCCAAAGTATAGATATGAGTATGTCTCACTGATGGTATTTGGCCCAAATTGGGGAAGAATGATTAACATTTATAACAGTGGGAAGCCCAAGAGAGGCCAGAATGCATAAATGTGGTTTATGTCTTGGGAATAATGAAAGGGCAACATAGGAAACATAATTACTCTTCCTTTGTTGGGTCACAGCACAGTCCTATGGTATTACATTTTTATTGGAACATCATAACTCACTTTAGGTAAGTGATAATTACTAAAAAAGTGGTATGGATAGAAAACAGGAGGTTTTGTTAGAAATGTGGTAAGGGTTTGAAGTCATCTATTAAGTAACAAATATGGGCTACATATTGAGGAAACCTGAGAACAGTGGCCAATTGTGATGATGAGATAACCAAGATGCAGAAGAGATACCAGTTTAGAAAAAGTTTTAGTTTCTCAATGTTTTCTATCTTAAGGCCATATAATAGCTGGATGAATGCTTGGTGTAAGATTGTAAAAATAGTCTAGTGATAAATAACAATAGTTATGGACAGTCTTAAAATGAAATGATATGAGGCTATCATTTTTTAATAAATTTCTACAATATCCCCCAACAGATCAGAACAAAACTAAATTGAGTCTCTCACTCTAAGTGCTGAATGATCAAACTGAAAATTTAAGAAAACAGAAAGATCCAAAACAGTGTTTCCTTAAAATAGAGGATCCCAATCTCCAATTTACATGAGCCACCATAATAAAGAAGCTCTCTTTGCTTTAACATTTACAAAAAAAAAAAAAAAGACAAAAAGTAACTTGAAATAGCTTAATGAAAACCAATCAGCTTTTTTTTCCTATCTGGTTTGTTACCACCTTAGAAAACTCACCCTTGTGCTGATACCCAGTTGAGACTCTCATTTTGTTTTGCAGAATGGTGGCTGTCTCAATTCATAAATCATGAATATAAATATCAATTAGATCTATCATTAAATGTGTTATAACTTTGTCTTTGGAAATAGTCAATACATAAAAAGCCTAGTTTGATTAAGTGTGTGTGTGTGTGTGTGTGTGTGAGAGAGAGAGAGAGAGAGAGAGAGAGAGAGAGAGAGAGAGAGATGTCTATATAAATACCCAAGGACTACAGCAATGGGTTTGATATACTTTCCATGTGGTGTTTTGAGGGTGTGGAGGTGTAGATAATAAAAATGAGGAAAAAGAAGTAGGAGAAAATGGAGGGAAATTTGTGGTTTGTCCACTGAGAGAACAACAGAATTATTCAGCTATCCTAGGAGAACACACAGTGTGAATCCTATGTAAGGTCACTTTTAGAATTAAGTAGGTTATATTAGAGGGAACCTAAAGCTTAGAGGCATTAAACTTTGAGTCATAGGGGCTGAACATGTTAGAAAGATGGAATTATAATCCATATATGATAGAACTTAATTTTATAGGTATCAAAAATCAGAGCTAGTAAACTGCAATGTCTAGAACACAACTCAAATATGGTGTTTCCCATATTATGACAGAACTTGGAAGTGTTATTAATCACTGGAGAGTAAGGGTGTGTGGATTTTATATAAATGGCAAGATTTTTCCATATTTGTTTTGGTCTGAGTTTCCAATAGTTGGTTAGGAGGCAAATATGAAATCATTTACAAAAGCCAGATCTTTGTCCTGGTCAATGTTATTTGAGGTGAATCCCCAGGAACCACCTTCCTCCAGCCATCCCAAATTGTCTGCAGTTATTACCCAGTAGTCCATTAAAATTACTAATTCATCAAACAAATTAATCCATTGGTGAGGTTACGGTTATTGTAATCCAAATTTTTCACCTCTGATCATTGATATATTGGGGACCAGGTTATCAACACATGAGTTTTTCGGGGGGACACTTCATATCCAAACTATACATACCAATCATTCCCTGAATAATGTGAAAACATTTCTAGGCAGTGTAAATTTAGGTTCAAAAGGGTCCCAGAATAAATTGAGAGGTAATAAACTGGAAGGGAAATCTATCATTAATGGGTAGAAGGAGAATGTGTTAAAACTGTATCTTGCCTTCAAACTGACCTCCAGCCTTTATGATATGGGGACAAAGTAAAAAATCGTATTCATATTGAGGTATTACCAAAAGGTATCATATATAGATAATCCTTATCACAGAAGAAGACATTTCCACCCTTAAATATTGAAAAATATGATAAGATTTCTTTAAACTTAATATTGGTTTAAGTTGTCCAGTGGTCTTGAATTAAGAGCAGTAAAGACTTACAGTTCAAAAGAATTCCCACTTAGGGACCATTTAATTAAACTGATGACCTAGTAGTGATAGGCTAAGTGGAAATTCCAGTGAATATCTTGCTCTTGAGCCCATGATTGCACTAACTGTATTATACAATTTCTACGCTAATCAGAATCAAGACTGTTGGGAGTTTAGTAAGGTGAGTGATTATGATTTTGATCTTGATATGTCTAACTAGAATGAAGAGAAGGAGTTCAATATAGGTATCTACCATAGTTCAAACAAAATCAATGACTAGACCTGAACCCAAAAAAGGTCCAGTACTATCTTCTTGTCATCAATTATAGGAAATATATCCCAAGAAAATATTGCCATATATTCTATGAGTAATTTGTACTAAGTTTGATTACAGAGTATATAATTATTAATTACTACATTTGTTGTGGGATTTTTTTAGAAGAAGCCATTTAACTTTGGCCCAACCTATCAAAGAAAGGATGCACCAATGACCAGAATTCTCATGTTCCTAGACAGACAGCTGCAAAAGGCCCAAGGAAAGAATAAAGAAGGTAAAAATTTGGGCTAGTTTTCAGCTTGATCATTGTGGAGAGGCTTAGACATGCTGGCCTTAATATGAGCAGAAACATAGAATACCCATATTTCAGGGGGCTTACTCACCAGTTGCTGTCATATAGATCATCTCCATAGTTCATTAAACTGGATAATAAAATTGTCATTTTCTGTTGTATTAAAAGGAAAATGCGAGACCACGGGCTTTTTTATAAAAATCTGTAAACTTGTTAAATGGCTGAAAATCCTCTCTGTCCTGGGCATCCTGAGGTGATTCTAGAAATTGATCAGAAATGCGAGTGCCAGCTAATATGAAAGAGGTGCCAATGAGTAAGAATAGCATAGTCATCCAGACAATATACTGACTTCATTTTCTCCTCAGAGATTTGGTCGCAAAAGGCACCCTTTGATGCAACGTGGTCATGCAATAAGAATGTAATTGTCATGTCTAAAGCCTCAGTAGGTAAGAAGGTGAGCACAAAAGAAGCCACAAACTCCTATAATTTGGAAAGATCTTTGGTGCCAAGCCTAGCCTTTTCCTGAATGTTTAATTTTCCTTAAAAGAGTGAAATTTTTGTGACTGACCATATAATGCCCAGGAATTTAACAGAAGTCACTAACATTTGGATTTTATGTGGGAGAGTAGCCAAACCTTTGGCTTGGAGTCTGACCACTGTGGTAATCAGGTCTGCCTGGATAACTTCTAATTAAATCAGATTTTAAAGAACACTGTCTATGTGAAGCCATCAGCAAGTGAAAGTGAAACAGGCGTATTATCCAGGAGATGGAAACAAAGGTTATAAACAATGGCAGGGCTATTTAAACATCCCAAAAGAAAGCAGGTAAAAGTGTATTCAGTGCCTTCAAAGAAAAAAGCAAATTACAAGTGGAAAACTGCATTATGGAAACAGAGTATAACATTATTTAGGTCAATGTCAGCCAAATATTTTCCAAGAGCTCTTCAGATATTTACAGTAATCTCAACAATTTTAGCCACAAATAAAGCTGTAGATTTCCATTTTTTCCATCAGTAGATAACCCTGAAGTGATGTTCATTTTGATTTAGACAATTTGTGTTTGAAAAATGAAATAACAACAAGAAGTTTACTCAAATAATTTTGTAAACTTACTTAGAACTTTTCAAACAGCATTCCCTTATAAATTGAAAAGAGAGCTCTTCTTTTTATAGGGATCCCCAGAAGCACATTTATTGAGCTGCTGTATCTTTTTAGGACTAAGAGATTCTGGGAGTTCTGATGATTTCAATTGACCAACTAGATAGTGTAGGTACAAATGTCTTTCACTGGTGACAGAGGTCCAGGGGACATGTTGAATTCACATGGTGGTGACTAAGATTGTTATCATTGGCATAGATCAGCTTAAGGGACTTGATGCAGAGGCAATGGCATCAGAATTCCAGGGGACCATTGGGGACATAGTTTGAAATAACTCTGAGGAATAAAATGAAAATTAGAATGACTTATAATTTCTGAGTGTGCTCTCCAAAATAAAATATTTAGGCACTCCTAGATGCCTTTGTTGCCAGTAAAAGGCATTCTAGGTATTTGAAGATGGTGGATGGTTAAGAAACTGAGAAGACTGAGGAGTGTTATATTCATTGCAAGGGCATTAGAAGTTATCATACTTGCTCCCAGTAGGGTAAAGTCTTGGGAAATTGGGCAGCTCCTCCATGGTCTACTAACATCAGTATACTATCAATTATTTCTCTAATTGTCTGAGTAGAAGTTATTAAAATGAATAAGACTACCCACTGATAAGTAAGTGTGTCTTGTACAAATAATTCTTTTACTTAGACAATCAAGGGGAGCTTCCCCAAGTATAATATAATATCCACTCCCTTGAGGTACTCTACAAAGTAATACAAGATAATTTTAACTGTAGCAAGATATGAATTTCCCTTAAAGTTTCCAGTTATTAAAAAAAATCAGTGTTTAGAGTGCAGAGAATCCTGAGGTAATTACTCACTGGAAGAAGCAGAATATTCTATTTCTGAATATCCTGTCTTTTCATTGCTACCGGGAGCAAGACTGCATGGTGGTTCTTCACAATCATGGAATATCTGATCAAATCAGAATTTTTGGATTTCTATACAAACCAGATAATTCTATTATTTCAACCACAATAAGCAATAGCTCTGACCCCATGTTATATAGCCATCAGAAAGGCATTTTCTCATCATCTTTTTGGACAAAGTGTCTTAATAAGCTCTGTGCTTTATTTTAGTAAAATGAAGGACTTCCTATTAAATTTCCCACTGATTGACTATTCATACCTGCATGCTAAGGGGTATTACCTTGGGGGACTTTGGTCTCTTAGGAAACTGTCTCTCTTCCAATACACTCCACTATCCATTGAGGTTCTATAACTTTCAGTCAATAAAGGTCCATGCATATTGGCTGGGGCCATTACATTGAGTAATTGGTTTACTTTACATATTGTTTTAGGTAACATGAGGAGAAAATACACATTTCTTTATTGCCTCTGAATTGACCACTGGGTAACAGATCTCCATGAGTATGATTCATTAGATCTCCAAAGAGTTCTTTGGTAATAGCAGCCAGGTACACAGCAGTAAATTAAATGAACAAAGTTACTGCTCCCTCTGAGTACAATTGCCAAGGACCCTGGGGTACATTTTCTCTACCATGAGAGAACCCACAAAAACTTCCTTCACAAGGGAAGATCTAGTGCCCTGCCCCCAAAAGTATAGCAAACACTTATACTTAAAAAAAGGAAGATTTGTAGAACAGGCCTCTACCTAGTATAGACAATCAGGAAAAATAACAAAACACTCGAAGAAATATGGAATATAAAATATGTTTCAAGTGGCCTATCAATCCCTATTACTGTAATGTAGGACCAATTATAGTCAGGTGTCTAGATCCTGGAATTTCATGAATTAACATTGTTCTTTTGAATATTCTTCTTCCATGAAATTTGGATAAGGAGACACTTGGCAACATGTATAAATACACATCAGCAGACAACATCAGTTAAAGTGCTAGCTGGCCAACAGGTGGAAGTTCTGTTTAAGCTGTTTTCTCTGTGGTCTGGAACCCAGTGGAATTGGAATTGGCTGGCTAAAAGCAGGACTTACCAAAAGCTATTCAAGAATTAATAGTCATGGTCATGAAGTCTTGATAACAAAACCAATTATTTTGTAAGATTTTAAAAGTTATTTAATGGCATAACACAGTACACTGACACTTTGATAGATGAAAGGTAGAAATATGTTTCTTATAACTCCAAAGGGGAAAATGGTGCTATGCCAGGACCACCCAAAGGTATCTGCCTAGATATAAGGTAACTGAAAGCTGGAGAAATAGAAGGAAGTTTATGTATGGCAGATTAGGTTGAACATTTTTGTGGGCCACAGGTCATGGAGGCCTTCCCTGATTTACTAGCACCTGGCTCTAGACACAAGGAGTCACTTAAGAAGATAAGTTGTTTACTAGTGGCCTTGAAGTGTGGGAATCCAATAAGAGAAGAGTTTGGTATTTGTGTATAATGGCCTCAGAGAGGAAGTCTAATAAGTGATGTGTTAGAGGTGGAGGCTTATCAAATTACCTATGAAGGGAAATTAAAAGCTTTTAATCATGACTTCAGTAAAACATCTAGATTATACTTTTGAAAGATTATATTAGATCCTTGGGATCTAATATAAGATATATTCTAGAGCACACTTTTGGTGGAATGCAAATTATATGCTATATTCTAGAGCACAAAACCAAACTCAACAAAGTAAAATAAGTAGAATATACCTAAGACAGTTTCTCACTGCACAGCTGAATTATACAAGAAATTAATAATAAAAAGTTGTATCAAAAAATATTTTCAAATAAATCACATACATATGAATAATTTATGGATAAATATGAATTTTCAAGAGTAAAAATACAATTTGTACTTACTGAGTTTGAAAATATAACATAACTAGAATTTGTTATAGAGCTAATATTGTGTTTCATAAAGTAATATAGCCTAAAATTTATATCAGTGAAGGTGCTAGTTTAAGAAAATCATTAATATAGTTAAATCTGTATCATGATAATCTGGAAAACATATATACAAATAACCAGTATCTGAAATTAAAGAGGAAAGGAAAATATTAAACACTACATGTTTTGACATATGTTTAAAATTTTAATTTTTTTGTGCTAAGAACAATTAAAATAGCAACTATTTTCTTAAAATATTTAAACATATGGTACAGTGTTTTTGAATACAAGATCAATGTTCTACATATTTTTAAATCTTATTCATTTTGCATAATTGAGAATTCTGAGTGTAGATTAGTGACTTCTCATTTCGCCTTCCTCTCAGGCTCTGGTGACCACCATCTTATTCTTGGATTCTATAAGACTGATTATTTTATATACCTCATATAAGTGAAATCATGCAATATTTGTCTTTTGTATCTGGCTTATTTCACCTATATAATTTCCTCAAGGTTCATCCATGTTGTTGCATATTTTAATTTTTCCTTATTTTTATGACTGAATAATTTATTCCATCATATGTATATACTAGATGTTTTTATTTCATACATCCCTTTGTTGATATTTATTTGTTTTATAATTTGGCTTTTTTGCATAGTGCAGCAATGAACATTGGAAGGCTATCGATGCTTTGAAATCCTGATTTTATTTCTTATGTATAACCCAGAAGTATGGTTTCTGGATTATGTGGTAGTTCTATTTTGGCACTTGTTGAGCAATCTCCACAGTGTTTGTCATAGTGTCTGCATCATTTTGCATTCCACCAAAAATATATAGTGATTCCAATTTCTCCACACATTCCTCAGCACTTGCTTTTTAAAAAATATTTATCCCAAAAGGTATGAAATGATATGTCACTGTGATTTTCATCTGCATTTACCTGATCATTGATGATGTTGAATATCTTCTCATATACCTGATAGTCATTTTTCATGTTTTCTTTGTAGAATTGTCCATTTAAATATTTAGCCCATTTTAAAATAAGATTATGTGGTTTATTACTATTTATGTGTAAGGGTTTCTTGTGTATATTGGAAATATCCCCCATTTAAAATATATTTTATAAACTTTTTTTTCATTACATACATTACCTTTTCATTAAACTGATCAGTTCCTATGCTGTGCAGGAGAACTATAGTTTGTTGTAGTCTTAATTTTCTATTTCTACTTCTACTACATGTGCTTTTAGTGCCATATTAATTATATTTCCAAGACAGATGTGAAGGAGCTTTTCTCCTATGCTTGCTTCTATGAGTTTTAGAAGTTAAAATTTCATGTTTAAGGCTGTGGTTGTAGCTCAGTGGTAGAGCACTTGTCTTGCATGTGTGGGGTACTAGGTTCGATCATCAGCACCACATAAAAACATGAATAAATAAAGTTATAAAAAAGACAATTCTATAAAAACATAAAGCAATAAAATAAAATCTCATGTTTAAGTCTCAAGCATCATGAGATAATTGTTGTGTATTGTTATGGTTTGTATATGGGATACCCTCAAAAGGTTCATGCATTAGACAATGCAAAAAAGTTCAGAAATATAATGATTGAGTAATGACAGCCTTAGTCACTCCTTTAATCCACCTGAATGGATTCACTTTGTGGTAACTGTAGAAATGCAGGATGTAGCTGCGGGAAGTAGATCACTGAGAGTTTTTGTTTTTTTTCCCCTGGTGAGCAGAGTTCTCTGTACTTCCAATGTGCATTGTCCCAAATGTTTTTTCTTCCTCCACACCTTTCCACCACGGTGTGCTTCCTCATCTCAGATTCAGAGCAATAGTCAATTATGTACTGAGATCCTCTGAAACAGTGTGCTCCAAATGAACGTTTCCTCATCTAAAATTGTTCTTGTGAAAACTTTTGTCAGAGTAGCGAAATAGAGGATAAAACATGTATAGTTTCACATAAGGACATGATTTCATTTGTTTGAAGATGAATAGTCCTTTTTCCCACCATTATTTTTTGAAAAGAATATCCTTTCTCCATTTTGTGTTCTTGGCTTCTCCAAGTGATACTGTAACTAGGATTTTTTTTTCTAATTTCTGTTTTTTAGTTTGTTGTTATTGTAGAGAAATAAAAAATAATTCTGTACATTGATATCATATCCTGCTATTTTGCTGAATTCACTTATTATTTCTAAAAGATTTAGGGGAGGCTTAAAGATCATATATTATGATCATGCCATCTGGATAGGAACATTTTAACTTAATTTCTTATAAAGATACCTTTCATTTTTTTTCTCTCACCTAATTGTACTGGCTATGATTACCAATATCATAGAAATGGCAATTATGGGCATCTGTGCCTTGTTTCTAACTGTACAGGAATGTCTTTCATTTTTTCACCAGAGAGTATGATAGTAAATGTGTGCTTTTCAAATATGGCCTGTATTATCCTGAGAAAATTACCTTTATTCCTAGTTGGTTAAGAAGTTTTATCAAGAAAGGTGTTGGATTTTGTCAAATATGTTTTCTGCTTGTATTGAAATGATGTGATTTTTTGGGGGGGAAAGGGGTACCAGGGATTGAACTCTGGGGCACTCTACCAATGAGCCACATACGCAGCCCTATTTTGTATTTTATTTAGAGACAGAGTCTCACTGAGTTGCTTAGCACCTTACTTTTGCTGCATCTGGCTTGGCTTTGAGCTCATGATCCTCTTGCCTCAGCCTCCTGAGCAACGGGGATTATGGGTATGCACCACTATACCCAGCAAAAAAATTCAATAGTCCATGCAGATATCAAGGGATTAGTCCACTAATGAGGTCAGAGCTCTCTTTATCCAATCATTCCCTGAATGACTAACTTCTGAGCTTTGCTGTAATGGGTACCATGCTTTCAACAACTGAGTTTAGGGGAACATTTTACACGCAAAGCATAATATTCCTCATCCATATTACTTTATTTATTGAGTCTCCTTTTATTGTGTTAGTCTAGTTAAAAAGTTGTTAATTTAATTTTCTTAAAAACTAATTATTAATATCATTACTTATTTCTGTTGCTTTTCTTTTTTTAAAATTTTTAATCTTTGCTATTTCTTTCTTTCTGCTATCTTTGGATTTAGCTTATTCTTTTTTTCTACTTATAGTGTAAAGTCAAATGTTCATTTGAAAACTTTTTTTTAATAATAAACAAATATTACCATAAAATAACTTATTTGCTATGTTCTGTAATTTTTCTGATGTTCCATTTTCATTTGGCTCAAAATGTTCTCTTATTTTTGTTTTTATTTCTTTTTTGACCTATTGCTGTTTTATTAAATTCTGCTGATTAATTTCAACATGTTTGTGCCTTTTCTAGTTTTTGTCAGCTATTGATTTCTAGTTTCATTCAATATTGGTTAGAAGGTGCTTGGTTTGATTTATTCATCTTAAATTTTTAAAACCTGTTTTATGGACATGCATGTAGTCATTACCAGAAAATGTTCCATGTGTGCTTGATAACCTATTGAGTTAAATGATCTGTATGTATCTGTAAGTATATATATATATATATATATATATATATACACATACACAGATACACACACTCACAAACACACACACACAAATAATATTTCCTAGGGAATTGACAACCATAGTGAAGCATACCAAGGCAAGCATATTAATCAGGGTTTGTTTTAAAATGAGTAATACAGACTTCTTCCAGAAAGAAGAAGGAGGCCATAGTTGGTATCCTGATACCCCAAGAACTGAGGGTGTTCTGCCTTGTTTATACATTTTGGACTTTCTTTGTTCTTCTGTCTTTCACCCATTATCTCTCTCCTTCGTTCATAAGTGACAAAGCCCAGGAGATGGCCCAGTTGGGATGGCCAAAAGATGAGAAGCAGATGAGCAGGGGAAGGATCAAATGTTGAGGGCCACAGCCCAGTCGGGATGACGCATGGCATTTTGCTAGAAGGGAGTGGTTGAGAGGTGACACCAGCGAGCCATTGAGATGATGATGGTTATGTTAAGCTGTGTATTCAATTGTATATAGACCTTTACTGTCCGGCAATAGGGCAGCTCTTACTGCCTTGGGCACTGGCTACTTTGGAGTTCCCGTTGAGTTCTCATGGATTGTGAGGGTAGGCGTGGAGCCCAGTGGAGAGCTGGGAGAGTTCCCAGGGAGTGTGCATGGAGTGCTGGTGGAGTTCCGGCAATAAAGTTTCCTGTTTGAACATACAAGTGCTTTGTGGTGGCTAGGTGATTTGTGCCCAGCCAGACTGTGGCAACCAAATGTAGTGATGCAGGCAGAAAGCAGCTGAGGAGACATTAGTTAACAACTTTTATAACTCCCTGTAGGGAGGGACAATTCCTGGAACAGGTTACATTAGCACAATGTTGGAGCACTGGCAGCTGGAAGAAGGGCTCTCAATGCATTAAGATCTGAATTTCTGAGAGGCAGTCTTCAACTTCCCAGATCCAAACTGGCTTCCATACTTTCCATTCCATCCAAGATTGCCCATCTATACTGTATTTAATTCTGAGCATCTGGATGACTGAGCATGGTGAAACAACTTCTTACATCCCATCCCCCACCCATATGCAATAGGGTTTCCCACTAGTCTCTTCTACTCAAAGTAATTTTACTTTTACAACCTTGAGCCTGAGATGGATATGGCCTTGCAAAATCCTGAGATGATCTCAAACCAACTTTCCTATTTTTTCCTATTTATCACAATAAACATGGCTAAAAGCTGACAAAATCACTCACGCCACACTCTGAAGCCTGTGCTGTCTTGAAATTTCCTCTGACAAATGAATTAGTCCATAACCTTTAAATTCAACCTCACAAAGTCTCAGGACACTGGCAAAATGTAGACAGCTTCTTAGCCAGAACTTAACACAAATGGCATTTCTGAAATCAATGAATTGAAACTACAAATCAATACCAAGGAAAACTTAGTAACCTACATGAATACTTGGAAATTAAGGTATTCATATTTTAAACAGTCAATAGATAAATAGAAACAAGGAAGAAAGTTAAAAAATGCTTCAAATATATGAAAACTAAGAAAGAGTGTCCTCAAACCTATGGAATATAGTATAAGCAATACTAAGACTGAAGTTTATAGCACTCAGCTTCTGCATCAAAAGAGGTAAAAGACCTCAGATGAACCACATATTTCTGCATGTCTAGGAACTTGAAAAAGAAGAATGAATGAAACTCCAAATTAGCAAGGAAAAAAGAAAGAAATGGTAAAGATCAGAATAGAAATAAGCAAAAATTAAAGAGAAACAAAACAACACAAAAAATCATCAGAAAAATCAGCTAGATATTTGACAAGATTACAAAACTGACAAACCTTTATGTGACTGACTAAAAGCAAGAGAGAAGATTTATATAGATAAAACCAGAGATGACAAATGAGATATTACAAATTACATGACAGAAATACAAAGAATAATTAGTGATTATTGTAAGCAATTATATTCCTAGAAATTTGATAACATAGAAGAAATTGATAAATTTTTAAGCACATAGACTTTAGAATAATTGAAACATGAAGAAATAGAAAATATTAACAGGGCTGGGGATGTGGCTCAAGCGGTTGCGCGCTCACCTGGCATGCGCGGGGCACTGCGTTGGATCCTCAGCACCACATAAAAATAAAATAAAGATGTTGTGTCCACCGAAAACTAAAAAATAAATATTAAAAAAACTCTCTCTCTCTCTCTCTCTCTCTCTCTCTCTCTCAAACTGACAGGTAATGATAAACTGAATAGGAAAAATTAAAAGCTTTCTCTTAAGATCTGGAATAAGACAATATTTCCACCCTCAGCTTTTATTCAATACACTGCTAGAAGTCTTAGAGCAATCAGGCAAGAGAAAAATAAAAGACATCTAACTTGTAAAACAAATCAAAATGTCACTGTTTTCAAATGCTGTGATATTATATACAGAAAACTCTGAAGACTTCACCAAAAAAAGAGAAAACTATTAGAACTCATAAAAGAATTCAACAATGTTACAACATATAGAATCAACATGCAAAATTAATTATATTTGTTATATACCAATAAAAAATTATCAGAAATAAAATCAAAGAAATTTATCCCATTTACAATTCTACCAAGACATGATACAATATATAGAAATAAATTTAACCAAGGAGTTGAAAGATTTGTAAAATGGAAATTATAAAATGTTTTTGAAATAAACTGAAGAAAATACAAAAATAGAAATATACCCCATGTACACGGACTTGAAGAACCAATATTTTTATTATGTCCATAATACACAAAGGAAAATACAGAGTCAATGTACTTCCTATTAGAAGACTTGTGGAATTATTTAAAGAACTGGTAAAATCAATCATAGAATTTATGTGGAAGCACAAAAAAACTAAATAATCAATCCCTTTTGGCCAATACAAAGTTCCTCCCCTCATCCCATGCCCCACTCATTATGGATTAGCATCCACTTTTCAGAGTAAACATTAGGACTTTGGTGAAATGTATCAATTTTAATCTCAAAGTAGTTGAGAGTCGAATAATGATTACTAGTGGCTAGGAAAAACAGAGTGTGTGCAGGGATGGGAAAACACGGATGGATTCTTTGTTATAGTTAGATAGGAGTAAGAAGTTCTGGTGTGCTATTGCATAATAGATACGTTTCTGTGCCAATTGAAAGTAAAGTTTTGAAAAAGGACTTCTTGAATAAGAAGTGAGCTACATAAAATGATATAAAAACTTAAAATGAGTTTTTAAAGTTTTCTGTAGTGACTGGAAAGATAAAAATAAACTGCTATTTCCAAATACATGTAGATAATTTAATTTGTTTTGTGGAAAGAACAGAAAAAAAAAGCATGAATAAAAAGAAAAGAAAAAAGTAAAGAGAAATAAAATTAGAAGAAATAAGACACAATATGTTGATATTTATAATAAACTCTGTCAAGTCCTGTCATTATCTTACTCAAAATCCTGCAATGTTTTACCAGTTTATTCAGAGTAAAAGCAAATATTTACAAAGACCTTCAGGTTCTAATTAATCTTCTACATTACTTTTCTGACTTCATCTGCTACTATTGTTTCCCCTTACAAACTCTTCTAGTAATTTGACCTCCTCACCCTTCCTTTAATATGTTAGGCAAAATTCCTCCTTTTCACATTTATACTGAATGCTCCATCTAGCTGTAGTCCTCTTTCTGCAGATATACTCACTTTTAACTCACTAATCTTGCAGAATTTACTTAATATCATATTCTTAATAAGATTTTTTTTGGAATATCTGTTTAATCCTACAACCTATTCCTCCCACTTTGATATTCTAATCTCCCTTGCTCTTTTCTAATTATTCTGTTAGTTCCATAATACTTATCATCTTTCATTATATAATATTATGTACACATTTATTTTGTTAATTTTTAAAATTATTAGTTTTATTGCCCTCTTCCCACACTACAGTGGAAGTTTTCTGGGACATTTTGGTATAATATGTGTTCACAGTAAAATAGATCAAATATATTTGTTGATAAAATTGTTGACTAAATGTTTATAAATTGGCAAGATGCACTAAGCAAATAGTTGTGTATGTTTTAATGTATCTAGCTAGTTATCTATCTTAATCTATACACATGAATACTAGGGATCTACTTAAAGACCTTGAGAAATTTTTAAATTAAGAAGTTAGAAAATTATTATGAAAACAATTATTCTATGAAAGATTTCAGGAAAAGGAGTATTGATCAGGTTGTTAGGGTTATGTTTAAAGAAAGAATAATTAGAAATTAAATGACCTACTTAAAAAATAATGGTATCTTTTGTAATATGGTCAGGATGGAGATGGTGTGATATGAATTGATTTGAGAAATATTTAGAAGGTACAATCACTAAATGTGGTAATGGATTATTTATGAGGGATGAATGAGAGACAAGAATAATGAATACCTTTTAGATTTCTGGCTTCAGGAATTCAGTAAATAGTGATGCAATTCAAGAACATATAGAATAATAGAGGAAACATATGGGAAGTAAGATTTGATAAGTTTTTTTTTCTTTTTGAGATAGGTGTCTATAGAATAGACAAACATGTTTTGTTTGTCTGCACATATATCTTAAATTTTATAACTTCCATAATCTGTGTATAAATACAAAACATATGACAAATGAAGGGAAATAACAGTTTGCAACTACAGTACTGTAAGCAATGCTACTATATATAGATAAAGAACACATCAAGTCAGAAACTCACATGTAAGAAGTATTAAAGATAAGAACTTTGGCTAAATCAAACATGCTTTAGTAGATGCCCTAAATTTGTTCACCTGATAAAAAACACTCTATTTGAACTTGAATATAAGTAGTTTACCAAGTAGGGCACATTAAATTTGGCTAAACTTTTCATTTTTTTTCTTGCATTTACAATGACAAAATATAAAGATTTTTCTAAATACACTAATATAAGACAAGCATTACAAAATAGTGATAAAGAGTCCAAATATGTTTGAGTCAGACACATTTTTATTTAAATCTGAAAACTTCTGTTATTCATTGTGATTTGACTGCTTTCTTCACTTCACTGAGTTCCAGTTTCTTCATCTTTAAGTCATGAAAATTGGAAATCAAACCTGTAGTATTGATACAAAAGTTAAACGAGACAATCCATGGGCAATTTTTAGCATAATGTCAGAGACATAAATATGACAATATTTACACAAACATCCTCCATGATGTTTGTGTAAATATTATCATAAATATGGCATATACATGATATTTCACATGATATCCATCTACAAAATATGTTCCCGCCTCTATATGAAAATAGTAAATACTTACTGCATGTCTATTTGTGTTGGATATAAGTTTTTAGAGGGTGTATGAGAAGAAGTTAGATTGGCCATACATTAATTATGACATCTACCTTATGTAGCTAAATGTCATCTCAACACTGTAGTTACAATATGCTCCCCCCAAAAAAAAAGACAACCTATAATATATGGAGAGAAAAAGACACTATATTCAAGACTTCTTCCTGAGATAAATGTTCACCTTTTAAACTCATAATGTATCTGATTACTCAGTATATGTATCCATTTAAATTGATCAATACCAATAGCCAATCAGGTAATTCAATCTCTAAAAATTGACTTAGGGCTTCAGTTATAGTATCAGTTATCTACATTGATCAAATAAAGGTTGGAAAGCCAGAGAATCCATGAATACATATTTTGAAAATATAAAGATATTTTAACTATTAGAGTTTTCAAGAGATTGAAATTTCATATGCCCAGAATTCCAGTGTGGATAGTGCTGTGGATTAACATGAATAGTATAGATCTATTAAATTAGATATCATTAATCTCTTTATAACACACATAATCTAGAAGCATTTTGAATAAAGAAGGAATTAAAATCTATAAACTGAATTGAATGAATTTTAAAGGTTCCTTATGATGGTGTCAATTTTATGGAGGAAATATCTCAAGGAGAGAAACATCAGCAAATAGTAAGCATGTGCCTCATATAAAAAAAATATTTTCATTAATTGTTTGGGAATATTAGATAACTTTTTATGGGTAATCTTATATTTGTAGCCAAAAGCATTTTTAATAATATAAGGATAAGCTTAAGTAAACTCTGCATTTTCTTTTAATTCTGAGAATTTAGAATGTATTTGATACAAGATATTTCCTCTATGAACACTTTGAAATGAAAAATCATTCCCCAAATGTCCCTTACATTTACTTTTGCTAACTTCTTTGTTTAGATAACAAACAAAACCAAAACATGATTGTGTTATTTTAAGCAACTGTGTGACAGATTACATATTTCTTACCTTTTGACATATTTTATCAAAACTGCTTAAAGGAAAATAAGTATTTAAAAATGCCCCGAGGATAAGTTAAGGTAAAAAGGTAAAAATTATTTCCTTATGTGTTTTATGTTTATTGCTTTTTTCAGTCATATATATATATATATATATATATATATATATATATATATATATATATATATACACATATATGTAAAATATTTCAGAATCAATCTGTATCCTGTGTAAAAACCAATCTCAAAATAGGGTGTTATAATCATCTAAATCCAATGAATGCCATTTAGCTGTATATGCAGCAAGATATTTCAAGTAATGTTAATTAATATGGAAATGTAGTTAGCTTTTACTAATTCTCACTGATGACTGGGAAAACTATTAAAATGACTGTATGCTGATAAATGATTATGTGAATAGGTATTGTAATTGTCAATGCTCTCTTCATTGCATTGAAATATGATGACACAGATATTCCTTTTTAAAAGTCAAGGACACTGCAAAGTTATTATATGAAGGGAAAAAATCAATAAGTTATTGAGTATCCCTGTCATTTCCAAGTGTGAAGACAGAAGACGTAAGAAACACTTCATTCATAAGAGGTTTGTTAATCTAGCTGGGTAAAGCATACTACAAACAGGTAAGATTTTGTGTGAATTCTTGTGAAAGCAGGTACAAATATGTAAATGTGAATTATTTCTAGTTATTAACAGGAATAAAGTTATTTTTAATGCCTGAGACAATTGCAAAATGATTTACAGAGAAATTAAAGTTTGAGTTGAGTCATGACTATTCAGCTGCATTCTCTATACTTTTCTCTGATATACAGAACTCAGTTTCTCTTAACTACTTACTTTCCATAGCCACTCCAATTTACTATTCCAACAATATATTGTATATAGCATCCTTCTGAATACAGAAAATTTCTGTAAGTCTAGAGGTATCCTAAGTTTTTGATTGATAAAATAAGCTAAAAGTACTGATTATTTTTAATTCTCCACAAATGTTGGTGTGTGTGTTTTGTTTTTTTTTTTTTTTTGTGTGTGTGTGTGTATCTGTTTTACATGGTTGTAGGTAAGATAAAATGTTTAAGTGTTAACCTTTGTCTTTCTCTTCTGCTGTGTTATTCAGCCCCATTTTCATCCAAAAATTTATATGCCAATTCTTAATTTTTCTGATTCATTAAAAAATTTCTATGATAATATTGCACAAGTCACATGTTCTTTATCACATATTCATAATAAAATGAGCATCATTGCTCTATGCAACTTAAATTTTGTTGAAGTTATGCCACTAGCTAGTGCATATTTTCTCATAGTTATTTAAATAGTATATTTAAAAATTTTTGTGTCTGATATATGCCTTACTATACTTTGCTATGAAAATGTCACATAATTTACAAAATTTTTTCCGGTCAAACCCAAAGGAGATGTTATAGAAAATTATTAAGTTTCATTCTGAACCATTTGTATATTTTAAGAAGATATAATCAAACTGTAAATGTATGCAATTGCATCATTGAGCATATTCTCCAGTCTTAGGAAAACATTTCTGAGTATTTCTAAACATATGATTCTTACTAGTTCCTAAATAAAGATTTTACTTCCATTTAAAGAATGAATATACCATTCAAATTCATAAATCTCATAAACATTATATCTATTAGAAAGTATCTATTCAAATATTAATTAGCCTATCTTAAAAATAATAAATACAAAATTATATTAGGTTATATGGCTTGTATGTGGCATTATATAATCTTAAGATTATATTATTTACTACAAAAATAAATTCTAACTAATAACACTGAAAATGCAAGGTTTGGGCAATAAGAGATTACCATTAAATGATTTAAAAGGCATCCTTGCACTTGTACTCCTACAGAGACATCAATTGGTAACCATCTAAGGAAAAAATATGTTTATGGAAGATATGGAGGCAGTTAGTACATTAATACAAGATCATGACTGAATTAAGCTTCCTTGAGTAGATGGGAGACTGGAAACCCCAGTAGCAGGCTTAACCAATTTATGGTGTGGCTACATTTATAGAAACAGCCCCATCCCCATGTAGACTCAGTTTCAGCTACACTTATCCACAGTTCTGCCATCCTTCCCATCTGGCCACAGACCTAGAAGAAACTACACTCATCCATGGTCCCGTAATTATACCCACTGAAGGTAGACCTGACTAAGGATGAGAATCATATGACTAAGGATGCAAAAGCAGCCCTACACTTTGGCCCCAGCCCTAGTCAACTGTGGTCCCAGATGTTGAGAGCCATAGCCGAAGGGGCCCCAGCAAACTTCCAGCTGCCAGCAAACTTCCAGCTGCCAGCTGATGATTGGCTCACAGCAGCCCCAGCAAACTTCTAGCTGCCAACTGATTGGCTCCTCTGCAGTGATGCTCATTGGGCTGTTTCCCCGCCCTTTCAGACCACGGAGCTGTTTATTAGGGAAATTTTTGGCTCCGCCCACGTGACCCAGCCAAATGGCCTCAAGAGCAGGAGGGGTGGGAGAGGTTGAGAGGCTTGTGGGAAGCTGGTGGTGGCAGTTGGGCTCTGAGGGTTTTTCCTGAAAAGCTGTGTGGTGTGGCTTGTGTGTTCTAAAAATAAAGTTCATTTCTTTTGACAAGTGGCTCCTGAATTGTGCCCAGCCAGACTGTAGCATTTGGTGGGCCGCAAGGGGAACGACTGAGGGTAAGTGATAAGGTAAACTGCTCGCCCTTGAGGGCAGGGCGAGAGGATGGGTAGCCATTTTAAAATTCTTCTTTTGTTTTGCTTCACTTTTCTTTTAAGTTACCTGTCCCTGGAGATGTGTAAGATGGAAGAAAAACCGCTCACATCTGAGGAACAGATAGGGAGAAAGGACAGATGGACATTTCAGGAGGATAGAAAGGCTGATATAATGATTTTTTTTGTTCCAATTTTGTTTCACTCTGTTTCAGTTTTGTTTGGCGTTATATTGTTGGGTTGTATTATAGTTATAGTAGAAAAATTCAAGTAAAAGAGAAGGTCTCTCGAGCTAGTCAGAGAAAAAAATTCAAGTAAACAAAACGGTCTCTCGAGCTAGTCAGACAGAGGAAAAAATTCAAGTAAAAGAGAAGGTCTCTCAAACTAGTCAGACAGAAGAAAAAATTCAAGTAAAAAAGAAGGTCTCTCAAGCTAGTCAGACAGAGGAAGAAAGTTTAGAGCAGAAAAAGCCATCAGGGGGAAAGTTACAACGGGAGACTGCTACTAACACCTTTCTATCATGAGGGGATGTAAGTGTCCAACCAACAATGCCACCTCCATATGCTAGGAGGCCCCCAACCCCCGCAGTTGATAGATGGGATCCTGAGACAGGATCTCAAATATTAACATGCCCTGTATTTGAGCAGGCAGGAGGGCAGCAAATTCACAATGCTTTAAATTTCAAAACAGTGAAGCAGCTAAAAGAGGCTGTAACAACCTATGGTCCTCAAGCACCCTTCACTGTAAGCATGGTCGAATCCATTACCAACTTGAACATGACACCACCAGATTGGGCTAATATGTGTAAAGCTGTGCTAAATGGAGGACAATACCTGTTATGGAAGGTTGCCAATGAGGAATTTTGCAAGAAGATGGCTAGGCAAAATGCAGCAGCTGGTTATCCTCAGAGAAATCTAGATATGTTGTTAGGAAAGGGACCTTATGAGGATCAGCAGCAACAAATTGCATATGATCCTGGCATATACTCGCAAATTGCTGCAGATGCGGTTAGGGCATGGAAGACTTTACAAGGACATAGAGGTTTACAAGGTCAATTATCTAAGGTAATACAAGGAGCTAATGAACCTTACAATGAATTTGTAGATAGGCTTATTAAAGCAGCTACCAGAGTTTTTGGGAATACAGAACAAGCAATGCCATTAATAAAACAACTGGCTTATGAGCAAGCGAATCTTGATGCAGAGAAGCCATTAGACCATGGAAACATGAAGATTTAAACACATATATTAAATTATCTAGAGACATTAATGAACTAGGACAAGTAGTGGCAGCTGAAGTACAACAGGTTTTAGATACCAGGACAAAAATATGCTATAATTGTGAACAAACAGGACATTTTAAAAGGAATTGCCCCATAGGAGGAGGATTTAACAAAACTAGGTATCAAAGGAATAGAATACCGGGTATTTTCCCACAATGCCATAGAGGGAGACATTGGGTTAATGAATGCCGTTCTCACACCACCATAGAGGGTACTCCATTATCAAAAAACGAACAAGGACCAGGTGTTTATCCACAATATTGTGGAGAAAGGCATTGGGCTCCATTGCCAAAAAATGGACAGGGGGGGCCCAATGCTCTAGGGCCCAAGACTACAAATATACAGAGCACTGGAGGAACCCAGAAACCCCATCAGGGTAGTGCCCAGGACACATTGTCCATTAGATCCCCATCAGAAAAACCAGAGGGAGCGCAGGGTTAGACATCTACACCTCCACCAGAACAGTACTAATTCCAGAGATGGGAGTTCAAATCATTCCCACAGGGGTAAAAGGACCTCTTCCCAAAGGAACAGTAGCCTTATTGTTGGGATACAGTTTTTCTACTCTAAAAGGACTTATGATAAGTCCTGGGGTAATTGATCCCAATTATGAAGGTGAAATAAAAATTATAGCCAGTTCTCCAAAGGGTATATGAATAATTTCACCAGGAGATAGAATAGCACAGTTACTAATAATACCAAGCTTACATGATAAATTTTCCATTCATACTGTAGAAAGAGGTTCCAAGGGATTAGGCTTCACAGATGTAAATTGGGCTATGCTTTCTTTAAATTTAGATTCTCACCCCATGCTAAAACTAAATATTCAAGGACATGAATTTAATAGGCTACTGGATACAGGTACAGATCTTAGCATCATCTCTCGTCAAGAATGGCCAAAACATTGGCCATTACAACAAGCCACTCAAATGCTTCGAGGCCTAGGAGTGGTGACTAATCCCCATAGAAGTGCAATGGTATTAGATTGGAAGGATCCTGAAGGATGTGAAGGAACTATACAGCCATATGTATTGGATCATCTTCCTGTACATTTATGGGGACGAGATGTCCTAGATCAATTAGGTTTGACATTAACAAATAACATCAATCAAAATGCACCCACTATTATGGCTAGACAAGGTTTTAGGAAAGGAAAAATATTAGAAAAACAAAAACAAAGTATAGCAGCACCAATACAAATAGTTCAAGGAACGGACAGACATGGGTTGGATTTTCAGAAGGGGCCACTGAGACAATAAAAATTACTTGGAAATCAGAAAGACCAGTATGGGTTCCTCAGTGGACCCTGACTAAAGAAAAGATAAAAGCAGCCCATGACCTGGTCAAACAACAATTAACGGAAGGACATATACAACCTTCTGTATCTCCCCATAATACTCCCATTTTTGTCATCAAAAAGAAATCTGGTAAATGGAGATTATTGCAAGATTTAAGAGCCCTTAATAATGAGATGGTTATTATGGGACCTGCTCAATTGGGGATTCCTCAATTGTTTGCTTTGCCAAAAACCTGGTATGTTTTAGTTATAGGTATTAAAGATTTTTTTCTTTCAATTCCAATTCATCCTGAGGATAGTCGATATTTTGCTTTTACTATCCCTGCACTGAATCCTGAAGGTCCTGATCAGAGATATGAATGGAAAGTACTTCCTCAAGGGATGGCTAATAGCCCAAATATGTGTCAAATTTATGTTAACAAAGTAATGCAGCCACTTAGAAATCAAAATCCTGAACTACAAATATTTCACTATATGGATGATGTATTATTAGCACACAAAGATAAAAAAAACATTGCTAGAATGTTATACCACACTTACAAACTTATTAAAAAATTATAACCTAGAGATAGCAATAGATAAAGTACAATTAAATTTTCAAATTAATTATTTAGGAGTTCTATTATCCTCAACCATGGTCTGTCCACCAAAAATTCAAATTCGAGTAGATCAACTCAAATCACTTAACGACTTTCAAAAGTTATTAGGAGACATAAATTGGATAAGGCCTTATCTAGGTATACCAACAGGAGAGTTGGGACCTTTATTTGATATCCTAAAAGGTCCATCAGATCCAAATTCACCCCGAATGCTGACGCCTGAAGCAAGAAAGGCATTAAAAATCATTGAAACATATATGGAAAATATGCATCTGGATAGAATTGATATGTTTGCCTTTTTATTTATTGTACTACCAACAAAAAATATTCCTACAGGAGTATTTTGGCAAGAAGGTCCATTATTATGGATACACTTATCTTATCTTATTCTCCTAACACTATTCTTACTAGGTATCCTGAGGCTGTAGGACAATTAATACTCAAAGGAATAAAAGCGGCAAAGAGAGTGTTTGGGATTTCTCCCAATAAAATTATTACTCCATATACTGTGGACCAAATTGATGAGTTAGCTAATGAGTTAAATACTTGGGCAATAGTCATGTGTAAATCTAATGTTTCATTTGATAACCACTTACCATCTAACCCTTTATTGTCTTTTTGGTCATTGCATTCTGTAATTTTTCCAAAAATGACAAGAAAAACACCTATCATGAATGCTCCAAATATATTCAATGATGGGTCAAATAATGGTATAGCAGCAATAATTACACCTGATCAAACTTTTACATTTTTAGTACCCAAACAATCAGCTCAAAAGGTAAAGCTTAATGCAGTATTACAAGCTTTTGTGATGTTTAAAGATTCTGTATTTAATTTATTTTCCGATAGTCAGTATATAGTTAATGCTATACTATCCCTTGAAGATGCTGGTAGAATTTCCCCTTCCTCTACTGTTTTCTCTTTGCTTTCCACTATACAAAGTCTAATCTTGGACAGAAAGGATACATTCTTTATAGGACATATCAGGGCACATACTTGATTGCCTGGAGCCCTTAGTTTGGGCAATGATTTAACAGATAAAACTACACATGACATACATATTTTCTCTACACTAGAAGAAGCTACAAATTTTCATAAAAAGTTCCATGTCAATGCTAATACTTTACAAAAGCATTTTAAAATAACTAACAACAATCTAGACAAAGAATAAAACAATGTCAGAATTGTGTGACATTTTTACCACAAGATAATCTTTGAATCAATCATAGAGGACTTCTACCTAACCATATTTGGCAGACTTGTCAGAATTTGGAAAATTAAAATATTTGCATGTTACAGTTGATACTTCTTCTGGATATTTGATGGGCTCCTTTCATGCCGGAGAAAAAACTAAAGATATTTTAGCTCATTGCTTACAAAATTTTGCCACTGTGGGCGTTACAAAACAGTTAAAAACAGATAATGCCCCTGGTTGTACTTCTACCTCTTTTAAACAATTTTGCTCATCATTTGGCATTACTCATGTAACAGGAATCCCATACAATCCACAGGGACAAGGCATAGTTGAAAGAGCTCATCAAACTATTAAAATGTACTTATTAAAGCAGAAAGCGGGAATTGGGAAGGGGTATATATTCCACAAAGATAAACTTAAAACAACCCTTTTTACTGTAAACTTTTTAAATTTGGATTCATCAGGACTTAGTGCTGCAGAAAGGCATATGTGTCCAAAAAATGTACATAAGCCCAAGGTACTTTGGAAGGATATTCTAACAGGACAATGGAAAGATCCTGACCCAGTAATTGTCTGGAGTCGGGGGTCTGTTTGTGTGTTTCCACAGGGAGAACAGCAGCCGATTTGGATTCCAGAGAAGAGTTTAACTAAGGTCCTGACCCAGTGATTGTCTGGAGTCGGGGGTCTGTTTGTGTGTTTCCACAGGGAGAACAGCAGCTGATTTGGATTCCAGAGAGATTAACTAAAGCAATTTCTACAGACCAAAAAGAAGATGATTTGGTTCAAATTCATAACAGCTGATATCCAGAACTCCAGTTTGGCTACCCTTTTATCTGCGAGAGAACCAGGATGCTTTTTTCAATATCTATTTTATTATTACCCTTTCCCACATCAGGAAGTTCTATTTTGTTTTTTGAGCTCATACAGACCTAGGTTAATGTTTTGCTGATCAGTTCTATTTTTTGACTATAGAGTTTTTAAACATTGCAATGGAGATTTCACCTGTAAAAAGTTATAAGGCCTTTACTATTATGTTATGTGTTGTATGTATTATATTATGTGTGCACACTTGTGTTTTATGTTGTATGTTTGTATGTATGTATGTCCATATATCATATATGATGAGCGCTCATGAAAAAATGGATTCAAATTTTTTTTTATTCACTTGATTTTAATGGTTTAATTAAAATTGGTAAAACAGCTGTTGAGGATTTTTTTTAATATGTGAAGAAAAAAGGAGATTAACAGATCTGTTTGTTTACTTTCACCTTTCCTTTTCATTTTATTTAATAATTCTGTTCAAGATAATGTAAATTGTTCAGAAAATTGTTTTCCTTTAGTGCTTTCTGGAATGTTACATAATTTTTTCTTTAGCCATTATTGCCAGAATTTCTATCTTCATCCCAGTGCTGGTGAAGACAAAGATAAAACCAATCTATAGCTTCTGCAATAGCTATCACTGAACTGCTTGCAGAACTTGCCTGGGCTATGTATCACTTGTATGCATTGTGAACTCACTCGTATGCATTGTGAACTATCTGTTGGTGCAGTGACTTGTGGTATTGTTTGGGTATTTTTGCTGATGGTGTCATCATCATTGGTGGTACAATTTTTCCAAAAGGAGCCATCACTGAACTGCTTGCAGAACTTGCCTGAACTATGTATCACTTGTATGCATTGTGAACTCACTTGTATGCATTGTGAACTATCTGTTGGTGCAGCAACTTGTGGTAGTCTTGGGGCATTTTTGCTGATGGTGTCATCGGTGGTACAATTTTTTCTAAAGGAGCTGTCAATTGACTTGGTGTATCTTCCTCCCTTCTGCTTGTGATGGTCATTCAGTTAAAATTTGGGGGCCAACAGAGGTAAGGCAAAGAACCTCATCCCCCCCCCCCCCCCGCTGGTACAAAGACCTATCCACAGGTGTGGCTGTATGCTGGACCGGTAGTCAATGACGGGTAAGATCCAATTGCAATGGTACCAACCTAAGATAGGAGGCTGACGCCTTGAGGTCAGCTCATTCGATGACGGGTAAGAACCATATGTAGTAGTAGACAACCTAAGGTAGGCATGGTCCCTAAGCCACATTCTTGTTGTTTAAACAGAGTGGGGAAGATGTTGAGAGCCACAGCTGAAGGGACCCCAGCAAACTTCCAGCTGCCAGCATACTTCCAGCTGCCAGCTGATGATTGGCTCACAGTGGCCCCAACAAGCTTTTAGCTGCCAAATGATTGGCTCCTCTGCGGTGATGCTCATTGGGCTGTTTCCCCACCCTTTCAGACCACGGAGCTGCTCATTGGGGGACTTTTTTTGGCTCCACCCACGAGACCCAGCCAATCAGCCTCAAGAGCAAGAGGGGTGGGGGAGGTTGAGAGGCTTGTGAGAAAAGGTGGTTGCAGTTGGGCTCTGAGGGTTTTTCCTGAAGAGCTGTGTGGTGTGGCTTGTGTGTTCTAAAAATAAAGTTCGTTTCTTTTGACAAGTGGCTCCTGAATATTGCCCAGCCAGACTGTGGCACCCAGAAGTCCTTTCCACCCTGGGAACTGGGAATAATCACATTTATTTATACCCTTGGACCCAGAAACAGCTTTCTCACCCACCTCAAGCCTTACTTTGCCACAGACTTAGAGGCCATCCCATCTGCCCTAGGACCTGGGCCCATATTAAGAAGCCTATAGGTTAGGGACCCAACTGGGTGCCCAGAAGCACCTCTCTGATTCAGCTTTAAAGTTCCACAGCAGTCTAAGTCAAAAAAAAGGAACCTTCAAACTCAAACACAAGTAATTTGAAAATACAGAGTTGAAAATATAAAAATAATAAAGAGAAAGTGTGTATAAAACCTTTAGATTTCATATAACACTATCAAATGAACATCTGTGCATTATTGGAGTTCCAGAAGGAGAATAGATGAAAATATGAAAAGCTTTTTAAAATAGTAGTTGCTGAAAATTTCCAATTCTTCGAGGAAAAATGTACATACAGATTCAAAAATCCAAAAAATCCCCCAAAATATTAAACTGAGAGTATTGTAGCAAAAACAAACTATCAATTATCAATCATCAAAAGTCAGAGAAAACATTCTTAATTTTATTCAAAGACAATGATGCTCATATATAAATATACAACCAGTGAACTCTACATCATGTACAATCATAAGAATGTTATCCTAATTAGAATAAGTTATACTCCATATAAATATATTACAATAAATTATGCTTCCACACATTTTTTTTGTATTTATATTGTGTATCAATGATGTTATATTTGGAGATATATAACTGACTTACCATTATTTTTTTCCTAGAATATCAATGAATATATATTGTCTCCTTTTATCAAACCACTACATCATAAACACTTTTAACAAAGAGAATAACAGTTATTATTCTGTATCATATATAGAGTCATATGGCATATATAGGGGTAATATATTATTGCATGAATGTCTTTTAATTTCACTGATATCTTTATAATTTTTCTTGTTTATTGTTTTAACGTTTATGAACTTTATTTGTGGAAGCATAATCTGACATTTTCTTGGAAAATAAAACATTTTTTAGAAAACTGTAGTACAAATTACACTTAAAATTCTTCACATTAGAAAATTTCACCTGATCTTGACCAAATTTAAATGTCTATTATTCTGTAATATTAATTTTTTATTAATTAACTAAGAAAGACACATGTTTTCTTAATTTCTTTAGTAATTTTTTAAAAAAATATTTTAAGTGATCAATAAACCTTTATTTTATTTATTTATTTATGTGTGGTGCTGAGAATGGAACCCAGAGCCTCCCACATCCTAGGTAAGCACTCTACCACTGAGTCACAACCACAGTCCAAGTAATTTCTGAAAAATAACTCCAATAGCAATTTAGTGGAAGTGGAACAATTTCAATGTATCTATACCCTAAGAGGCATACTTTTTAAAATAAATAAAACTTTTTTTTTCCCTTTTGTACAAGGTATTGAACCCAGAGGCACTCAACCACCAAGCCAGATCCCCAGCTCTTTCTATTTTTTGAGACAGGGTCTCACTAAGTTGCTGAGGCTTGCTTTAAACATGTGATCCTCCTGACTCAGCCTCCAGAGCAGCTAGGAATACAGGCATGCTTCACCACACGCAGCTCTCTAAGAGGCATTCTAAATAAGTATAGTGCATGGTATAGTATAATTACCAAGTACCTGTCTTTTTGCTATCAGTCTCACTTTGGATACATGCTTTACTTGGTCTGTGTTAATAAAAACAAATCTGGATAGCTATAAATTTGGTTAAATTGTGTTTCTGTTGGCTGACTTGAAAAACTGTAATTAATAAACAAACCCACAAACATGTAGATAGTCTAAGTTAATATATAATCTTAAATTCATAAGGCTACTTTATTCCCTGAACATTATGTATGTTCATAAATGTCAACAAAGTGAAGAAATAGACTATTATACAGTGTTGAATGAGGTCATATTATGTGTAAGTGGTGCCAAAATATTTCTATTCATTTTTCTGAATTATAGTAACTATTATTATTGTAATTATGATTTTTCCCCTAGGTGTATAACATTACATGCTACTATATTACAATCTCAAACAGTATCTACTTGGTGATTATGGACTAGTCACCAGGGAACATTACTAAGTGTTGCAGCAGAAAACTTAGAATTTCTGTTCCCTTGGTAGGTTTATGACTCAAACTTAATGATGTTTGAATGTAAGCTATTTCTGGGTAATTTGATTCTGGCAATATAACTAATCTTGACAATATTTCATTTTGACTGTCACTATAAATAACGCATGTTGACTTAGTCATATACTCACATCACAATGTCATAATTCAGTATCTCTGAGGTTCTATTGACATTGTGATAACAGCTTCATGGTCTCATAAAAGGCTTCAAATATAATTATACTCATTTTTATCATTTAAATTCTACATTAAAACCAAATAATAATACTTTAATCATGGTTTCCATAGGCTTCTATGTGAAATATTGTCCATATTTTGATTTAAATTTTGTGTAAGACACTGAGAATTTAGGATAACATTGTAGAGTCAACAGAGAAAAGTCACTATTTCCCATTTCAATATCTATCTATCTTTCTTTCTTTCTTTCTTTCTTTCTTTCTTTCTTTCTTTCTTTCTTTCGATCAGAGAATTTAGTAAATTGTCTAAGGTTACAAGTGCTACAGACCCAGAACTTATTCCCCTTTCATCTAACAATCTAGGAAGTGTGGTGGTCATTAGTTAAATCAAAAATAACTTAGGAAATGTGCATGTTCCATTAATTCCATTTGTTTAGGAGATGCCTATCAACATACTTTCACAATTCCCCTGAAATAAGCCCCTTTCCTTCTGGTTCATTGCCACTCTCTTTATTGTAGTATCTCAAGTATCACCTCAGACCTCCAATACCTCATGTCTTTTTTATTTTATTTTTATTTTTTTTTTAATTTAGAGACAGGGCCTCACTGAGTTGCTTAGTGTTCCATTTGTGTACAATGAGTCAAAATGCATTCTTTTGTCATGTATAACAAGTTATAACAACAACAACAACAATACAATGAGGTTTGCCAGGAGCAGTGGCACATAGCTGTGATCCTGTTGACTAGGGAGTTTGAGGTAGGAGGATCACAAGTTTGAGACCAGCCTCAGCAAATCCCTTTTCAATATTTTTTTTTTCAAACTGAGACATAACCTCAATTACTTTATTTATACTTAAGATTAATTTAAAGAAAAAAAAACATGTTTTATTATCAGTAAAAAGATAATACAAAATATTTCTTAGTGTTTTGATGACTATGTTTCTTCTTTTCATAATTCAGAACAGAAAAATTATGTGTCAATCAAAAATTAAAAAAAAATTGTATCCTAATGTAGCTATGGTTGGGGGTAAGAAAAAACAACACTACAAAACCAAATAAGGACCTCTCTGATTGCAACCAGACAATGTTTAAGAGATATGATATATTTTATTTTAAGATGGCATCCTTGTTATAGAAATTTTATTTCTGAGGTGAATTAAGCTAGCATGTTTCCTGGGTTTTCTGAGAGCCACTGTAGGACCTAGAAGGTCATCCTAAATTTCATCCATATATATGCTTTTTGATTCCAGAAATGTCTTTACAGCTATTTTAGCTATTAATTGCTCCACAGAGCCTTATCACCTCACCTTTCAGTGTTTGTGTTTTTGTTGATTTTGTTTATTTGGTTGCTTGTTTTGGAGTGGTCTTTAATTCAGGCTTTCAGTGTCTCTACTTTCTATACATACTCCCTCTAGCCATTTTCTATACCCCAATCTATACTTTCAACAGAAATTTTCTAAACAATGCCTTTCACTGAGTCTTTCCACATACCCTACTAATGTTTTATATTTCTGAATTACTGTAACAGTTTTACTATCCACTACATACTTCTCTGTATTGATCTTTAATTGATTTATATCTGTTCTCTTATATTTCCCTGTCCTGTATTTTGAGGAAAGACTTTTAAGTACTGATTTGACAGTTTTGTTTGCTTGTTTGTATTAGCTTCCAGATCCTGACACTGAAAAAAATTCTTATGATGCGAGAATTATAATTTGCTGAAGCTGGTCTTCTTGGGAGTCTCAATGGAAAAGAACAATCACACAGTATTTGGAAAAGATGTCAATTAATTAATGGGCTTTTAAGTTGTTGCATTATACCAAAAGGTGTGTGTAGGTGGGTTTAAATTATTTCTAGTTCTAAGGTAGCAGTAATTTCAGAGAAGGCTTTAGAGGAGATAAAAAGTATAATTAGCCTTTAATCCAAGCTGGGATATTTCTTTTTGAGTACCATTTAATCACAAGCAGCCACCCCAATGAAGCTGAATTGCCATCCCAATTAAGCACACACTTTGTTGTTAATTAGTATTAATTCACTAACTTGGGAAATATTCTACTTAAGTGGACTTCTTAATTAAGTCTCAATTATGTTGAATACATTATATTAGAAATGATGATCAAATACCCTGCATTGTTTACCAAGTGTAAATTCATGGTCTGGCATGTTAGCTCTTACTACAGTATGTCTTTGGAAAGATTTTATGTGCAAAAGTGAATTGATAGATTTCTAAATAGTATTTCTACTGATTCCATCTGTTCTGAATTTCAATACATTGAGGGTTAACTATGATTTTTTTGGTGTTACAATAGAAGTAAACTGATACATTTAGAAACAAGCAAGCTGAAACCTTTTGTGTGGACTAAAACTTAATATGCCAACATTCTATGCATAGGGAGACAAAGGAAATTAATTCACAGTTAATGGCTTTAAATAACTGCTATGTTAAATACATGCAGCAGGATAACATTTGCTATAATTTTATGAACTCTGTTTTAATAGCACACTATCCAATGTTATAATCACCTGATTTTGAAACCAGTGATATTCCTAGTTAAAAGTATGATTTTAAAATTTTAAATTAATTAACAGAAAAAAATCTCTACTTGTTTTTAAAAAATTCATAATTATCATATTTGTTTTCAATATTGATGTTGAAATGTAACAAATTTTATGAAAAATTATTTTCAGACCATAGAAGAAACACTGTCTTAGTCCTCCAATATTGCAAAGTAGAACACATCAGATGAAGAATTGAATATGCTTCCATGGTAAGCTATATGGAAAAGGTTTTATGATAACTGAGGTGTTCACACAATATATAATGTACACTAGCCAGGTCATGATAAATGCTGTAATTAAATAGTCCCTTTTTGCATGGACCCATGAAAAACTTAGCAAAAGTCAAAGAAGCTTTATAGAATGTGCTGTCATAGCTTTCTTTCATATGTATGTAGATTAATTCACAAGAAAGGAAGAGAGGATGTTAAAAGTTTTCTTTCCATGATATCCTGCTTTGCCACAGACTCAAAAACAGTGGAACTAAAAGATCTTGGACTCAAATTCTCCAAAATTGTGAACCAAAATGTACTCTCTATCCATATAAGTTGATTAATCTTAGATATTTGTCACAGTAATAGAAAACTGACCAACACAGGGACACAAATTGGTCCTGTGAGGAATAGACATTGACTCTGGACTTGGTTTTGCTTACTCGGTTGTGAATGAAAATGCTCAGAGTGCTAGAAAAGAACAGAAGATAATGCAATGATTTGAACTGACAAGTCAAGTTTCAGACCATGGAACATTTATAGTTTATAGTCTCTAGCAATGGGCAAACATATATTATCCTCAGAATAATACTTTGATAGAGTGTTGTAAAAGGTAATTAAAATATTGCTTCTATAGAATAGATGGAGATACATTCATGAAGGTTTGGCTTACATGCCTTCACAAGTGTGTTCTCACACCAAACATCAGGGGGGACTATGGGAGTGTTCTTATCAGATAAATCCATATTTTTTTTTTTTGGTGGATCACAGTATGATAAGGTAGGGGAGGATGCTATTGTAAATATGCAATCATTTCCAAAGGAAAAATATTCTGGTATGACTATATTTTCCTCCCCATGGCAGAGAATGCTATCGTGATGACTGCACTTAGTTTCTTTTTTTCCCCATATCACATCAGCCATTTTTTTGTCCTGACTGATGCAATAGTTATAATACCAGAGCAACAACTATCTAATGACAGATATAGAGAGAATTCCTAAGTAATTGTCGGGGTTTTTAGCCCCCTGTTCCCTCCTGATCTGTGGGAGAGATTGGTGGAGCACACCCCGACCAGGACTAACCAAGAAAGATAAAGGTCCACTGGCCGCCCACACCCAGCCCTCCCTCCCCAGAGGACAATCAGACTCACCAGGGAGAACAGTCAAAGCAGGATCTCGTTTAATGAGAAAATACTCACAGCTAATATAATGTACAGGAGCCAATCAGGATAAAGGTCAGAAGGTGGGGAGAATTTACATCTACACCCATCCTACAGGCAGTAATGGGAGACACAAGCTGTCCATGAAGGCAGAAGGGTTCTGAGCCTATCCTAGAGGTGGTCGGATTCTTCATCACAACCCAAGGAAATGCCTTCTGGCTAATTGCTAGGTGCTCTCTTAGCCACATGTGGCCCCAGGACTGGGAAAGAGGTAGCAGCCAGCAAGTTAAGTTTCCTCTTTTCTGATGCAACATATCCCATGTAACATCATGCCCTACAAGTAATAAAATGTAACTATTTTTAAAATCTTTATCTCAGGGCCTCATGGGATGTATAGAACTTTTACTCCATCTGGCAAAATTGAGTTAGAGCATAAATGCTGCCATGTTTCCTAGTGGTCAAAATAGTCCTTTAGTAACCTACATAATGCTACCTAATATGAATGGGTTTGGATTGAGAAAGAAGTATTTGCTAGGCTAGCATTACTGAATATAATCTGTGTCAATACAGTTGCCAAAATTTATGTTTCTTGTAAAGATCAAAGAGTCTGTTTACAACTCATCAGAAGAAATAATAGCAGGTAAGGGTAAGGGAATGAATACATGCGTTATATAATGAGGGAAATCCAATATTATGTTAACATTTTAAAAGAGAATCAGACCAAGATTAGATATTTTCTCTTAATTCAATTGTACCAAATGTCAGAAAGCCGAAGTCATATGTTGTTGAGACCACTTCTGTTTGTGGAACTGACAAGACTGAATAGGAATATACAGATTTAAGTGGCCTCACTCTGAGAAAAATAATTATTTGGTAGCAGAATTAATTTCTCTATTTATTAACTAATTAATGAGACCAGTAATGTGCCAGTGTCTTGAAACTTTAACGATCCTTTTGCTAGAAGAGATTGAAGGAATATATATATATATATATATATATATATATATATAATCTTTGATTCCAATTTATGGCACAGAAATAGTATAAACTTTGGAGTTTCCTGAGTTATAGGAGTACTTTTATTATTCATAATGTGTTTCTACTCCTCTGAAACTCCCTTCCAGCACAGGCTACTGAACCAAGGTCACTCAGGTGAATTTGGGATGACACAAAAAAAGACCACACAGACATGTAATACCTTTTTCTGGGCTTCAGGATGGCTTCCCCAGCTCCTGGCCTCAAGCTCCCACAAAAAATAGGGGCAAGAGAAAAACAGGAGAAAAACATGAGAGGCTGGCAAGAAAGAGAGCACAGTTTCTGAAGCTGGCTTTTATAGGGGGATGCTGCGTTTTGGAACATTCTATCCAAAAAAACAGCAAGGGGTAGGATTACAAAGGAAAAGTTGTGTGTAACTCAACCCCATTGGATGACATCCACTCTTGGAGCTGCACCTTCCTTATCCCTGTACTTTGGAGGTAAAATTCAAAATGTATTGTGGGGTGCAATACCTGTTCAGTACCTCTTTACACAGGACTTAAATGTATGTACATAGCTCCTGTCCAGAATGGCTCCCAACACTACTCAATTTATGCTAATGAGGCATGTTAGAGTGGTATCTCCTAAATAGCCTAAGGTTGGGAATAATCATCAGTAAGACTAAACATACAATGTGATTGTTATTAAATAATGAATAATTTCAGCCCTGTTCCTGAACTCTAGGGAAGGGAGGTAGGGCTGGAGAAGAGTTATGAAAAATCTGGAACATGAAGATTCTGAGTTGGTGAGCACATTGATATCCTGAGAAGTTAACATTCACAAAACAGTCATAAGGGGCTGGGGCTGGGGCTCAGTGGTAGAGTGCTTATTTAGCATGTGTGAGGCTCTGGGTTCAATCCCCAGTACCACATAAAAATAAATAAATAAAATTTTGTGTCCAACTACAGCTAAAAAGTAAATATTTACAAAAAATTATCAGAAAAATTTTATGTCCTCATCCCTGTCCCCATGTCTTGCCCTATGTGCTCCTTTCATTCGTTATTCTTCAGTTGTATACTTTATAGTAAACCTATAAACATAAAACACAACACTCACACACAGAGACACCATAATATAGTTAGTATATAATATTAGATATATGAGTAAATATTAAGACATAAAAAACACATTTCTAGGGGCTGGGGATGTGGCTCAAGTGGCAGTGTGCTCACCTGGCATGTGCAGGATACTGTGTTTGATCCTCAGCACCACATAAAAATAAAATAAAGATGTTGTGTCCACTGAAAAACTAAAATAAATAAATAAATATTAAAAAAATTCTCTCTCTCTCTGTCTCTTAAAAAATACATTTCTAATACTTTGTCTCATTTTCTCTCACATTTCTGCATATATATTTTGTTTTACTCAGTCATACTGGTAAAATACAACTATTCATATTAAATTGAAGCTATTAAAAATTACACTAAATTTGCACTATTGATGATTTGATTAAAGTATTCTGAAAATTTCAAACTTACCAATTTATTCTTAAGGTTAATTTTTTTCCTTATAATTTTCAGTTAGTATTTCTAATAGTTGCTTTATTTAAGTTTATTTTCCACTACATTACAAATTGAATTTAGCTTTTTCATGGAAAAACTATGTGACTACATAAAGTTCATGCCAAGAAATGAAATTTACACATGGAAGCTGACAGAAAGAGTATATTTGTTTTTAAAGAAGAAATAGAAATTGAAAGACTTTTTGACTCCTGTGTCTATTATACCTGACAGCTTTGGGGATAACTTTGTGGTTAGCAAGTTTATAGCATATTTTCTTCCCTGAAGAATTGACACAATGAAATTATTCTGTCTTTTTTTCAGTTACTCATTAAATAACCACAGTTCAAGGAAGTTGAATATATTTTCACTAATACTTAAGTTTTCTAATTTAAAATAGGAGGACAGATTCAAGATAGAAATGCAGTATTGAGCAAGCAATATTTTAGGAAGGAAATTGTACTGGTTAGATTTGCTTTTGTCTATAAATAAAATAAAATTATATTACATGGAAGAAGAAAGAAGTTATTTTTCTTGGCTCTCAGTAAATTCAGAGGTAGGCTTTTCCTTACTGATGTGGCTGCTCAAACGTGCTATATGGATCTAAGTATGTTTTGCAGTTTTTTCCAATATCTTTATCCTGTGGTTTTCTTAGTTATAATCAGAATATGGTATGGCTGTTTTGCTCACAATGTCTCTGTATGTTAGGAAAATGGGAAATATCTGGCATTATCATGTCCAACAACCCTTCTACTTGTGACTCTTCTTATTCCCTTCCTCTCAGAACCCTTCCTAGTTTGTATAAGTCCCTCTTAATTTTTTCCCCTTCTCTCTTGTCCTTCCCCACTATTCCAGTCTGTTCTACTATTAACTTGACTTATTGGTTTACTCAGATGAGTGAGAACATATGATATTTGTCTTTCAGTGTATGGGTATTTTGATTCAACATAAGGTTTTCCAGTAGCATCCATGTTGCTGCAACTGACAAGATTTCATGTACATATGTATGGAAATATTAGTGAACCTTATCAGTGCATAATATGTGTTAATAATTATAGTAAACATCAATATGTGTGTGTGTGTAAAATTTGTCATAATATTATACATCTATATTATTTTGCTAGAATATCATGACAAAATATCACAGACTGCATGTCATAAATACCAGGAATTTATTTTCTCACAGTTCAGGACACTTGATTTCCAAGATCAGGGTGTTCTGGGACTGGGTTCCTCATTTGGCCTGTGTGCTCTTGATGCCTCTTCATGTGTTCTGATCTCTCTTTTTATAAGGAGACAGATTGAATTCATTTCCACCATAATTACCACATTGTGAATTAATTATCTTTTGAAAGGCCCTATCTCTAAATAGAATTACATTCTGAGGTACTAGGGTTAGGACTTCAACATGTAAAATTTAGGAAGACACAATTCAGCCAATCATAGCATTTAATAGAGAAATAACAAGCTATAATGAGTACAGGTCCTTTTCTCTTACAAAATTGTATCAATTACTTCAGATTTTCTTGAAATTTAAAAACAGCATATCATGGAAAGCATCTGTTTAAATGTTTCAAATGGTTCAGTTAGAATGGGATTTATTTTCATAATATAAATATATGCTTTAATTGATTGATCCTGTGAAAGCTGCTTTTGACATATTAGAATACATTGTCCTATGTCCCTGAAAGAAAAAGCATATGTAAAGATCTTTCTAAGAGGTAAATTGCCTGGATTCTGATCACTACCTATGACTATTTACTCCTCCATTTCTCCTTTTGATAACAGAAGTAGAAAAACACAATGGCAGAATCTTTCAAGTTGTGTTTATAGGGAACAAAAATACTATTTTGTCAATAGCTTTGCAAAAAATAGCTATGCTGCTCTATTTGTTATAATACTTAACAAGAACCCATAGCAAGAATCATTTTTCATTTAAGCTTTTCTAAAATGTAAAGAAAAGAAAAAATCTATATTATTTAATACATTATATTAAACATTTTCTTTTTCACCCGCTCTTCTCTATCATCCTTCAAGGCTAGGAAAAGGGGTAAATATTTCTGTTATGTAGCAACAAGATTAGGAAAACCAATTTTTATTTTTCACATAAACATGTTTAAAAGAGCCATAATGATTTCTACCCTCATATACTTTTCTTTTCACATCTTATGCTGACCTCCCACCTGAAGATGAATCAATACTGCTTTACAAAAGCTTATAAGACTACATGAAATACTAAGTCAATATTCTATTTTCATCATGTTGGCAATTTAGTGTAATGCATTATTGTATCACATCAAATAATCCTGAAAAGTCAGGTGTTCAGACCTATTATGTAGAAACTTTAACACAAGTAAATCTAAATGTACAATCTAATCCCAGCAGCAGGCAAAACAGTGATACCAGGAGCATCACTTATATAAGGCTCATTAAATTATAGGCACTCATCTAAATGATTTATAAATATTGACTCATGTGATCCTCACAATGCTATTATAAAGTACTAGTATTATACACATCAGCTCTCAAGATCTCAGAGCTTATAGCTTACACCCTAAAGTAACACCCTAGTTGATTTGATGTAGAAGTTAGCACTGTAAAGCATTACACTGTAATGCCTGATATGAAGGAAGCAGTCTCTAGAATCAGACTGAATAAAAGTTTAAAGTCTAATTCTCTTACTGCTTCACATGCATTATCTATCTTTTGTTATGTTCCTTCAGTTTTCTCATTTACAGCCTAAGACAAGACTGGCATATATAGTAGAAGGAGGAGGAGGAGAAGGAGAGTGAGAGAGAGAGGGGGAGGGGGGCTGGGATGGGGGGGGACTCTCAAAGTGCAACACAAGACTTAAAAAAAAACAGAGCATGGATTTTGGCTTGGTGATCTTGACTTTCATATATCACCTCTGGATCTGAAATATGTCAAAGATCACAGGAGTATGGAAAATTCTTTAGACCAGGTATGAATCTCTGTCAAATCTCCTAGATTCTCTAGTTTTTCAACTACAAATCCCTCATTGACTCTGTAACTAATCACATCTTTCAACAGTTCTGTTTGACTCAGATTGACCTGTCCTGAGTTAAAATTTCAAAACCATTTGGGACCTATAATCTTAGACGTAAAATTTGCATAAAGAACAAGATCAAGGGCTGGGTTTGTAGTGTTCAGTGATGGAGTGCTTGCCTAGCACGTGTGAGACATTGGGTTCCATCCTCAACACCACATATAAATTAATAAATAAATAAAGGTATCATGTCCACCTATAACTAAAAAAAAAAGAGGAAGATCAAGTACTATACATTTGGAAATGCAAAAAGATAGTAATTTCATTTTGTTAAATGTAGGAATACTTTATCTGTATAAAGTCTGTCGTTTGAACCACCACTGAATATATGGAATACTGACATGCACATAATTTTAAAAGTACGTTCTTAAGATTCAAAAAAAAGCAAAGTTTTAAATACTATTAACTTGCAAGAATTTTCCTTTTTTAATATTTATTTATTTTTTTTGTCATAGGTGGACACAATGTCTTTATTTTACTTTATGTGGTACTGAGGATTGAACTTCGTTCCTCATACATGCCAGGCGAGCACTCTACCTCTGTGCCACAACCCCAGCCCAACTTGTGAGGATTTTTTACTTTCATTTATGTAATGAAGATGTTTCATGCAAGAACCCATAATAAAATCCTCCCCCAAATATAATACCTATTGACATATACCCCTATTTTCATTGTATTTACTCTTTAACTTTCGGTAATAAAAGAAACATATAGAGACCTATTTACAAATTACTCACTATGATATTAATTAAACTAGGAATGATCTAAATGTTTCTAGTGATGTATTATAGGTTTCACTACTTTTGTTCTTATATTCTTTATATTCCACTTTACAGCTTGTTCAAAAGTAAATTTGAGATATTACCAGGGTGGCTGTCTCTTGTGAAAATTGGTCATGAATATTTCTTCTATTTCTTCAAGATGTGTTTAAAAATATGGAGAGAGAGAAAGAGACAAAGAGAAAAAAAAAGGAAGAAGAGGAGTGGGAGGAAGAGGCAGAGGTGGAGGAGGAGGAGAGGAAAGGATGAAGGAAAGAATGCAAGAAACATGGGAGGGAAGGAAGGAAGGAAGGAAGGAAGGAAGGAAGGAAGGAAGGAAGGAAGGAAGGAAGGAAGATAACTAATGCCAAGAATTTATTTTTACCACTACACATATTCTTACAATGATGTCCTCTCTTAATGGATCACCATATTTTATTCATAGTATTCCCTTGAATTTTATGGGGTATTTTTTGTACTTCATGCTGGTATTTTTATTTTATGCTCAGGCATCATTAACTAATAGGATCCCACTTTAACAGGACAGACCAGCTTGATTCATAAATATCATAAAAATACATATTTCTTCTGAGAAAAATGGTATTTTGTTCATATATTTGTTTAAGGTGTGCTAAAAAGCTTCTCTACAGAACTAAAACTTTTAAAATTATGGTAATCCCAAATGTGTGATGCCTAACCTCTGGGCTGCTGATTTAGAATCTATTCACATATACTGCATAGGAAATAAATCCAAATTTGAATGAGTTAATTTACTTTATATTTGAATTTTTTATTGTCATCAAAGAATTCATTTAATCATATGTCATCTGGTAAACATTGCATTTTATTACATATGCAAATGCATATATACACACAAAGGATTTGAGATATCCAATCTGTATTCAAGGGCAAAATGTCTTTATGATCCTCTGCATAACGAATCTGTATACATAAGATGCAGCCCATAATAAACCAAATCCCCAAGTTCCCTTTCTCTAAAGACAAAACATTTTTTGTGTCTTCAAATAAATCTAAAAATGTAGTCTCTAAACAAGCATTCAGTTGGATCAATAGCTGGAAATTGAACAGAACAAAGCCTCATGCTGCTTTATAGAATTCTCAAAGGTTCACATCACACCACCCCAGTTTTTCAAGCTTCACACTGGTATTTATTGTCTTGTTTTATTTTTCAAAAAGGAAGAAAAGAAAAACCGTAAATAAAATAGTATTAATAACTATTATTATTATTCTTTACATCATGTTAGTGTTTTAAAAATAAAATATAAATCAAAGATATATAGGACCCCCATTCTACATTTCCTAGTGCTGCTAATCTGATAAGGCTATTCAAAGAATGAGAGGGTTACATGTGATATTACTCCTTTTGGTGTTGACTTGTTTGAAAATAAATTTTTATTTTAATACTGTTCTTAGCTATTATATCCTTATGTTAAAGGATTATCTCAACATTAGACCAACCTGATATTACATTTAAAATATTTAGTGAAAATAAGTATAAATATTTATAATTATTCAGTATAATAATCTGTATTGTTAAAAAATTCTCAGGTACTAATTACATTTTTAATTTTTATCCTTCATTTATTTGTTTCTCATGTATTGAAAACTATATATATATATATATATATATATATATATATATATATATATATATATATATATTTGTCTGTTAGATTTAAAAACAATATTCTGAAGGAAAAAATTCTCATTGCAATAACCCTATTTCTTCTATCATTGTTCTATTTCCAGTTCATGTCTTTAAGAAAATTTGTATAGATTTTCTCAAAAAGGTAGAGTTCAATTGTATATTTTAAATTAAGTAATTATTGGATAAATATTGTTAAATTTTCTTAAAGATTCCAAGTAAAGTACAAACTTTTCATAAGGTGGAATTCTGTGAAAACCTACAACAGAAACCAAATCAATTTGCACTGTGGCTGTTTAAAACTTCCTTTAATATAGTCTGAAATTAAGTATTATTAGTAAATATCCAAAATTAACAGAAGTAAATTGAAGACAGCTTGAACCTATGAGCAACCTTTCATGCATTTAATATTGATATTTCTAATTATAGTGTATCTTGAAATGAATAGGCTCATTTCCCTCAGGATCAGACAAATTTCCTTCATCTTTTAATCATACATTATTATAAATCCTTAACCAAAGGATAGCCCCCTCCTGTTAAGTGGATAAATTATATTAGCATGCACTACCACTAATATGTGAGAACAAATTAGAAAAAAATTAAATAACCCTAAAATAGCAAATTATGTAGATTTCTAGCAGATACAAACCTGAGGCTACATACATTACACACGTAATATGTTGGGAGGAATTCCCAGAGAAAATTACTCAATTTAGTTCCATATAACCAGAATCAAAAGAATCATTTTCAATATAAAAGATAATGATCCATAATTCTTTTTATTTGCTTAGCCTGACTTATCAATATTCCTAACTTTACATGCTTATATTTAATCACTGCATAGAATTTTATATACACAAACATATTAGTGTATTGGCATTTTTTGTCTCAAATGTTTCCTTGGTAATTATATTTTTTATGGAAGCTGTATACAAATAAGTCAAAGAAAAACATATCAAACTTAAACTTTCATGACTTGTTCACTTTAATAAGAACTTTGCTTGGGTTGGGGCTGTAGCTCAATGGTAGAGCGCTTGCAAAGCATGCATGAGGCTCTGGGTTCAATCCTCAGCAACACATAAAAATAAACCAACAAGATAAAGGCATTCTGTCCATCTACAACTAAAAGAAAAATTTTAAAAAAGAACTTTGCTTGCTTCACACTATAATTGGAAATCAAACAGAAAGGGTAAATACAGGAAATAATAAAATAGGAATCAATAAATAGTAAAGGACAATACCTGGTAGAACTAAATTCTTGATATCCTTCTATCTGGGTTCACCTCAAGCAAAGATGTGAAAGGGCCACTATTTTTATATAAAGGTTTCCAAGGATTTTTATTGCATATCTTTTTTATTGCACATCTTTCCCCAAATTTACATCTCACCCTGAATACCATATCAAACTCTGCTTCTAGGAAAATACCTATTAATAATTTAGACTAATCATTTCCTATTCCAATTTTTATTTTAAATTTTGGAAGAGTTTTATCTGCAGTTAATGAAATTTTTAGTGTCAGTGATCAATGAACAAATAGAATTATAACAATACTACTATCTTAATAGTATTGCTCTAGTTTATTGAACTGTAGGTAAACTGTTACTTTACCTTGTTTATCTAAATCTTAAAATTCATTGCCTGTTTAAAAAGAATTTGTGCTTTTCTTTACACACATTTGTATTTTTCACTTGATTAGACATTAATCTTTCTGTATGTCATGACTATGACCATTAGGCTGACCATTTGATCCCCATTAATGGTGGAATGTCTAGCACTGAAGATACAATTGTTGAACAAATATGTAGTCAAAGGTGATTGGTAGGCCTTGAAATTATTTAAGAGCTGATTAGAGTTGTATCCATTTATCAATTGATTAATGGAAATTTAATATTGTGAGGAGAATTTTGTTCAGAATATACTATAAAAATTTCAACCTTTCCATCTTATACTAAGGAGAAAATAAGAATCCTATATTCTTTGCAATTCAATGTAGCTCATCAATCTAAAAACTTGTACATGATGAAATTTTAACTACAATTATATATTTTTTTTTTCAAAAACCTCTTTTCCTTCTTTTGGTACTAGGTACACATGAGGACATGATAAACTTTAACTTTTTAAGGATATATGGGTTTTGTTAATTTTATTGAAAGCTACATATTTTTTAAATGACATCATTAGAAATCATGACTTTCTTTGTGGAGGGGCACTGGGGATTGAACTCGGGCTCACTTGAACACTGAGCCACATCCCCAGCCCTATTCTGTATTTTTTATTTAGAGGCAAGGTCTCATTAAGTTACTTAGGGCCTCTCTAAGTTGCCTAGGCTGTCTTTGAACTGTCTGTCCTCTTGCCTTAGCCTCCAGAACCACTGGGATTTACAGGCTTACACCTCCACACCTGGCCTCATTACTGTATTTTTGAATACTTTTAACCAATTTACTAATGTTGCTATTAGGAATTATGTTTTTCATATATTAGCTTGCTATAAAAAAACTTAAAACTTGAATGATAATTGGATATTAAAAATGAGAATATCATATGGTAAAAACATTTAATTAATAAATATTTTTAATAATGTGGTAGTGCTTAAAAGTTGTTCTATGATGCCTGACTTTTATTAGTTTTATATAATTTAAAACAAAACAGATGTCTATTGACATAAATTTGAAATGAATATTAGCAACTAAAATATTGAACTGATTTATTTTGTTTTATGTATACTATTGTTATTATTATTGCTATTTTACACACAAGTAGAAAAGACTAAAAGAAAAAATAAGATTGTACTTGTTATCATTCTATTATAATTACTTTTGGACAAAAGGCTACTTATTGTTGAAGTCTATATTAAATATGTTCAAAATTAGAGAATGCTCATATAAGACATTTTTTTCATAGCATTTTTTTCAAATAAAAGGGATTATTGTCATGTAGAAATAATACTACTATGGCCATATTTGAGATTAGAAAGGTAATGTTGTTAATAATGCACATACCCTGAATCCTAATAACTTCACTAGAGATTCATTATATTGATTTTTTTGCATAAGATCATCAAGAAAATAAATATAAATTGTGCATATGTGTTTGCTTTTGTATGTATACTTGCTTATGCACAGAAAATATCTGGAGGTCTGAACAAATATGAGAAATGGGAAGTGGAGAAGACTTCCTTATCTTTCTGTATAATTAAACCTACGGTTTAAAGCAATCAACCTATAGTACTTCTGCAATAAAGTTTAGCAAAATTGGGGCTGGGGATGTGGCTCAAGCGGTAACGTGCTCGCCTGGCATGTGTGGGGCGTTGGGTTTCATCCTCAGCACCACATAAAAATAAAATAAAGATGTTGTGTCCACCGAAACCTGAAAAATAAATATTAAAAAAATTCTCTCTCTCTCTAAAAAGAAAGTTTAGCAAAATTAAAAGGCAACTTTTGACAAGTAGTTTTAAAAAGGAAATTTAAGGTGGGACAATGAAGCATTTTAAATGATAATTAGAAAACTAATAGAAAAAAAATCAATGTAAATAGCATGACATCTTTCTCTTTAAGGATATCACATTTTGGGGCTGGGGTTGTGACTCATTGGTAGGGTGCTTGCCTAGCATGTGTGAGGACCTGGGTTCGATCATCAGTACCACATAAAAATAAATAAATAAAGGTATTGTGTCCAACTACAACTAAAAAAATACTAAGAAAAAAATCACATTTCTACTTATTTGCATAAATATTAATAAAACTGCAAAAGTACTTTCAACACTGAAATATTTATAATGAATTTATATATTTAGAAGTACGATTAAATTATTTTTCATTTGCAAAGTCTATAATGAATAACACACTGCTTTTCTCTATGTTAATTTAACGTTAACTTGGGAGACGTTCACTGTATAAACTGTGAATTTCTTATTATTTTCATTGTGGTCACTGAAATACCACTTTTCCTCACCATTGTTCATATTTTGTAAATCATTCTTATTTTTTTCTGTTTTGTGGCTCTTTTCTTTCATAAATCTTTAAGCAATTGATGTATATCATTTTACCTAATGAAATTGATTTTTCATGAAAACTATCAAGCAGTATTTACTGTTTATGTCAACAATAAATTCCCATATTCTGAAATCCTCAGATAACATAACTTGTCACCATCACCACATTTATGGCAATAAATTAAACTAGCAGAAATGAGGAAACAGGTAAAATATTGCTTGTTATTCATGAGAAGGACAGTGTCTTCTTCATTAAGGGATCAGGCCAATAGTTGAATTCATCAACTCTATATTCTAAAATTTATATATTTGGTTTAGGGGACAGAGGGCATTGTTAAACTAGCCCATAGATTTTATAGAAAAAGAATTTGTGCATGTACTGTATATTCATAATCTGAAAGAATAATATTAACCTATAATAATGAAAAGTAAAATAAAATAACTTAAAAACCCAGAGGATACAGAAAAGGACAGATTTATATTGCTTGTACTACAAATATATACATAAAATCTGTATGTATATATAAGTTATCTGTATGTATATAAAAGTTATCTCTGACTGAGAATGTAAAGTTTTTGGTCCTCACCATGTTAAAACCCATCACTTATTCTATAGTTAAGAAAGGAGAAGATACAGTATCATCTCACATAACTCAAGTTGGTGACACAATAGTGATTTTTTATAAAAAAAAGTCAGTTAACAGAAGGGAAAGTCATAAATATTTCTCTCAACAAATCTTAAAATGTATATATTTCTTTTCTTTTATTTGAGTTTTTCCATAAAGATGTAGACAATAGCTCTGACTAGATACTAGGGTCTTCTGGGAGCTGTGACAAAAGAAGCATGATGGGGCATAGCATGGGGTTGCATTCTCCAAGTCAGTCCATCCCTTTGATTCAAGTCTACACCAGTTTGGTTCCTATACCAAAATGAAAAAGGCTGCTGTCCTTCTCTACATCAGTAGATTCTTCTCTTTCTCCTTTCTTATCTTACTTTTTAAAATGTTTTATTAGGATGCCAAGAATTGTATTTTCATAATCACCTCCTTTATCTGTAAAACTTCTGTGTAGTAACCAAGCTCTTAGCAACCAAATCCCAAATACTTAATAACCATGAGAAAGCCCATATACACATACACAAATATACACATATGCGACACACACACACACACACACACACACACACACACACAAAAGGTGAGGTGGGTAAAAATATAAAAAACAGTTTCCAAGTAGACACAGTACTCAGATGTCAAGATAAAATTGAAAAGAATGAAATGGGACAACCAGATGTCAAGTTTCCAAGGTGGCAAACTCTCTTCAGAGAATACTTACTGCTCCCTATCCCCTGTTTATTCTGCTTTTAAAAGGTGAAGAGCTTTCCTCAAGATCACAATTAAATGCCATCCCTCTGCTATGATTCCTGAAGTTTTATCAGAAGCAAACATAGAGGTTTTGAACTAAACACTGCAGATGAGAGGAAGTCTATTTTCTCATAAGTCACTGACAAGCACCATTGGAAAAGTATAAGATTGTGTACACAGTGCTAATATGAGTAAGATCATCTATTAGTGATCAGCATCACTCAGGAGAAATATTAAGTAAAGAGTTAACAGGGTTGGGACCTGCTTTCATACCCTTATTTGAAACTTAAGCCAGGTTCTATGGAAATGTTGGCATTAAAGTCCTTTTCTTCCTTTTAGCCTGCTTGCTCTTAACTAGTTTTAGTATATTTCCAGGTGTTCTCACCTTTCCTTATCCCTCAATGGTCAGCCTAACACATTTTGATCAAGTGATGCTGACTGAGTAGTTCATGCTTTGAAACTGATATTTAAGAATTAAAATTGGTGATATCACGGGGATGGAGTTGTGGCTCAGCGGTTCTCTAGCATGAGCGAAGCCGTGGGTTCGATCCTCAGCATCACATAAAAATATGATAGATGTATTGTGTCCAAGCACAACTAAAATAAAATATTTAAAAAAATAAAGTGAAAATATAAAATGTATGGGACCCACTATGTTAAAAAAAATCGGTGATCTCAGGAATTAACCAACAATTTAATTGTCACTTTCAAGATTCATATTATGTAGATCCTTTATTACCTTTTGTTGGGAAAAGTATAAACGGCAGCCGCACCCCAGAGAAAAACCCCAACATGGGGCCTAATGACCTCCTCTTCCTACTTTCCCCTTTTTCTCACTGGCACGAAAAGTTCCCGTGTGTGAACGCTCCCGCCGGCGCCAATTTCAAATCTCGCTGGCGGGGAACCTTAGCCCCAATAAGAACTAATTCCTGGGCTCCGGAGCTGATATCTGGAAGAACTTTCCAATAAACAGGTGGCCTGCCATTTATCTAAGCCCTGCTATCTCCCCTTAGATCTATATAAGCACACAGCCTTTTGCAATAAAATTGGAATTCTCCCGGCGAAGTGTCTTTGCGTGGAGGATTCTTTGACCTTTCTGGACAATTTTTCTCTGTATTCAAATATCCCAAACAGAACCATGCAAATGCTTTCATTCGCATTCACTTTAATGTGTTAAATGACAAATATTGCTATATTTTATTTTAAATTTCAAACCTAATAGTAAGGATTATTAATAAAATGTAAGTAAAGTATATCACACAGAAAGTATGTACTCCTGTTACAAAAATATTATCATCCATTTTACATACACATCAAATATTTTAGACCTCAATTTATCTTTCATTGTAGTCATTTGAAAACAGTATTATAAAATCTTTGGATGAAAATGAATAAAGGCCACTACAAACTATCAGCAGATGGAGCTATTCTGTAACATTTGCTTATAATATTTTTCAATGAGGAAAGCAGACTAAAATTGGTTAATATTTTTAACTATATTTTCCTTTCATTGCAGAATGTTTAAAGTTCATCTAGGAAAAATTTTGCTTTCCTTTCATTTAGGATTCTACTTTCTATATGTTTTCTGCCAAACTGTTTGCCATGATACGTTAAAATAAGAACTTAAGTGATTTTCAAACATAATAGAGATTTGAGATAAATAAGTGGAAAATTAAGCTACACACACACACACACACACACACACACATACACACAAACACACACAGTATACAGAATCCCTACAAAGACAAAGGACATACATCTAATTCTGTACACACAAAAAGTATCACAAAATCAAAGAAACTCCCCTATTTACATACACTTTACGGTAAACACAAGCATATCCTTTTTGATTTTGGACTATTGAACTTTACAGTCTTGATTTTCAAAAATAGAATATTTTGAAAGTTAAAATTACTTAACTACAGGGCTAGAAAAAGAAATTGAAGAGTATTCTTAGTATATAACATTACTTTGTCACATTATAGGCAGTAATCATATTTTTCATAGACTGATAAAGCAAGATCTTGGTTTAAAACATAATTTTTGTTTGTATTTTTAATTTGTTAAACCCTTTAGAATTTTTCAACCTTGAATCATGTCCACCTCAGAATCACCAGTCTGATTTCACAGAGTCATTTGAAGGAATAATCAGAAATCTGTCTAAAGCCTTGTTTTATGCTGATTGATTCTATTGTTCATAATTTATTGATTGCTGAGCTCACACAGAGAGCAGTTATTTTGTATTTCCCTCTCTTTCTTTATTCCTATATTTTCATCTTGGGGTGACTCTCACCTTTTATTTTATAGAAAAATATAGTGCTAACTTTAATCATCACTATAAGCAACATACTCATTTGTTTAAAAATAAAGTATTGAATGCCTACTATGTGACAGGTGCTGTGTCTTACATATGCTATTTTAATTATGTTCTATCAAAAATCTATTGAATGTATAACACTGTATTTGCAAGTAAGGAAACTAAATCTTAAAGATGTTATTTGTTCAAGTTCAAATAACCACATGTGACTCATGCTTGGAAGCAGCTTATATTATTAGTTCCCATGTTCTTCAGGCTAGACACAAATCAGAAGGTCACATCAAACTATAAGAAATTGTAGGAATGAATCCAGCCATGTAATTATGAGAAAAGAGAAATGGCTACAGAGTGACAAGGTTTTCTAAGCCTTCCAAGCCTAGAAATTCTTACAGGAAATGCTTTGCAGTTATAATTAGAAAAATAATAACTCATTGTTTACTGTATATAAAACTCTACAAAAGAGTAATTTATGCAATTTATTATTCTTAATAATGTTATGCATTTTCCCTATTATTTTTCAAATTTTATGGTAGACTTAGCGTCATGTATTGAATGTTTTAGACAACATGTTCAAGAATGCATGGTGGTAAAATTAGGGCTCAGATCCAAGTTAGATGTCTAAACCACTAATTTCTCTTTTACTAAATACATCTTGTTTACCATAGAGAATTTAATGTGTATGTATTTTCTCAGTGCCTCTTCATCCAATCTTTATTCACTTTACAGACAAGTTTATTTAAGTGAAATTAAAATAGTATATGAAAATCAGCACAAAAATAAATACAATTATAAGTGTTTCACAAATATATTATACACATATTATATATATATATATATATATATATATAAATACTATGTGGTATATAGTATTCTTATAGTAGAGTTTTTTCATAACATTTCTTTTGCTATTTCCTTTATCAATGGATATATTAATACTGTATATATCAGTTTTTTCTGTATAAGTGGTTTATATGTTTTCTAAATTGTTATATTAAATATAATTTAAATATGATAAATTTTCTGTACAAATGTTATCCTTTTTTCCATTCTTTAAATTTGCTAAAAGATGAACACTTGTGTAATTATCTATGTAATTATCATTATCTACGTAATTCGGAACTTAAAACACTGACTTTACTAATATTTTTGGAGGAGTAGTACTATGCATTTAACCCAGGAGCACTTAATCACTGAACCACTTCCCTAACACTTTTATTTTTTATTTTGAGAGGGCCTTGCTAAGGTGCTTAGGTCCTCACTAAGTTGCTGAAGCTGGCCTTGAAGTTGCAATCCTCTTGCTTCAGTCTCCTGACCTGCTTGAATTATAGGCATGGGCCACTGTGCCTAGCAACTTTACTAATTTTTAAAGCATGATTAACATGTAATATGTTGACATTTAAAAATACCCAATATTTATATTAAGTGAAAAGGCAGGCTGTATACAATCAAGAAAGATGAAAGTTCAATCAATTTGTGCATCAGTCTTGAACAGACCCTTCACACACAAAAAATACCCAGATGACAATGAAAATATTACAAATTGTTCAACTTCCTTTATAATTAGGGAAATTAAAATCCAAACCACAAAGCACATATCTATCAAAATGGCTGCTATTGAAAAAGGCCTGTGAATATTGTCATGAATGTAAAGTAAGCAGAACTATCTCATACATTGCTAGTGAGATTGTGAATTGGTAAAAATAAAACAATTTGGAAAACTGTTTGATATTTTTCATTTTTGGTAAACTTATGTATTTCCTATTTTTGATAAATGTGTGGATATCCCAAGCACCAAATACTCTATTATAAGATACAGACTTAGGGGAAATTGGTGTATGTACACTAAAACCTATGTACATCAATTTTCAAAGAAGCACTATATTTTAATAGCCAACATTTAGAAATCAGCAACATGTTTGTCAATATTAGAATAGACAAATAAATTGTGGTGTATTTACATAATATAATACAATATATAAATAAAAATGAATTAGCATCTGCTATATTTAAGAGCATAGATAACAGTCACAAAACTATACTTGAGCAAAAGAAACCAAACCATAGCAAGTATATACACTATGATTGCATTTATATGAAGCTCATGAATAGGCAAAATAAACTTATGTTATTAGAAGTTAGGATAGCTTCTTCCTTGAAAAGAAAGAAGAATATGTAAATGGTACCAGGATTTCCTCCAGGTTTTTAAAAATGTTCCATTCTATGATTTTCATGATGTTTACTTTTGTGTGGTAGTTTTGAGATCATTGCATGAGTTGTACAATTATTATTTGTGCAGTATTCTATAGGGATTATATGTTATCATTTAGAAATTTAGAAAAAATGTAATCCAAATACAAAATTCTGTGTATCACAACATCACAAAATGTAAATAATTAGAATTATTAAAGGTAATTAGATAAAAATAGAAGATTTTTAAATAAAAACTGAGGAATCAGACATTTTACTTCTGTAATTTACATGTACAATAAAATATTAAATCATATGGCTTCTCAAAAAGAACTTACAGATATCTTTAGTTCTTTTTATCTCCAAATATAAAACAGCTGACAAGACTTGTATCTTAAAACTTTTTGTATGGATACATTCTAGAAGCCTAATTCTATGATTTGTTTTCATCATTCCAAGCTCTACCTATATACCAGTGAACACCTCCATACCCAGTAAAACAAAATTGAGTAAAGAAATGTATGTATGCTCCATAATATGGGTGGGCTCATCCAATCAGTTTAAGACTTAGAAGAAAAGATTAAAGCCCCCAATATAGAATTCTCTTTCCAGACACACACACACACACACACATCCTATTAGTTGAGTTTATCTGGGGAACTCAGAGATTGTGATCATGATACTGATAGTAGGGTTCTGCACAAATTTCTCCTCAATAACTGCATCTTTAGCCCTGACTTCCACGGAGATAGTTATTTGTGTACATGAGTCATGCATGTAATTTCTTGAACAAATATTTATTCAGAAACTCTTGAAGTGTAATTAAATAAAAGCTTTCTCACTTTTTTTTCAGCATAGATTGGCTGGAAATTTTCCAAATATTGAATTTCTCATTTGTTTTTTCTTAAGTTCTTACTTCATCCTTTTCTTCTTTGCATTTTTTATAAATGGCAAGGAGAAACCAAGTCATATGTTTATGCTTTCCTTACAAATATCTTCAAAAAATTATGCATGTTCATCATTTAAAATTTATTTTCCATAAAATACTAGAGAAAATTTGGACAAGTTCTTTGTCACTTTACAATAAGTAAAGCCTTTCCTAATATTAGCAGTAACATTCTTCATTTCTGTTTGTAACCTTTCCAGAGTCACCTTTAACATCTATACATCTACTAATATTCTGTTTATGATAATATATTATTCTATCAGATAATAGAAACTTTCTTTGTAACTTTCTTCCCTTCTTTCTGAGACCTCACAAGAATGATCTTTACCCTCTTTATTTCCACCAATAATACCTTCTAGAAACTTTCTACCCAATTCCAAAACCACTGCCATATTTGTATGTATTTATTACAGCAGCAACCCCTTCCTGGTACCAAAAATATGTATTAGTTAGTGTACTCTAGAAACTACCCTGCTGCTTTGGTCTATATCATCTTGACTGATGCTTTGGTCCTCCATGAATAGCATTGGTAGCCACAAAATTTTTTTCAGAATTTTGTTTAGAGAAAATTCTGCTGTTTTAGATTGAAGGGGGCAGAGATGGAACTAAATGAACTAAGATTGTCAGTAGATAAGATTTTACAGAAAAGGTAAGAGAGAATTATTCAAATTCAATGATAAGTTATCACTCAAGAAAAAAAAAAAAAGAATGAACATGGAGGCAGTTCAAAGGTTATGAGAGCTGGCACTTCTACCACAATTCCAGTTGAAGTAGTCTTGGGGAATCTGGACTGTGTCCTCTTCAGTTGAGGAAGGTAGGACATGTCCTCAATTTCAGCAGGACCAGATGGACTCCTCAAAACACCAGGACCAAGGACTAATCCCTTATGGATTGTAGGATAGAGTTTGGAGACAAAAAATGATCATTCCTAAGCTTTAAAATATATTAATACATTATGCTTATAACTATGAATATTATGCAGAATAATTTAAAATGGTGCTAACAGGGTAGATCTGATGTTACATGCTTTTACCACAATAAAAATAATGTAATTTTCCAGATAGGTTTTAGAATTGTTAGGTTCCTCTTCCTTTTTATTTTTTCCCAATGTTTCCATTTTATTTATTAGTTTTTGGAATGGAAATGCATATCTTATACCTAAATCCCTATAATTTTGATCCAAATAGTTTGTCTGATTACACAGTTTCCTAAGTGTTGAGAAATTTGCCTCAGTAAGGATAATACCTCCAATGTATGATTTGAATGATATTTATATGATAATTTGGTTGTAGAGCTGATGTTGTAAGGGACTGACTCTTTTGAGAATATTGGGATGGGATGAACATATATTTTGCCTGTAACAAGGATAAGAATTATATGGAGCAGGAATTTGAATGTTATAATCTGAATTGTGTCTCCCTCCCTCAAATACAGGTGTTGATATTAAAATCTTAACCCCCAACGTCTCAGAATGTGATTTGGAGATAATGCCTCTGAAGATAGAATTAAATTGAAAGGAAGTCATTAGGGCAGGCCCTATGTCAGTATTACTAGTGTCCTTATAAGAAGAAGAAATTTGAAAATGAATATATAGTGAGAGAAGTTAATATGAAGAAATAACCATTTGTAAGTCAAGAAGAGAGCCTTGGAACATATTCTTGTCACAGGGCCCTCAGGAGGAACCATCTCTGTCCTTACTTTGAAATTACGTTTCTATTTTCTGAAATTTAAAGAAAATAAATGTCTGTTATTTAGCTACCCAGTTTGTGGTAATTTGTTATGGCAGCAGTAACAAACTAATACATCTGTTTTCACTAATACTTCTTTATTTCTAAAATAAATGAATTGCAGAAATATTCTCCTAAAAGCTATACATAACATCAAACTAAAATTGGTGATCTTATGCTTTTCTTCACCTTGGGAGCTCTGTATGTTTTGTTTTCTTCTAACTGAAGTATTTTCCTCCACATCTACCAAGCTCCTTTTATTATCTTCCTTCACAAATGAGCTCAGAATATTTGTGCATATTTTCTTAGTTACATCTTCTTTTTCATCCATTGTAGTGGTTAATTCACTTACTATTTCATTTAACTTACTGTTTTAGAATGATTTTTTTTCATATACCTGTTTCCCCCATATAAAACAATGAGTTGTCTCAGAGAGGAAGGAAAATGTCTGTTTTTTTTTTCTGAGACACTTTGATGTTGTGCACATTACATGCACATAAGTGTACAATGTAAACTTTTGATATATGTATACATTGTGAAATTATCACAAGCTAATTAAATTATTCATCATCTTATAAAGTTACTTTTGTGTGCATGCACGCGTTAAGAACACTTGAAATCAACCCTCTTAGTATATTTCACGTATACAATCAGTATTATCAGTCATAGTCATCATGTATTCTCTTAGATCTCCAGAACTTAGTCATCAAACATAACTGTGTCTTTTTATCCTTTCACTGAAGACCACATTTTTCCTTTTCATATTTACAATAACCAGATATTGAATTAAAGAGGTTACATTGTGTTATTTATAGGTCATTCTAATATTTACCTAGATAGATTCATATAGAACAGGACCAACAATGGCTGGACGTTTGCCAATCCATTCATTAAATCATAAACTGTATTTTAAATGCCTGCTAAGAATCAAGAATTGTATAATACCAGTGGTTCAAAGTGTATCTAGAGATGGTCTCTGATATCAATAAGCCCACAGTCCCTTCAAAGAAATAAGTAAATCAGTTACTTAAATATTGATCAATAAAAATATGTACAAAATATTATGGATTTGAGAGAGATCTCTCATTGGAATGGCTGGGGACAGGATTTATGTGTGATATTGCAGATAATATGTTTGGAGAACAAAAGCGGTTCCAGCATTTACCAATTCCCTCATCAAGAAATTTACCTGCATTAGTTCATTTTTGTCTCAGCAGCAACCATATGAGATGGATAATTTTATAATCCTCATTTTATACATAAATGCAATGAAGCTTAGAGGAGTTAAACAATTTGGTTAACATCATGTAACATATAAGGGACAAAACTGGGACACAAGCTACAGTTATCTAAATTCAGTATCTAGGCCATTAATTTTTATGCTTCAGTTCTTCTCTAGAATGCTAAGAAATGATTTCTATACCAGTGCCATCTAATGTACTGAAAATCCAGTGATTATAAAGACCTCAGCATCGTTTGTAAAAATCAGGGCTTCTGTTTGCAATCAAATGTCAAATTATATATTAAAGAAATTATTAATGTTTTATGTCTTAATGAATGTTATTGTGTCTGGAGAGACAATGAGGTTACTATTCACTAATTCTATCAATATTCTTTTTGATGGTACAGCTTCTATTGAACTCAAGATTAATGACTATGTTTTTGAATTTTTTTTAAAATCAGGGATTGAACTCCAGGGCACTTGAACACTGAGCCACATCCCCAGTCCTATTTTGTATTTTATTTAGGAACAAGGTCTCGCTGAATTGCTTAGCACCTCACTTTTGATGATGGTGGCTTTGAACCTGTGATTATCCGGTCTCAGTTTCTCAAGCTGCTGGGATTACAGGTGTGCGCCACCATGCCTATCTAACAATGCCTTCTTTTATTCCATACTATTGTTTCTTTTTATATGGGCTTGGGTTATTGATGATGAAAGCTTAGAACCAACAAAGGATTTGAAAATAATTCTCTGGGAAAAACACTAACAATAACAACAATTCTGTGCATAGTTTACTTGTCATGAAATCCAATAACAATATTGCTTTTTGTTACTTATCAGGTAAAACCCTAATATAACACTGATTTTGATAAATTACACTCTTAACTATACCCATAGCAATACTTTTTTGGTGTTTTATCTAATGTTATAATCTGGATATTCAATTAAAAATGCCAAAATATGGATCAAAAAACTTAAGTTTACCACACAGAAAACACAATAAAACAAAACAGTGTGATGATATAACACAGCCACATTTTAAATTTCCCAAAAGAAAAAAAAATAATATTTATGTGGTATATGATAAAAAAGATGTTATTTAAGGCACTTAAATCTTTTATATTTTTAAAAAATATTTTAGTTGTCAATGGATCTTTATTTTATTTATTTATATGTAGTGCTGAGAATCAAACCCAGTGCCTCACACATGCTACACAAGCACTCTACCACTGAGCCATAACCCCAGCCCTCTTTTAACTTTTAGTACTGTATCAATCAATACCATATGGACTATACATATAATGGGAGATCAAAATGTGTTTATTGATGGATTGGTTATAAACCAACAACAGGGAGAAGCAGTGGGTGCCTCTATAATCTACATGTTATAAAACAAGATTTGTCGTCTTATATTTCTCATCTTATAGTCAATAGGTGACTTATATATCTTGGAGTAACACAAAATTTAATTTTTGTTAGGGGGTAGGTACCAGAGATTCAACTCAGGTATACTCCACCACTAAGCCACATCCCCAGCCTTGCTTTGTATTTTATTTAGAGAGAGTTTCCATTGAGTTGCTTAGTGACTCGCTTTTGTAAGGCTGACTTTGAACTCACAATCATCCTGCCTCAGCCTCTGAGCTGCTGGGATTACAGGTGTGTGCCACCACAATATATTTTGTTTTACTGATGTGTGTTTTCTGCTGTAAATTGGGTCCATTTTAAAAAAGAATATAGTTTTACATTTATTATATACAAAGTAATAATGTTTGCCTGAAAATAGTAAAAGGATTTTTTAAATTATTTTAGTGTTTTTTTCATTTTGTGTTTGCTTTGTTATTGGTTTATTTTGTTTTTGTAAGAACCATCAGAAAATAAAATGATCTTACAGAGCTATATACATATATATATTGTCCTTATCCTCGTTAAGGGCTTTGTCCTTCAAACACATGTAAAATACTCTCTACATCCTAACAGCATATTCTTTGTCTTATGTAGATTGCTTGCTGTCTATAAATATGGTTTAATGATTCTGCCTACAGATTTATAAATGGTTCTATCACATTAATTAGTGTCATTGGAAAAGTTCTCTAACTATTCAGGTCACCAATGGAAGAAAGCCAAAGGTTATATCTGAAGCTAGAAAAGATATGGATACTTATTATATAACTTGCTATCCTTTTCAAATTTCCCATAAGTTAAAGCATATGGATACAGTCTGTACAATGCATTGTACCCTCAACAACTCTGATCAAAAGAAATTGGAATTAGTCACAAAGCTACTAAACCCAAATTTCTTGGGAAATAGCTTAGAAATATGTTTAGTAGATTGATTCTTATGCACAGCTAACATGGAAAGTAGTGGGATAGTTTGGAATGCTAATAATGTGAAATCATGCTACAGCTTACCTTTATATAATTATTTAAATGTATATGAAATCATCAAACAGCTTACCCTTTAATAATTATATAGTTTATTATCCCACAGATTCCTTTTTTATAAATGTGTAACCACAAACATTACCACTAACACCAATCACTTGTGCGGACTTGTGTAAGATTTTTCTTATGTACACACTCAAGAATAGAAACACCGTACATAGTCTGGGAGAAATATTCTGTTTCTTGGATATTACCATGTTACTAATATATTGACAATAAGACATGTAAAGATAACATACTCTTTGATTATCTTAACAGAGGTGATAAAATTTAGCAGATCTATTCACATTTCGTAGCAATTTATTACAGACATTTAAAAATATTTGAAACAGGCAGTTATCCAGTTAGCACTAGGGTAAGAATCTCAAAATCTTGCACACTTCACCCTCCCCCCCCCCACACACACACACACAAACTGAAACAGTGGACCATTGGTCATACTCAGAATTGTGAGAATCTGATGATCATAGATTCAGAAACACTGTCATGTAAAATAAATACCATGCTTTATTCAAATTGCCACACACTACCAAAAAAATATTTATTCCACTTCTTCACATTTGCCTTCCAAAATATGAATAGATTAAATAATTCACTTAATCCAGGGAATTTTCACTTATTATTATGTTATGTATGCATGTCAATTTGGTCCTCAATTTGCTTCAACAACATATAGGATGCACATAAGTCAAATATGTTGCACATATTGATAAATTATATATACTTATGCATTACTTATTTACCTTTTAATTATATGCTATAGAATATAAATTTGATTTATTTAAAAGAGTTTATATTAAAATTGGTAGCAGATGAATTTGAAACATAGTAAGACTTTTGGATTTATACCTCTGTTTAAAAAAAAAAAAAAGTCTTTTCTCAGCTTCCATCCACAAAAATATGTGTAATTAAATGTTATGGGATTAAATCCTAACTATAGAACTTTAGTTAAAGGATATTTATACTCTGCTATTTTAAAACAGGAAGAAATTGATAAAGAATACTGGTAAAATATTTCCTTGCAAACAAATACAACTTTGGAAATAGAAGCTAGAATAAAATATTTCATCTTCAGATGGTCACTCTATATTTTCACCAGTTATAGTCTCCCTTGCTTCACCTCAGGAAGCATACCTTCTACATATAGTTTTGGAGGGACATGAGAATTTTATGTTGCTGTTTGTTTAGTGATTGTTATTTGTTGCTTAATATATTTTGTCCCTTCTTCCTTAGAAAGTAAAACTTAATACTTTATAAAGGGACTATGTGTTCTAGCAATGTATGTCTGGTCTATTACACACTCAATATGCCCATATAATTCACTTTAGGTAACTTCTTGACAGGCTATTCAAATTAAACTCAGACCAGATCCAAGATGGCTGCCACCAGGAGCCTGATAAAGGAGTTTGGAGAGATTCGCAAATATGGAATGAAAAACTTCCCTAACATTCAGGTTGATGAAACTAATTTTTTGACTTGGCAAGGGTTTATTGTTCCTGACAATCCTCCATATGATAAGAGGGACTTCAGAATTGAAATCAACTGTCCAGCCGAATACCCATTCAAACCACCGAAGATCACATTTAAAACAAAGATCTACCACCCAATCATCCTTGAAAAAGGGAAGATCTGCCTGCCAGTGATTATTTCTGAGAACTAGAAGCCAGCAACCAGGACCACCAATTAATCCAGTCCCTCATAGCTCTGGTGAATGACTCCCAGCCTGAGTACCCACTCACGGCTGACCTACCTGCAGAATACAGTTAAGACCATAAAACATTCTCTAAGAATGCTCAAGAGTTTATAAAGTAATATAAGAACAAGAGACCTGTGAACTAAAATTCACTTCAAGTGATTCCAGCAAATGTGAGCATAGTCCCTAAGCAGTACATTCAGACACCACAAAAAGCAGGACTCTGCAAAATTGATTTGTGGCAATGCCTGGCATTTGCTTGTGGCAGTTACTAACTTTCTACGGTTTTCTTAATCAAGGGTAGTCTAGTTAACCTGTAAAGAAAGGATTAAAATTTTCAGATGTTCTAGTTCTGCTTTCTTTGTTTTAAAAATCACTTCTTCAATCTACTTCAAAAGAATGTTGTTTCTTTTGTTCAAATTTACTCCAAATCTTGAAGTTACATTTAGCTCATAACTTTAAAAAAAATAAGGTGGTAGTGCCCCTTTCTTCCCTGCCCTTGCAACTGCCACTTTCTCACATTCAGTTTATTTTTCAAGGATTTACTTCTCCAGAACGAATTCCCCTCTTCTCCGAAAAGAAGAAATGGCTCTGGTGGCTTTTCTTCTTCAGTGTCACACTGCTCCATGTGGGAATTAGTTCAAATTCCCCTGCTGCAAATTTATAACATTCATTTTAAAAATTACAAAACAAGCAACATACACCCCCACACAAAAAAAAATTGTGTAAAGGGAGGCCCACTCCAATCTGTCTAATGTTTCCACAACAATGTGGATTAAATGGGTTAACCCTAATGTCTGTGTAATGATTGAACTATGGCCTGGCTGGCCTGTGCAGGGAAACCCTTTAATGCCAGGTCTGTGGTGAGCCTGGATGGAGGGCCTTCCAGCCAAGGATGCTGTGCACTTGTACAATGAATTTCTCACAAGAAAGACTCCTGATCAGGCTGAATGCCAACACCCCTTCCTGCAGTCATGTTAGAAGATCCACTGGTCATGGCAGGCAAAGTAAAAGCCAGAATATGCATTTGAAATTCGAAGGTCCATCTGAATGTGCCACAAAGGTCTTCAATGCCTCAGCAGCAGCCACACCACAGTGCTTCCTTGGCACAGTTTGACTCTTTGAGGGATCAGAATTGGCAGGACTCATCTTTGTAGCTGACACCAATCTGGGGTAACTGGGGTCTCTGCTGCCCCATTCTTTCTGAGAAGCCACTGGCTCAGCCCAGGAACAAGATAGCCTTCCCTTTCTCTTGCGACTAAATAGCCTTTGCATGGTCAAGCTCCATTTGATGCTCACTCAATAATATCTTTTAATGTGTTTTATATTGTTTTGATTGTCATTTTTGTAGAAATAAAAATTGACCTTAGAGGTTATCATCAAAAACTGAAAAAAAAATAAATTGGGATTGTGTTTTGGCTTAGTGGTGGAGCTCTTGCCTTGCATATGTGAGGCACTTTGTTTAATACTCAGCAACACATAAAAATAAAGAAAGAAAATAAAGATATTGTGTCCATATATAACTAAGAAAGTTTTTAAAAAAATATTAAACTGACTTAGCCAAGAGGATGACCATTTTGTCTTTTCCGTTTTCTTATTCATTACTGGAAGGCTGAAATTTGAGAACCCATTTCAAGGCATGAGGTAAGTTCGGGTAAGGAAACCATATTACGAGAATGGTTAATAAATAGTAGAGAAGAAATTTTAAATGAATATGTCTGCCTAAAGACTTTTCAAAAATGACATACAACCTGAATATGGACATGCAGTTATATAGAAAAATAAACACTTGTATTTTTAGTTTTAATTTTCTGGTATATACATCTGAGGTTAATCCATTTGCCATATCATTTTACTCTAATGCCATTATGCTTATGCCAATTAGAATTCTTCTATGCTTAAGCTATCTAAATTACACAGCAAATGTGCTACATGAAGGATAAGTTTTACTCATAAGCTAGCAAACATTAATAGAAAACATTCTTATATTCTTCAATTTTATAATTTTTGTCCCATATTTTCTCCATATCTACACCTCTTGTTATTTTCATTTTTTATTTTAGAAAATAAAATAACCTAACACTTTTCCAAGTATAATATTTCTTCCAAAGATCTTGTCTTGAAAATGGGTTATAGTCACTCTCATAAGAGAAAAGAGAGGTAATATATATATATATATATATATATATATATATATATATATATATATATATGTCTGTGTGTGTGTGTGTGTGAGAGAGAGAGAGAGAGAGAGAGAGAGAGAGAGAGTGTTGATAGAAAAAAAATTGAAATAGAAAAGAACCTGTCATTCATATTCCTGATCTTGTTTTATAGCTTCCAATTATCCTTTGCATGCATGCACATAAGTGCGTGCACACACACAGAAACACACACATACACACACTCAATCTCTGACTTATCATTGGCTTTTTTCCCTGGGTGTAAAATATTCTTGCATATTAATTTGTCTTTCAAGAGTTAAATTTCCTAATGCAGCCTCCTTCTCATGCTGCTTCATCTTTATTTTTCTCCTAATGTTAAACTTTATGAAAGAAGGTTCTTTTCTATTGCTATTTGTTTTCTATCAACTCACAGACACACACACACATTATATATAATTTATATAATATTTATATATATATATATATATAAACGTGTCTTCCTTAAACATATATACATGTATATCTGTTAGGGTACATTGTGGATAGGCTCCAATATCCATATTATTGTTCTTTAAAAAAAATTAGGGTTATTTAAAATAGCAGATCTTATGAATCCCAATGCCATAAATCCAATATTTTCCCCTAATATCAATACATCTATCATTACGTATTTTAAGGTAATTTTCTTTAATTTTAAATAAAAAGTAGAAATTTTCTTAACAAAACTATCTAGTTTGAAAACCTGACTTTGACATGTAATTGGAAGGGTTAAGAGAGAGTACATATTGTGTTAAGGGATATTTACAATCATCAGACCTGGAAAGGAAGTTAAGCAACAAACTTACTGCAAGGAAGAACAAATACACAGGAGTCTTTTTTCTGTAAATTCTGTTATTATAGCTCTGTAACATGGTATAAAAGCCCTCAAATTTGGTTTAAAAGCTCAAAATGTTTGATCATAGGATAACTGTCTTTACAGACTTTTTTTTCTTTTTTTGATTTTTTAAAAATTTTTATTATTGGTTGTTCAAAACATTACATAGTTCTTGATATATCATATTTCACACTTTGATTCAAGTGGAATATGAACTCCCATTTTTACCCCGTATACAGATTGCAGAATCACATCGGTTACACATCCATTAATTTACATATTGTCATACTAGTGTCTGTTGTATTCTGCTGCCTTTCCTATCCTCTACTATCCCCCTCCCCCCTCCCCTCCCCTCTTCTCTCTCTACCTCCTCTACTGTAATTCATTTATCCCCCTTATATTTTTTCCCTTTCCCCTCACTTCCTCTTGTATGTAATTTTGTATACCCCTGAGGGTCTCCTTCCATTTCCATGCAATTTCCCTTCTCTCTCCCTTTCCCTCCCACCTCTCACCCCTGTTAAATGTTAATCTTCTTCTCATGCTCTTCGTCCCTACTCTGTTCTTAGTTACTCTCCTTATATCAAGTAAGACATTTGGCATTTGTTTTTAAGGGATTGGCTAGCTTCACTTAGCATAATCTGCTCTAGTGCCATCCATTTCCCTCCAAATTCTATGATTTTGTCATTTTTTAATGCAGAGTAATACTCCATTGTGTATAAATGCCACATATTTTTTATCCATTCGTCTATTGAATGGCATCTAGGTTGGTTCCACAGTCTTGCTATTGTGAATTGTGCTGCTATGAACATGGATGTAGCAGTGTCCCTGTAGTATGCTCTTTTTAGATCTTTAGGGAATAGACCGAGAAGGGGAATAGATGGGTCAAATGGTGGTTCCATTCCCAGCTTTCCAAGAAATCTCCATACTGCTTTCCAAATTGGCCACACCAATTTGCAGTCCCACCATCAATGTACAAGTGAACCCTTTTCCCCACATCCTCGCCAGCACTTGTTGTTGTTTGACTTCCTAATGGCTGCCAATCTTACTGGAGTGAGATGGTATCTTAGGGTGGTTTTGATTTGCATTTCTCTGACTGCTAGAGATGGTGAGCATTTTTTCATGTACTTGTTGATTGATTGTATATCCTCCTCTGAGAAATGTCTGTTCAGGTCCTTGGCCCATTTGTTCATTGGGTTATTTGTTATCTTATTGTCTAATTTTTTGAGTTCTTTGTATACTCTGGATATTAGGGCTCTGTCTGAAGTGTGAGGAGTAAAGATTTGTTCCCAGGATGTAGGCTCCCTATTTACCTCTCTTATTGTTTCTTTTGCTGAGAAAAAAAACTTTTTAGTTTGAGTAAGTCCCATTTGTTGATTCTAGTTATTAACTCTTGTGATATGGGTGTCCTATTGAGGAATTTGGAGCCTGACCCCACAGTATGTAGATCATAGCCAACTTTTTCTTCTATCAGACGCCGTGTCTCTGATTTGATATCAAGCTCCTTGATCCATTTTGAGTTAACTTTTGGGCATGGCGAGAGAAAGGGATTCAGTTTCATTTTGTTGCATAAGGATTTCCAGTTTTCCCAGCACCATTTGTTGAAGATGCTATCCTTCCTCCATTGTATGCTTTTAGCCCCTTTATCAAATATAAGATAGTTGTACTTTGTGGATTGGTTTCTGTGTCCTCTATTCTGTACCATTGGTCCACGCCTGTTTTGGTACCAGTACCATGCTATTTTTGTTACTATTGCTCTGTAGTATAGTTTGAAGTCTGGTATCGCTATACCACCTGATTCACACTTCCTGCTTAGCATTGTTTTTGCTATTCTGGGTCTTTTATTTTTCCATATGAATTTCATGATTGCTTTCTCTATTTCTACAAGAAATGCCATTGGGATTTTGATTGGCATTGCATTAAACCTATAGAGAACTTTTGGTAATATCTACATTTTGATGATGTTAGTTCTGCCTATCCATGAACAGGGTATATTTTTCCATCTTCTAAGATCTTCTTCTATTTCTCTCTTTAGGGTTCTGTAGTTTTCATTGTATAAGTCTTTCACCTCTTTTGTTAGGTTGATTCCCAAGTATTTTTTTTTTTTTTGAGGATATTGTGAATGGAGTGGTTGTCCTCATTTCCATTTCAGAGGATTTGTCACTGATATACAGGAATGCCTTTGATTTATGCGTGTTGATTTTATATCCTGCCACATTGCTGAATTCATTTATTAGCTCTAATAGTTTCTTTGTAGACCCTTTTGGGTCTGCTAGGTATAGAATCATGTTATCTGCAAATAGTGATAATTTGAGTTCTTCTTTTCCTATTTTTATGCCTTTAATTTCTTTCATCTGTATAATTCCTCTGGCCAGTGTTTCGAGAACAATGTTGAACAGAAGTGGTGAGAGAGGGCATCCCTGTCTTGTTCCAGATTTTAGAGGGAACGCCTTCAGTTTTTCTCCATTCAGAATGATGCTAGCCTGAGGTTTACCATAGATTGCTTTTACAATATTGAGGTATGTTCCTGTTATCCCTAGTTTTTCTAGCGTTTTGAACATAAAGGGATTCTGTACTTTGTCGAATGCTTTTTCTGCATCTATCGAGATGATCATATGGTTCTTATTTTTAAGCCTATTGATGTGGTGAATAACATTTATTGATTTCCGTATATTGAACCAGCCTTGCATCCCAGGGATGAATCCTACCTGATCATGGTGCACAATTTTTTTGATATGTTTTCGTATCAAATTCGCCAGAATTTTATTGAGGATTTTTGCATCTAGGTTCATTAGAGATATTGGTCTGTAGTTTTCTTTCTTTGAAGTGTCTTTGTCTGGTTTAGGAATCAGGGTGATGTTGGCCTCATAGAATGAATTTGGAAGTTCTCCCTCTTTTTCTATTTCCTGAAATAGCTTGAAAAGTATTGGTATTAGTTCCTCTTTAAAGGTTTTGTAAAACTCTGCTGTATACCCATCCGGTCCTGGGCTTTTCTTAGTTGGTAGTCTTTGGATGGTTTCTTCAATTTCCTCACTTGATATTGGTCTTTTTAGGTTGTCTATATCCTCCTGACTCAATCTGGGCAGATTATATGACTTAAGAAATTTATCGATGCCTTCACTATCTTCTATTTTATTGGAGTATAAGGATTCAAAATAGTTTCTGATTATCTTCTGTATTTCTGAAGTGTCTGTTGTGATATTGCCTTTTTCATCCCGTATGCTAGTAATTTGAGTTCTCTCTCTTCTTTTCTTCATTAGCATGGCTAAGGGTCTGTCGATTTTATTTATTTTTTCAAAGAACCAACTTTTAGTTTTGTCAATTTTTTCAATTGTTTCTTTTGTTTTGATTTCATTAATTTCAGCTCTGATTTTAATTATTTCTTGCCTTCTACTTCTTTTGCTGTTGTTTTGCTCTTCTTTTTCTAGGATTTTGAGATGAAGTATGAGATCATTTATTTGTTGGTTTTTTCTTTTTTTAAGGAATGAACTCCAAGCAATGAATTTTCCTCTTAGAACTGCTTTCAATGTGTCCCATAGATTCTGATATGTTGTGTCTGTGTTTTCATTTATCTCTAAGAATTTTTTAATTTCCTCCTTGATGTCTTCTATAATCCATTGATCATTCAGTAACCTATTGTTCATTCTCCAAGTGATGCATGATTATTCCTTCCTTCTTTTATCGTTGATTTTCAGTTTCATTCCATTATGATCAGATAAGATGCATGGTATTATCTCTACTCCTTTCTATTGTCTAAGAGTTGCCCTGTGACATAATATATGATCTATTTTTGAGAAGGATCCATGTGCTGCTGAGAAAAAAGTGTAACTGCTTGATTTTGGGTGGTATATTCTATATATGTCAATTAAGTCTAGGTTATTAATTGTGTTATTGAGTTCTATAGATTCCTTATTCAACTTTTGTTTGGAAGATCTGTCCAATGGTGAGAGAGGTGTGTTGAAGTCTCCCATGATTATTGTATGGTGGTCTATTAGACTCTTGAACTTGAGAAGAGTTTGTTTGATGAACATAGCTGCACCATTGTTTGGGGCATATATATTTATGATTGTTATGTCTTGTTGGTGTATGGTTCCCTTGAGCAGTATGTAGTGTCCCTCTTTATTCCTTTTGATTAACTTTGGCTTGAAATCTATTTTATTTGATATGAGTATGGACACTCCTGCTTGTTTCCAAAGTCCATATGAGTGATATGATTTTTCCCAACCTTTCACTTTCAGTCTATGTATGTCTTTTCCTATCAAATGCGTCTCCTGAAGGCAGCATATTGTTGGGTCTTGTTTTGTGACCCATTCTACTAGCCTGTGTCTCTTAATTGGTGAGTTTAAGCCATTAACACTTAGGGTTATTATTGAGATATGGGTTGTTCTTCCAGCCATATTTGTTTATTTATGTTACTAAACATGGTTTGTTTTCCTCTTTGATTATTTTTCCCCCCTTTACTACCTCCCGCTGTTGGTTTTCATTGATATTTTCCATTTCCTCTTCCTATAATATTTTGCCGAGGATGTTTTGAAGAGATGGTTTTCTAGCTGCAAATTCTTTTAAATTTGTTTATCGTGGAAGGTTTTAATTTCATCTTCCATTCTGAAGCTTAATTTCGCTGAATACACAATTCTTGGTTGGAACCCATTATCTTTCAGTGTTTGAAATATGTTATTCCAGGATCTTCTAGCTTTCAGAGTCTGTGTTGAAAGATCAGCTGTTATCCTGATTGGTTTACCCCTAAATGTAATCTGCTTCATTTCTCTTGTAGCTTTTAAAATTCTCTCCTTATTCTGTATGTTGGGCATTTTCATTATAATGTGTCTAGGTGTGGATCTCTTGTGATTTTGCACATTCGGCGTCCTGTAGGCGTCTAGGATTTGGGATTCTGTCTCATTCTTCAAGTCTGAGAAGTTTTCTTGTATTATTTTATTGAATAGATTGCTCATTCCTTTGGTTTGGACCTCTATACCTTCCTGTATCCCAATGACTCTTAAGTTTGGTCTCTTTATGTTATTCCATATTTCTTGGAAGTTCTGCTCATGGTTTCTTAACAGTCTTGCTGAGCTGTCTATGTTCTTTTCAAGTTGAAATACTTTGTCTTCATTGTCTGATGTTCTATCTTCCAAGTGTTCTACTCTGCTGGTAGTATTCTCAATTGAGTTTTTAAGTTGGTTTATTGCTTCCTGCATTTCTAGGATTTCTGTTTGTTTGTTTTTTATAACATCTATCTCCCTGTATAATTGATCTTTTGCTTCTTGGATTTGTTTATGTAATTCATTGTCAAGGTGGTCTTTCATTGTCTGATTTTGCTGTCTAATGTCTTCCTTGAGACTCCAGATCATCTGAAGCATGTATATCCTGAATTCTTTATCTGACATTCCATCTGCTGCAGATATTACCTCTTCTAATGTTGAGTTGACCTGCATTTCTTGTGGTCCTTTCTTTCCTTGTCTTTTCATACTGTTCGTGTTTCTTTCTGCTTGGTGAAACTGTTGTGTTATTGAATTTTCCCCCTATATATTTATATTGTTCTTGTATAGTTGCAAAGTCTCCCTCACAGGCGTGGGAGGTGGCTCTGCCCCTCCTCCAATTAGCGCAATGTGCCTACCCTGCTGGCAGGCAGCTGGGCCTGTTCTGCTGGTCGGTAGCAGGTCCCCCTACCTTGTAGGCGTGGGCGGCGGCTCTGTCCCTCTGTGGGACGCTGGGCCTGTTCTTTTGGTGGTCGCAGGTCCACCTACCTTGCAGGCGCGGACGGCGGCTCTACCCCTCCGCGGGCCGCTGGGCCTGTTCTGTCTGTCAATTGCAGGTCTGTCTACCTTGCAGGCGCTGATGGCGTCTCTGCCCCTCCCCCAACCGAGGCGATGGCGGGTCACTGGGCCTGTTCTGCTGGTGGGTTGCAGTTCCGCCTAACTTGAAGGCACAGGGGGCGGCTCTACCGCTCTGCGGGCCACTGGGCCTGTTCTGTAGGTGGTCACAGTTCCGCCTACATTGCAGGCACGTGGGGCAGCTGTGCCCCTCTGCAGGTTGCTGGGCCTGACGTGCCGGTGGGTCGCAGGTCCACCTACCTTGCAGGCGCATGGGGTGGCTCTGCCCCTCAGCGGGTTTCTGGTCCTGTTCTGCTGGTGGGTCACAGGTCAACCTACCTTGCAGGCACGGGGGGGGGGGCGGTGTGGCTCTACCCCTCTGCGGGCTTCTGGGCCTGTTCTGTCTGTCGGTTACAGGTCTGTCTACCTTGCAGGCGCTGGTGGCAGCTCGTCTTTACAGTCTTTAGTGACTGTTTCCATGTCTAAATCTCAGAGGACAAATTCTAAAACTGACGTCTGGTTATTTCTTGACTCAGTGTATAAATTAGTAATAATATTAGCTTAGAGAATTAAAAACAAATGAGAATTTACCCGACTGGAGGCAAGCTGTGTTCCCACTGAACATAACAGTTTTCCCAGCCCTGCAATGAGGAAAACCCAAGTGTGGATAATCAGGAGTCAACTTTGAAGTGAAATTCCATTTGAAATAATTTCCCTAAAGTTTTGATCCAATGTTTCCCAAAGAGCTCATTGAGTTTCATGTAGACAATAAGGAAATAGAGAAGTTTAGATGATTATTATTAATACAAATTCAAAAAAGCTTATTTTCCTGATTTACTTTTGTCTGCATCCTCATTTTCCCTTGATGTTTATTTATACTTTCTAAAAGTGTATTTTTCAGTAAAAGTTATAGTAATTGATATTTAGTGTCTGTTCAACACTTTATATTTTAATTAATTCAATTTAAGAGGAAAATAATTGGATAAAATATTAATTCATGTATGGAAAAAAAGCAGAAAGTCTTACGATTACTTGGATTTGAAAAATCACAATACCATTGAGTTATTACACAATCACAAAGAGTTAAGAATGATATCTTGGGGTGCTGGGGCTGTGACTCAGTAGTAGCACACTTACCTAGCATATGTGAGGCACTGGGTTCAATTCTTGGCACTAAATATAAATAAATATAAATAAATAAATAAAGCCTATAAACAACTAAAAAAGTATTAAAAAGAGAATAGTATCTTGGTATAAAAGCTCAAACTGGTATGAGATTATGTATAATCCTGACTGTACCATCTACTGCATGGCCTAATTTGAGCTGATTAATATCTTTTTCATTACTTTTTGGTTTTTTCATCTGTAATATACGAATGATGAAAGTAATACTTTTATAACAATTTTGTAAAGACTAATTAAGTCATATTTCCCATACAGCATTATCCAGCAGATAGTTAATATTTAATTATAGTTGACCCACAAATGCTTTGATTTACTTTAATTTCTATATTGTCCTCTTGATATGCACCATTCTCTAGCTAGACAAAACACTTAAAGCTTCTGTAGACTGTGTAGCAGATACATTCTGAAAGTCACTTTTCTCTGTAGATACTAAAAATAAGGATTATGAATAAATTGGTGAAAATACATTTGTGCTGTTAGAAATGTTTATACTCCCCTGTACAGTAAATTTGTTGCCTTTGCAAAGGGAAATTATTTCAGCCAAATCTTGGTAATTAGAATTTTATTAAAATTCCAAAACAATGGAAAGCATTTGATTCATTATAAGTGTGATTTCTCACTATTAAGTTCTGTTTTCCATAATACCAAAATAATATTTCTAATAAAGAGAGAATTACCTATTCAGTCAAAGAATAATGTTTGTGGCGCTGGGGTTGTAGCTCAGTGGTAGAGTGCTCGCCTGGCATGTTTACAAAAAGTGCTTATTCTATGATAAACTATTCATCTTAATGTTGCTAGCAATTTCTCTTGAAATATCTCTGTATTTGTCCTAGAATTCTGAGACTTTAAAAGGACAACAGAATTTCTATTAATCTTAGTAAAATACTAATTTAATTATCATATTATTTCTACTACACTCCTGTAAGATAATTAACAATAAACAAAATCTTAAATTCTAAGGATGAAAAGAAAAATAGAAAGCAAGGACTTTCATAAATTTACTGAGTTTTATTCATTAACAAGTATATTGGCAAGTATATAAAAATCCATACATAACTATCCAATATAAAGACAAAGAAAAGTTAAAAAAAAAAAAACTATATCTTTATTCTCTTCTATTGTTCCTTGTTAAGCTCCCAGAGCCTCTTTTAAGCCGAGTGACTGACTATTCCTATATTGGCTATACAGTAGTCTTCCTTGCTTTATATTGCCCATATTTCTCTTTTATTTAGAAATTGTCCTAACAAATATTTGCTGACAAGCACATGGAAAAATATTAAATAATCTTAGCCATTGGGGAACTGCAAAATTATGATGAGATACACTACACATCTATTAGAATGCAAAAAAAAAAAAAAAAAACCCGAACAGATAGATTAAAAAAAAGTTCACGAGGATGCAGAATACAAAGAACTCTTTTTTGGTAATAACACAAATAGAACAGACTCTCTAGAAATAATTTGGCAGTTTCTTATGTGACCAAACATAAGAGATACACTGGGTATGAATCTATTCAAATGAAATAGAAACTTGCTTTCATTCAACCACACATATATTAATGCTTATAGAAAATGTATTAATTAATTTCAAAACCCAAATATCTTTCATTGGGTGAATGAATAAATTGGTATGTACATACAGTGAAACACTACACAACAATATAAAGGAATGACCAATTGATACATAAAAAAAAAATGGATGAATCTGAAAGACATTAGGCTGAATAAAGTAAGCCAGTAACAAAAGAATTCATAGTGTGTTATTCTTTTATATAACATTCTCAAAATTAAACAAAAAAGTAAAAACCACCAATATAGGAATGGAAATAAGATAAACAGTTGCAAAGGGAAAAGGGTAAGGAAGAAAACTGCTGCTGTAAAGTGATAGGATAATATAGTTTAGTGGGTGATATAAGTATAATGATTACAGGAGTAGTATGCAAATCTATATATTTGATAAAATTTATGGGGATATCCTTTAACAGATAAATACTTTCCTGTATCTAAATTTTAAAATAAAGCAATAATAATCCTTCTGCTTCCTAGTATTTTTATTCAGGTTATAACAAGAAAAAACAGAATCTAAGAAGAACTTTTGTTTCTAATAAACAAATTTATATTCATGTAGGGAGAATTGTTCTGTGTGATCTTTTTAATATTTTTTTAGTTGTTGATGGACCTTTATTTATTTGTATGTGGTGCTGAGAATCAAACCCAGTGCCTCACACATGCTAGGCAAGTGATCTGTCACTGAGCCACAACCCCAGCCCCTGTTCTATGCAATTTTAAACTGTCCAAATCTTATTCTAATTTTAAAATAAGTCCTTTACTCAAATACATGAAAAAAACCATAGTAATTGCCCTATGGAATAAACCGGTTGACCTAATGGAATTCACACTAATTACCCCAAAGTGACTACAGGCCCAAGAAGTCTTTAGACTTGCTCTGTTGTAACTACTTTCCCAGATATTTGAAGGTCATCCAGCATCTTTATTTTCTGACTTCTCTAATTGGTGTGATATAATTATAGATTAAAATGAAATTGATTGTAATATGTTCATACATAATCAAGGAATACTTCAGTTAATTTCATTTTATTTTCCTCTGAATTCCAATCCCTCTTCCCACCCCATCAATTCTCTTTACTGCACTGTTCTACCTTCTATTTCATGAGATCTCCTCCCCCTATTTGAATTCTTTATATCTATCTAGTTTCCACATATAAGAGAAAATATTCAACTCTTGACTTCACAAATCTGTCTTACTTCTCTTAGCATGATGTTCTGCAGTTTCACCCATTTGCCAGAAAATAACATAATTTCATTTTTATTTATGACTAAAATTCCAATGTGTATATATACCACATTTTCTTTATCCAGTTAACTATTGAGATAGATCTAGGCTAGTCCTATAAATCCACATTGTGAATTATACTGCTATACACATTGGTATACATGTATGAGTATAGTATCCTGACTTTAGTTCTCTTGTATAAATATCAAGGAGTGGAATAGCTGTCTCATATGGTTGTTCCATTCCTAGTAGTTTGAGGAACTTCCATACTGCTTTCCAATATGGTTGTACTAATTTTCACTCCTGCCAACAATGCGTATGTATTTTTCCCCTACATCCTCACCAGCATTTATTGTTACTTATATTTTTGATGACTGACATTTTAACTATAGTAAGATGAAATCCCAGAATAGTTTTGACTTGCATTTTTCTAATTTTTAAGAATTTTCAACATTGTTTTTCATATATTTGCATTTTTTAAGAAATGTCTGATTACTTCATTTGCTCATTTATTGATTGGTTTATTTGTTTTTTGGGTGTTAAGATTTTATGAGTCCTGAATATATTCTGTTAATTAATCTCTGATTAAAAAAAAAGAAGTTGGCAAATATTTTCTCCAATTATGTAGATTCTCTCCACATGCTCTTAATTATTTCCTTTACTGTGCAGAAGTATTTAATTCATGGTTATTCCATTTATTGATTATTGATTTTATTTATTAATCTTTATGAGTCTTATTAAGAAAATCAATGCCTGAGCCAATATATTGCAGTGTTAATCCTATGTTTTCTTCTAGAAATTGTAGTGTTTAAAGTCTAATTTCTAGGTCTTTCATCAACTTTATTTGATTATTATGGTGGGTGAGAGTCAGAATTTAAGGAAAATAAAAGAAGACACAGAGACAAGATGCAGAGGCAGGAAAGGGAATGAAAGAGTGGCTGCTCCTCCAAGCAGCCATGTTTATTTATATCAAAAGTTACATTAGGTTGTTAATACCATGACTGTGTTATTATTTAGTATTCTTTTAATCCCAGGTGCTAGGTAATTGAGAGTAAAGTCTGGGCTGATTAAGACACAGCCCCCTTTTCTCTAAGGACGTTAACATAGTAACTAGTTAGTGCACCAGTATAGTTATCTTGATAGCTCCAAAGAGAAATTTCTAGGCATTCCAAGGGTGGAAGACAGAGTTTCCTTGTGAAGGACATTGCTATAGCAGGCAGACATCCTGTGTCTTTGCATAGGAGTTTCTCTGCAGCCAGGCATTCCATGTCTTTGCAAAGAAACTTCCTAGCAGCCATGCATTCTGTGTCTTTGCACTGAAACTTCCTAGTCACCAAGCATGCCACAATTAAGAAGTTTATCAGAGACCCCAATCCCAAACACAGAACTCCTACAACATAAATTCGATTTTATTTTTCTGCAGATGAATAACCAATTAGCCCAGCATCATTTTTTAACTGCAAGTTTTTATCCAATATATGCTTTTGGCAACCTTGTCAGGGATCAGAAGATTGTATCTATGTAGATTTGCCTCTGTGTTTTAAATGTGTTCCCTTGGTCTTCATGTCTGTTTTTATGCCCACACTACCCTATGTTTTAAATACAGCTAGAATTATAATGTGAAGTCAGGTATTGTGATGCCATCAGCATCATTTCTATTTCTTAGAATTGCTTTGGCTATTCTGGGTGTTTTATTGCTCCATATAAATTTTGTTGTTTTTACTTTTTGTCAATTTAGAAGTTCATTGTTAAAAGATGGTGGAATGAGATGGACATCACTAAACTAAGTACATGTATGAAAAAGACACCAGTGGTGTGAATATACTTTGTATACAAGTAGAGAGATGAAAAATTGTGCTCTATATATGTAATATGAATTGTAATGCATTCTGCTGTGATATATAACAAATTAGAATAAAAACTATCTAAAATAAAAGAAGGTCATTGTTATTTTGATGAGGGTCACTTTGAATCTGAATTAGATCATTTTTTTAATATGACCATTTTAATAATATTAATTCTGCCTATACAAGTACATAATTGTATTTTCCATTTTCTAAGTTTTTTTCAATTTGTTCTATAATTTTCATGATAGATATCTGTCAAATTTGGTGTTAGTTTTTTTTCTCAAAATTTTTTTGAATTTAATATGAATAGAATAAATTTTCTAATTTCTTCACTGGCAGATTCATTGTTAGAGCATAGAAAAGTCACTGATTATTTTTTATTGATTTTGTATCCTACTATGCTGAATTTTTTATATCAGCTCTAGAAGCCTTTTGTTGGAGTATTTTGAGTCTGCTAAATATAAAATCATGTTGTTATCAAGCAGTGATAACTTCACTTTTTCTTCTCCTATTTGTATCTCTTTTAATTTCCTTCTTTTCCTGGGTGCTCTTGCTAGAGTTTCAAAAACTATATTTAATAAGAGTGGTGAGAATGAACAACTGAGTTTTGTTTCTGATTTTAGAGGAAATTCTTTCAGTTTTTTCTTCATATAATATCTTTCTGACATTGGGTTTGTCATATATTTTCTTTATTATGTTGAGGTATATTCCTTTTATCCCTAGCTTTCCCAGTGTTTTGCTGCAGTCTGGCTGGGCACAAATCACGAGCCACTCAAGCAGGAACAAACTTTATTTCTGAACTCCACCAGCACACTCCACACACGCTCTCCAGGAACTCTCTAGAATGCCACCCACAAGGCTCCTCCAGGAATACCACACACCAACGGGAACTCCCTCCCCCTGACTGTACACACTCACTCTTGGAACCCCAGGAGAACTCAACAGGAACTCCAAAGTAGCGGGCGCCCGCAGCAAGAACCATCCTATTACCAGAGAGTAAAGGTCTAATATACAATTGAATCAATCCAGCATCATCTTAATGGCTCGCCTCTCAACCATTACTTCTGGCAAAATGCGAGGGGCCATTCCTACTCGGCTGTCTCTCTCAACAGTGTTTTTGAACAGTAATTGTTTGCTGGATTTTATCAAAGGCTATTTATGCATCTATTCAGTGATCATGTGATTTTTGTCCTTGATTTTCTTTCTGTGATGAATTACTTTTATTGATTTGCATATATTGAACCCACTTTGCTTTTCTGGAATGAAATCAAAATGAACTTGATGTACAATATTTTTAATGTGTTTTTGAATATGGATTAATATTTTATTAACAATTGTTGTATCTATATTCATCAGGGATATTGATATATAGTTTCTCTCTTTGATGTATCTTTATCTGTTTTGGATATTAGTGTGATACTGACTTCATAGAATGAATTAGAGAGTGTTCCCTCCCTTTTTATTTCAAGGAATAATTTGAGGAAGTTTGACATTACTTCTTCTCTAAAGGGATAGTAGAACTCAGCTGAGAATTCATCTTATCTTGGGCTTTTCTCCATTGGGAGGTTTTTCAATACTGCTTTGATCTCATTACTTGATATTTGTCTGTTTATATTTTTTATATTCTCTTGATTAATTTGGGCAAGTCATATGTGTTAAGAAATTTCTCAAGATCTTCTAGGTTTTACATTTTATTGAAGTATGAGTTTCCAAAATGACTCACAATGATCCTCTGGGTTTCAGCAATGTCCGTGGTGATATCTCTTTTTTTATCTTAAATTTTCTTGATTTGTTTTTTTATTTTTCTTTCCTTTTCTTAGTTTGCCTCTGGGTTTGTTTTAGCTTTTTTTGATACTGTGACCAAAATTACTGACAATGATTATTTTAGAAGAGAAAAATTTATTAGGCACTCGTGTTTCAGAAGTCTCAATTCAAAGGTGGCCAACTCTATTTCTCTGGGCCTGAAGTGAGACAGAACATTGTACAAAAGTTTATGAAGAAGGAAAGTAGGTCAATATATGGCAATCAGGAAGCAGAAGATGTCATTCACCAGGGACAAAATATAAACCCTAGAGCACACCCCTAGTGATTTACCTCCTTCATCCACACTCTACCTGACTAGAGTTATCACCCAGTTAATATATATATATCCAAGTTTTAAGGCATTGATTAGGTAATAACTTAATCATTTTGCCTCTGAAAATTCTTACATTGTCTCTCACATAAGCTTTTTTGGGACCACAGATATCAAAACCACTATATTCTGACATGGCACCCAAAATCTCATGAACATTTCACAATGCATAATATATTTAATTCATCCCCAAGAATCCCATAATCTTAACATGTTTTACATTCTCCAAATTCCATGTCTCAATTATTCCTTGAGAAACAAGGTAAACTCTCACTGTAAAACCCTATAAAAACAAAAGAAATTTGCATGTATCCAATATATAATGGCACAGAGTAAATATTTCCATTCCATGAGGAAAAAAATATAGAAGCATAGAAATAAGGAGTGGTACAAAAGTAAGTCCAAAATTCAGCTAGAGAAACTAGTTCTGTATTTCTAGCATGTTGGCAAATGGCATAGTGATGTTTTCTCAAAAGGGCTTATGTAGCTCTGCTTCTGTGGCTTTTCTCATTGCAACCAATATAGTCTCAATCTTTACTTGTTTCCATTCAATTGCTGTAACTTTCCTTGACAAACATTCCACTCTCCTGACATCTCATAATCTTGGGATTTTCCACTGCAGCTTTGGATTTCTTTTCACATCTTTATGCATCACTCTTTTTTTTTAAGAGAGAGAGAGAGAGAGAGAGAGAGAGAGAGAGAGAGAATTTTTTAATATTTATTTATTTATTTATTTGTAGTTTTTGGTGGACACAACATCTCCATTTTATTTTTATGTGGTGCTGAGGATCGAACCCAGCGCCCCGCACATGTCAGGTGAGCACATTACCACTTGAGCCACATCACCAGCCCATATGCATCACTCTTTTAGAGGCTGCCTACAGGGACACCCACCAGACTACACTCTGTCTGGCCTTGAAGGCCTTCTTAAGAAATTTCAGTGGAAGCTTCCATGATCTCGTAATCCCAGAATCCTGCATTCCTGCAGAACCAGCACCACATGGTTGACAATGCAGTCTGCCACCATCTTGAGCCATAGCAAAGCCTCTCAGGGCTATGAATGCAGCAGACTTTGAGTGTCTCAGTGGCTGAAGATGATGATAAACTTCCTAGGTCCCCCTTGTTAAGCAGGGTGCCCCCCATTTCTTCTCAAAGGAATTTTTACTTTTACACTCTTGAGCCTGCAGTGGATATGCTCTTGCCAATTCCTGATATGCTCTCAAGCCATCTTTCCTATTGTCTCTGAGTAGAGAATTTAGCATTCATTTAATTGCTATCATCTCTTTAACAGCCACATCTTCTTTAATCTCTATATTACTTGCAGTTTTCTGGCCATACTGCAAATTTTTCAAATCTTTCTTCTCAGCTTTGTGCTCCTGATTATCAGAGAAAACTTAACTAAAAACCACCAACAGTATCAACACCTCTGCCTGAATGCTTTGCTCCTTGGAAATTTTCTCTGTCAGATCAATTAGTCCATTGCCTTTAAATTCATCCTCAGGGAAAGGCTAGGACATGGACAAAAGGTAGACAACTTAGTTACCAAAACATTACTTGAATGGCCTCTAGTTTAATTTCCAAAAGAGTTCTATTCCTCTGAAATCTCATGAACTCAGTCTTTTCTGTTCACATTCCTTTCAGCATTCTGTTCTTCTAAATTCTCACCAGAATATCTCATTAAGCTCTGCTTACAAATTCTAAATCTTTTCCAGCTTGCTTCTTTAAAAATCTCAAAATTCCTCCCAGAAACTGTAGAAATGTCTAATAGCTTCTCAGTCATATAGTCAGGTTAGTCACAGTGATGACCCCATTTCTTGATAGCAAGTTCTGTTTAAGTAAGTTTGTTTGTTTGTTTATTTATTTATTTATTATTCTTTTATCCCACCGTGACAAAAGGACTTAAAAATCAAGTTAAGAGGAAAAAAATTTATTTGGTCCTCATGGTGTCAGAAGTTTCAGTCCATAGATGACCAAATCCATTGTTCTGAGCCTGAGGTGAGGCAGTAATATGATGGAAGGATGTGGTGAAGGAAAATAGCATAGGACAGCCGAGAGTGGTGGTGCACAACTGTAATCCCAGTGGCTTGGGTGACTGAGTCAGGAGGATAGCAAGTTCAAAGCCAGCATCAGCAATTCAGCAAGGCCCAAAAAAATCAGAGAGACCCTGTCTTTAAAATAAAATATAATACAGGGCTAAGAATGTGGCCCAGTGTTTAAGCACCCATGGGATATACCCCTGGTACAGGGAAAAAAAAATCCAGACATGGCAATCAGGAAGCAAAGAGCTCTACTCACCAAGGAGAGAATAAAAACACCAAAGTTATGCCCCTGGTGACCTACTTCCTTCAATATCACCATATTTGCCTATAGTTACCATCAAGTTAATCCAAATTGGAGCATTAAATCATTGATTTAGTTACATCTGTCATAACCTAAACATTTATTTGACCTGTGAACATATTTGCATTATCACAAACATGAGCTTTTAGGGGATACCAAATTGTCAAACCATAATAAGGTGGTTCAATTCTGTTTATCTTTTCAAAGAACCAACACTTTGTTGCATTGATTCATTTTTTAATTTATATATAACAGCAGGATGCATTACAACTTTTATTACATATATAGAGCTCAATATTTCATATCTCTGGATCTATACATAGTATACTCACAAAAATTCATATATATTCATACATTTACTTTGGATAGTAATGATCATCACATTCAGCCATCATTAATTACCCCATGCCCCCTCCTTTTCCCTCCCACCTCTCTGCCCTACCTAAAGTTTGTCTATTCCTCCCATACTTCTCCTCCCTATCCCACTATGAATCACGTTCCTTAAATCAAAGAAAACATTTGGCATTTGTTTTTCTGAGATTGGCTAAAACTTCACTTAACATTATCTTCTCTAACTCCATCCATGTACCTGCAAATGCCATGATTTTATTCTCTTTTATTGATGAGTAATATTCCATTGTGAGTATATGCCACATTTTTTATCCATTTATCTATTGAAGGGCATCTAGGTTGGTTCCACAATTTAGCTATTGTGAATTGTGCTGCTATAAACATTGATGTGGCTGTGTCCCTGTAGAATGCTGTTTTTAAGTTCTTTGGGTATAGACCATGGAGAGAGATAGCCAGGTCAAATGGTGATTCCATTCTCAATTTTCCAAGAAATCTTTATACTGCTTTCCATATTGGCTGTACCAATTTGCAGTCCCACCAGTAATGTATGAGTGTACCTTTTCCCTGACATCCCTGCCAACACTTATTGTTGTTTATCTTCATAATAGCTGCCATTCTGACTGAAATGAGATCATATCTTAGGGTAGTTTTGATTTGCACTTCTCAAATTGCTAGTAATGATGAACATTTTTTCATGTATTTGTTGATTGATTGTATATCCTCTTCTGAGAAGTGTCTCTTCAGGTCTTTGACCCATTTATTGATTGGGTTTTGTTTTTGTGGTGTCTAGCTTTTTGAGTTCTTTATATACCCTAGTGATTAGAGCTCTATCTGATGTGAGAGGGGTAAAGATTTGCTCCCAAAATGTAGGCCCTATATTCACCTCACAGATTGTTTCTTTTGCTGAAAAGAAACTTTTTAGTTTGAGTCCATCCCATTTATTGAGTCTTGGTTTTAATTCTTGCACTTTAGGAGTCTTATTAAGGAAGTTGGGGCCTAATCTCACTTGAATGAGATTAGGGTCTACATTTTCTTCTATTAGACACAGGGTCTCTGGTTTTATTCCTAAGTTCTTTATCCATTTTGAGCTGAGTTTTGTACATGGCAAGAGATAGGGGTTTAATTTAATTTTGTTGCATATGGATTTCCAGTTTTCCCAGCACCCTTTGTTGAAGAGGCTATCTTTTCTCCAATGCATGTTCTTGGCATCTAATATAAGATAATTGTAACTTTGTAGGTTAGTCTCTGTGTCCTCTATTCTGTACCATTGGTCAACCAGTCTGTTTTGGTACCAATACCATGCTGCTTTTGTTACTGTTGCTCTGTAGTATAGTTTAAGGCCTGGTATAGTGAAGGCACCTGCTTCACACTTCCTGCTAAGGATTGTTTTGACTATTCTGGGTCTCTTAGTTTTCCAGATAAATTTTATGATTGATTTTTATATTTCTATGAGGAATGCAAATGGATTTTTGATCGAAATTGCATTAAATCTGTGTAGTGCTTTTGGAAGTATGGTCATTTTGATAATATTAATTCTGCTTATCCAAGAGCAAGGTAGAACTTTCCATCTTCTAAGGTCTTCTTTGATTTCTCTCATTAAGGTTCTATAATTTTCATTATATAGATCTTTCATCTCTTTTGTGAAGTTGAATCCCAAGTATTTTGTTTTTTTTGAGACTATTGAGAATGGGGTAGTTTTTCTCATTTCCCTATATGAGGATTTGTCACTTATATACAGAAATGCCTTTGATTTAAGGGTGTTGACTTTATATCCCACTACTTTGCTGAATTCATTTACTAGTTCTAGAAGTTTTCTGATGGAACCTTTAGGGTCTTCCAGGTATAGAATCATATCATCAGCAACTAGTGCCCATTTGTGTTCTTCTTTTCCTACATGTATCCCTTTAATTTTTTTCGTCTAATTTCTCTGGCCAGTGTTTCAAGAACTATGTTAAATAGAAATAGTGAAAGAAGGCATCCCTGTCTTGTTCCAGTTTTTGAAGGAAATGTGAATTGTGTTTTTCTCCATTTAGAATGATGTTGGCCTGGGGCTTAGAATATTTAGCCATTATGATGTTGTGATATGTTCCTGTTATTTCTAGTTTTCCTGGTGTTTTGAACATAAAGGGGTGCTGTATTTTGTCAAATGCTTTTGCTACATCTATGGAGATGATCATATGATTCTTAATTTCAAGTCTATTGATGTGAAGAATTACATTTAATGATTTCTGTATGTTGAACCAATCTTGCATCCCTGGGATGAAAACTACTTCATTGTGGTGCACTATTTTTTGGTATGTTTTTGTATTCAATTTGCCAGAATTTTATTGATAATTTTTGCATATATGTTCATTAGAGATATTGATCTAAAATTTTCTTTTTGGATGTGTTTTTGCCTGATTTTTGGAATCAGAGTGATATTGGCCTCATAGAATGAGTTTGAAAGTGCTGCCTATTTTTCTATTTCCTGAAATAAATTAGAGAGTATTGGTATTAGTTCTTCTTTAAAGATCTTGTAGAACTCAGCTGTGTATCCATCCGGTCTTGGGCTTTTCTTGTTAGTAGAGATTTGATGGTGTCTGCTATTTCCTCACTTGAAATTGATCTGTTTAAATTGTGTATATTATTCTGATTCAATTTGGGCAAATTATATGACTCTAGAAATTTGTAGATGTCTTCAGCATTTTCTAATTTAATTGGAGTACAGTTTTTCAAAATAATTTCTAATTATCATCTGTATTTCTGTAGTGTCTGTTGTGTTATTTCCTTTTTCGTCATATATGTTAGCGATTTGAGTTTTCTCTCTCCTTCTCTTCATCAGCATGGCTAAGGGTCTGTCAATTTTATTTATTTTTTCAAATAACCAACTTCTTGTTCTGTCAATTTTTTCAATTGTTTCTTTTCTTTCAATTTCATTGATTTCAGTTCTGATTTTAATTATTTTCTGACTTCTGCTGCTTCTGGTGTTGATTTTTTCTTCTTCTTCTAGGTCTTTGAGATGTAGTGTTGAGCCATTCATTTATTGACTTTTTCTTCTTTTAAGAAATGAACTCCATGCAATGAACTTTCCTTTTAGAACGACTTTCATAGTGTCCCACAGATTTTGATATGTTTTATGAGAACACAATTCACCTCTAAAAACTTTTTAATATCCTCCTTGATTTCTTCTGTAACCCATTTTTCATTCAGTAGCATATTATTTAGTCTCCAGGCAGTGATGTGGATTTTATTTCTTCTTTTATCATTGATTTCTTATTCATTCCATTATGGTCTGATAGAATGCAGGGTAGAATTTCTACTGTTTTATATTTGCTAAGAGTTGCTTTGTGGCATGGTTTGTGGTCTATTTTAGAGAAAGATCCATGTGCTGCTGAGAAGGAAGTATATTCTCTTGTTGAAGATTGGAATATTCTATGTATGTCAGTTAAGTCTAAGTTATTGGTTTTATTATTGAGTTCTGTAGTTTCTTTTTTCAGCTTTTGTCTGGAAGATCTATCTAGTGATAAAATAGGTATGTTAAAGTCACTCAAAATTATTGCATTGTGGTCTATTTGACTCTTGAACTTGAGAAGGGTTTGTTTGATGAACATAGCTGCTCCATTGTTTGGGGCATATATATTTAAAATTGCTAAGTCTTGATGGTGTATGTTTCCCTTGAGCAGTATGTAGTGTCCTTATTTATCCTTTTTGATTGAGTTTAGTTTGAATTCCACTTTATTTGATATGAGGATGGAAATCCTAGCTTGCTTCCACAGACCATGTGAGTGGTATGATTTTCCCCAACCCTTCACCTTTAGTCTGTGAATGTCTTTTCCTATGATATGAGTCTCTTGGGGGCAGCATATTGTTGGGTCTTTGTTTGTTTGTTTGTTTAACCAATTTGATAGCCTATGTCTTTTTATTGGTGAGTTTAGGTCACTAATATTCAGGGTTATTATTGAGACATGATTTGTATTCCCAGGCATTTTTGTTTATTTTTGGTATTTAACGTGACTTGGTTTCTCTTCTGCTTAGATTTTCCTGTAGTGTGATACCTCCTTCTGCTGATTTTCATCATTGTTTTTCATTTCCTCTTCTTGGAATACTATGGTGAGGATGTTCTGTAGTGGAGGCTTTCTAGTTGTAAATTATTTTAACCTTTGATTATCATGGTTAAAAGAATTTATTTTATCATCAAATCTAAAACTTAGTTTTGCTGGATTTAATATTCTTTGTTGGCATCCATTTTCTTTCAGAGCTTGGTATATGTTGTTCCACCATCTCCTGCCTTTGAGGGTCTGGGTTGAAAAATCTGCTGACATACAAATTGGTCTCCCTCTGTATGTGATCTGATTTCTCTCTCTTGTGGCTTTTAAGATTCAGTCCTTACTCTGTATGCTGGGCATTTTCATTATAATGTGCCTTGATGTATATCTGTTGTAATTTTGTACATTTGGTGTCCTATAAGCCTCGTTCTCATGCTTGGGAAATTTTCTGATATTATCTCATTGAAGCGATTGTGAATTCCTTTGTATGAAACTGTGTGCCTTCCTCTATCCCAATAACTCTCAAATTTGATCTTTTCATGCTGTCCCATAATTCTTGGATATTCTGTTCATGGTTTCTAACTTTCTTCACTGTGTGGTCAACTTTATTTTTCATATATGGGCCTCTTGCCTTGACCTCCCACAGTAATCTGCTGGTCCAAGCGGGCAGTCTTGCACCAAAGGCTAGGCTCTGGCAGTCTCTTCTCTGCAGGGGGAGGGGGGCCCATGCGTGTCCTGTGCCTGGGACCTGTAGAGACTGTGTGTGTAGGTCTGGGCTACTGGGCTTGACCTCCTGCAGAAGTCTGCTCCTTGGAAGGGTTGGTCTTGTACCAAAGGCTAGGCTCTGGCAGTGTCTGCCGCTCTGGGGAAGGGGTGAACCATGCCTACTGAGATTCTGGTTCCTGTGTGGGCTGATGTGGGCAGTCTGGACTGGATCATGGCTCCTGTGGTAGTCTGATGGTCAGAGGGGGGCAGCCCTGCACAAGAAGCAAGGCTCTGTTGAGTGTCTGCCATGCCAGTAAAGGGGTCTATCAGGCCCGCTGTGTGCCTGGGCCCCACACAAGCTGGTGTGAGTTTATCTGGGCTGCTGGGCTTGACCTCCCGCAGAAGTTGACTGGTTTAAAAGGGTGGTCTTTCATCAAAGGCTAGGCTCTGGAGGTCTGTGCGCCATCAGGGGAGGGTTAGAAAAGGCTTGCTGTGTGCCTGGGCCCTGCAGAGGCTGGTGTGGGTGGATCTGGGCCTCTGGGCTTGACCTCCTACTGCATTGATTCTTTGTATTGCTTTTTTTTTTTTCAAATTCTCAAATCCATTAATTGTGGTTCTAATCTTAATTATTTTTTGTATTTCACTTGAATTGAAATTATATTTTTCTTGCTTTTATAGAGCTTTGAAATGTAATATTACATTGTTTATTTAGAATCTTTTGGTTTTATTATGCAGCCATTCAATGCTATATATTTTCCTTTTAGAACTGCCTTCATAGTTTCTCAGAGATTTCGATATGTTGCATTTCTGTTTTTTTGTTTGTTTGTTTGTTTTGTTTTATTTTTTTCATTTGTTCCTCATTTGTTCTCTGACCCATTTTTGGTTTCTTAAATCAGTACAAAAAATTATAGCAATGGATTAAAAATGCTAACATTAAAGATGTTTCTGAAATGAAGGGCATTCTTAGTGAAAATTCCTATTTTGAATTCCATCTGGTATTGGGATATGTCATAGATATTCAGTCCTCCCCTGTGTAACCTCAGAGTGACACTGAGTATGGCCGAAAATTTCACAAGTCCACTCCATACTGTGTTTATTGTTGGACCTTTCAAGATTAGACATTTGCTTCAAAGTCTTCTCCATATTCAAGTTCTTGTACTTCTACATGCTGGCCTCCACCTGTCAGCCTCTGGTGTAAACTTTTGTGCCTACAGGTTTTTCTTAAGGTGTTCTTAGTCACTTAAAACCTCCTAGGATGGCTTGATGGAAGTTACAAGTATTCTCAGTCTTGCTATCTGTTCCTTCCTAGCTGGTAAAAGCAGTTATGTGTGCTGAGTGAATTAACTTGTCCCATGGACTAACTACAAATACCTCTGCTGTGTCTGAGAGTCTTCTCAGCTGAGAAGGGTGTCCTGCCCTTCTTCTGGAGGGAAGTTTAGTGGATGGGCAATTTTGAAAGAACCAGTGAATCCCAGCAAGTTCAGAGGATGGGCTAACTTGCTCATTTCCTCAAGGTAAGTAGCCTGCTGATATGACACTGTGAGTCCCTGCTTACTCATTCTTCAAAGCTGTGTCATGCGGTTCTGCACTGATAAACAGTGACAGAGAGAGTCTGAGAGTTTCTGATGCTGAATCTCAGGTAGGTGGTGGCAGATGTCTTCCCATTTTTGGAAATATTAAACTCTACTTCTGTGGTAGATGTCCTAGGTCAAACAGTTCTAAATATCTCACATTATATATTCTGTGAGTACACTGGGCATGCGCCTACACCTCTTACTTGATAAGTTAAGGGTATTTTCACCCATCACCTGAGTAGTAGTAAGTAGCTCTAAGAGTTCCAGGAGAAATTTAACTGTTTGAACTGCAGGTCTTCCAAAATGCCAGATTTTTGGATGGTGAGCTTGGGAATTGTTTTATGCTAAATCACTGTATTCTACCATACCACCTTTAGCCTTTCAGTATGTTATAGTCCAGAGCTCCCAGCAGGGCTATACCATAAACAGTACTGTTCTCAGCCAGATTTTTATAATGGGGATCTGCTGTTCCCATGAGAAAGAAAGAAACAAAAAGAAGAGATAAGGAAAAAAGGAAACTATTGGATCTTATGGATTGAAAGTGTGATATATATATGACAAAAACAGTATGGATATCCCTTCTCCTCACAGAAGTCTGCTCCTTTTAAGATGCATATCCTGGTACTAGCTCTCACCACCTCCATGGGGAAGTACAGTTCTAGTCCCAGTTTCTTAAGCTGCATTTAAATCTCCTTTCTGCTCAAGCTGTCTATCTTTCTGATAGTGATATCAGAAGTTCTTGAGATCTTTAGGACTCCTCTTATATTTCCCTCATAATTCTGGAAGGAAATTTCTTCTCCCCCACTGAGGAGACACACATGACTTGTGTTGTTATAGAATACTACTCTTTTTCTTTTCTTCCAAACTCTTGGATTTTTTTTGGGGGGGGGGGATCACATCCTTATACTGTTCATTACTACTCAGAGTTGGGATCCAGATCTTTTAGTAGCAGCTCAATGACTTTTGATCCAAGTCAAGTGGGAAACAGTCAGTATGCTGTGGTTGTTACTCATCAGCCATTTTTCTGTCATCTAGCTTTTAAAGAAACATATTCCGTGAAGAGGTTTTCACATATTCCAGGCTGATATGCCACTTAAAACTAGGGAATGAATAGTTTCCCAAGGGCCACATTCTTTCCAGTGGGGGAAAAATGCAGACTATAATTTGGGCATATGATTCCTGTTCCCTAAGACTTACTAGGAATAATCCTGTTATGCTCAATGTCCCATTTATCTTGGTTTCAATAATAAGTTCAAGCTTTTAAAACTTTTCCCAAATGATTCCTATATTCTTCTCCCTGTAAATTCATTAAATTGCCACGAAATCATCCTTCTAAGCCTTTCTACTGTGCCTTCTGGAACAATCTTTGATAGACATCCACCATATTAACCCTGTACTTTTTAAATGCTCTTCTCCCTTTTCTCACCCAGTTAAAACCCATTCCTTGAAATACATCCCTCCACAGACTTCTGAAATGAGGGATTTTTTTTCTTTTTTGCTCTACATACATCATGGCAAGGAGTGGGGTTCAGTACACTCCTTGTTGCCTATAACTAATTCTAAACTTTTTTTTCTTCATTTCTTGAACTCCTACATACATTCCCTCAATGTAACTTGATCACAGATTTATTTCATTCTTTTTGCAGTCAACATTCATAGTGACTTTAACTACATATAAATTATCCACCTAATAATTCTGTCTTCTCAGTGTTCTCAGCCTCCTAAACTCCAAGGATCAATTCATGTACCCATCTTCTAGCCACCAATTCACAAATGCAAAAATCCTTTGATCTTGGTAACACTAAAATCTGTAATTTTTTAAAAATATATCTTTGATAAGGATTTTGTTTCTGACCATGACTTCTTTATCATATCAATTTACTTTTGCATACCTTGCACCTACAATTGTTTCACTTTATTGGTGCCACCAATTCATCATGTGCTTACTTTCTTTCTTTGATGGTCGAATTTTATGTTCCAACATCATTATCACCTCTTTCAGAAATCTTAAGTTCCTTGCTTCTTTATTGATCATACTTATCTAAGTAAACCTTAACCATACATAGATAAACTTAATTTTTTTTCAAAATTTATTGAAGTACCCAAGAAGCTGATTATTGCTTCAGAAGAATTATCCTACTATGTTGACTAGTTTCACTTTACATTCAAAAATAAAAATCTCAAATGATTTTTAAAACTCCCATGATAAGATGAGGAATTCACATGCTTTTTTTCTTGTATACAAAATCTTAATTTATAAATCCATCTCATTATTCAATGATAAAATTGAAAGAGACTAAGGTGAGCACTACTAAACCATATTGCAAATCCACCCATGCAATATATCTCTTCACAATTATTCAGCTTTTCCTCTTTCCTCTTTCCTCTTCTCTTGTTACAATGAAACACACATACACAAGTATCATATAAATATTATATATATATATATATATATATATATATATATATATATATATGAATATAAATATATCCATGCTACTAACCAAGGACACTCTATTTACTATACTTTTTATGTCTTTGAGTAGATTGTCCAAACATAGTGGTTTTATTAGGAAAAGATTATCCTTCTCATAATTGCCTAATTATTTATCTTTCTTTCTTTATAGTTTACAAAACTTATACTTTCTTTTCCCAAACATATTATTTCAATCTAGTATTTGCTAAAAAATAAATATTAACTTCTGTTGAGAGCCACAGCCTAAGGGGCCCCAGCAAACTTTCAGACTGCCAGCTGATGAGCTGAAGGGGCCCCAGCAAACTTTCAGACTGCCAGCTGATGATTGGCTCACAGCGGCCCCAGCTACATCTAGCTGATTGGCTCCTCTGCGGTGAAGCTCATTGGGCTGTTTCCCTGCCCTTTCAGACCACGGAGCTGCTCATTGGGGGACTTTTTGGCTCCACCCATGTGACCCAGCCAATCGGCCTCAAGAGGAAGAGGATTGTGGGAGATGTGGAGGCTGGTGGGGGGAGTGTGGCTTGTGGGAAGCCAGTGGTGGCAGTTGGGCTCTGAGGTTTTTTTCCTGAGGAGCTCTTTTGTTTGGCTTGTGTGGTTCTAAAAATAAAGTTAGTTTCTTTTGACAAGTGACTCCTGAATTGTGCCCAGCCAGATTGTGGCATTTGGTGGCCCGTACGGGGAGTGACTAAGGGTAAGTAAACTGCTCGCCCCTGAGGGCAGGGCGAGAGGATGGGTAGCCATTTTCCACTTTTGTTTTGCTTCACTTTTGTTTTAAGTTGCCTGTCCCTGGAGATGTGTAAGATGGAAGAAAAACTGCTCGCATCTGAGGAACAGATAGGGAGAAAGGACGGATGGTCATTTTAGGAGGATAGAAAGGCTATAATGATTTTCTGTTGTTCCAATTTTGTTTCACTCTGTTTCAGTTTTGTTTGGCGTTATCTTTTTGGGTTGTATTATAGTTATAGTAGAAATATTCAAGTAAAAGAGAAGGTCTCTCGAGCTAGTCAGACAGAGAAAAAAATTCAAGTAAAAAAGAAGGTCTCTCGAGCTAGTCAAACAGAGGAAAAGATTCAAGTAAAAGAGAAGGTCTCTCGAACTAGTCAGACAGAGGAAAACATTCAAGTAAAAGAGAAGGCCTCTCAAGGTAGTCAGACAGAGAAAGAAAGTGTAAAGCAGAAAAAGCCATCAGGGGGAAAGTTACAAAAGGAGACTGCTACTAACACCTTTCTATCACCAGAGGGCTTAAGTGTCCAACCAACAGCACCACCTCTACAGGAGACTGCTACTAACACTTTTCTATCACCAGAGGACGTAAGTGTTCAACTGACAAGGCCACCTCCATATGCTAAATTATTAAGAAAATTGTTTTCTTTTAATGCCTTCTGGAATGTTACATAATTTTTTCTTTAGCCATTATTGCCAGAATTCCTATCTTCATCCCAGTGCCGGTGAAGACAATGTAAGTTAATAAGAAATTTGTTTTCTTTTAGTGCCTTCTGGAATGTTATATAATGTTATATAATTTTTCTTTAGCCATTATTGCCAGAATTCCTATCTTCATCCCAGTGCATGAAGACAAAGATAAAACCAATCTACAGCTTCTGCAATAGCCATCACTGAACTGCTTGCAGAACTTGCCTGGACTATGTATCACTTATATGCGTTGTGAACTCACTTGTATGCATTGTGAACTATCTGTTGGTGCAGCGACTTCTGGTAGTGTTGGGGTATTTATGCTGATGGTGTCATCAGTGGTACAATTTTTCCAAAAGGAGCCGTCAGCTGGCTTGGTGTATCTTCTTCCCTTCTGCTTGTCATGATCGTTCAGCTAAAATTTGGGGGCCAACAGAGGTGAGGCAAAGAACCTCACCCCCCCGCTGGTACGAAGACCTCTACACAGGTGTGGCTGTACACTGGACTGGTAGTCAGTGACGGGTAAGATCCAATTACTATGGTACCAACCTAAGACAGGAGGCTGACGCCTTGAGGTCAGCTCATCTGATAACGGGTAAGGACCATATGTACTATTGGACAACCTAAGGCAGGCACAGTCCCTAAGCCACATGCTTGCTGTTTAAACAGAGATGGGGAGATGTTGAGAGCCACAGCCGAAGGGGCCCCAGCAAACTTTCAGACTGCCAGCTGATGATTGGCTCACAGCGGCCCCAGCTACATCTAGCTGATTGGCTCCTCTGCGGTGAAGCTCATTGGACTGTTTCCCTGCCCTTTCAGGCCACGGAGCTGCTCATTGGGGGAGTTTTTGGCTCCACCCATGTGACCCAGCCAATCGGCCTCAAGAGGAAGAGGATTGTGGGAGGTGTGGAGGCTGGTGGGGGGAGTGTGGCTTGTGGGAAGCCAGTGGTGGCAGTTGGGCTCTGAGGGTTTTTTCCTGAGGAGCTGTTTTGTTTGGCTTGTGTGGTTCTAAAAATAAAGTTAGTTTCTTTTGACAAGTGACTCCTGAATTGTGCCCAGCCAGACTGTGGCAAACTTCAACCTTTTCTTTATGTTCTCTGTGATTCAGGGTTCTTTCTTTTCTGTTATCTTTCTGAATCATGGAGTTTCAACCATCAAAATGTATCATGAGTAAGGATTTTCATAACTTTTAGTATCTTACAGTTACCAATGCCATTTGATTCTTTCTCATGCATCAGTATCCAACACTGTCCTGCATTTATATTTTTATAGGGAACCTGTGACTGTGTTGAGCCCACACAGATAATCTTTCCACTTCAAGAACCTTAGTTTAATCACATTTAATTACAATTGCAAATACTCTTTCCATTTAAGGCTTTGGGAATTAGGACTGAAGAACTTGTTGGAGAGGTTGTGCATTATTCTGTCTATCTCAGTCCTTAATTGTTTTTCAAATTTTAGTGTATAAGAATATATAGCCTAAATTGTGGGATTAAATCTCATAATAGAGATTTACATATGTTGGAAAAAAACACCTTAGAAAGATGGTGGAGGATATCTGCTAAATGAAATAATTAAGTAAAATAATTATAATAGATAATAATTAATAAAGATAAATACTACATGATCTCACTTTTATGTGTAATCTAGAAAAGTGAAACTCATTAACAGAGAGTATACTAGTGGTTACCATAGTCTTGGGGAAGTGAATGACTGGGGTATGGAGTGATGTTGATCAAGGGTTCAACATTTTGGTTAAACAAAATTAATTAGTTTTAGTGATCTATTTCACAGAATGGTGAATATAATAAATAATAATCATGGTACATTTCAAAATTACTGAAAGAATAATTTTATATATTTTCACTATGAATAAATGATGACTATATGATTTATTAATTATTCCATAATCTATCAAAATGTCATAATGAACCCCACAAATATATGCAATCATTATTATAGTATAATTAGTAAAATTATTACTAGAGAATATCTTACAACAAGCTGAATTGGACCACTTAAATTCATGTTTTAATTTAGAATTATTTCTGTTTACTTCATTGGTCTGACTAATGTTCTAAACTCTTTTCTAGCCAACAATTTAGTAGTTTTACCTACAAGGAACTATTCTTTAATTACACACACCGTACATACAAATATATACTTATTCATATTATGCTTTGTCAAACCTTGATAAAGATCAGAATTATTCAGCATGAGCTCCTATTCCATTCAGAATATACCCATCTTCATACTGATAATAATAGCCTTCTACATTTAGATTAAAGAGGTGTCTTTTTTAAATTTATTTTTTAATAAAATGATTTCTTATTCTCTAAAGATAAACTCCTTCAATATAAATCTAAAAAATGGAATTAGTTCTTTCATCATATATTCTCCTGAAGTAATTTAGTTTTCTGTTATGGAATTTGTGGTCCCTGTCCTTGATGCCAAACCAATAATGATGACATGGTTTTGGAAAATAAATAAATAAACAAATAAAATGATTTGGTAGCAAAGGAGAAGCATGGGGACTCCTGTTCCAGAGGCTGTATTTTTTCTCATCAGGGAGAACAGAGGTTTTTTAAAAGGAAGCTGTAGAAAGGCTACATCCCAGGTGTTCCCTATAGGAAGATTCTTATTTACATGTTAATTTGGGAGCAGAGGAAAAAAAAAAAACATGTTCTCCTCAGAGGCAGAGCAGCATGGGGTATATTAAAAGCTTGAAGAGGACCACTGTTGTATTTCCAATGTAAGAACATTTTAATTTATTATTATCATAAAATTGCATGATGACAGATGACTAACATTATCAGCCTGCACAAAATGGATACATAAAATATATGAATTGGTTAATAATCCAAAGACTTAACAAATAATCAGACTGTTGACATTACATCAAACACAGCACTTAATTTAGTGAAACCATTATCAGAGAAAAGTTTATTAAATGTGTTAGGTGATATTAGAAATTAAAAAAATAAACTAATTGGACATAATATTTATTTTACTTTTCAGTCAATTACATTAACAAAGTGAAGATATTTATTAGAGTATTATTTTTGGCTAGCAACCATTAGCTACCTTCAATAAGTAAAATTTGCTCAATCTTTAATTAATCAGTGATCAAATTAACAAATACTCTTGAGGCCCTCCTATATGCCAACTTCTCTTCCAGTTTTTAAGAATATAGGAACATGGATTAGGCAGAGTTCAGAAGCAGAGTTCTTATATGCAGCTTTAGGTTTCATCCCCAGTACTACCAAAAAAAATGTATCCTAACAATTAAAAAAAACAAAATACAGTCTCTCCCTTTACAATAAGAAGAGATAACAGTCAGTCAATGGTTTCATTTAAGGTCTTACTCAAAGGAAGGGACCCCACTAGAAAGCTAACTGGTGGAAATATCAATAAGTACCATCCAAGCCATATATATATATATAAGAGAGAGAGAGAGAGAGAGAGAGAGAGAGAGAGAGAGAGAGAGAGAAAGAGAGAGAGAGCAGAGCGCCTCACCTGTGGAAACACTCCAATCAATCCTTTGTTCCAGAGAGGGGGGGGAAAATGAAGGTGGGAGTCATCTCCTATGGGAGTTTTTATTAAGAATTAAAACCCAGGCTAAAGGACACGACCAAGGACCAACCTTGATACTTTTTCAATGCCAGTTTAACATGGATTTTGATCAAGACCATATAAGTCCTTAAACTAGGACACTAAAATGGGTTTTCCTGATACTATGCCCCTTCCTGAATCCCTGCATCATGGGAATTCTATCTTTTCTCACTTAAATAAATCCTACTCCATTTACTCTTCCTTACCATTACTGTCCATGGATTTTACTCTTCAAATTTGTGACACAAGAATACAGGAGGAAATTTGTGCAGCAGGGAATCTAGTCTCATCTCAAAACTCCAGTATCATCTTGGTGGCTGGAATGGGGATCTTCAGAAGGGTAAGTGAAACATACTAATGCTGTATCACTTTGCTTTTCTTCCAGGAATCATACACTCCATTTTATACATTCTGCTTCTATCAAAAATACCCTTCTCTCATCCATTTAAAAGTGGCTAGCACAGCTGCTACACTCAAGATTGAGGGGAAAGGCTTTGCTGGAGTGAAATGTAGCAATCCCTCTCTGCCTTTGGGGAAGAGAATGTTGATCTGATCTTGATTCAGTGTCCTTTCATAGCAATCCATATGATCAAGAAACTGAGTTCTCTCTTAGAAGCATTCTAAATCTCTGACTGGTGCTATTCCCTGGTATTAATGAAGGGTGTCTAGAGATGGCAGAAAACTAATTGATCAACATGAAAACTCTGTCTCCTGTTTAATCTCCTTTAATGTCTTCTCACCCAATGGTACAGGAAGGGCCTCACTCTAATAGTTTTTTGGATCACAGGCTGAGGTAACTTCTTAGAATGATCTGATAACTCAGAAACAGAACTCTATCCATCAATCTACCAGTGCATGAGTGAGTTGTCCCTTTTTCTTTCTCTATCTGCCTTCCAGTAGCCCCCTGCCACCCTAGGAAATATGGAGCCCAGTGTCAGACTCTATCCCACTAATCCTTGTTTTTGCTAATTTATACTTCATTACAGGGAAAGATCATCTTATACTTTGGGAATAATAGTAGGTCATTAGTTTTCTAACCAGGAAAAAATAAGTGACCTATGCTCTTATTATTTCAATTGCTCTAAAATATTGTGCCATTTCCCCCACTACCTACAATGTCAAATAAGGATAGCAAAGTCCATTATCATCTACTCCTTCTCTTCTTCTGTGGGTTTCAAGTTTTGGGCCTGTTAAAGTGGGAACAACATCCTTATCTCTATAAATTATAATCCTTTATAAAACAAATTGGACCGGAATTTAGTGGCCCTGGTTATGAGTGTAATGACAAATCCAGACATCAAGAAAGGCCTAAAATTTGTCCAGGGCACATAGCTTTCAGGAAAATGTCTTTCCCTCAGCACAAGAATAGCCAAGAAAGCTGTTGGTCAGTCTCCTCTGGGATGCTCAACCTGTCAATAGTGCTTTCATAATTGGGGATAAACACAGTACAGAAAGACCAAGGTTTCTCCATTATAAGAGAGAAATTAGAAAAATCAAAGCAATTTTAGATCATGTGTTGGTAAGCAGTGACTAAACCCCACCTGCCTATATCCGAGTTAGGCCTCAATATGGGGTTGCTGACATTTTGAAGATCATAGGCTATAAAGGAAACTTGCAAAGAGGAGACTTTGTGGGTTGTGTTAGTTAGGGGCAAATAATCCAACCAGCTCAAGAGTCTCAAGCAGGCCTCAAAGGGTAGTCACCCACAGCTTTGAGGTCCACACAGGATGCAGGGATGCCTCAATGTAGTTCAGACAGTTCAGTAAAAGATGCCTTTTCCCCCCTTGTCTTTATTATGGGTAACACTCCATCTGGCACAAACACCCATATACTAGAATTCTTTTGACCATCAAACCCTGAGGAAAAATGCCTAACATATTCTGTACTCAAGCTTGGCCCAAATATTATTTGGAGGACAAGGAGAGATGGCTCTTGAGGGAATCATAAACTATAACTACGTCCTGAAGCCAGATTTGCATAAGCAATTACCTGAACCAATTGAAGCCCAGAAGAAAAAAGTGTTCCCTTTAAATCAAAACCACCATGGCACTTTTCCATACTCTGGGGCACTATTTAATTGATAAGTTAGAGAAAGGGGAGACAAAAGGAAAAGGGATCTGAAAAGGCCAGCTGCTCTAGGTTCCAAGCATATGGAGGACACTCAAGAGGTCTACAATCTTGAACTCCTGAGGACAATTCATCAGGGCTCATCTTCGGGAAGCTGACATGACAGACCTGGGAATATCAAGAGACTCTAATTCCCACTGAGTTTTAGCTTCTCTTTAGATGGGCACAGGGAAGAAAATGGAAAGACCTCTATTGTAAAAGTTTTCTTTTCTAAAAACAAATTTTCCTAAGGATTTCATGGGCTCCCACATTTTTTCAATATCTGGGCTAACTGTAATCTGATCCAAATGTGCATTCTGGTTTGATAAAGGTACTCTATGTGCTCCTTTTGTAGATTAATTATGGCTGTCTCATTGGGGGGAGGCTATCTTTTTAAGCTCTGTTTTTCTGATGAATTCACATTTGATTCTGTGGATCTAAATTAATATATACTTTCCCCTCAATTCCCCTCAATCTTTCTTGTTTAGTCTAGAGTTTATTTTTCATCTCCTTTTTTTCTCAAAGGACAATTTTTCAAGGGTTAACTCTCAGTATACATTGGGAAAATAATCTTATATTCCAGAGTATAAAGGAGGAAAATAAACAGTGGTGATGATAGGAGTGAATCTTACCCACATTGAGGACTCTACAACTAACATTTCCAACTATACAGGCCTGCCCTATGATTGAGTTCAAATGTATAATCTGTGATAGGCCCTTTTTCAGTTTATTAAAGATTGTCAGGTTGTCTCTACCTGTGGAGGTTTAGGATCTGCTAAAAAGCCACAAGATCTTTGTTTCCTGTCCATTTTTTATATCTGTGTATACCTGTGTATTGTATGTTTTGTCTACTTATGTGTTTTTTCCATATCATGAACATAATATTAATTGGCTTATTGATAAATGTGTACTCCTAAATATAATCAATGGATCAAATGTCTTTTCACTAATTGTGACTTAAATAAAACTTTAACAAAAGGATCAATTTACATTGGGAAAAGTAAAGATATCATTGAAATTAACCTTCTCATTTTTTTAGGTGACCAGCCAAAGTACTAGTTTCTATAAAGTTTTTAAAGTGCAATGTCCACTGCTTCTAAGGATTTTTATTTGGCAGAAAAAACTGACTTATAATGTTAAATATAGTTCAGTGATACCTGGTTTTCATGGGTAACCTAAGTTAAAAATGAGTAAATTAGTTTTTTTAAAAAAAAATTTAAATTTTTTAAATTAGTTATTCATGACAGTAGAATGCATTTACACACCTTGATATGTCATATAGGTATAATTTCTCATTTTTCTACAAATGGAATTAATTTTTATAAATGTTTTGTTAGAATAAACATCTGATTAATTTGCAAAGTTAAAATACTTAAATATCAGATGCTAAATATAAATGCAAGTACTCTTGGTTTCTGAATTATAAGTTTTATAAGATTATATATTGGGGTATATTAAATATGTTCATAAGTTTTGGTAAATGAAAACAATTTAAGATTGATTTTTTTCTGTATCTTCACTAAAAACAAATTTACTAAGTGTTGAAATTCTAACAGGTGTAATTCTATATGCAAAGAATACAAAAAAATCAGCCTTGTTTTAAGTACTGTAAAAAGTATAAAGCATTTCATCTTATAAAAAGGACTAATTTAAATTCAGAAATTTTATAAGGATTGTTTCAGAATGTAAATTTTAAAAGTCATCAAGTAAAAAAGACATAAGAGGAGTTATAGTACAGAAATTCTTTTGGTTACTTTACAGGGTAGACTAGCTGTAGAGTGTCTAACTTACAGAAGTTTTTTGGGGGGGGTAAATCACAAAGAGTTTGTAGGTGTTATTAGTTGACAATAATTAACATAGTTTACTAAGGTCAAATTTCAATGTACTGATACAGACCAAAGTCTAATCTCTAGGTTTAAAAACAGGGTTTCTTAAAACATTGATATGTTTATCAAGAAAATTTCTTATGTTTGTTGTTTTATTACTTAGGGAAACTAAGTTTAGTAGAGTTTGCATCTGTTTAAAAGTCTTTGAAATTATACTTCCACAATTGGTAAAAAAAAAAAAAACTGTTATTATTTCAGGTTATTACTATTATACACACTAAATATTATACATTTCTAACAACTTTGATAATATTTCCAAAGTCTTAAATGTCCTTCATTCACAAATTAGTATCATGTTAGACAACATTCTAAGATTAAATGAGTCACTCTCTTCATAGTTTTCAGGGAATGGATAGTAATACTGACTACCTTTCTAGTAATTGTTTACAGAAAACAATGCTTAACTGTAGTGGTTATTGTCTTAACATGGTCCCTTCCCTATAAAAACCTTGTCTAGCTACCTGCCAACTGCCACCATGCACCTCTGGACTGCCCTGATGTCTGAGATGCTCAAGCTCCAAATGGCCTTATACAAAGAATCCAAAATCAAGCTCCACTTCTACTGGGAGTAGTTAGGACTCTGCGGAAGGATCCTAATTGTTGTCCTCTTTCAGCACCCCATTTCAGCCTGATGCAGCCAGACTGGTCATCATCCCTTTTTCTTCTAACAGCAGTTGGAGTAAAATCTTCATAGGGGGAAATGAATAAAAATAGTCAATGTTCAGCAATCAGGGTGATGGGCCCAAGTTGAGGTTTTCTTCAAATGCAGAAACCACACCAGGAGGCTAAACAGTAGAAATATTTCTGTGAACCCTCTGGGTCTTTTTCAAATGTAAAAGATCTTGGGTTTCACCTCTGGGAACCCTCAAACTAAATCCTTTGTCCCAGAGAGGGAGGAAAGGGAAGGAATTGGAATTATATGAATGATTAAAATTCAGGCCAAAGAGCACAACCAATAGCCTTGATACTTGATATAATGCCTGTTTAATCAATGCTCATACCTCTAAACCTATAAGTCACTAAGCTATCATACAAAAATGGGATTTACTGCTATCATGCCCTCTCCTGCATCATGAGAGTTCTGTTTTCATATCCTACTCTGTTGCTCTTCCCTTTGGTTACTGTCCATGGCTTTTATTCTTCTAGTTTGTGAAACAAGAAGCCAGAAGATAATTGTACAAGTGAGAAATTTAGTGTCATCTCAAAATTTCAATTTCAATGAGACTTTTGTTGTAGTGAATTCTAACACACTATAGAAAACATAATTACTCATTTTTATTCTATAGACATTTGTATTAGAGACTGTATTGAATACTTTTGTTTAAGGGTTTAAAATGTTTTCAATTTTTTAAAAAAATTTCAAAATTGCTATTAGAGTGCTTCAATTCATGTCACAATGGATATTTGTATGTTGAAAACAAAAAAAAATTACATGGCATTATTTCATAAATATTAGTGATTTTAGTAGTCTGTTTTCTCAAGAGTGGGCCTGAAAACTTCAACACATAAGTGTATTGTAATTTGTAATTTTAATGAGATGTAAATTCATTTTATAGTTAATAGAGAGATGGAAGATTCTGCTGAACCCATTAACCCACCAATATTCACATACCACATGTATTATGAGAGCGAAGACATAGTAATGACAAAAAAATTGTGCCCCAAATTATACCATCTATTAATAGTTCTGATAGAAGTGAAGTTAGTGAAAAATATGGTTGTTTTTATGCCAAAAATGTAGTCTTTTGAAACATTAGAGATATGATAAAATTGATAATGTTTTCTATTTATAAAGTAGTAAAGCAAAGATAAATGTTCAAAGGCATTTTTCTGCCACATACAATTGGATAATAAGTGAAAGAGTAAATTATTGCTGGTGTTAAGGCACTTATCATGTAGTATGAGGATATACACAGCTAATATATGATTTACAAAGAAGTCTGTTTTCTAAAAAAGTACTAAAATATAGGTTAGGTAATTTAAGATATGTATTAGAGAATATTTAAAGAAAGCAGGCGCCTATATTTGATATGGCAAGGGAACTGACGAAAACCCAAGGAGCTAAAAAAGTTTGGAAAGCAAAATATTAAAAGAAAACACAGCCAGTCCTAGCAGTAGTTATTGAGGTCATTTGCATAATTTTCATAGTCTGCACCTTTAGATGTCAATGGAACATATACATGGAAGATAGGAGATAATATTTAGGGCTTACATACATAGAGATTTGTCTATTTATTTATGGAGGACGAGTTTCTCTGATATTTATTTATTTATCTATTATTTATTTATTTATGGGATATTGGATGACTATAATTTGTTTTATTCATCTTTTCCTTTGATATGACCAAAAGACCTGAGAAGAAGAACATAGAGGAGGAAGATTTCATTTTGGCTCACAGTTTCAGAGGTTCAGTCCATGGGTGGTCAACCCCATAGCTTTGTGTTCTAAGTGAGGCAGAAATGTATGGAGTAGGAAAGCAGCTCGGGTATGTCAACAAGCAAAGATGAAAAGAGAGTTTCACTTATCAGGGGAAAAATGTATACCCCAAAGTTATGTCCTAGAGACATTCTTACTCGAGCAACACCTTATCTGCCTATAGTTATTCTCCAGTTAATTCACATCAGTGGATTTTTTCCACTGATTATATTACAACTCTCATGATTTACTCATTTCACCTCTGATATTTTTTGCACTGTGTCCCATATGAGCTTGTAGGGAACACTATGTATCTAAACCATAACATAATTATATATACTTATGGGAACAAAGTGATACTACAATATTTGTGTATAATATGGAATCAATGAATCAAGCATAGCCATCAAATTAAACACTTATTATTTATTTATCCTGTCAAACTGAAATAGTTTACCCTTTGGTGAAGAACCATGCATAAACTCAGGCCTCAATGAAAGAGAGCATAGATAATCCTGAATTTCTGAGAAACCCATCATAAATTTAAAATACATTGAGTAAAAATTACACTTAATAGACCTAACATGTCCTTTATTCCCTCAATATATGAATCTTAATAGGTAAATATAATCCTGAAAATATTATAGTGTGTGTGCCTAGGAAAGAAAAGGACAGTTGCCAGTGACACCTCCCCAATCAGTATTTCCACTTAACCTTTCAAATATCATGGCTTAGGCTAGCCTAACATAAAAATACTCACGCAACACTCATGTCACTTAGAACTGGGAAATAAACATTCATTCCAAAGCATATTTTTAATGAAATGTTTAATATCTCATGTGCTCACATATGTGCAGATTTTGTAGACATGATGGGATGCATAAGCACAAAGCATAGCAACACAATAAAGTGTGGACATGTTACTCACTTGACTGGGTAGTTGGCTGGGAGGTGCACCATGCTGCAGCTACCTGGTATCATAAGGAAGTATTGTACTGCATATTACTAGGGAGTATTTTACCATATATGGCTAGCCTGAGAAAAGATCAAAATTCAATTTCTGGTTTATACTGAATGTGCATTGCTTTTACAACATTGTAAAGTAAGTCAGGGATGACTCTATTTCTTCACAGAGGCAGAAATTAAGGGAGAATGCCTGTTTCAGCCTTGACTTTAGATGTAGGTGGAAACAAATTCTCCAGTTAGAATCTACGGTAAGAGAATGGTTTTCACTCAAGTTTCAGATTGGAATTCATATTATCTTTGCAGTACAAAAAATAAATAAAAACAAGAACTCATTTTCACATTGAATGGGGTTTTATGTACATGGCAGAAAGTAAAAATCATTATCATCATAATCATTATTTATGAAGAAAATACCTGAAGCTCATATGTCAAAGTATACCTATAAAGATCTAATAGTCATATATACTAGAAAAATTGTGTAAAGGGATAGAAAGTAAACACTATTTATCAGGGAGTACAGTGTTTACAAAGTACTTGAATTTTTACCAGTATATGTGACTAAAAGCTTTTACCTACAGTGAACCCAAGGCCTGGACAGGGAAAAGCAAAGAACTTCAAGTCCAACAGGACTGCCTTCAAGTCTCACTTTTACCAGTTATTTTAGCTTGATATTTATTTAGAAAACTGAAACAACCTGAATCTCAGCTTGTCTTCAGTACATTAGGGGGGGAAATAATTTTTACTCCCGGGATTGAAGAGAAGATGTGATGAATCCCAAATGCAGTGATTGTAGAGTATTTTTAAGCACTTTTAAAATTTTGTTCTTTTTAGATACACATGACAGTAGAATATTTGTAATCATGCATTCTCCAAGTTCATTCATAACACTAACATTTGGCAACATATAAACATTTCAGACTCTTCTACCTCTTTGAAACTTGTATTTTCATTCATGAAATAAAGATGACAATGACCCATCTTATAGACTTGCAACAAGGTTAAATGACATTATGCATCAAATTTTTAAACAGACAATAACCAATAGAAATGTGGTGGTATACTGTTATCAATAGACATTTTCATGATTATAAATTGCCATGAATTATGAAATGTATAAATAATATTCTTACAAACATAAAATCAATTAGATTTTCTTACATGACTTTTCCTCATTCACATGGATCTTTTGGAAATTATAAATAAACAAAATAACTCTAACTTGCTTTTTTAAAAATTATGGCTTGTATCTTTTTTAATATTTATTTTTTACTTGGACACAATATCTTTATCTCATTCATTTATTTCTATGTTGTGCTGAGGATCGAACCCAGGGCCTCTCATGTGCTAGCCAAGTGCTCCACCACTGAGCCCCAGCCCTAGCCCTCTAATTTGGCTTTTGAAATGAGGAACTTTAAATTACTCTCTTTGAGAAACAGTACTATAAACAAAAGAGTACTATAAACAAAACATGTTTTGTGCATAACATATTTACAGAAATTCAAAATATAGTAGACATCTTGTTTACTCTGTTATATCTAAGTACTAATGACTTACAGAAACATTTGAGGTCTAAGATTTAAAGGTTATTTTTGTTTTGCTTTTAGTGAGGATATTACTTTAATTTCAGTCATTTTCTACCAGTGTGTTACAGTTTTGCATAATATTGGGGTTCATTGTGCCATGATCATACAAGAATTGAATATAATTTGTTCTACTTCAGTCAAAATAAATATATTTCAAGTATTAAATTTGATGTAAAGTTTTAGTTTTTTTAAAATAAATGAAAAATACAGAATACAATAGAAAAGGCACTAACAAAATTCTGTTTTCTTATAAATAATATGATAAAAATAAGCTGTATTATGATAAAACAACTTTAACTTATATGCACCCCAGATTATTTGTTATTTTAACTGATAATTCCCTTTATACAGACAAATATTAAACAAATTACGAAATTATTTTTCCCCCTTGAGAATGGATGGAGAAAATGTCACTGGATAGGAAAATAACTTGTGACTCATAAAGTTCATAGTAAGCAGAGGTACACACTTTTCAAAGTTTCATTTCATTTCATATGAAATAAGGCTTTTGAAAAAGAAATTAATCAATTTCCTAATATCATTGGCTGGATTACTAAATTTGAAAATTTTTAAATAAAAATTATTAAAATTAATACTGTGATGCAAATTTTGTTGGACAATTTTCCCTAGATGAGTGGGGAGCTATTTGAAGGCACAGTTCATTAACTTCACTGCTGATCCCTTTGAGTATAGAAAGGAAAAAATTATAACATGTCTAAGATACTTCTCTCCTTACTACTATCCCCCTGGTTTCCTTGAAGATTATGATTTTCACAGAGCTACTTCGTTTTACATGCAAAGTAAATCTGTCATATGTGTGAAAGATTACACACACACACACACACACACATAATATCTGAATATATTATATTTCCCAATGTAAATACACCTGCTTTAAAAGACATGAAGAAAATTAAGGACTCTATCAATAGGAATATATGGTACATACAGTGTATTGAGAATACTGGAAACCTCATTAATTACATAATTGTTTAGAAATTTATGGAATTAGTATATTTGAAAAACAGTGTTTAATCATAACAAATATCTTATAGTCTTTCCTTTTAGGAAAATGAATAATAATTTATATGTGTGAAGTTTCAAACTTTTCAAGTGTTATCAATAAGAAAAATATGCAAGATTGATCTGGCGGTTGGTCCTTATGTGCTATTGCAAAAGTTAAATGAATTTGCAGTATAAAGATATTCAATGTAAATTTTGTATGTTAAGACTAGATGTTTTAATTTTAAACATAAATTTAGGGTGAATTTGATAAAATGCATATATGTATGACAATGAAATGTAAGCAAATTAAATGACATTATGTTTGACTACAGGACTTACTGAAAATAATACATGATAATATGACAATTTTTAGTTTTGTCTTTTTAGATATCATGCACTTACATATGAAAATGACTTATATAATCCTCTATCTGCAGGCTCTAAGGAAGTGAAGTAAAATTTTACCTAAAAATTTTCTTGTAACAATAGTGATCATATTGAAATAGGAATTATTTTTTCATCAGGCATACTGCAGCTTAAATTAGTATTAAAATATATTTCAAGTACTTATATTAATATGCTTATCATACCACATTATAATAATAAAATTTAAACATAGATATATTTAAAAATCCTAAAATTCCCAATCATGACAAATATTGTACATAATTAATTTTATTTTTAACTGAGAAAAATAAAAATCAATAGAAGCCATTAGTGTAAATAGTTTTTACTTTTAGTTGTAGATGCACATAAAACCTTTATTTAATATATTTATCATTATATGGTACTGAGGATCCAACCCAGTGCCTCACATGTGCTAGGCACGCATTCTACCACTGAGTTACAACCCCAGTCCGAGTAGTGTAAATATTAAAAAAATGTTTTTGTCTTGTAATAGAGTCAAAGATTACTTTCTCAATAGAGTAATTTCCATATGAAATTATGCTGGCATGAAGAGTAGATGACCAGCATCTCAGAAGGCTTTGGGAGAAGTATTGTGAATTAAAAGCCATCTTCAGCAACTTAGAGAGGCCTCTAAGCAATTCAGCAAGACTCTGCCTCTAAACAAAATACAAAATGTTTCTCAGTGGTTAAGCACCTCTGGGTTTAATCCCCAGAACCTCCCCTCCCAAATAAAGAGTAAATAAAATTGTACAAATACGTTCTGTAAGGCTGAAATATGATTATAACAACTGACTTTTTAAAACACAACTTGTAAGTGATCATATTGTTCTTTATGTAGGGATATTCTATCCTTGGGAAACCAAGTAATAGTGGTACCTCATTGCTAATAAAACTCCATGTAGTTGTTGTTGTTGTTGTTATTATTATTAACATATCTCATTAGGTATCTGGCTTCTCAGATGACATTGAAAAGCCACGAAAAGCATTACTCAATTCAACATAATTAAAAAATAGAATGACATTGAATTTAAGATATTTTTCGAATTCATTGCATAGCTATTTTTATAGAGTAACCAGCTGTTCTATATATTGTGCAATAGAGTGCCTGATGGGAAAAAGAAAAGTGAAAAAGGTACCCCTAAGTAAATGTAATATAGTACTTGTTAGAAAATTTTAATACCTTTATTTCAGACTTAAGAACTGGTAGAGACTGGAAGAATTTTGAGAAGTATGATGGAAGATAACTTACATTGCTTAAAGAAACTGATGGTAGGGCTGGGGATGTGGCTCAAGCGGTAGCGCGCTCGCCTGGCATGCGTGCGGCCCGGGTTCTATCCTCAGCACCACATACAAACAAAGATGTTGTGTCCGCCCAAAACTAAAAAATAAATGTTGAAATTCTCTCTCTCTCTCTCTCTCTCTCTCTCTCTCTCTCTCTCTCTCTCACTCTCTCTTTGGAAAAAAAAAGAAACTGATGGTAGAAATATGCTTCTTTGAAGGGCTTATAAGAAAGTTAGGGACATAGAAAAATCCTGTAGAGAACAATATATTATCATAAACAAAATGTTCATAGATATATGAATGCTGAAGATGTTTCTACTGAGAGCTCAGAAGCCTGCAAGAAAAATGTCATTGAAAATTATAGAAAAGCCTAACCTTGTTCTAAAGAGGCAGAAATTTGCATTTTGTACTATTGTTAGGTGAAACATAGTACTTATGGGAAATAAGCATGGATATGTATCTGAAGAGATTTCCAAGTGCAGCGTTGAACATGCAGGCTGGTTTCTTCTTGGTGCTTGTAGTAAAATGTGAGAAAAAAATAGATAAATTAGAAATAGAATGGTTAAACCATAAGAAACCAAAACTACATGATTTAGAAGAATCTTGGCCAATGCAGGTTACAAAGGATGGTAAAATTATGAAATTTGCTTTTGGGGAAACACTCGCATGAGAAAAGTCAAGGGTTTCTCTGTAAATTTTTGCAGGTTAGTTCTAATCAACCATCTTGGATGAATCCAGGAATAAAGGTGGAACTATAGAGAAAAATTCTGTAGATGCTCCTCTTGTCTAATGAAAAGGGAACCCATTATATGTACGAGCAGACCTACAGTAATCTGAGAATGCTGTGTCAGCAGAAAAACTGTCCTCTTGTATTGCAAGACACAGAAAGGTAAACACAATGAGAGAAATCTGGAGAAGTAAGGACCAAAGTAGAGTCCAACTATTCCACTGTGGTACAGAGGCAGAAGCTGATGGATTTGTCATAGAAGCAAATGACGAAAGCACTAGAAGTCAACAGAACCATGCCTTAAAGTGAAGTGAAACAATTTCAAGTCCAGAAGGGAGCACCACAATAGACTAAAAGGGCAGGCCATCAAGTCACAAAAGATAATTGTAAGGTTTTGAAACTTAATGCAATTTGTGCTGCTGTATATTAAACTTGCTTGCAATCAGTGACCACTTTATTACTTGACGTTTCTCTTTTTGGAATTTATGTGTGTATTCTATGTCTATTCTACCATTGATTTTGGAAAGAGGTAACTTGTTTTCCAGTTTTAGAGGTGGAAAGGATATTTTTCCCAGAGTCTAATCCATACTTGGAAGATTGGCATGATAATTTAAATAATGAGTTTGAATCATAAACTTGTGCTATTTAGATGGAATTTTAGACTTAGACTTGATATTCTAATTATTTAAGGTACAGGAATGGAGTGCATGCATTTTGCATGTCCGATAAATATGAAATTTGAGGGTGATATGGGAGATTCTAGTGGGTTGAATGGTAGATCCAAAAAGGTAAACCCATATCCTTGCAAATGACACTGTAAATATGGCCTTATTTGGGGGAAAATACAGAAGATTTAGTTAAGGACAGAGGCATAACAGGGTAAAGGAGGAGAAAGCTAGGTAAAGAGTGAGGCATAAATAACAGTCAACAGTCAATTAAAAAAAAAATCTTCAATCACAAAATTGGAAGAGGAAAGGAAGAATTCTCCCCTAGAACCTTTGAAAGGAATGCAGCCTGGCCAAAACTTAAAATTTTTACTTATGACTTGCCTCTAAATCTGTGCCACATGCCCGAGCTGTGAGAAAAAAATACAGTAGATAAAGCTGCTGAAAGGCTAGAGTGCCCTGGTGAGACAGTGTGAAAATTCTGGAGGTGTGATAGTTAATGTCAATTTGGCTAGGTAACTTTACCATGATACTGGTCTTCATGTTGCTACAAAGGTAATTTTTAGATGTAATTAACACTTAAATTAGTAGATTTTGAGTGAATCAGATCATCCTTCATAATATAAATGTGTCTTGTTAAATCACTCGAAGACCTTAAGAGAAAAACAAAACTGATTTTCTTGAGGAAGACAAAATTTGGCCTACAGATTGCTTTCAAACTCACACTGCATTGCCAATTTTGGACTCACCATCCTCAACAATTACATGATCCATTTTCTCAAAATAAACTTCTGTATATGTATATGTATCCTGTTGGTTCGGTTTCTCTGGAGAAATGTTATTAATACAGGGAGGGCATATAGCATTTAGGGATCATGTTCCCTTTCTTTGGCTCTTTCTATAGTGAACTCACTAACTACTCACAGAAACCATCAAAATCTCCCTATGGAATATTTATTGTTGTGGTTTTATGGGCATGATGAACAGAAGGAAAGCCAAGAAATTTTCTCAGGATGATTTTCCTATATCAAAAATAAGGAAATATAAATTGGTGTTCTATGTGGAGAAGGGCAACACTGCTAGTCACATAGAATTTGAAAATATTCCTTGAAGCAAGGACGAGATTTAGGGAGGTAAAAAACCTAGTCATTGATAAGGAAAGCATTAAATTCTGAGGTCACAGCAATCATGGATGAGCAATAACACCGAGAAAAATACTATATTAGATTCTAATAGATGCTTGAACAATTTATCATGATCATAGTGAATAAAAACAGCACAGATATATTGTTATATAATCCTAGAGGCCAGAATGTGAGATTAGTAACGGTAAACTAAAATCCAGGTACTGGAGAGAACAAACTCTCCTGAGGCTATATAACAGAATTCTTTCCTTGTCTCTTCTAGCTTCTGAGGATGTAAATTTTCCAGCTTTCCTTTGGCTAAGTCATTCCAACCTCTGCCTCTATGGTCACGTTGATTTCTCTGTGTCAAATATCTCTGCTGTTCCTCTCTTAATATAAATCTGATGTTTTAATTTATAGGTCATTGAGATATATCAGGATAATCTCTTTGCTTGGAGATTTTTAACTGAATTACATTTGTTGAGATCCTTTGCCACATATCATACTATTTCCATGTTTTAGGGATTAGGACTTGATAAATTTGGGGGTTACTATCATCTTGCTCTTGAAATATAGAGATAATACCTAAAACCAAACAATAATTAAAACTCTACAGAATGTGCCCTTATAACACCTTATTATCTATTTATAACATGTAAGAGTAGTAGAAATTGAAGCAAGCTTATTTCCTGGCTTTATTTTTCTCTAATGATGTAGATAACATGTTTGATTTTTTCCCAAAATTATAAGGCATCTTAAAATGCACCAATAAAAAATGTACAACCAAGAAATCACTAGAACTGGACACAGATATAACATGGATATTAAAAAATATTTTGTAGAAAATGTATAATAACTAAAATTATTTTGATAAGGGATTTTGCAGAAAAGATGGATAATACGTAAATTCATATGAGTAATTCCAGTAGAAGGATAAGAATACTAGAAAGTCTCTAGAGAAAATTATAAAAATAATAATGTAGATGATAAAAACCATAGAAATTCTCAAAAATATAATACACATAAATTAAAAAATTCAATAATTTCAATAAGGCTTAATATAAATTATCTAAGTTGTAACACAAGAAGAACAATCAGTTAAGAAAGAGAGCAGAAGAAAACATACAGATTTATAGAAAACTATCACATGTTCTAACATATGCACAATTGGAGTTCCAAAAGACAAAAGAGAGAACATGAAAGAAAAAATATGTAATAAAGTAGGAGCAAGAATTTTGTGAAATTAATGACACAGAAATAAATTGTGGATTAACTAATAGAAATACTATACTCCTCCTAGACATTAGAAGAGAATGGAACAATACTCCCTAATCACTTTTATAAGACCAGCCTTGAGCTAATATTAAAATGAGAACAAAGGCCTCACAGGAAAAGAATAATAGAGATAAATATTCTTCATGAACAAAGAAGCAAAAACACTTGAGAAAATATTAGAAAATTGAGTCTAGCAATATTTAGAAAAAAATAGTACAGTATAACTAATTTGCATGGATTATAGTAATTCTACATTCAAAATTCATCAGTATAATTATAATTGAATGATAATAAAAGTATAATCAAATCAATAAATTATAAAATTTGTTAAAAGTGAAAATCAATTTTTGTTTAAAAAAGTAACTCAACAAATATGGAACAAAAAGGGAATTTTATAATTTACTAGAAGGTCTTTAATACTCTTGATTAGCATAAAACTTAGTTGTTCCTTTTTATGCTTTTTCCTCAAGATTAGGACCATTGCAAACAAGTTGTCTCTCACCAATACTATAGATCATCACAATGGAAGCACTTAATGATCCAATAAAGATGAAAACACAGCAATGAGAATATATGTTTATTTCAGTTCTCATTCCTTATTTCTAACTTTGATTCACTTCAGTCATCAATAGAGTAGTGGGAACAATTTTTTTTAAGAATAATTTGGATCAGGTCACTCTTCTATCCAGGATTGTTGATAACTTTCCATCACATTCATGATAAAATCAATTGTATCATGACTGACTAGAGTCTAAAATATTGGCCTGTTTACATTCATATATCATTTCAAATTTTTCTCTTTGATAATCCACTGTAACCACAATCATGTTCATATGTACCTTAAACAACCTCTTCCATTTTTTAAACTAGGTCTTCTTTTCTTTTGAACACTTTATTCGAGGTATCTGGATCTCTGTCCTCACATTGAGATATCCTCTCGAATATCTTCTAAGTAAAACCTTTCCTGGTTATGCTATATGAAATGCCAATATTTCTCTTACCCTGTATTTATCTCTGCTACATTTTTCTGTATACCATCTATTACTGTCTATCAGACTGTATATTTAACATTTTAAAATTCTTTAATATTTTTATTTCTCAACATTATGAAGGTAGATATTTATGTCGGTTTTTGTACTGCATTATTTTCAGTACATATATTTCACTAACTATACATTGGTATATAGTAAATGCTCAAGAAATACTGGCTAAATAAAATAATAACAAAAGCTCAGGAATTGGTACCAGAGTTCCCTAACAGTATGGGTACATTTCTCTTACAGTCTTGGAGAATGATTGATCCTCCTCTTTAATTCTTTTAATACTCATGTATTGTTGTTGTTTTTTTCCTGGGATTCTGGGATTGAACTCAGGGGCACTCGACCACTAGGCCACATTCTCAGCCCTTTTTGTATTTTATTTAGAGACAGGGGCTCACTGAGTTGGTTAATGCCTCACCATTTCTGAGGCTGGGGCTCACTGAGTTGGTTAATGCCTCACCATTGCTGAGGCTATCTTTGAACTCATGATCCCTCTTTCTCAGCTCCTGAGCCACTGGGATTACAGGCATGTACCACCATGCCCAGAAATACTCATGTATTTTTATTTCTTTGTAAATTCAGAAGAAACTCACTCCCATTCTAATCTCATTCGTTCAGTTATTCATCAATTAATTGAACAAGCACATATAAGTGTTTTTCCTGTCTTAGAAACAATGGGAGTTAATATAACAGTTAATAGCATACATTTTGGTAGGAATGGAGAATTGAGAAAAAAATCTAATATACATAGAAAACAATCTATATGCCAGATACTGTGTTGGATTTTCATGATTACTATTCCATTTAAGTTTTATGACAATACAAGCAGTAGGTAATATTATTAGTCAAGTCTTATAAATGAATAATGTAAGACTGCAAGAGAGTCCAAGATAGAAGATAGAAGATAGAAGAACTGAGACTTGAATAAGGCATGATCAAACTATAAATTTCATGGTGTTTTTATTATTGCCATAGAACAATTAATTGACCAAATCCTCTTATTGGAAAATGACATTCATTATTTAATAAATTCTTAAATAATTGTTGTCTTCAATAAATTACGCTTAAAATTTTGGAGTATTATCTCCCATCACTGTCACATTTTCCTTGTTATTTTAAGACTTTGTCCTGCTGTATTTACTATTATAACTATTGAATAATATTAGCACACTTATTACATGGTATTTCAAAAATCTTCACCATAAATGTCATATGAAAATATTCTAGCATTTACTCTTGAATGCATTATTAATAATAAGTATAACACTTTAGGTGTAGTTTGCTAGCACATAATAAAATGTGACATTTACCTAAGTTTATATAATCACTGATACTATGCAGAACAAGATTGCATTTTCTTTTAAGTATATCACCATTTTTACATTTATTGAGTATTTTATTAAACAAAATTATAGAAATTTTCATATATGATGTAAAATTAATAGTCTTACTTAGATTATTTTAACTTATCCTAATTTTCTTGTATTTCTACTTCAGTTTTACTTGTTATGTTATGGTCCGATTTCAAGCAGCATGCAGTTTTTCAGTGTTTTTTCTAATGGTTAAGTACTAGGAAAATAGAAAGCAAAGAAATATCCAAATTCCAAGATGGTGATTTCAATGCATATAATTATTTTCTATTCATTTTTGCTAATTTGACATAAATTATTAAAGTATATAACAATATATCACTACATGAGAGATGATAAAGCTGTGCTACTGCTAAGTCAAGGGTCTGAACAATATAAAGACTTCCAATTATTCCTTATTTGAAACCAAAGTGACCTTTTTCTCACATTTTTATTTCATATACTGTCAAAACAAGGAAGCAAATTAAATTTTACATAAAATGGATTATATTTGAATTACTTCAGAAAATTTTCTCTGAGACTTCCTAGAATGAGGAAATAAAAATACCAACATAACACAGGCTATATTATATTTAAGATTATAAAGTAATTTAATGTGCAGAGTAAAAATCATAACTTAATTAATTTGGGCATTAGTAATTTATTACATAAAACTTAACATTATAAATTAAGAATTACCTGATTTTTCTTTCAGTCCAAAGAAAAATTCATAGTACATAACTGAAACCAGTTAGTATTGTAAATATGCCAGATGAGATTATATTTATTATAAGGGAATTTTGGCACAATTATAAATAAAAATACTGTGGAGATAGAAGATGGTAGATTAGGGGAAGGATGTACTTCCAAGCAGTTCCTCAGCACCAGACATACAGAGAGATTACAGCAGGTATAGAAAATGCTCTTGGGTTGAAAATGCAGTCATGTCATGGAGCAGGAAACATTTGTACACTCTGTATAGCTGCAAACAAAGACAAGTGATTGGAAACTTATAAAGGAAGTTACCAGAAGTAGACTAAAAAAGAAAACAAATACAAAAACAAAAACAAATCCCAGAGGATGCCTGAACCAGGAACACTGAAATGGACACAAATTGCATTTGGACCACTCAGGCTCTGGGTACCAATATAGAAAGCTCTCTTTGTTTCTTGGTGCCCTGTAAGACACCTATAGGAGCCACACAGAAGCATTTACTTTCCAGGGCATATTCATTTCCATAGCAGTGAAGGTGAAACCTGTAGAGGTTTAGTCACTATACCCTAAAAGTGGATATTATTGGAGGTCCAAGAAATACAGACATTCTGCAGAGACCAGACCAATTTAAAACTCTTAACTACACTGTTCTACAGAAATATGCCATATTTCAGCACCTAAATCATGTTATCCAACTTTATACTGGGAGACTGGAAATTAATATCTTAGATTTGCCTCCTAGCCACAATGACTGGCAGTTAAGTAAGAAACACAAATATGTTGGACGTTTCAACCCTCTTCTCTCCATTCAAGAATTATAAAGCCAAAAATCAATAAAAACACTGAAAATCTACTACTTCCTACAGTTTTGACCACCTCAGTAGAAAGAGGTAGGCCTACCCTTTATTTCTCAGTATGATTCTTTTTCTCTTTTTTCCTGTTTTGTATTTTAACTTGTTTCTTTCTCCTCTATACTGACATTTTTTTAACCTATCCTTCTTTTTAACAGTTTAACTTTTGAAAAAATTTAAACATTCTTTAATCATATTTTATTATTTTATTTTTTCCATTTTTCATATTTGTGTGCATGCATATATGTGTGTTCTTACTGCATAGATATCCTCAAAAATATCTGTATATTTATGTGGTTTTGCTGTCTCATTAATTGATTTTTCTTCACTTATTTATTATTTTACCTTCATATAACTTAGTTGGGGTACAAATTATATGAGGGCTTGAGTTGTTTGAATCTTATATTTGATTATTTATTCATACCTTGGTTATTTTCTTTCTTATCTCCCCTTCTTCACTCTCTTACCCCATTAATAGCTAAATTGTCCTTTTCTTTTTTTCTCTTTCTTATTAACTTTAGTTAATTTCTTATTCCTTCTTTATACCCAACATCTGCTACATATCTCCTACATGTCCTCTGACCACTTTTTAAAATATTTTAAATGGTCTCTCACATTCCTAATCTATTTTCACTTTACTTAAGAAACTATAAATCTCACTAAATAATTGAATTGTCTAGTTTATGTAATTCCTTACACTTTTCATGTTATTTGATTATTAAAACAGTGGATGACATAGTAAACACCTCTGCCAAATGCCTAATTTATTTCACAATTTTAATTGTTGGTGTTGATGTTAAATGCTAACTTCAGCTATAGTGGGAAATTATTTTCACAGATGACAAATTATAGGTTGAAATTATCATGCAAATCTTCTAAGTAAAGTATGGGTTAGACACTGGACATTTATCTTAAGGCTGCACATCTGTTACTGATATTAGTGCTTTTTCTGTCCCATACATCCTACCAAAAGAGGCTGGAAAGTGATGAGAACACATCAAGACCACAGAGTTGATATCTTGCTACTGAGAAATACACATAACTCTGGCAAGCAACAGTGAGTCTCACCCCACACATGATTTAGCTCCACCTGAGTTCCCAAATAATTCAACTCATAGAATTGGGGTGAAAAAAAAAAACAATTCAACAACTAGGCCTCAAGGAGGAGCAACTAGAAAGGAAGTTCTGGCTCCATCCCTTAACATTTACTCATATCAAAAACAAAAAGAAGTCCCAAAATTAAAAAAAAAAAAGAGAACTGTACATTAAAGGATGTGCATACAAAAGAGGAAGAGGAATCCATCTCAATTGATTTGCAAGTCTAAGAACGTTGAAAATATAAGGAAACAGGGAAACAAATCATTCCCCAAAATTCACAACCCCCAACATAGAATCTCACAAATATGGAAGTGGATGAAATTATAATCAAGAAGTATAAAAACTTATTGTTAAAATGTTAAACAAGAGAAGATCTAAGGAATAAATCCAGTGAGCAAATATACAACATGAAAATGACATTTTAATAACAAAATAGAAATGTTGGAAAGAAAGCAATCAGAATTTCTGGAAATGAAGAACGCAATGTATCAATTCAAAAATTCATATGAAAGCATCACCAGCAGATTAGATTGTGTAGAAAATAAAACTTGAGTGGTCAAAACCAGAACTAAAAGCATGGAAGGTAGGGTACATAAATTTGAGTACACCATATGAAATAAATGAAAAAGTGATAAATACTGATCAGAATATTCAAGAACACTGGGGCAACATGAAGAGACCAAATCTGAGAGTCATTAGGATAATCATTGAGATACCAGTTAAAAAGAGTAAAACCATTTTTAAAGAGATCATAATAAAAAGTGTCTTCATAACAGAAAAGAGATAGACATTCATATGTAGGAGGCTTTAGGGATCCAAATAGACCAGATCATAAAACAATCTCTTCAAGACACTTCATCATCAAAATTCCTAACATAGAATATAAGGAAACAAAAACTAATAAAACTTCAATATAGAAACATCAGGTCAAATTTAGAGGCAGATCAATAAACCTCACTTTTTTTCTCTTTATATTTATGCATTATATTTATACATAATGGTGGGATTTGTTGTTACATTTTAGTTCATTCACACAATATAATAATACAATTTGATTAATATCCCTTTCCAGCACTTTCCTCTCTCTCCTCTGTTTCCACCTCCAGTCCCCTTCTTCTATTCTACTTATCTATGTTTTCTTTTCATGCACTCAGGTCCATCTTTCCTTTCTTTTTTCCTAACTAGCTATACCACTACTCAGTATCTATCCTAAAGATTGAAGCTCACATCCGACTTTTCAAATCAGACCCTAAAATCAAGAGGGTCCTGGAATAAGATATTCTAACATCTAAAAGAAACAACTGGCCACCAAGATTGCTATGCCAAACATATGTCTCTTTCCAATTAAATGAATAAATAGAAGCTTTCAATGACAAGAATAACATAAAAGAATTCAAAACCACCAAGTAAACACTAAAAAGAATAATCAAAGATAAACTTCACATAGAAGAACACATAAGCAAATCCCAAAGTTACATCATAGGTAAAGATTAATAGAAGAATAATTAACAAAATGAGAATAAAGACAGAAGTAAATATATAAAAAATGAAATGGCAGGAAGCTTCCAAAACTTATTCATAATAACACTGAATGTAAATGGTTTCAACGCCCCAATTAAAAGACACAGACTGAAAGAATGGATCAGAAAACAAAATTCAGATGAATTGGAGATTCTCATTTCATAATCATTTCATAATGTTTCCAGTAAAAATTATTCAAAAGTGACAAAGAATTTCACTATGTACTGTTAAAGGGAACATTCCAAAATGAAGACATAATGATAATAAATATATGCCACAAATATCAGTGCACTCCATCTAATTACATATATATATATATATATATATATATATATATATATATATATATATATCTTGACTTTAAATTACAGAGAGATCTCAATTCAATAATGCTGAGAGACCTTAATCACCAATAGACCATAGAAACATAACATCAATAATGATATTGTGATGTATATAATTATTTAAATTAAATGGACCTAATAGACACTATATAATATTTCACATACAAAGAGCTGAATACATGTTCTTATCAATTATTTTGGAATCTTTCCCCAAATAGAACATATTCTTGGTCACAATGTAAGTCTTAGCAAATGGAGAAAAACATCAATATCCCATAAATTCTATTTGATCATAAAAGAATTAAGCTGGAAATAAACAGAGCAAAGATAATAGAAAAACATAAACATATGAAAATTGAATAATAAAAAATATAATGAAATGAAAGAAATGGTCAAAGAAGAAGTAAGAGAAACTATTCAAGAAATTCTTAGAAACAAACAAGAGCAAATATATAATATATCAAAATCTCTGGGACAGTATGAAAACAGTTAAAAAGGGAAAAAATATAGCACTGATGTCTAAATTAAAAAAAAATACATTACAAATAAATATGATTATACTTCATCTCATGAACTTAGAAAAGGAAAAACAAAATAATTCAAAAATCAGTAGAAGATAGAATATCATAATGAGAAGGTCAAAATGAAAAAATTGAAAATAAAATAAATACATAGAGACCAGGGTTGTGGCTCAGTGCTGGAGTGCTTGTCTAGCATGTGCAAGGCACTGGGTTCAATTCTCAGCATTGCATATAAATAAGCAAATAAAATAAAGGTCCATGAACAAGTAACAAAATGTATTTAAATAAATAAATTGACTAATAGGATGAACACAACAAAGAATTTTCTTTTTAAGATAAATAAGATTTATAAACCCTTAACCAAACTAACAAAGAGAAGAACCAATATATTCAGAAGTGAAAAAGGAGGCTTTCCAAGTTGCTCAATGGTGGGAATCCAAGAAAGCAGATAGGCAGCTTCTCAGCAAGATAGGTGAATGACAAAATAAAGTGGGGGTGGGGTTTTGCTGTAACTTAATACTGTACATTCAAAGCAGATCAGGGACTCAGGAGGTTGGATATAATAAAATAAGGAAAAAAAAATCCCCAGCACCACAACTGCTGACATAGCCAGGGCACTACCCAGAGCAGTCCCTCCAGAGGGGAGTAATAAGAAATGGGATAGCTGGATTTTTGCATTTGCCTGTAAATGGCTGAAATTTTGCCATTTACCTGTACATGGATGAAAATGGGAAACATCACACTACATGAAATAAGCCAGACTCAGAAAATCAAAGTCAAATGGTTTCTCTCATATTTGGAAGACAGAGTTACATAGAGGAAATAAAGATGTGAGGGGAATTGGGTATTGTAAATATATAGGGAAGATCATTGGTGTAGGAGAATGAGAGGGAGGAAGAATGCGGAAGGGAAGGGAAAATGTAATGAATTTAACAAAATTGCATTATATGCATACATAAATGTACCAAAGGGAATGTCACCTTTATATATATATGAAGTATATATATACTTTATATATAAAGTACCAATCCCAAATAAATAAAAACATTAAAGGATGAGCCATAGCATATAGGAAATAGAATAGGAAGAGGGAAAAAGATAGTTGGTGAATGTTGAAATGGAAAACTGCCTTTTAAATAAATGTTATTTTTTCTTTCAGTTATATCACAATTATTGGTGATTTTCTAGTGAAAACTTTATTCTTTTACATACTTCTTTTTTATTTTATATTGTTCATAGTAATGACTATGGAATAACTCATCCACTGGTTTCAAGAATATTTATGTTCCCATCTGTCTAACCTCTATGAACATTCCTTCTATTGTCTATGTGGACTCTATCCAACTTCACACAATTTTTTTAAGAGAGAGAGAGATGAGAGAGAGAGAGAGAGAGAGAGAGAGAGAGAGAGAGAGAGAGAGAGAGAGAGAGAGAATTTTAATATTTATTTTTTTTTTAGTTTTCGGCGGACACAACATCTTTGTTTGTATGTGGTGCTGAGGATTGAACCGGGGCCACACGCATGCCAGGCAAGCACGCTACCGCTTGAGCCACATCCCCAGCCCACATACAAAATATTGATGCTACTTTCAGGTTCATTATGATGTACAGTGTGTTTTCATTCTTATACACTTTGTGCATAGTACAAGGATCATCAGGGTTTCAAATACCACTTAAAATTTGGTTAATTTCAAATCCACCTCCCCAATTATGATGTATTTTTTTTTCAGTTGGTTTTCAGACATTTCATTGCCATTTATTAGATGGTTCATTGTTTCCCAGTTTCCCAGCAGATATAAAGTTATATATTTTTATGTGTAAATTGAGAATGAACTGAAGTTTCTTCCTAGACTCTGGTGCATTTTGCTGATCTATCTATCCATGATCTACCTTCACAATTTTATTGTTCTATTATAAATGATTTTATATCTTGTTTGATGTGTCTTCCCCACCATTCCAACATATTAATCTGCTTAATACATTTTTTGGCTATTCATTTTTGTTCAATTTTATTTATTTTATGTTTTTATTGGTGCATTTATAAATATACAAACTAATGGTACTCCTTTTGTCATATAAATACATGCACATAAGTTAACAAATCTCATGTCTTAGTACATTTCCTTTTTCTCACCTCCTTCCACCACCATGATTACATTGCTGTACTCTACTAGTTTCACTTAGAGTCCTAGTTGTTCCAATTTACACATTATAATGACATAGAAAAGTGTGATTTGTTGTGGCATATTCGTACATGAGCATAATATATTTTGGTAGACTTTGTTCTTTTTCTAACTTCCTTCTCTATCTACTTTCTCTTCTCTATTGGTCTCCTTTCTCTTTTCGTGACATCTCTTTTTATTCCTTTTTTTTTTTTAACTCTCTGGCTCTTATATATGAGAAACAGTATTAGATCCTTGACTTTTTGTGTCCAGCTTTCTTCACTTAGCATCATGTTCTTCAGTTGCATCCAATTACCACCAAACAATATAACTTAATTATTCTTTATGGCTGAGTAAGATATTGTTGTGTATATGTATCACATTTTCTTCATCCAATTTTCTGTTTATGGCTTGTATTATTACTTAGTTATTGTCAATTGAGCTACTATAAATATTGATGTTTATATATCACCAAAGAATGCTGATTTAGTGTGAGGACAAGTGCATGGGGTACTACATACATGGCATACATATAAGGGCATCTGAGTGGCAAACCACTCTCTCATGCTAGGTTTGTGAGTGGCAAACCGCTTACCCTGTAGGCACAGCCCTAGGAGTGAGGCTGTGTGTTGTAGACCCTGTACTTACTACATGGCCCACTCTTCTATTGGTATCTTCAAGGACAGTTAACATAAATTGCATTGGTGGCTGCCTATAAACTGCCTAGCTACTGCCTGAGTATATATACATGGTAACTGCACAATAAAATTAAAACTGCTTCCTGCTTGGTCTCCAGAAGTCTTATTAGTGATTCTGCAGCCACACTCTCCTCCGGTGACCTCCTCACTGGACAAGAGAAAGCTCTCACAATTTAGTTCTTTTGTATAAATCTAAGGAAAGGGATGATGGATCATATGGTGGTTTCATTGCTATATTTTTAAAGAATCTTTATAATGGTTCACAAAGTGGTTTTATTAGTTGCTGTCTTACCAAAATTTGAAGTGTACACTTTTCTTCATACCCTCACCAGTAATTATTGTTATTTCTATTCTTGATAATTATTCTTCTAACTGAAGTGAGATGAAATCACAGTGTAATTTTGATTTTAATTCCCTTGATTACTAAGAATGATTTTTTTTCATTTATTTGGTTGCCATTAATATTTCTTCTTTTGAGAAATGCCTGCTTAGACCACTTACCAATTTATTGATTGGGTTAATTTTGGGGTGTGTGTGTGTTAAGTTTGTGTGTGTGTATGTGTGTGTGTGTGTGTGTGTGTGTGTGCGTGTTCTTTACACACTTTGGATGTTAATTCCCTGTTAGAAGAATACTTGCAAAGACATTTTAATTCTTTAGGTTTCTTCTTTATTCTTGTTTCCATTACAGAACTGTTTTTTTTATTCTTTTTGTTTGTTTTGTTTTGTGTTTCTTTTTTTTTATTTGATGACATTGACATCCCACTTGCTGATTCTTGATTTCCTTTTCTTTCTTTCCTTCCTTCCTTCCTTCCTTCCTTCCTTCTTTCTTTCTTTCTTTCTTTCTTTCTTTTTCTTTATCATACAAAGCAAGCACCCTACCAACTGAGCTATATCTCCATCCCTCCTTCTTGATGTTTAGCAATATTATTAGGGTAGTTGATGCCAGTGCAAATATGCTGGAGTGTAGACCTATGTTTTATTCTAACAGCTTCAGGGTTTTGGGCCATATTTCTAAGTATTTTATACACTTTGAACTATTTTGGGAATAGTTTGAGATGTAGAAAATGTAGGGAACTACTTTCATTCTTTTACATATAGATATCAAGTTTTGCCAGCATCATTTGTGAAAAAAATGTTATCTTTACTGCAACATACAAGTTTGGAAATGTTGTCAAAGATCAGAAGATTGTATCTATATGCATTTGTCTTTGTGTCATCTATTGAATTCCAGTGGTCTGTTTTTATGTTAATACCATAATGTTTTTGTTATTATAGCTATTTAGTGTAAGTCACCACCACATATATATTTTTTACTCTTTGTTTAATATTTCTCTATATGTGAGTGAGGTGTATTTTTGAAAAAAAAAATGTTTTTGAAGATAAGAGATTGGGAGATAGTCTAGATTCTTTTTTCCCAAATTGTATATTTAAATTGATATCTTCAGAGTCTCCAAACTCTTTAGAAATACACAAACATAACCACACACAATCACCCATAACATAGCAATATTTGTTGATGAATTTGCTAATCTACAATTTCAGCCATTGATTTTTCTTGTATTGATTATAATTTTTCCTTGATATAGTACCATATTTATTTAGGATTTGAAAAAACATCATAAAAACATTATAAGTAAGTATTATACTTTGGGAATATGAGACTAGGTAATTACAAAAACAAAGATAGATTTATACTTATATAGTGTAATAATTCCATAATAAAAGTCATTTTTTATAAATTACAAATTGCTCAAAATATGTTCACTCTTTGTTTTCCCTTTACAGAAGGAAGATTTTATTTCCATACCCCTAAATATTATGTTTGGGTATCTGACTATTTGCTCAATGATATGTTTTATTGTTTAGATACTAGGTGTCCTGCAAACAATCAAGTGTGAAACAATACAAGACAGTTTATAGGTGAAATGATTGGGTTATGAGGGCCTTTACCAAATCAATGCATTAATTCCCTGATAGAGATGAACTTAATGATAACTGGATGTAGGAAAAGTGTGGTTGGAGGAGGTGGGTCATTGCGGACATGGCTTTGGGGTATGTATTTGTTCCAGGAGAGTGGAGATATCTCTCTCTCTCTCTCTCTCTCTCTCTCTCTCCCTCTCTCTCTCTCTCTCTCTCTCTCTCTTTCCTGGAACTATGTCCTGAGCTGGTTCCCTCTGCAATACCCTTTTGCCATGATGTTCTGCCACACCTTGGGTTCATAACCAGCCATCTATGAACTGATACTTATGAAACCATAAGCCCACAAATAAATGTTTCCTCCATTAAATTTGTTCTTGTCATATATTTTGATCATAGTGGCAAAAAAGCTAACTGTACGTGAACAAATGTGATTTCAAAATATCTAATAAATAATAATTACTGCCACTACTGAAGAATTTCTGACAGATTCCTGCAGAATAAAATATTATACATAATAGTTACTAATTATTTCTGTGCCCTGAAATTGGAAAACATGTATAGCATTACTTGATACCATCTTAAGCACTAATTTGAAGGAGTCAGTGGATAAAAGTGTCACACAATTATAACCAACCTATACTTTCAGGATTGAGAAATGTGTATTTTTTGCAATATAGTAGATTAACGGGTTACTTATTACTCCAGTAAAAGCTGGATTATATATTGCATTTGAAAAATATTTATGTGCCTTTCAGTTATAAATAAGAATCACAATATAGTCAACTACTGTTTAAATAATCAGTAGATTTACCTCAAACACCAAAATGTTAAAAGAGTTAATGGTTGCTGCTGATATTCATTAGGTGTCTCTTGGTGTCTCTGTGTTTTACCTTATGGGTCTAAAAATAGCTGCTGTAGTTCCAGACATTGCATTAGTACTCAATGCAAAAGAATTGGAGAAGAAAGTATAATATTTTTTCTTCTGAAATGGGAAAGAAAAAAGCTTTTCCAAAAGTAACCATGGTAGATTTATAGAACATGGTCACATGGTCACTAATATCTACGATGTAGGTTAAAAAAATTGAATACCACATACACCTTATATGGTTATATAAATTTTGACTTATAATTTAGGAAGGCCCAATGTTCTTTTAGATTAAAAAAAATCTTTCTTGACAGAAAGGAAAAAAGGAAGAAATGGTAATGAACATTGGGAAGAAATTATAATTATAATTCCTATTGTTAGTCTTGTTTACTAAGCTCTTTAATTCTTGCTCTCTTCATTCACCTCTAATTATGGTCATATACATGTTTAATGTTATATATTTCAAAAGTGTGTTTTGCTGTCTTACAAATGTCCATCATTAGCAATAGGACTTTATTGTCAGATGTTACACAGTTAGTTGAAACAGGATAAGCACTAAAGTTAATTGAAGCAAAAAAAAAAGTACAGTATCAAGGTGAAGTCATCTTCACTGAAGGTTCATATTTAGTGTGCATTCATCCTAAAAACATGACTACAGAGAATAAAAGTTGGTATGTCAGACTTAATGATATAGAAAGTAGAGAAATCATATTAAAATGCAGTACAGGTATATAGTCTGAGAGAGTTTATGAGCCCTAAGTTTTATTACTCACATTCTCCTACATGATTGGAAGTTGTATATTATAATACAATCTTCAGATGTTCCAAGCAAGGTTGTGACACTGCTATAAAATCCTTGTAGTGCAAAAGAATTTAATCTCCACAAGGTAAGTCTCTATATATGTGGCTTTCATGGTTTTAAAGATTATTTGAAACATAACCTTTTAATACCAAGTGAAATATAAAATACAATCACACACTGAGTGTTTGCATACTGGTTTAGATTTTTCTTTTGTATGTGATTATTTTGTTCTGAAAATATAAATGCAGCACCCAATAATGTAAATCTTTCTCAGTTCATTTAATATCAACTTCCACAAAAATAAGTTATCTTTTTGTTTTCTTTTCTAGATCAGCTGAGTGAAAGTAAAGGAATACTTACAAGGATGTTATTATTTGTAACATTAATCCTTCTATTATTTTAAGACCATCTCATCACTTTAATATAATTAAAATAGAAGACAAAATGATAATTAAATCTTTTCCCACAGGTGGTCTTAATTGTTCAATTAAAAACTCCTTGCTCACTTTAAGTCCCAATGTCCCATTGTTATAAAGCAAGGGAAAATGTCAACTCATTCTTTAAAAATAGTGGGAAATTTAAGAATAATCTATAAAGAAAACTCTTGATTTTGTCTGCATTTTACATCATTATTGAATTCAAAAAATCTTTTAGTAATAGTAATTTAATATATTTTCTATGAGGAATTTAGAAATGTGGATTATGAGAAATCGCAGAAGGACATAATTAATCTTTCAATATATCAAATGACAAATAAATCACAATGAATAAAACTGTATTTAATGCTCAGAATGATATAGAAATATCAAAAAGGAAACATGGACAATTAGTGACATTTGGATAAAATAATTTAATCTCTGGCTTTATTAGAACTGTTGATTAAACAAAAATAACTGTAAATTATAGAAAAAATAATAATTTACCATGATTTCTGAAAAACTATAGAAAATATATAGACACAGCAGAAAATAGGATTTGATGAAGTAATAGTTATATATTTGTGGGTGTGTTTGTGTGTATATGTAATTATTTAAATTCACCACATTGAATCAAAGAAAAAAATTGCAGTTGAAAATTATTTTAATAGTTTAGGTGCTTAAAACAAGTGAAAATGTATGGGCTTCACAAATTAAAATTTTTATTAGTTTTAATGAGTTAAATGATGACATTAAATATTAGAGACCAATAGTTATGAATCTAATGTGTTGGACCTTTTATTCATTCAGTAGAAAAAACTCAATCCAAGAAACCCCACTCATGTTTCACAATTTTTAGTGAACATTACAAGGAAATTACATTATTTCTTCATTTTTGTTTTGATGAATTGTTTTGACCTTTTTTTTTAATACCAGGGATTGAACTCAGGGGCATTTAACCACTGAGTCACATCCTCAGCTCTTTTCTGTATTTTATTTAGAGACAGGGTCTCACTGAGTTGCTTTGTGCCTCACTAACTTGCTGAGGCTGCCTTTAAACTCTTGATACTCCTGCCTCAGCTTCTTAAGCTGTTGGGATTACAGGTGTGCACTCTCATGCCCAGCAAATTTTGCTTTTCTAAAGAAAATTTTCAAGAGGTGACTGGAAAAATCTTCCTGAATATGATTTATAAAGGCAGAAACAATAAAAATAGAATGACTTTATTTAAAGGAGGAAATACAAAGTTTTCTACTATTGGCATACACAGTCATGCATGAAAGAAGAAATATTACATGTTTAAAAAAATAAAGAAATCATGTCAAGAAAGCAATTTGATTATTAAAGACAGAATTAAAAAAGAGTTATTGCATTTTTTCCTTTAAATTGTAACTATTGTGACCAGTTACTAATAATCAGACTTTGATTATATACCACTATGGTAGCATAAGTTTATACCTAGTTAAACAGTAATCATATTGTTCTTGATATATTAAAACCTATGAGACCAAATAGTTTGTTTCCTAGGGTTCTGAAAATGAGTGAGGTCATTGTAGGGGAGCTATTTGCTAGTTATAAGAACTTGTAGATTAGTAGAAGTTAATATTGGAAAAGGTCAAAGTCTAGAAAGTAGATATTTCTAAGTTTAACTGTTGTATCTTATAAAATCATGATTATTAATTGTCCACACCCTTAGAAAACTTTGAGCTTTCTAGAAGATCTTCATATATTAAAGATTGCTTTTGAGTAAATTAAACACTTTTTAAACCACTGTAATTGGATAGTGATGCAAAGTAAAATTTGTAGAAATACTCTGTTTGGAAAGTTAAATTCAGAGGAAGGTGTACAAAATAAACAGAATGAAATTTGTAATCTAAAACACAAGTTTCAGTCAGAATATATATATAAATGCATACACACACACACACACACACACACACACACACACACACATATATATATATATATATATATTAGTTGTTGGTACATATAAAACTTTATTTTATTTTTATGTGGTGCTGAGGATTGAACTCATTTGCCTCATGCATGCTAGGCAAGTGCTCTACCACTGAGTCAAAACCCAAGCCCCCTGATTTAATGTTTTATGGTGCCATAATTGATAGTTTTTAGAGACATGAAATACTAAAATGTAAATATACATATAGGCATATGAATGTGCATGCACCCATGCACATGGGTTAGAGTATATGCATGTGCACACACATGTACAGATAATTTTCCATTGAAATCAAGTCATAATTACTATATAGGAAGTAAATCTGTTAGAAAAATATAGGCAATTTTGTCCAAAGTAAATATCCCACATAAGCCACTTAACCTCTATGGGCTTATTTTCTAATCTGTAAAATTATGTTGATAGACTACATAATTTCCACGTTCTTAGACATTATAAGTATGTTGAATAGAGAAAACAAGTGGTTTAGAGAATATACAAGTAAAATAAAATTTTGAATACAAGGTTATCTCCCTTCTCAACAAATTATCTGTGATAATTCCCACTTCGAACAAAAACTCTTCTCTCAAGGATATATAGGTATCATATTAGATATTCTTGTACTTGTATTGTTATAAGGTCTATATCATAATTGTGGGAGAAGTACCACTATGAGTAAAATTAGAAATATTTTGAAAGAAGAATTAAATGACCCTGCTTATTGGTCACATATGTGTGAAAGATTGAGTAAAAGAACAAGTTAAATACACCTGCAAATATTGAACTTTTAGTTTATAAAAAAATTGTTCAATCAAATTGGTTGAAGCAGGAGTGGAGATAGTTTTGAATTGAAGGTGAATACATCAATTATACACATTTCTTCATTAAACCAACTAACAGAATTTCTTACCCAAAGATAAATATTTTTACACTCATCATGAAATCTTATAAGGGGCATGGAAGGCTGACACTTTGGTCCCACTGTCACTATTAGAATGTATTCAAAATTCTGGCAATATCATTCCAAATGTCCTGTTCTTGTGATATTCATTTTTTATATTTATTTATTTTAGTTGTAGTTGGATTAAATACCTCCATTTTATTTATTTATTTTTATGCGGTGCTGAGAATCGAACCCAGTACCTTGCATGTTATGCAAGTGCTCTACCACTGAGCCACAACATCAGGCCCATGATATTCATTTTAATAATTGATATTTTATACTTTTCTGGACTCATTTCTTTTCTTCATTAAATTATTTTTAATTTTTTTATTCTAATTTATTATATATGATAGCAGAATGTATTACAATTCAAATCACACATATAGAGCACAATTTTTCATCTCTTTGGTTCTATACAAAGTATATTCACACCAATCATGTCTTCATACATAAAATAATGATGTCCATCTCATTCCACCATCTTTTCTAACCTCATGCTCACTCCCTTCCCCTCCCAACCCTTTGCACTATCTAGATTTCCTCTAATGCTCCCATACTCCCCCTACCAACCCAACTGTGAATCAGCATCCTTATAGCAGAGAAAACATTTGGCATTTATTTTTGTGGGATTGAGCTAAATTTACTTAGCATTATCTTCTCTAGCTCCATCCTTTTACCTGAAAATGCCATGATTTTATTCTCTTTTATTGCTGAGTAATATTCTATTGTGTATATATGCCACATTTTCTTTATCAATTCATCTACTGAAGGGCATCTATGTTGGTTCTACAGTTTAGCTGTTGTGAATTGTGCTGCTATAAACATTGATGTGGCAGTGTCCCTGTAGTATGCTGTTTTTAAGTCCTTTGAGTATAGACCAAGGAGTGGGATAGCTGGTTCAAAAGGTGGGTCCATTCCCAGGTTTCCATGGAATCTCCATATTGCTTTCCGTATTGACTGCACCAATTTGCAGTCCCACCAGCAATGTATGAGTGTGCCTTTTTCCCCACATCCTCGTCAACACTTATTGTTGTTTGTAGTCTTAATAATTGCCATTCTGAGTGGAGTGAGATGAAATTTTTGAGTAGTTTTGAATTCCATTTCTTTAATTGCTAGAGATGTTGAACATTTTTCATATATTTGTTGACTGATTGTATATCCACTTATGAGAATTGGCTGTTCAGTTCCTTGGCCCATTTGTTGACTGGGTTATTTGTATTTTTGGTGTTAATTGTTTGAGTTCTTTATATACTCTAGATATTAGTGCTCTATCTGATGTGTGTGTGGTAAAAGTTTGCTCCCAAGCTGTAGGCTCTCTATTCACCTCACTGATTGTTTCTTTTGCTGAAAAAAACATTTTTTAGTGTGAATCTATCCCATTTATTAATTCTTGATTTTAATCCTTGCACTATAGGGGCCTTATTAAAGAAGTAGGGGTTTAATCTGATATAATGGAGATTTGAACATACTTTTTGTTCTGTTAGGTCTCTGGTTGAATTCCTAGGTCCTTGATCCACTTTGATTTGACTTTTCTACACAGTGAAAATAGGGGTTTAATTTCATTTCATTTCATAAGAATTCTCTAGAGCATTTTCAAAAGTCTTCTGCATCTGGACCAGAGGTTTTCTCTTTTTTCCATCCACTGCAATCACCCAAGATGACTTTATACTTTTCTGGACTCATTTCTTTTATTTATTCATTGATGACTATTTAAAGATACTAAGAAACTTAATTTTCACAATATTTTTAGTTCATTTGTGTTGGACATAAATATATTTTTCAGAACATTTCCATCTTGTTACCTCTGTATCTACAATCTACTTACCATCAGCTTCTTTCCCCTATTTACTCTTATTAGTTGAATTATATGATATTTCTTTAAATTTATGCTCTGAATCCTCAACTTCCATCTTGTTGGTCAAAGTAAGTCATGGGCAAAATCCTGTTGTCAATTAAGCAAATAGAATTAACCTCTTTCTCACTGAGAGTCTATGAAGGAATGTAAATCCCTTTGATGAGGAATGACACTCAAAAATAGGAATCAGTAACTTGTAATTCAGTAGGCTAGCCATTATAAATTTCTATTGTCAGCAGAGAATATAATGCTTTTGCATCAGCCCCTTGCACTCCAATCATCCAAACTCCTTGTGAAAAACTCACCACTACTGGTAATTCTCACTTTAACACCTTGGATTTTGAGGATCCCTAGATAAAATTACAAAATCATATTGTGCAGATCAACTTGAGATTTAATTATATATCTCAGCATTATTTGCTGCTTAACTTGTTTCTATACATTTCATAAGTCCATTATTCTTCCATATTCTTACTCTGCAAAATCTTTTTCATACCCTTCAAAATCCATTAACAACCTTGTAATTTAAATTTTAGCAGAAGAATTGAACAGTTCTAAAAATTATATTGAATATATTTCCTATGACCTTAATGTTTGTATCCTTCTAAAATTCATATTGAAATCTCTAACATGATAATTTCAGGAAGCTATGTCTTTGTGAGGTGATTACATCATAATGGTAGAGCCTTCATATTTGGGGTAAGTGCCTTTATAAAAGAACACAGTGAAAAGTATTCTATCTAAAAGGATGTAAGCCCTGACCAGACAGTAAATCTACTGATACCTTGATCTTGGACTTCCTAACCTCCATCCTGTGAGAAATACATTTCTATTGTTCATAATCAACCAGTATATGATATTTATTATAAAAGTACAAATTGACTAAGAAAAAATTGATTCCAAGAAGTGTGTATGATATTGTAACAAATACCTAAAAATATGAACAAGACTTTGGAACTGGGTAATGAGTAGCAGCTAGTATAGTTTTGACATATATACTAGAACAAGTGTGCATTATACAAACAGATCTTAAAGAGTGATTCTGTTGAGTCCTCCAAAGGAAAGGAGGAGAGCTCTAGAGAAAGTCTCAAATTACTTAGAAATATACAATGGTCATTAACAGACCTTTGATAGAAACATGAATGTTTAATGACCATTTTGCTGAACTTGGATGGAAATGAGAAACATGTTAATGAAATAGTGATGGAAAAGCCATTCTTCCTATAAAGAGGCAAAGACCCTGTGTGGAGTCGCATCACAAGACTAAACCATTCAGTGTCACTCCAAGTGAATTTGGGGACTAAATAAAGACAAAAACACAGAAAGTACATTTTCTTTGGGTTCAGTGAACATTCCTCAGCTGCAGCTCCCAGAAAGGGGGCAAGGCAGGCAAGAAAGAGTGCTAGGAGCACCTGCTAAACTCTTTTATTGGGGAGAAACAATTCAAATGAGAAAAGTGGTTAGGTTTCAGGAATTTGAGTCTATCATCCTGATGTATTGCTCTCAGCAGGTTTAGTGACATCTAGGAAGGCAACACCTATCTCACATGCTGTGTGGGGATCATAGGCTGAGCAATTGAAAAGACACATACATCGCCCACCCAGAGGGGCAATGTAGGTTCAGTCCAATCTGTGCACTCAGTGCTTAAGTTCACACACACACACAGCCCATGGCTGGCTTGCCACATCTCTACTATCTCACTTCTCAAAGCTAAGAGGAGCTCAGTTCCTATGTCACAGCTTCCAACGGCTGATGTTTCAGAGTTCCAATGTTTTCTAGAAAGCAGAACAAATGAGCATTGAAGTTAAATATTTGCATGAGTTTTATTTTAATTTTTAAAGATGTGGGTTGGATTCTCATGACTACTAAGAGTAGAGAGGCAATTCATGTTACATTCTGACAAAATAGTTGTCAACATTTTGTCCATGTCCTTAGACTTTTTATGTGGCTGCCTTTGTAGGTGATGAAATTAATCTTGTGGAGAAAAGATCATGGAAGCATAGCATTCAGAGTGTCAGATATCTCTGGCATCTGATAGCCAAGTTTACTGTGATAATCATGAGCAGAAGATTTGAAAAAATTTTTACTTGGCCAGAAATATGTTAGTAAAACTGGGTCTAAGGAAGGTGTGGATGTTAAAGAGATTAGAGATGATGTAGAAATACTGGATACCTTATCCAGAAAAAAAAAAAAAATAGAAAATACAGTAGGAATGTTGACGATTCATTAGCTATCTACAAATGATATATATATTTGTGTATGTGTGTGTGTGTGTGTATAATTTTTAATGTAATGAATGAGAATAGCATATAAACATTATTATAAAATGTCAAGAATAATTATTCATGATAATATATTATTTATTATGTGATGTTTTAACAAAAGAAGGACAAAGTTCTTCCTAATCTCTGAAGAAACACAATAAAATAAACCACTATATCCAAATTAGTCCTTCTAAATCATCAGTAAATGTCACTAGAAAAGGCATTGTAAAAGGTGAGATTTCAATTTTCTGTAGTTAATGCAGACTGTATTATCAAATATCAGAAATTCAAATGAATCTGGAGTATTATTTTTCTTTTTTTATTTGCAATATCTGAAGCAAGAGAAAGTAACATAATAAAAATTCTTGATCTAGATGACCGTTCTAAGTTAACAGGTTAATTCTATTTTCAGGAAGTCATACTGGAAAAAAAATGATGTCAATAGCATGAGACATGGAATAAAAACACCATGTAGTCAGTAGAGCATTAGCCTAGAAATCAAGGCATAGATTGATCCTAGGTTTAGAGCTTATTACTGTGTATACATTTTGGGAAGTCACTTTTTAAAATCACTTCTTATTTCCTTTTGTAAAAAAAATGAGAGGTTGGTAATAGGTGATTTTTCAGGTCACTTCTGATTCTGAACCACATGCATGCTAAGTATTTATTCAATTTTTACAATTATTCCTTAAAAAACCTAGCTGAATATCCTAAATAATATTGTAGTATGCAATTCTACCAGATGTGCTCTCCAACCATTCACCCAATATTTGTCATATACTTCATTTTGTTTTTTCCTGTATTTCAAGGATATCATTATCAAAGCTAGAGCATTTTTAATATTTATTTTTTAGCTGTAGTTAAACACAATATCTTTATTTTATTTTATTTATTTATATGTGGTGCTGAGGATTGAACCTGGGGCTTTGCATGTGCTAGGTCAGTGCTCTACTGCTGAGCCACAACTCCAACCCATAGCTAGAGCATTTTGATTCTCTGGTATGTTGCCAATTACTGGTGAACAAGAACTGAATTTAATTCAACTTCCTATTCCAAATGATTGATACATACTAGATATTCAATAAGCATAGTTGTCTATAATCATCATTACTAAGTAGATTAAAGGCTAATGATCATAAAATATTAATTCACAATTTAATTCCTCTGTGTTAAAGACTTTACATGTATTATGTTATATAATCTACACAAAATTTTAATATAATAGTTGTTATCATTATATTTCTTTTACATATAAGAATACTAAGATCAATACAGCTTAAGGCTATATGGTTAATAAATTATAGAGACAGAATTAGAACCCAATATTCTGAATCAAGAACATGCATATAATTAAAAATGAAGACTAAAGTTATATGTCCTAGAAAAATAAATCGAATTATCTCCTAACTATTATTTTTTTCTAAACTGTATCCAAATAATGATTTACTTAATAATTCTGAAATGATATCTCAGGCTAAGACTTCCAATAACTCTATTTATTTATTCATTCATTCATACATTCATTAAAACAAATTATTTCTGGGCTATCCTTTGCCTAGGATAGAAAGACACATTTTCTTATTCTATACTGGCACAGTTTTGTTATTCATAGTTACTATTATTTATATTAGAGGTTCAGTTGTATATTTTATAATTCCATAAAGTTGTAATTAGCTTCTTAGGCTGCGACAACAATGTCAAATTTCTTTTCTGCTTTTGTCTATAACTAGATATGTAGCATGGATCTTGAGAAACACTAAAAATATCTACCAAGTTATTATTACCTAAGGCATAGAGCCCTCTCAATTATTTTATTCTTCTATAATATACATAGAAAAATTAACAGATTTTAAATTATAAAATTAAAATGTTTTTAAAATGTTGAAAATTTTTTAAAAATCCAAAGTATTGCACATATTCTGTTTGTGTCTATAGTCACTGTGTTTTAAAATATGACATTTTCCCCACATTTGACATTAAAAGAAACTTACGAAAATGTGTTTCTTCATATAGTTCTATTTTACTTCCTGCCCCAACATGGTCTATATGTCAGTCATTTTCTTATTTTTCTCAATTGTGGTTTCCTGGGCTTTGTTGAGTGAAAATTCATAAGTATTCCATAGACTTTCTATGTTTTTGTTGTTGTTGTTGTTGTTGTTGTTTGGTTGTTTTTTTTTTTTTTTGGTAAGGTTCTTTCACAGAATTTTCTGACAGCAAAAAAAAAAAACCATGGAAAACTCTTTATATTACCTTTTTTTTTCTTTTGGTATTACTGTGTATAATATTCCCAACTGAATAAGAAAAAATAGAATATATGCAATTATCTTTCTTTGGGGGAGGAAGCTACAGGGGATTGAACTCGGGGGCACTCAACCCCTGAGCCACATTCCCAGACCTATTTTATAATTTATTTAGATACAGTGTCTCACAGAGTTGCTTACTGCCTTGCTGTTGCTGAGGCTGGCTTTCAACTCTCTATCCTCCTGCCTCAGACTCCTGAGCCACTGGGATACAATTATTTTTTGATAGAATAGAAATGCATTATATTTTCTGAAATAATATTGGTTTGCAACAAATACAATGGGATAATTGAACCAAGAGGGGAAAAAATAAGGAGACTGTAGGCATGAATTTCATAAATATAAGCAGCAAACATGTATCTAAACCAAAAGTATATTCAACCCAAAGGCATTATTTCTAGTTTTAGATGGAATATATGTTATTACCTATTTTGAAGTTTGGTAGACTATTCATTCTATTTAACATCTTAATCAGTTTATTAAATTTTTAATGAGAGCTTTGCTCATATTGCAACTCTATAAAATCTTCTGAAAATCACTAATACATTTCAGGTAAAATGTTAATTTTGTTCTTTTTGTTAGACCATAAATTATGAAAATCACATGTGTTGTATAGGAACATATTTGGAGGTACAATAGCAATTTTCAAAGAGTCTTTGTGAGAAGACTTCTAGTTAAAATTTACAATTATCTTTTGGCTAATAATTTTTTAAAATATGGCATATTGTACTCTCTTTTTAATTACAATATACATTGACATATTAAAAGGTTTGAAATTCTAAGCTAAAAAAATTTAACATAATAATGCAGAATTTTTCATCTTATTGATCATGGGAGCCAATTTTAATATTATATATTTGTTATTTGTGTTGCTTTGCTTCATTGTTTTTCTTTTATAGTAAATATATTTTATTTTATTTGTTTGCATACAATTGCTCTTTTGCTCTTATTATCATTTTACAATTTATTATCAAACTTCTTAAATCGATTAATACTCACATAGATTGTTGCCTAGTTTGTGAATCACTGTGAGGAATTATGTTCTTAGGCAATATCATTTATAAGGGTTAGAAAAAAATTGTGAATGACACAAGCAATTAAGCTAACATTTTAAGGTATACCTCTTGAAACACCCTGGTTTTGATCAAAAACAACAAATTTGTAAGTTGGTTATGAAATCTACAAATATGACCTAAATCAAATTACTATATTGTGGACACTAGGTAAATATACAACTCACTAATTAATCCAAATCAAAATTTATGAGCAACAAAATTCTGCAGTTTATCACTTATATCAAAAGTTTCATTTGTTAAATTCAGAGTGCCACATGTTCTAGGCTTTGAAGGCAAGAAGAGAAATGAGATGTTATTTCACAGTGGAAATTCAACACAAATAGTAACAAAAAGAAGATTAAAATTATAAGTTAAAAACAGTAAAAACATCACAAGCATAAAATAAATTATATGCACTGGAGATTAATTTGGTGTAAACCCAGATTTGGACAGATTTATAAACACTTCCACTTATTTCTATCATGTTCACCTTTCATAACACAACATTTCAACTGAAATCTTCACCCTCCCCACATCATACACACTCAATTTTGTAGCAGTTGTCTATATTAATATGATATATATAATATGAATATAAATATTTGTATAGAGGATTCTAACTAATGGGTTTGTTCTAAAGGTAGTATAAATTAAAAAAAATATTTTACAAGGATACAAGATAAAAGTCTTCAAAAGAAGACATTAAGAAGACTGCAAGGGCTAGGATTGTGATTTAGTAGAGTGCTCACCTAGCATGTTTGAGGCACTGGATTCTATCCTCATCACCACATAAAAATTAGTAAATAAAATAATTTTTTTTAAAAAGAAAGACTGAAAATCTGGAATGAGTGGGAGAATAACTGAAAATACTGATGGAAATAGATGAACAGTTAAATGCACCCAAGATAATATGAATAGCTAAAATAATTTCATTAAAATACCAATATATAATGCCATATTAGTCACTGTTGTATTCTGCTGCCTTTCCTAAAATGTGAATGTGTAACTGATGTGATTCTGCAATTTGTATTTGGGGTAAAAATGGGAGTTCATAACTCACTTGAATCAAATTATGAAAGATGATATATCATGAGCTTTGTAATGTTTTGTACAACCAATAAAAAAATAAAAATAAAAAATACCAATATAACATATTTAAATAAATATTATTTTAAAGTTAGATCCATACTGCTAGCTGGGCAGACACACAAACAACATTGAATAAAAGGGACCAAACACCTCAAACAAAGATGTTCCAACAGTAGAATCCATAGACAACACAGTAGAAGAAATGCCAGAGAAGGAGTTAAGAAGGTATATTGATAGACTGAATTTTGAAATTAAGAATGGTATCAGAGAGAAAATGCAGGGAGTGAAAGGTCACATCAGTAAAGAGGCAGTGCCTATAAAATGAATCACGGAGAAATCCTCAAAATGAAGAGAACAGGGGTTGGGTTTTTGGCTCAATGGTAGGGCACTTGGCTCGCATGTGTGAGGCCCTGGGTTTGATCCTCAGCACCACATAAAAATAAATAAAATAAAATAAAGATATTAGAAAAATGAAGAAAACAATAAACCAAATTAAAAAGTCAATAAAAAGTATGACCAATATACTAGACCACTTGGAAGACAAAACCATAGGCAATGAATACAAAATACATACTCTTTAAATAAAGTTGACCATATTGAGAAAATGGTAAGAAACCATAAGCAGAGCTTCCAAGAAATATGGGGTAACATGAAAAGACCAATTTTAAGATTTATTAGAACAGATGAAGTCATGGAGATACAAACCAAAGGAATTCATGATCTTTTCAATGATATCGAAAAATGTTCCAAATCTAAAGAATAAAATGGAAAATCAACTACAAAATGCTTATAGGACTCAAAATATACAAAATTGCAAAAGACTAACAGCAAGGCACATTATATTAAGGATGACTAATATACACAATATGGATAAAATTTTAAAGGCTGTGAGAGGAAACAAAAATCAAATTACTTGTAAGGGGAAGCTAATTCTGATTTCAGCTGATTCTCAACCCAGCCCCTCAATGCCAGAAGGTTCTGGAAGAAAATATGTCAAGATCTGAAAGAAAGTGGATGCCAACCAAGAATTTTATATCCAGCAAAACTAAGATTCAGATTTGAAGATAAAATAAATCTCTTCCATGATAAACAAAAATTAAAGAATTCACAACTAGAAAGCCTGCACTTCAGAAAATTCTCAGCGAAATATTCTATGAGGAGGAAATGGAGAAAGACAATAAAACCCAACAAAGAGCAGAACTACACTAAAGGAATAGTCAATAAAAGGAGAAACTAAGTCATGTTAATCCCAAAATAAACCAAAATGACCAGGAATACAAACCATATATTAGTAGTAACCCTGAATGTTAATGCCCTAAAATCATCAATCAAAAGACATAGACTGGCAGATTGGATTTAAAAAAATAAATGACCCAGTGATATACTGTCTTCAGGAAACAACATCCACACACTGAAGATGAATGTGTGGGAAAAAAATAAATAAATCATATAAACTGAGTAAACAAGCAGAACAGGAATTTTCATCTTCATATCAGAAAAAGTAGACTTCAACCCAAATTTATTTAGAAGGGGTAAAGAGGACATTTCTTACTGCTTGAGGGAATCAAACATCAACAAGACATAACAATCATAAATATATATGCCCCAAACAATGGAGCATCTACATACATCAAACAAACCCTTCTCAATTTTAAGAAGCAAATAGACCACAACACAATAATATTTGGTGACTTTAGCATAGCTCTTTCAGCACTGGATAGGTCTTCCAAATGAACATGAAACAAAGAAACTACAGAGATAAATAATAGAAGCAATAATTTAGACTTAACAGACATATATAGAATATTTTATCCATAAATGAATGAAAGCCCTTTCTTCTCAGAAGCACATGAATCCTTCTGTAAAATAGACCATAAGCTATGCCACAAAGCATCTCTTAGCAAATACAAAAACAAAAACAAAATAGAAATACTACCATGCATTCTATCAGATCCTAATGAAATGAAACTATAAATCCATGATAAAAAATTTAAAAAATTAGAAGTTACTCTAACATTTGGAGTCTATGTAACATGCCATTGAATGATAATGGATAGCAGAAGATATCATGGAGGAAGTAAAAAAAATATACTTACAGGTAAATGAGAACACTGATACAACATATCAAAATCTCTGGGACACTATGGAGGCAGTACCAAGAAGAAAAGTTCATTGCATGGAACTCATTTATTGAAAGAATAAAAAATCAAAAAATAAGTGACCTAATATTATATCTCAAATTCCTAGGAAAAGAAGAACAAATCAACACCCAAAGCAGTAGAAGATGGGAAATAATTAAAATCACAGCTGAAATCAATGAAATTGAAATAAAAGAAACAATTCAAAAAATTGACACAAAAAGTTGGTTTCTTGAAAACCTATATAAAATTGGTAAACCCTTAGCTATACTAATCAAAAGAAAGAGAGAGAAAACTAAAATTACTAAAATTTGTGATTAAAAAGGAAATATTACATGTTATGTCTTATTGATGTTTGATTCCCTCAAGCAGTAAGAAAAGTCTTCTCTTTACCCCTTCTAAATAAATTTGGTTTGAAGTTTACTGAAATGCAGAAGATAATTAGAAAATATTTTGAAAATTTATATTCCAATAGAAATAAATATCTCAGAGATATTGACAAATTTCTAGAGAAATACAATTTATACAAACTGAATCAGGAGGACTTAGACAAGTTGAATAGATCAATTTCAAGCAATAAAATAGAAGATGCCATCAAAAGCCTACATCCAAGAAAAGCCCAGGATCAGACATATTCTCAGCTATTCTGCAAGATGTTCAAAGAATTAACACCAACACTCCTCAAATTTTTTCATGAAATAGTAAAGAAGTTGACCATTCCAAACTCATTCTCTGAGGCGATTATCACCTTGATACCAAAACCAAAAAAAAGACTCATCAAGAAAAGAAAACTTGAGACAAATATCCATGATGAACATAGACACAAAAATTCTCAATGAAATTCTGGCAAATCACATACAAAAACATATCAAAAAGATAGTGCAGCATTATCAAGTGTGGTTCATTCCACGGACACAAGGTTGGTTTAACATAAGGATATTAATAAACATTATTCATCACATCAACAGACTTAAACAGAAGAATCATATGATCATCTCAATAGATGAAGAAAAAGCATTTTACAAAATACAGCACATCTCCATGTTCAAAATACTAGAAAAACTAGGGATAATATGAAAATGCTTCAACACTGTAAAATCTATATCTGCTAAGCCCAAGGCCAACATCATTCTAAATGGAAAAAAAATGAAATCATTTTCTCTTAAAATTAATCAAGACAAGGGATGTCCTCTTTTACCATTTCTATTCAAAATTGTCCTTCAAATTCTAGCCAGAACAATTAGATAGACAAAAGAAATTAAACTAGATGAATAGGAAAAGAAGAAATCAAACTATTACTAGTTGCTGAAAATATGATTCTGCATTTAGAATATACAACAAATTTCACCAGAAAATTTCTAGAACTAATTAATTAATTCAGTACACTATCAGGATATAAAATAAATACCCATAAATAAATTTCTATATATCAGTGATGAATTCACTGAAAGAGATTAGAAAATCTACCCCATTAATAATAGCCTTAAAAACAAATACTTGGGCATTAACCTAACAAAAGTGGTGAAAGACCTCTACAATGGAAACTACTGAACACTAAACAAAGAAATTGAACAAGTTCTTGGAAGATGGAAAGATATCCTATGCTCTTGGATAGGCAAAATTAGTATTACCAAAATGGTCATACTGCCAAAAACATTAGGCAGAATGAATGGAATTCCTATTAAAATTACAAAGACATTCTTTATAGAACTAGAAAATGCAATGATTTTCATTTGAAAAAAATAAGAGACCCAGAATAACCAAAGCAATCCTTATCAAAAAAAGTTGAAGGAGGAGGCCTCAAAATACCAGACCTTAAACCATAGTACAGAGCAATAGTCAAAAAAACAGCATGGCATTGGCACCAAAATAGACACATAAACCAATGCTGCAGAATAGAAAACAGAGTGACAAACCCACATAAATACAGTTATCTCATCCTAGAAAAAGGCACAAAAAAAAAAATACATTGGAGAAAAGATAGCCTCTAACAAATGGTGCTAGAAAAACTGGAAATCCATATGTAGCAAAATAAAATTTAACCTCTGTTTCTGCATATAAATCAACTCAAAGTGGATCAAAGACTTAGGCACTAGAACAGACAGCCTGCACCAAATAAAAGAAAACGTAGTCCAAAATCTATCATATCAACTTAGGACCTGATTTTCTTAACAAGATTATGAAAGTGCAAATAAGTAAAATCAAGAATGAATAAATGGGATGTATTCAAATTAAAAAGCTTCTTCTCAATAAAGGAAATGATCAATAATGTAAAGAAAAAGCCTACAGAATGAGAAAAAAAAAATTTACCATACACAGCTCAGATAAAGCACTAATCTCCAGGATATATAAAGAAGTAAAACAACAGACAAACAAACAAAAACTTAACACCAAAGAAACAAACAACCCAATCAATAAATGGGCTAAGGAAAATAGCAGACACTACAAAAAAGAAGAAATACAATCAATCAATACATAAAAAATGTTCATCATCTCTAGCAATTAGAAAAAGGCAAATCAAAACTACTCTAAGATTTCATTTCACTCCAGTCAGAATGGCAATTATCAAAAATTCAAGCAACAATGAGAGTTGTTGAAAACGTGGGGGAAAAGGTACATTCATACATTGCTGATGGGTCTGCAAATTGGTGCAACCACTTTGGAAAGCAGTATGGAGATTCCTTAGAAAAGTTAGAGTGGAGTCACCATTTGATCCATGTATCCCACTCCTTGGTTTATATCCAAAGGACTTAAAATCAACATAATACACCGATGTAACCACATCAGTGTTTATAGCAGCTCAATTCACAATAGCTAAACTATGGAACCAACTAGATGCCCTTCAAGTAATGAATGAATAAAAAGAATGTGTTATATATACACAATGAAATATTACTGAGCTTTAAAAAAGAAGGAAATTATGATATTTGCTGGTAAATGAATAGAGCTGGATAATATCATTAAATGAAATAAGCCAAATAACAAAAAAATGAGAAATGTTTTCTCTAATGAGCAGATTCTGATCCATAATGGGGTGGGTAGGGAAAAAATGAAGAAACTTTGGATTGGGCAAAGAGGAATGAAGGGAGGGGAGGGGTTTGGGGGTGGACAGTGGAATTGGGTGGACATTATTACCCTATGTGCATGTATGAGTATACTACCAGTGTGCTCCTGCTACATGTAGAGCGAGAGGAATAAAAAGTTGTGCTCCATTTGTGTACCATATATCAGAATGCATTCTACTGTCAAGTACAATTAATTATAACATTACAAAATCAAAAAGATAAAGAAATAAGTCCATATATTTAGGTGTTATGAATATAAATTGGAGAATATAAAAATGGTAACATTTTAAGTATTATTTATTTGTAGTATGTTTAACAGTTTTGTTGAGATAAGTCAAATAGTTTCATTGATGTATATATCTATCCTTATACCAATAGTGCATAAGGATATCTGTCTCTGTCTCTCTCTCTCTCTCTCTCTCTCTCTCTATATATATATATATATATATATATATATATTTCCCTTAAAATTTATAATTATTATGTAGATTTATATACAGATGAATATATATATATAGCCTATATATACATATATATGTATCAATGGATAGATTGATAGATACATCTATATATACTTTTTTTAAAGAGAGAGAGACAGAATTTTAATATTTATTTTTTAGTTTTTCAGCGGACACAACATCTTTGTTTGTATGTGGTGCTGAGGATCGAACCTGGGCCGCATGCATGCCAGGCAAGTGCGCTACTGCTTGAGCCACATCCCCATCCCCAATATATATACGTTTTTTATTACCATTGCTATGTACTAATGGTGATTTAAATTTTATTTTCTTTGATTTAATACCCCTGCCATACATGCTGTAATAGTTTGAATGTTAGGAGTCTCCAAAAAGCTCATGTGTGAGAGAATGCAAGGTTTAGAGCTGAATTGATTGGGTTGGGAGAACCTTATTCCAATCTTTGAATTAATACCCTGATAATGATCATTTCAAAGATAACTACATGTTAGTAGGGTGTGGCTATTCCTCTTCTAATTGTTCTTTTCATGTTTTCTGGTCACAGCAGTAAAAAATACTAACTAAAACAAATACTATCATTGTGGGTGTGCCTTTCAGGTATATATTTGGTTCTCTCTCTCTCTCTCTCTCTCTCTCTCTCTCTCTCTCTCTGTGTGTGTGTCTCTCTCTCTCTCTTCCCTTGCTTGTAATGTCCTGAGCAGTTTTCCTCTACCACATTATTCTTACATGCTGTTCAGCTTCCCCAGAAAAACTGAAGAATGAAGTTGGGCATGTATAGACTGAAACCTTGGAAACCATAAGCCTCAAAATAAAATATTCCTCTTCTAATTGTTCTTTTCAGGTTTTCTGGTCACAGCAGTAATAAATACTGACTAAAACAAATACTATGAATGTATTTTCATCTGTATATATTTATGCATAATAATTATAAATTTTAAAGAAAGTTGCAGATGTAATATCTGATCTAAACTAGTTAATCTGAATATCTTTCTGTGATACTTGAAGAAAAATGTATCCAGTATAACACATGTCATTAATTGTGACAAATTAATCGTCTTTCAAAAAGTATGTATAAAATTTTCATGGTAAATGGAAGTATAATGTATCCTTAAAGAGTGAAAAACAATCTTTTAGAACCGCGGCTATACTTATATTTTGTGTGATTCCACCGTGAAATCATAGTTCAAGTACCGTTTGTATTATTTATGTTAAATTTATGGTGGTGAAGACTGTCTGCGTGTCTGAGAATATGGTTTCCTTTTGATGCCATCATATATAGTGATGAAGTTTTAGCCCTTTAATCTACAGGATTCCCAGGTGTTTAACTATGGTGCAATGTTAGCTTAGGGCCTCACTAAGTTGTGGAGCCTGGCTTTGAACTCAAGATCTTCCTTCCTCAGCCTCTATATTCGAATAAAAAAAGACATTATGATACCTTTGAAAATATAAGGAATAAATGAAAACATGAAAGTTTGTTAGTAAGATGGGCCATTGAATAATGCTCTATATTATAGTGATACTTTGTAAGAAATGGGTGTAGGTGTTTATAACAGCAATCCCTTAGAAAAAATGTACAAATGATAGTGTATTTTATTCCTTGAGTGATATCAAGTGGGAAATTGGTTAAGAACCACTGGATTAGAGGTTGGCAAAGAAGGTCATTAGACATCAGTGGTAGATCCATTGACTAGCGTGAACAAGGTCCTGGGTTCCATGTTGATCTCTGAAAATGAAACAAAGCAAGGGATAAAAATAGCTTGGTACAAAATCATTCCTTAAATGAAGGTAAATAACTCTCATCTTTTGCATAGAAAAGAAATTTGATTTCAATTAATTTTACCAATATAAAATTAAAATAACATCTTTCATAAAACTGAGGTACAAATAAAATCATATATGTTTCACTGTCCATTTTTTTGCCATACTTTATCATCAGGGATTTTATCATTTTCCTATGGGGATGCTTCCTTGGTCATAAATCATTGACACTTCTGCAGTCATAGTTTTTGTATTGGTATCTCATTCTTTTTTTTATTAGTTGCTCAAAACATTACAATGTTCTTGACATATCATACATTTGATTCAAATGGGGTATGAATTTTTATTTTTCCACATGTACAGATTGCAGAATCACATTGGTTACACATCTACGTTTATACATACTGCCATACTAGTGTCTGTTGTATTCTGCTGCCTTTCCTATCCCCTTCCTATCCCCCCTCCCCTCCCCTCCCCTCCCATCACTTCTCTCTACCCAATCTATTGTGACACATTTTTTTCCCCCTCACATCATCATTCATGTACTTTGTGTAGTAATGAGGGTCTCCTTCCATCTTCTGTGCAATTACCCTTCTTTCTCCCATTCCCTCCCACCTCTAGCGTCCCTGTTTAATGGTAATCTTCTTCTCATGCTCTTCCTCCCTGCTCTGTTTTGAGTCGCCCCCCTTATATCAAAGAAGACATTCAGCATTTGTTTTTTAGGGATTGGCTAACTTCACTTAGCATAATCTGCTCTAATGCCATCCATTTCCCCACAAATGCCATGATTTTGTTATTTTTTAGTGTGGAGTAATATTCCATTGTGTATAAATGTCACATTTTTTTATCCGTTCATATACTGAAGGGCATCTAGGTTGGTTCCACAGTCTAGCTATTGTGAATTGTGCTGCTATAAACATTAATGTAGCTGTATCCCTGTAGTATGCTCTTTTTAGGTCTTTTGGGTATAGTCTGAGAAGGGGAATAGCTGGATCAAATGGTGGTTCCATTCCCAGCTTTCCCAGGAATCTCCATACTGCTTTCCAAATTGGCTGCACCAATTTGTAGTCCCACCAGCAATGTACAAGTGTACCCTTTTCACCATATCCTCACTACCACTTGTTGTTGTTTGACTTCATAATGGCTGCCATTCTTACTGGAGTGAGATGGTATCTTAGAATGGTATTAATTTGCATTTCTCTGACTGCTAGAGATGGTGAGCATTTTTTGTTGTATTTGTTGATTGATTGTATATCCTCCTCTGAGAAGTGTCTGTTCAGATCCTTGGCCCATTTGTTGATTGGGTTATTTGTTTTCTTGTTCTTTAACTTTTTGAGTCCTTTGTATACTCTGTTGGAAAACTACATGCTACCTACAAGAAAAATCTCTTAACTCTAAAGACCTAGATAGTTTTAAAGTAAATGAATAAAGATCCGCATTTCAAAGATTGTGCAAATGTTACGTGAATCAACTATAATAATTTCAGACCAAAGTGAATATAAAGCTAAGAAAATTATCATTCAAAGCTAGGAAAATTATCAGAGCATCATTATAATTTAAAAAGGATCATCTTTCAATAAGAGTCTACAGGGATCTTTAATGTGTTTACACCTAAGAATACAACATCAAAATATATGAGGAAAAAAACTGATGGAATTTTGAAGGGAAATAGATTAATTCATTAATAGTGACTTATTCAAAATATATAATGCTACTTTCATGTCACACACTCAAAACAAATTAATATATCCCATCTTATCAAAATCCTAATGAAGAAACATAATAACATAAATAAAATAGAGAAAGTAGTACATATTCTTTATAAAAATTTTAAACAGATTGGGGACAAAGGAAGAACCATGTCAACTTGATAAAGAACTTCTGAAAAATATCATTAATAAGTGGAATTTATTTCAGAGATATAAGATTTTTTAATAACATCTGAAAAACAATATATCACATCACATTAATAGAGTAAATATAATATTATCATCTCAAAAAAGCACAAGAAACATTTACAATTTAAGACACTGATTAAAAAAAAAAGAATTATAAAATAATTTTAAAAATAAGGAATTCTACATGGTGATAAAGGGCATCTATGAAAGACCCACAGCCTACATGGATTAATGGTTAGTGTAAATGTCTTCCCCTTAATATCAGTAACAAGTCAAGGACGTGTTATATTCAACATTTTACTGGAGGTGCTATCCAAGACAATAAACCAAAAATATAAAATAAAATGCATTCAGATTCGAATGCATTTTATTTTATATTTATCTCTATCCACTAAAGATATACTAATCATATATGATATACTAAATATTTAGAAAATATGATATACTAAATATGTATATATGATATACTAAATATATGATCTACTAAATATTTAGAAAATCTTAAGTAATTTAAAAAAGCATTAGAATTATTTCACGTGGTTAGCAAACAGCAATGAAATAATATTGATATAAAGAAATAAACCCACACATCCATAGTAAACAGATTTTGCAAGGATATAGAAGTGGTTGGCAAAGAAGAATCTCACAAATTGTCATTGAAACCCAAACTAAAGGGGATAAGGATGGAAATAGGCTCCTTAGAATGCTAGAAAGAAAAAAAAAAAAAAAAAACGCCCACAGGTATAAGACACCTACCACTGTACATTTCTCTCTCTCTCTCTCTCTCTACACACACACACACACACACACACACACACACACACACTTCCTGACTCCTCCATGCATGAACTGAGTGGCTTTCCTCTGTTGGGCCTTCCTGCAGGTTGTACTGCCCCACATTGGGCCCAGAAAAATGGAATTGGCTGACTAAGCCACAAATAAATTTTTCCACTTCTAAGTTGTTCTTTTTGTTTTAATAACTTTATTTTATTTGTATGTGGTGCTGAGGATTGAACCCCTGCCTTCCACATGTAAGGCAAGCACTCTACCACTTAGCTACAACCCCAGACCTCTAGGTTTTTCTTATTAGGTATTTTTTTCACAGAGCTGCAACAGCTAATTAAAACAGAAAGAAAGTATGTTTGTAATTTTTATTAATACATTATAATCATACATAATAGTGGCATTAATTTTTGCCATATTTTTACATGAACATAATATAATTTGTTCAATATCATCTCCTAGTACCTTTCATTTTCTTCAACCTCCTCCATCCACACAATCCCCATCCTATCCACTAATGGTCTCCCTTCTATTTTTTTTTTTTTTTGTTGTTGTTGTTGTTGCTTTTCAAAGAAAAAAAACACAAAATACTTGAGTTGAGAACAGATGTATGGATAACATCAATAAATGCAAATATTTTTTAACACACATTAAAATAAGCAGACATTTTCAGATTGTCTTAATGAGGCAATTGCATGACTATTACAAAAATTACACATGAGGAAAATTAATGTATAACAATTGACAAAGGTATACAAAGTAAGGGTAAACAATGGGAAAGTAGAATTTAGAAAGAAAGCATTAAAATGACAAAGAAGAGGGATGAAAATGGTGGATCAGAGATTCCAACAGTGCTGCATAGACTTTCCAAGAAGGAATTAAATCAGAAGTTCTGGAGTATCAAAGTCAAGAAAAGGAAAATGGTTAGGAAAAGCATGGAGGCACCACAATGAGCTGCAACCAGGAGAAAACCAAAAGTGTTTGTTCTAAAGTACAGAATTAATAAAGACAACAGAATGTGCCAGTGTGAAGCATGCTGTGGATCAGTGGAGGAGGGAAAACACTCTTCCAACAAGATTAAATACATTATCTGGTATTTGGTATATTTTTTTTTTGAATATTCATCCCCAGAAATCCAATTAGGCCCTACATGTCACTGGATCAGTAGGTGCCCATATTGAGAGTAAATATGAGCATAGAAAAGTCTTCAAAAGTCTATTTTTCTTTCTTTGTGTATGTGTGTGTGTGTGTGTGTGTGTGTATATATATTTTCCAAAACTGGAAGATTTTTAAATTTTTCTTTGAAATTTTAGTTTTATATTACTATTTGTATAATATCTTTAGTAATCTTTCATTATTATGCTTCTATTATTATTTGTCAGTTTTGATTAATGATTTTTTTTAATTTTCACTTATTATTCTATGGTAATCCAGCATATTTTGGGTACCACATTTTCTGTTCCTTCTTCCACTTTGTCCACATAGGTTTTACTGTGATATATGCAATTGAATGTCCTTAATGATTAATATCAAATCTTTTGCTAAAATTTGTATACTCATCTCTTGGTTTGAAGACATTAATGATCTAATAAGTTCCTCATGAAAGGTTTATGAGGACAGTCCTGAATTGTTATGTTTGAAAATGCTTGATTATAATTTTAAAATCAAATCTCATGGGATGAGAGGTGTTGAAAAATAAAGGAAAATTATGTTATGAATACAACATTGACATAAATTATTTTAATTAGAATGTAATATAAATATTTTCAGGATAAGATGTTGTATAATATCTATTCCTTACACTCATAATTCTTAAACAATTAGAAAATGAAAATATTCACAAACCAACTAAAGAGAAACAGCAAAATTGATGTAATTTAAATTTTTTAATTAATTTAATAGGTTATGTGATCTGACTTCGATGAAACTAAATTACTGTTACAAATGTAAATATAGTACTAACTGCTGAAGCATAATTTCATTTGCTTTCAGGCTCATTGATCCTATTATAAATACTAGTAATATTTGTTCTCACACCTTGCTGTGGGAATTCAATTCATAATTTAAAAATTGTCTCTATTTGTATACTAATCTTATTACCCAGTTACAACAGATAACAGTTCTTTTTGGCAATAGCATGATTGTTCCTTCCACAATAATGATTAGTTATTTATGTAATAAAAACTTACTGAGCATCAACTATGTATGGCATTCCATTATAGATTCTTAGAATACTATGGTTAGAAAGAATATTGGCCCACAGGACACATAAATTCTAAAGAGGTAGAACATAAATACAAATAAATGAAAGATGCATAATTAGACAATTGGGTAATTATAAATTATATAAAGAAAAATGAAGCATCATAGTAATATTTCTAGTGGTTAGTGTCAGGAAAGGCTTTTATGAGGAAGTTGTCTTTGAGAAGAATGGTGAATAATGCAAGGAGAGTGAGGCATTTGGATATCTGAGAAGACATTCCAAGCAGAGGGAAAATATACACTTTGAGGTAAGAATGTACTCACATATATAATGATTCAGGGAATTTATAATGTTATGGTCTGGTTGCAATAAATCATTGAGTCAATCTTAAAGCCCGAGACAGAACCTTTACTCACTAGCCAGCAATCCAGATCCACCACCTGGCAGGCCAAGGGTCAGGCTGCAAGTCTACATCCTTTGACTCTCTCCTGAGGTTTGAGGACACCTTTTATATTCCAAAGAGATAGTAATCATAAGTGGCTGTTGTTCTGATTCAAAATCATGAACAAACATCATGAAATCTAAAATCATAAGCAGAAAGGGAAGTGGGTCAAAATGACCCTAGTTGAATACAAGTTAAAGATTGTTTACTAATGGCTTCACAATCATTCTCTGACATGGTACATTGTCCAAGAAAAATGGGAACCAAAAAGAGAACAACTTTACATCAGATAATAATTGCCATTTTGTGTTGCCAAACATGCTATGCTAAGCAACAGTTGATGGGTACAGAGGCGGGGTGTTCCAATGGGAGAAGCATTTCTTACATGGTGTAGAGTCTCAGGACAAAATGGAATCTGTTTGATCATTGCCCATATAGCCTGGTCCATAACAATAATATACTTTTTCCATTATCACAAAACTAAAAATGTGTGTTGTTTTAAACTTGTAGAGAAATAGGATGGGCATGGCAGCAGTTATCTGGAATTCAAATATTTGGGAGGCTGAGGCTGTTTGATCAGTTGGACCCAGGCACTTGATAAACTACTCTGGGCATAGAGTGTGAACCTGTCTTATGATAAACAAACAAACAAACAAACAAACAAATAATCTATTCTATTATATATACTGACAAAATTTGATAAAAATTGAAAAAAAAACAGACATATTTTCCTTCAGGAAATATAATAGTGGTTCTTATTTCACTATTGACTTTGGAAAAGCTGGTAAATTCCTTAAACTTCTTTTAGTTGACCACTGGGATTAGAATTTAAAATAACATTCAAATTTTACACTTTCTGTTTATATTGCATTTGCACTTTTTAACTTTGAAAGAATCTCAAATTAAAAGAAAAGTGGCAAGAATCATATAATAAACATTTTTCCTGAAACAGTTAATTATAGGCTCTAAAACATGACCCATCACTTGTGAAAATATTTATATAATATCATAATTATATAATATAATGGTTATATTATAAACACATAATCCTCAGACTTCATTCAAGGTATACTAATTGTCCCCAAAATATTTTTCCTTTATAGTAATGAGTTCAGAGTAATGTGTTGAATTTATTTTTCATGTTTCTTTAATTTCTTTCATGAATTAGTTCTCAGTCTTTTGTGATTTTCATGAATACAGGATTGATATCTGAGGATACCAATTTTCTTATGACTATATTCATTATATGCTTCTTTACCAAGGATACCAAAAAGTAATATGGAGTCTTTCTTATTGTGTTGTATTAAGATGCAGAGGATACAAATTTGATCACTTGACAGGCTTATATGATGCAGTTAATTATTTTTCTTTTTTTTGTTTTTTTTATTTATTTATTGGTTGTTCAAAACATTATAAAGCTCTTGACATATCATATTTCATACATTAGATTCAAGATGGTTATGAACTCCCAATTTTACCTCAAATACAGATTGCAGAATCACATAGGTTACACATCCACATTTTTACATAATGTCCTATTAGTGATTGTTGTATTCTGCTACCTTTCCTATCCTCTACTATCCCCCCTCCCCTCCCCTCCCATCTTCTCTCCCTGCCCCATCTACTATAATTCATTTCTCTCCTTGTTAATTTTCCCATTCCCCTCACAACCTCTTATATGTAATTTTGTATAACAATGAGGGTCTCCCTCCATTACCATGCAATTTCCTTTTCTTCTCCCTTTCCCTCCCACCTCATGTATCTGTTTAATGTTAATCACATAGGTTACACATCCACATTTTTACATAATGTCCTATTAGTGATTGTTGTATTCTGCTACCTTTCCTATCCTCTACTATCCCCCCTCCCCTCCCCTCCCATCTTCTCTCCCTGCCCCATCTACTATAATTCATTTCTCTCCTTGTTAATTTTCCCATTCCCCTCACAACCTCTTATATGTAATTTTGTATAACAATGAGGGTCTCCCTCCATTACCATGCAATTTCCTTTTCTTCTCCCTTTCCCTCCCACCTCATGTATCTGTTTAATGTTAATCTTTTCTTCCTGCTCTTCCTCCCTGCTCTGTTCTTAGTTGTTCTCATTATATCAAAGAAGACATTTGGTATTTGTTTTTTAGGGATTGGCTAGCTTCACTAAGCATAATCTGCTCTAGTGCCATCCATTTCCCTGCAAATTCCATGATTTTGTCATTTTTTAGTGCTGCATAATACTCCATGGTGTATAAATGCCACATTTTTTTTATCCATTCATCTATTGAGGGGCATCGGGTTGGTTCCACAGTCTAGCTATTGTGAATTGTGCTGCTATGAACATCGATGTGGCAGTATCCCTGTAGTACGCTCTTTTGAGGTTTTCAGGGAATAGTCCGAGAAGGGCAATAGCTGGTTCAAATGGTGGTTCCATTCCCAGCTTTCCCAGGAATCTCCATACTGCTTTCCATATTGGCCTCACCAATTTTCAGTCCCACCAGCAATGTACAAGAGTACCCTTTTCCCCACATCCTCGCCAGCACTTGTTATTGTTTGACTTCATAATGGCTGCCAATCTTACTGGAGTGAGATGGTATCTTAGGGTGGTTTTGATTTGCATTTCTCTGACTGCTAGAGATGGTGAGCATTTTTTCATGTACTTGTTGATTGATTGTATGTCCTCCTCTGAGAAGTGTCTGTTCAGGTCTTTGGCCCATTTGTTGATTGGGTTATTTGTTTTCTTATTGTTTAATTTTTTGAGTTCTTTGTATACTCTGGATATTAGGGCTCTATCTGAAGTGTGAGGAGTAAAAATTTGTTCCCATGATGTAGGAATTATTTTTCTTATGTAATTTGAAAGCATTTATATGGATGTACTTTTAGATCATGTAAATATCCATTTCATTATGCTCTCAATTTATTATTTTACTTTAGTAAATATGAGTGATTCCAAATTAATATGATAGACTTCAGCTTGTTGTTATTATTAACTTTTCATCTCTCTTTACTGTGTATATTTAAGGTTTATCATGAGATTTTTTAATTGGCAGATAATACTGTATTTTTGTTGTGTAAAATATGATGTTTTAAAGTATTTCTGCATTGTGAAAAGATTAAATCAACTAATTTACAAATGCATCATTTGGCTATTTTTGTAATGGGAGTACTCAACATGCTCCAACTTTACATTTTCCAAGAATAGAATATATTAACATTAATTAAAATCTTGTAGACATGATCTCTTAACATTTATTCTTTCTATCAAATTTAACTATGTATCTTTTAATAAAGATCTTACTAGTTCATTTTCTCACTAACCAGCCTAACTTCTGATAAACACAATTATCATCCATACTTTTATGAAATTAGCTATTTTTATGAAATTAACTTTTATGAAATTAACTCATTATTATCTATATTTTTTTTATGAGATTAAGGTTCACATGTGAAAGAGATCCTGTAGTATTTTTTTCTATCTGTGTCTTATTTCATCTAACGTGATACTCTCCAGGTTAAACCATAATTTTATAGGTGGCAGTAGTTAATTTTTATTTTTGACTGAATTATAATCTATTATGCATATGTACATATTTATTTACTCATTAAGGCTCACTTAAGTTGACTCTATACCTTGGTTATTGTGAATATTGTTATGACAAACATATGAGTGTGGATATCTATTCAAAATACTTATTTTATTTCTTTTTTTTATGCAATTTATGACACATTTATTCAGATATAATTCACATAACATAAAATTCCCTCTTTTGCAGTATAAAATTAAATTATGTTAGTCTATTACAAGAGATATGCAATCATTATTGCTATCTAATTCCAGGATATATTTTTATTATTTGTGGAGGAGGCATATTTATTCACAGTCATACCAAATTTTCCTCATCTTTTGCCAATTGAATAAATTAATTTATATACCTATGAATTTGTCTATTCTGGATATTGCATATAAAGGCATCATGAAGTATTTTGTGTGTTTTCAAAAACATTTTTTTTTATTTTTTTATGTGGTCCTGAGGATCGAATCCAGTGACTCATGCATGCTAGGTAAGCACTCTACCTCTGAGCCACAACCCCAGCCCTAAATATTTTGTGTTTTATGATTAGCTATTTTATCTAACAAAATGCTTGTAAAATTTATTCATCTATAACATAATAATAATTAATAATAATTAAAGCATAATTATCTTTAAGAAGATACTTGAAACTTAGAGTATAGAAAAGATCACTATCCACAATACTTAAAATTAGCAAATCTGAGATAAACACCTAAATGAAAAATGGGAAGAAAACTAGTATTATTCCATCCGTATTGTGTCATATACCTCTACCATGTTTATTTGTGCACAACTTTGTTAATATGCTTTCATTTCTCATAGTCAAAATCTGAAATTTCTATTGAAAATTCACAGGTTGAAGAATTTAGTTTTCCTTGACTGAATGGAAAGAAGAAGAAAACAGAAATAATCTCATCAGTGGATTAATCCATCACCATTGAAACTTAAAAGAAGATGGGACACATTTGGAAAAATAGGTCACTGGGCACATGACCTGGATTGGTTTATCTTTTCATTAGACCCTTCTCCTCTCACTCTTTTTCTCTCTGTGCTTACTGGCTACCACATATTGATAAGGTTTCCTTTCCACCATGACATTTTCCCCTTGGAGCCAGGCAACCATGAACTGAGTCCTCTGCAAATGTGAGCCAAAATAAATCTTTCCTCCTTTAATTTGTTCATTCCAGGTCACAGTTAAGTCCAAGTGATGAAAAACATAGTAACATTAGGTAAAACTAAAATAAACACAAAGTAACATTTTTTTTAAAAAAAAAGAAGAGCAAATGGCAAGCAAACATATGCAATGAAGCAAATCTTTAATGGTCATGGAAATGCAAAGCAATTTTACAATTAGGCCCAATAATATACCCATTAGATGTAAAATAAAGATATCTGAAAACAAAAATGATGAGATTGTGAATGCAAGAGAAAACTATAAATCAATGGCAAGGATGTGCATTGGAAGAAATACTTTGTCATGGGCCGGGGTTGTGGTTCAGCAGTAGAGCGCTTGGCTCGCACGTGTGGAACCCTGGGTTTGAGCTTCAGCACCACATAAAAAAAATAAATAAATAAGTGAAATAAAGGTATTGTGTCCAACTACAACTTAAAAAAATAAATAAATATTAAAAAAAGAAAGAAATGCTTTGGCAAATTATTTGAATTTGTTTGCTAAACGGAACATTCACATGCACCATTATTAAGAAATTTAAATATATGTAACCTGGAATCTTGACACCAAAAATATGGATTAAAAACAGAAGAATCATGGGGCTGGGGCTGGGGCTGGGGCTCAGCAGTAGAGCACTTGCCTAGCATGTGAGAGGCACTGGGTTCAATCCTCAGCACCACAAAATAAATAAATAAATAAATAGATAGATAGGTAGGTAGGTGGATAAAATAAAGATATTGTGTCCAACTAAAATTGAAAAAAATATTTAAAACAGAAGTATCAGCATCAGATGGAATGTTGTTAGAAAAGCAGAATTTTAGTTGACACTTCTATAAGAATAGCATCTGCATTTTAACAAAACCATCCAGTAATTTATGCGTACATTGCATTTGAGGATTACTGTCCCAGAGAAATGTGGTAAAAACATTTCATATATGTAGAATATCCATGTCATCCTCTACATTTACTGGTGACCTTATAGTTAGTTTAAATTAGACGAATAGATATGATTAATGAACTGAGAGGAAATAATTATGTTTCACTTCTGGGAGGTTGAGTATATCAACTTTGATATCAAGATTTGGTGATTGGAAACCAAGTTGCTATAATGGGGTATCAGAATGACAAATCCACCTTAAACACTGATTCATTCCTTAGGGATACTCTAGACCCAGAATAAATGATATCTTAAATAAATCTTAACTCACATTAATTTCAGGTCTTGCAAAACTTTGCTTTTTTGCCTATTTCATCTTAATATGTAGGAAATACTTGAAATATTCGAGATGTAAGTTTAATAAATTAAATATTTCCGATTGGTTAATACAATGTTTTCTGAAATTTTCCCCAAATATGTATATGTATGCATTAAAATAAGTGTTACAAAACATTGTCATCTCATGAAGAATTTGCCTAGATATAGAAGATAAATTTGCACAACTTCTGTAATTCTTTTTCATAACAAAACAGAGATGGCAAACTGTCGGGGAAAGCTGAACTTATAAAGCCAACATAAATGAACTGCATTTATCTTAATATGCTCCACTAAGCTATATATAACATTTGACATTTTGTCCTAATTTTATGTTTATGGGGCTTAACTCTTAAACTACTGTTTTGTCTCTGTGGTTAAGATGTTATATTATTAGAATGAATATCAAATATCATACATATTTCTGATTTCTCCTGAATAAATATAAATGATTTAAAGTCATAGTTATTTAGACATATTTATATTTGCAATTAACTCACAGAATATAAGCAATGTTTTCCAATTATTAGTGTGTTATGTAAAACAAATAGCTGTACTAACCAATGACCTATAATCAGTTTTTATAAATCAATGCACATCTTTTCAAATTGTTATTAATTTTTAAGTAGTGTTTTTACAAGTTTCACACAAGTATTATTTGATATGTTAAAATTAAGGAGATCTTGATCATATTTCTTAATTATAGAGAACTATTAGATTAGAGAGAAAAATCACTACCTTTCATCTGGACTAAAGGTATGGTTTGACACTACTTCTTCAAACAGTAGATAACCTCAGTTATTTTACAAATGTCACTGTAATGCATTGGATCTTATTTTTCTTCATGAGTACCATATGAGTTCTAAAATTCCATAGATATTTCTGGGTACTTATTTCTGGGTACCATGTTTACAGATAATTTTATGGGTATGGAAGCATCTTTCAAAAGAGAAGAGGAAAGGGGCTAAAAAGTGGGATGAAAAGAAGAGGAATTAAACAAAGTAAGAAACAGTTGCAATCTGAAGCCTCACTTCTGTGTATGTGTGTACCCTATTATTTTAAACTTTATAGTTAAAAATAAAATATCTTCAACACTATGGAATATATCTCTCGGGATATTGACCTATCTGTGGATGCAAAATCAGAGCATGCTTTAGTCTCTCTACAAATATATCTAAGCATTTCCTGGGAGTGGTTGCTTCAACTTAGTATTATGAAACTAGTGTTGGGCAAAACTATCTCTACTGGACTGGACTTACTAGCAAAGGCAACTTATAGTAATAAGCTTTGAGGTTTTGCTGCCACTATTCCTGGCTACCACTATGCCCACTGCATAGTAATGAGAATGTCCATGTTAAATTCAGTTATCAACACTAATTTTCTGGAACTCTGGGGTGGCTATAACTTTAAAGAGTTCTTGGATGAAATGAGAAATAAATCACCTCTACCCTACATGGATGTAAAACAAAGTTTTAGGACCTAATATTTTAGAGATTACCAAGAATTTTATTTAATTTTTATCTATAATACATGTGTTTTTCAGAATATCTAAGCACATTTTCATAGAATTAAATAAATGATAAATTAATGGACACCCAGAATGGTTTCTTCAAAATTACTACTCCCTTCTGACTTAAAAGCTTGCTGTGTTTTACATCCTATCTTTTAAGGTGAATTCACTATTAGATGTCTCTACTGACATTGTGAAAGACTTGCTGACAGACTTACCAAACCAGTTTATTAGCACTAGTCAGGTATTTATATAGAACAAACAATGACAAGTAATGGTATCCTCTGATTATGCATGTGGGCCTCTGTGTGTGTGCGCACACACACACACACGTGCACACACACACTTCATTCTTTTTGAAAAGATTTTATTGGTGTTTTTGTTGTTTCCTCTGTGGATATAATAATGAAATTTATAAATCTTAACTATATCATAGGTCTGATTATACTCAGTGTCAATAACATCAAATCAACACATATGTTTTAAAAAGACATTGTCCAATAGTTTTAATATTATTTCAACATTAATCAAGTAGTTCTTGAACTTTAGTTTCAATTACCTGAAGATATAAAATTTTTTTTCAGGTATTAAAAAGGCTAGCTTTTAATTCTTTGCCCTTGTCTAATATTTGTAAAATATGGAGATCTTTCTGTCAATCTGATAAAACTGTAACTTTTTTCTTTGGTAAGAGAGTTTAAAGATATTTTATCAATTGGTGAGTTGCCTAGATTTTATATAGATAAGACATCTCTTTCAGAAGAAGAGAAAATAATGGTGAGAAAAGGATATGTATTTATGCTAAATTCTTTTTTTGTCTCTGTTAGTTTTCATTCTATTTGGATAGAAAATCACTAATATTAGGTTCCAGAGTAGCTTAGCAATCCATTCTAAATCTTTCTGCAATGGAATACTTTAATTTAATTTGTTCTGCTTCTATTTTTAATATGTCACAGTCGTGGTTTAGCACTAGCAAACTTACTTGTGTTTTATTCTTAAAACCAGCATTCTTTTCTCCACAAAACGTTTTTTGTGTAAATGTATTTAATCTGCTTTACATTAATTAAAGTCTTATGAGAGACAGAAATAACAATTAACCCCATGTTGTCTTAAAGTTATTTCCTCCTCAAACATCAGTATATGCTTTCTTTTCATTCTCATGATGATGGTTTGCAATCAGGAAGACGTAGAGCATTTGTTGGTCAAACTATCACCCTTCTTCATGCTGCATAATGGTAGTTTGGGGCAGCTGGCATTTATTTCTCACTACCTTTTTCTATGAAGTGTTGACTTCTTTAATGTAGGTCTGAATAGAGCATTAAAAATCTTAGTGAACAATAGGCAGTCAGGTGCAATGGATGAACACTGGGCAAGTATGAGATTGTAATCTAGATATAGAAGAAGACAAATGGCATACAATTTTTACTGAAGTTTCTATAGCATTGGACATTATGACAAGTATTATTTCTATTTTGAATATGAAAAACTATTGGTTTGTTTTCTGTAATCTGTAACTCAAAGACAATTTTTGATTATGTGTTTCTTGCAAATGTTATTGGGACAAAGGATGGTAGTTAAGATTAGAAATGTCAAGAAACACTATTTCTGTTAATAAGTACTTGATAACTCAAACTAATATTTACTGTTTATAGAATATATAATAAAAAAGAATTAACATCAGACAGGAGAGCACAAACTGAGTACAAAATGTAGAAGAAAAAATTTCAGTTCCTAAATACAATCCATGCAACCAACAATGAATATATCAACTCAGTACTTTAAGATTGCTTTAGAAAAACTGACCAAATATGATATTTGGAATTCTCAAAGGCAAAGTGGCACGTTGTTCTTTACTTTTTTTTTTCTTTAACACTGCTCCCAACACACACTTAAGTTTAGTAGGACCATGCTACTCCTTGACATTATATCATTTAAAATTTTCTGAAGATATCTTTCATATCTTCAGAAAATTATAAATATAAACATGGATTTTCCTGAGTTGTTTTTTATTTGGCCCTGAATTACCTGGAATATGATCATTTTTTTCTAGAATATTTTTTACATTTTGGGGTTAGTATATTATACACCAATATTAATTCAAACATAACTAATTAATATCTCTTATTTACCAGATATAAGGTTACATATTGGAGGTTTAGAAACAAATATAATTTATTGATTACCTTCACCTTCAGGATTTTAGAGTCCAATTATAATATCAGATAAGTAAATATATAACTCACACTGTGCAAATGTTATGAAATATGCATCTCTGGGAAATATCTGAAACTGTCATGACTCCAGAGAGAGATTTCTTTCTTTCTTACTTACTTCCTTTTTTAATATCCCCAGGAGACACTTTGCAAGTATAATATTTACAGGTTAACAGGAAATATTCTATGCCTTCAATTAGTACTTGTCTAAGAGTAGGAATTTTATCATAAATATTTTTGAAGTTGGCTTTCTCATGTCCCTCAAATTTTATTATAAAGGTAAAACCTATTCTATCTTGACTTATCACTGACAAATAAAAGACCATATCAGAAACTCCAACTATTATACATTTTCATTAGGCTGCAGAGAAACTTCAGATTTTCCTTACACACTTAGAACTTTTGTGCAATCAAGTGAAAGAAATGCCTAAAACTGAATAAAAATGAACAATGTTATGCCAAAGTACAGTCACGAAATTGTTATTAAGTGATGTTCAAATATTTATTATTTACATCTACATCATTTGACTATTTTTTGATAATGGATGAAGAATAGTGTTCCATCTAACCAAGGGATACCTTACGTAACCAAATTTTTTTAAAAAAAGAGTAAAATATGTTTAATGATATAAAAGTATGGCATATATAATATTATGAAATATAATGCCTCCCTATCCTTTAAAATGTTTATTATTGTTTAAACTCCCCTTATTTATCAAAACTAATATGGAAAGTAAATTCTTTTTTTTTAAGAGAGAGTGAGAGAGGAGAGAGAGAGAGAAAGAGAGAGAGAGAGAGAGAGAGAGAGAGAGAGAGAGAGAATTTTTTTAATATTTATTTTTTAGTTATCGGCGGACACAACATCTTTGTTTGTACATGGTGCTGAGAATTGAACCCGGGCCGCACGCATGCCAGGCGGGCACGCTACCACTTGAGCCACATCCCCAGCCCGGAAAGTAAATTCTTTAGACAAACTTTTTCTCATTCCTTGGACAAGATTTCTTCAGCTTTTTAAATTTTCATAGTTCCTTGTATTTTGGGATTTTTATCATTTTGTGCAACATGTAGTTTCAGTTTTTTTTCTCATTTTTATTACTGCTAATTGGATAAAACACTGAGAGTTAAATCATGCACCATGATTATAAAATGAGAGTCATGTACTTTTATAGCTTCTTACTCTGCATGATGTAAGTACCAACTACTAGCATAACAAAGTGAGTCCATAAATGTTATTACCAGTCTTTTTTAAAATAATTTTTCTTTTAGTTATAGTTGGATACAAAACCTTTATTTTATTTATTTATTTTTATGTGGTGCTGAGGACTGAAGCCAGCACTTCGCACATGGAGGTGATTGTTCTACTGTTGAGCCAAAACCCCAGCCCCTATTAACCAGTCTTGACTTTAAAATACCCAAAAAGAATGATCTCTAGTTTCAATGCCAAGGATGTGTAGGAAATTTGGAAAATATATGTGCTTAAAAATAATAATAAGATAATATCTCAAATTTGTCTTGAAATACTTGTATTTGTTATGTTTAACAAAACAATTCACCATATTATCACTGTTTATTTTTTTATATTTATTTATTCACCTATTTCAAGGCCAACTATAGCAAGATTAAAGACAAAGCTCAGGCTGGGGGTGTAGCTCAGCAGTAGAGCACTAGTCTAGCATGTGTGAGGCCCTGGGTTCAATCTTCAGCACCACAGAAAAATAAATAAATAAAATAAAGGTATTGTGTTCAACTACAACTAAAAAATAAATATTTCCAAGGAAAAAAGACAAATCTACAGCCACCTTGATATTTCCCTGAATGCCATTTATTGTTGCTGATTCACTGCATTGCTTTTGTCATTAAATTTTTAAAATAAACTGATTTTTTTAGAATCTTAGAGGAGATTTCTGTCAGATATAATTTGAATAGTTACAAACAAACATATGGTGCCATTGGATATTACCATATCCTCAAAATGTATCCAAGACTATGAGAATTATAAATGAGAAGGCACTGGAATCTTTGGCATGTTCTACTCATTATTTGAAACACAAAAAAGTATAATATTCTGGATCTACAGAAAGTAATTTCAGGTTGAAGTTAGTACCACAGTTATGATACAAAGATGGCCACGTATGGGTACATTGGATACTAAAAGTTGTATAATACTGTTCAAAGTCCCATAGTGAATATTGGACCAAAAGTTTCAACAAATTTATTACAAGACTTCCACACCTTAAGAAAAGAATGGGATCTATAGTGATTAGAATTAATTACATACATTTAAAATTGCTCACCAGTGATTACCAAACAAAAAGTGCTTATGTCAGTAAAATTAAGAGTGATATAACCGAGTACCTGCACATCCAAAGAATTATATAGGTTCACTTGTGAATGCAATAAAGCAAGAAATAATGCACATTAGGGATGGCATCATATGAGAGATTTCTAGCGCCTCCTTCTACCAATCTTTTCCATGATGCATTATAATTAGTAATCTTATCCACAGTACCACTTGAAAAAATCACCAAGAAGATTCTCACATGGACCAAGAAAAGCAATATAGGTCTGGAGTTGAGTGGTGGGTTTGGAGTTTTGGATACACATAAGTACAGAGCTTAACTCAGGAACAAAGATAAAAGTATAATAATCAAGATTATATTAATGCATGGAGTTCACAGTGTTTCCCAATTGCCCTAGTCCATTTCTTTCATCATCAACAAGAAATATATATCTATATTTGTCTGTTTGGGTATGTTTGTAATTTGAACATTTTTTAAGGCAAACATAAAAATGTTCCAAAGAAGAAACTGATTCATTATTGAAAGTGTATGGTAGTGTAATGTGATTTGTTCTGTCAACACAGAAAAGAGTGGCAATTAAGGGAAAAAAAAATTGGAGTAAAATGGGATTAGTATGGAGTGGACTAAAGATTAATTTGGGTAAAGGAATTGAGAGGATCCAGTGAGATGCATGATTTAAGAAAAGGGAAGAGTTATTTGATTTTTATGAGTAACAGTGGAATATAATCAGAATCCTCTAAATATTTGAAAAGATAGAGGTGACATTTGTAATTAATTTTGAAGTTGTGCTGTTAAACTTGTTATAGATATGAAATAATTATTTTAAAAATATCACACATTTTTATAGTTTTAATTATATGATTATGCTGATGCTTTATTAGTGACTTTCTTCCCCTCTGAACTAAAATTTAATAAGGATCATAATTACATTCTTTTCTCTTATCACTATGTATCTCCTATCATTATATAGTGTTTAGTACATGTTATATGCTCAAAATATTTTCATTCTTAAAGAGAGTATTTATTTGACATATAATTAGATTGTAGATTAGAATGATAAAATATAAAATATTTAAAAGGAGTAAAGTAACTCTGACTCTTGCTCTCAACCTTACAGTATAGAAACTTAATTGTTTTTATTGTCAACTTTTTAAAGACTTCTGTAATTGATAATCTAGTCATATACAGGTTTAACTTGAAAGTTATATAAAAATTGGGATAAAATTTTTTCATTTATATTTCACATTTATCTTAACTGATATACAATGTCATAAAATTTTACATACTGAGGGTATACCATGATATGTTTCACAGTATGTATATACTGCATTATGTTTCAAGCAAGTTATTAATATTTATGTCTTCAAGACTTTTATGATTTATTGTGAAAACTTTCAAAATAATTTTTTTCCTGTTTATCTTTTTGAAATATGTAGTACATAATTGACATCTATAGACATCTAAGTATAGCTTAGTACCCATCGATCAAACTCTCATCATCACCTTCCTTCCCCCATCCAACTCTCCCTCAGGTTCTATGACAAACTTTTTAATAGTATACATGTGAGTCAGATCATGTACTATTATTTTTCGATGCATGGTTTATTTAATTAAACTAAGGATCATCATATCCACTATATTGTTACAAATGACAGAATTTCACTATTTTTGTTGCTGAAGAGTATCCTATTTTGTAAATGTAACACATTTTTTAGTCCACCCATCCACATTATTTTTTGGCTACTGTTAATACTGCCATAATAAAAATTGAAGTATGAATGTCTTTTCTAGTAACTTATTTTTTGTTCCATATATATATATATATATATATATATATATATATATATATCCAGTGTTGGTATTTCTAAACCATATGTTATTTTTAATTTGTGGAGGAACTTCCCTGATGTTTTTCATAAAATAGGTCAACAAAATTGAGATAATTTAAGGTAGCCTTTTGTCTCCTTTTCATTACAACAAAATCACAATATTTGTGATAGCTAATAATCTATATTTCAGAATTTTGAAATTGCATTAAAGTTCAACATTAGAAAGTGATGAAATATGAGTGCAAATGGTTGAATTTTTGAATATTTTTTAAACACTATGGTTTTATTTTTAAGAATGACAAAATATTTGCTCTAGAATTTAATATATTCAAATATTCAAAATATAATGATTACAGCAATATTTTAATAGAAAGTAGCAGTAACACTTTCAGGTTAGTGATATTTCATAAGAAAATATTTGTATTAAATATTTATCGAACAAATTCTATATGAATAACACCCTATAAAAATATTATATATATATACACATATATATATGTGTATATATATATATATATGTGTGTGGGTGTGTGTGTGTGTGTGTCTGTGTATGTGTATGTGTGTGTGTATGTTTTTGTGTGTTAGATACATACACACATTATTATGGAATATATGTATGTATGTATATATATATATATATATATATATATATATATATATAGTAATTTCATGACCCAGAAATCTGAAATAATGCTATACATTTCTTTAGGAAAGTTACCAAGAAAAATCTGATACATCATGCTTTTATAATTTTGTCTTTAAAGTGCCAGTGTCCTTATTAACTTTGATGTGCAAACAAAGAAAAATTTCAAACATTTGCAATAAAGGAGAAACAAGATAATGCCCCCCTCCCAAATACATAAAAATTCTTTGAATAAAGGATGGAAAATAGAAAAGAAGCAAGGGAAATAAAATATGGCAAAATATCTGAGAATAGATAACCATATCCTGCTCTCACTGTGTATTTATCTTCTATATGTAGAATATCAATAAAATCCCTCCAAAATTTAAAAATATGAGAATCAGAGAGTAATGGCATATCCATTGCTTGTATTCACTAAGTTATACAAGCTTAACATTATTTCTCAAGTTACCATAGCAGTAAACAATAAAGAGAAGTAAGTATACATGGTGCCCAAGAAATGAGGATGGGATTAAAGACAAAACACAAATATACATGAAGTTCAAAGACAGAAGGCATAGGAATTCTGAACTGAATGTAAATGAGCAAACTAACTATATCCCATCATCAGAAATAATAATGCCTGTAAACAACATTAAACCTGAACTACAAATATTTAAAATTGTATTTTTTGAAAAGCCTATTTTTATGACATATGCTTGTGAATATGTGTGTGTGTGCCTTCAAAAATAGAAAATCTTTCTATCCCAGTGTGTGTAAAGTTCAGAAAGTAGAAATTCCATGATGTTTAGTAAGAGTGAAGTTTTCAAAACTGTTAAGTGCTACATAGCCATAAAGAGAGGAAAGTTGGCTTTCAAAGGATAGCGTTTTATCCTAGCAGCTCAGGAGGTTGAGGCAGGAGGATCATAAGTTCCCGGCCAGCCTCATCAATTTTGCCAGACTTTCCACAACTTAATGAGACCCTGTCTCAAAAATAAAAACAACTTGGGATATAGCTCAGTGGTAAAGTTCCCTTGGGTACAATCGCTGGTACCACCCCATTCCCCAAAATTAGCATTTTAGTAGAACTGTAAAATAGAAGCCACATTCCTCAAAGAGGTAAGTAGAGTATGTGCGAGAAAATGGAGATTTCATGACCAGATATATCACTTTTATGTTTAACAATAAAAATAAATAACTCGATGAATACTTAGAATGGGATTTAGTAACATGTAGAATTTCCTTCTTTCATGGTCAGAAAGATAGCTTTTCAGAAGTATTAATCAGCTTTCATTCATACAGTTACATTAAAGTGAAAATGTGAGGTTTCCTTCAAACATTTTTAAAAATTATTTTAAGCATCAAAATACTCTAAAACATTTTATTTTTCTAATTAGGTAAAAACCAGTTATTATGTCAAGATTCATTTTACACAAAGTGTTTACAGCAAACAATATTAGAATCATTTGCACATACCTATGATGTAAGAGGCTCAGGAGGCTGAGGCAGGAGGATCACAAGTTCAAACCTAGCTTTAGCCACTTAGTGAGACCCTATCTCAAAAAAATTAAAGAAACAATAAAAGAGGGGAAGATATGGCTCAGTGATTGAATCCCTCTGGGTTCAACCCTTGGTACCAAAAAAAGAAAAAGGAAAGAAAGAAAAGATTAGAACCAATTATATCATCAAGAATTATTGATGCAAAAATGTTAATATAAAGAAAAAGTGGGTTTAATCTCTTTAAGCTTTACAGAAATATTTATATACAATTCATTAGGTAAATTACACTTGTCAATAGTGGTACACAATCTCCTCAGCAAACAATGTAATTGCTTCCCAGCATTTTATGCTTTCCTTAGTATGCTTGATACTTGTCATACTTTGCCTTGAGCTGATAAGGCAAATCACCAGGATACTCATTGTGACATTGTCTTCTCTCTCTCCATAAACTGAACTAGTATATTTACAGAATCAATTTTTGGATATAATCCAGGAGCTATCTGAAAACAAGTAAGAGGCAATGAAATAATAATCAAATGATTTTTCTTCCAGGAAAGGTAGAGAACAATGTCAGAGAAATCATTTGAGTTTGTTATTTTCAATTCGACTTTCTTGCAAACTTTCTACCAGACTTTAGCAGTTTACTTAGAACAGATAAACATGTGTTTCCTCATGTATCATCCTGGAAAATATGAGTTTCTAGTTAAGTGAAAACATTTTAAGTTGTGAACACAAGTACAGACTGACATTAAATTGCATTGATAACCAAAGTATTTCTTAATTTGTAACTGATTTTCTGCCTGTATTTATCTCAAAACTTAAAACTCAATGTAGTCTAAAAAAGTACTGGTGCTATTGAACATTTCAGGTAATTTAATTTTTAACATTTATAAAATACTATTTTAATAAAAATATCACTTGTGGTCAAAAAGTAAACTCTATTAAAAATATCTTTGTAAATCTCCCAATTGAGCAATTTCTATTTCAGTACATTACAAATAATCTGCCTAATTTTGTACCAGGAGTCTGATTTGACTAGTAATAATATTTATATAACAAGGAGTCATAAACTATTATTTTACCTACTTATATATGTTTTATCCAGAGTAAAAAAAAAATAGTAGCAGTGGGAATACACATTACCTACTATAAGTGCTTAAAATTTGTTTGTAAGAGTTTTCTGTATATGAAAATGATGTTTTAAAATGTAAAATGATTTGAAAAACATAATTTATATACAGTGTAGTACTATCATATTGGAGTTTAAAAAAGTCAAAAAGTTTACAAACATGAATACATACCATCTTCTTGATATTTTAATTTTTTTGTTAATAGAGTGTCCACATGCCTATTATTTTTTATTTCTTCTGACAGCATTTTGATATTATGTGTACATAAACTTGAATTAATTTTTATATTTATAAAAATGTGCATTATCATTACTATCATTATGAAAAAGGATATGTTCCTGACTCTCTTTCATTATATTAAACTATCACAAAACATAGATTTTGTTGTGTGTATGTGTATGTGAATGTGAGTATGTGTGTGTGTGTGTGTGTGTGTGTCTGTAAAATATAGTTTATTTGGAGTAGAAACAGAACTTCTAAATGAGATTAGATCAGAGATTGAACAAACCTTCTTATTTGACCTACAATAATTCTTTTTCTAATTTTCTATTAGTCCATTATAATCATACATAACAGTGAGATTCATTTTGAAATATGTGTACATGCATATAATATTATTTGATGAATTTCACTCCCCAGTACCTCTGGTCTCTCTATTCTACTCCCTCCCCCTTATACCCAACCTCTACTCTACTGCTATTATTGTTGTTGTTGTTGTTGTTATTATTATTATTATTATTTTGTTTGATAGGATCCATATTTTGCCTTTCTTTTCTCCTATATTTGAGAGAAAATATGAAATCCTTGACTTTCTGAATATGGCTTATTTTGCTTATCATGATTCTCGGGATTTTAACCAGTCTTACATTGTGATTTAAGTACATATTGTATTAAATATCTGGTCACAGATTTTTGTTTTTGTTTTTTTGTTTGTTTTCTTTATTGCTTAAAAATATTTTTCTGTCCCACCTGCACTGGCCTCTGCAAGGCCCAGGCACATAACACTCCTGACCCACCTCTCCCCCTGGGGGGCAGAGACAGCCAGAGCCTAGCCTTTGGTGCAAGACCATTCTCTCTGACCAGCAGACTACGATGGGAGATCAAGCCCAGAGGCCCAGATCCACCTACACTGGCCTCTGCAGGGCCCAGGCATACAGCATGCCTGGTCCAGGGCCTTGTCAGCAGGGCAAACACTTGCCAGAGCCTAGCCTCTGGTGCAGGACCAGCCCTTCTGACAAGCAGAATACCATGGGAGGTCAACCCCAGTGTCCAGATCTACCCACTCCAACTTGTGCAGGTCACAGATCCATGATGCAGTAGCATTCATTGAGGGATACCAGCAGGGTCTGGAAGCCCAAAATCAAGGTGAGGTACAGACAATCTGCATGGGTACTAGAAGAATATAGGGGAGAAACTGTAATATCTCAAATCCACACTGCAAGAAAGGAAGATACATAGACAACATGAAAAAACAAGAAAGGAAAATGTCCCAAAAGAACCAGGACACTATAATAACAGAACCCATGGACCGCAAAGTTGATGAAATGTCAGAGAAGAAGTTCAGAAGGTTCATAATTAAAATAGTCTGTGAATTAAAGAATGACCTAAATGAGCAAATACAAGGAAAAACTGATCACTCCAATAATGAGATAAGAGAAAGAATACAGGTAGCAAAAGATTACTTCAAGAGAGAGATACAGACCTAAAAAAACCAGAAATCCTTGAATTGAAGGATACATTAAATCAAATAAAACTCAATAGAAAGCATAATCAACAGACTATATCACTTGGAAGAAAGAAGCCAGATAATGGAAACAAAGTTTACAATCTGGAAAGTAAAATGGACCACTCAGTGAAGATAGTTAGAAACCATTAATAGAACATCCAAGAATTAAAGAACAGCATCAAAAGACCAAATCTAAGAGTTATTGGGAGAGAGGAAGGCACAGAGTTTCAGACCAAAAAATGCACAATCTCTTCAATGAGATAATATCAGAAAATTTCCAGACGAATGAATTGGAAAATCAAGTATAAGAGGCTTACAGGACACCAAATGTACAAAATTACAACAGATATACATCAAGGCACATTATAATGAAATGCCTAGTATACAGAATAAAGAAAGAATCTGAAAAGCTGTAAGAAAAAGGAATCAGATCACATATAGGGGGAGACCAATTCATTTCTCAGCAGATTTTTCAACCCAGACATTCAAAGCCAGGAGATGGTAGAACAGCATATACCAAGCTCTGAAAGAAAATGGATGCCAACCAAGAATTTTAAATCCAGAAAAATTAAGTTTTAGATTTGATGATGAAATAAAAACCTTCAATGATAAAAAAGTTAAAAAAATTTACAACTAGAAAACCTGCACTACAGAACATCCTCACCATAGTATTCCAAGAAGAGGAAATGAAAAACAATGATGAAAATCAGCAGAAGGAGATATCACACTAAAGGAAAATCTAACCAGAAGAGAAACCAAGTCATGTTAAATACCAAAAATAAACAAAAATATCTGGGAATACAAATCATGTCTCAAAAACAACCCTGAATGTTAGTGGCCTAAACTCACCATTCAAAAGACATAGACTATTAGATTGGATTAGAAAAATCCAACAATATGCTGCCTCCAAGAGACTCAACTCATAGAAAAAGACATTCACAGACTGAAGGTAAAGGGTTTGGAAAAATCATACCACTCACATGGTCTGTGGAAGCAAGCAAGGGTTTCCATCCTCATATCAAATAAAGTGGAATTCAAACTAAACTCAATCAAAAAGGATAAAGAAGGACACTACATACTGCTCAAGGGAAACATACACCAACAAGACATAGCAATTTTAAATATATATGCCCCAAACAATGGAGTAGCTATGTTCATCAAACAAACCCTTCTCAAGTTCAAGAGTCAAATAGACCACAATGCAATAATTTTGAGTAACTTTAACACACCTATTTCATCACTTGATAGATCTTCCAGACAAAAGCTGAACAAAGAATCCATAGAACTCAATAATAAAATCAATATCTTAGACTTAACTCACATACATAGAATATTCCAACCTTCAACAAGAGAATATATTTTCTTCTCAGCAGCACATGGATCCTTCTCTAAAATAGACTATAGACTATGCCACAAAACAACTCTTAGCAAATATAAAACAGTAGAGATTCTACCCTGCATTCTATCATACCATAATGGAATGAATAAGAAATCAATGATAAAAGAAGAAATAAAATACACACCAATACCTGAAGACTAAATAATATGCAACTGAATGAAAAATGGGTTACAGAAGAAATCAAGGAAGATATTAAAAAGTTTTTAATGGTGAATGGGAACACAGATACAACATATCAATATCTCTGGGACACTATGAAAGTAGTTCTAAAAGGAAAGTTCATTGCATGGAGCTTATTCCTTAAAATAAGAAAAAGTCAATAAATGAATGGCTTAAGACTACATCTCAAAGACCTAGAAGAAGAAGAAAAAACAAACACCAAAAGCAGCAGAAGACAGGAAATAATTAAAATTAGAACTGAAATCAGTGAAATGGAAACAAAAGAAACAATTGAAAAAATTGACAGAACAAGAATGTGGTTCTTTGAAAAAATAAATAAAATTGAAAGATCCTTAGCCATGCTGATGAAGAGAAGGAGAGAGAAAATTCAAATCACTAACATATGTGATGAAAAAGGAAATATCACAACAGACACTAGAGAGATACAGAAGATAATTAGAAATTATTTTGAAAACCTGTACTCCAATAAAATTGAAAATATTGAAGGCATTGACAAATTTCTAGAGTCATATAATTTGCCCAAATTGAATTAGCATGATATACACAATTTAAACAGATCAATTTCAAGTGATGAATTAGCAGATGTCATCAAAAGTCTACCAACCAAGAAAAGCCCAAGACCGGAAGGATACACAGCTGAGTTCTATAAGATCTTTAAAGAAGAACTAATACCAATACTCTCCAATTTATTTCAGGAAATAGAAAAAGAGGCAGCACTTTCAAACTCCTTCTATGAGGCCAATATCACTCTGATTCCAAAACCAGGCAAAGACACATCAAAAAAAAGAAAACTTCAGACCAATATCTCTAAGGAACATAGACGCAAAAATTCTCAGCAAATTTCTGGCAAATTGAATACAAAATCATATCAAAAAAGATTGTGCACCATGATCAATTAGGTTTCATCCCAGGGATGCAAGTTTGGTTCAACATATGCAAATCAATAAATGTAACTCATCACATCAATAGATTTAAAGATAAAAATCATATGATCATCTCAATTAACACAGAAAAAGCATTTGACAAAATACAGCCCCCCTTTATGTTCAAAACACTAGGAAAACTAAAAATAACAGGAACATATCTCATGCTATCTATGCTAAGCTCCAGGACAACATCATTCTAAATGGAGGAAAAACTGAAGGCATTCTCTCTAAAGCCTGGAAAAAGACATAGATGCCCTCTTTTACCACTTCTATATAATATAGTTCTTGAAACACTTGTGAGAGCAATTAGACAAAATAAATTAAAGAAATACATATAGGAAAAGAAGAACTCAAATTGGCATTATTTGCTGATGATATGATTCTATACCTGGAAGACCCTAAAAGTTCCACCAGAAAACTTCTAGATCTATTAAATGCATTCAGGAAAGTGGCAGGATATAAAATCAACACCCATAAATCAAAGGCATTTCTGAATATCAGTGATCCATAATAGCTAAAGCAATCCTTAGCAGGAAGTGTTAAGCAAGTGGCATCACTATCCTAGACCTTAATCTATACTACAGAGCAACACTAACACAAATAGCATGGTATTGGCACCAAAAAAGACTGGTAGACCAATGGTACAGAATAGAGGACACAGAGACAAACCCAGAAAACTACAATTATCTTATATTAGACAAAGGTGCCAAAAACATGCATTGGAGAAAAGGTAGCCTCTTCAACAAATGGGGCTGGGAAAACTGGAAATCAATATGCACCAAAATGATATTAAACCCTTATCTCTCACCATGCACAAAACTCAACTCAAAATGGATAAAAGATTTTGGAATACAACCAGAGATCCTGTGTCTAATAGAATAAAATTAGGCCCTAATCTCCATCATGTGGGATTAGGCCCCAACTTCCTTAATAAGACTCCTGTGACACAAGAATTAAATTCAGAAATCAACAAATGGGAAAGACTCAAACTAAAAAGTTTCTATTCAGCAAAAGAAACAATCTTTGAGGTGAATAGACAGCCTACATCTTGGGAGCAAATCTTTACCCCTCACACATCAGATAGAGCACTAATCATATGGTATATAAAGAACTCAAAAAGCTAGACACCACAAAACCAAATAACCCAATCAATAAAGGCCAAGGACCTGAAGAGACACTTATCAGAAGAGGATGTACAATCAATCAACAAACACATAAAAAAAAATGTTCGTCATCACTAGCAATTAGAGAAATGCAAATCAAAACCACTCTAAGATTTCATCTAACTCCAGTCAGAATGGCAGTTATTATGCATACAAACAACAGCGAGAATGTGTGGGAAAAGGCACACTCATACATTGCTGGTGGGACTGCAAATTGGTGCAGCCAATATGGAAAGTAGTAAGAAGATTTCTTGGAAAATTGAGCAATGGAACCACCATTTGACCTAGCTATCCCTCTCCTTGGTCCATACACAAAGGTCTTAAAAACAGCATACTTTATGGACATAGCCACATCAATGTTTATAGCAGCAAAATTCATAATATCTAAACTGTGGAACCAACCTACATGCCCTTCAATAGATTCATGGATAAAAATGTGGCATATACACACAATGGAATATTAAATCAGCAATAAAAGTGAATAAAATCATGACATTTACAGGTACATGGATGGAATTAGAGAATATAATGCTAAGTGAAGTTATCTAATCCCCCAAAAAACAAATTCCAAATACTTTCTTTGATATATGGAAGCTGATTCATAGTGGGATAGGGATAGAGAGCATGAGAGGAATAGATGAACTCTAGATAGGACAGAGGGGTGGGAGGGGAAGGGAGGTAGCTTGGGGTAATTAATGATGGTTGAATGTGATGATCATTATTATCCAAAGTACATGTATGAATTGGTGTGAATATAATTCATATACAACCAGATATATGAAAAACTGAGCTCTATATATTAGTAAGAATTGTAATGCACTCTGCTCTTATACATAAAATAAACAAACAAATAAATAATAAAATATTCTTCTCTATTTTGAACTTAAAGATTATGTGTTTTTTGCTCTTTAATTTTGATTGACCAATAATTATCTTAAATATTCATGGGGTATAAAATTATTTATTTTTATGGGGTATGAAGAACTTATTTTCTTGAGATTTTATAATTTGAAGTTTCCAATTTCTTGATATATGTTTACAAAGTTGAACATATAAAAATAGAGAGTAAATGATGATTGCCAGATACTAGGGATGAGAGGCAGAAATGGGGAAAGGGGATATGCAATAATCTTTCATACTGTGGTGGTCAGGCTGAAGCTTGTGCAGAGGTCTGCTCCACACAGGTCTACAGCTCCAAACCATCAACCATCCATGATCTGTCAACTTCAACATCCTGGGAAGCTCAGATTGCAGGCAAGCAGTGTGAAAATGGAAACTGTGAGAAAATGAAAGTGGGTCAGATTTGAATGAAAGTTCAGACCCTAGGGTTAACCAATAGTGCTAATACTTTTTCAAATTTTGATTAGTAAAATTTTCACCAATTGTATTAATACTTTTCCAAAACCTGATTAGCATGAATTTGGACCAAGAGCATTTACCCAAGTGCTATACAACCCCTAAACTAGCACCTGCTATCAGGTCCCCACTTAGCCTATGAAATTTCTATTTCTGTTCTTGAATAAATTTCTCTCCTTTTGCATTTGCTTTCCATTGTCTTTGAATTTCTTCCCTTGGATTTGCAAGGCAAAAATCAAGAAAGAAGATGGCAGTGAGATGCTAGGATCTGCTGCAACATTGGCATGTATATTCCACCATTAAAAGGTGCAACACACACACACACACACACACACACACGTGTGTGTGTGTGTGTGTGTGTGTATATATATATATATATAGTCCTCAGAGCCAAAAACTTATGCAGACCCCACCCACCAGCAGAAGAAAAGAAACTCTGGTTTCACTGTCTTCCAAAAGACTGCAATCACTGTGTTGACCAGGGTTGGGTTCTCATATAAATGTTTCACTGTGGATAGAGTCACTTCCAAGATCACTCAGATTTTAGAATAATTTATTTTTTTTGAGATTTCATGGCTGGAAGTTTCTAATTTCCTGTTGGATACCAGTGGGTGTCACTCTCAGTTTAAAGAAGTTGTGTCTATATTTTTTACTATGTGTCCTTCTACATACACCCTCTTACAACATATCAAATTACTTCTTCCAGCCCCAAAGGAAAAAATCCAGCAAAGTAGAGTCATATATATTATAACATTGTCATGATAGTAACATCCCATCAATCCCATCACTTTGTCATATTTTATTATTATTCAATTGTGAGCATACCAGGAAGTGGGTATTTTCACAGTTATTCTAGGGCCTGTCCACACAGACTAATATTTTTGTGTTCCTTTGGTAGTGTGTTTGCTTTGGCCTCAGTTACTTCTGGTGATATTTTGTATTGATATTCCAATTTGATATTTTTTCACAGGTAGAATTAATAAATTGATTCATAACTTCCACATTTCTTTCTAGACTATTATTTTTTTAAAGAACAAATAAAAAATGAATATTCTTGTGGATAACAAGGCATCATCAAATAACAATTTTCATCAAGTATACAATTCTTAGAGAAAAATTAAGAAGTCATTATGAAGATAGTTTAGATAGTGAGTAGCTCTTCAAGAAACTGTGAGCAATAAAACTGTTTAAATATACACTAAACAAAATATAAGTTAGATTGAGACTATAATTCAAAATCAAGATTCCATAAATAAATTTGTTGAAAATCACAATGATTAATAGTAAAAAGTAATTCAGGCTGAAATATTAATAATTTATTTAACTGATAAGCATAGCACGTGCTTATTTAATGTACAAACACATCTTTAACTTGCATCCATTGAACATGTATTGACAACATGTTAATTGACTATATAATTTAAAAAAATAAAAATTAATATGAAATTCTATATTGAGCATACATTTTTTAATTACACATATTCAGCATATTCTCTCAGCTACATATGTTAATATATTTTATTTTCACATTCCTGGATTCTTATGTAAGTGAGAAAAAATGTATTTATTTTCTACCTTACATATTCAACAATCTAATTGGAGGTTATTTGTTGCTAAGACACATAACTTTGATCTGCTTTTATTTTTTCCCCTATAATAAGTGTTCAAATGATTCCAAAATGAAGAAGCATTTGTAGAAAAATGATCTGGTAAAAAAAATAATGGGATAAAATTAAAAGCTGCATGGAAATGCTAATATTTAAAACTACCCAGAGTTGTGATCTTTCATCAAGAATCCATGTTTGGAACTTTTTTTTTCACATATTTATTGGACATTTCTTCTTTTGAGAAATGTGCATTTAGTTTATTTTTCCATTTATTGATTGGGTCATTTACTTTTTTGTGTTAGGTCTTTCGAGCTCTTTATATATTCAGAATACATAAATGCTATATCTGAAGAGTAATTGGTGAAGATGTGTGCCCCTTTTATAGGCTCTCTTCATGATTTTAATTATTTCTTTCACTGTGCAGAAAATTTTTTTAATTTAATAGCATCCAAATGACTGACTCTTGATTTAGTTTCTTGAACTTTAGGTGTCTTATTAAGGAAGTCAATGCTTGTACTTACATGTTGGATTGTTGACCCTATGTTTTCTTCTAGCAGTTGCAAACATTTTATCTCAACTCATTTTCTTACATTTTTATGCTCTAATTTCAAAGTCTATTTTCACTTTATTAATTTTGATGAAGATAAAAGTTTTCCTGAAATTTTCTTTTTTTTTCTACCTATATAATATAAAATGTTTGCATTTTCAATATATATATATATATATATATATATATATATATATATATATATACACATACATACATATCATGCTGCCAAGTTTTTTTTTCTTTTTTCCTGTGCATACATAGGACGAGATCTTTTAAGGTTAAAATTTTGCAATGGAGAGTGTGGGTAAAATTTATATGTGTTATAGATGAACCTAATTCTTGTATATACTGCTGTCTGTCAGTTATATGTAGAATTTTTAGTTCTGTACTTTGGGTATATTTAAAATATATTCCTGTGATATATTTAAAGGTTGAAAATATTTGATTGAAAGGAAGCATTGCTGTCATAGAAATCCCTTTCATTTTTCTTTGTAGAAGAACATTTTAGTATGACTACATAAAAAAAATACCACCCACTTAACTTACAATTTACAGCCAAATAGAGGCTCTCTATCTCTAATTCAAGAAACATAAAGTGAAGATATAACCAAGTAATTTGTTACATTCAGATTTCATTTCATTGCTAGAGAATGTTAGATTTTCTTGTTGTATTATTTTGTTCTGTTTGCATTTGTTGTTTTCTGGAAAAATGTTTTTATTAATCCTTATGTTTGGGAAAAAAATGTCCACATTTTTATTAAGATTCCACAAGTCTCAATTTTCTATATTGTTGAAAGTTTTTATCTTTTTGGATCATTATACAAATTTACTTGAAAAATAAACAGACTACAGAGGGGATGTATGTTCTTGAATGTGTATGCTACCCTAATAATATCAATCAGAATTATTTTTATGAAAGAAAAAGTTGAACTGCACCTTTTGTAGATCAAGTTGACAAAAATCAATGATAAAAGGTTATCATTCAATTTTTGAAATCAATTTTGGAGATATTGAGTGCAGTATGCATAACTCAATGGAAACTTCATAAAAGGAACAATATATCTTTGCAAATTGAATTGTATTCACACCAACTATTTAGTAATAGTATATAATACAAATAGTAAAAATAAAATTTTTAATATTTCATCACAATGCAGTATTTTGAAAAACAATTCTTGCATTGAAAATTTTTTTAAACACAGCATATGAAATTATAATTGCTTCATTTCATTTTACATTTAATTGGCATATTAAGTTATTTTGATTCTGTACCCCTGTACCAGATGTTTGTTACAAAAGTGTAATTTATTTTTACAAATATATTGTCAAAACTCTTCAATAATTCATTTGCATTAGCAGCATAAGACCATGCTGACATTTCCCCAGGGTACACTGAGTGAGGTTAAGCAGGATAAATGTCACAGTTAGTAATGTTGTTAAGATAAAGTTCTTCTAGTAAAACTACATATTAGTTCCCTGCTTTATGGCCATTACCAGTAACTTCAGAAATAGCCTTCCATTTTAAATGATGCATTGCATCACTAAGAATAAAATAAAGAGGGAAAATGTGACTCAAATGAACTTTTTTACTGTTGGATAAGAATATTTGAAAGGAGTAGTAATAATACATATGAAATGATAAATATTACCTCCAATCTGCTTTCAGGAAGGAGAAAAAATGTGCATAATACAAATCTCACATTGTCTAGTTCAGACAAAGCAAATAAATTTGAATGATGACAACTTTGACATTTGAAATGTTCATTTCCTAAATTGCTTCTAATGGTCTACTTTTTTAACATATGGGAAAGGCTCTCAATGTAATTTTTTTCTTTTCTTTTATATAAATGTTTGTGAGCTACAAATTTATAGTTTATATCATATTTAGCAAAATAGCATGTAAAATAAAATAATTAAGACTAAACTTCTTTATTACTAGAATAATATTCTAGAACTGAGGTTGATCTATCAAACAGTGAGAAAAATCTCCTATACCACCAACCAGTTCTTTCTCAGATTATTTGATTAAATCTAGGTATCTAAGTAAAAGAAATGTTAATTAAATAAAAAAGCATAAGAATTTTATTAAATTTATATGTACATGAAAATATTCGGAAGAGAATAATTTTGAAAAAATAACCTAAGAATAATGTGAAAACAACAACAATTAATAAAAAAAACCCTATAAAACTATGATAAAATGACATGACAATTGACGATCAGGATTAGGGAAGTAAATTATAGGGTGGTTATCAAGAAATATATCAGGGAAGATGTCCAAACTAATAGAAGATAAAGGTTCCTTCAAGGAGTTTGTTTTTCTGGTTCATTGCAGTCCCAATTATTGTTCTTTGGTTATCAAAGCTATTTTCCAGCTTTTGTGTGTGATTTACTTTTCTCCCCAAATTTCTTATGGCTTACTGCATGCAGGAAAGCACAGGCCAAATGTCTCTTTCTGAGGGCACATTTCCTTAAGTGATTTCTTAGTGATCAATATACCAGCTTGAGATATTTTGAGATGGCATGCCCTTAACTCTTTTACCAACAAATATATTAACAAAACCTTAAAACTATTTTATGAAACAATAACTTCTTACTGTCCCTTTTGCTATCCCAATGATCCAAATATAATCATTTGACTCCTTGATATTGCAATAGCCTGTTAAATGTTGAACCCTATAGTTTGCAAGTCTTTGGTGAAACTTGGGTAGGTTTCCCATTTCTCTTATGTCACCACTCTGTGAGGGGCCACACCCTGTCTTATAGGCTTAACTCAGATCCCTATTTGGGCCCCAGATTTGTGGGTTCTCTTGTCCAGCAAGGAGGTTCACAGGAAATGGTAAAGGAGAGCGTGGCTGTGAAGGCCCTAATCATGACCTCCGGAGAACCAGCTGGAAGCAGATCTGATTGTATTGTGCAGTTGCCATGTATATATACTCAGGCAGTAACTAAGCAGATTACAGGCAGCCACCAGTGCAATTCTGCTAACTGGCCGGCAATGACCAATCGAGGAGTGGGCCATGGAGTAAGCACAGGGACTGCAACACATGGCCTCCTGCCCAGGATTGTGCCTACCGGATAAGCGGCCTGCCACTCACATGCCTAGCTTGAGGGGTGTGGCCTGCCACTCAAAGGCCCTTAATGTATAATATGGCATGATGCACTTGTCCCCACAATAGGTCATTCTGTGGAAATCCCTAGAGTGAACTTATTAAACAGAAAGTAAGTTCATAAAACTGGAAACATTCACTAAAATATTATCATATTATTTTTTTCTTATCAATTATTCTAAATTAATTATAATAAGTACAATTTACTTTTATTTTTAAAAGGGTAAAAAACTGTGCTAATTTTTGTTTAACTTGATAATTTTGCCATTAAATTATAAAGGTTAATGCCTTAGATTCTTGAGTCCGAATACTATGTTTTAAACCCTAGCTTTGTCATTTACTGGCTATGTGATTTTTATGCCAATTTACTAGCAAAATCTTCTTCAGTTTTCTCACTTTATAAAATGAAGGCAGTTTCACTTTATTAAAATCAACTGTTGTAATGTTGATGAACCAGGTGCAAGAGTAAATAACATATCATAGATATTATGCAAAAAAGTGAGATTTTTCTGTTTATTGTTGTTTTCAGCCCTTGCAACAATGTCTATGTAGCGAACATCTATTGAATAATCCAATTAAATGTTATCCATTGTATGTTAACTAAACCTGTTTAAGACAGTGGCATTACCTAATCTTGATAAATGGAACCATATAGCAGAAATTTAATTGTATTCATCTACTTCAATGCATAGGCTTCCCAGATATTCTGAGAAGGCTATTTATTCTGGAAACTAAAAAACATACACATATACATTTTGATCAATACATTTTAGGATATTGTAAGTTTGTCACAAAAATAGAAGTATCTACATGAAAAGTTAATATATGTTGTCCACATTTACATTTTAGTGACTAGCTTTTTACAGAATTGGTTTTAAGTTCATTTAAATATTGTCTGAAATCTGCAGAGCAATTTTAGAAATCTGCTTGCTAAGCATATGATATAAATTTTTGGTTGTGTTTACTCCCTATATTTGTTATAAATCACAGAATTTCTTTCAAAAATTTGTGAATACAATCATATAAATTTAAATGCAAAGGCCAAGAAAAACAAGAAGGATAGTATTAATTTCTTGATACGATTTAAGCATAATTCCAATTTTATATGGTTTTAAAAAATACACAAGTATCTTTTATAAATCAAAGTGACTATATGAGTAAGAAAATTGGGTGAGGATGACTATTGAAACTAAGTGCATTATGAAATATCTTTGCTTGCTTTCTGTTCAAAAATAGGTTATTACAAAGACAATTTTATATTCTCTGGTACTTTTAATTTAACAATGGTTAAAGAAATAATTATTTATATTTATGGATCCTGGTGTGGTGGTAAATGTCTGTAATCACAGCTATTCCATAGGTTGAGGCAGAAGGATGGCAAGTTCTAGGTCAGTCTTAGCAATTTAGAGAGACCATGTCTCAAAATAAAATAAATAAATAAATAAATAAAAAGGGCTATGATTGTGAATCAATGGTAAAGAGCCTCGTGGTTCAATACCCAGGATCAAAGGAGGGAAAAATACATTTAAAATGTTTTGGAGGGATTCTTGGGTGCCTGCCCCACATCAGTGTAACTGCCATGCAAGCCAGCCAGTAGGGCTGGCCCCCCTCCCAGGCCAGGATCTGCGGGATCCCACTGGATGCCAGAGTGATTGGAGAATTGCAGGAGAGCTGACTTGAAAGATAAACATCTATTCAACTAAATAAACATTATAAATTATTTGTGAAACACTTCAAGGCCTCTTTAATCTGTAGAAATAGTCAAGAGGACAATTCTTTAAGATAAGGCAATACAAACACCATATGATCTTAATAATTATATTTACATTCCATCTAGTAGGCACAGAAAACAAATTTAAAAAATTGAGTGAAGATGAACTCAGGACACTGAAACAGAAAAAAAAGTGACAAAATTTCTGAACAGGAACAAAAACATTAAGAAACAAACAACAGCAATGTTCAGAATCACTGTGCAAAAGAAGGGAGTTATAAGCAGGATGAAAACATTTTACATTTAACCCTTAATGAGAAGGAAAACAAAAAATCCTTAAAGTCACTATTTGAAGTTTTGATTCTTATGGAAAAACAAAGTATATCTCTGGATAGGCGTGAGGCTGCTGAAATCCCAGAAGATCTCTTCACTCTTGAAAACTTTCAAGAATTGCAAGAGTGCCAGATAAACTCTGGTGTAAAGGTCTCGAAAACGCTTTGAGACCTCGGTGTTTAAAACATTGTTGTGTTCAAAAACAACAGAATCATATGCTAAAGATCCATGAGAGCTGCATTCAGGAGAAAACCCTCAAGGAGGTGAGAGACTTATTCTTCTTTTCTGTTAACACTGATGATGCGGTAGACATAGAAAGGAAAGAGCACTTTTCCATGTTTCCCTTTACTGAGAGAAGAATTTGTGACTTCTTGCTTTATGAAGCTGATGCAGAAATTTTGGCTGTAAAATTTCATACTAGGATTGATGTAGGAAAGATGATTTTGGACACCTAAGGAATTAGCAGGAAGCAGGTTTATTTTAGCAGTAGCAGTCCAGAGGGGCAATGCCTAAAAATCTCTGGACCCAAAGTCTGGAAATGCTTTGAATTTTATATCCAGTGTGGGTATTTACATGACAGTGGGAGTTTACATGGAAGTAATTTTTGTCCCATATTCTTCAGCTGCACAGAGGTTTTCACAAGCTTTTACCACAAGAACAGAAACAGTAACTTTTGTACAGCAATAAGCTTGTTGGCAGAACTAACTTTTACAAGAAAAGGAAACCTGGCTTTTACAGGAAATAAGAAGGTCCAAACCACATAGAACCCTATGCAGAAATCTTGTTGATATCCTATTGATACCCCTTGCATGATTCCATTGATAAGAAGTTTGATTCTGGGCAGGGTCCCTGGAGAAGTTTAAATATGACTATTCGGTAAAGTGGGGGGTGGCTGCTTCAGGATAACTGAAAAGTTGGAGCTTAATATGGAGTATTGTCTTATCCAGGCTTACATTGTATCTAGATGATCCTCTTCCAAAATGGAATTTGCTTCCAGACTTTTAGAGATCCCCAAGCTATCTACCCACTCTGCTCTTCCTGTTCCTTACACAAATGGTTAGCAAAATCATTGCCTGTGACGGAGGTTTCTCTTGCATTAGGAAGAATCAAGGAAGTTCTTTTTTCCAATCAATCACCACAACTGCTTTTAGAACTGGACAATGTAATTTCTGTTTTTGCTTTGTTTGTTTGTTTGTTTGTTTGTTTCAGAAAAGTGAGGAAACCAGTAAAGTGCTGAAGGAAATTTGCCATTCTCAGTGAACAGGCAGACATGATACTTTTGAAATGTTAGTGGACCTCCTTCAAGCCCTTGTTTTATGTTTAGATGATATAAATAGTGACACAAATTTTAGATGTAATAACTGTATAATAGATCAAGCATTTGTACTCTGTAGTGCAGTAACAGACTTTGATTTCATTGTTACCATTGTTGTTATTCAAAATGCCTTATGTTCTACAAGAGCTTTTGGGAAAAATATCAAGGACAAACTTCTGATGTCTTCTTTGCCTCTAGTAGCTTAACTTTAACCCAATAAAGTCATGGAAAATATTCAAGTTTATCATGAGTTTTGGTTTGAGGAAGTAACAAATTTGGCAACCAAACTTGATATTCAGATGAAAATCCCTGAGAAATTCTGTAGGACTCATGAAGGTAACCTGGAATCTAAACTAACCTCTGAAAGTTACTATAAAGAAACCCTAAGTGTTCCAATAGTGGAGCACATCATTCAGCGACTGAAAGATAAAATTTCAGAATAGCACCTCCAACTTTTAAATGCTTACCTATGGTACTCTTAGTCATGGAATAACTCAAATTCAATGCATCAGAGGAGCACCACGCTGACATGTGCAGATGTGACTTGACTAATTCTGACATGTTTTCGCGGAGCTTTACTGTCGGAGAATCAAATGGAAATAATGGAAATAGAGAGGGAAAGATAGAGAGCTTCCATACACCATTTATGAAGTTCTCCATCTGAGCAATACCAAGTTTTATTCCTAATGTAGATGGCTTGCTAAAGGTCTTCTTTACTCTTCTTGTGATGAAGGGTGGGAAAGAACTCTATGAAAATGGAAAAAGTGTTTCAAAGTTTACTTGAAAAACTCTTTGACACACCAGAGGTCAAGTGACTTGGTTTTATTTAACATAAATTTTGATATAAAACATGATCTGCATTTAATGGTAGATATATTTATCAAAGTATACATAACTAAGTTAGAGCTTCCTACACATAATTCAGAAAATCTCTATATATACATGGCACTTGTTTGAGTTCTCATGCTTTGAAGACTTATCTGTTCTTCTAGAAGACAGCATTGGAAATACTACATTTCACATCTGCATGACCCCAGCTAGTGGCACTCTAGAACTGTTTTAGTTAAATCTTTTAGACATAATATGAATTATCACCATGGATCCAGTTGTCAGGTATTGTTCAGTTGTCCGGTATTAAGAAATAAATTTTGAGAAGATGTAAGAAAAGAATGCACCCTATGAAATGTTTCAAAATGAAGACTACCATTGACCTTTGACAACTAGGAGTTTTAAGTGTGTTAAAAATCTGTAATGGACACTTCAGGGAATTAATCAGAGACTAATGAGCTCACCAGACAGAATTTAGTATAGATTTGTCTTTATCAAAAGAACTTAAAGGAACAAGTTACAGAAAGAAGTTTGAATGGAAGAGTCTGCCTTGTTGTTCCACATCTGATTTTTCCAGTTTACATTCTCTGTTGAGCATACATCTTCATAAGCTTTTAGAAGGTAAATGTTGAACATTTCTGTTTCATTGTCAAGACAGAATCAGAGAACATTGATATAGGCATCCCACTGTCTATTTTCTTCTGTTTTATTTTTTTCCATGACTGTATGTACTGTTTTTTTCTTGATTTATAAGCAAAACTTGGGAAACCTATAAAATAAATATTTTACAGATTATGTAGAATAAAATGTTTTAGAATCTAACTGATTCATTTATAGTTTTTCAAAAACTACCTGGTATGCAGTACAAAACATATTCATATTATATGTAAGTGTGCACTTAGATATTGGAAACAAGCTTATATATCTTGTAATATTATTTTAATCCTAAAATATTATTTTAAGTGACTTCAGGACATTTTATTTCATGGATACATCAAGACTTGTTCAGCTCATCCTCATCCTTTATTCTGAGACTTTTAAGCTGTTTAAATTTAACAGTATTTCAAATATTATGGAGAACAAAATGTATTTAATGAAATTGACAAGTATTCATTATAATATAAGAAAAATCCCAGCTGAGTGCATTGCACTTATGTGTAGACACAGTGACTTCAATAAAAACCAAGAAAAGAAAATTTTATAAATTTGGAAATATTTCCTCAAAAAATTCTGAAACTACTGACATTAAGCATTGTATAACTTCTGTTACATGAAAAATAATACCTTCCTTGCAAGTTTTGTGTGTAAAATCTGTGTGTTCATGTGTATGTGTATGTGTGTGTATTAGATATTCTTTTATAAGATATATACAATGAAAGAATTTGGTAGAACTTTATATTATTTTTTGGCTGATAGAATACAGCATGAGTGATGTTCTGTTGGTCCTAAGCTTTTTCTTTAAGACTTAAAGAGTGCTTCATATATCTGGATACCAATTGTCATGTAAAACAAATGACTTCCTGGAGATCATCATGCTATGGAAAACCTAATATATATGGTGAGGCTATGAAACATGAAGTGCTATATATGGGCTGAGGTTGTGTTTCAGTGGTAAAGCATATGCCTAGCATGTGTAAAGCATTGGGTTCAATATTCAGCACTACATGAAAGAAAGAAAAAAGAAAAGAAGGAAGACAGAAAGATAGATGTTGTGTCCAACTAAAACTAAAAAAAAACATTTTTAAAAAATGGTAAGTTGCTATATGAATAGAGATTATAAGGATCATAGAGGTGGTGAATTTGTAAGTAACAAAAGCAATCCTTTTGGAATTAGATCCAGCAATCTCAGTAGCCTAATGTGCAGATGGAGAACTAATATTTACTATGCTTGTACTAAGCTGCACCACATTATGCCAGGAAAATATAAATCAAGCTTAAGTAAAATGTCATGAGATATTTTATGAAATATGGCTTTTTCTTGATTAGACATTCACTTCATGACTACAGACAATTAACTGATTTCTAGAGCACTTATAAATTTAATTACTCAGATTTAGAATTTTTTAAGTGATCTAGAGAATATAAGGGCATTTGAAGTTCCCAGTTGGTCATCTTACTTATTTCTCCAAGAGTTTTTATGTTTTTCATGAAAGATGCTAACATATACCCATTGTTGAGAATCAGGGTAGTCAATAAATATCATCAATATCAGAAAGAGGAAACAGGTTTACTATCACCATTGCCATTTGACATTAAATAAGATGCATTTCCTTATACTTTACAACATAACATATTTAAAAATAGGTTTAAAAATTTAAATAAACACGAAATATGAGGTTTTTGTTTTTTTTTTGGTTATACAACACTTCACATGCAATAGTCAGCATACTATACAAAAACTATACTGTAAAAGGCGCACGTTCAACAAATTTTCTGGATGAAACATCAACTTACAAATAGATGTTTACCCTCTTATACCAATATTACAGATTATAATGTATATTAGAATTTAAGATATAAAAACATGAACAGAGAGAGTGAGGAGGGAATGAAAACTGGAAGTACTGGGAATTGAAATGGGGCAAATTATATTTCACGTATGTAAGAATATGCTAAAATGAACTCCACTGTTATATATAACTATCATGAGCTAATAAAAACATTAAAGTGTGAGCTGGGGTTGTAGCTCAGTGGTAGAGTGCTTGCCTCGCACACATGAGGTCCTGGGCTAAATCCTCAACACCATATAAAAATAAATAAACTAATTTAAAGACATAAAAATACATTAAAATGTGATACTTGATACAAATATCAATAAAATTTAATCAAGATATTTTAAGAATGCTAAATAATTTTAATAATTATAAATAAGATTCAGATTTAAAAAGAGGTGCTAAATGTATGAAATCACCTTAAAAGTTACTAAGGCATAGAACCAGACCTATATATATATATTTGTGTTATTTGATTTATATAGATAAATCAAATAATAACACAACCATATTTATATGGTAATATAAAATTTAATGATAGACAAGTTACCTTTATGCATCCATATATAAATTACCTTTTAATATCATACAGTAAAGCATTTGTGTTACATTGATCTGTGTATTGAGAAATTGGTGCTTCATATATGATTCCAGAATACTTGTATCAATAAATTATAACATTCAAAGGTGGAGTTTAGATGAATTAAACCAGAATATGAAAGTTAAACCATTTAACAGGAATGAGGGTGAAAAACCACAATTATAATCAATGTAATTTTTGTAATATCAGAAAAGATGTTTTCAACATCTAAACTGATTAACAATTAACATCCCAACTATTCAAGAAATTCCTTCAAATCAATAAAAAATCAAGAAAAAATACAAAGGATATGAGTTATTAAAAAAAGGAGTCATCACATTATACATATGCATACATATACACACATATATACAGAGATAATTCTCCACAGATATAAAGGGCTGACTATAAGTGCATGTGATGTGTGTGTATACATATTTACATAAACCCATATATATGGATATACACACAGAAAGACACACATTACTAAAACATAATAAGAACTAAAACCTATCAAAATGTGAATAAAGATGATAATCATGATTTTTCTAAGAATATATCTAGGATTTGGCATGTTTCATGGCACCATATTTCTCAGGATTTCAATAGTACATGTCTATCATTTCTGCTTATAATTTAATTGTTATGAATAAAATGCTTTTGATTCCACTATCACAATCATTATACATTTTAATTCACATTTGTAATTTAATTTTCTAATAAAAAATAGACAGGAGCACTATTAGTGTCTTATGTTCTATGTTTAGAAGAATATTCATACCTTAATGTTGGATTCATCATCCTGCTTTATAACTCCACACCAGCAAATATGAAGATTTGTGTTCAAGCTGAACAATGGTACTCAGTTTAATTATGAGTCAATACTTAATCATTTTTTTTCGAACATAGAATATATTTATTTTCTATTATTCTTGCATAACTATGTTTAGATGAAATTAAGGCATTTTATTATGTTCTGTACCATGCTGAAAGTGAAAAGGCTTATCTATAAATATTTTACTATAATCTCTTCATGTATATTTGTAATTCCCTGATAACTATGGAAACTTAAATTGCTAAGAGTTAATTATGAAAAAGCACTGAGTGTATGGCTGTTTGATCAGGGAGGGGAAGCTTCCCTCTGGAATGCTGAAAGAAGGAACCATGAAAATTTCAAAACATGCAGATTCCACTACTGTGCAGGTAGGCTGTCTGAGTTTAAAAGACACTTAAATACTATGTAGCAAGATGGCATGGGAGAAGACATTATGGGCACTTTCTTGCAGATTAATGAAGTCTCAGAAGGGACATCCATCTTAAAAGTAAATTCATTGTCTAGGATGTTTGTGCAGGAGATCACAAGTCCCTGCAATATTTTTTTTTCACTCTTATTTTTGGGGTTCCCAAGACACAATGACTGGTAGGTGTCTGGATCAAAAATGATCCCAGTATCACAAATTATACAGTGGCCTGAACTTTTTTGAAAATTCTGGACTATGGCAGGCTCAGTGCAGTTCTTTAGAAATTGGCAGTCTAGACTTAGGCAGACACAAACACACCAGCTACATTCCAGCACGATTTTATTTTTCCTAATAGAGGGTTTTATGTGTTGGGATTCATTAAGATACTTTCAGATCTACTTTGGCTTCCCCAGAAAAGGGCAAGTTAAGGGATTTACTGTAGTGTCAGGGACACAGGCATGCACATACCTACCACATTCTGGCAGTCTAATTAGACATAATAGAGAAATTTCAAGCTCTGTGATTCTACCAAGAATTATCAGAGCTACCTTGCTAGAAAAGAGAAAGTTTATTATATGCAAAGCTAGCCCTGGAGTTATGGGGTTTTCCATGGGGCACACAAAGCTATCCTCCCAGCCAAGGATTGATCTGTCCATAAGGCCGCTGACACTCTTGACTCATTCCAATTGTCAATTCTGAGATTTGTTAGATATCTGGAAATGCCAGAGAAATACCACGATATCCAAGAATCAAGTAAGATGTACACAGTTTTAAGTTGGTGTGGTTAAAGGCAAGAACCTCAGTTCAGGTCAGCTTTTGAAGCAAATGCTGAATTAGACAGGTGAAGAACTACATCTTTTCTTTCTCAAATTAGTGCAGATATGATTGGTGCGGAAGTCACACAGTTAAGTCTACAGTAATGACTATACCTCATAATTCCTGGAGTAATTTAAAACTATAAGGTCCAATCAGAGAGATCCAACTTGGTGGCGGGTGCGGAGAGATGAATTCTGTGACCTCTTCAGCTGCGTGGGCAAAGGGAGCCTGAAACAGACTGAATGCTGTTTGCTCAGGATCACTTGGCAATGCTGAGCTGAAATGGACCTGGGGCGAGCAGTTTGCACCCCTCAGAACCCACACCAAGCCCAGAGCGGGTGAACTCAGGCTCCCCGTAAGCAGCTTCTGGCTGATTATCTGCATCTCTCCACCAAACCGCAGTGACTCAGTGGTACAAATGCTCCCTCGGAATAGAGAAACAACTCTTTGGTTCCTCCGTGAACCTTTTGATGTGATACCAACTGAGCCTTCATAGGCAGTGGGCCCAAAATTGAGACGGGACCTAGGAGAGCCGGACTGGACCCACCCTTCGCATTGGACACCCGGCAAAGGGAATGAACGGCCGCCCTTCGCATTGGACACAACCATGGCAGAGAACTGACGTCACCAGAATTCGGCGGAGGGGATAGCATCATTGAAACCGGTGACTACAGCGACTTCTTCCCTCCCCTTCTAATACCTTTCCTCTCAAGCATTACAAAGCTGTTTATGTGTAATTTATTAAATGTGTATAGGTAAATGTTCCAAGGCATTATATAGTGCTACCAATTCCCTAGCTACCCCCAAATACTCCGGACCATTCTCCTGTTAATATCCCTCGTCAGTAGAGCAATTTTCCAAGGTTACCAAGATATACCAACCTCTATATCATCACATCACTCGACCTAAACATAAGTCCCAAGACCAAACCGCAAATTGCTATATGCCATCAGAATCCGTACGCATTTTATGAAACAAATGAATCTACTTAAAAGTGCAATAAAATTCATTATCTCTAGTCATAGTCTTCCATCACAAAGGAGAGACTCTGGAGATACACAAAACCAAAATAAATTTATAGGAGTAACAATAACTCAGCAGTCAAACACAATCAGAAGTAACATGAGCAGCATGAAAAAGCAAGGAAGAAAAGGGGTACAAACAATGCAGGACAGCCTAAATCTACAGGAGAACCTAGAAGCATGAGAAAAATGGTCAAATAAAGAACTCAAGGAATACCTTATACATATGGAATGGAATCTTAAAGAGGATATGAGACAGCAAATTCAAACAATGAAAGAACACATTGAAAATGAATTACATAAACAGATTCAAGAAGAAAATAAGCAACTTTACCAGGAGATAGAGATTATAAAAAAAAAATCAAACAATAATCCTAGAAATGAAGGACACTATAAACCAAATTAAAAACTCAAACGAGAGTATCACTAGCAGAGTAGAGCAAGTAGAAGTCAGAACGTCAGACAATGAAGACAAAAATATATCATCTTAAGAGTCTAGCCAACTCAGAAAGGCTGGTAAGAAACCACGAGAAAAACATCCAAGAGATATGGGATAACATAAAAAAAACAAACTTAAGAATCATTGGGATAGAGGAAGGTATAGAGGTCCAAACCAAGGGAATGAGCAACCTGTTGAATGAAATAATTTTAGAAAACTTTCCAGATATAAAAAAGGAAACGGATGTACAAATTTTAGATGCATACAGGACACTGAGCATACAAAATCACACTAGACCAATGCCAAGACGCATTGTTATGAAGATATCCAATATACAGAACAAAGATAAAATATTTAAAGCTACAAGATAAAGGAGGCAGATTACATTCAGGGGTAAAACAATAAGGTTAACAGCTGATTTTTTATCACAGACGCTGAAAGAGAGAAGATCCTGGAACAACGTATTTCAAACACTGAAAGACAATGGATGCCAACCAAGAATTTTGTATCCAGCAAAATTAAGCTTCAGGTACAGCAACGAAATAAAAATCTTTCATTATAAACAAAAGTTAAAAGAATTTTCAGTCAGAAAACCACCATTGCAAAGCATTTTGAGCAAAACACTACATGAGGAAGAAATGAAAAACAACAACCAAAACCAACAGTAGGGCGGACCTCAGTAAAGTGAGAGTCAGAGAGGGGGGAAGCTAATCCTGGAGAAACAAACCAAATTTAAAAAAAAAGATAAATAATCAAACATGACTGGAAGTACAAACCATATATCAATAGTAACCCTAAATATCAATGGCATAAACTCACCAGTAAAGTGACATAGGCTGGTAACCAGGATTAAAAAAAAACAGATCCAACAATATTCTGCCTTCAGGAGACATATCTGATTGGAAAAGACATACACAGGCTGAAGGTGAAAGGTTGGGAAAAATCATACCACTTACACGGTACTCAGAAGCAAGGGGGGGTGGCCATCCTCATATCGAATAAAATCGACTTCAAGACTAAGTTAATCACAAGGGATAAGGAAGAACATTATAAACTGTTAAAAGGAACCATTCACCAACAAGACATAACAATTATCAATATTTATGCACCAAATAATGGTGCTGCAATGTTCATAAAACAAACTCTCCTCAAGTTCAAGAATCAAATAGACCACAACACACTAATTATGGGTGACTTCAACAAACCTCTCTCACCATTGGGCAGATCCTCCAAACAAAAGTTGAATAAAGAAACTATAGAACTCAGTAACACAATAACCTAGACTTAACCGACATATATAGAATATATCAACCATCATCAAGTGGATATACTTTTTTCTCAGCAGCACATGGATCCTTCTCAAAAATAGACCATATATTATGCCATAGGGCAACCCTTAGTAAATATAAAAGTGTGGAGATAATACCATGCATCTTATCTGATCATAGTGGAATGAAACTGGAAATCAATGATAAAAGAAGGAAGGAAAAATCCTACATCACTTGGAAAATGAACAATATGTTACTGAATGATCAATGGGTTACAGAAGACATAAAGGAGGAAATCAAAAAATTCTTAGAAATAAACGAAAATACAGACACAACATATCGGAATCTATGGGACACAATGAAAGCAGTTTTAAGAGGGAAATTTATTGCCTAGAGTTCATTCCTCAAAAAAAGAAAAAAAAACTACAAATAAATGAGCTCACACTTCATCTCAAAACCCTAGAAAAGGAAGAGCAAAACAACAGCAAATGTAGCAGAAGGCAAGAAATAATTAAAATCAGAGTGGAAATCAATGAAATTGAAACAAAAGAAACTATTGAAAAATTGACAAAACTAAAAGTTGGTTCTTCGAAAAAATAAATAAGATCAACAGACCCTTAGCCATGCTAAGGAAGAGAAGAAGAGAGAGAACTCAAATTACTAACATACGGGATGAAAAATGTAATATCACAACAGACGCTACAGAAATACAGAAGACAATTAGAAATTATTTTGAAACCCTATATTCCAATAAAATAGAAGATAGTGAAGACATCAATAAATTTCTTAAGTCATATGTTTTGCACAGATTGAGTCAGGAGGATACACACAATTTAAACAGACTAATATCAATGGAGGAAATAGAAGAAGCCATCAAAAGACTACCAACAAAGCAAAGCCCAGGACTGGATGGGTACACAGTGGAGTTTTACAAAACCTTTGAAGAAGAATTAATACCAATAATTTTCAAGTTATTTCAGGAAATAGAAAAAGAGGGAGCTCTTCCAAATTTATTCTATGAGGCCAACCTCACCCTGTTCCCGAAATCAGACAAAGACACATCAAAGAAAGAAAACTACAGACCAATATCTCTGATGAACCTAGATGCAAAAATCCTCAATAAAATTCTCGCGAATCGGATACAAAAATATATCAAAAAAATTGTGCACCATGATCAAGTAGGATTCATCCCTGGGATGCAAGGCTGGTTCAATATACGGAAATCAATAAATGATATTCACCACATCAATAGGCTTAAAAATAAGAACCATATGATCATCTCGATAGATGCAGAAAAAGCATTCGACAAAGTACAGAATCCCTTTATGTTCAAAACTCTAGAAAAACTAGGGATAACAGGAACTTACCTCAACATTGTAAAAGCTATCTATGCTAAGCCTCAGGGTAGCATCATTCTAAATGGCAAAAAATTGAAGGCATTCCCTCTAAAATCTGGAACAAGACAGGGATGCCCTCTCTCACCACTTCTGTTCAACATAGTTCTCGAGATACTGGAGAATAGAGCAATTAGACAGACGAAAGAAACTAAAGGCATAAAGATAGGAAAAGAAGAACTTAAATTATCACTATTTGCGGGTCACATGATCCTATACCTAGCAGACCCAAAAGGTTCTACAAAGAAACTACTAGAGCTAATAAATGAATTCAGCAAAATGGCAAAATATAAAATCAACACGCATAAATCAAAGGCATTCCTGTATATCAGCAACAAATCTTGTGAACTGGAAATGAGGAAAACCACTCCATTCACAATATCCTCAAAAAAAAAAATACCTGGGAAATCAACCTAAAAAAAGAGGTGAAAGATTTATACTATGAAGACTACATAACCCTAAAGAGAAAAATAGAAGAAGATCTTAGAAGATGGAAAAATATACCCTGTTCATGGATAGGCAGAACTAACATCATCAAAATGGCGATATTACCAAAAGTTCTCTATAGGTTTAATGCAATGCCAATCAAAATCCCGAGGGCATTTCTTGTAGAAATAGACAAAGTAATTATGAAATTCATATGGAAAAACAAAAGACCCAGAATAGCAAAAGCAATTCTAAGCAGGAAGTATGAATCAGGCGGTATAACGATACCAGATTTCAAACTGTACTACAGAGCAATAGCAACAAAAACAGCATGGTACTGGTACCATAACAGGTGGGTGGTCAAATGGTACAGAATAGAGGACACAGAGACTAATCCACAAAGTTACAATATCTTATATTTGATAAAGGGGCTAAAAGCATGCAATGGAGGAAGGATAGCATCTTCAACAAACAAGCAACAATATTTAAACTGTAATAAAAAGCCTCCAAAAAAGACAAACCTAAGATCAGATGAAATCACAGCTGAACTTTTATAGATCTTTAAGAAGAATTATCCCTAATGCTCCTAAAATTATCCCATGAAATAGAAAGATAAGAAACACTTCCAAACTAACTCTACAAAGGAGGTATCACTCTGACACAAAAAACACATAAGAAAATATCAAGGAAAGAAAATTAGAAATCAATTTCCTTGATGAATATAAATGCCAAATCCTTAACAAAATATCTGTAAATAGAATTCAGAAAAGCATTAAAAAGTTTACACTTCATGATCAAGTTGGTTTTATGCCTGGAATACAGGAATGATGCAATCTTCACATTTCATTAAACAAAATACACCAGATAAATAAAATCAAAAACTAAAATCACATAATCATATCAATAGATACAGAAAAAAATCAAATCTCCTTCTATCATGTGAAAGCTAGAAGAAAAAATGGAAATAAAGAGATTTCCTGAAAGTAGAAGGAAAACAGGGTAGAGAAAGTGGATCATGTGGAGAGAGGGGGATAAAGAGAGATGATGGAGATTGTGATTGATCTAATTATGGTATATATTTGTATGTCAGAATGAAATCCACTGTTCTTTATTGTTGATAAGCTCCAGTATAAAAATTAAGTATACATATATACACATATAATTTTGACATTTATTAACAACTTTGATATATAGTACCTTCATTATCATAAATTTTTAAGTATTTTATATTTTCACTGTGAATGTTTTAATCCTTAAGTAGTTAAGTGTACTGCCAAACATTCTGAGATATTTTATTTAACTTTTGTTGACTTCTTGTGCATCTTTTGCACTATGATTATAGTATATATATGTATTATTTCAATATTATACTGTTTGTTAAAACTTCCTGTATGGTCCAGAATATGGCTTCTTTTCAAAATTTTAACTTTTCAACAAAAAAGGAGTATGACAAACAAAAATAGCATCCTTTAAGCTTGGCATAGCTATTAAAATATCCATAGTATGATGTAACCAAACCTGGACCCTTTATTATATCTCACTTGCAGAAAGGGTTGACTTCCCTTATCTTCAGTACTATGATGGATGGCAGAGTACTGAAGGAGCTCATGCCTCACCCACATGTCTTAACTACTTGCAAAGCCCTTTGTATTATCTGAGTGAAAGAAAATAGGAGTATATAAACTATGTGAATGGTGCCACTAACCATCATATGTGATTGAGTTTAGTTGAATGTTGCTGAGTTGTACTCCTTAGCCAGAATATCCATAGAAAAATAATCCAAAACATAGCACATTTGAACAAACTGGCAATCATCATCTTCACAGTTATTATGAAGTATTGGGCCATTACCTATAAATTGCCCTTTTTAAGTTAAAAATAACATATGCTGTCTCCGTCCTTATAGATAGTCTAACTACAAAATCACACATCTCCACATACATTAACACAACAATATAAGGTTTTGCTAGGATATTCTTTATTTCTTTCAGAGTTGAAAGCATCAATGATAATAACAAAACCCACGTTTTAGGATAGACAATGCTGAATTCCTAAAAAAGACATTTAAATGAATTTTCTTGTCCTCATACTTCCCTGATAACTAGTTTAACTGAGAGATATAGATATAGATATAGACCTCCTCAAACAACACTTTTTCAAATTACAGTCCAAAAATAAAATCCCTAAAGTTCTCTATCTTGTCATAGGTCTTAACATCTATATATATACTTTTTATATTACCCTCATCTCAAATATGATAGAAATAAGAGAACATAGTTACCTGAGACTCATTAACCACACGAGTTGTTCCACAGGCCAGGTAGCCAATTTTATGAAACAGGGCTAATTTAAGACAAAAATTTCAACAAAACAAAACAAATAAGAAGATCTTAAGTGAAAGGGTACACCATTTATTTAGTTTTCTGATTTTTAATTTCCTTGACTAATGTAATAAAGTATTTATTTACTATAGTGTGTGTAATTAATTCTCTGGTATATTCATTTGGTTGTCTGCTGATGATTGCTCAGAGATTTCCTACAAAGCCTTGATACAATAAGTTTTCCACCATTTGATAAGGACCTTTTGTTTTTAATAGCATGCCTTTAACACAAGGAACTTAAAATACATATTTTAGACCTCACTTCTTGCATATGTAGATCATCAGGGTCAATTAGATTGAGGATTGGGTTAGCATTACATGTCATTAGGCTATTACTTGTCATATAAATTTTCTCTATATACACAGGTTTTTTAGATCTCTGGGATTGTCAGAACTCTTCAAAGACCCCTAGGAACATTTAAATCCCTAAAGTTTTCCAGAATGAATTTGGACATGATTTATTTTATTCAATCACACAGTTCATCTTCAGGTAGCTGATATATTAAATAACTGAAACTGTGTCTGAAAAATGCCCTGATTGAAGAGCTGCTATATACAGACATAACATCATGCAAATGAGACATTCCAGGGAGCTACAAGACAGATAAAATTGTGAAAATGATTTAAGGTTAGGACTAGTTGAACAATCCCAAAACTACCAGGCTGGTAGTTTACACAGCTACTAAGGTTGGGAAGCTATTCTCCCCATTCATCAAGGCTCATGCAGATCTAAGGAGGGGGATGGGAGTAGCTTAAGATAAAATGAAATAAAATATAAGGTTCTTAGTGAGGTCTAGAAATTTTTCCTTAATAAATTAATTTAATCTTGCTTCAATTCTTGGTTAATTTCAAGAATTTTAAAAATGTATATTTTGATATTACTTCTAAAATTTGTTTCATTTAATCAAGCAGATAATTTATGGAAGTTCTCAGCACAGCATTCTGCATGTCATTATCAAATTATCTCTCTATTAATATTGTTTAAGTATATATTTTTCATTTTGACATATTTGTAAAATTAAGTACAGCAATATATCGGTCAATATTCAATGATTTTATTTACCATGTTCTATTTTAATATTAATTTCACTTAGATAAAATTTTACATAATTTTGAAAGGAATACATATTAAAAATCAGGTCTTCTGGTTATTAATTATGTTGCTTTATGAGGGATTTTCTAAATTCACAAAATACATCAAATTTTCTATACTTTTCTAGGATCTAACACATCTAGAAAACCCTAAATATTATATTTTCATTCAGATTTTAAAAATATGTTAACAGCAATTTTATTTTGAGTCATTTCACAAAATGTTTTAAATGTATTTTGTTCCATGCTTCTTATTATTTTTAGTTTCCTAATTCATAATAAGTCAAATTTAATCATGCATAATTTTAAATAACAATATTTAATTTTTTAGTTTATATGTCTTCATTAAAACTATTTCAAGTATTATGTCAGGAAAATAGTAGACTAGGATGTACCAGAACATAATTCATCCTTTACATATTGATCAAACCACAAGATACAGGGCAAAATATCCCTGTAGGTATAATGGAAAATACTTAAAGGTGTTTGGAAGCAAACTTAGAAATAAGAAGAAGGCACAATTAAATTGTTGGAAAGTTCCTGAAATTTTTCTTATTTTTGCCCCTTTAGCTTCACAGTGTAGACGACTCAAATTGTAGGAAGCAGAGTAGACAGTATATGCAGCATTTTAAATTATATGGAGGCTTTTTGAAGGATTGGACTGTTTAACCTCACTCTAATCACAAGGAACATTAAGTGACATAGCTCAGATTTAGGATGGTAAAAGACATAAAATTTAGTTGTGAGCACAGTGTGTGAAACTTTTATGGAGAGTACAGATCCACAGATGCATGGGGTAATAGATTATGATTCGAAGTGCACAATATAACTTATAAGTTCCCAGGATGAATCTGGAGTGAGATTATTTGAGATAAGATACTTATAAGAAGCCCTGGATAGGGGAATTTTAAAAACAGTAAGCACTGTATCCCAAAGTACATGTTCAACAAATAAGAGATTTTCAGCATTTGTCAGAGGGTGATCACAAAGGTTGGAAAGTTTTCCCACTGAAAATATTGTGAGAGTTGAATGCTTTTCCAAATATTTACTTTTTGAAAAGATATAAAATGGAATAAGGCAATCACAAAAAGAAGAGCATGGAATACTCAAATGAATAAAGTAAACTGGCAGAAATCATTACTAAATACAAGATCATCAGCTATACTAGAGAAATTATTTAAAACAACAATTTGACATATGTTCAAAGAGCTAAAAGAAAACATGAATAAGGAAACAAAAGCAATAGGGCGCAATATATGAACAAACTGAAAACATCAACAAAGCACTAGTAATTTTATAAATAAACTAAAGAGAAATTCTGGAGCTGAAAAATATAATGATTGTATTAAAAAATTTAGAAGAGAGCCTCAAAGCTGAACTTGAATAAGCAGGAGATAAAGTCTTCCAAATTGAAGAGACTGAATTTTAAACTATCAAGTCTGAGGAATCCAAACAAAAATATGAAGAAATGTTAAGAAACCTAATAACTTACCATCATGAGACTTACACTATGGAAGTCTCATAAGCAGAGAGAAAAAAAATGGAAAAAGAAGTAATTTTATTAAATAATGATCACAAATTTCCCAAGTTTGATACAATATGTGAATATAAAAATGCAAATTGCTAAATAACTTCAAGGATAATTAAGCCTAAGAAATTCAGGATGAGACACTTTAAAACCACATATTTTTTAAAGATAAAGACAAAGAGAATCTTGAAAGCTCCAAGAGAAAAGTAAGTTGTAATATATAAAGAATCCCTAATAAAATTATCAGTGGTTTTTCCAGCATAATTTTTACAGTATAAAAGGCAAATAAATGATATATTTAAAGCAATGTAAGAAGAAGAAAAAGCAACATAAATCAAGACTTTTTTAACTAGCAAAGTTGAACCTCAAAGTGAGGGGGAAATTGAAACATTCCCAGACAAATGAAAGCTGAGACTATTCATTGCTACTAAATGTATGCTACAAGAATACTAAAGGGAGTCTTTAAGTTGAAATAAAATAACTCATGGGCGCTTCTTTTTCTCTTCTATTACATGAGAACACAAGATAATACTTTATCTGTGAAAAAGAGAGCTCTCCCCAGAAACCAGCAGAAACCAATTTGGTCAGCTCTTGATGTTAGACTTTCCAGCCTCCAGAACTATAAAAAATAAATTTCTATTGCTTATAAATTGCTCATTAGAAAGGATTTTCTTATTACAGACTGGAAAAATTAAGATAGAAAATAAAGCATTCCTTGGGGAAGGAAGAAACTCTGGTATCTAGAGCTGTCTACATAATTTGAGGCTATTGTGTTGAAAAAGTTTTGTTTTACAATTGGAAAAAAGTGTGCAAATACATAAATTTTTGACTTCAAAAATTAAAAGGTATTATAGTTTAGATCTGTAACATCCTGTTGAGCCCATAAGCTGGAAAGTAGCCTATGTTGCCTATGTGATGATTCTTAGGGCTCGGCACACAAGTCCAGATATTTGTGATCTGGAACACAGACCATAACCAAACCCCATTACCGTGGTAACCTGGTCACCCTCAGGCAAACAGCCTGTTCCTTTTCTTTCTGCTTTTTACCACTGACTTTTCAGCCCATCAGTAATTGCTCTTAAGGGTGTTGGTAGCTCATTGGATTATTACAGTCCTTAGTTAATTTCCCCAGTAACGGGCTATTCATTAAAAGCTTGCCTATGCAATAATAAATTAGATTGAGTTCTCTAAAACTGGTCTCCAGAGGTCTCTTTTTGACTCTGTCGCCACACCCTCCTCAGCTATTTGGTGAGCTTCAGCTGGACCCAGTGAGCGCACAATATCCACCAAAGGATCATGTTTAGTGCTTATTTCCCAACTATTTAACACTATCAGAAGGTCATGGAAATTGTACATGATGGGATTTATTTTGGGAAGTAAGTCCCTAGAGTCATGTCCTTGAAGGATATATTGTGATTCTGGCTCCTTTCTTGCTTGCTCCCGTTTTGCCTCCTTGCTACCATGAAATTAGCATCTTTTCTCTGACATAGAATAAGTGCCTCACCACAGCCCCCAAAACAATGGAGAGAACTGGCCTTAGACTGAAACAGTAATATAAAATAAATCTTGCCCAGCAGTTCATGAGGCTGAGGCAGGAGGTTTGCTAGTTCAAATCCAGTCTAAGCAATGGTGAGGCATTAACCAACTCAGTGAGACCCTGTCTCTAAATAAATACAAAATAGGGCTAGGGATTTGGCTCAGTGATCAAGTGAATCCTTGCTAGCCCACACAAAATAAATTAAAAAATAAATCATTTCTCCTTCAAGTTAATTTTCTCAGGAATTTTGTTACATTGATGAAAGTCTAGCAGAAAATTAGTACTGAAAAGTGGTCATTACTTTTGTCTATACTTGACTAGGTGGTTCAGAAGCCCTTGAAACTCACTTACGGGAGCAATTCAGTTTTAGAAAAGTTTGGAGATACAATATAGAGATGCCTTAGCACACTTTAGGCAGAACTTGCTGAACAATACTGGTGGGAGCTCACAAGACCAGAATGATGATAGGAATGTGTACAGTAAAGTTTGTCCTATTAGGGGTCAAGTGGAAATAAAACTTTTTGGGAAATTGGAATAGGGACCACATGTGTTAAACTATGACAAAACCAATCAAAACAAAACAAAACTTGTCTTGCTAATGTCTATTCTGTAAGACTCTGTATGAGGTTGAGTTTAAAGGTGCCAGACTATATACTTTGTCAGAGGTAATATTAAGGAAGCATACCATTCAGGAAACTGCATGTCTATTCAATGTTGCTTTTAATCAGATTTATTGTGAGAACCACGAGAAAGAATTAGAGAATAAAAATTTGAAAAATTTACAATTTGGTCAGAAAGAAGGTGGGTGTAAAGGTTCAGCATAAGAGTGTGTGGTTGTTGAGAAGATTAGCTTTATAACAAATAAACCAAGTATTTGCACTGAAACAATGGGAAAGAGATGTTGAGGCCATATCAGGAATCAGCATGACCTTACTCCTCACAGACTCAAAGATATAAAAGTTAAAACCTCTCCTTTGATCCAAAAGATCACTATGGGGGTCATTATTCCATTATTTCACCATATTCAGTCATACATATATTTAATGCTCACTGCAGCCATGGTCAAATTGGGCCTGAGTACTATTTCAGATGAAGGCAAAATCTTGCATCATCCATGTGGTGCTTGTTTTGCATGCAAGGAGAACATGAGTTGTGGTGTCATGGACGCTTCAATTTAGATTTTTTTTAATACCTGTGAGGTTACACAGTGAGTTGTAGGGTTGGTGTACCTGAGAATAGTCCCTAAGCGGGTGATGTGCAAAGCTTGGAGAGTGAAGCTAAATCTACAATGGAGATGGCAGGAAGATAGATATGCTAGAAACATGGAAAGTCTTCTGAGGATAACCATAGACAGCTAGTAGAACCAACCCAAGAAAGTAGCCTTTTGGGTTTCAGTGAGCAAAGTCATAGGTATTGCATTTTGTGCCCCAGATATTAGAATTGGAGCTATAGGATTTAATGTTCTTCCTGCTGGCCCTTAGTCTTACTTTAGTCTTATTTCTCCTTTGTTATTCATATATTCTTATATTTCTCCTTTTTGGGATTGGAATGTTTACCACATATCATTTTATGTTGGAGATATGTATTTATAAGGGTTCACAGTTAAAAGATAACCTTAAGTCTCAGAGCAGACTTTTGCCATGGAGGTATGACACTTTCTGATTTAAAAATATAATAATGTTACAAGAAACATAATAGTGTGGACTGGCACAAAAACAGACATATGCAGCAATGAAATAGAATAAGAAATCCATGAAGAAACCTCATATACATAGTCAAATGGTTTTCAAAAAGAATAACAAGATCTTTTAATAGAGAAGAATTATCTTAGGTATTGTGTTGGAATGAGGAAAATCTAACATAGTATAAAAATGCCAACAAGCATACACACATTCACATGCATATATAATATACACATAAACATAATCATACCCATAAACACATGTAGAGAATGAAATTAAAAATTGCTAGGATACACAGTCAAGGAAAATATGACTTCATTTCTAATGACATTTAAATATCCTCTTGCATATCAGTAATGTTTTCAGTCAACAGTGAATCTTATATACAGACATTTTTACTTTGGCATATATTTTTTAATATTATTATGCTCTTTACATACTTATTCAAACATAAACAAAGTTATATATATATATATATATATATATATATAATTTTATCTTGTCTATGTTGAAAAATGGTCACCTAGAACAAAATAGAGGTGAAAATCCTCAATATATAAAATGATATATGAAATATTTAAGTATGAGCTAGAGTTGAGAAGTGAGAAATCTGGATCCTACACTAATAGAAATGTTATAATATATTTTCTTAATTTTTTCTTGAAATTTATACAGAGCATACAATAATCATTACTTCAGATTTGAATGATAAAATTAAATAATTGTTTTCAAAAAACTTTGAAAATTATGATAATGAATTCAAGTAAATTATTGAAATTAAGTACTTTGGAAATAAAATTTGCAAATTACTTCATTTTACCTTTTGTTCCTGAAAATTTTCATTTTGAAGTCTAGTATAGAAGCAGGGCTTTTGATTTGATATTACATATTATAAATGAATTACAAAAATCTTTGTAGTCTGCTCTAGTAATATGAAATTATTATATGAAAGGTAGAAATACCTTTTCAGAAAAAAACCAATATTTTTATTTTCAGGGTCATGTTTACAAAATTCTGTTAACAAATAAAAATTTTAAAAATATGACATTTAACTAACACTAATTCTATGCCACATGTGAAAATTGGAAGAATTGCTTTACAATTGTTATGATTTAAGTTGTAAATTCTTAGTAGGTTAAAATTAAAATACATGTTGTATCACTGTATCATGAAATGCTCAAATGGTTTATAGAAAATGAAGATAATATATATTAAAATGTACAAAATTACAAACAGAAAAAAAGAGGTGGAAAATTATCTTAATGGGGATGTAATTCAGTGGTAGAGAAATTGCCTAGCATGCAGAGGCCCTGGATTCTATACACATAACCCCAAGAAAAGAGAAGAAAATACTTAAATAAAAAATAAGAAAGTATAAGTCGATATAAGCGAAATATATTAAATACACTATGTAAAATTTTTGTTACATGCATGATAAATTCAAACTAAAGTCTAGAATATTATTTTTTTAAAAATTGTGAATATATTCATTTATAATTACATATAAATGTCCATCATCAGAATTTTCTAGGCAATATGATAAGAAAGATTATTTGGGAAACATTTTTTATCAAATATTATCATATACCAAGTTTTTTCTTATGTTGTTTAATAACGCAAAATAACCATTGAAAAAAAAATTACAAACAATAGTTACCAATGATTACCAGAAGTCAGACTGTAAATTTGCCCCCAAAATTATACAATATGAGCTAGGAGAAAATGATCTTGAAATCACCAGTGGTTCAGAGATAGAGTGCTTACCTAGCATGTGTGAAGCACTGTGTTCATTTCTCAGCACCACATACAAATAAATAAAATCAAGGTCCATTGACAACTAAAGTTTTTTTTTTCTCTTTTAAAGTTTTGAAAAATGAACCTTGAACTAAGTACAATATCAACTACTGAAAATCCTTAGGGGAAAAATGTAAATATTGCTTGAGAAAATGTCAGGTCAGTACATTATCAGCTTATAATAATATTAATTAGTTGAATTTTATTACCTAGCAGAAAACAGTGCCTTGGTAAATATTTCTTCAAAGTACAATAGTCTAATTTTGATTGGTTGAATTTGAGGTTTCTTCATACATTTTTTCCACATGGAATGATACCTGTTCAGAAACAATTGATGTTACTACTGAAGGAACAAAAAGTGTCAGCATTTTTTTGAACCTTGGGCCAGAGAGTGTAGTGGTTGCAGTGGAAAATCAGTACTGATTCAGAGCAAAGTATCTTTGAGTTTCTCACTCCCTCCTGAGTATGAAAGTCTTGACTGACACACCTGAGAAAACCCATAGCAGGGAAACCTAGATAGATTTTCTCAGAGATGGAGGATCTTGGGCTAAGAATTCAACTATGTTTAAGAACATGACTGCCAAAGGGTTCTGAGTCCTTGATGGAAATTCCTTTCAGAGATTGCAATGCATTGCAACACATCCAGATTGTTATGGGGATGACATCTTAACTGATAGAGACTTGCCAGCTAAAGACTTTGTAATTGCCACTATTTGGGTTTGAAATTTTTCACATCATTTTAAACCAAGAGGTGGACTCCTCAGGCTTTACACAATTAATACAGAAAATCACTGAAAAATTAAAAAGCAAATAATAGTATCATGCCTCAGAGTGGAGGGCAAAAAAAGAGTTTCTATGATATGTCCTCAAAAATTCCTAATTTTTTATTGGTTCAAATTAGATATATATGACAGTAGGATACATTTTGACACACCATAAAGAAATGGAGTATACATTCTCAATTTTCTGGTTGTAAATGATGTAGAATTACACCAGTTGTGTATTCATATATGCACTTAGGGTAAAATGTCTGATTGTCATCCCCTTACACTGCCTTGCTTCCCTCTATTCCTCTCTATCTCCACTCTCTTATTGTGAATTACCATTCACATGTTAGAGAAAATATTCTGCCTTTGGTTCTTGGGGATTGACTTATTTCATTAGCATGATATTCTCCACTCTATCCATTTACTGGCAAATGCCATAATTTCATTCTTCTTTAAGGCTGAGTAATATTCCATTGTGTATAGAAACCACATTTTCTGTATCCATTCCTCTGCTGAAGGGCACCTGAATTGATTTCATAGTTTAGCTGTTGGATCCTGAGTTGAACTGTTATAAACATTGATGTGGCTGACTCACTGTAGTGTGCTCATTTTAAGTCCTTAGGGCATACACTGAGGAGTGTTGGTTCCATTCCAAGTTTTCTAAAGAATTTCCATACTTCCATAGTGGTTGTACCAATTTGTAGACCCACCAGCAATGTATGAGTGTCCGATTTTTCCCCTCAAATCCTCACCAACATTTATTGTTGCTTGTATTCTTGATAATTGCCATTCTGATTGGAGTGAGATGGAATCTCAGTGTAGGTTTTATTTGCAATTCTTTAATTGATGGAAATGTCAAACACTTTTTCCTATACTTGTTGGTCAACTGTATTTCTTCTTCTGTGAAGTGTCTGTTCAGTTCTCAATGGAGACCACCAACCATGGAGTGAAACCTATAAAACCACAAGCTCAAATAAATATTTCCTCCTTTAAATTGTTTATCTCAAGTATTTTGGTCACAATGATGAAATGTTGACTAACACAATTTCATTCAATAAACTTGATCTAAAGATCAAGTGTGCAATACGTTACCCAAAAACTGTGAAATACAAATATTCTTCCAGCTAAAAAAATCACCAAGACATAATATATAATGAGCCACAAAACATGCCTGAACATGTTTAAAATATGAAAAAACATATGAAGTATATTCTCAGTCTATAATACAATTATAACAGGTAAAAAAAGAATTTAATTGTAAATTAAATTAGACACCATTAAGTAAAACATGAATCAAAAGGGAAGTTTCAATAAAATATAAAAATACTTTTAAATCAATAAAATTAAAAATACATATGATCGAAGTTGTGATGCAGAACAAATTATTGGGGAGAGGAATATTTGTAGCTTTCAATAAATATATTAGAAACATGAAAGATTTAAAATAAGAAAAAAAACCTATGCTTCTACCTAAGGAGAGAAAGAATGTAATTTAAGTGTTAAACAAGCAGAATAAAGAAAAAATAACAATTAGAACAGAAATTTAAAAAATAGAAAAGAGGAAATCAACATAGAATTAGAGAAAACCAAAAGTTTAGTCTTTGAAAAGGTAAATAAAAATCAATAAACTTCTAAGTAGGTATACAAAGAAAACTTAGATTGACACACACATTACCTATATAGAAATGAAATGCCAATATTTTTATTTCATATACATTACAATATTAATAAAATAATGTTGTTTAGCAACTCTATGACTACAAAATATTTTCATAGCCTTTATTTTTGGATCTATATTACATGAAAAACAAAATTTTGCAGAAATTTCAGACAGTGTATATGATAGTATACTGCCTTACTCTGCATATTGAAGTCTTACCTACTATCAATACTTTTTGTCTGTCTGTTCCATTTCTTACAAGACACAAACCTATTTTGATGCTTCATTATTACCCAAAGTCCATAGTTTACTTTATGGCCCACTCTTAATGCCATAAATCAATTCTATGTGTGAATATTAATTAATATATAATATATACACCAATGAAATACCATATTTAATAGCTTCATTACCCTAAAAATATTTTGCGCTCTGTTTGGTACCCATGCCCCAATACCTGACAACTACTCATGTTTTTACTGTCTTCATAGTTTGCCTTTGCTAAAGTGTTGGGATCATATGGTGTGAAGTTTCAGATAGACTTACATCATTTAACAATGTCCATTTAAGATTTCTTCATGTCTTCACAGCTTCATGGCTTATTTTTAAAAGTACTGAGCAATATTCTATTTTGCAGATATACTAGTTTATCCATTCATCTATGGGAGTATGTCTTGGTTGAATATAAATAAAACTACTACAAATGTCATGTCCAGATATGTGTTTTGCAAATATTTCCTCCTTTTCTGTAGTTTGTTTTCTTCCTTTGACAGATTTCACTCAAAAAGTTTTAATTTTAATGCAGTCCAAATTGTTTATTTATTTTCTTCTTGAATGGTGCCTTTGGTATTGTATCAAAAATAAGTCATCACCAAATTCAAGAACATACATATTTTCTTCTAGGAGTTTTACAGTTTTATGTTTTACATGTATTGTATGATACATTTTGAGTTACATGTATGTGGGTCTTTTTCTGGGCTTTATTTTGTTCAATTGATCTATTCATCTATTCTTTGAAAATATACTGTCTTTTACTTTATAGTATGCCTCCAAGTCAGGAAGTATCAACTGATTTATGATTCCACTGAAGTTCAACTATGTCCTTAGTGTTTCTATAACTGATGTATCTGTCAATTAATTGGAGAGCTGGTGAAGTGTCCAATTGCAATACTGTATCCATTCTTAATTATATTTTCATATGTTTGGCCAAGTATTTTTACACCACTTTATTATTACATAATGCCCCTGTTTATTCATGATAATTTTTCTTGATACTATAGCTACTATAATTTTATTTATTTTTTAATTGATAATCATTATTAGGACAGTTTTAGATTCACAGCAAAATGCAGCTGAAATGACAGTAAGTTCCAATATACATCTTTTAAGTTTTGAGCAAGGAATACCATCCAAAGTCTCATGCATTGAAAGCTTGGTGGCACTAGTAGGATATACTGGAAACTTTAGGAGGTTGAGTCTATTTGAAAGAGGTACATCAAAGGGGGTTATGCCTTGAAGATATGTATTTTCCTGTGCCCTAGTACTCTGGCATTTTTCTTGTTTCCTGGCTAACCTGAGGTGAGTAGCCTTGCTTTTCCATTTCCTCCCACCATGATTTGCCTCATCACAAGAATAGAAAAAATTGAGCAAGGTGACCATAAACCACAGCCCTTAAAACCATAAATCAAAATAAATCTTTCCTTCCTTAATTTGTATTTTGTCCCAGTGAAAGAAAGGTGACTAACAGCTTCTTTGTAAACATGCCTACAACCTTCCCTACTATCAACATTCCATGCTATGGTAGTATACACTTACAATGATACATCATTATCTCCCAATATCACTTGTTTACTTTAGTGTTCACACTTGGAGGTGTATGACATATGGGTTTTGAGAAATAAACATAGTATCATACTGAATATTTTTACTGTTCTAAACATCCTCTGTTCTCTATTTCTTCCCATTTCTTTTCAACTGCTGATCTGTCTACAGTCTCCTTAGTTTGGTCCTTTCCATAATTTATATCACGGAATTGGAATAATACAATATGTAGATTTTTCATATTTGGTTACTTCACTTAGTGATATGTGGCTAAATTTACTCCATATCATTTTATGACTTGAAGCTCATTTCTTTATATATGACCCTAAAAATATTCCTTTTTCTGAATGTAACATAGTTTTTTTTATGCATTTGCCTATTGAAGAACACCTTCATTACTCTTTAAATTACTGATTATTAATAAAGCTACTGTAAATATCTGTGAATGCTTTTGTGTGAATACAAGTTTTAAAGTCATTGGGAATATGTTTGGAATTTAAGAACCTACCAAAATATTTGCTACAGTCGCCACATTGTATTACCATTAGCAAAAAATGAGTGTTTCCTTTTCCCTAATCCTATTAACATTTGGGATTATTATTATTTTTTTAATTTTAGCATTCTAATAATTGTTTAGACATTATAAATTGCTTTTTTAATTTGCAAATCCCTAATGATAAGTGATGTCAATCATCTTTTCATAGGCTTACTTAATATCTTTATAGTTGTTTTGATGAGGTATCTGTTCAAGTTTTTTAGCCACCTTTAATTAGTTTCTTCATTTCATTGTTGTTGGGTTTTAAGCGTACTTCAATATTTTTCAGATCACATAAATCTTTTGGGATTTTTTTCTTTGTTAGTAACATATCCTCACATTATTTTGGTATTGTCTTTCATAGAGGAAAGCTTGGCTTTTTAACGAAGTTCAGCTTATCAGTATTTTTTTAAGGATCATGATTTTTACATTGTATCAAAAAAACCACTGAAATACACAAGGTCACCTATATTTTCTCTAATATTATGTCCTATGGGGTTTGTAGTTTTGCATTTCACATGTAGATCTATGATACACATTGAGATATATTTTGTGAAGTATTTAATGTTGGTATCCAGATTAATTTTTTATGGAGGATGTCTACTTTTCCTATATTGATTGTTTAATAATCCCTTGTGTTATCTCTGTATGTTAAAGATTAATTGGTTATATTTATGTAGGCATATTTCTTTGTTCTCAAATCTATTGTATCAATCTATTTGTTTATTATTTCATTAATCACAAACTGTCTTGTTTATTGTAGCACTATAATAAGTCCCAAAGTTAGATAGTGGCTGACTTTTTAAATTTTCTCTAATAATTTTTTTTCTTTAATAATGAGTTGGAACTTCTGAGGCTTTTGTTTTTACAAATAAATTTAAAATCAGTGTGTTGATATTCAAAAGGTAGATGATATAATTTTATTATTTCTCCATTGAGTCTATAAAGTGGGGAATTATTGACATCTTGAACATATTGAGCATTTTTATCTATAAATAGAACTATATTTTAGTTCTTATTTCCTGCCTTTCTTCTAAGATTTTAGTCATCCTCCATCAGATTTATTACATATTTTGTTAGATTTTACAGTAGTATTTTATTTTGTACAAAATGCTAATGTAAATAACTATATATTACATAATAAATTCATTTTATTTGCTAGTACATGAGAAAATGAATAACTTTTTTATATTAAACTTGTATCTTGTAATCTTGTGATAATAACTTCATAGTTCCAGGAGAGTTTGGTGATTCTTTTTAACTTTATATAGATGGTCATATCATCTGTGAGAAAAAGTAGTTGTGCTTTGTCCTTCCGAGTGTTTCTCTTTTATTTACATTTCTCATTATATTGCATTTGATAGGACTTCCAATAGCGTTTCTAAAAGCAGTGGTAAGAGCTGCCAGCCATCTCTTGATTAATATTAGGATCATATATGTTCTATCATCATTTTTTACTTTTAATCTACATGCATCTCTATATTTAAAACATATTACAAATAGGTGCATGTAATTAGAAATTATTCTAATTTATTCTGACAATCACTTTCTTTTAATTGATTGATTAAGGCTCCTGAAATTTAAAGTGTTTATTCACATATTTGGATAAATATCTAATATATTTGTTATTGTTTTCTATTTATTGCCCTTTTCCTTTGTTTATATTTTGCCTGCTACTCATTTTTTTTTTTTTTTTTTTTTTTTTTTTTTTTTTTGCGGGAGAGGCAGTTTTTATTTAGTGTTTTAAGTAATTCTATTTTCTTTACTTTTTAAAAATTTTTATTGAATATATATGTGTATGTGTGTGTGTGTGTATATATATATATATATATATATATATAATTGTATATGTTCACAATATTTTTATTTTATTTATTTATTTTTATGTGATGCTGAGGATCAAACCCAGTGACTCACACAGCCAAGCACTCTACTGCTTAGCCCCAGTCCCAGCCCCAAACTTCTTTTTATTTATACATGACAGTAGAATCAATTTTGTTCTATTTATACAAGCATGGAATATATCTTATTCTAATTTGGATGCACATAACAGTGAGATTCACTGTGGTGGATTCATATATGTACATACAAAAATTAGAAAATACAGTGGAATGATTCAATTTTTTTCCTCTCAGCATACAAATTTTACTTCTATCTTTACATTGTTAATTGGTTATTTAAGTGTTAAATATACATTTATAAGTAATTCATATTAAAGTAACACTCTACTACATTATAGACAATGTGTTTACTTTAAATTATTCCTTATTTAATTCTCCCATTTCTAATATCACTGTCATCATTCATTTCACTGATCAATAAATTAAAATTTTCAAATACATTGTTTGAATTATTTTTGAACAGTATTTGATAGATTAAAAATAAGAAAAAATGAAAGTTTTTATTTTATGTTTTAAAAAGTAATGTAGAATACTATTTTTGTATGAGAAAGGTTTTATTTCTCTTTACTTTTGAAGTTGATGTTTTTCAGGAGATCTTACTCAGGTATGTAGATTGTTTCACTCAACACTTTAAATATTTTACTCCATTATTTACTTGAAAACTGTTTTCTTTCTTTTTATACTATGTTTTGATTTTTTATTCCTTTGGTACCAAGTACTCATACCTTTTCCTTATTCTGAGACAGCATCTCACTACTTTGCTTAAAACCATGCTAAGTTAATGAGGCTGACTTCAAACATTAGATCCCCCTGCCTCTGCCTCCTGAGTCACTGGGATTATAGGCGTGCACCATGCAGATCACAGGTTTCTTAGGAAGATTCATTGCTTTGACTTCAGTATGGTTTATTTTGAGATATTCTATTTGCCTTAATTTCCTGCAGTTTGGGTATAATATGTTTCAGTTAAGTTTTTTAGCACTCATATTGCTTTGGGACTTCCTGAAACTGCACATGGGTTTTATAAATTCTCAGCACTTATTGAATAAAATATTTTTGAATGTTTACTGTCTTTATTCTACTTCCAGAATTTCCATCAAATATATATTATACTTCTTGAAGGTACTCACAATTCTTAATTATTATGTTGCATGGTTTTTCAATCTTTTTTTTCTTTTTTTTTCAGTTTGAAAAGTTTTTATTCACATCTTGTTGTATTTATTTTACTATACCATATAATATTTTCACATTTCTGAATTTTCCTTCTGCCATGTCAAATCTACTAATGTGTTTGGCAAATTATTTGTTATTATTATAATGTTTTTGATTTGTAGCTTTTTATGAAATCATGTTAGAATTTATATCTTTCTCCTTATGTTTCTCATGTTTTATTTCAACATACTTTCTACTTTTTAAAATAGAACTCAGCATATTTATCATTGTGGGTTTAAGTTTCTGTGATTTCAACATTTTCACTGTGAATCTGGTTGTGGTGATTACTATGCTTCAAGTTGTGATTTTTACAATTAAATATGCCTTATATTGTTTTTAAATTTGAAAGTTAGACATGATGAACTTGGCAGAAGGAACTTCAATAAATTTTCTTTAATAATGTGATGCTAAATGATGAGAGTTAAGTAAGCATTCGACTTACTTAAAATTCTGTCTTAGTTTCTTTTTTTTTTTTTTTCTGAGATTCTGCCATTGATTATCTCCTTTATTAATGTTACTCAGGTTTACCTCTCCCTTTATGGAAAAGGGAACAGATGGTGAAAGGGAAGTATTTATTTGCCTTCATATGAAAGCTTGAGTTCATTAGAGTTGGATGTTTCATTTCATCCAAGTTAATTATGCTGTGACAAATCCTAGTAATTTAATGTATGGTAAAATACTTTGTTTTCAGGGCAGGCTTTATTAAGGAAAGGAAAAATGTTCTGCATGTATTTACATATGGCTACTTTCATTTCCCTACTCCCTGCTTAAAACAAGAGGGCATGTTTCTTCAATTGTGTTTCAATCATTTTTTTATGAATGCAGGAGTGTTCCTAGAAGTAATATTAATATAAGTAGTCCCTCTCCTTCCACACTGGATTAATTCATCCTGTATTTCTCACAGGCTTGCCAAACTTAGCATCCAACAATTTGTCATTTGTATAATTATAGTTTAGATTTTCCTAACTTGCTACAACTTCTCCATGAAATATGTTAGCAATAGTGGAATATGTACCTTGAAAAAATAAAGAAACTTTAGAGAAATTTTAAAAGATGAAATGTTTTGGGTTGACTAACTCTCCTACTTTGCCCAAGAAGCATTAAATATAACAATGAAAATTATTCTTCCCTGTAAACTCCAATCACAGGCAAATCATTAGAGTTTTTCATCCTAAGAATAGCCCAGTACATAATTATATTTCAGATAACTAGATCTCCAACAGCTTATTTTTTCTAATTCCAAATTAATTCATAATATTATATATGTTATTAGTTCTAGTATGTCTGGACATTTTGATGATTGCTAAGTTTTTTCTAATCATAAATATCTTATATCATTATCTTATAGCTCATGATAGCAATTCTGCCACCATACATGCATATTTAATGGTCATCTAATACAATATCTTCAGAGAAGAAAATTAGATAAGTAACACAATTATCACACTAAAATCTTATGCTTTCTTTCAAATCTGTTGAGGTTAAGTGTTTGTTAAACTCCACAAAGGCACATGAACTGTCAACATATATCTATATTTGTCACCATTAGGAGGATAAACAAATAAATAATAAAACAAACAAACCATGTTTTGTAGTTTGTATTTTATACTATTAAAATATTCTTGCCTATAACACAGCACTTTTTTGTTGTTGTTGCTGTGGGACCAGGGATTGAAATCAGTGGCACTTTACCATTGAGCTTCAATGCCAGTCCTTTCTGTTTCTTATTTTGAAACAGGGTCTTATTAAGTTGGTTAGGGCCGGGCCACTTTGCTGAGGCTGGCCTCAAACTTGAAAGCCTTCTATTGCAGCCTCCTGAGTCACCAGGATTACAGGCATATGTCACCATGAAAAGCAACCTAGCAGTTTTCCATGTAGTTATTTCTTTAATAATTTATTATCGTGGTCAAATTTAATCAGCTGCATATAACTCTGAAAGCAACAAATATTTCATGGGGTATTTATTTGTATCACTGTGCCAACTAGTCTACTATATTCAGGTAATACAGAATGATAATTTCGCTATGAATATTTTTAGATGTTTTGTACATGTATATTTCATTAACACTTAAAATAGTAAGTATTATTAACTTGTGATCTTAAATAACCAGCAAATATTTAGTTATTGCTTAGTACTCTAAATTTGAAACTATAATAATTTACCTGGCTTCTAATAAATATTTCTAGTTTGCATCTATTTTTCTCAATCTTGACTGCATATTTGTATCACATAGGCATCTTTAAACAATTTCAAAGTTCAGGCCTTTTCCCAGACCATAATCTCTGGAGGTGTGGCACAGATATCAGTATGTTTTGTAGTAGTCCCCCTTCTTCCACACTGGATTAGCTCCAGATAATTTCAGTTAGTAAATAAATTAGAGAATTTCTAGATTATATTTTTATGGAGTTTAGAATAATTTATACAGTTCAAATTGTGTATCAATAAAATAGATGTGGAAATAAGTTTAACACCATTAAAAGACTTTTATTGAGGATCATACAAGTCTTACTATTATTAGAATCTGACATATTTATCATTTTATCATCAAATTTTTGAGGATAGATTCCAAGCTATAGAATTCTTTCTGGAATAAAGTGAAAATTTGCTGTTTTTAATGAAAAATAGTTTTCCCTTTTTATTCTTATTCTTATGTCTTTTGTGAGCATTAAACAGACTTTGATACATATCAAGAAACAATCATTTACTAAAACAAACTATTACAAAATAAGAGGTGTTCTATATAACTGTGTTAAATGTTTTCTTTATCTCAATGTTTAAAAACCCTACTAGAGAAGCATCTATGAAATGATACTATACATTTTTCGTTCCACAGTGAGGGAACCTGTAAGTTACAGGAAAATAAACCATTGCATCCTTTGGAGTTTACAATTAAAAGTTTTATTCCTGGAGGAACTATAAGACAATTAAATGAATACTAACAACAAATTATATGCTTTATAGGTCAGTCATCCCATTATGTCTCTTTAGGGAAGCTGTTCTCTTATAAAGCATGCCATAACCTATTTGCATAATGATTCTATCTTAACTGTGCCTTCTGCTCTTTTATGCCATGTTGTTTATCTTGATGCATTGCTAATATAGGAAAGGTGTAAAAATGTGAAAGTTGGTATTTGTGACAAATAAAATTTGTGGAATTAAAGCATAGTAAACCAAGAATATTAAACAATTAGGTCTTTAAAATGATAAATGATATTTGGTATAAAATACTTAAGGCTATTCTTTCAAGGGCAAAAAAAAGAGAGAGAAAAAGGAAAAGAAACACCTGAGAGTTGAATATTTCAGTATGTTGTAGAAAAATAAAAGTTCTTATAGAAGAAATTGACCTTTGAATGCCTACTTTTTCACCATTTTTCATAAACAGAGCCTAAATGAACTATAGAATGTTCAATCTTTCATTTCACTTTACTTACCTGTGCAAAGATAAGTGTGATAATTATAGACTTATAAAAAATTTTTCCTACAATTATAATGCATTATTGGTGAAAATATTTATACACATTAGTATTATATAACCATCATTTATTCTAAAATGGAAGAAAAGTCATTATCTGAAAATCTAGGTAAAGGCCCTGTGCCAATCTCAGCATCCTTCATTTATCTTAGTGCTTCTAATCTCTCATTTACTAAATGAGGTGAGAAATGCTTATCAGCAGACCCATTAATCAAAATATAAATCTCTTTTCTTGACAGTCACAAATTTTTTTATGTTTATATGTATTATTCATTGATGAAACTAATGTGATTCTGATACTTTGCTTAATATTTCAGTTTTCATTAGTAGCATTTTATGAAATTATTTTAAACAATATTATATTATTGTATAATAAGTATACAGAGTAGTGAATTTCATTGTAGCATATTCATATATGTACAACATAACTAGATCAATTTCAATACCCAATATCTCCCCTTCCTGTACCCTTATCCCTCCTCCCTTGGTACACTTTATTTATCCTACTGGTATTCCTTCTACATTTATAAGATCCTTCTTTTCCTTTCCTTCCCCCTCTCTCTAGCTTCCACATACGAGAGAAAATACATGACATTTGACTTTCTGAGTCTGATGTATTTAACTCTGTTAGATAGTAGTTAGTAATGAGCAGTGAAATGCATGGCAACTAAATATATGTATTTAACTAAATACATATTATATATTTAGTTAGTGTTGTATTCTTCTTTAAACTATTTCCAAGGCAGATGAGTAATCATTTATAGCAAATAACTTGTAGGAAATTATTAGGTACACAGACATTGAGATAAACAAGTAGAAACAAAAGGAGTTAATTAGAGAAATATGTCAAAAAAGAAGAATTAATGGGACTAACTCTTGAAAGGGACCTCAAAGGAAGGTAATAATAAAGCTAGGAATTATGGCCACATGACTGGTTTCTTTAATAGTGCATGCACACTGAGCTAACTTCTGACTGACCACTGTCTCCAGTATCCAAATTAACATAAGATTGACTTGTAAATAACCCCTCCAAACAAACAGCATTGCCACCATGATGTACAACAGGAGAGGCTGGAAACCTGAAGAATTTTCAGGAAACACATTTATTTAGCTGCAACAGTCCAGAGTAGCTATTGCCTAAATATGGACCTTGAGTCTGAAAATTCTTTTAGATTTATACTAAGTGGGATGGTTACATGGCAGTGGGTAGGAACAGTTACTCTTTGACCCATATTCTTAGACTAGACAGAAGTTTCACAAGTTTTGTCTGCAAATCTGGCATTTATATGAAAGAGGAACCTAAAAACCAAAATTCCCTCTGCAGAAATTTTTGCTGATATCCTGTTGAAACCCTTTGTAAAAATCTTTTTGACAAGAAGAGAAAGGATCTTTTGGGTGAGGGTACCTGGTCTGTTTACTCCCCGCTTTGATGTTCAGGAATTATTTATTTTTTTTAATCAAAGATTATCATCATCTTCTTGGCTTAAAGCCTTATATAATGTCATAACTTTAGTTATTGTCTTTCTTTTAACAGTTATTTCTTCAGTAGACCCAATAGTTTTAATGCAAAGGGGAGCCCAAACACGGGATCAATAAATAGGTTAACAACATAATACATATTATGTCAATTAAACTTGAATTTATCAAGAGTAAAAAACCATAGGTGTTCAAGGCTGTAGCAATTTGATTAGTAATAATTTCCAATACACTTTGTAATAAATAATCCAGGTTAACATATAAACTAGAGTTCTATAGCTCCAACTGCTGTCAAATGCCTAGATAGCAGGACAGCAAATGGCACTAATCCTTTGGTGTGGTCAGTCATCTTCACCCTAAGTTTGTTGACCTCCTAGATTAAGTTAATCCCTATTAGACCTTTTAAAAATTTTTGGTTCTAGATCCTCATACAAGGGAATCCATAGGTACTTTTTAGCTCATTCTCTGCCACGTGTTGATCAGCCAGCCTCTGAGTGGTTGAAGCTTGTCTGTTGTTTCCTCAAGATTCTGTCCTGCACAGGTTAGTCTGCTTCTGGAATTACTAGAGTGGGGCTGTTGTACTTCTGCTACTCAAGTTTCTTTGTGTTTCCTTCCTCAGGATGGTCAGCTTAAGGAGAGCATCAGAGTCCAGAGTACATTTCCAGTCCATAGCTGTGGGCTTGAGACTGGTGTCTTGAATCTAAGGACCTATCTCTCTAACTTTTACTGCAGTTGGGGTGTAAGATGCAGCAGTGAAAGAACCCTTCCAAAAAGGTTTTAAGGGTTGAATATTCCATTCTTTGATCCATATTGAGTCTGAAGGCTTGAAGGAATGTGCATCTGCAGTCAAGCTTACTGGCAATTTTTCTTGACCCATTGGTTGAGAGTCTTCAAGGCTAAGAGTCCTGAAACTTGAAGCTATTGTCTTAATTTTAATTCTCCTATTTCCTTTAATTCTCCCTGTAATCCTGTTAAGTGGGGGAGGTCTCCATTATATTGTTTTAAAGGGAGAGAATATAGTTCTCTTAGTGGGAGTGAATCTAATCTGTAACAATGTAATAGAGAGGATTTTATCCCAATGCAGGTGAATATCCTGACAAAGGTTATCCATTGAGTCCTTAAAATTCTATTCTTCATTTCTGCTTTACCAGAACTTCGTGGTTTACATACAGTATGAAATTTCCATCTGATATTTAAACTCATGGTCAATAATTGCATTACCTTTGCCTTGAAAAGCTGGTCCGTTGTCCAAGCCAATGGTTGATGGAATGTCAAATCTGTTAATAATTTCCTAGAGGAGTATTCTGGCTACCCCTTGAGCCTTTTTACTGTGGGTTGGAAAGGCTTCCATCTAACCAGAATAAGAGTACTCAAAACCCAAAAGATATTTATATCCCCCATGAACATGGTAGCTTAGTAAAGTTTATTTCTAGTTTCTTAAAATGTATTCCTCTTATAGTGCAGATTCCTAATCGGTGCTATGGCCCTTGGCATGTGTTGTTGTGGGCACAAGTATTGCACTGTTCACAAGTCACCTGGAAAATGCTTGTGAGCTGGGGGGACATAAAAATGCTGAATCAGAACAGTCTCAAGTGCCATTTGACCAATATGTGCTCCCCTGTGGAACTGTCTGATAAAGGCAGGGTTAAAGTCTCAAGGATGGCTATTTGGCCATCAAAAAATCTCCACCACCCTGTTCTGTCTGCTTTTTATAAGCTACAAATCTTACTTCTCAGTCTGTTCTTCAGTTGCCCTGAGCAACCACAATGCTCCCCTTCTGGTGGCCCTGGTAATGAATAACCGCAACTTTTCTGAGTGCCCATACTGCATCTAGAAGATTAAGAATCTCCTGTCCATATTTTATGCCTTTTCCTCCTGAGTTAATTAGCCTCTTTTGAAAAATATGAGTTTCCATGAACACGAAGAGTGATGAAGACATATTTTTGAGTCTATGTAAATATTGACACAGATTTCTCTTGCGAGTTGTAGTGCTCAAGTCATAGTGCTAAGTTCTGCCTTCAACTCAGGGATAACTGTGGTCGTAAGGGCTCATAAATAAGGTGTCCAGCCTTGAACTGCAGAGTCAAGCTATTTAGAAAGATAAGTCACTGGATGGTGTCATGTCCCCAGCATTTGAGTCCTTTAGCTATTCTATACTGTTCATGGACTTACAGAAAGAAAGGCTTTGTGAGGCTAGGGAGTCCTAATCCAGGTACACTGGTGAGTGCTTGTTTGATGTCCTTGAAGGCATTTCCTTGCATTGATCTCCACATTAGAGGATCCTGTTCCCCTCTTTTTGTGGTCTCATAGAGGGGTTTGGACATAAATGAAAATGTAGGGACCCATATACAGCAGAATTTGGCAGCACCAGGAACTCTCAGATCTGGTGGTGGGTAGAGGGATTTTAGCAGACTGCTTATTTCTTTTGGGGGTCCATAATCTTAGGTTAGATAGCAGTTTTACAGGTTTTTATCTGCAAACATGGCTTTTACTAGAAAGAGGAAGTTACAAACCACAATGAACTCTGCAGAAAATTTTGCTGATATACTGTTGATACTCTTTATAAAAATCTTTCTTTCCAAAAAGAGAAACATAATTATGGCAAGAGTATTTTGGGTGAGGGTACCTTGTCTGCTTCAATTATGACAGTTCCAAAGAGGAACAACTGGGGTGAAAAACTCCACCACCTGGGGTGATGAAGATGTTAAACACCTGATTAGCAATGAGTGCAGAAGATGGTCCCCAGTTCTCAAGGCAAACAACAAACAGTAATAAATTTAGAGAAAACACAGTTTCCTTTGTCATTCTGTGCTCAGAGAGAACCCTCTCTCTCTCTCTCTCTCTCTCTCTCTCTCTCTCTCTCTCTCTCTCGAATGCTCTTTGCTTGAGCTTTACTTGTTTTCACTCATAATAAAGTTCTTTTAGATAACATTTGGTGTCTGACTTCAAATTTTCTTTTTTCAGAACACAAGAATGTTAAGTAGGAGTTTAAGGACACCAAGATGGCAGAGACAGGGAAGTAGAAAGAAGCTACTGGAGGAAAAAAATGAAGAAATGAGTCTTGTCCCATTTTAAAATGAATCCCATTACCATGACAACTCTCACCACAGGTTCAATTTTTTTTATCTTCACAGTTTATTTATTTATTTATTTATTTATTTATTTATTTATATTTTACATGCATGACAATATTAGGTCAAACATTCTTTTAATACCAATTTACAGAATAAGTTTTCTTAACTCTGTATCAATTTTTTTAAATGAACAAAAGAAGTAAGGCAGGCAGTGTTCTAATTAGGTTTTCTAAATTAATCAATGGAGGAAACATTGGAAAATATCCTAATCAGGTTTCATAAGATGCCCAATGGGATAAAAAGGGGTAAGGTCTTCAAACAGGTCCATATAGAGAAGAGACAGTCACACGGTTCAGGATATAAGACCTTGATTTCCAAAGTTGAGGACATGAGCCTCTCTAGACCCACTTTGTTCTACCTAATAAAGTGCTATAATCACCTTCAATAATCTGTATTCTCTTATTTATGTGTGCCTCATTCAATTTGTTGTTCCTCACACCTAGGACCTGGACTTCAAATGGACATAAAATACAATAAAACGCCTGAGCAATGCCAAACCAAGCATACAAAGCAAGTTCTATTTAAGAAAAGGGATAAAAGCAGACTTCTCCAGAGAGAAGGGGACCTGGAGCTGGAGATTCATGGGAGTGGGTGTGTATTACTCTTTTATAGGCCCCAGAATCTCCCTTTTTATCATTGCCTTCTCTTTCTTCTCCATGTACGGGCCTAACAGAAGGAAAGAGCAGAAGCACAGGGGTTACTTACTAGCAACCTGTTGTCTTTTTCTTTGATAACCAGCCCTCCTCCTCTCAACCCTTATCATTCATTACCTACACTGACTGCTTGACTTTCACCCCCTGCAGCAGTTTCCTGAGAATTGTGACTTATCCTGTCCACTCAGGCCAGACAGAGCTGAAGGCAGATTGCTTTTGGGCAAGTAAATAAATAAATAAAGCATGTGGGAGGTCAGCATAGTGGGCTCATTTTATAGAATTATTCTGTTAACCTTGTGTTCCCACTATGCTCATCTATCTTTCCCTTTATAGCTAGAGATGTTTAACTTTTTATGTAATTATTGGCCATTTGTACATCTTTTAAACAGTGTGCCTTTATTTAATTTGCCCATTTGTTGAGTGTTTTTTTTGGTGTGTGTTTGTGTATGTGTATGTTGTTTTTTAAGTTCTTTATATATTCTAGATTTGAATCTTATCTTGGAAAAATAGCTGACAAAGATTTTCTCCCATTCTGTAAATTTTCTATCCATGTGTTTAACTGTTTTATCTTAATGCAATCCCATCCATTGATCACTATTATTATTTCCTGACTCACAGAAGTTTTATTTAGAAAGTTGCTGCCTATGCTCATATGTTGGATAGTTTCCCTTATTTTTTCTATAATCTCCATTATTAGTTTTGCAACTTCAAACCAGAGATATACTTAACCCTAAATAATTTATGCAAATTTTTTAGTAAGTCAAGTTGTTGTCACAGGAAAGCTGGGAGATGAAACAGCAAATTTGAGCTCTTGTGTTCCTATGAAAAAAAATTTAAAGTCAGACACCAAAAGCCATGCAAGATAACTTTATTATAGGTGAAAGTTAAGTGAAAGTAAAGTGAAAGAAAAGTGAGGCTTCAGCACAAACACTCTCAAGGGACAGAGTGGGCTGTCTTGATAAAGGAGACAATTTTATTACTGTCTCCAATTTTATTACTGTTTGATGTTTACTGGGAGAACTGGAGACCACCTTCTGCCACAATATATGACTAAATCAGTCAGGGTCACTCCAGGCGATTGGGCTGGCACGAAATAATCACATAGAGAATGAGAAAATACCTTTTTTAGTGACACCTCCTCAGCCTCAGCTCCCACAAGAGAAGCAAGAGAGGCAGATGAGAGAGAGAGAGAATACCCTGAAGCCCTATTTATTGAGGGGAAGACACTCAAGAAAGTTGTACTCACATGAGGCAAGGGATTGGGTTTCAGGGGGGTGTATACCAGTCTCATTGGGTGATGCCCACTTCCAGAGCTTTATTCCCCTGCCAAGTGGAGGTGAGATCCACCTGTTTCGAGCAGCAGAAACAAGTCTCACACTTTGTCGGTAAAGCTAACCTGAAGTCCATGCTTACTCCTATGTGGCAACTCCTGACAATCTTCTGTACTCTTTGCCAATCAGTTGTTTAACTCCTCTTTCATGTGGGGCGGTAGAATTTCTGAACTTAGTTGGTCTTCTAAGGAACTCTCATGCTGGCCATTCTCTTTATGGGGGCTTTTTCTAAAAGTCAATCCCATGTTAATGTGGGCACTGGAGTCAATTGCCAGTCAGATGTTAGTTAATTGTGCCTGCACTACTAAAGGAATCTTCTTTCCCAAACAATTGGAGACACTTATAGCCATAATTCCTAGCTTTAAGTCAGTATCAGTGGACCCTGTCAAGATTTAGTACCATTAGTCATTTTTTCTTGATATATTTTATGATTAGCTCCTTTAGATTCTGTTTATTTTTCTACAAATTAACTACCACCCTTTGTTTTCTCATCTACTTTGAAAGTTGTTTAAAGAAAGACCCCAAAATAATTCAAAGAACACTTGTGACCTTGCCTGCATTTTACTGCTCATTGCAAGCTACAACTAATATTGTTAATAGGCTTTTAGTTATTTAAGCAACATGACTTTGATTTTTAAAAAATAATGCTTACTTCTTGGAGTTAAATTTTAAGTACTCTTGATCCCTGTTAGTGTATGAACATTAGCTGTGGCTAAAAAATGGGAAAAATATTATGATGACTAATTTTACATGTAAAATTGACTTGGTCATGGGGTATAAGAATATTAGATAAAACATTATTTTAAAAATAAATGAGGAAATTTTTGGATGAGATCAACATTCAAATTGATAGATTGAATTAATGAAATTGCTATTACTAATGTGTCAGACTCTCATTTTTATCAAAGGCTTGAATAGAGTAAAAAGATTGATTCTATCACCTATAAGGTAATCTCTTCATATCTGACTCTTTGAGCTGGATCATCTGTCTTTCCCTGCCATTGAATGCAAATTGAAACAGTATCACTTCCTGAATCTTGAGCCTTTTGACTCTCAGAGTGGGAAATAAACTAGCAGCTTTCCTGGGTCTTTAGCTGATCAACTGAAGACCTCAGAACTATTCTGCCTACTTTATTACATAAGAAAGTTCCTTATTATATGTCAGATCTCTCTTTTGTAATCCCATATCTCTCATCTCTCTTTCACTCTCTCCTTCTCTCTGTCTCTACACACACACAAACACACACACACACACACACACACACACACACACATATATACAACACTAGTGATTCAATTTATCTGGATAACCCTGATAAAATAAAATTTAAGTGTATTAAATAGACCCACAAAAACATCATTCTGTCTGTCTTCTTCCGTGATCCCACTTACATACCATGATAAAAAACAGATGTATTGTCACAGGAAAAGCAAACTAAAATATGTACTACTTATCTCTAACTGGTCTGAATGGACCCTTAACCAGGAATTTTAGACACTACACCACAAATCTCAGACGTGGGCATAACATAGAATTGCACCTTCCCTTTGATCCATTGCTTTATTCTTAAGTCAAGGTAGTAGCGATTCAATATTTCTTATTGCTATTTGCTATGTTAAAAATGTGTTAAAATTTAAAGCAGTTGTAAATAGGGCAAAAAATTCTTCAAGGTTGGCAGAGCTTATCTGTTTGTAGACAGACCTAACTACAAGGGAGTAAATCCTCATATTTGTAAAATTAAAAAATGTTGAGCATATAATTGTTTTATAGTAATATAATACTTTGAATTTGGTTATTTGTTCAAGCACCAAATAATTTGAATTTTTTGAGATATCAATATTAGATTAGATAATCTTAAAAAATGAACATAGAAAAATATTCCTCAGATACTATTATGGAGAACACACTTATCCTATTTGTTGAATACTAATATCAAATTATGCTAAAGTTTACTTTCTTAGTGGAGAGTGAAATCAAAAGAGAAAAAGAAAAAAGAATCCTAAACTTATAGTTTTCACTTAGGTAACTTATTTGTTCCATTAGTTGATATGAGGGTGTAAAGAATATAGTATATTCAACATTCATATCAGATAATTTGGTAATTGTCATATCTCTAAAATATTGTTGTTCATGTAAAATATTCCATTTTTTATTGGATCAACACATGGATTCAAAATCACTTCTACATCAACATATGTTCTTCTTTTTCTATAGGACCCTTCCTTATTATTCTAAGGTAGTGTTTTTCTACCATGACTGCATGCCACAGTCTGGCTGGGCACAAAATCACAAGCCACTCTAGCAGGAACAAACTTTATTTTTGAAACTGCCGCCAATGCTCCATACGCTCGTGGGAAGATTGCCCACTGGCTCTTTTGAAGATTGCCCACTGACGCACGCTGGGTTCTCCCAACCCAAGAGGAAGTTCCTCCTTCAGAATTCCCTCCTACCGCACTCCCCCAAGCAATGGGAACTCTCCAGGAGTCCTGTAGCTGTTTGAGGTGAACAGCAGGAGTCCAATATCCATATGAATGCAGATCTTAACATAATCCTATCATCTCAATGGCTTGCTGGTGTCACCTTTCAACCAAAAATGCCATGCATCATATTACTTGGCTGTGGCTCTTAGCAACTGCCCATAAGAATCACATGAGATTCTGAATTAATTTGTCTGGTGATGAGGCCATATCTTTAAAATTGCTTAAAACTCCCCAGATAATTACAATATTCACTCAAGATTCAGAACCACTGTCCTAAGAAACCAGAAGCCACATATATTAAGGACCATATGCTTATGTAAATTATTGATCATGAGAGTTCAAATATATTTTTGAATGAAAAGTATATTTTTAATTGCAAACTTAAGTAATTATTAGAGTGGACTCTTCACAGTCCGGATTTAGCAACACAGTTTCATCTAACTTACATTAAAATTTGAAAGCTCCAAGACTGGCACTAATGCATCTGGTATTGGATGGTTAATTGTATCAAGTAGAAATAGAAGCATGTACTAAAACTGAGATAATCATTGAACCTACGAAACATCAACATATATCCATGAAAACAAGGCATTACTTTTTAAAATTTTTGTTCATTTATGAATAAATTTAAGAAAAAAGGGTCATTGTCCTTTAGGCTCAAGAAATGTTACTCAAAGTTCTTATACCACTAAATGGAAAGTCCATTCTATTACACTGAATTTCTCTGAATTCCTACTGGTCTCACACTCTAAGAGTCACTCTAGCTCTGACTTAAGTTCTCAAAATTTTAATTCCTATTTTATGTACTTGGAGATTACCCATTCATTTGCCCTCATTTTGGTAGAAATGTGGAACTAATTCCTTCAGTTTTAGAATAAAATTCTCCATTTTTATGTTTTAATAAAATAAAAAATTCACTTTAAACCATTTTCTTAAAACAAAAAAGAACAATATCTTTCCAAAAATATGTTGGTAGTGTTAAATTAGCAGATTGTTCCAACTTCTATCCACTTATTCTCCAACTACTGGGAATCCACTCTCAGAGAACTCTATTAAAATTCTTCCATTTCCAGAGTGTTTATGGTCTATTTATGAGTGTTTATGGGTAACTTCTCAAGACAAAAGAAAAATATTTCATCAGAAGGTGCCTTTCTTGACTCAAGAGTAAGAAACTACTTTTTTTTAAATCAAGTTATCCTATTAACAATAATTATAATGATAAATCTGTTCACACTTTTTTCTTACACTTTAAATGAAAATATTCTAGCTTTTTCAATAACATAAGGATTATTGTTTTCAAACCAATAACAGTTTATTAATTGACAGTATTTTAATATTTCAGAAAAAGTCTTTTCTTAGAAATCCTTGTGTCATACTGAATTCTTTGTTAAAACTTACATTAATCAGTATCAATAGAGGTTCTAGTGTGGCAAACCAGTTTTTACTTTCTTTCATCATATCTTAGTTTGACTACACACTGAGAAAATAATTGAAGAATATTAAATCCCAATACCTACCTCAAAGTGAGTGTCAGTACAAAAGTAGTTGTTCCCATACCCAATAAAAACTGAGATATTTTTATGCTATATATCAACTAGTTATACTTAGTTGGTTATATCTAGTTTATCTAGTTATCTTAGTTGATTCTACCTAGTTATACTTAGTTGATTATTCAACATGTGAAAGTAATACTATATGCTGATAATACCAATTAAATAGAAACATGGAAAAACTAAATGGTCTATATTAGCAGCATATATCAGTTGAAATTTACTTATGAAACTACCTGCAGGTAGGAAAAGAAACTTTGTTATTCCATACGATTTGAATATTCCATAAAATTAACAAGTCTTAGAGCATTTCTTTACATGTGAGTGGTTTTAGTGAGAAATTCAAATACTGGAAATGTACATTTGTGCTGAAAATGTGATTCCTTATTTTTTCAGTGGTGTTATCTAGTTCATAAAAGTTCACATAAGCATTCTATAGCAGTTTTCATCAATTTCATTTCAAAGGCAAGAATTTTGTATTTACTAATTACCTAGGCTTGCTGTTTAAAATAATTTCAAGGTAGGTTGTCCATATTAAGAATATATTTCAATAATTGTAGGACAAATATATCTCCTATTTGTTTTTCAATACTGCTGCTATCTTAGTGCAAAAATTAGATCCAACATTTATTTTGTAGTTGTTTATCTCCCTATGTAAACAAAATCATCACACAAAGATTTGTGGATGGCACTTCTGAGGAAAACATTATGTGTATCTTTTGTCATCACAAGAGTTATTTAAAAACCTTTTATGATAGGTTTTCTTTTGTTTTCTCTATAACCTCACAGGAATCTCTGGTTTTCTTATCTGCTCATTGTGTTTTTTTCAACCCCTTCATTCCTAGCTTTGATCTAATGATTTATTCTGGATTTTATACTCAACATCAATCATATATGGAGTTGATATTACCAATTTATATCAAAATTTCCAAAGATAAATCCATACTGTTTGTTTTGAAATGAACTGATTGGATCATGAGGTCTTTGGAATCATCAGTAGATTAATCTATTGATGACTGAAAGACTGAGTCTTTCAGTCTGTTGGTAAAAGTAGGTCACTGGAGGCATGCCCTGTACTGCTTCTCTCTCTCTCTCTCTCTCTCTCTCTCTCTCACTCTCTCTTCCTCCCTCCCTCCCTCCCTCCCTCTCTCCTTCCCTCCCTCACTCCCTTCCTCTCTTTCTCCCTTATTTCTGCCTTCCATAAACTGAGAAACTATCCTACATACTCTTTCACCATGGTGTTCTACCTCATTTTAGGCCCACAGCAACGACACTGGACAACCATGGACTGAAACCTCTGAAACTATGAGTCAAAATAAACTCTTTTTCCATTAAATTGTTATTCTCAGTATTTATCACAGTGACACAAAAATAACTGACACAGAAAATTAGTACCAAAAAGTGGGGTCATTGCTGTGACTATACCTGGTATTTCAGTTAGCTTTTTTTTTTTTTTTTTTTTTTTTTTTGCTGCTGTAACTAATAGACCTGACAAGAACAATTTTAGAGGAGGAGAAGTTTATTTGTGGGCTCACAGTTTCAGACATCTCAGTCCATGAAGAGTAAAGATTGTGTTCATTATTCTTTACATGGGAATGAGAGCCCCACTAGCAATTGTACTAGTGGCTGTTCATATAATATTCTGGCAAAGAACTTGTCTGCATATTGCCTATACCCTGAGATTTATTTGAGACTGCCTTTAATGGTGATTGAGTAATTAATCTGACAAAGGAAATTTTATGGAAGCACAGAATTCAAGCACTGGCTTGTTATTTTTGTTGGGTTTTTTGCCCAGTTTACTGTAAGGGTCATGAGTAAAAAGCAGAATAGAAAAATTGGGAGTGGGGGTGATTTAACCAAAAAAGCACAAGAAACATTGTCATCTTGGAAGCAGTGATTAGTGAAGAGATAAGCACATCTAATATGACACCATGAGATATATAATATGTCTACAGAGAGACAAAAAAAATCAGCATAAGCCCTCTCAACTGAGGCTCATATATAAAAGTGGGAACTCATTAAAAAGACTGCATTGAGAATAAAGTGCCAGGGCACACTTATTGCAAAGAGATGTCACAGGCCACTGCAGGTGTGATCCAAGTGGTCCCAGCTTTTGCTTCTGCTGTGAGTAGAACTTGACATCATACACAGTGCTGTTTTTGCTGACACAAAGAATGTTAGAGTTATGGGGTCATGGGGACTGTCACCAAGATTTCAAATGAAGATCTATAAGAACAGTGTGTGTCAGAATTGTAATCCCTACAGGAATCTCCTCATATGGTGATGCATGAAGCTCTCCAAGTAAAACTCAAGCTGTATTGGAAAACCCCAAAAGTTAGAAATGCCAGAAATATGGAAAGCCTGCTGAAGAAATATAAAGGCAGGGAATAGATTCAGTCCAAAAGAGAATTCATGTGGGTTGCAACCAATAAATCCATAGGATTGGGGTTTCCCAAACCTGTTGGCATTCACATCTCACAACCACATGCTCTAGATGCCAGATATGGAACTATAGGATTTAATGTTTGTTCTGCTAGTTTTCTATTCTGCTTTGATCAATCCTTTCTTTCTGTGTCCCCATTCCTCCCTTTTGGAATGAAAATATTTACTCTGTAGCAATTTATATTGGATGTATATAGCTTATTTTTTATTTTTACAGAGATTCACAACTAACAGATTCATAGATCTCTGAGATTTTAGACTTGGACTTTTGAGAAACATGGGAACTGATAAGACCAGTTACTTTTGGAGACTGGCTAAATGTGCTTTGCACTGAGAGACGGATATGAGTCTTTGGGGGACAGGAGTGAATTGTTATGGTTTGGATCTTGAATGTCCCCCAACATCTCATGTGCTTGAAATTGAGAATTTAGGAAATTATTGGTTCACAAGGCCTCTGACACTATAGGTGGATTAATCCATTGATGACTGAATTAACTCTTGGGAGGTGGGACCTAGTAAGAGAAAGTAGGTCACTAGGGGCATGCTTTGGTGTTTTAGTCAGCTTTTTCTTCCCCACTGTTGTGACAAAATACCTGAAAAGAAAAATTTTAGAGGAGGAAAAGATTATTTAGTCTCACAGTTTCAGAGCTCTCAGTTCATAGATAGCTAACTCCATTCCTCAGGGCTTAGGATAAAGCACAATATCAAGGCAGAAGAGTGTGGTAGTAAAAAAGCAGCAGAACACATGACACCAGGAAGCAGAGGAAAAGAAATAGCCCTGATCAACACGGAATATCTACATATATATCTATATATCTATATATCTATATATCTATATATATCTATATATCTATATATATATATATATATATATATATATATATATATATATATATATATATATATCATACCCTCAGGGATCTACCTCTTCTAGCAACACCCTATCTGTATAAAGTTACTATCCAATTAATACTTGTCAGTGGATTAACACACTGAGTATATAAAGACTCTCATAACCCAATCATTTCACCTCTAGGCCTTCTTGCATTGTCGCACACATGAGCTTTTAGAGTATGCCTCACATTGGAAAGTTTTATCTCCTCCCAAGTCTTCCTCTCTTCACTTCCCAGATGCCATGAACTCATCAAGCAGATCTTCTCTATTTCACCCTTTCACAATGATTTTATACCTCCCTTCAAATAAAAGCAATCAAGATGGCCTACAGTGAATTAAAATCATGAGCCAAAATAAAATTTTCTCTTCTAGTTGTTTTTGTCATGAATTTGTCATGGTGATTTAAAGTTGAATAATACATGGGCTCAATTCTATTTTCTATAGTTTTGTTAAGAGTTTTCATTTCTATTTCTTTGTTAGACTATAACAAAACTTTCCTTGTTAAGTCTTTTTTTCCCCCTGGTTTCGGCATCAAAGTAATGCTGGCCTCATAAAATGACTTTGGAAGTGCTCCCTTCTAGTCTATGTTCTACAAGTAGAAATCAACAAATAAATAGAAATTTTGAAAAAAAAAAATTGGATATCATATAAATCACACTGACAGATAAAATAATCTAACGATAGCGAAATAAATGTTTTCTCAAGTGCATATGGCATATTTTTCATGATACACAACATTTGACCATAAAATAAACTCAATAAATGTTAAAGAATAAAAAACTGAAATACATTCTCCTTTCACAATGGAGTAAAATTAGAAATTAACAAACAAATTTAGGAAATTCATATTCTTTTTTTTTTTTTGAAAGTAAACAATATACTCTTTAATGACGGATGTTTGAAAGGAAAAAAAAAGAAGCAAATACATTAGAAACTACTTGAAATTACTTAAGATGAGTGAAAACAAAGATAGGATATGCCAATAACTTACAAAATGCAGGGAAATCAATTTACAAAGAGAAATATACATCTCTAAATATAACTTGTTTATAAGTAAGAAATATCTCAAATCAACCAAATGTTCTGTACTAAGACAATGGAATAAAGAGCAAGCTAGTCTTAAAGAAAGCCAAAGGGAGAAAATAATTATGTGCTGGGTGCAGTGGAGTATGCCTGTAATCTTGGCAGCTTGTGAAGCTGAGGAAGGAGAATCAAGAGTTCAAAGACAGCCTCTACAGCTCAGTAAAGCCCCAAGCAACTCAGCAAGACCCTGACTCTAAATAAAGTGCAGAAAATGGCTTTGGATATGGCTCAGTAGTTAGATGTCCTGGGTTCAATTCCCAATTCACAAAATTGTTTAGAATAGGAAATGGAGAAAATCAATAAAATAAAAAAATGTTTTTTGAAAGTACTCATAAAATTTATACAGTTTTTGCTGGATTGAAATGAAAAATTTTTTTTCTTTGCATTTCAAAAGAAGCATTACTACCAATGTTAAATAAATTAAAAAAATTGATAGAGAATACTATGAGCAACAATGTATGAAAACAAAGTATATAAATTAGATGAAATAAATTGCAAATGCCAAAAACATTAAATAAAAATGAGAATAGAGTTGGTTTTCTCTGGAGGTTCTAAGTGAAAAACTTCCCAATTCTTCTGTCCTAGCTTCTAATGGTTGCCAATAATCTGTAACAATTCCTGCCTTATGCGTCTGATAGATGAAAAGGTTGGCTCCGATCTACATATTGTGGGGTCGGGCTCCAAATTCCTTAATAGGACACCCATAGCACAAGAGTTAATAACAAGAATCAACAAATGGGACTTACTTAAACTAAAAAGTTTTTTCTCAGCAAGAGAAACAATAAGAGAGGTAAATTGGGAGCCTACATCATGGGAACAAATTTTTACTCCTCACACTTCAGATAGAGCCCTAATATCCAGAGTATACAAAGAACTCAAAAAATTAAACAATAAGAAAACAAATAACCCAATCAACAAATGGGCCAAAGACCTGAACAGACACTTCTCAGAGGAGGACATACAATCAATCAACAAGTACATGAAAAAATGCTCACCATCTCTAGCAGTCAGAGAAATGCAAATCAAAACCACCCTAAGATACCATCTCACTCCAGTAAGATTGGCAGCCATTATGAAGTCAAACAATAACACGTGCTGGCGAGGATGTGGGGAAAAGGGTACTCTTGTACATTGCTGGTGGGACTGCAAATTGGTGAGACCAATATGGAAAGCAGTATGGAGATTCCTGGGAAAGCTGGGAATGGAACCACCATTTGACCCAGCTATTGCGTATTGTGTGTATTGTAGTACTACAGGGATACTGCCACATCTATGTTCATAGCAGCACAATTTACAATAGCTAGACTGTGGAACCAACCCGATGCCCCTCAATAGATGAATGGATAAAAAAAATGTGGCATTTATACACAATGGAGTACTACGCAGCACTAAGAAATGACAAAATCATGGAATTTGCAGGGAAATGGATGGCATTAGAGCAGATTATGCTAAGTGAAGCTAGCCAATCCCTAAAAAACAAATGCCAAATGTCTTCTTTGATATAATGAGAGCAACTAAGAACAGAGCAGGGAGGAAGAGCAGGAGGAAAAGTTTAACATTAAACAGAGTCATGAAGTGGGAGGGAAAGGGAGAGAAAAGGGTAATTGCATGGAAATGGAAGGAGACCCTCATTGTTATACAAAATTACATATAAGAGGTTGTGAGGGGAATGGGAAAAAAATAAGGAGAGAAATGAATTATAGTAGATGGGGTAGAGAGAGAAGATGGGAGGGGAGGGGAGGGGGGATAGTAGAGGATAGGAAAGGTAGCAGAATACAACAGTTGCTATTATGGTATTAAGTAAAAATGTGGATGTGTAACTGATGTGATTCTGCAATCTTTGTAATGTTTTGAATAACCAATAAAAAAAAGGAAAGAAAAAAAAGAATAAAAAAAAATTATCACTCCATTCTGTGCCTTTATCTCACATTGACGACTCCATGTTTCTGATGTCCTTCTCACTGTTTACATGGGCATGAGATATTGAGTATAGGTCCCACCATAAATCCATTATGATATCATGTTGGGATCTTATGCAAATTATATATGCAAATAAATTACTTACAAATAACTTTATATTCTGGGGTTTGAAGTGCACACAATTTTTTAGAACACTATTTAATCTACTTGTGAAGTTAGTAGCTAAATTAAATAAATTCTCACTCAAAAATTCTAAAATAAATTCATTCCAAATTTCTTCTCCTTTCCTTTTCTTTCTCTTTCCCTCTCATTCTCCTTCTTCTACTCCTCTGATCTTCTCTGTATCTTTATGATGTCTTATCCCTTTCCTCACCACCTTCTTTCCCTTATTTTGCTCTAGCTTCCACATATGAGAAGAACCATGAAACTGTTTATTTTTTTTCTGAGTCTAGCTTATTTCACTTAGCATGATTTTCTCCATTTTCATCCATTTACCACCATTATTTCATTCTTCTTTATAGCTGAGTAAAACTGTTGAAGGTGTCTGAGTTGATTTCATAATTTGGCTACAGTGAATTGTCCTGCTATAAATAGTGAAGTGGCTATAATGTAATATTATGCTGATTTTGGTTCTTTTGGATAAATACAAAGGAGTGGAATAGCTAGGTCATATGATTTTCCTAAGTAAACTTTACAATGCTTTTCAAAATAGTTGTACTAATTTGCAGTCCCTCCAACAATATATGAGTGTACCTTTCCCCCCACATCTCTGCCAACATTTTCATTATTTATATACTTGATGACTGCCATTCTGAATGGAGTGAGATAAAATCTTTGTGTAGTTTTTATTTTCATTTCCCTGATTGCTAGAGAAGTTGAACATTTTTTCAATTTTTTTTTTGTCTTTTGTATTTCTTGTTTTGAGAAATTTCTGTTCAGTTATTTTGCCCATTTATTCACTTTTTGCATTGCATTTTTTGGGTTATTTATATATTCTAGATATTAATTCCATATGAAAAGAGCATATGGCAATGTTTTTCTCCTGTTCTATAGGCTATCTTTGTGCATAAGCATTTCAATTGTATGGCATATCCTATATTCATTCTTGATTTTTCCTTCTTGAGCTTCAGGACTCTTGTAGAAGAAGTTGATTTTAGGTCTCTTTTTATTAAGAGTTTTCTTTGCTCATGTGCAAAATCTCTCTACAAATGCTCCTGAGATAGGAGAAAGGACAGTGTTCTATTTTTCTCAAAACTATACCCCTCTTTCCAAGTCAGGTAATAGGTTACTACAGCAATTTTTGGTTTTCTTGGCATGCTTCATATATATTAAAACTTTGATCTTCTAACAAACAAAGTTGATGAGAGCAAGAGTCTTCTGCCATACCTGATGTCCTCTTGGTCAGGGTCTCTTTAGAATTTCATCAGTGCAACAATGAGCTAAGGATGATGAGAAAAGTGGGAACAACATCCTGGGGATCTAAGGTACTTAACCGGGAGATCCAGGATTACCATAGATACCTGGAGTGGAGTTTCCACAATGATAACCATGAGGTCAGGAAATTATATCAAAGTTCAAATTCCATATTATCTCTGTTTTTAATGGCATTTAGTAGAAATTCTTGAATAGATATTTGCTCAAAAGCTATATTATGTTAGGTCAATTTCCTGTGCATTTTGATGTGATAGTATTATTGATATTATTTTTTTAAAAAAAATAATTTTAAAATTGTGGTTGCTTTACTGGAAAACAGGAATCAGATAACTCTCCTTTGCCATTACAGAAAATGTTACCACATATGACATTTTTCTTCTTCCCATGTTTTTATGTGTACCTTATAGTTGTACATGATGAGATTTGTCATTACATATTTGTACATGCACACAGTATAACCATATAATTTGGCCAATATCACTCAACACTATTTCCCTAAATCTTAGCATAGTGTCTGATGTGTAATATAAACACATTAAAGAGAATACTGAACTCAGCATTGGTGTATTAGTTTCCTATTGCAGCTGAAAAAAATCCATAGGCTTTAAATAACAAAATTTGTTATCTCATAATTCTAGAGGACATAAATTCAAAAATGGTTTTCACTGGAATAAAATAAAGGTGTTGGTAGACTTGTATTCCTTTTGAAGATTCTAGAAAAGAACATTTTTCTTTGTCTTTTACATGTTCAGGAGATTGCCTACATTCCTTGGCTCATGGCCCATTTCTCTGTTTTCAAATTCAGAAGGGTAAATCTTACAAATATATTCTCTGTGATACTCCTGTCTCCTTGTTATAAATATTCCTATGATAATATTTGGTGTTCTCATATAAAAAGTCATAATCTCCCCTTTTCAAGATCCTTAGTTTAATCACACATCCAATGTCTACCTACTGCAACAAAAAGAAGGAAGGAAGAATGAGTTAATGTTTGTCCGATTTGTCCACAATTCATATATCAAACATATTTTCATCCTTTAGTGGCATATTTTATTTCATTTATATTAAATAAAAGTGTAACTAAACAACAAAGAAAAGATTGATAATGACAAGTCAGTTGCTTATAGTGTTTTTCTAAAGTATTCTAAAAGCTATCAACATGGTCTTAAGCTAAAAAAAAAGTGTATGTTTATGACAATGTCCCCTGTGCTTATTTGGAAAAATGTTCCAAGTACTTTAACACAAAACAAAACAAAACAAAAATAACAATAACAAAAAACAAACAAACATTTTTTCTTTTACTTTTATTAAGGCCTACTTTCCCAAATTTATTATTTTAGTTATTATCTACCTATATGAAAATTCACATAAGACAGAAAAAGAAATATTGTGAAGTTTCTAATGCAATAATATATTATGAAAGTATTCAAGAAAAAATGATGAGAATCTTATCTCAATTTAATATAGAATAATAGGAATGATGCATGCCAAATGATTAAATGCATTATTTCATAATGCCACTTAGCTATTGTAGTATCTGTAAGATATTTTATAAAATAGTAAATTTGGCATCCAATTCAAATAGGAACAATAAATGAAGCTCTAAGATTTGTTGTCATTATCATTTTTCTTATAATCTCTCAGAAACTTTAGCAACTTGTATTTGGTAGGGCCCAGGAATAAATTCTCTACATCTTGACCCTTAAGGTAACTTGCAAAGCCAACTCCCAAGGAGAAGCAGATATGGAAACAGATGTTGTTTAAAATTTGCTTTACAATTCTGACCTTTCTCTGTAGTAAATCACTGTCAAGGTTCACAATTTTTTAGGGAAATAAAGCATTTTTTTAAGTAAACTAGACCCTAAAGGCTATTTTCTCCATGGACTTTATATTCTATGATGCGCTGGGAAAAACCATCTGATGTTCTCTGTGACTCCAAAGTTGAAAAACTGCATTGGCTCATAATACCCTTTATCTGTCTTCATTTTCTGAACTTTTTCAGTGATATTATTCAATATCTCCTTCTGGACTCCTATTATTTTCTGCCTCATTAACTGCTAATGAGTTGAGAAACAATACAACATGTCTTTCTTCTTATTATACTTGTTCCTTGTATTTACAAAGGAGTTAAAAAAAAACCCTATATTTTCTTAAGATCTTTCAACCTGGTGCTACTACCATGTACATTGTGTTATTGTTTATCTTTCCTGAATAAATAAATATACTCAATTGATATTGAAAAATAACTTGTAACAATTTACTCCTATGAAAATTGATAAGAACAACAAATTCAAGGCTCCACTGTCTGTTCTTATTTGACCTGAGAGAAAAATTTATTACTTTATAATTTTCCAATTTTACCAGACTGTCATATGAAACATGGCATTTAATCATTTGACCAGCATCATCCTTTTAAGATGTTGTTGACTATGGTAAGATTATCTTATTATTTTTCTTTACAATTTTACCCAAACAAATCAAATTATTCTATACTTGCCTCTAAAATATTTAAAATTGTTGTCAATGTAAGAAAAAATTTTCATATAATTAAAAATAAAAATAAATCTCTTAATATGATTGTAATAATTCCCAAACTTAATCTAACTTAATTTGTACTTGATGTATTTTTTCTATGATATTGCTTGTTTTACAACAAACCAACCCTGAAACAAACAAACAAAAAATTATATAACAATGCTGTACCCATGATTGAAACCTTCTGTCTCTGGTTTCTTGGTTCCTATTATTATTTAATAACTTGTTTCTGGGTGTTTCATGATATATATAAATTATTTGTTGCCTCTCTCATAATGAACTTGCTGATCCAACCTAAAATAGAAGTTTTTACCCCTGTTAAGGGATAGGAATACTGAATTTGACACAGTGATTACATTTTACCAAATATGGCTTATAAATTATTTTAGCTTTAAACTTGAGAAAACATTGAAATTTGTCATTTTTTAATGTTAAACACCACCAGATTTAACTTTTGGAAAAGGTTAGTCTAGACCTTGAAATCTCATTATATGTGTGTTTGTTGGTTGGTTTGTTGATTTGTGTTTTTTTATGGAGAAAATAATTTTATTCTAATAAACTCAAAGAACATCAGTATAGCTGGCTTATATAATACCAAAAGTATTATACTGATTTAATGTAATTCTATTTAAAACCCCAACAACATTCCTCACAGAAACAGAAAAGATAATCATGAAATTCATTTGGAAAAAAAGAGGCCCAGAATAGTCAAAGCAACGTATAGCAAGAATAGTGAATCAGGAGGCATCATATTACCAGACCTTAAACTATACTACAGAGCTATAGTAACTATAGTAACATGGTATTGGCACCAAAATAGACTGGTAGACTAATGTTACAGAATAGAGGACACAGAGACAAACCCACATAAATACAGTTATCTCATACTAGACAAAGGCACCAAAAAATATACATTGGCAAAAAGTAGCCTTTACTACATCATTTACTACAAATGGTGCCAGGAAAATTGAAAATCTACATGCAACAAAATGAAATTACCCTAGGTACATGTATGAAGACACAAATGGTGTTACTACTTTGTGTAGAGCCAGAGAAATAAAAAGTTGTGCTCCATTTGTGTACTATGTATTGAAATAAATAAATAAATGTTTTTTTAAAAAAGTAAATAAATATTTAATTTAACCAATAAATTGGCTAAGGAACTGAACAGACACTTCTCAGAAGAAGCTATATAATCAATCAACAAATATATGAAAAATGTTCAATTTCTCTAGTAATTAGAGAAATGCAAATCAAAAACACTCTAACATTTCATCTCACTCCAGTCAGAATGGCAAGTATCAACAATACAAACAATATACGTATTGGCAAGGATGAGGGGAAAAATGTATACTTATACATTGCTGGTGGCACTGCAAATTGGTAAAACCACTATGGAAAGCAGTATAGAGATTCCTTAGAAAACTATTCCACTCCTCACTCTATACACAAAGGACTTAAAAGCAGCATACTCTACTGATGCAGCCACATCAATGTTCATAGCAGCTCAATTCACAATAGCTAAACTGTGGAACCAGCCTAGATCCCCTTCAACAGACGAATGGATAAAGAAACTGTGGTGTATATACACAATTAAATATTACTCAGTATTAAAAGAGAATAAAATTATGGTAGATACAGATAAATGGATGTAGTTGGAGAATATCATGCTAAGCGAAGTAAGCCAATCCCAAGAAACCAAAGCCCAAATGTTCTTTCTGATAAGGGGGTGCTGATCCATTATGGGGGTCAGTTTGGGGAGAATATAGGAACTTTGGGCAAACAGGGAGATAGAGGAGAGGAGAGGGCACAGGGGCAGGAAAGATGATGGAATGAGAAGAACATCATTATCCTAGGTTCATGTATGAAGCACATATCATGGAACACTACATTATGTACAATTTGAGAAATGAAAAATTGTGCTACATTTGGGTAAAATGAATTGAAATGCATTCTGCTGTCATGCATAAATAATTAGAATAAAAATAAATACATATATAAATAAATAAATAGACTGACCAAAAAATATAGCTGGCTTAAGGAGGCCACGCAAACCTCTGCCCAGCCCTAAATTCTGTACCAACTCTTTGAATTTCCAACAGTTACAACACTTTCTTTTGCTACCACTCAGAAACATTGAAGTTATTAAGTGAGGTTTCACATTGCAGTTTTATATTTCATACTTTCACTTTGAATTACATTTTTTATGCTAAAGTTACTTAGTCATCAAAGCCAATTTTCCACTTTTTCAATTTGAACTTCTTGTTTAAACTAATCGGTTAGTAATTGTGCACTGTTTCAGCACCTCATTGAAACCTTCACAAAGCTTAACATTTCCAGAGTTCTGGGAACACTCAAAAAATTGTTTGATTTCATAAAAGCAAGGGCCACCAAGCTGTTGCTGCTATGCTGGCTGGGTTCCCTGGTAAGTGATATTAGGCTCCTGGTAAGTGATATTAGGCTTTGAGAGCTCTACAAAACTTCCTTCATTGAAGCCCCCAGTGAGGGCATGGCCCAGCCTTTGCCCCACAGCAGACCCCACAGCCGAACCAGCCTCAGTGGTCACCATCTGTGTCTTCACACCTGGCTGCCTGGGTGCCAAAGCAGGTGAGCCAACTGTAGATGGCGGGGCTGCAGCTGGTGGCTGAGCTTCTGGTGCAACCTGGACGCAGCTCTCATCTGAGAGGTTTGGCTATTTGATGGGTTTACATACTAGGTGCATTTCCAACTTGCACGGGACATGCTAATTTCTTGGCTGCTCAGGTCCAGAATGCGAAAGTCACACTACGTGTTTAAGTGAGGCTATTGTGTCTTAAATATTAGACAAACAATGAAAATGATAAAAAAGAAATAAACAGATTTTTTAAATTTACTACATTGAAAAATGTCTCTAGCTGGATATTATTATTCTATTTGTGTATTTGTATGTGCTTTAAGTTAAAATAAAAAGGCACTAAGTAAAAATGGTGTGGAGATATTATTAATTTCTGTTTATCCACATCAATATTAATATAAGCACATATTAATTTTATAAATTTGAATATAATGAAAAATGAAAACTAGGAACAAATGGCGTATAGTAAGATTATTAATTTGTGAAAATTTTTAGATCAGGAAATCAACTTCTGATTTAATATATGACTATTATGCCTTTATTTCCTGGTTTTTCATTTGCTTTTATATCATATCTAATATTTTTATTTGATTACTTTTAATTTTGTTGTGTCTATAAATTCAAATTTTATATATAGATGGGGAGAAATTGTGCCAATTATTCTTCATTTTAAAATCGCTACACAGGAAGCAAATAGAGCAAAGGGAGGCATACTCACAAATTATGAAATCATTATGATGTTGCTAGCTATATTTTACATTCAAATAAAGCTTTATATTTGCCACAATGTACTATGATATACTCTAATTCTCACAAAAACTAATTTATATATTCATAATTAGTTAGTTTCCCCTTATGTAAACACCAGGAGGATAGGTATATTACCTGTTCTTGTTTTGTTTTGTCACTGCTCAATCCACAGTTTGGAGAATAATGCCCAGTTTCATAGTAATTGACCAAGTATATATTCGTTGAATAAATTTCAGAAAAATCAAATTAATTTTGCATATAATTCTCTGATGCAGAAAGGTAGAAATAATATAGATTTTTGTTCTAATTTTATGGAAAAATAAAATGCTAGTATCCAGATACTAAACATGCTTCCTTGGAGAGAAAAAAACAAAATTCCAGATAGTTTTTAATCATGTAATTTTGATGCATACAATTTCAAACCCTCTTTAACTTTTCTGGCATTGTGGATGATAACTGTAATTTTTTTTTTCTTTGCAATGCTGGGGATCACACCCAGAGCCTTTCACATGCTATTAAAGCTTTTTACCACTTAACCATATTCCAAGTCTGTCAATATAATTTGAAAATAATATAAAATGATATGATTTGACCTAATGTGTATGAAGGTGATATGCATGCCTCATCCAATGAATAAATAACTACTTTGTTATAGGTATTTGATTATAATTTTAATACATTTTACTAATTTTCATTTCATCTTCAAAATGATTATCCAAGAGTGGTACAAAAAATCAATTTTATAGTTAAGAAAAAATTATAAGAGTGCTATATAATTTTTTTCTCAAAATTGTATAAAATTCATATATACTGTTTGTAGGAGTTTTAATTGGTACAATGACTTTGGAAAACTTTGACATTTTTAACTAATTTTGAACATTCAAATACCCCATACAATAATATTTTTATTTATATAGAATTGCACATATATATGTGCAAAACAAAATAAAACAAGTTTTAAAGCAGCATTTTTTATAACTGATGCTATAGACTGGAGGACTCCCCACTCCACCCCCAATATATATATATATATATATATATATATATATATATATATATATATATGTATATATACACACCTAATACATAAGATAATTGTATTAAAACTCTGATGTTTTCAATGTGATTAAGTCATGCAAATAAAGTCATAATGAATAGTAATGGTGATCTTACAAAAGACTTTATAGAGAACTCCTTTAACCCATCTGCTCTGTGAAGACAGTAAAAAGATGGCTCTTTATACCAAATCTTCCAGTGTCTTGATTTTGGACTTCCTAACCAATAGAACTGTGAGAAGTTAATTTCTATTTTTGATAATTAAACTAATCTATGCTATTCTGCTATAGCAGCCCACATGGACTAAGACATTAGCTATAACTTCGGAAAGCAAAGACTTTTATATAAAAGTTTGAATAAATTCCATAGATTTCACACAACAAAATATTTCATAGTATTGTAGTATAGGGAAAATCATAAATCTCTAAAATATAATACTAAGGAATAAAGGCTGCTTGTTAGCTTCTCATCATTGTGACAAAATACCCAAGAAAACCAACTTGAAAGATGAAAGATTCATTTTGGCTCAGTTTTAGAGGTTTCAGTCCATGGTCAACTGGCTCTGTTATTTTTGTGCCTACTGTGAAGCAGATCATTCTGGTAGAAGAGCATGCTGGCAGAACAAATCTGCTTATCTAATGAAAGGAAAGAGAGAGAGATGAGAGAGAGAGAGAGAGAGAGAGAGAGAGAGAGAGAGAGTGAGTCCAGGACAAGAAATACTTTTCTAGGGCATGCATCCAGTGACTACTTCCCTTAACTAGACTCCAAGTCCTACAGTTTTCACTACCTATCTAATGCTGTCAGCTACCAACCCATCAATAGAAGCTTATTGATGTGGTTAGAGCTCTATGATCTGATCACTTCCCAAGAGTCCCTACTCTGAACTTTACTGCATATGGACCATGTTCTCAACACATGAGACTTTTTGGGATATTTCCGATGTAATCCATAACAAAGAAACAAAATAATTCATCCTGCATGAGTCAATTTATATAAAGTTTAACATTGACAGTTTATATATAATGTCATAATTGCCAAATTAAAGGTACTATCCTCATCCAAGAAGATTTCTGAAATCAAAGATGAGATTTTAATTTTTTGGACTTACTTAAATGGTATTTTGTACTATATAACATCAGCATTTAATGTTTTATGTCTGTCTTCTTCTCTGCATCAATATGTTCACGTTTGGGAATGGTAACAAGTTGTTAACTTAACTGTAAATGTACTATATGGTTATTTCAAAATTTTACTGAATAAACAGGTTGCCAGTAACATCCTCCTACATTTTTGTTAATAAACTTTAAAATTACAGAGTAACATTAGCTTTACAGAAAAACTGTGAAATCACTAAAGTTTCCATATTCCCCACATATAGGTTTCCTTATTATTAATACCTTATATAAAAGTGTTATGCTGTCTCAATTAATAAATTTAATGTACCAGTATTATATTACATGTTTCATTTATATTTCTTTAGTTTTTACCTAGAGTGCTGTCTACTTATAGTATTTAATTAGGAATACTCCATTACACTTAGTCATCATGTCTCTTTCATTATCACAGGCTGCTTTTTGCTGTGATAGTTTCTCAGACTTTTCATATTGTTTATTACCTTGGTAGATTTAAGGTATTCCTGCTTGAATGTTTTCTAGAATGTTACACAAATGGGATATGTGTGGGGTTATTATTAGAGTTCAACTTAATTTATGAGTTCTGAGAAGAGACATATGAAAGATCATATCACTCAATCACAATTCTTATCCCATCATATTAGCAGTATGACTTACTACTATCTATGAGAACTCGGTCATCTGACTGAAGTATTGTCTTTCAGGTTTGTCTACTTGTAAATTCATCCCTTTTCCCTTTTCTGTACTGTATATTCTGAAAAGAGGTCACATATACATTAACATTTAAGGATTTGAGTTAAGCTGAACTTACTTCACATAAAATATTGAGATTGTTCTCCACAAGAGTATTCTGCTGTATTTAATTTTGTTCAACTAGTTATTTATATATTAATATGAACTCATGGAAATATTTCTATTCTTCAAATAAGTATGTTCCTTTATAAAACAAGATATTTGTAATAAAAGTCTCAAATTGGTTGATTTTGGCAAAGGAAGTTCATTGCACTGAATGGATTCTGACTTATAGAAAGAATATTTTCTTACATAGAGTCAGTCTTCTCTCAAAATCTGCTCCTAGGATTGATTCTTCTGAATGTTAGTATCTTCTCCCAAAAATGTTTATGTTATTGAGAAATCACTGTTTTCACAGTACTTTTGGTAATTATGATGGCTCTGATTATGGTGCATTATAGGGCAAGGTGAAAAAAAAAAAGGTGATATGTTCCAAAGGTCTAGGTTCTGTGAGATAACCACTTTTATGTCTTAACCAGTGGTATATAGGTGTTCATCAATAAACACCTTGATCTTTTCCCATTATCTGGACTCTGACATGTTGTGCCATCACTCACATGTCTATTAATCATTATTTTGGCTTTGAGAGGATGCTCAGAAACCTCAGTAATTTAGAACTGGACTACATAAACATAAATACTTGCCTTGTCACATTGAATTATTTATTTGACCTTTCACAGACTAATGATAAAAAATAAATAAAACAAACAAAAGAAACGAAGCTGAAAAAAACAATTTCTACCTGAAATGATGATTGAAAAAATACATAAATCCTATGATAGTTTTGGAAACATGTAAAGTGCTTAATAAATCACAGAACTAATTAATATTGTTATCCTCATAACCATCATCAAAATATTAACTGTGCAACTTGGCACAATTTAGTCTTATGTGTCTCAATTATGTCATCTACAAAGAAAACTCCTAGTACCTAACTCAGAAGATTGTTGTATAAATTAAATGAAATTATATATGTCTATTATTTATCACTTACTTGATGTCACAGATAAAAGCTCTCTAAATATTATGAATAGTGATAGTAGAGATAACAGTTATCACACAAGGATATGGATTGATTTATTTAAAAAAAAAACAATAAAAGTCATTGTCAGAGAGAGTGTGAAAAAAGTAGTAACCTCAAGCTAGGTGATTGTGTATTATTCAACAAGAGGGAACTTTGATGAGGGGAGACATTGGTGATGTTTTGCACCGAGATTCATGGAATAAGAAACAGTGGGATGTAGAAGAGGTAACTGGGAGAACTATTCAGGATTAGGAGAGAGACTTATCAAAGTTGTGAAGCTGATTTCAGTCCTTGGGAACATGGTAGAATTTATTTTACCAAAACACAATGAACTTGGTATTTCTCTGCCCATTTTTTTCAATCATCTATCATCATTGTTCCTTACCTAGATTGACTAACAGAAGCAGAAAGTATATGGTCTAATCAGCATCAACAAATTTGATTAAATTGGACAGAACTCTGGTCCAATATTTTCCTAGATCTAAATCCTTAGTATTCCAATTACTAACTTTAAGACTTCAGAAATGTCCCTTACTATTTTTTTTAGGTCCAGTTTCCTATTTTTTTCATAGGGACACGAACTTTTAAGGATCATATAAGAGGTTCATGAAGTCCCAAGTAACTTTCACCTAATTTATGCCTATTAAATATGTCTCTAAAATATTATATGTACAGAAAAATAATTAGAATATTGATACTCAAAGAAGGCCTGGAACTGCCTGTTTTGAAAGAAAAAAATTCTCTGCAAATTCGTAATTAGCTGTTCATAAAACTGATACAAATTCTATCCTATTGATCATTATATTACACAATGTAGCTCCATTTTCAGACAATGTTTGATAGTATCAAGCATATGTGTAATTATATTTTGAATCACAAATGAACTGATTGACTTATTTCATTCAATGTGGATTTTCTTTCTGGATAGGGAATATTTAAAAATCAAATAGGCCAAACAATATCATTGTTTTTTTTTGTGAAACACAGTAAATAACTATATAAAATATTATCATCATTCTCCTAAGGGAGGATATTCTGGTTATACTGCTTAGATTATTTCCTTAATTTTTGATGTCTTTTAATTGATTTAATTATTGATAAATCCTACTTTGCATCCTATTACATGCATATAGCTTCACTTCTCAAAAGTGTTCTTTCCTAAAAATGAAAATTATTGAATATTAAAGTAGACATTTCAAACATATCCAGAACTTTATAAGCTTAAGAGAACAATTTACTTTCTTCTTTTTCTGATTGTGTTTATTTCAGTGGTTCTCAAAATGTGGTCAATGAGCATTATCAGAAACAAAAGGGAATTGTCAGAAATGCAAATCTTCATTCTTCATCTCAGATTTGCTAAATCAGAATTATTTGCCATTGTAGAAGGGAGATTGAATTTAACACACTTAGTAAAGGATTCCAATGCACATTAAAAAAAAATTGAGAATGTGTGGCTCAGAGTATGTATTAGAGAGAACAAATGATTCCTTAAGAAGTAAAATAAGTATTTCACCAAGAGGGAAATGACATGTGGTGAGGTAGTTATCAAAAACACCTTTTGCAATGTTTTTCACATTATAAAGGCAATTGAAGGATCTTCATAGCATTGGTTTAGGAGTATATGTTCTAAAGGGACTTAGATTTAGATTAGTCAGTTCCTGTGAAAATAATGACCCCAAGTAATGGAACAATTTATAACTTTGCAACTTAAAAAAAAATCATTTGAGAGATCCATTGTCCCTCTGAATTTAACAGGCTATCTGGAAACTATCAAGGAAATAAAAGTTCTATTGAATTCTTTTTTCAAGAATGCAGCGTTGGATAATCTGAAAAGTGAAATGTGTTCAGTAATGTCTTCCAACTACAAAGGAGACAGATACTTGATGAGACCATTCATTGTAGCCTTAGAATATGTAGAAATAGCTGTCCTTTCTTCTTTTCTTCCTTTCTTTCTTCTTTATTTTTTTTTTCATGGATATACTTGGGGGGAGAAAGATGAGTTAAATATTAGTTTTCTAGCCATATTCACTTATAATCTGGGGAAGGAGGAAACCACACACTGAACAGAGCCACAATAAGGGTTTCACTGGGGAGCAGAGTGAAACAAAGGGCTGTAGGAGGCAGTATTTTTATTAAAAGAAAATGAGGTGCTTCTTGGTTTCTGTGGATATAATTGGGGTGGCTAGAAGAATCACATCAGTATCACTGGGCAGATATTAAAGGGTTGATAGTGTGAAACTCCTTGAAGAGGATCAAGGGAGTTTCTCTTTCACTTTCTAGTGGCTTCCTATGTTCCTTTATCAGTTGCTACATCACCCTAATATCTATATCCAGAATGCCTTCAATCTTCCATGTGTATGATGAAAAATTTATCTGATTCTCTCTTATAAGGACACACAATTTAGTTAAAAGCCAAACTGGAAATCTAGGATAATCTCCCCAGGACAAAATCCTTATTTATTTATTGTTATAGTGCTGGGAATCAAATTCAAGGCCTCACGCACAGTAGGTAAGTGCTCAACTACTGAACTGTATCCCCTGCCCAAGATCCTTAATCACATCCATGAAGACCCTTTTTTTCTTGTAAAGTAGCATTTATTGTCAGGAATTAAAACTTGATATGTTTTGGTAGCCTTTATTCAAGCTACTAGAACACAGTTGGTTCATTGTTTATTGGTGTATATTAAGAACACAGAGCAATGTGTTTCATTGTGGCATATTTCTAATATGCTTATAACATAAACTGGTAATTTTCACTGTATTTAAAACATTTTTGAAAGTTTATTTTGACAATTTCTAAATTTAATGCACATATTTGATGTGATTATTGATATGTTCAGATTTAGATACTGAATTCTATTTTGTGTTTTCTAATTTTTCCTTTTGTTTCTTGTTCCACTATTTTCTTTTCTTGTGCAATTCTAGATTACTTAAATATGTTCTTAATGCATTTTAATTTATGTACTGTAATTTTGACAAAAGTATATTATATAAAATTAAGTGGTTGCTATATGTTTGTTTGGACCATAATCCCCTTAAAAAATCAATTGCAGATGTTGCAATCCAGGATGTTACAAAACCCAAAGGGCAGAATCTAAAATCTTGAAAGATGAATATATTTAAAATATGTCTAGAAAATAATAATAATATACTCATTAATATATACTTATTTAAAATTTAAAAAGAGGATTTAAGAAATGTAAACATGAAAGAACACTTGATAATTAATTTTACACAAAAATAAGTAATAATAACATACATATTTTTTTCCAATCTATCCACTCATGTCCTAACAATGGTCAAACAGGTATAATAATAGTAATGAGCAGATGAACAAATTGGTTAAAAAGCTAAATGCATGCATACAGAGTAACTATATTTGGTAATGTAGTGCACCTAGCTTTATAGATGCATTAATCTGAAATACTATGAAAGACAATCTAAGTCACATAGGCAGGTACTCAAAAAACTGAGATCCTGAGTAATTTCCTTTTCCAAATGCAAATGTACAAAATAGGTGTCTCTTCTTGTACTGAGGAAGTTTCACCATTTTTACATACATGTAAAACTTTACAAATGAGTGTAATGCTGTAACAACACACTTTCATGGAGTCAGATTTGGAAAAAAAAGCATTAAAATCCATTAGAATTCTCTAAGAGTATTTAAACAAGTTATGCCTTCATAATGGAAACAGAATAAAAAATGTATATTGCATAACAAATTGTAAAAAATAATGCTGAAAATTTAAAAATATGAGGGAAATACTAAAATAAAAAATTATAAAGAAATTTTGATGCATGAAAAAGTGTACAATAGTTATAGATTATGTGCAATTGCACAAAAGTAGTCTATAAGAACTATCTGACATTCAGAAGTATTATATTTTAAAGTTTTGCACTAAAATGAATAGTTGATTTCTTTTTTTAGGGCCTGGCTCTACTCAGGGAATGCATTCAGATTCATTTTCTACATAGCTCAGCTCTTGTTGAAATTCTGTTATTTGATATACACCTACATGGATATTAACTATTAAATTTGTCCACCTTCTGTGCCACACTTCTGTGTTTTTTGGATATGTGGAAATCCATTATCTGTGCAGTCAAATACAGGAAACAGATTTTGGGAGAACATACTGATGATCAAATGGCAACACTGTTATGTAATTGTCTTTTTATAATACCACTTACAAAATGATTTTTTAACCAGTCAAAAACTTTGCATGCTTCTTCAGGCAAATGTAGTTTTAATTTAAATTTCTTGGAATTTTATTGCCTGGAAGGAATGCCAATGGAGACAAATAGTGCAGGTTTAAACACAAGTTTTTAGGAATTGTGGATTTGGGGTTTCAGCTTTCAGGATTTCATTGTTGAAGATTTGAATCAAATATGATTATGACTTATGGAAGTTTAAAACTTTAAAGACTTTAAAAGCAAACATCATTTTTCTCTTGCTGATAACCAATAACTTTTTAAAAAGTGCTTAAATAGGTGTTATATGAATATTGGTTTTATCATATTTGTTGAAAATTACCAAATGATATAAAATATACAGTGTAATTAAAATAATATTAAATTTATAAAGTGTTTCATAAGCTCTATTGTCTTGCAAAATCAATTAATTAATGAATGCTTTTCTAACATTCTTATTATCTTAAGACTTACATAAATGTAAAACTCACTACAGAGGAAATCATAATGAATACACTAAAATTAAAATATTAAAAATGTCTTTCAAATAGTTCTTTACTCAGATAAAAATATTGTAAATTAAGGTTTGTGAGACATGTATCCTCAGGTAACATGCTAATTGTTTACTCAGTAAAGTGAGTAGCAAGTACTAACTTTTATAATTTAGTAAATATTATGTATGCTATATTGCTTACTAGATGGTAATAGATATAGACACACACACACACACACACACACACATATATATATACATATATATATATTTGTGTTTCTGTGTGTGAGTATTGTGATTGTGTAATTCAATATTTTCTAGAGGCTATTTTCTCTCTATTTAACTAAAAGTGAATTTTAAAGCAATCAGTTTCATGAATATCAGAGACAAATAACTATTTATAAATTGTTTGTTTATTTCAAAGTTGAGAATTTTAGATGCTTTTATTATGTAACATAGTCACATGAATATCAAAAAAACTAAAGGAGTTAATTTCATTTCATTTCTCTATTATACTGTTAAGTCACTATTTCAAAATCCCAAATAAAACTCTGAATCTTTTTGAAGAAAAGATAAAGGATTTATTCTGGCCAGGGCTGAGGCACCAGAAACAAGACAGTTCTGCAGTCGAAGACACAGAATGCAGGTGGAGGGGCTATTTAAACAGAAAAACCACAAAGGAGGTGGGCGGGAGAGGCAAGTAGAGATATAAGTATATTCTTAGAAATTTGAACCTCCTGTACCTACTCAGGAAGTAAGCTAGCACAAGCTTCATAGTTTAAAGACATTGTGGTCAAGATGCAAGTGAGTAAGAGTGTCATCTTCTATGTGAGTGGGGAGTCAACACTATTTGCAGGGTGAGATGTCTGAGCAGAATGGAGTTAGCCTGCCTTAACTTTCAAATTTGCCCATAACATATCTCCCTTTTCTAGAAACAATCCAATCCTTGATTATTTATCTATGTTGGATACAGGGCAGTAATCTGTAATTTATACTTTGGACATTGTTAGTTGAGAGATGAGTTCCCTCTGGTCACCTTTGGAGAGAAATCAGGGATAACATATGTACAATAATACAAACAGTTGGGTTGTGTAGGGCATATGCATCAAGATAACCTAATGTCACATGTAAACCAAGTCCCATTAGGAGCAAAATAACACACAGTGGAGTTTCCTCTTTAGCTGGGTGTCAGTCACGCCTTTTAAAACTGTTTGATGTAGACATTATCTCCTAGCTAGAATAGGTGTTGGAAACCAGTGAACCTCCTGGGTTGGTTCTTGCGAAAGAATCTATAAGCCTTTTCTTGTATCTGCTGGAGAGACTTAAGGTAGTTAAGAAGAGACTGGTAGCTGATTTCAGCCAAATGAATATCAGACACACGGGGGAGCAAAGGAGGTGGTCTCACATATATGATCTCAAAGGAATAAATCTTTCACTTGTAAGGAGTACATTGGGCCTGCAAAAGAGCAAGAGACAAAAACATTGGTCACCCAGCACCGGTCTCTAATATAAATCTACAGGGAGTATTCTTCAGGGTCTGGTTCATTTTCTCAACCTACCCAAAACTTTGAGGCTAGTAAGTGCAAAAAAGTTTCCTGTCTATGTTTAAAGCCTTTGTTATTTCTTGTGCTGTGGCTGTAGTGAATGCTGGCCTGTTATTTGATCTTATAGTGACAGACTGTTCATAGAATGGAATGATTTCATTAACAAGAACTCTTGTTATAGTCCTGGCAGTCTCACTTTTTTTAGGATATACTTCTCGTCAACCTGAAAATACTTTCTCAAGTATATCCACAAATAAGGAGATATTGATAACCTTTGGAGGGAGGTCTTAACTCACTGAAGTTAATTTCCTGGTGATCTCCAGGCAGCTCACCTCATTTGGAATCCCAGGGTGGGTCCATCTTTTTTGTTTGGTATTTACCTGTTGACAGGCTGGATAGAGCTCAAAGACATCCTGGGCTATTTGTTTAGTCCTGGGATATAGTATGTCTTAGACAGAAAGTCATTTATTTTATCCTTTTTCTAATGTTGCATGTAAATCCAAATTTTTTTTTTTTTCCCTGAAGCTCAGGGTATCATTAGTCTGGAGTCAGGCAGGATCCACCAGCCTTCTGATTTGTTCCCCTCATTTTCTTTTACCTTCTCTTTTTCTGGGAGATAATGTGGGAAGAAAATAAGGCTAGTTTTGGGATATAAAACCAAAGGGACCATGGTGACTGGTTCTGATTTGGAGTCCAGGGTCACTCATTGAGCTGTCTCATCAACAAAATTATTGCCTCTGATGATCAGAAAGTCTCCTTTTTGGTGGCCCCAGCAGTGTATGATAGCCACCTGCTTAGGTAACCAAATTGCTTCAAGTAGGGCCAATATTGCTCTATTTTTATAGACTTTCCCTCAGCAGTTAGCAATCCTGCTCCTGTAAATGGCTCCCTGTGCTCATGTCTGTGCAAATGTTTCCTTTTTTTTTCTTTTTACCTTCAGCTCAACTTAAAGCCAGTATCAAGGAAATAAGCTCCACTTACTGCATCAAGAATTCCACTGGGATTGCTTGAGCCCAAATTACTTTTGTTTCTATTGTGACTGCAGCTCTGGCCTTCTGTGGCTCTGGCCTTCTGAGTCCCATCTATGACTTGGCTGCTGCCATCTGTGAACAAGATGGCTTCAGCCTTAGTCAAAGGAAAATCAGTCAAGTCAGGCCTTCCAGAGCTCAATTGGTAAAGCATACCCTTGCAGTCATGGAGGGGCTTGTGTAGATCACCTTCTGGCATCAGGGAGGAGGGTTAAGGGCCCTTGTGGGGGCAAAGGTGTGTCAAGGTTGATCAAGCAACAGACTCTGATGTTTCACATTGAATGTGGGCAATTCCATCTTATACAAAATTTAGGGGGGACCTGGTATCAGAGATAACCCATACTCAACATGGAATAACAATGAGAAGTTTGTTAACACACACTCCAGAGGGGGGGTCAGATGACAATACTGGTTAGATTCCATAGTAAGGCTGAGGATTAAAACAATAGGCAAAATAGGAGGAAACAGATAGACAAAAATTTATTTAGACAGTCAGCTCATGGATTCAGGGGCAGTGAATGGTCAAGTTGCTGACAGTTCTGATCTTTCAGGAAAAGAAGGTTTTCCTTGCTGGGACAACAATGAAGGAGCAACTTTAAAGGCAACTAGACAAACAAGCACACAATCAAGAAAAAGGCAATTATACAAAAGAAACAGACACTCCTAGTACAACACAATCAAGTGGGGTTCATTTCAGAGATGCAAATTTGATTCAACATATGGAAATCAATAAATGTAATCCATCACATCAATAGACTTAAAGATAAGAATCAAGATCATCTTAATAGACACAGAAAAAGCTTTCAACAAAATACAGCACCCCTTCATGTTAAAAACACTAAAAAAACTAGGGATAATAGGAAATATCTCAACATTGTAAAAGGTATCTATGCTAAGACCCAGGCCAACATTAATCTAAATAAAAAAATGAAAGTATTTCCTATAAAAATTGGAACAAGACAGGGATGTCCTCTTTCACCTCATCTATTTAACATAGTTCTTGAAACACTGGACAGAGCAATTAGACCAATGAAAGAAATTAAAGGAATATGGGTAGGTAAAGAAGAACTCAAATTAGCACTATCTGTGGAAGATATGATTCTATAACTAAAAGACCCAAACAATTTCACCAGAAAACTTCAAAGAAAAAAAGAATACCATAGAAGATGGAAATATCTACCTTGTTTTTGGATAGGCAGAGTTAGTACTATCAAAATGATCACATTACCAAAAGCACTATACAGATTTAATGCAATTCAATCAAAATCTCAATTACATTCCTCATAGAAATAGAAAAAGTAGCCATGAAATTCATGTGGAAATAAGAGACTCAAAATAGCTAAAGCAATCCTTAGCAAGAAGAGTAAAACAGGTGACATCACTATACCAGACCTTAAACTATACTACATAACAGTAGTAACAAAAGCAGCATGGTATTGTCACCAAAATACACTGGTAGACCAGTGGTACAGAATAGAGGACACAGAAACTAACCCACATAATTACAGTTAGCTTATATTTGACAAAGGTGCCAAAAACGTACATTGGAGAAAAGATAGCCTCTTTAACAAATGGTGCTGGGAAAACTGGAAATCCACATGCAACAAAATAAAATTAATCCCCTGTATCTCACTATGCATAAAACTCAACTCAAAGTAGATCAAGGACCTCAGAATTAAACCAGAGACACTGTTTCTATTAGAAGAAAAAGTAGGCCCAAATCTCCATCATTTCAGATTAAGCCCCAACTTTCTTAATAAGACTCCTGTAGCATAAGAATTAACATCAAGCATCAAAAAATGGGATGGATTCAAACTCAAAAGATTCTTCTCAGCAAAGGTAACACTCAATGAGGGTAATAGGAAGCCTACTAATTGGAGAAAAATTCTTACCACATGCATGTCAGAGAGAGCACTAATCTCCAGAATATATAAAGAACTCAAAAATATTAACACCAAAAATAAATGAATGAATAAATAAATAAATAAAATAACCCAATCAATAAATGGGCCAAGAAACTAAACAGACACTTCTCAGAAGAAGATATACAATGAATCAACAAATATATGAAAAATAATGTTGAATATCTCTAGCAATTAGAGAAATGCAAATCAAAACTACTCTTAAGATTTCATCTACAGTCAGAATGGCAGTTTATTAAGAATACAAACAAAAATAAGTGTTGGCAAGGATGTGAGGGAAAAGGTACACTCATTTGGGACTGCAAATTGGTGCAGCCAGTATGGAAAGCAGTTTGAACAATCTTTGTAAAACTAGGAATGGACCCAGCTATCCCACTTCTTAGTCTATACCTAAAGGATGTAAAACCGCATACTACAGGGACACCACAGCCACATCAATATGTATAGCAGCACAATTCATAATAGATAAACTGTGGAACCAAACTATATGCCCTTCAGTAGATGAATAGATAAAGAACATGTGGTATATATACACAATAGAATATTATTCAGCATTAAAAAAGAATAAAATTATGGCATTTTCAGGAAAATGGATGGAGTTGAAGAATAATATGGTAATATATTTAAAGTTAAGCATGACTTAACTTTAAAAGCAGCCCAAAGATACCTTCTCATAATCAATTATTCTATTCATTCATTCATTTGTTTTTGGCAATCCCCCAAAAGTAAATGTCGAATGATTTCTCGATTTAAGGATGCTGATCCATAATATGCTGTAGGGGATGGGGCAGGATGGGAGGATTAAATGAACTCTAGATGGGGCAAAGGGGAAAAGGGGAGGGAGGGGAAGGGAGGGGGCATAGGGGTAGGAAAGACGATGGAATGCAATCGTGATCATTATTGTAAGTGCATGTATGAAGACATGAAGGATGTGACTGTGTGTACAACCAGAGATATATAAAAGAATTGTTCTATATATGTGTAATATGAATTGTAATGCAATATGTTGTCATATGTAACAAATTAAAATTAAAAAAACAGACACTTCTCCCATTCTAGTCTCAGATTATAGACACAATCTATTTACCAGAACACCTGGGCCAAAAATTGGCATTTTGTTAGGCATCCAGTTTATTTGAAACACCTAAAAAGTCCTCAAAATCAACCAGTTGAAACACCTCAAGTCTTTATAAACAATCCAGTTGATACACCCCTTGGCTTTATATTTACCCTATGTGAAACACCATAGAGGATTTACCTTCAACCTGGTTGAGACTCCATAAGGCTCTACAATCAATCTGCTTGATTTGCCTCTAGGCTTTGAATTCAACACAAAACAGAGAGAACAAATAAAGTACCTCCAAACACAGGAAGCTTCATTTTTCTCTTCTTTGTGGCTGGCCTCAAATCTGACATCATGAGGGATCCTAACCTTGACAAAACAGAGAGCTCCCACAACCAGAGGGAAGAGCAGCCCTCTCTGTTTGTCAGGTGAGAGTTCAGGGTGGCTGAGAGCTAACTACTACTACTTCGATTCCGGAGGATCTCACTAGGACATCCAAATGTTAAGCTGCTATTCCAAAGTCCCAAATAAAACTCTGGGTGTTTTGAAGAAAAGACAAAGGATTTATTCTGGTCAGGGCCAAGAGAACATAAAGCAAACAGTTGTGCAGCCCAAGACACTGAATGCAGGTGGAAGGGTCATTTAAATAGAAAAACCACAAAGAGGGGGTCGGGATAAGCAAGCAGAGTCATAAGTATATTCTCAGAAATTTGTACCTCTTTTACCTATTCAGGAAGTAAGCTAGCACAAGCTCCATAGGTGCAAGTGGTGGGTAATATATACACAAAATAAAGAATCCCTAAAATAATGTGGCCTGAGAGAAAGGGAGTAAAAAGAAAGCCATGCACTGACAGCTTTCATTTACCAAGAAAAATGTTTTCCTGGTGCTAACTGCACATATAATGTAAGGTGATAGCTTCTCAGGGGCACTGAGTTTCCTTGGAGTAAATCCTCTCCAGATATAGAGCATAGAACCCTGGCTCAAGAGCTCAGATTCCTCAGGATTCAAACTGACCCCTTCACTGATTGATAGAACAAATCCCAAATTCCTGGGGGCCAAAGAAAACTTCCATGCTCACTTGAACACCTCTCAGGATAACCTATATAAGCCCAGGCTCTTCCTTTGTTCAGTGGCTCATTTTCCACCAGAAAAGTGAGTCATTTTCAGTAGGTGTGGTCCCAGTCCTGAATAAATGCTCTTCTAACAGTGGGGGTGTCATCTTCTATGTGAGTAGGCTCTTATAGGAAGGGGGGCTAACTCGCTGCATAGGGTGTGATGTCTGAGCAGAATGGCGTCAGAATGACAACTTTAAAATCAGCCCATAACAATACCACTTCATAAGCAATTATTCTATTCATTTATTTAATAAGCATTGATTTTCTACTCTGGTCCTGGTGTTATGTACAGCATTTTAATATATAGTATTTAATTGAATTTGATACACATATCAACTAAATTCTATTGATTTTATTGACAAAATGATGTCAGAGGGGGCAAATAACTTAAGATCATAACTTTGTTAAATGTCTTAGATATTTCCACTTGCAAATATATATATTTTACCTTTCGTTTCATTATGTTTGTGTTTAGATGATGAGGACTAAAATATTGTAAAATATTAATTAAATATTACTTTTCTAGATTCTTCATTTCCATATGAAAATCAATGAATCTAATCTGAATTTGTTATTTTAATCTAATCTGAATTGGTACTTATTAAAGATTCATGCAATAGGAAATTGATGTATTTTTTGAAAGAAACAATGGTGGTTTTATTTGTGTTTCCAGAACTACAATTTTCTTCTTAACCATAGCAATCAATTTTTGAGGTTAAGTGATAGAAAATATCTACTACTGATACCTGGTTATCAGTGAGGAAGCATGCTGAGGCAAGCATATAAAGCAGAGTGTATTTAAGAAGGGATTACATATACTTCTCCCTGGAGAAAAGGGGTCCATTGCTGGTATTCTGATATCCTAAGAAGTGAGGTATTCTGCCCTTTTTGTATGTCCTAGGCTTACTTTGTTCTCCTCCCTTTTCCCACTTATCTTTCTTTTCCTGCGTCAGTGACTAGGCCTACAAATGCTTGCTGGAATGGCCCAAAGGTGAGAAATAGGTGGGCTAAAGGGGAAAAGGCAAGGTGGAGTAGCCCAGGACACATTAACAACCTTATAGCTCCCTATAGGGAGGGACAATTCCTGGGACAGATTACTTTAGCAGCCTGTTGGAGCAGGGGCAGGTTCTTGATAAGGATTGTGAAAGGGCTCTGAAGGAATTAACATTTCAGTTCCTCAGTGGACAATCTACAACTTCCCATACTCACTCAAAATTGGCCTCCTTTGACCTGACTAATTACCTATCTACACTGACTGCCTGTCTAATTCTGGCTTCACTACTAATTAATAAAACTGAATTCAGAAACAAATGTAAATATTTTATTTAGTCTCAGCCCCACAGGAACTCTGAGGGTGGGATCCAACAGTGTGTTTTAACAAGCCCTCCAGGTGATTTGGAAGCATTATCAAGTTTGAGAACTATTGTTCCAAAGGGATATAATTAGATAATATTTAATCATAGCTTTCTTTTCTTAGTGTTTATTTCAGTGATTTATTCCATAATCATTGTCAGGCCATCTGGCTTCATCAGGGTCCATTTTCTAATTTTGGATATTTAATATTATATTCTGTAGATAAATAAATGTTGGAATTTTAATATTTTTAGAAAAGGAAAGTCATACTGTAACATGAAAACAAATCAATGATATTTAATGTTATGTCTAATATTTTTAATTTTTTTATACAAATTTATGAGATTATACTTAAGAATTAAAGTTCCAAATGAAACACACTAGTCTGTAAGATAGAATATCAGAAATCCATTTTGTGTTTATCTACAAAGCTTATTCATATCTAAAAATATTAAAAACTCTATGTGACAGAATTTTATAATTTAATGAAACATGTTTAAAATTTAATATGTGTATATTTAAATAGTAGAGATGTTGACCTAATAATCTATAGTAATTTTTTTTAATTCAGTATTGTGCTTCCAATAAAAAATTAATGTCAGAATAGAGCAGTGGTCAATTTAAGAGTGATATTATTTTCTGATCAGATTAAATACATTTTATGAAATGTTAACTTCCTTACATGTGATTGTATGCTACATATGAATTTGTTTAGTTTGATATTGTTCTAGGGAGAATGGAATTCATATATTTTCCCTGTCTACTCAGGTTTTAAACACATGGCATTGCTTTTCATGCCTTATTTCTTTCATTATAAAAGCTTAAAACAGCTATTTTTTAAAAAAAAAAATCTTCATACTTTTCAGCACTTACGCTTTAAAGGAAGAAAATAAAAAGTTTTTTTGAAAGTTTATTTGTTGTAGTTCATAGAAGCAGTATGTATTTTTATAATGAATTGTTATGAGTGTATCATCAAAAACAAATGCTAGCAAGGTCTTACATTTTTTATTCCATATTCCAGTGTTTATCAGATCATGATCCACCTTCTATTTGACCACTCATTAGAGACCTTGTTAGTCCCATGCTGCTGAAGTTTCACAATATAATTAGGATAGCAGAACCCATAGCAGCATTAGGCTTTATAGGAAATGTGATCATGGAACTGTCTATGTCAATTGATATTCAGCAATACATAGTTAAAAATGAATAAGCTCCACAAAGCCCTTAACAATCAACATGTACATTTAAACATTTTAAACTTTATAAATATAATTTATAATTAATTAAAATAGCATTTGAATACCTATAGTTGCAAACACCATGATTTTGGTCTAGCTACAATTGTAAGCAAAATAATATTACACAAGGAACAGATGTCCATTGTTTTTATTCCTCTTTATATTCAAAATGCCTATTTGTATAAGTCAATTGCAGAGGGGGAATAGTGCCGGGTTTCTGTTCTCGAGACTAAAGGGCTCAAGGGTCACTCTAGTTAAACTGGGCTAACTGGGCTGCACGAAATAACCACACAAGAGACACAAATACCTTTTTCTTTGGGGTTGCTGTGACGGCTCCTCTGACCTTAAGGGTCGGCAGAAAGAGAGAGAGAGAGAGCCTTTTATTGAGGAGAAGCTATTCAAATGAGGCAAGGGGTCAGATTTCAGGGGGCTGAGTCTATCTTCATGATGTCCACTGTCAGCTGGTTGACTGACACCTGGGTAGGCCACACTCAAGGGTACAGTAAGAGGAGGGGACACACACAAGGCACTTGCATGGAAGATTCTATCCTAAACAGGGCAAGGGGTTATATTACAAAGCAACAGGTGAGCATAGCTTCACCCATGTGGCTGTAGCAAGACACACCCATTTCTGTGACTGAGCACCTCAGCACCCAGTTGGGGAGTGTAACTCAGTCACCTGTAAGGTTGGCCTCCCACAGAATAGGAAGGAAAAAGGCAGGCATTGCATGATTTTTATTGAAATTTATGAAAAAAAGCATGCCAATATGTCTTAGAAAAAAAAGGATTTATTACTTTAATAAATGTCAGCAAATTAAATAATTTTTATTTAAAAATATCTCTTTTTTAGTAAAAAGCAAGTCCTATTACTTTGGATTTTAGCAAAATAGAGTGCACAATTAAGTCTGGAAATAAGATCTAGATTCTTCTTTGACAGTAGAAGCACAACTTAGTAAATAATTCTATTTTCTTTGTCTCCTGAAAAATTTAGACCAACAGATCAATGAGTTTTGTTTGTAGCACAATGTACTACAAATAAATTTGGAAGCAAAGTAAGAGAAAATCCATAGGATATAAGTTTTTTACAGAAATATCTTTAAAAATAAAACCTGCTAGTTCTTGCTCCTAGTGCAGTGTATACATTTTTTGCATCAATTTGTAGCATATTTTACTTAGCTGTTTAAATATTGCCTTACCCAAATGGACATGAATTTCTTATGAACAAGACTTCCATCCTAAATAAACTTTATACCTCCTGCGTTAGCTATCAGAATCTTTGTCAAAATAAAAGTTTTCAATCAATACCAACTTATAAAATTAATTAATAAAAATACTTTGAAGTATTTTAGAAAGATGTTTAATTTTAGAAAATTAAGAATTGCTCAAAATACCATGCAGTCAAATAAAGCACCATCCTGCGATTGAATTTAAATTCATAAATAAAGTTCATTATTTGCTCTGAAAGATTTCTGTGGTTTTCATAGATAGTTTACAATTTTAGACAAAATATATTTTCTTAAAATATAATTTCCACATATCTGTATGATTTTCATGATTCAAAAATTTTTCAGAGAGCTGATAGTTTTATTCTATCGTTTACTAATAATCTTTTATACTTTCATCACATTTGCATTGAGATCTATTAAATAGTGCTACTAAAAAATGAATGGTGATGATAGATGTGACTTTTTTACTTTCTGAAAGATCTGCATATAATAGTATTGTTTATTAAAGGCTGGTAATTTCAGACATTTAATATAAAAATGAAATTTATTTATTTATTTATTTATTTTTGTGGAGGTATTTTTTATCTAATATAAGACAAACTTACATATTTTACAATAATAAAATGAAAAATTATCAAGGTATATTTGTCATCATACAATCAAAATAGCAAGTGAATTATTAAAGAAAATTAGTAAAGAAAAATCAACTCATAACATATTTATATAATTTAGGTCTTTTCTCAATAGCTCAAAAAGTTTTACTATTTGATTAATCAAAAGACATTTATGAAATTAAAATACCTACCATTTAAAATATGATTCAAATTTTATATACTTTCTTGAATAATAGGGAGTTAATTTTATGTGAATACTAAAATCAGGTGCTACTATTTGATTTTTTTTTACCTTTATTGTTTGAATAATCATTTGAAAATTATTCTATTCATTTTATATAAATCTGCTTTTGTTTATGATGGCTTGGCTGTTATGGGAATCATTCTCCTACTAGAGTTAACTAGAAAATCAAATATAATTTGATATGATATTGAGGCATTAGAGGAAATTTCCATGGTGATGATCACTTAGGGAAGGAAATTGTAAATAAGGTTAGTTCTGTAGTTGCCCTAGCTTAATGCTGGGAGGCAGTTTCCAAACCACCTCAAAAGAAGAATAAAGAAAAACAAATTCTGGAAGTTTTCCAGAGATAAGGAAACAGGGATAAGATTTTGGGGAGTTTAAGGCATTTGGATAGTAGGAGATAAAATGGAAGTGCCCAGAGAGAAAGAAAGAGGGCACCAGAGATTCACAGATGCCTTCCTGGAATCTTCAACTTTGTTTGAACATTGATGAAAGAAAACTGTTCAAGCCATGTGGAAAACACTGGTAAGCAATAGGTCTAATAAGAAATAGAGGGCACGAATGTATGTGTATAGATCATGTTCCTACAAGTTATTCTGGAATATTTTTTTAAAAATACACTGAAATTGAATAGAATATATATTTGTAGGGGCAAAGCATTTCTGAAACAGACTTGCTGGTATCTGCTAATACAAGATTAACATGAATCTTCAAATAGATATACAAATTATTTAATAACATTCCAGAACAAAACAACAGTAGTAAAAAAAAATCATAAAATTTAGCACGTGAAAACTTAAAATACAAATTATCTAGCATGATAGCATTCAATTAAAAGATACAAAATGTATGAACCATAGCCAAAGAGAAAATAATCAATAGAAAGAGAATGAGAATTGATAGAGATGACATAACCAGAAAACTTCTTTGGCACAGTAGTTATAAATATTCATAGATACAAATAAAACATAAATATGATGAAGAAAGAAAAATGAAAAATATGAAAGACACTCAAATAAATCTTCAAGAGATAAAATGTATAACAAAATCAATTACAAATATTGTGGATATGAGTAATTGGAAATTAACAATAGAAGAAAAAATAAAAGTAAATTTGAGATGAGTGCAGTGGCACATGACTGTAATCCCAGTGGCTCAGGAGCCTACGACAAGAGGATGGTGAGTTCAAAGCCAGGCTCAGCAAAAGTGAGGTATTAAGCAACTCAGTGAGACCCTGTCTCTAAATGAAATACAAAAATAGGATGTGGCTCACTGGTGAAGTGCCCCTAGGTTCAATCCCTGATATGAAAAAAAAAAAAAAGTGAACTTGAAGACATAGCAATAATAGCAACCTTACATGAAGCACAAAGAGTAAACAGACTGAAAAGTGAACAGAGCCTCAATGTACTGTTAGATAATATCATCTGCTTTAATATATATGTAGGCAGAACCAAAGGAGGAAACAGAGGGTGAAGAATAAAAAAAAATATTTTGAAGAAGTACTGGTGAAAGATTTCCAATTTGATAAAACTATAAAGTAGCATATCCAAAAATCTTACCACAAGCAACTGTAAATAAACCACACAAAAGTATACAACAAGTAGTATACTAGAGTCCAGTGATAGAATTTAAAAACTGTCAAATGAAAAAGGTTAAGTATAATGGCAGTGCATCCACAAGAAATAGTACAGGAAGAAAGACAATGCAATATGTAAAGTGCAAATTTTTAAATTTTGATTTGGTCAGACATATTTGCATTGTCCATACCTTTCAAATAGCATGCAAGCTTCATGAGATTTGGCTTGCTCGGTTATATACTGTGTTCCTGTACCTGAATGTACCTGAACAGTACCTAAGCAAAGTAAATAGTAGGTGCTGAATAAATAAATGAAAGAAAATGAAATACAAATAAGTAATTTATTGTAGTAAGGGTGATGGGGGGATCCTGAACTACTGAATAAATTCAGCCAGATAAGAAATTAAACCGAATAAAGAACTAAGCATTTATGAATATCTGAAGTTTTTCTATTATTGGCTTATCTGTCAGAATGTCTACCTGTTACAAAAAAAGACACAAACCCAGCTCTTTATAAGTATGAAAAACATATCAGTTTATTGATTTATGTTTTTGGTGGTATTTTTTGAGTTCCTGGTAATATGTGGGGAAAAAGGTTCACTTGGACACGTGGGAATATGGCAAGCAAACACATATACTTAAAAATCAGTATGGAAATTTCTAAAAAAAAATTAGGAATGATACCAGCATTTGACCCCGATATTTTACTGTTTGATATTTAGAAGAACTAAAATCAACATACTATTATGATATAGGTCATCAATGTTTACATAAATACAATTCACAATATCCAACTTATGGAAAGAGCCCAGGTGCCCTTCAACAAAAAAATGGATAAAGAAAATGTGAGATACACACACACACACACATACACACACACACACACACACTCACACACACACACACACAATGGAGCATCACTCAGCCACAAAGAACGAAATTATGTAATTTGCAGGAAATTGGGTGGAACTGAAGATCAGCATGCTAAGTGAAATAAGCGAGACTCCCGAAGTCAAGTGTTAAATATTCTCTCTCATATGTGGAAGCTTGTTGAGAGCAGCAAATGAATTATGGGTCTTTCAATTGTATAGAGACAGAGGCTGATATGTCACTTGGAACTCTCTGGTGCAAAGGCGCCAAAAAAAACACCCTCTTGTATGGTGACACCATGTTCAAAGGGAAACTCTGTGTTTCCCATGGAATTTATCAGTTCATGACCTAAGGTTCAGGTACCAGCAGCCTGGGGGTGGAGAAGTGGGGGCAAGCTGATGACTGTAATTGGGCTGTTCAAACTTTTGACATCTGTTCTGTTTTAAAGTCACTTTTCTGACAGTGCATCCTTTTGATGTAAAAATCTATATAATAAACATGCAGAGCCTGCTCCTTGTCAGTCTTCCTCCATCAGAGGTCTGGGGAACAACTGGGCGCTGCTTTCTCTATTTTCTGTATTTTTGTGTTGTTCCTCTTATTTTCCAATCCCCTTCCCACACCGGTTTGAAGAAAAATGAGTAAAAGTCACGTCAAATGTGACAGAAGCTAGAAAAAAATAAAAGAGAAAAAGTTGGGTATCACATGAAAATAGAAGGGAGACAGTGGAGTAGAGCAAGATCATAGAGGAGGAAGAAGGAGGGATGGAAAATGGAGGAACTTATGGGATGAAATTGAATTATGTTTTATACGTATATGAATATGCCACAGTGAATTCCACCTTTATGTTTTATCTATAAAATTCCTATTAAAAATAAATAAATAGAAAGAAGACAGTATAGTAGAGGAAGATGGAGGGATGGGAGAAGGGAGATAAATAGGACTGAAATGAAGCAATTATATTTAATGCTTGTGTGATTATGTTAAAATCAACCCCACTATTATGTATAATGATAACATAATAAAAAATCTGAAAACATGTCTGAATTTGTCTCAAAGTGTTAACTATGTGTATCTGACACTATTGGTGCCATATGTAAATCTGTGTGCCACCCTTCAGCTTGCATCAATTCCATTGCTAACAGCTTGGCCAACAAACTTTAGCGCTTACATTTAGACACTTTATTGTCATATATGGAAATGCCTGGGGGTTTACTCTTCTTTCTAATAATAACTTGTAGCCAAAGACTGATGAAAGTGGGAATACAAAGACATCATTGTCTTTGCCTAGAAATAGGAAAAAAAAATCTGAGGCCAGTATAGTTATATAATTTGCAGTCCCTAGTAAAAAATACAAATGGCAAATCCTTGTTTAAATATTAAGAAGAGATTAAGAAGAGCCATTCAAAGTGCCCTGCTTTGAAGTATCTCTGGCTTCACTAAAATCACACCCTTCCTTGGATTGTCCTCAACTCTGTGCTTCACCCCCACCCCCACCCCCAATCTTTAATTATTTCTCCTGGGAGTGCTTCTTTAATAAATCACTTGCACCTGAATTACTAGCTATAGCAAAGCATCATCATTATGAGCAGTAAAATAACTTCACAATGGAACTGTGAGTTCATGTCACTGAATAAAACTCTGAATAATGCACAATTTGTTGTAATCGTTACTTAATTAGAGAGAGAAGTTTACCAAGTAATAGCATAAATTACATCAATACACTCAAGGTTTTAAAACTGATAATATTGTAACACACATATGATTTAAACACACAAATAAACAAAAGTTCTAACAAAAATATGTTCTCTTCATCCACAGCAAAATGTGAAGCAGGCTCACAAACTTTCCTCAAAGTGTTTGCTTCCTCTGGGTATTTCAAAGCTTTAAAGAAAGTAGCAATGAAAGTTTCCATATCCTCATAAATGCTCCAAAGCAGTTTGAGAGATGTTTGTAGAGAATGTTTTCACTCTCAAAATAACCATGGAAAGCTTTAAAGGAACTGTGAAGTGGCATGAGCTGTGAAGTGGCATGATAAGAATGGTGAGGCATATTTAGCACATATAAAATGTGAGCCTCCTTTGAGCTATTGAATTGGATTGTCACTCCTTTTACTGCCATGAATTCAATCTCCTTATTCTCTCCACTTCAAAAGATTTGTTTCAATAGGTATAGGGAGTATATATGGAAACTCCAATGGCTGGACTCTTAGGAGACAACAGAAAAAAGAAAGAAAAGAAAAGGAAAAAAAAAAACAACTTAGGGAATGGGTTTAGTCATCAAAGGAAATTTCAGTCAATTCTCCAATGCCAAATTGCATTCCAATAGATATTAATACAAAGCTGATGTCTCCAGGTTATATTAGGCTAGTGAATAAAAAATATATGTGGTAGGCTTACATATTTTTACAACATATAAGTTTCCTGTGAAAGTTCTTCTGGAGTTAAGAACCAGAAATTATTACCATCCTATTATTTAAAATTATCAACATAAAAAACACTTCTTGCACACAGGGATATCTAATATTCCCTTATTACAATGGATGTATATTGGCTTTATTCATTCTATATATATACCTCTTAGTATAATAATACTGATTATTCTTGATAGTGGCTAATTAATAGCTTAAAAATTCACAATTCAGGTTCTGGAGCTGTGGCTCAGTGGTATAGTGCTTGCCTAGCATGTATGAGGCACTGGGTTCATTCCTCAGCATCACATAAAAATAAATAAATAACATAAAGGTCTATCAACAATTTAAAATATTTTTAAGAAATTCACAATTCAGAGTAATAGAATTAAAACAAAGCAAACTGAAGTGCAAATTGTCATGGCTCTTGAATGAATATGTTTCTTGCAAAACATTCTATTCCAATGAAATGCAGGATTAAACAAAGTACTTAATCAAATTCAAAACAGAAATTCTTCTACATGTGTGAATCTAATGTCTGCCAATTTACCGTTGTGTAGTAACCTGCCAGAATCACATAGGAGCACAATGTGGTAAAGAATTCACAGTGGGGAGCAAGGGAAACATTAATATCATAGCAAGTAAATGATGTGACATTTATCTATTTTATATTTGTTTTAATATTAGTTTTCCAGTAAAAACATGAAATTACTCATTATGGTTTTCAAAGTATAAATTTGAACATGAAGAGAGTGAATTAATGACAAATTTACAAGGAATGACTAGGATTATTGCTTATCTATTCATCCATTCTATTGGAAAGGTGGAGAAATAATGTCCACTAATTTTACATAGGCTAGGGGTCTTCACATAAAGGATAAGAAAAAAATTATATGTTCAGCAAGCCCAACTGCTACTCTTAATAAAATGATTGTATTAATTGAAATGAAGAAAAAATATTGTAGTGTCATACAAAAATGTTTATGCATACTCAGATTTTCTAGGTGTACATTTTTATCACAGTTTCCAACTTTTCTCAGTTATTAACCCTTCTTAAAGTAGCCATTAATAAGAGTATTAGAAACATTCACATGAGTGTTTCCAAGCACTTTCAAACTACTCAATATACTGAATAGGTTAAATAATTTTCTTAATATCCTAGCTTTACTAATCAGAAATGTCTCATATTCCAACAACCTGTGAAGGTGGGTCACTGTGGAAGTTATTCCAGCCTGGTTTAGCAGTTCAAAAATTATATTTTTAAATACTTTAAGAGTTTTTTTATATTGTCCATTAATTGTTTGGAAATCAGATTATTCCAGGGTAGTTAATTTCTAAATGAACCTAGGAAACCACCAGCCTTAAGCATATTGGACACATTGCAGACTCTGTGGGAAGGTTCTTTGACTTTTGTGCATTAATAGTACTCAGTGACATGTAACTTTTTTAACTTCTTATCAAATATCCGAATCTAAATTCAAAGGAGACTCCCAACGTTCATTTTCATTAAAAAATTACTAAAATTCCAAAAGTATTAATTTTTTTCCCTTCTTAACCTCTTCTTCAAGGGGAGGAAATTTACCTCCTGGTGGGTTATTTACCCTTAGAGGAAGAAGCACTGTCACACACAAGTCTCTCACTTCTTTTTTGGTGCTGGTGATTGAACCCAGCACCATGTTCTGTGAAGCAAGCACTCTACCAACTGAGCTATATTCCCAGCCCACATCTCTCCCTTCTTGAGACCTCATAATTCTACATTAAATAAGTTTCCTTTGCTTTCTTTTCATACAAAGTTCCTTAAGGATGCTTTCTGATTTCTCATTATTTTGACATTTAATTCCCTTATTTTTCAAGCGAAAGGAATATTAAATTTTTAAAACAAAAAGTAATTTGAAAAGCAAAAGAATCTACTTACCACCTTTCATAGGAATTAACATATTTATAACTCTGAGTAGCATATCAGAACTGAATGTAAAAGTGATTTTGTCTTTGCTATGAATAATTGATCTTGCTAACAATGAAATTCAAAAGCTTCCTTGCTTCTGAAGAGAGCACACCAGACAATATCAGATTGAGAACCTTATTATCTTTATAATATCTCAGGCCATTTTATAAAAACAAATACATTTTTGGTGAAAATCTTTGTAAATGGAATTCAACGCTCAGTTATATGATTCTAAAAAACTTTTCCTAATTATATCCTACACTCAGATTTTTTTTTGTTTTGTAAATGTAATCTGTGAAAATTATTTTGCTACTTCTAATAAAAACAGAGAAGTTCTTTTTACTTCATTTTAGTTGTGAACTTTAACTAATTCTTAAAATTAATTATTTATAGAATATTTATCTTGTGTGGAGACCAAATTAATGCAAATTAAAGTGACCTGAGTTTTCCAAAATATCCCTTACACTGACAAAAAAGAAAAAAAGAAAAAAAAACTTTTTCTACTGTTTCCCATTTTCTTTTTCTTTATTATCAGTCTCTGATAACATGCTCTGACCATCAGATTCCCTAAGGAGAGCAAGACTAAGTGAAAGAAGGCATTATATCCTGGCTAAGATAAATTCTAAATAGAAAAACTTCAAAAATGGTGAAGGCATTTGGCTCTACATCAGCTATTCCTTTACTCAATGTTGCTGTTGAATTCTATATCCCCCAAATTTTTATTGAAGTTTTAACACAAGGTAACTGTGAATGTGACCTTATTTAGAAATAGTTTTTACAGATATAATCAAATTAAGATTGGGTCACATATTAAACTGTGTGTGGTGGCAAATGCCTGTAATCTCAGCAGCTTGGGTGCCTGAGGCAGGAGGATCACAATTTCAAGGCCAGCCTCAGTAATTTAGTGAGGCTCTAATTAACTGAATGAGAAATTGTCTCAAAATAAAAAAAATAAAAAGGGCTGGGGATGTGGTTCAGTGGTTTTGTTCCCCTGGGTATTTTCTTTTCTTTCTTTCTTTTTTTTTTTTTAAAGAGAAAGAGAGAGAGAGAGAGAGAGAAATTTTTTTAATATTTATTTTTTAGTTTTAGGCAGACACAACATCTTTGTTTGTATGTGGTGCTGAGGATCGAACCCGGGCCGCATGCATGCCAGGAGAGCGTGCTACTGCTTGAGCCACATCCCCAGCCCTATTTATTTTTTAATTATTTAGTTGTAGATGGGCACACACAATATATTTATCTTATATATTTATTTTTATGCAGTTCTGAGGATTGAACCTAGTGCCTTACACATGCTAGATATACACTCAACCACTGAACTACAACCCCACACATCACCCCCAGAAGTTTAATCCCTCATAACAGCCAAAAAAGTTAAGGTCACATTTTATTAAAAGGGATTCTAAAACTAATAAGTTGGTGTTTTATAGGAAAAGAAGACACACAGAAAGAGATATATGAATAGGGAAGAAAGCCATTTGATGACCGAGGCAGAGCTGGCATGATAAAATAATAATACCAAAATGCCAATGATTGCCAACAACCACCAAAAGCTAGGAAAGAAGAACAGAAGTGTATTTCTTAGAATTCTCAGAAAGACAAGCACTCCAGATAACATGGTTTTAAAATTAGTGACTTATAAAACTGTGAAGGAATAAATTTCTGTTATTTTAACCTACCCTGTTTGTAGTAATTTGTTATGGAAGTATTAGGAAATTAATAGAAACTATGGTACCGGATGTTGGAGTGGTACATAATAAATACCAATAAGTGTGAAAATGATTTTGGAATGGGTCATAAGCAAACATTAAAGAATTTTAAGATACATGATAGAAAAAGCTTAGCTTGCCATAAAAAGTCTGTGAAAATATACAGTTAATGGCAATTCTGTTGAGGTCTCAGAAAGAAGACAAAGCTAATATTGTATTAGACAATTCACATATTATGTGAACATATCACTGTTGAAATATTAAAGGCATTTCTGGGAAGGTCACAGAATAAATTGAGAAACATGCCATTGGACAATGGAAGGAAAACAATTTTTGCTATAAATTGTCAAAAAACTGGATGGATTATATATTGCTGTTGGGCAGAATGAAGAAATTATAATTTGTAAACCTGTATACTTAGGTGAGACTATTTTATGGCAAAGTATTGAAGATGAAGCCTATATTTGCTTCAATACTTAAAGTAAACCAGGAAAGGACAGGCATAAATTTAAAACAGAATCATTAGAGATCAAAGAACAAGAAGTTGATAATGTGGAAATCATCCAGCCTGCTTTTTTGTTACAAAAGATATAATGTGATTTGGAGAAAACACCAAAGGTTTTCCTGGAAAAAAAAAAAAAGAAACTTGCTTGAGAGATGAGGCATATGTCTCATGGATCCAATCAAGCATCTAAATAGAAACACTGCCAGCATGGACTAAAGGAAACAGAGACAGAGGTGAATGAAATAAATCAGTTAAATTTCTCTGATTCTATAAACGGAAAACAGGTTTTTCAAATCATAGGACCACCATTCAGTACTGGCTGAGTAGGGCTGATGTATACTCTGCAGGAACAGATATGACCGATAGATCTTCCAAGGCCCAGAAACTGGGTTTGACAGTACCTCCATGGTTCCAGATAACAGATCAAAACAAAGATAATTATTATTACTCACAACTCTTAAAACCTACTGGAATTGTCTCTGTTGTGTTCTACACATGCTTGAAACCTATGATTCCATTTATCTGTCCATCTTCTTTTTGGAATGGAACGTCTATGACATTTCCATTGTAGTTTGGAAGCAGATAATTTACCAGTTTCACAGATCTACAAAGATTTTGCCCCAGGTTGAACCGTCTTCAGAATTTCTCACAAACCTCCTTTAATGATTTAGAATATGAGATTTTTAAAAATTTTATTATATTTAAGTGAAATTTTAATCTTAAGCTAAAGCCAAAATGAGTTCAGAATTTTGGGAGATTTGAAATGAGTAAGTGTATTTTACAAAGAAGAGGGCCACATATTTGGTGATAGGAAATGGAGAGAAGTTCATTATGGAGTGAATTATATGACCTGAAAAGATATACTTAAGTTACACTGTTACATTAATAGAATTTGAGGTCATATTAGGCTGGGGAAGAACTCTAATGCCATGAATGTTAATTTTACAACAAGAAAGAAAGTTGGACACAGAGATACACCCTCAAGAAAAACTCCATATGATGACAGAAACAGGGATTGGAGTGATGATTCTACAAGCAAGGAATTCCAATGATTTATGGTGATCATCAGAATCTAGGAGAGAGACATTATCCTTAGAACCTCCAGAAATGACCAGTTTTGCTCAAAACTTTATTTCAGACTTCTGTCCTCCAGAAATATAAAATAATAAATTTCTGTGGTTTTAAGTCAAGTAAACAGTGATAATTTATTATCAAAGCCTTGGTAAACTTATATAGCTATAAACATTAGATTGAATGAAAAAATACAGAAAGAAACTTGCTTTGAAATAAAAATTTCTTATAAAGGGTCTGGGGTTGTGGCTCAGTGGTAGAATGCTTGCCTAACATGTGTGAGGCACTGGGTTCAATCGTAAGCACCACATAAAAATTGAAAAAAAAAAAAACAAATAAAATAAAGGTATTGTGTCCATCTACAAAAAAAAAAAATCCTATAAGGAGAGGAGTTGTCATAGCAGTTCTTATGAACTATTTCCTCATTATCTAGCATGTTCTACTATACCCAAGTGTATAAAATCTGTATTTGTTGTAACAGAAAATAGACACACAGAGAAAAATCAAATCATAATGTTATATTATTGGGCAAAGAAAATTATATTGGAAGGATCTAATCTTAAAAAAAACAATAATCCAATTAAGGAACATTTATTGAAAATAATTATTTATTACTAATAAGTGAGTAAATACTAAAAAGTAAACAGACATTTAAAAATCCAATAATAGAGGATATATGCCCCATCCATTATTTCCTAGATGAGGCAGAATACCTAAGGAATTATGTAGTTTAGAAGATCCCCATTAGCACTAGAGCTATTCAAAATTGAGATTCACACCTCTTTGAAATGGGTACATCTGTGGACCACTGAATAGCAAAGAATCTCACTGAGTTTTTTGGGAGATCTCACTGAGTCTCGGAATGACAATAAGAAGATTATCTCTAGTAAAACTAGACTGATTGAAGCACTGCCTGAGAAGCTACTCTTGCATGCACCACTGAAGATAGTTGGGAAAGTGAGTGTTGCTAAGAATACCACATGCTGTTGACTACATACTACAGGAACAACAGTGAAAAGCACACTAGAACCAGAAAAAGTGAAGTTCTTTATTCTGTAGTATCACCAAAGGATCCTTTATTGACAAAGCCTAATGTTGTGTCAAGTAACAAATAGATGTAATTATGGAATCTAGTTGCAACATCATAAAACCATACAAATAATGGTAGATTTAGAGCTGAAAAATGACAAAATTGAAAACTGGGACAGGTATAATGTTTTGTACTTTTGATACATGAAATCTCTTTTGCTTCAGTACACAATGAGTAAATATGTAAGCTCCACATGTCTAAAAAATACAAATAAATTTAAGATTTGAATTTTCCCTTGAAAATGACACAAGAAGTTTATTAGGTTGTAAAGACGACAACAATTTAAAAACATGGAAATTATCCAAATGGACCTTCATTCACTACTAAATATTTGTTTGTATTTTTAAGTAGTGCTTAACTGTCAGAGAAAAATCATAAAAATTTACTTGGGATATATGCTTCATTCATTATAATTAAGAAAATATCATATTGTTTACATAGTTTGGGTCTTAAATTTCCCCTAAATTCTCATGTGTTAAAGACTTGGTTGGCACCTTGTTGCACTATTAAGAGGTGGTAGAACTTTCAGGAGGTAGAATCTAATGGAAAAAATATTAGGTCATCAGGGGCATTCCCGTGGTGGTTACATTGAACTCTGTTGCCTTCCTGTCGATTTCTGATTTCTGGCCCCTATGAGTTGAATTGGCCTGCTATACCTCACACACTTCTGCCATGATTTCCTGTGCTGCCACAGGCCCAAAGAAACAAGACCAAGTAACCATGCCCTGAGCTATAATAAACCTTTCTTTCATCTATTTAAGTAGATTTAATTTACATATTTTTCACACTCATGAAAAGCTAACACAATTTTTAAAATGAAAAAAAAAGGTGATATACCTTTTTAGGTAGTATGGTGCTGGGATTGTAGCACGGTGGTAGAGTGCTTGCATAGCGTGTGTGAGGCACTTGGTTCAATTATCAGCACTACATATAAATAAATTAATAAAATAAAGTTTTAGCAACAACTAAAAATAAAAATTTAAAAAGGTAGTATTTTTTCAACCTTGTCTAGAATCTTTGACCATACAGTACTAATATTTGTTCCTGTAAAACGATAAAGGCAAATATCCATTTGAATTAAATAACTTAAGATTATGGTTTTCCTTAAGTGTGATTTTGAAAAGAACATGAATATGCTTAGAGTATGTAGGATTCTTTTCAAAATAATAGGAATGTAATTAGAATATTGCTAAGTGGATATTTACAAAGATTCATTTTCCCTATAAGAAACTTTATCTGATGGTAGACATGGCATTTAAAAATCACTCCAATAAATAAATTGTTCAAGAAACTTAATACATTTTATTAATATCAAATTAGTTGAGAAAAACATTGATTGAAAGGTAAGTAAATTGTCATCAAGTTGCACTTGTTACTCAGATATTATTACCTAAATCTTAAAATGTGTATATCTTTTTAAAGACTAGAAATGGTAGATTTTATACAAAGAATTTTACTACAGTGAATAATAAGCATGATAAATGCATATGCACTATTTATAGGGTTAACATAAAATTAGATTTAAGAATAAATTGTTTGGGCCTGAGGATATGGCTCAGTTGGTAGAGTGTTTGCTTCACATGCACAAGGCCCTGAGTTCAATGCCCAGCACTATAAAAAATTAGTTTTATTTCTTGGATATGAATTCTATATAGAAGATCATGTTAAGCAGGTACATGTTGTGATGCATTTGTGGTCTGTTAAAAGTGACATTTCATAAAAGTTGACTTGGCAACATTGACAACATACATTTTAATGGTTGTCCTCTGTAAGCTATGGAAGAAAAAAAGTTAAATTATGAGCATAACACTCTGAAATAAAATAATAACTCCTACCAGTTATAGAAAGGTGTTAATTTGGGGTTTGTACACAAAATTACATATAAGAGTTTGTGAGGAGAAAGGGGAAAAAAAACAAGGGAGAGAATTAAGCAACAGCAGATGGGGTAGAGAGGGAAGATGAGAGGGAAGGGGAGGGGGGATAGTAGAGGTTAGGAAAGGTAGCAGAATACAAGAGTCATTAATATGGTAATATATAAAAATGTGGATGTGTAACCGATGAGATTCTGCAACTTGTATTTGGGGTAATAATGGGAGTTCTTAACCCACTTGAACCAAATGTCTGAAAGATGATATGTCATGAGCTTTGTAATGTTTTGAACAACCAATAAAAAAAAATGAAGATACACATATGCATAAGCAAACATATACATATATGTATGTGTATATATGCACACATGTGTGTATATATATTAATGTTAATTATTTAACTAACAAAAAAAGAAAATTTCATTTTTATCAGTTACTCTGGAATGGTATTTATATAATTTTCCTCAAAACATTTTCTCATGATACAGACAATATCTTGATCTCCAAAAAGTTAATAGAACTATGTACAATAATGTCACAGAGGAATCTGATAAACAACCATCTGTAATCTATTCTACTTATGTAGTAAACAGTTTTAATTTCTCATTTATCAGGAATTTTTCATCAGTGCTTCTTCAGGTTTCAGTGACTTCTCAAATGAAACCTCTTCTTTATATTCAAGATACAGATGAAATGTATGTTTGTTCTAACACCACAGGGTCTTAAATGCAGTCTCAATGAAATGACAACACATTCAACCATTTCCTGTGATTTCATATCACTTGACATACACTGTCTCATGTTAAGTAAAGAGCTACACAAATAATACACATGTACTAATATAAACATTCTCAATTTTTCTGGAATCTTTTACCTAAAAACAGAATATCCATGTATCTCTATGACTATGATAACTACCTGATGAGCCTAAAGCCTTACAAGTCACTCAATTGCCCCCCAAATCATCAAAACGTAAGTTACTTTCAGTATAGTTTCAGTGTTATGTGAGTTTTTCTTCTAAATAGTTTTAAAAATTTTTGATTTTTTGTAGACTATGTAGCAAATCTCTGCTAAGTAAACATGTGATTTGTTAAAACATTCTTTTTTTTGATTATGCTTCCTCAAAACAAACTTAAAATCAAGAGTCACTAAAATCAATCATATCTCTTGAACATGTCTATCTTTATTGTTTGCTAAATTAAAATATTATGAAATCTGTATTAGAATATACATTCAGGTCTCAGTTTTGAATATAGGGTTACTTATATGTATATTTAAATTTTTAAGTGTGCACAATATAAATTTTGTATATACAGCAGAAACTCATGACATATTTTAGAAGAGAATGAGATGATTTTTTTAATACAATGATGAAATTAAGAAAGAGGGGCTGGAGATATAGCTTTGTTGGTAGAGTGCTTGTCTCATATGCACAAGGCCCTGGGTTCAATCCCCAGCACCACAATAAAAAGAAAGGAAGGAAAGATTTAGATTAGATGTAAGGGAATATTATCTGACAAGAATTGTTGAACTTCATTTTTGTCATTATTTCTTATTGATACATTATCGTAATGCATAATAGTTGGGTTCATTTTGACAAAATCACACATGGATTGAATTTGATTTACTTCATTTCATTCCTTGGTCCCCCTTTCCCCTTTTCCATACGTCCTCTCTTACCCTATTCTCTTTCCGCTACTTTTGCTCAATTATTTAATTTTGATTGATTTTATGATTTAGATATTAGGTGTCCCCCAAAACTCATGTGAAACAATGCAAGAAAGCTTAGAGGTGCAATAACATAATCAATGCATCAATCATCTAATATGGATTAGCTGGGTGGTAACTAGGCAGGTAGGATGTGGCTAGAGAAGATAGGATAATAAAGGAGTGTCCTTGGGGTTTGTATTTTCTCCTGGTGAGGAGATGTCTCTCTCTCTGCTTCCTGCTGTGATGTCCCCTGCTTCTTTCCTCTGCCACACACTTCCACCATGATGTTCTGCCTCAACTCAGGTCCCCAAGGAATGGAGAATGGAGTAAACCATCTATTGGCTGAAGCCTCTGAAACAGTGTAGCAACCAAATAAACATCTTCTTAATTTTTTTTTTTTTTGACAGCTGGTAAAACATTACTTCTGGGTGTCTTTATTTTTTTTTATTTTATTTTTTTTATTGTTGGTTGTTCAAAACATTACATAGTTCTTGATATATCATATTTCACACTTTGATTCAAGTGGGTTATGACCTCCCATTTTTACCCCATATACAAATTGCAGAATCACATCATTTACACATCCATTGATTTATATATTGCCATACTAGTGTCTGTTGTATTCTGCTGCCTTTCCTATCCTTTACTATCCCCAAAATTTGTTTTTACTAAGTCTTTTGGTCACAGTGGCAAAAAAGTTGACCCAAACAATTGGTGCTTTATAGATATACATAAATGTGGCATTCTCGGTGGTATATTTATAAATGCACATAGCGTTACTTTATTAAAGTCACTGTACATTTCCTCCCATTTCTGATCCTTCCTCCCTACCTCTACATCTCCTTCTATGCCACTGATCTTCCCTATATATTTATAATATCTGATTAACCCTCCTTTTCCCCCTTATTTTGCCCTTACTACCATATAATAGGAAAAAATATTTGACCCTTGATTTTCTAAGACTAGCTTTTTTTTTTTCCAATTTCTATGATGTACTACATTTCCATCCATTTACTGGCAAATGTCATAATTTCATTATTCATTGATTGTATGTAAAACTCCATTGTGTAAGCACACAAATTTTCCTAATCTACTCACGTATTGACAAGCATCCAATCAAGTTCTATAGGTTGATTATTATGAATTATGCTACTGTCACATTGACATGGGTTATTCAATATGTGCTGACTTTAATAAGTTGGGATGAATAACAAGAATATTGATCATATAGTGATCTTATTCCTAGATTTCTATGGAATCTCCATAACCCTATCTAAAGTGATTGTACTAATCTGCAGTCCCCAAAAATTTTTTTGAGTGTATCTTTTCCCCTGCATTCTTGTTGGCTTTTTTTTTTTTATTATTTGTATTCTTGATAATTGCCATTCTGACTGGAGTGAGATGAGTTTAGATCTGCATTTCCCTGACTGATATATATATATATATATATATATATATATATATATATATATATATATTCTTTATGTGTCTTCTTTTGTTGATTTATTAATGAGATATTCACTTTATAGTGTTAAGTTTTTGGATTTCTTTCATATTATGGATATTAATTTCCTGTCAGAAGAGTAGCAGGCAAATATTTTGTCCCATTCTGCTGCTTTCTGCATGTTCGTGATTATGTCCTTTGTTGTGCAGAAGCTTTATAATTTGTTTCTCTCTCAGTGATTATATGTTTTATTTCATGAGTTTAAGGAAGTTGGTGCATACAACAATACAATTGTGTGTGTATTGCATATTTTCTTACAACAGTTGCAAATTTTCTACTCCTATTACTAAATCTTTGATTCAATTTGATTTGACTTTTGTACAGGGTGAGAGAGAGGGGACACAGCCACATTAATGTTTATAGAAGCACAATTCACAATAGCTAAACTGTGGAACCAACCTACATGCCCTTTAGTAGATGAATGGATTAAAAAAAAACGTGGCATATATACACAATGGAATATTACTCAGCAATAAAAGAGAATAAAATTATGGCATTGGCAGGTAAATGGATGGATTTAGAGAAGATAATGCTGAGTGAAGTGAGCCAATCCCCCAAAACCAAATGCCCAATGTTTTCTCTGATATAAGGAGGCTGATTCATAGTGGGAGGAATAGACCAACTCTAAACAGGGTAGAATGGTATGAAGAGAAGGGAGGGTACATGGGGTTAGAAATGATGGTGGAATGTGATGGATATCATATGCCAAAGTACAAATTGCTGTGAATATACTTTGTATAAAACCAGAGATATGAAAAAATATGAATTGTAATGTATACTGCTGTCATATATAAATAAAAAATAATTTAAAAGTTATCATTTAAAAAAGAGACATGGATCTAGTTTTCTTTTTTTCTAAATGTGGATATCCAGTTTTCCCAGTACCATTGGTTAAAAGGCTATTTTTTTTTCAACCATACACTTTGGCTTCTTTGTCAATTATTAGATAACTGTAACTATGTGGGTTTATCTCTATCATGTATTCTATTCCATTGGTCTTCAAGTCTGTTTTGATACCTATGCTGTGAAATTTTTGTTACAGCTCATTAGTATATTTTGTTTATTTTTTTACTAATTTATTTTTATATATGACAGTGGAATGTGTTACATTTCTTCTTATACAAATAGAGTACAATTTTTCATATCTCTAGTTGTATATAAAGTATATTCACATCAATTTGTTTCTTAATATATGTACTTTGAATAATGATGTCCATCACATTCCATCATCATTTTTAACCCCATACCCTCTCCCTTCCCCTCTCACTCTAGACAGTGTATGAGGATAAGGGAGGGTACATCAAGTGTTCCTCTATTCATTCCATGCTCCCCGCTCCCTATCCCTCTATGAATCAGCCTCCTTGTATCAGAGAACACATTGGGCATTTGGTTTTTGGGGATTGGCTAACTTAACTTAGCATTATCTTCTCTAAGTCCATCCATTTACCTGTAAATGCTTTTATTCTTGTTATTACTGAGTAATATTCCATTGTGTATATATGCCACATTTTTTTATCCATTCATCTATTTAAGAGCATCTAGGTTGGTTTCACAGTTTAGCTATTGTGAATAGTGCTTCTATAAATATTATTGTGACTGTGTCCCTATAGTAAGCTGTTTTTAAGTCGTTTGGGTATAGACCGAGGAGAGGGATAGCTGGGTCAAATGGTGGTTCCATTCCCAATTTTTCCAAGAAATCTCCATACCACTTTCCAAATTGACTGCCCAAGTTTGCAGCCCCACCAGCAGTGTATGATTGTGTCTTTTCCCCCACATCCTCGCCAACACTTATTGTTTATATTCATAATAGCAGTCATTCTGACTGAGTAGTTTTGGTTTGCATTTATTTAATTGCTAGCAATAGAGAGCATTTTTTCATATATTTGCTGATTGATTTTATATCATCTGCTGAGAAGAGTCTGTTCAGGTCCTTGGCCCATTTAGTGATTGGGTTATTTGATTTTTTTGGTGTTTAGCTTTTTGAGTTCTTTATATACCCTAGAGATTAGTGCTCTATCTGATGAGTGAGGGGTAAAGATTTGCTCCCAAGGTGTAGGTCCCCTATTCACCTCACAGGTTGTTCCTTTTGCTGAGAAGATTTTTTTTTCATTTGAGTTCATCCCATTTATTGATTATTGATTTTAATTGTTCCATCAAAGGAGTCTTATTAAGGAAGTTGGGGCCTAACACCACATGATGGAGATTGGGGTCAACTTTTACTTCTGTTAGATGCAGGGTATCTGGTTTTATTCCTAAGGCTTTGATCCATTTTGAGTTGAGTTTTGTGTATGGTGAGAGACAGGAGTTTAATTTTATTTTGTTGCATATAGATTTCCAGTTTTCCCAGCACCATTTTTTGAAGAGGCTATCTTTTCTCCAATGCATGTTTTGGCACCTTTGTCTAATATAAGATAATTATAATTTTGTGGGTTTGGTCTTTGTCCTCTATTCTGTACCATAGGGGTACTAGTCAGTTTTGGTGCCAATACCATGCTATTTTTGTTACTATTGCTCTATAGTATAGTTTAATGTCTGGTGTAGTGATGCCACATGCTTCACTCTTCTTGCTAAGAATCGCTTTAGCTATTCTAGGTCTCTCTTTTTCCAGATGAATTTTATGATTGCTTTTTCTATTTTTATGAGGAATGTCATTGGGATTTTGATCAGAATTGCAATAAATCTCTATAGTGCTCTTGGTAGTATTGTCATTTTGATAATATCAATTCTGCCTATCCAAGAGCAAGGTAGATCTTTACATCTTCTAAGGTCGTCTTTTATTTCCTTCTTTAGGTTTTTGTAATTTTCATTATATGGATCCTTTCACCTGTTTCATTCAGTTGATTCCCAAGTATATTTTTGAGGCTACTGTAAATCGGGTAGTTTTCCTCTTTTTCCTTATAAAGGATTTGTCACTGATATACAGAAATGTATTTGATTTATGGATGTTGATTTTATATCCTTATTCTTTGCTGAATTAATTTACCCTTCTAGAAGTTTTTTGGTAGAACTTTTAGGGTCTTCTAGATATAGAATCATATCATTTGTAAATAGTGCCAATTAGAGTTTTTCTTTTCCTATGTGTATTCCTTTAACTTCTTTCATCTGTATAATTGCTCTGGCCAGTGTTTCAAGAACTATGTTAAATAGAAGTAGTGAAAGAGGGCATTCCTGTTTTGTTCCAGTTATTAGAGGGAATGCCTTCAATTTTTCTCCATTTAGAATGGTATTGGCCTGGAGGTTAGCATAGATAATCTTTATGATGTTGAGGTATCTTCCTGTTATTCATAATTTTTCTAGTGTTTTGAACATGAACAGGTGCTGTATTTTGTGAAATGCTTTTTCTGGGTCTATTGAGATGATATTATGATTCTTATCTTTAAGTCTATTGATGTGAAGAATTACATATATTAATTTCCATATGTTGAACATCCCTGGGATGAATCCCACTTGATCATGGTGCATGATATTTTTGATATTTTTTTTGTATTTGATTTTCCAGAATTTTATTGGGAATTTTTGCATTTATGTTCATTAGAAATATTGATCTGAAATGTTTTTTATTTTTTATTTTTGGTGTGTCTTTGCCTGCTTTTGGAATCATGGTAATATTGACCTCATAGAATGAGTTTGGAAGTGCCTCTCTTTTTCTATTTCCTGGAATAAATTGCAGAGTATTGGTATTAGTTCTTCTTTAAAGGTCTTGTAGAACCTGGCTTTGTATCCAATCAGTCCTGGGCTTTTCTTGGTTGGAAGACTTCTGTTGGCATCATCTATATCATCACTTGAAATTTATCTGTTTAAATTCTGTATATAATCCTGATTCAACTTGAGAAAATCATATTTCTCTATAAATTTGTCGATGCCTTTGATATTTTCTATTTTTGTTTTTGGAGTAAAGGTATTCAAATTAATTTCTAATCATCTTCTGTATTTCTTTAGTCTGTCATGATATTTCCTTTTTCATAATGTATGTTAGTGATTTGAGTTTTCTCTCTCTTTCTGTTTGTTAGAATGGTTAAGGGTCTGTCAATTTTATTTATTTTTTCAAAGAACCAACATTTTTTCTGTCTATTTTTCAATTGTTTCTTTTGTTTCAATTTCATTGATTTCAGGTCTTATTTTATTTATTTACTATATTCTACTGCTTTTGGTGTTGGTTTGTTCTTCTTTTTGTAGGGCTTTGAGATGTAATTTTATGTCATTTATTTGTCAACTTTTTCTTTTTTCCTTTTATAACTGCTTTCATAGTGTCCCAGAGATTTTGATTTGTTGTATCAGTGTTCTCATTAACCTATAAAATTTTTAATCTCCTCCTTGATGTATTCTGCAACCCATTTTTCATTCAGTAGCACATTATCTAAGCTCCATGTGTTGGAGTAGCTTTAATTTTTATTTTATCATTGATTTCTAATTTCATTCCATTATGAACTGATAGAATGTAGGGTAGTATCTCTACATTTTTATATTTGCTAAGATTTGTTTTGTGGCATAGTATCTTCTACTTTAGAGAAGGGTCAATGTGATGCTGATAAGAAAGTGTATTCACTTGTTGAAGAATGGAATATTCTATATATGTCAGTTAGGTCCAAGTTATTGATTTTTTTTATTGACTTCTATATTTCTTTGTTCAGCTTTTGTTTGGAAGCTCTATCCAGTGGTGAAAAAGGTGTGTTAAAGTCACCTGAAGTTATTGTGTTGTGTTCTACTTGACTCTTGAACTTGAGAAGAATTTGTTTGATGAGCATAGACATTCCATTGTTTGGGGCATACATATTTATAATTGTTAAGTATTCTTAGTGTATGTTTTTCTTGAGCAGTATGTAGCGTACTTCTTTATCCTGTTTGATTGACTTTAGTTTGAGTCAACTTTGTTGATATGAGGATGTAAACCCCTGCTTGCTTCTGCAGTGTATGTGAATGGTATGATTTTTCTTAACCTAGTATATTGTTGTTGTTGTTGTTGTTTTGTTTGTTTGTTTTTATCCAATCTGCTACTCTATGTTTTTTGATTGGTGAGTTTAGCCTATTAGCCTTCAGGGTTATTATTGAGACATGATTTGTATTCCCAGCCATTTTGTTTATTTAACTTGATTTGGTTTCTCCTCTGATTAGATTTTTCTTTAGTGTAATACCTCCCTCTGCTAATTTTCATCATTGTATTTCATTCCCTCTTTGTGGAATATTTTGTTGAGGATGTTCTGTAATGCAGGCTTTCTAGTTATAAATTCTTTTAAATTTTGTTTATCATGGAAGGTTGTTTTTTCTTTTTTCATCATCAAATCTAAAGCTTAGTTTTGATGGATATAAGATTCTGGGTTGTCATCCTTTTTTTTTTTTTTTTTTTTTTTTGCCAAGCTTGGTATATGTTGTTCCATGATCTCTTGGTTTTGAGGGTCTCGGTTGAAAAATCAGCTGAGATACAAATTGGTCTCCCCCTATATGTGATCTTATTCCTCTCTCTTGCAGCTTTTAAGGTCCTATCCTTATCCTTTATACTAGGCATTTTCATTATAATGTGCCTTGGTGTAGATCTGTTGAAATTTTGTACATTTGGTGTCCTGTAAGCCTCTTGTATTTGCTTTTCCAATTCGTTCTTCATGCTTGGGAAATAGTGCATTCCTTTGGTTTGAAACTCTGTGCCTTTCTATTCCCAATAACTCTTTGATTTGATCTTTTGATGCTGTCCCATAATTCTTGTATATTCTGTTCATGGTTTCTTACTCTCTTCACTGTGTGGCCAACTTTATTTTACAGATTGTATTCTTTGTCTTCATTTCATGATGTGTTTCTTCCAAGAGATCTAGTATGTTGGTTATGCTCCTTATTGAATTTGTTATTTGGTTTATTGTATCCTTCATTTCAAGTATTTCTGACTGTTTTTTTTTCTTTTTTTCAGAGTCTTTATCTCTCTCTTGAAGTAATCTTTTGCTACCTGTATTTGCTCTTATCTCTTTGTTGGAGTTATCAATTTTGCCTGTATTTGTTCATTTAGTTCATTCTTTAATTCAAAGATCATTTTGATTATGAACCTTCTGAACTTCTCTGACATTTCATCAACTTTGCTGTCCATGGGTTCTGTTATTGTAGTATGCCTGGTTTGTTTGGGGCACTTTCCTCCCTTGTTTTTTCATGTTGTTTGTTTCTTCCTTTCTTGCAGTGTGGATCTGAGATATTACAGTTTCTACTCTATATTTTTGAAGTACCTGTGCAGATTGTCTGTACCTCACCTTGATGTTGGGCTTTCAGACCTTGGTGGTATCTCTCAATGTATGGTACTTCAACTAAAGGTGGTAGCAGCAATAACCAAGATAACTCAAGATAATAGTTGAGGTGTCCTGACATGGAAGCAATGTCTTATAGAGATGGTGCTGAAAGGGTGGGCCTCACACTCTCTTTGGGAGGCCTGCTCTGAGATGCAGCTACTTCTAGGCCCTGTCTGCTTTCAAAAAGTTAGGGGCTACTTCATGGGGAGGGCTATGGTGGTGGCTGCAGTGTCCCAAGATGGAAGTGGTTTAGGCTTAGGCTTCCAGGTGGAGGAGGGTTAAACTCGAACTTACCCTGGACCTGGGTTCTGGGCAAGTCATTTGGGGCAGATCTGGGGTGAACCTGAGCTTGACCTCCCTTGGTAGTCTACTGGTCAGAAGGGGCAATCCTGTGCTGGAGGCTGAGCTAGGGAGGGTGCCTGCTGGTGGATGGGTGGACCTGGCCCTATTGTGAGCCTGGGTCTCCACGTAGGCTGTTATGGGTGAATCTGGACTAGGCCTGGCCTCCTGCAGTAGTATGCTGGTTGGTAGGGATGTAATGTACTGGAAGCTGGCCTTGGGCAGGTGCTTGCCAGTTGAGGGATGGACCCGAGCCTACTGTGAGCCGGGTCCTGCACAGGTTGATGTGCTCTTTTGTATAATTTGAGATCAAGGATTTTGACACATCCTTCATTACTCATGCTCAGAATTACTTTGGCTCTTATGGGTTTCTTATTCTTTCAAATGAACTTCAGGAGAAATTTTTCTAGTTCTGTGAAAGATATCATTGATATGTTGGTGCAAATTACATTGAATCTATATATTGCTTTTGGTAGTATGGCCATTTTATAATATTACTTCTGTCTATCCAAAACATTGGAAGTCTATCCATCTTTTAAAATCTACTTCAATTTTTTTTCTTCAGTGTTATATAATTTCTATTGTAGTGATCTTTCAACTCCTTGGTTATAGTTATTCCCAAATATTTTATTTTTCTCAGGTTGCTGTGAGTGAATTTTATAAAAAAATTATTCCTCTGCATGCTCACTGATGGAGTATAAAAAGCTATTAATTTATGAATGCTGCTCTTGTATGCTGTTATTTTGCAGAATTTCTTTATCAACTCTGTATGTCTTCTGGTAGAACTTTTTTGGGTTATCAAGATAGAGGATCATGTTATTAGCAAATGGTTAATTTGATTTCTTATTTTCTTATTTGTATCCCCTTAAATGACTTCTTCTTCCTTATTGCTTTTGGTGGAGTTTCAAGATCTATATTGAGTAGCAGTGGTAACAGTGAGAATTCTTTTCCTGTTCCTGACTTGAGAGGAGAGATTTTCCACTTTTTCTCCATTCAGTATAATATTGAAATTGGATTTGTCATATATAGCCCTTATGATGTCAATGTAGGTTCTTTATATAACTATCCATGGTCTTTAACATGAATAAATAAGTGCTGTATTTTAACACAGGCTTTTCTGCATTTATTTAGCTAATCATATATATCTTGTCCTTAATTCTATATATGTCGTGAATTACATTTATTGATTTGTTTATGTTGTAAAAAAACTTTGCATCCTTGTATGAAACACACCTGATTATAGTGCCCTATATTCTTGATATGCTGTTGAATGTGATTTTTTAATATTTCATTAAGGATTTGCATCTACATTAATCAGGAATATTAGTTTGCAACTTTTTTCCTTAGATGTGCCTTTTTTGTCTGCTTTTGGTATTAGGGTTATACTGGCTTTATAGAAAGTATTTGGAAGGGTTTCCTCCCTTAGAATTTCATGGAAACTTTTGAGGAAAACTGATATTAGTTCTGCTTTAAAGGTCTGGTAGAAATCAGCTGAGAATACAGTTGATTCTGAGTTTTTCTTTATTGGAAGGCTTTTCATTTGTGTTTTAATTTTATTGATATTGATCTAGTTATCAATATTTCTAGACACATATGAACTACCCAAATCAAATCAGGAAGATATGATTTGATTTGGGTAGTTCATATGTGTCAAGAAACATGTCAGTCATTTCCAGATTTTTGTGTTTATTGAAATATATATTTTCAAACTACTTTCTAATGTTTTTTCTGCATTGCAGAAGTTTCTCTTAGGATATGTTTTTTATCATCTATAATTTTGTTAATTTGAGACTTCTCTTTTTCTCTCTTCCCAGTGTTTTGGCTAAAGGTTTATTAATCTCATTTATCTTTTTAAAGAACTACCTACCAGGCATGGTGGTGCATGCCTATAATCCCAGCATCTGCAAAAGCTGAGGCAAGGGGGTTGTGAATTCAAAGCCAGCCTCAGCAATTTATTGAGGCCCTAAGAAACTCAATGAGACCCTGTCTCTAAATAAAATATAAAAAATGGGTTGGACTGGGGATGTGGCTCAGGCGGTAGCGCACTCACCTGGCATGCGTGCAGCCTGGGTTCGATCCTCAGTACCCCATACAAACAAAGATGTTGTGCCTGCCGAAAACGAAAAAAAAAAAAAAAAGCCTTAAAAATTCTCTCTCTCTCTCTCTCTCTCTCTCTCTCTCTCTCTCTCTCTCTCTTAAAAAAAATTTAAAAAAAAAATGGGTTGGGAATGTGGCTGAGGGTTAAGCGACTCTGGGTCCTATCCCTCATACAAACAACAGCACCAACTCTGTTGCATTCATCCTGGGTACAGTTTTTATATACTCAATCTCACTAATTTTGGCTATAATCTTTATTTTCCATCTTATACTGGATTTGAAATTAGTTCATTCATTCTTTTCTAAAGCCTTGAGGTACATCATTAGATTATCTATTTGGGATAACTCTGTTTTTGAATATACATTCTGTGAAAAGTAGAAAGTCCAATGGTCCATTTTCTGAATATAGTATTAAGCCTCACCAGAGGGAAAATAGAGCAGAATTGAAAATTATGCAATAGCCTATGGATATGGCAGATCCAAGTCCATGCACCTGAACAGCCCTTTGACAAATGGGAGGTAAGGAAAGGTGTTAGCCTAATCAACAGAGATAGATACAAATCTTTCTGCTAAAAAATAGTAAATTATGTGAAGAAGTAAAAAAACTGCATATTTGTCTTAATATATTCACCCTGAGAAAGGCTTCTCACAACAAGAGGACAAAAAAAAAAGGTGGGAACAATTAAGGGGACATTTTCTTGAACAATCCAGTAGGAGACAGTAAAACCTAGGCAACATTCAGGAAGACTGTACTCCAAAGTACACAGCCAGTGAAATCTGGGGAGGGACCTTGTCTAATATGGGATAAAATGCTGTTTTGTAACCATTCATGGATCCCTGAGCCCCATTAGATGCCTGATCATGCAAAATCATAATTAAAATCTTGCTTTTTGCTGTACTTCATGTATCTGAGCTCATTCTTTGTGTTTGGGTAGGTGACCAAATTTTTCACAAATTGAGGGCTCATGCAGGATCTCTTCACCTACTTGGAGTGAGACTCCAATAGAGAAGAGGTGTTCTACCCCATTTTTATTGATCCACTCTTTGGTGCCACTCCACCTATATGTGGAAGCAGAAGAAAGAGACTATTTTGAAGAACAGCAAAGCAGTGTTAAAAAAAGAAATAAAGAGAGAGAAAGAAAGAAAGAAAGAAAGAAAGAAAGAAAGAAAGCCAGCCCGGGATCATGGGAATCAAGCAGCTTCATGCACTGGTTAAGGTAGGGAAACTGAGCTAAGAATGTTGTCTTGGTGGTTGAGAATTTTCCGAATTTAAGAGTATGTGACTCAGAAGTGCCTGGGCACAAAGTGAATGCAGAATTCTGATCTACATTTCCATTCCCCTGTGAGGGAAATGGCTGGAGACAGACACTAACCATTTAGAGTGTACAGGAAATCTCCAGTAAAGGGTGGTTAAGTACACAGGGAAACCCAATTATGGCAACCTACCTTTTAGGACAGAACACTTAAGAAATCTCTCCAGACAGTCTCATGCTCTATAATCAAAGGGAAGGCCTACCAGGCTGCCCAGTGGAGTTGTTCATTATCCAGAGTCTCTTAAATAGAGGTTTATTATATATCTTTAACAAGTAACAAGAACAGGCAGGAAATGACCTTGGGTGTAGCATGCTAGAATTGCCTTTGAGTGTGGGCATTTGGGTAAAAACAGATTTTTGTATTTAGGAACCTTGTTTGTGGGGGGTTATGGGAACAGGTTATTTTAAGTTTTTTTTTTTCCTTGGCAGTTTTAAATTTTGGTTTTGGGTTAAGATGTAGTTCTGAACTTAAAATGGAGTCACTAATGTCTAGAATATTCCATTAGTACTGAAAATGAGGAATAAAAATTCTAGGCTTAGGGACATTCAGGAAAGTGGAGCAAAAGAGACTCCCTTGGACATTCCTCTGGATAGTTCATTAAGGGAAATGTTAAGGTCTGGGAGGACAGATCTCAGATTAAAGACAAAAGGAAACACAAAATGATTAGATATTTCTATGTTATTTGGCCCAAGGACCCACTTTGTGGGCCATAAGTTTCTTTTGGGCCCAAATTTCATTCAGGTGAAGACTGAATATATCAGGCCTTAGTTCTTTTAGTAAATTACAAACCATTCTCTGTCCAGTAAGAGAAGAATTATTTTCTCTGATTGTTATAAGGGCAGGCCTATATGTTTCCCCTTAGAGGAAAAAAGAAGGGTCTGCAGAAAAATTAGTGGGATCCCCTTTTCTGCTTGGCCTCCCATATGCCCAGGAAGATGGACAGCAAGAAGAAAAAAGAGTAAATGGGGAATAAGGAGAAACAGGAGGAGGAAAACAAAGTGGGACACAATCATCATCCCCATGTACAAACTTAAGAATTTGAACAAAAGCCAAATGTTCTTTCTTATATGTGGATATTAACACATAATAAGGAGTGGGCAGGGAAAATAGAAATTTGTTGGATTAGACAAAGGGGAATAAAGGCAAAGGAGGGGAGATGGGAATAGGAAAGATATTAGAATGAATGAGACATAACTTTCCTGTGTTCATATATAAATATACCACCAGTGAAAATCTGCATCATGTACAACTACAAGAATGGGATCCTAATTCGAATATTTATATACTTATATAATTATATACACTATTTCATGTATGTATAATGTCAAAATGTACTCTATTATCCTGTATATCTTAAAGGAACAAATAATTAAAAAAATTAAAAGGGTTAGATCAATGAAAGAGAGACATTGAAAATTTTTCTATCCCACCCATGCAGTTCATGTTCTATCTCTGGGAGGTTGTCATGAGACAAGGGGAATGTGATTTTGTGAATGACTCCCTTACAAGTTCAGAAGTTAGAAATTTCAAAAAGCAGATGAAGTTACTACTAGAGGACACTTTCAGCCTTGTAGAATAAGAAGATCAATTTCTAACACCTAGTATTCATACTTGGGAGAAATGATGGTCATCATGGGCATTTTTTTTTTCTGGAAAAGAAAGGGAAATGATCTGATAGGTGGAAATGGCTATCTGGGAGAGACAACATTATCCTGGACCAGGTGTCATATCAACTAAATAAAATTCCCCACTGAGGATGCAAGACCATAGTGGAATAATAATCTGAGATATGAGAGAGTCAACCCCTAGGCCACAAAATATATCTAAGACATTTGAGATTAAACAGGAGAAGAAAGAAGTCCCTTCAGTCTCCCTGCAGAAACTCTAAAACCAAATTAAAAACAAAACAAGAAAACAAAAACAAAACAAAAAAACTCTAGACCCTGGGAAAAGGTCTATTAAAAGCTACCTTTTTGATTGGCCAAATATTATAAAAGTGCTATAAAAGATAGAGGGCTGAAATGAGGCCAATGAAAGAATTACTAAAAAAAAATCTTCAAATATCTTTATAATAAGGGAAGAAGAAAAATTAAAACAGAAAGGAGGATTATGCTCTCAACTGTTGAGGAGGGGATTAACAAGCCAGTGAGTCAAAACCCTACTTGATGATAGGGTTAAAGAAATAGCCCTATAGATCAGCAGGAAAAAAAAATTCATGACCAAAATCCAAAAAAAAAAAAAAATGAGCAAAAGTTAAAAGTGTTGAAAACCTGGGCACTTTAGGAGAGGATGTCCTAATTAATAAAGGAAGAGAAATTGATCCCTCTCAGGACTTTTTTTTAATTTTTATTTTTTATTGATTTTGTTATTTTTTAAATACACTTCAACAATGGAATGTATTACAATTCTTATTACACATATAGAGCACATTTTTGTATCTCTGTATATAAAATATATTCATGCCAATATATGCCATTATACATAAACTTTTTTTGCATTACAATTCTTAATACACATATATACCACAATTTTTTATATTTCTGTTTGTACCCTCTCAGAACTTTTGATATGGATACTAGGGGAGTCAGAGTTTCTTTTTAGCCAGGTCACATCAAGAATCACTGATTAATAGAGGTGGCAACATAAAGAGAGGAAAAACATTATTTTGTTGTTTTTCTTTTTATATATACTGACAGTAGAATGTATTTTGACATATTATATATACGTGAGTATAATATTCTAATTAGTATCTCATGCTTGTGATTGTACATCATGTGGATTTTCACTGGTGTTGTATTCATATATAAACATAGGAAAGATATGTCAGATTCATTATCCTGCCTTTTCTATTTCTATCCCCCTCTCCCCTTCCCTTCATTCCTCTTTCTAAATGAACTTCTATTCTACCCTCCACTCCCATTTTTAGGTGTTTTTTTATGTTAGCATCAACATATTAAAGATAGCACTCAACCATTGTCTTGGGGCGGATTGGCTTATTTCACTTAGTTTAATAGTCTACAGATCTATTACTGGCAAAAGTCATAAAGTCATTCTTTTCTATGGCTGATTAATTTTTTTATCCATTCATCTATAAATATGACTTGGTTTGTTTTTGTAGCTTATCTATTGTGAATTGAGCTTCTATAAACATTAATATGGTTGCATCACTGTAGCATGCTAATTTTAAGTCCTTTGTGTATATACCGAGAGTGGAATAACTGGGTTAAATTGTGGTTCCATTCCAAGTTTTCTGAGGAATCTCTATACTGCTTTCTAGAGTGGTTTTGACAATTTGCAGTCCCAACAGCAATGTATGAGTGTACCTTTTTCCCCACATTCTCACCAACATTTATCGTCACTTGTATTTTTGATAATTGCCATTCTGACTGGAGTAAGAAGGAACCTCAGTGTAGTTTTAATTTGCATTTTTCTAATTGCTAGAGATGTTAAACTTTTTTGTATGTTTTTGGACTATTTGTATTTCTTCTTCTGTGAAGTGCCTTTTCAGTTCCTTTATCCATTTATTGATTTGGTTATTTTTTGTGTTGTTGTTGTTTTCTTTTTGATGTCATTGTTCTTAAGTTTTTTGAGATCTTTATATATTCTGAAGATTAATGCTCTGAGGTATAGGTGGCAAAGATTTTCCCCTATTTTGTTTCCCCAATTTTGATTGTTTTATTCTCTGTGAAGATACATTTTAGTGTAATTAATAGCATCCTGTTTATTGATTCTTGGTTTTATTTCTTGTGCTTTAGAAGTCTCATTGAGGAAATCAGTTCCTAAGCCAACATGATGGAGAGTTGGGCCTACTTATTCTTCCAGTAGGCACAGTATCTTTGGTCTAATACCTATGTCCTTGATCCACTTTGACTTTTGTGCATGGTGAGAAATAGCACTTTTTCATTTGATTTATAGTAATATTAAGGTTGTAAAGATCTTTATTGATTTTACATTTGGATGACATATTTATTAGTGATAAGGGTGTGTTGAAGCCTCCCAGCATTATTGTATTGGAATAAATCTGAAATCTAATGTCAAGAAGTGTTTTTTTTTAATTATTTAGGTGCAATGACATTTGGCACTTACATATTTTCTCTCATTATGTCTTCTTTATGTATTGTTCTCTTTACCAGTGCATAGTGGTCTTCTTTGCCTCTTCTGATGAATTTTTGCTGGAAATCTGTTTTGTCAGATATAAGAATAGCTACTCCTCTCTACTGTTATTTTTTTTAAACTGTATTTGCATGGAGTATGTTTTTCTATTCTTTTATTTTCAGCCTATGGGTGAAAAAAGACTCCCATGAAAGGAGTCTTTCAAACAGCATATATTTGGAGTTTTTTTTTTTTTTTTGAGAGAGAGAGAGAGAGATAATTTTTTAATATTTATTTAGTTAGTTAGTTTTCGGTGGACACAACATCTTTATTTTATTTTTATGTGGTGCTGAGGATCAAACTCAGCGCCCCGTGCATGCCAGGCAAGCGCATTACCACTTGAGCCACATCCCCAGCCCATATTTGGAGGTTTTTAATGCATTAAAGTCTATATGATTTAATTGGGGAGTCTAATATATATATATATATATATATATATATATATATATATATATATATATATATATATATATTAATTTCATTTAATTTGTTGTGGATTGTTTTGGGGTTCCTCTATGTGCAATACATCTTTGAGTACTTTTCATAGTGCTGGCTTGGTAGTCATCAATTCCATTAGTTTATTCTTGTCATGGGAAGTTTCATTTCTCCATTTAATTTCATTTCCACATTGCAGGATATAGTAACTTAACTTATTTGGTTATTGTTTTATTTTAGAGCTTGGGATATGTCATTCCAGGCCCTCTGTCATTTAATTACCTGTGTTGAGCAGTAACAAGTGAGTTTTATTGCTTTTCCTATAAATGTGACAATTTTCTATTTAAGTTTTAAAGATTATTTCCTTATTTTCTATTAGAAATATTTCTTGGAAAATTCTGATTTTATCTTGTATACATGAGTTCCTATATACCTCCTGTATGCGGCTATCTCATTACCCATATGGGAATATTTTTCTGCTACTATAAGACTGAAGATATTCTTAATAACTTTAGCCTGTATCTCCATGTTCTCTGCTATCTGTGTGACTCTCAGATTTGTTCTCTTGATGCTGTCCCAGAGGTGTTTCATATTCAAATATTTTATTTATTTTTCCTGTATTTTATACAGAGTATTTAAGTTCATAAACCCTGTCTTTAAGGCCTGAAATTTTCTTTTCAAGGACCAAAGTTCAATTTTCTATGCAATCTAATCTGTTGGTGATTCTTACACATGAATTATTAATATGATTAATTTTGCATTTCATTTCTAGGAGTCTGGGTTGGTTTCTTTATAATATTTTTATTTATCAAAACAATGTTTCATTTCATGTATTTGCTTTCTTAAATTGTTTCTTATACTTTCTTGTACATTTTATTTTATTTTTTGGTACCAGGGATTGAACCCAGGGACATTCAATCACTGAGACACAACCCCAGCCCTTTAGAAAAAAAAAAAAAAGAAAATATTTTGCTTTGGCATAGGGATTCACTGAGCTGTTTAGGGCTTCACTAAGTTGCTGAGACTTGCTTTGAATGTGTAATCCTCATCCCTCAGCCTCCTGAGCCACTGGGATTACATGTGTACGCCTCCATGCCCAGCTCATTGAACATTTTAATAATCAGAATTTTATAGTCTTTCTCTGGAATTTCATTCACTATTATATCTGTGGTTTCTTTGTTGGAGAATTCTGAATTTTATGTGTGGATGTATTTGCCTATTTTTTCATCATTTTAAAATTCGTGAATTTATGCACCAGTTGAGATGGATTTCCTTTCCTTTTTTATATATCTATCCTTTTGTGTGTAACAATCTTTTTTATTCTGGGATTTCTCACTGCTTTTGATGTTTGAGTAGATATCTGGAAACAGGACATGAGGTCCCCCTTTGGTGTTCCTACTTGTGGCCTGGTATTTGTTCTGTGGTTTTTGTCAGCCCTACTCTATGTGTTGAAGCATTTTTGAGGTTGAGTGGGATTAATCTTGTGTAGTAAGATTACCTATTAATTGACTGTGTTGGGAGTATTGCTTGGCATCAGAATTTCTACTGTGTGAAGTTTCCCAATCAATTTTCAGCTCCTCTTAAAGGAAGGGGCTAGGAAGGAATTACAGTGATATTAGGAATGGATGTACAGCATTAAGATAAATGTCATGTGTCCGCTTCAACATCTGTAACATTAATCACTACCTTTATAAAAATGATGGGGTTGATATAACCATCTGTGACACCAATAAAAAACTGTTCAATAGATTAGACACTAAGTAGCAAGTGTTCACTATGCTGTCCACTGTTTCAATAATCACAACAATATTAATGGGGTAGAAATTAATGAACTATATAATTCTATCAGGTAGTGGAATTACAATTTCCCCTTAAGTGAAGATGAAATTGTGTAGGAAGGCAAAGAAAGTTTGAAATGTTTAAAAAATGACAGTGAAGAAAAAGGAGATAGAAAAAATGACAGCTATAAAGTAGGAGGAGTAAACAATAGCTAAAAGCAATAATATAAGGAAGAGAAAAAGAGGGAACAAGAAAATTTGGTTATACTTGGTGGAAAGAGTAAAGAAGAGGCAATAAAAGGAACAAAACCAAGGCATTAACAAACTAATGTAAGATCAAAAACAACTCAAATCCACACATAATTTTACCTCAACAAATACAAAACAAGTCTAAAATGAACGCTGTGACTCTTCTTTGTGTGCAACCAGAGAAATGAAAAATTGTGCTCCATTTGTGTACCATGAACTGAAATGGATTCTCTTGTCATGTATAACAAATTAGAATAAAAAATAAAATAAAAAAACGGTCTAAATAATAAATGAAGAAGGAAGCAATTAAAATGAAAATAAAACTGTATGAATATATATGCAATATATATATATACATATAAATGTATGTCTATACATATATTTTTTTCTTCCAATATGTCCATCCACACAGTGAGAACATTCCCCCCAAAACAACACACACACACACACACACACACACACACACACACACACAAATCACACAGAATGGATAAATGTAAAAAAATATATATTCTATTAAAATTAAAAGTAAAAATGTTAAAAAAATAGGGGGAGTAGGAAAAGATCAAGTGAACATTCTTAATGGGAAATAAAATTCTTGCTTTGACTGAGGTGGTCAAAAATGTTTTCAAGGAAAGATGTTCTTTCTACTTTTGGCTCTATAATTCTTGGATCAATGGCTGGCATTGTCAAATGACCCATTTTTGCATTCTTCACACAGCCTGGAGCCAAACTTACTTGTAATAGCTGTCAGCTTCCTGAGGAAGGGACAATTTGGAGATACTGACAAGTGGTATACTCCCATAGTGGAGCTGATGAAGAATTCTAAAGTAGACATTCCAGTAGTTGGGAGTTAGTCTTGTCTGACCTTCGGAACTCTGTTGGTGAGTATTTGAAATTCAATCCACACCCCTTGTTGCTGGGGTATGTTGATCTCTGCTGAACATCTGGGTCTCACTGTTCTACTTTAAATTCCACTTTTATGGTGTAGCACTAAACCTCCAGAGATCTCACATTCATTGCTATGGGTGTGAATTACTTAGGATCAGAGTTGGAATGCAGATATTCCTGTATAGCTATTAATTAGTGTCTTCCCAATAGCTCTTATGTGATGACAGAAAAAAAAAAAAGTGGGGCATGGATTTCTCTCCTTGTTGTCCTAATGCAGGATGTCTATAGGCACAATTCTTTTTGTACCTGTTACAGTCACCATGCTGATTCAGGCACCCTTAGAAGTCCAAAATAGGTGACTGCTGGTTCTGCCTGGAAACGTCCTTTATGAGTTCCTGATCTCCTACCTCTAATCACTATGTGTGGCCCTTGTAAATGTTTCACACCTCCAGACCTGGTTCACACTAGACTATCTTCCCATGGACTAAGTGATTTTGGTTGCTTTTCACCATCTCTGGGCTCATTAAGATCAGACTCCCTCTCTATTCCATGGCAGTCAACCACGCTGTCAAATCTCTAACATATTATTAGATATTATATTCAAAGTTTCCTACTTTCTTTGTTTCTATACTTTCTTTACTGTCCAGTATTGAATTTCAGTAAGATCCTTTAGTTACCCACCTCATGGAGGAGCAGTCTTCCTGCTTTTTAAATCTTGAACTAAGGATCTGGTGGGAAGTGCATTCTTCCTCTAATCCACCATCTTCTCTGCCAAATGTAATTTATATGTCCTAAAACATTACTAAGTGTATTAGATCTATCTTTTTAAATTTTGATTTTATTAAATAAATATTTTAAATTTCTATGGATATAATACTATAGTACTCCAAACTGAGTGGATTAAAATTACAGAATTTTATTGCTTCACAATATTAGACGCTAGAAATCCAAAATGAAGGTATCTACATGTCATACTCTAACTAGAGCAGCTAGGAGAGAATCCTTCTATATTAGATTCACATTGCTACAACAAAATAGCTGAATCAATTAATTTATAAAGGGGATACATTTGTTTTTCTTATTGTTCTAGAGAATCCAATCCAGTATCAAGTGGTTCCATTGATTTGGGCTTCTGATAAGGATTCTAGATAGCATGTGCCAGAATAAACTGATCATATCTTTAGTAAGAAAATAGGGAAAGACTAAAATTCTGGGGTCCCATAATCCCCTATGAGGTCATATTCCCAGTGATCAGTGGACCTTCCACAAAGCATCTTCTGAAGATCCACAGCACCACCCTATGGCACCACCCCTGGGAACAAACATTTAACACATGGACACTTAGGACACATTATTCACTCTCAGTTTTAGCACCTTGCCATTTTGTAGTTGTTGAGCATATTTGGTATTCCTTGGTTTGTGGCAGAACTTTCATTGTCACATGACGTTTGACATTATCCATTACAACTGTATGTTTTTTTTTTTTTTATCTCTGTTTTCCCTTCTTATAAGTATACACATATGGTCATTATATCAGGACCCACCATAATCCAGCATGACCTCATGCAACCTAATTTTGTTTATAAAAATCCTATAGCCTGGGCTGGGGTTGTGGCTCAGAGGTAGAGCGCATGCCTAGCACGTGCGAGGCCCTGGGTTTGATCCTCAGCACCACATAAAAACAAATAAAGAAAATAAAGGTATTGTGTACAACTAAAAAATAAATATTTTTTAAAAAATTCTATAGCCAATAATATCATATTCTGAGGTTCTGAAAATTTGGATGACACTATTCAACCTAGTATAGGTACTGGTAAGTATAGTGTCTAGAGACAGGAAATCAGACTACATGATTACCTGGAGCATATTCAAAAACTTGGATTCTTTTACTTTTATGATTTTTCCAATGCACATACTTATAAAGTCATGGAACCAACCACTGTTTTAAAGATTTTAGGTAATATGATTTTATAACATGTTAAAATATTGATTTCTTTGCACGCAGAGCAAGTAGCATGGAAGCTACTGTGAACAAAATTAACTTCTGGTAAATTATGTTTCAAACAAAATCTTCATTTTGAACATGTATTCTTTAATAAAAATTATCAGGTAAGTATTAGAGTTTTAAATCTTACTTTTTGCCTTTAACATATCCACACAGTTCATACAGTGTCAAGTTTCATTTTATCTGCTTCTCATAACAAAACTTGGCATTTTCTGAAGAAATCAATACAATATTCATAGTTGTTTGAATAGTGTAGTCTCCCAATTATTGTGTATTTTCTAATGATCACAAATTATCTCCTTTCAAAGGTAAGCTTATTTTGATTCACCTGAATATTTTTTAAATACTATTAATACAAAGTAGTTTGTTTAGTATAGCCATAATTAATTTTTTATAAAATTCTTTATTTTTTCTTAAGTGGTATTTTCAATGATTTTTTTAGTATATTCACAAATATACTAAAAGTTAATGTTAATACATTTTGATTGCCCTCAAAAGAACCCTTGTAAAATGAGCAGTCACTCTTTCATTTAACTCTTATTCAGTTAATATCCAGAAGTAAGTTCATAAAAATCAACTTTTAGTTCTTGTAGATTTACCTGTTCTGAATGTTTCATATAAATAAAATGACACAATATATGGTCTTTTTCAACTGCTCTCATTTTTTTAGCAGAATGTTGTGAAAATTCATCAATGTTATAGTATACATCATAATTCTTACATTTCAGTTGATATGGATAAACCATATCAACTTACATATCTTACATTTCAGTGTATGGATAAACCATTTGTTTATCCATTTATCAGTTTATGGACAACTAATCTAGTTCCACTTTTTGACTGACATAGATAATGTTATTATGAACATTAGTATACACTTTTTTGGGAATGATATGTTTCCATTCCTCTTGGTCATATACTTAGAAGTGGAACTGATAGGCCATATGGTAGAAGGTTAACTTCTAAAGAATGGCCAAAATTGTTTATACAGAAACAGTGCCATTTTAATGCACAAAGATTCCCATTTCTGACACATATGTTTTCTCTATGATAATTCACATGCTATTGTGTATGAAGTGGTATAACAAAGTGGTTTTCATTTGCATTTCTCAAATTACTAAAATTGTTAAGCATATTTTTCTGTGTGTATTAAACAAAGAAACTCTTCCTTCCAGAAATGTGTCCACTGCTTTGCCCTGTTTTAATTGGGCTATTTGTTTTCAATGTTATATATAAGAGTTCCTTTTATACTCTATATAAAATTTCCTGATCATAAATATGATTGGTAAATGATTTATGATATCTGGGTTTTGTAAAATATTCTTGATGTTGTCTTTGGTTGCACAAAATTTTAATTTTTGATCAAATCCAATGTATCTATTTAAAATAATCTTATTATATTTAGTTGTTTCCTTGATGATGACTTTAAATTCACCTCATAAATTCCTTATCAACTTATACTTCTGATTTATAATTATTTAATTTCAATGATATGAAAATGTTATTCAAAGAAATCTATTGTGTTATATTTTGTGATATTATTATTATACACATTCCATTAATATATATTATAAATCTAAAAATATTGTTAATTTTACAACTTGACATAGTTTAATGTCTTTTAAAGAAATTGAGAAATAAAGTGACCATTTTATATTTCTAATGAGAAGTCATCTTTCTATTTTATTGTGGTTTCCTAGGAAGTGATGAGTCATTTTTATTTCTGCTGCCTTCAGAATTTTCTTTTTATCTTTCAAAGGTTCTAATATGATGTGTCTTAATGTATTCGTGTGTCTTAATATAATGTTTTTGGTGTTTATTCTGCTTTGAGCTCACTGAGCTTCTTAAATATTTATATTTTTCATCAAATTTAGAAAGATTTCACCCTTTATTCAATTAGATTTTGATTCTTTTTTTATTTCTATTGCTCTATTGATTTTCTTTGCTTGATGAGATACTGACTTCATACTTTCATTTTTTTCTTTAATTTTCTTTAGGTCTTTTAACAATTTATAATGTTTGTTTTCAGATATATCTGAAATTTGAACTCCACATAGAAGTAGTCTGTTGTCTTTTTTTTTTTTCTAATTTATGGTTGACACTTTCCTGTTTCTTTGGGAAGAGTTGACATTTTAGATGATACATTGTGTCAGTTTTAGAAATTGATGCCCTCACCTAAGGCTTGCTTATTTGTTGACTTGACAGGGCTATTTTAGTAAAGTCTATACTTCCTCAATTAGTGTGAAACCTTTGATATTGCTTTTCAGAGGACCCAACCGTATGTGTACAGTCATCCTAAAATAGTTTTAGAAGTGGTTTTAGAAGGGTTTTCTTTTTCTCTCCCTGATCTCAACCTTTTCTTCCTCCCTTTGTTTTATTAACTGCTAACTGAATGCTTTATTGTTTTCAATAGTTGCCAAGGAGTAAACTGCTCTACAGTCCAATAAATTAAATTCTATATACTTTGAAAGGTATATGTAGGCCAATCTTTTATATTGGGCTTTACCCTAAGAGATCTCTTCTTAGCTTCTTCTTTCCTGTCCTTTCCAGTAAACTAGATGAACTATACTTTAACAGATGTTTTATGAAGATATTGGTCTCTCCTTAATGGATTATCACCAAAACTTCTGTTGTTTTCAAGAAATCATAACTTCAATGTGTCCGGTTCATTTGCCATTGTCTGGTTCAGGAAATAAAAAGCTTTAATTGGCAACGAGCTGGAAAGTTGGAAGATAGCAACCTTTTTCCTAGAAAGGCCATCTTGCTTACCCCTCAAAGGCACAAGCTTATATTAGGGTTTTAGGGGAGGCATATCAGATAGATGGACATTAATATGCTTACAAATATTGACTTGGTCTGCTTTTCTGACACATATACTACTCATTTTGACAGGTTATCAGATATCTTGGGTTTGTAATTCTAAAGAAAGGTTACTGGTTAGAAATTTATTTTTCTAGAAATAGCTAACTTTGCAATTTAAAGTACATAAAATGTGTGGTGAACAAAAGGTAGATTTGTCAGAAAAGATTTTTCATACATTAGATGGTTTTAATCAGAAGTGTCATCTATAGCGAAGCTAGTAGGAAATTACTATTATATTGCTCAGGTGTGTGATCTACAAATTTAGCCACTTTTTAAGTCAACTAAAATCAAGTAAATCAAGAGTTCTTTAGATTTTTCCTTGATTACAGATTGAACTCCCTCTCTGTATGTTTCAGATTAGATCAATTTCTTTGGGAAGAGCTTGGAATCATCGATTTATTTATGGTACTCTGACTCTCTCCCTGAGCAAACTTTCTGAGTCACCTCTACAGAATTACATCCAGGTAGCATGGCCTTCTTCTCTCAGAATAAAGGTCTGGCTTTATAAGATGGGTACTCTGTAGAGATGATAGCCATTAGTCTAGTGAGTTTGCCTTGATTGGTATAGAACATATACTTTACAAGTGAGATGTCATAGGTTGATCAGAACCCTAGTATTCTTGACCTGCTCTGCCTGGGGTAGAAATAATACCCTTAGGTTGGGGTTGAGTGAATAAAGGGGGCACTGACTGGCCTGAAATTTAGCTCATACCACATGGAACTTCTCAGATTCCAAAAGAATGGATTACTTCTCCTGATAAGATTACAAAACCATTGACCAGAAGATAGAGGGAAGTTATGGAGCCATACTTTTTGGCCACAATTTACCAGAGTGGAGCTTCCAACATGCTGAGCTTAGAGGGGAGGAGGTATAGTGTGAATCATGGTTCAAATGCCACAGAATCTTATTTTCATATAATATCAGATTTTCTTGACCAAATGTCATTTTATTTGTGTATATTATTAGAAAAAAAATTCTAGAGGTATTATTAATGATTGTGTAATCCATAATATTCAGCAATTATGGATATTTCTCTGGGGAGAAGTTCAGTAGAGAACCTCATGTTGCCATTTGAGAACTGTACTTCATGTTTTTCAATTAGGTAAGTGCAGATATTACTGTAGTTGGATGTCAAGAAGACAGAATGTAAAATTAACAACACTACTATATTAAAGAGATACTATAGTTCTTCAAATTCAAAGTAAGTTCTTATAAATCACATGGTAAATCTGTCTGGCAATTTCCCCCCATCATTATTTTGAAGAAATTTTTCAAAGGTCCTGGAAGGAGATTAAAATGAATTAAACATATAATTGGATATTTTATCAATGTTTTCAATTATTTATTTAATAGATTCATTATATGCTTGGTTTAGAAAAATAGAATATAAAATTTGATGTGGCTTTCAAAGAAAAAGATACTTTGTAAATATGTGTATTTAATTCTCTTGATTATGGAATAATCAGCCATGATATAAACACACAGTCACACACATAAAAGTAAAAATTTGATGACCTAACCCTTTCAAGACACTTTACACATAGCCATGTTTATAGCCTAAATTGCACAGAAATATTAAGTCAATAGGAAAAGATTTAAATTCAAGACAGTTCCAAGTAACAATAGACCCAAGGCTTTGATATTAAAACAATGTTTTAGCTTCCTGACTTGACATAAAGCAACTGAGTTTGCTTAGTTCCCCATCATGCAGCCATTATGTACTTAGTGAAATGGCCTATTTTATTGACATCTATTCTCCTTCCATTCTAGTTATTCTTCTTTCAGCATTTTGGTTTATTTTTCCAAACACCTATATTTTTATCCAACTAGCATATGCCACATTGAAAAGGAAAATAAATTTATCTGTTCACCTATCAATCATCTGTTTCTATTTCTATCTATGTTAGTTAGGTTTTCTGTACTGTAACTAAAATATCTGACAAGATCACTTAAAGAAGCAAAAAACTATTTTGGGCTAACTTTCAGATATTCAGTTTGTAGTTGGTTGGATCTAGCACTCTGGTTCCAAGGTGAAGCTGAACATTGTGACAGGAGGGTATGGTGGAGGAAAGCTGCTTACTTCATGGTAGCCAGGAATCAGAGAGATCAATAAGAAATAGCCAGGGCCACATAATCCCCAAGGTCATGTTGCCATTGACCCACTTCTTTCAGCCATGTACTTCCTGCCTACAGTTACCATCCAGTAAAGTAGTTCTCTAAATATTAATACATAAAATGGGTTGATCCACTGATTAGGTTACATCTGTCATAATTGAATCATCTCACTCACTGCATTAACACAGAAGCTTCTGGGTGACACCTCATATGTAAAACACAACTTTATCTATTTCCACATAGAAAATGCATCCATATACATATATGACAGTATTTTTGACATTAACACACTGATTTACCTTTTCAACATAAAAATATACTGTTGTATGAATTTCCCATTCTTTAAATCAGTACCATTAATTAAAATAGAAAAAAGTGTTTAATTTGGAGTTTAAAGTAATTGCTTTGATATCATAATAAAACAACAGTTTTGTAGATCATGCTTTCTTAGGAGAGATTCATATGATTTCTAAAAATTCTTTTTGTGAAACAGGAACTAACCTTAAATGTCTGAATCATATATCCCTATAAGCCATTATATATCTTTAAGGAAAATATTCTGAATTGCAATAAAAAGAGAAAGCACCCAATTATAAGTGGTTAAAATTATGAAAATTATGTTTTTAAATATTTCTCAAGGATTTAGTCTCTGTGTATGTGTGTGTGTGTGTGTGTGTGTGTGTGTGTCTGTGGAAGGAGAAACATAAATACATAAATATAGATTATAATTTTAAATGTAATTTATGAATTGAAAAATCTATAAATATATGTATATAAATATATACATGCACATATACATATATATTCACAATAATATAATTATTATATTTAATAGGCTTATATTATTAATATAATATAAGCCTATTAAAATATGCATATTTTTATCTAGGAATTTCAAATCAAAACCATAGTAAGAGACCACTTTATCCTCAGTGGGATGACTATTACAGAATATGCAAAGAATAAAAAATATTGTTGAGGATTTGGAGAAATTGGAATTCTCATATATTTCTGGTGGCATTAAACAATGGAAAACCATGGCTAGGGTTTGACTCAGTGGTAGAGCACTTACCTAGAGCTTGTGAGGTACTGGATTTGATCCTCAGCACAGCATAAAAATAAATAAATAAAATAAGAGTAAAAGAAAAAAGATGCAGTCATTGCCTTAAAAAAATGAAAAGAATTTGGCCATTTTTCAAAAACAGTAAAAAAGAGTTACAATATAACACAGCTGCCAAATACATACCACAAAAAATAAGAACTTATGAAAAAAAAACTTATAGATAAAGGGTTATAGAAGCACTATTTATAATAATAAAAAGTGTAAACAACCCAAATGTTCATCAACTGAGGGATGGAAAACTACTATGTGATATGTCCATACAGGGGAATATAGAGTTCAAAATTACAAATAATTAATGGTATATGATACAGATTGAAGAATATTAAAAATCTCATTCTAAATTTAAGAAACTACATATAAAATACTACGTATCGTATGATTCAACATATATGAACTTTCTAGAATGCACAAATCTATACATAACAAAAAATACATTAGTCTATGTTGAGGACCTTGGGGAGAAGAGTGTCGAAAAACTGCTTGTGTTTTGGGGGGTTTATTTTGGGGATAATGGATTATTCTAGTATTAAATAGGTTTGATAGTTGAACAAATATTGTAAATATATAAAAAATCACTGAATTATGGATGCTAAGTGATATTTACGTATTAGTAAAGCTGCTACTTTAAAATGAATATAGGGTATTACTATTTGCCAAGATGTCACCAGACACAAACTGGGGAGAAAAAAAAAATCTTCTGACTATTGTGATGGTGAGAAAGGACATGGGAGCACAGAACAACTTACTATTAAATTTAATAACTAATCATTTTAATTTATTATTGTATTAAATAGCATAATGATCTAATATTTAATTATAACTTTATTGTTTCAGGCATCATTCTAAGCACTTTCCATGTATTAATTTCTTTAATCCTCACAATAACCCCAAGAGGTAATTACTGCCATCTTTCTCATTTTATGCATGACAAAACTGAAGAAAATATGAATAGGCAACATACCAGATATCATGCAGCTTATACAACACTGATACAAGAAAGTTAAGCATCCTGGATTGAGATCCAAGTAATCTGACTTGAGATTCCATGCTATTAACTACTTTTAAACTAACTCTCATAAAGTCTAGTACTCCATTAAATTTCTATGACATCCCTTTTGAACTCCACACTCTTGATTAAGAAATTGATAAAGAACTGGAGAAATACCCAGAATATCCCCATTATGTCTTGACAGGGTAGTGCATGGAATTGCTTATTGTTTCCCAAGGCCTAGCTCGAAAAAAAATTAAATGCCACTATTATCATGCACAGACAATATGTCATGGGGCACACAGAGTAGCAATAGGAGAAGGCATTAATTAAAACTATCTTCACAGTGCCCTGGGTATTGTGGCATAAGGGAGATAACACAGCTGAAATTTTTCTGAATAATTGCCAGAGATATGAAGCAAAGGAAAAAAAAAAAGAAAGAAAAAAGAGCATCAGAAAAGGCCTGAGCCTGAAACAAAGACAAAAGGCATTTGAGATTCCTTACAAAAAGAGGCCTATGATTACTATGGCCTATAGAATTGCATACCCTCTAATTATATAGGTGGAGCCAGTCATTTTACAGTTGATAACAATTATAGTCTGAATATGGAATGTGCCTCCAAAATCTCATTTGTTGAATGTTAGGTCTCCAATACAGTAATGTTCAGAGGTTGAGCTTTTAGGAAATTATTGGATCATGAGTGCTTTGTCTAACCTCATCAATACATTAATACATCTCATGTATTAATAATTTGAATCAAATACTGGAAGCTATAATAATAATAATAATACTGTGGAAACTATAGGTAGGTGAGGAATAGTTGGAAGAAGTAGGTTATTGGAGGCATGCCTTTGGAGAGTATATATTTGTTTTTATCAGCCTTTTTTCACTGCTGTGACTTAAAGGACCTAACCAGAACAATTGTAGGGGAGGTAAACTTTATTAGAGGGCCACGGTTTCATAGGTCTTAATCTCTTGAAGGCCAGCTCTATTCCTGGGGTCTAGAGGTGAGGGAGAGCATCATGGAAGAAGAGTGTGGCAGAGAGAACCAGCTCACATGATGGTCAGGAAGCACAGAGAGAGTTTGGAACTTGCCTGATACAAATATATACCCAAAGCCACACATCCAATGCCCCATCTCCTCCAGCCACAAACTACCACTTCAGTCACCACTCAATTAATCTCATCAGGGGATTAAGTCACTGATTAGGTTAAGATTTTTATGACCTGATCATTTCTCCTCTGAACCTTCTTACATTATCTCACATGTGAGACTTTGGGGGGAACTCTCACATAGAAACCATAACATTTTACCCTGGCCCCAAAATCTCACACTTATATGATAATGAAAAAAATATATTTAGTCCATTCCCAAGAGTTCCCTTAGGCTCCACAGTTCCAAGATTGTTCAAAGTTAAAGTCTAAAGTCTACTCTGAGTCTCAAGGCAATTTTACATTGTGAGCTCTAGGAAAATTAAGAGCAATTTACAAGTATCCAATATATAATAGTACAGAGTAAATATTTCCATTCACAAAATTATGAGTATAGAAAGAAGGGATCAAGCCAAAGCAAGACTGAAATCCAGCTGTGCAAACAAGTCCTGTAGTTCCATTTCTAGCATCTGGGGCACATGGAATCGTGATGTTCTCTCCAAAGTGCTTGTGTAACTCTGCCTCCATGGCCTCATTTGTTAGAGGTCAAGTGGCCTTTTTGTTGGCTTGCCTTTGCTCAATTCCTGCAGCTTTCTTAGGATGATGCCCCACATTATTAACATTTCTTAATTGCTGGGGTCTCCACTATAACTTTGGCTTCCTCCACACATCTCCAAACTTTGATTTCCCATGAGATTCCTGGGGGGACACCAACTTTGGCTAGCCTTCCAGGCCTTCTTTGAATTCTTGGTGGAAGCCACAATAACCCCCTAACTCCAGGATCATGCATTCCTGCAGAACTAGCACAATGTAGTTGACTCTAAGCTCTGCTGCCTTCTGAAGCAGAAGCCAAGGTCCAGGGACCCTGGAAGCAGCAGCATCTCTGTGCCTGGATCGCTGAGCATGGCTGAGCACATTGTACAAACTTCTGAGGCCTCCATGTGCAAGAAGGGTGCTCCACTAGTCTCTTCTCAAGAGAATTTTCACCTTTACTCCATAGAGATTGAGGTGGATGTGGACTTGCCAGCTCATGAAGTGGCCTCACCTATCTTTATTATTGTCTTTGGGCAAAGTCTTTAGCATTTCTTTAATGGCAATAAGGTCCTTAACAACTGCAACTGCCTTAGCCCCTGTTTTATTCCTGCCTTTCAAGTTCAAGTTTTTCAATTATTTCTGCTCTGCTTTCTGCTACTGAATATCATAATAAACTTGGCTAAAAGCCATCAACAATACCCATGCCACTTTCTGAATGCTATGCTACCTAGACATTTCTTCTACCAGATTAATAAGTCCATGGGTTTCAAAATCAGCCTCACAGAAAGTGTCAGGACACGGGCCAAATGCAGACACCTTCTCAGGCAGAATATAACACAAATGGCCTATAGTACAATTACCAATACTGTGCTCCTTTTCCACTAAACCCTCTTAAACCCTGTCTTCATTTTCCATGGTTCTGTTGGCATTCTGGTCTTCTGAGCTCCCATCAGAATTGGACATTAAGCTCCACTGTAAAAAAACCTAAAGCATTTCCAGCTTGCACTGCTAAATATCTCAAAATTCTTACCACCAATTCTAAAAAGCTCTAAAAGCTTCTGAATCACATGGTCAGGTTAGTCACAGCAATGGTCCCACTTCTCAGTAACAACTTCTGTTTTAGTCAGCTTTTCTCACTGCTGTAACTGAAAAGACCCAACCAGAACAATTGTAGTAGAGTAAAAGCTTATTAGGGGACTCACAATTTCAGAGGCTGTAGTCCATAGAAGGCCATCTCCATTCTTCAGGGCTAGAGGTGAGGCAGAACATCATTGCAGAAAAGTGTGGAAGAAGGAACCAGCTCACATGATGATCAGAAGCAGAGAGAGAGAGAGAGAGATCTCCAGATAAAAAATATTTAGCCTAAAGCCATGCCCCCAATTCCACCAGCCACACCCTAATACCACCACTCAGTTAATCCCTATCAGGGGATTAATTTACAGATTGGGTTCAGAATCTCAAAACCCAATCATTTCTCCTCTGAACCTTCTTGCATTATCTCACATCTGAGCTTTTGGGGGACACCGCACATCTAAACCATAACAATATTATTGCTCTCTTATCTTTCTTTCTCCTCCTCCTCCTGCTCCTCCTTCTCCTCCTGCTGCTCCTCCTCCTCCTCCCCCTCCTCCTTCTCTTTCTTATTCCTGGTTGCCGTAGCTGAGCACATTTCCCCCACCAAAACCTTTCTGTCATGATGTGGTGCCTCACCTCAAATCCAGAGCAATGGTGCCAACTAATTAAGAATTAAAAACTCTGAAACCATGAACAAAGACTTTATCTTTCCTATTCTCAGTGTTTTGTCAACTAAGCATGAACTGAAAACTCTGAAACCATTAAATAAAACTATATCTTCCCTCCTCTAAGTTGTTTTTCTCAGGTATTTTTTACAGCACTGAAAAGCTAATATAATACCAAAACATAACGTCCTATAATTTTGCCAGTTCAATTTCACAGTAACAGTAACCAGAAAATACCATTTATTTGCAACCTGTGTTATGACATGTGAAATCTCTTGGGCCCCTTTCTCATGCTTTTCACTACTATCTGATATTCCTCGTTCAATATCTTACAAGTTTCTTGCAGGTACAATCTATTAAAACGTTTCCTAAGACCTGCATTCCTTTTTTTTTAATTGCTTTTTATTTTTTAAATACGTGACAGCAGAATGCATCAAAATTTTTATTACACATATAGAACACAATTTTTCATATCTCTGTATATAAAGTCTGTTTACAGCAATTCATGTCTTCATACATGTACTTTGGAATATGATGTCCATCACATTTCACCATCATTGTTAACCCCTTGCACCCTCCCTTCCCCTCCCACCCCTCTGTCCTATCTAGAGTTTTTCTACTCTCCCTACCCCACTATGAGTCAGTCAACTTATATCAGAGAAAACATTCATCATTTATTTTTGGGGGATTGGCTAACTTCACTTAGCATTATCTTCTCCAATACCATCCATTTATCTGCAAATGCCATGATTTTATTATTTTATTGCTGAGTAATATTCCACTGTTTATGTATGCCACATTTTTAATCCACTCATCTACTGAAGGGCATCTAGTTTGGTTCCATAGTTTAGCTATTGTGAATTGTGCTGTTATAAACATTGATGTGACTGTGTCCCTGTAGTATGCTGATTTAAGACTGAGGAGAGGGATATCTGGGTCAAATGGTGGTTCCATTTCAAGTTTTCCAAGGAATCTCCATACTGCTTTCAATATTGGCTGCACCAATTTGCAGTCCCACCAGCAATGTATGAGTGCGCCTTTTCCCCCACATCCTCTGCAACACTTATTGTTGTTTGTCTTTATAATAGCTGTCATTCTGACTAGAGTGAGATGATATCTTAGAGTAGTTTTGATTTGAATTTCTCTGATTGCTAGAGATGGTGAGCATTTTTTCATATATTTGTTGATTGATTGTATATGCTCCTCTGAGAACTGTCTGTTCATGTCCTTGGCCCATTTATTGATCGGGTTATTTGTGTTTTTTGGTGCTTAGCTTTTTGAGTTTTTTATATAAACTAGAGATTAGGGCTCTATCTGATGTGTGAGGGGTAAAGATTTTCTCCCAAGATCTAGACTCTCTATTCACCTCACAAATTGTTTCTTGTGCTGAGAAGAAACTTTTTAGTTTGAGTCCACCCCATTTATTGATTCTTGGTTTTAATTCTTGCACTATTGTCTTATTAAGGAAGTTGGGGCCATATCCCACATGATAAAGTTTAGGGTCTACTTTTTCTTCTATTAGATGGAGTGTTTCTGGTTTAATTCCTAGGTCCTTTATTGACTTTGAGTTGAGTTTTGTGCATGGTGAGAGGAAATCCAGATTGCATACGGATTTCCAGCACCATTTATTGAAGAGGTGATCTTTTCTCCAATAATTGTTTTTGGCGCCTTTGTCTAATATAAGACAATTTTAATTTTGTGGGTTAGTCTCTGTGACCTCTATTCTGTACCATTGATCGACCAGTCTGTTTTGGTGCCAATACCATGCTGTTTTTTGTTACCATTGCTCTGTAATGAAAACCCACATTCTTAACCTCTCTCTCTCTCTCTCTCTTTTTTTTTTTTTGCTCTGTGTTTTCCTTGCCACACATGTGAATTTTTTCAATATTCATCTTATGCATCCTCAAATTTTATGTGTTAATTACCCCTTTCCTGTGACACCATTATAATTAATATTGATTTTGTCTTCATCCCTCTTTCATTCATTTTGTCTTCTGTTCTTGCACCCTGGGATCACATTGCTAAATTACTCACACATAATCTTTATTATTTCAGACAGGGTATTCATTGCAAACAGCAGTTAATACATATTGGGATTAAATTTGCAAATCCATTGACTCATGCCATATGATAAAGACACAGACATTATCTAAAAAAGAAAAAAAATGCAGGTGATTATTGATGATGAAGAGAGTCATGTTAGAATTAGCAGATCCCTATTAAGGAAGTTGTGGCCTAATCTGGCATGATGGAGATTTGGGCCTACTTTTTCTTCTTTTAAGCACAAGGTCTCTGATTTAATTCCTAGGTCCTGGATCTACTTTTGAGTTGAGTTTTGTCCATGGTGAGAGAGAGAGGTTTAACTTCATTTTGTTAGATGTGGATTTACAGTTTTCCCAGCACCATTTGTTGAAGAGGCTATCTTTTTCTCAATATATGTTTTTGGTGTCTTTGTCTAATTTGAGATAACTGTAATTATGTGGGATTGTCTCTGTGTCCTCTATTTTCTACCATTGGTCTTCGGGTCTATTTTGGTGTTAATACCATGTTGTTTTTGTTACTGTTGCTCTGTAGTACAGTTTAAGGTATGGAATAGTAATGCCCCTTGCTTAAGCCTTCTTACTAAGGGTTGCTTTTGTTATTCTAGGTATCTTATTTTTCCAGATGAATTTAATGATTGCTTTTTGTATTTCTATGAGGAATGTCACTGATATTTTGATTTCTATAGTGCAAGAATTAAAACCAAGAATCAATAAATGGGATGGATTCAAATGAAAAAGCTTCTTCTCAGCAAAAGAAATAATCAGTGAGGTGAATTGAATACCTATAGAATGGGAGCAAATCTTTACCACAAGCACATCAGATTGAGCACTAATCTCTAGAATATATAAAGCACTCAAAAACCTTAACACCAAAAAAAAAAAATCCAATTAATAAGTAGGCCAAGGAACTTAAAAGACACTTCTCAGAAGAGGATATAAAATCAATCCACAAATATAAGAAAAAATGTTCATCAACTTTAGAAATTAGAGAAATGCAAATCAAACCTACTCTAAATTTTTATCTCACTCTAGTCAAATGGCAGCTAATAAGAACACAAACAACAAGAAGTGTTGGCTAAGATGTGGGGGGAAAGGAACACTCATACACTGCTGGTGGGAATGAAAATTGGTGCAGCCAATATGGAAAGTAGTATTGAGATTCTTTGGAAAACTTGGAATGGAACCACCCTTTTACCCAGCTATCCCACTCCTTCGTTTTTACACAAAAGACTTAAAAACAACATACTGAAGGGACACAGCCACATTATTGTTTATAGCAGAACAATTCACAATAGCTAAATTGTGGAACCAACCCAGATGCCCTTCAGTAGATGAATGGATAGGGAAACTTTGGTATATATACACAATGGAATATTATTCAGCAATAATAGAGAATAAAATCATGACATTTGCAGGTAAATGGATGGAGTTAGAGAAGATAATGCTAACTGTAGTAAGCCAATCCCCAAAAAACAAAGGTAGAAAGTTTCCATTGACATGAGGATGCTGACACATAATGGCTTAGAAGGGAAGCATGGGAAGAATGGGGGAACTTTTTATAGGACAAAGGGGAGGAGGAGACTGGAGGGAGCATGGGGCTAAAAAGATATTGGAATGAGTTAGACATCCTTATGCTAAGTACATGTATGAAGACACAAATGGTATGAAAATACTTTGTGTATAAACAGTGACTTGAAAAATTGTGCTCTATATGTGTAAGACGAAATGAATTACATTCGGCCATCATATACAACAAATTAGAATAAATGAAAAATCATTTAATAAAAAAGATTTAGCAGATTCATTTTCTAAGCATTCATGAAACACAATTTCTCTAGTGCATTTTCTTCCATATGTGTACTTAAAAATTCATAGTGCACTATCCATTTCCTCATCAAGTTCAAGTCTCTTTTTCTTGAAACTTGATATATAGTGGATTGATTATATGATTGTGCTAATGCACGGAAGACATAATAAAAGTACATAAGTAGAAATGAGGTCATGTACCTAGTATAGATAAATCATAATAAGTAATATACGTCTATTTTGTCCATAAAATTCTGGAGCTTTGTGTGAACATGTAAAAAGATTGACTACCTGTAGGCAACCATGCTTTGAGAAAGTCTGAACCACATAGAGGGGATATAACTAAGTGTTCCCTTGAAAGATTCAGCACAAGCACTAGAAATGTGAACAAAGTATTTTTAAATGATTCTAGCTGATGACTGCCCTGATCACCAAGAGCCTCTTAATTTTCTCAACAGAAGTTCCAGTTAGGATAGTGCTTTCCATGCTCTTTTTCATATTTTTGACTGACAGAATCTGTGTGCCTAATAAAATGGTTACTTTTGATACTGAATTTGGGATGAAATTTTTTATGCAGCGATAGTAACTGGAATGATAGAAAATTTGAACCTTCAATTGTTTTACTATTCATGTGAAAGATAATTCTAAAGTGTTTTGCAATTCTTCTCTTTATTATACATTTTAAATCATTTTTATTACTATAAGAGTGAATTTCAATATGCAGGGAAGTCAAGATCACTTGAAATGTGCCTATCTATATTCAAAGAAAGAACTGAATGTAAAATATTTTCAGCCAGTAGGAATTCTTAGTGGTATATAATTGTGCATGCACTTAAAGAGACAAACTTGAAAAAAAATCTTCAGAAAACATAAAAAATTCACCAGATTAAATCAATATTTAATAATAAATTAACAAAACATATTTATTTCAGTGTTAGAGATCAAGTCCAGGTACTTGCTCTGCTTCTTGATACTACACTAGTCTACATCCACTCTCCTGCTTTGTATTTTAATGTTCATTCATGATATTTCACATTTTAGTGTCCTTTAGGTTAAAATAAATATTTTGTTATAAAGATAAAATAATAAAACAACTAATAAAAAACTATTATTTTAATAAATCTATTAGTACTCAATTAAGAAAATGAAAAAAAATATTTAAATTTGGGGGCATGAAAATAGAGGCAGACCCAGCAGTCATGCTCGTCAGGAGGAGGTTTGAGCCCTTAGGATGCAGGAACTCCAGTAAAGATGACTTTCATCTCATGCACATGTCTAAGCGAAAAATATTATTTGTATTACATCTTGAATTTGTCCTGGTATAAAAAGGATAAGGAAGCTTATGTGCAAGGTTTAGAGACTTAGAATATTTGGGTAGACAAGAGATTCTTAAAAAATTGGAAACATAATCCAAAATTTCTTAATTCTTCCCAATTAATACCTTTCTCTCTCTCTCTCTCTCTCTCTCTCTCTCTCTCTCTCTCTCTCTCTCTCTCTCCCATACACACACACACACACACACACACACACACACACACAAACACACACATATTATGGATTAGCATCCACTTATCACAGAAAATATTTGGCCTTTGATTTTTGGGGTTATTTCATTCTTCTTTATTGCTGAGTAATATTCCATTGTGTTTATGTACCACTTTTCTTTATCCATTCATCTATTGAAGCGTATCTAGGTTGACTAGGCAAGAATGTAGGAACTTTGGTTTTTGCAGAGGGAAATGAAGGGAAGTAGAGGGTGTGAATATGGAAAGGGTGTTTGAATGAGATGGACAATATTAGAATTGTTTGAATCTGAAGATAAAGTACCACTAAAAAGATATATATATATATTTCTGTAGCTCAGAAATACTGGGTTTTCAACAAATTGCCTTCCACAAAAGTGTTATTAAATGATATTGATGAAATTGTCAGGTGCCTGTACAATAATGGCATAATGAATTTCAAGATTATGTATAATTATAATGCATCAAAAGAAGAATCAGCAATCACTAGGATAAAATCACCTCCAGTCAATGACAAAACACTACATTGCATGAATCAATTCTTAGAAATGCCGATTTGTGCACGTAGTCCCTAACTCAATCCTTAAATAAATATTCTCCTAATTCCCCAAAGACTTGAAAACTGGTAGGTAAGATTGTGATTGCTGTGTCCTCCCTGGTTGCTAGACTCTCCCTAAAGTTTACTTACATTCTCACAAAAAAACAGGGCTATTAAAAGAAATTACATTATAGATTGTGATGCATGCCTGTAATCTCAACAACTCAGGAGGTTGAGGCAGGAGGATCACAAGTTCAAACCAATGTACATTTTAGTGAAACTCTGACTTAAAATTTAAAAGGAAATTATAAAAGGATCTGGGATGTAAGTCAGTATTAGAGCATCCCTGGGTTTAGTTACCATTATCCTCCCCACCCCAAATAGTTAGATCTCTGAAGATAAGCTGGATCATTCAAAAGTTTTATCTGAATTCGTCCAAGAATCTACAAAAATTAAGTATAGTTCTCATGCAAAAGATTTTTCTGTAGAAGAAAAGCATTTGTATTTTAAAATATTTAAATTATTAATGAAAATGGAATTCTAAAAGTTAGAAGTACAACTGTGTAGTCATGTGTTATATTTATGTCATGCAAAAGAAAAAAATAAATTCTACATCAAATTCTGGCTTTAAATTAAATTACTTTAATTTCAAAGTAATTACTATAATTGTTCAATCAGGAATGAGTAAGGTTTTTCTGTAAAGGACTACAACATTTTGGCACTCACAGTGACTTTCAGAGATATAATTTAATTCACAGATTTTAATATTTGAGGATTAATAGGTTAGTAAAATAATAATAAAGATTCAACTTTTTGTAATCTGTTACTAAATATTAGGATTTAATCATCCAATTGAAGGATATTCTTGTTAGTTACAGTTACTGACATCAAACTTCAAAATGTATTGGCAAATGTGTTTTAAAACATTTCTATCTTAAAGGATAAGGGGCGAGGGGAGGGAAGACTAGAGAGAAAATAGGAAAGGAAAAGGGGGTTCATGAACTGAAATTTATTTCCATGCCTGTATGATTTTTTCGGGATGAAACAAACTACTATGTATAACCATAAAGCTCTAATAAAAATTTCCTGTCTTAAGAGACTCTTTAGCGACATCCACAGACAGTGAACAGAATAGAATGTGGAGAATTGTAATGGTTTTAGTCCTTGCAGTGCTAAGAGTTGTTGATACCACTATACAGAGGCATTATGTAGTTATAGGGAACATAAGCAAGAGGAAATTATGTTAATAATGGGGGAAAATCTAGGGTCCATATTGTGTGATTGTATTATGGGGCCCTAGAGCAGCCTAGTAGCCTTGAGTTCAAAGGAAAAAAAAATATATTCATGAATTTAAATATCTTTCATTCAGCACAATTGTCTACTCTAAAACCTATTATTACATGCAACTACTTGGTAATCTTGTGAATGCCTGTTTGATAATGAAATAAGAACAATTACATTTAAAGCATTTTGTTTAAAAAATGTAAACTCCACTGTGAACATGTGAGCTATAGCAAAAAATCTGGAGAATTTTTTCTATTTTAAATAGATATACATATTATTAGAAACAATATAATTCAATAAATGTATGTAATGTGTAATAAAAAATCAGAGTAGTTAGCATTTTCCTATGTTCAAATATTTAACAATTCTATATTTTTATAACCTGCAGACATCACTAGTTACTTCAAAATATAAATTTTTGTGGAATACATGTATTTAACCTTGCTATACAATCCTAGAACTGATATCTCCTACCCAATATATTTGGTATGCATTATCTAATCTCTCTGTATCTCCAAATCCCTCAATACTTTCCAGTTTCTAGTGACCATTATTTTCCTCTACTATGAAATCAACTATTTTATTGTTTAGAAAAGAAAAAAAGAACATGTGGTACTTGTATATCTATGCTTGGCTCATTTCATGCTCATTTTATGAAGTGCTTCAGTTTCCAAAATGTCTTAGAAAATGATAGGATCTAATTCCTATTGTTGGGTGAATAATATTCCTTTGTTCACACATACAGCAACATTTGTTTATCCATTCATTAATAATATACTGTTTATTATTATACCTTGGAATGTGATAATGCTGCAGTTAATATGGAGTGCAGTTATATCTATGATAATTCCAATATTTCCCTCAGATAAATACTCAGTCCCTCAGATAAATACATATGCTGGATCATATGTAACAGCTTTATTTTTAGGTCTTTAGGAACTCCATATTATTTTTCCATGAAAAGTGAACTAATTTACATCCCTAATGATGGTTTACAATATTTCCTTCCTTTAAATCCACACCAATAATTTTATTCATTCCTTTATATTATAGCCATTCTATCCAGAGTAATAAAATATATAATTGCAATTTGATTTGCTTTTTCTTGATGAATAATGATGTATATCAATTTTTCATATACCTTTTGGCCATTTATATGTCTTATTTTTAGAATTGTGGGATCAGAAAACTTACCTATTTTGAAAAAAATATTTTAATTTTATTCATGCATTATAATTTTACATATTAGTGAGATTAATTGTTTCCTATACATACATCCATATAAAATAATTTTATCATGTTTATATCCTTTCCTCTCTCTCCCCTCCTCATTCCCAAGGATACCCTTTTTTTATTTTTTTTTTCATTCATTTTTTTATTGGTTGTTGAAAACATTACAAAGCTCATGACATATCATCTTTCATACATTTGATTCAAGTGGGTTATGAACTCCCATTTTTACCTCAAATACAAGTTGCAGAATCACATCGGTTACACATCCACATTTTTACATAATACCATATTAATGACTGTTATATTCTGCTACCTTTCCTAACCCCTACTATCCCCACTCCCCTTCCCTCTCATCTTCCCTCTCTACCCCATCTGCTGTTGCTTAATTCTCTCCCTTGTTTTTTCCCCCTTTCCCCTCACAAACTCTTATATGTAATTTTGTGTAACAATGAGGGTCTCCTTTCATTTCCATACAGTTTCCCTTCTCTCTCCCTTTCTCTCCCCCCACTTGTCTCTGTTTAATATTAATCTTTTCCTCATGCTCTTCTTCCCTGTTCTGTTCTTAGTTGCTCTCTTTATATCAAAAAGACATTTGGCATTTATTTTTTAAGGACTGGCTAGCTTCACTTAGCATAATCTGCTCTAATGTCATCCATTTCCCTGCAAAATCCATGATTTTGTAGTTTTTTAGTGCTGCGTAATACTCCATTGTGTATAAATGCCACATTTTTTTTTATCCAGCCCTATGTGTCTCCTTTTTATTTTCATGAGATCCCTCCCTTTCTTTTCTTACTCATTTCCACGTTAGAAGAAAACACTTGATTTGAGATTTTGAATTGGATTTATTTTGCTTAACATGATGCTCTCCAGTTGCATCAATTTTCCTGAAAATGGTATAATTTTGTCCTTCATACTTGCCTAAAACCCCATTGTGTATATATTTCACTTTTTTCATTAATCAATTGGTAGACAAATAAAATGCTTCAATAATTTTTCTCTCATGAATGGTGCTGCTATAAACATGGGTATGCATGTATCATTATAATACTATCACTTTAATTATTTTAGATAAATGAAGTGTGGTATAACTGTTTCATAATATTAGACTCATTTCTAAACATTTGAAGAAATTCCACACTGTTTTCAATAGTGGTTGCACTAACCTATCACCTAACTAACAATATATAAGTGTTCCTTTTTCCCTGTAGGTCATCAGCATTTATTATTATGTGTTCATGATAAATGTCATTCTAACTGGAGTACGATAAATACTTGAAATAGTTTTGAATTTCATTTTTGTGATTGCTAAAGATACTAAATATATTTTTTCTTGTTTAAACATATTATTTTATTAGTACATTTTGGAGAATTTCCAAAAAATAGTTCATTTTGATAAAATCATACGTGTATGGAATTTAATTTACTCCATTTCCGTTCTTTATTCCCTAACTTTACTTTCCTTCCTCCCTTCCTCTATTTCCATTTTACCCTTCTGGTATTTATTTAAGCATTTTTTAAAATTGGTGCATTATACATATACATACAGTGAAATTCAACTGTGGCATATTTATACACACACATATCATAATTTTATCAAATTTATTCTGCATTTCCTCCACATTCATATCTCTCCTCTCTCCTTCCCTCTCAGTCTCCTTCTTCTATTCCACTGATCTTCTCTATATATTTATGATATTCTGCAATCCTTTTCCCTTACTTTGCTCTAGCCTCTGAATGAGTATAAGAGAAAATATCAACCATTGACTTTCTGAGATTGTCTGTATAAATACACACACACACACACACACACACACACTGTTCGGCCATATGTATTTCTTTTTTTGACTAATGTTCAGTTCATTTGTTTATTTGTCCATTTATTCATTGGGTTATTTTCCCCCTTTGGCAATACGGGTTTTTTTTGTTTGTTTTTTGTTTTGTTTTTTCAGTTCTTCATATATTCAGGATATAAATCCTCTCTTGGTAGAGTAGCTGACAAAGATATTGCATTGTGTAGCCACCATCTTCACACTCTTTATTTGTTGCATTGTTTTGTAGAAGGTTTTTAATTTAATACTTTTTATTTATTAATTCCTGGTATTATTTCATCATCAATATAAATCCTGTTGAGGAATTAATTCATTGACTGTACTTACAAGGGAAAATGTTGAAACTGTGTTCTTCTGCAATTTGCAAAGTGTCTAGACTAATTACTAAGACTTTAATAAATTCTGAGTTCACATTGTGCAGATTGAGAGATGGGAATATTGTTGAGAGCCACAGCCGAAGGGGCCCCAGCAAACTTCCAGCTGCCATCTGATTGGCTCCTCTGCGGTGATGTTCATTAGGCTGTTTCCTCGCCCTTTCAGATCACGGAGCTGCTCACTGGGGGACTTTTTTTGGCTCCGCCCACATGACATAGCCAATTGGCCTCAAGAGCAGGAGGAGTGGGGGTGTAGGGAGGCTTGTGGGAAGCTGGTGGTGGCAGGTGGGATCTGAGGGAATTCCTGAAGAGCTCCTGTGTTGTGGCGTGTGTGTTCTAAAAATAAAGTTCATTTCTGTTTGATAAGTAGCTCCTGAATTGTGCCCAGCCAGACTGTGGCATTTGGTGGCCCGCAGGGGAACTACTGAGGGTAAGTGATAAGGTAAACTGCTATTTTCTGATAGTCAGTATATAGTTAATGCTATAGTATCCCTTGAAGATGCTGGTAGGATTTTCCCCTTTCTCTACTGTTTTCTCTTTGCTTTCCACTATACAAAGTCTAATCTGGGACAGAAAAGATCCATTCTTTATAGGACATATCAGGGCACATACAGGATTGCCTGGAGCCCTTAGTTTGGGCAATGATTTAGCAGATAAAACTACACATGACATACATATTTTCTCTACACTAGAAGAAGCTACAAATTTTCATAAAAAGTTCCATGTCAATGCTAATACTTTACAAAAGCGTTTTAAAATAACTAAGAAAAAATCTAGATAAATAATAAAACAATTTCAAAATTGTGTGACCTTTTTACCACAAGTTAATCTTGGAGTCAATCCTAGAGGACTGATACCTAACCATATTTGGCAGATGGACGTCACACACTTGCCAGAATTTGGAAAATTAAAATATTTGCATGTTACAGTTGATACTTCTTCTGGATTTTTGATGGGCTCCCTTCATGCCAGAGAAAAAACTAAAGATATTATAGCTCATTGCTTACAAAATTTTGCCTCTGTGGGCATTCCAAAACAGTTAAAAACAGATAATGCCCCTGGTTATACTTCTACCTGTTTTAATCAATTTTGCTCATCATTTGGCATTACTCATATAACAGAAATCCCATACAATCCACAGGAAAGCAAAAAGAGGGAATTGGAAAGAGGTATATATTCCCCAAAGATAAACTTAAAATAACCCTTTTTACTCTAAACGTTTTAAATTTGGATTCATCAGGGCTTAGTGCTGTGGAAAGGCACTTGTGTCCAAAAAATGTACATAAGCCCAAGGTAATTTGGAAGGATATTCTAACAGGACAATAGAAAGGTCCTGACCCAGTGATTGTCTGGAGTCGGGGGTCTGTTTGTGTATTTCCACAGGGAGAACAGCAGCCGTTTTGGATTCCAGAGAGATTAACTAAAGCAATTTCTACAGACCAAAAAGAAGATGATTTGGCTCAAATCCATAACAGCTGATATCCAGAACTCCAGTTTGGCTATCCTTACATGTGAGACAGAACCAGGATGCTTTTTTTCAATATCTATTTTATTATTGCCCTTTCCCACATCATGAAGTTCTATTTTGTTTTTTGAGCTCATACAGACCTAGGTTAAGGTTTTGCTGATCAGTTCTATTTTTTGACTATAGAGTTTTTAAACATTGCAATGGAGATTTCACCTGTAAAAAGTTATAAGGCCTTTACTATTATGTTATGTGTTGTATGCACACTTGTGTTTTGTGTTGTATGTTTGTATGTGCGCATGTCCATATATCATATATGATGAGCATTCATGAAAAAATGGATCCAAATATTTTTTTATTCATGTGATTTAAATGGTTTAATTTAATTTGGGTAAAGAGCTGTTGAGGATTGTTTTAATTTGTGAACAAAAAGGAGGTTAACAGATCTGTTTGTTTATTTTCACCTTTCCTTTTAATTATATTTAATAATTCTGTTCAGGATAATGTAAATTGTTCAGAAAATCGTTTTCTTTTAGTGCCTTCTGAAATGTTACATAATTTTTTCTTTAGCTATTATTGCCAGAATTCCTATATCATCCCAGTGCTAGTGAAGACAAAGATAAAACCAATCTACAGCTTCTGCAATAGCTATCACTGAATTGCTTGCAGAAGTTGCCTGGATTATGTATCACTTGTATGCATTGTGAACTCATTTGCATGCATTGTGAACTATCTGTTGGTGCACTGACTTGTGGTAGTATTGGGGTATTTTTGCTGATGGTGTCATCGGCGGTACAATTTTTCCAAAAGGAGCCATCAATTGGCTTGTTGCATCCTCCTCCCTTCTTCTTGTGATGGTCGTTCAGCTAAAATTTGGGGGCCAACAGAAGTGAGGCAAAGAACCTCATCCCCCCGCTGGTACAAAGACCTTTCCACAGGTGTGGCTGTATGCTGGACCAGTAGTCAATGACGGGTAAGATCCAATTGCAATGGTACCAACCTAAGACGGGAGGCTGACGCTTTGAGGTCAGATCATCCCATGACGGGTAAGGACCATATGTAATATTGGACAACCTAAGGCAGGCACAGTCCCTAAGCCACATGCTTGTTGTTTAAACAGAGAGGGGAAGATGTTGAGAGCCACAGCCAAGGGACCCCATGCAAATTTCTAGCTGCCAGCTAATGATTGGCTCACAGGGTCCCCAGCAAACTTCCAGCTGCCAGCAAACTTCCAGCTGCCAGCTGATGATTGGCTCACAGCATCCCCAGCAAACTTCCAGCTGCCAGCTGATGATTGGCTCACAGCATCCCCAGCAAACTTCCAGCTGCCAGCTGATTGGCTCCTCTGTGGTGATGCTCATTGGGCTGTTTCCCCGCCCTTTCAGACCATGGAGCTGCTCATTGGGGGACTTTTTTTGGCTCTGCCCATGCGACCCAGCCAATCGGCCTCAAGAGCAGGAGGAGTGGGGGGGGGGGGGAGAGGCTTGTGGGAACCCGGTGGTGGCAGTTGGGCTCTGAGGGAATTCCTGAAGAGCTCGTGTGGTGTGGCGTGTGTGTTCTAAAAATAAAGTTCGTTTCTGCTTGATAAGTGGCTCCTGAATTGTGCCCAGCCAGACTGGGGCATTATATACTTTAATTTTTATGTATATGGACAACCGATTTCATCTACACAATTTATTAAAGAAGCTGTCTTTTCTTGAATATGTTTTGGACAATTTTGTCAAAGGTATTATAAATGTACCTATATGAGATTTTCTTTATGTCTTATATTTTATTTTATTGTTCTATGCACCTGCATTTTTCTGTTTTCTCAGCACCATGTAGTTTTTTGGTAATATATATGTGTGTAGCATAATTTAAAATGGTGTAATGGTCAATTTGAATCGTCAGTTTGATTGAATTAAGAGATGCCAAATATTAAGAGGCTTCTGGTTGTGTCAATGAGTGTTTGTCTAGGAATGATTGACATGTGTGGTAATGAACTGGAGACCCTTCCTAAGCATGGGTGGCATGGTCCAATGGGATGGTGCCTTAGATGGAATAAAGTTGGAAGAACAAGGAAGCAGTAGTAGATGCAAGCACTATTCTTCTTGAGTGGGTTCTTGGTTGCTGCTGAGATCACCTGAAGACATCAGACTCTTGCTGCTTCACTCTTCCAAAGCAGCATCTGGTAGTGATTCTCCAGGAATTTTTCAGAAGCCTTTGAATGGAGACTGGGTTAGCACATTGATCCCTCTTTTTCTGAGGCTCTTGACTTTCAGACTGTTCAGGTACTGCTTTTTTCAGCTCTCCAGCCTAAAGACAGCCATTGTGGACTATCCAGCTTCTGGTTGTGTAAGCCAATCTTATAAATCCCCCTTTTATAACCATACTTCCTGTTGATTCTTTTTCTCTAGAGAACTCTGACTAATAAGAATGGTGTCTTGTGATACCTCAAGTACAGCTCTTTTTTTTTTCTCTCAAAATTGCCTTTCTACTCTAGGTCTGTTATTCTTCCATATTGTTATGGTTTGGATTTGAGGTGTTCCCTAAAAGCTTATGCATGAGACAATGCAAGAAGGCTTGCATGTGAAATGGTTTAGTTATGACATCCTTATAACCATCAATGAATTAATCCTTTAATAAGGATTAACTGAGTGGTAACTGAAGGTGGGTAAGGTGTGTGTGGAAGAGTTGGGTCATTGAAGGCTTGTCTTTTGAGTATATATTTTGTATATGGCAAATAGAGTTTCTCTCTCCTTCCTCGTCATTATGTAAGCTGCTTCAATGCACCATACTCTTCAACCATGATTTTCTGCCTTAGGTTGAACCCTGAGGAATGGAGCCGGCTGTCTAAGGACTGAGACCACTGAAACCTTAAACACCAAAATAAACTTTCCTTCCATTAAAATTGTTCTTGTCTGGTATTTTAGTTGTAACTGTGAAAAATCTGACTAAAACATAAATTGACCCCAGAAAAGGGACAACTGATGTGACTAACTTATCATGTGATTCAGAAGTTTTTGGAGCTTCTTGAAGGATTTTTTTTTTTTTAATTTTGGAAAGTTTAGCAATGCAAACTGGAAAAGCTTTAGATTGTTGTATGCAGAGCTTCATTGGCAATTCTCTTGGGAACATAGACAAAATGTGGCTAGAACTATGCATAGTAAAGACAGGGCTTTAGAGAAGGACTCCTTTGGAAATTGGACTAGAGGCCATTCATGTTACTAAATGCTGGCTAAGAAGTTTTCTACATTTTTCCACTGTCCTGAAACTTTCTGTGAGGCTGATTTTAAAAGTGATGCATTTCTTAATCTCTCAGAAGATATGTCTAAACAGCATAGCATTCAGGAGGTGGCATGGATATTGCTGGCAGCTTTTAGCCAAAATTATTGTGATATTCAGGAGCAAAATGCAGAGCAGAAATATTTGAAAAACTTGGACTTAATAGATAGGAATAAAGCTGGAACTAAGCAAGTTGCACTTGTTAAAGTCATTGTAATCACTGAAGAAATGCTAAAGAATTTACCCAGTGACAATAAGAAAGATGCCTTGAGGGTATCTCAGGAACTGGCAAGACCATACCCATCTCAGGCTCAGTATAGTAAGTGAAAAAATTCCATTGAGAAAAGACAAGTGGGGTGCCCTGCTTGCACAGGGCAACCTAGGAAGCTGTTTAATCATGCTCAGATTCCAATATACTCTAAGACTTCTGAACCAGGGTCCCTGGAAGCTTGGCTAATGCTTGTGATGGCTGCAGATCTTGGCATCAACCATGTCTTGCTGATTCTGCAGGATTGTGCGAAATGCTGGAGTTAGGGGGTCATGGATGCTCCCAATAGGATTTCAGAGAAATCCCTGGGATGCCAAGCAAAATGCATCAGGGTTGAAGACCCTGTGGGCATCCCCTGAGAAGGCTATTTGTGGAGATGTGAGGAGGAACCTGAAGCTGCAGTGAAGATCCATAAGTTTAGGAAATGCTAGTAACATGGGGCATCAGCTGAGGAAAGGTGCAGATGGTGAGCAGAGACAAGCCAACAGAGAGGCTCTATGGGCAACAATCAGCAAAACCATAAGGGAGAAATTACACAAGTCCCTTGGAGATAAGATCATGATGCCATGTGCTTCTGATTGTGGATGAAAACACCAAATTCTGCTTCCTTAATTGGGTTTTTTTTTTTTAACTTGAACCATCTCTTCTTTCTATTCCCTTATTTTTTGGAATGAAAATATTTACTCTATAAGTTTACATATTACATGGAAGTTAGCTCTGATTTTTATAGGAGCTCATGAAGCAAGTTTGCTTTAAGTCTTAGTGGAGACTTTTGACTTGCACTTCGGGACAATTGTAACTGTTGAGACTATGGGGACTCTTGAAAATGGATTAAATGTATTTTATGCTGTGAGATGGTCATGAACCTTTGGGGGCCAAGTGTGGAAGGATGTGAGGTATCCCCCAAAAGATCATTTGTGAGACAATGCAAGTAGGCTTAGCAGTGAAATTATTGCATTTTGAGATTCTTAACCTAAGCAGTGAATTAATCTTGTGATAGGAATTTGGCTGAAAGAGGTGGGTCTTTGAGGGGGTGCTTTTGGGATATATATTTTGTATATGGATAATGGTGAGCCACTTACCCCTATCACACTTTTTCACCATGATGCTCTGCCTCTCCTTGTGCCCTTAAGAATTGAGCTATCTATGTATGAACTAAGGTCTCTGCAACCTTTAACTCCCAAATAAACATTTTCTCTAAAAGTATTCTTGTCTGGTCCTTTAGTCACAACAGTGAATAAGCTGACTAAAACACATATGATATATTATTTTTCTAGTTTTGTGGGTAATGTAATTGGTATTTTGATGGTAACTGCATTAAATCTGCAAATTGCTTTTGGTAATATGGCCATTAAAACAATTCTAATTCTGCATACCCAGGAACATGAGAGATAAAAGTCCTATGTCTTCTTCTATTTCTTCAGTTTTCTGTAGAGTTTTATCACATATTTGATCAAATTTTCTTTGGTATTTTTTGAGGTAATTATGAATAAAATTGATTTTCTTATTTCATTTTTAATGGATTAATTATTAATATATTAAAAAAGATAATAATGATTGTACTTTGATAATTTATCCTATTAATTTATTGAATTTGTTGATCAGGTCTAGCAGTCTTCCAGGAAGAATTATTTCTAATGTTTATTTCAACACTAACTTTCATTTGTTTTCTTTTATTTCTGGTTAAATTTATTCTTTCCTGAGCTCTCCTGTTTGTTTTAATCTCTTTCTTTATGCAAGAGTTTTCAAATATTTTATTTTTATATTTCAAGCTTTTTTTTTGTATTTGGGATTGAACCCAGGAGTGCCATACTCTAGAAACATATCCTAAGTCATTTTTTTATGTTGAAACAGAATCTTGCTAAGTTTCTCAGACTGGTCTCATGATTATGATATGCCTGCAAGAGACTCCTAAGTCACTGGGTGTATATAAAATATAAAAAAAAGAAAAAAAAAAGAAAACCTGGGTACATGATTTCTCAACTGCCACTTGTGATAGCAAAAAAAAAAAAAAAAAAATCAAATCAAATAACAAATGCAAAACAAATAAAAAATGTTCAACATTTCTAGCAATTAGGCAAATACAAATAAAAACTACATTGAGGTTTCTTTTCACTTTTGTCAGATGGCTATTATCAAGAAAATAAATAATAATAAATGCTGGTGATGATGTAAGGAAATATGTACATTCAATACAAGACTTCAAATAAGTAGAACCACTCTAGAAAGCAGTGTGCAGATTTCTAGGAATGGAACTTCCATATGACCCTGCTAGCTCACTCCTTAGTATATATCCAAAAGAACTAAAAATACACAATGATCAAGTGTGATTGATCTTTTTCTGATATATATATATATATATATATATATATATATATATATATATTCTTATTTTTTGAGGTTTTTATCTATTTATTATGATGCTTTTCTGAAGTAAAAAATTTATTTTTTCTCCTTTTCAGTTGTATTTTTATTTTACCAGTAAGTTTTGTTTTTTCATATTTTCTTTTTATGTCCATATTTATGACTCCCTTAAGCCTTTATCATTAGGCTATACTAGTTTTGCTCTATTATAATCAAATACCTGAGTCTAGGTTACTGCTTAAAAAAATAGTTTTACTTATGCATGTCAGTTTTACTTATGTATGTCAGTTTCAAAGTCTGGCAATGGCATTACCTTGGCTCTGATAAAGGTTTGATGTCAGATGGCATCATTGTGGTGTGAGTGCATGTGAGAATAATACATCAGTCACAAGATAAGAAAACATAAGTGATTCAGTGGTCAGGTTTAGAATTTTATTACAACTCACTCTTGAGAGAACTAAGAGTTACCACAGAAAATACTTTAATCTGTTCTGAAGGAAGTATCCCCAATTATCTAAGGACCTCACAATAGGGCCCACATTTAAAAAATTGTACCACTTCACATATAACGTCACTGGAAATCGGTCCTTGAATGTATTATCCTTTTGGCTATAATATCATATCCAAACTACAATATTCAATCATTCTAACCCTAGATTTATTTCCATCTCACAATAAGAAATGTATCCCTTTCATCCCTAATAGTCTCAAATTCTCTACTGCTCTAGGATCTCTTTAAAAATTCTGTTCCTAAGTCTCATTTGAAACTCAAGGTAAAACCTTGCCAGTGTGAACATGGAAAAAAAATCAAAGGAGGGCTGGGGATGTGGCTCAAGCGGTAGCCGCTAGCCTGGCATGTGTGCGGCCCGGGTTCGATCCTCAGCACCACATACAAACAAAGATGTTGTGCCTGCCGAAAAACTAAAAAATAAATATTAAAAAAATTCTCTCTTACTCTCTCTCTCTCTCTCTCTCTCTCTCTCTCTCTCTCTCTCTCTCTCTCTCTCTCTCTCTCACTCTGTCTTTAAAAAAAAAATCAAAGGACAAATTATGTGCTTCCAAGATACAATAGGAGGGTGGGCATAGGATAAACATGCCTATTCCAAAAGGAAGAAGTAGTCAAACATAAATGAGTTACCAGCCCAAAGCAGCCAAATTTTTCATAGTATTCACTAAATAATAACATTTTATTCTGGCTTCTTGTGTGCACTGTTGTGAGGGGCATGTTCCTAAAGAAATGGGCATCTCTGTCCTTAAGTCTTGTTGGTTGTTGACCTCAAGGCTACTGTTTCAGATTGCATGTTAATGTTTTCTAGATGTTCTTTGTTTGGAATTGGGTTCTTTCAAGGCTACTGTTTCAGGTTGCATGTTAATCTTTCTTAGGGATTCTGTGTTTGGGATTGGGGTCTCTGTTAGACTTTGTGATTGTGGCATGCTTGGTGACTAGGAAGTTTCTGTGCAAAGACACAGCATGCCTGGCTTCTGTAGTAATGCCCTTCATGAGGAAACTCTTTGTTGGAATCTTATCACTTTTGACCCTCATCTCAGGCAAACAGCTCCTGGAAATATAGGGACATGTAGATATTCTGACCGTGGATATGTACAGGGAAGCATTCCTCTGGTAAGCAAACTGCTTGGGGGCAACTGGAACTTTGTTTCCCATGCTTGGTATGCTCAGCAATTTCTCCTTAAAGCTAGTAAGATAACTATACATGTGCAGTATAGTTTCTATGGTGATGTCCTTAGAGAAAAGGGCTCTGTGTCTTTATTAGCCTGAACTTTGATCTTAGTTATCTAGCACCTGGGATGAAAGGAATACTAAATAAAAATGTAGTCATGGTTCTGACAACATAATGTAACTTTTGATATAAATAAACTTGGCTGCTTGGAGGAGCAGTCACTTATTTTTCCTGTCTCTGCATCTTGTCTCTGTCTCTCCTTTTAGTTTCCTTACAAAGTTTAATAGCTTTACTGCACAGACATTGCATATCACTGGTTATTCTAACTTTCTGGCTTCTTAATGTTGATCTATGCTCATGGATCCACTAGTCATCACCCCACTAAGGGATGTCTGCAGCTACTCCTATTCTTCACCAAATTTCTACCTGTTGAAATATTAGTGGGTTGTGTTCTGCATGCCAGAAAAATTACCATAGAGTGGTACTTGTCTTCCATTATCATGAGTTGTACATGAGCTCACTAGAACCATGGTTTCCTTGTCCAAGGAAACCATGGTTTCCTTGTCCACTTTAGGAAAAGAAAAATGCAGGATGAAGGTCAAAATGCTCCTGGGTATAAAGCTTATAGAATGAGCCTCAGGCTTGATACCTGAAACATCTCTGTCTTTCAGAGATCCTGGGCCTTTTATGGTAGCGGCAGCTTTAATGATATCTGAGAGACCTCTATGCTTTTTTCCAATTGGTCTGATGATAAGCTTTCCTGCAAATCTCTTTAGAAACAAATCACTTAGCCTGCTCTTCTGTTGCTGGACCACACCCTTCTTGTGCATAAATACATGTTTTTCTTCATATTTTCCATAGCCAGACTGAATTTTCCAAATTTTTCTGCTCTGCTTCCTTGTATTCTCAGGCCTCAGAATATATCTGACTAAAAATAGTCAATAATACTCATGCTTCAGTCTGAATTCTTTGTTGTATTAAAAAAAAAACTTCCATCAAGTAAACCACTTGATAATTTTTAATTTTGCTCTTCCATAAGTCTTAGAGTATAGACGCAACCCTTCTACCTTCTTTGCCATGGTATAACAAAGATAACATTTAGTCCATTTTTAATAAAACCTTTATTTCCACATGAAACCAGTTTTCTAATATCATATTCTTATCCTTCACCATAATCACCCCCATGAAAATCCCTTTACAACATCCTAGGCTTATTCTAGCCTGCTATTTCCCACCTTCCCCCACCTGTTACTGAGTTATAAAATCAACACATTTCAAATATTGTTATAACCAAAACATCATATCTCAATATTAATTTTATGTATTAGATTTTATTTACTACAGCTAATAACCTGAGACTGAGTACTTTTTTTAAAAAAAGCTCATTACTTTACAGGTTTGGTAGCATGGCACTGGCAAAATCTTAGCTCTTTTGAGGGCCTGTGGTAGATGCATCATAATTATGTGAGCATGGGTAAAAGAGATGGATTACATCACCAGACTGGAAGTGAAAAAGCTATTGTGAGACATGATCAAGCTATTATCTAAATATGTTCCCCTAGGATTCCTCAGGGTTCCCAAGGGAATTCTTTCTTTCTCTTCTGTAGGCAGAGTCAAAAAGTAATGGAAAACCTTTACTGAATCCCAATTCTTAATGGTAATATTACCTCTCACATGAACATATAGAACAAGCCTCCAGCAAAAACCACATTCAAACCATAGCACTAGTCTAGTGGTGATGAAATTCTCCAATATCTGTTTGTCAGGAGAAGACCATTTCCTCTTTTGTTTATGAAGGAAAAATTTAAGAGGAATAGTTTTCTTGGTTGGAAGTTTTTGTTTTTTCTTTGAGAAATTTGAGTTTATCATTCTGTTTTCTTCTGGCACATATTTCTCCTGGGAAATCTGCTGTTTATCTCATGGAAATTACATACCTTGAAACTTCATAATTTTTCTCTTTTTAGAATTTTTTTCCCTTTGAGTTTTGAAAGCTTGACTATTATGGACAGTGGAAAGAGTATTTTGCTTTTTTTATTTTATTTTTTTAGTTGAGACTGCTTACATTCTTATGAATTTACTGGATCTATATGTACACATCTCTTTTAAGAACTGGAAAATGTTCAACTGTTATTTCATTAACTTTTTGATGCTTTCTATCCCCATACCTCCTTCTACTGAAACATCCATAATGTAACTATTTGCTTTAATAATGTCTTTGCTGACATGTCATGAATTTTACTCAATTTATTTCTTCCTTTAATCCTGCTTCTCTTTCCTTTTTTTGTTTTTGACTTAGTTATTTCAAAACACCTGCCTACAATTTCAGAAATCCATCTTCAGTTTTTTGTAGTCTGTTGTTGAAGTTCTCAACTGTATTTTTATTTCATTGACTGAATTTTTGACTATAAGATTTCTGTTTAGATTTTTCTATAGTTTCTGTCTATTTATTGAATTTCACATTCATATGATGAATATTTTATTATTTATTTCTGTTATCTGCTGTGACCTGCATGGCATTTAATTCAGGTAACCAAACCAGGCAGTGAGGGGATGAAAAAAAGACAGATACAGAATAAGAGAAGAAGCTGGGGCCCAGTGCATATTACACTCTGGTGGAGTGCAATGACCTCTATCAATTCAGCATGTTTATTATATAAGTTTTATTATTAAAAGTATTAGTGTGAGAAAGATTCTTCAAAGCAAGCAGAACCAAGGTCATGAGTTTGAGAAGCCCATTTATGATTATCATATTACACCCATAACTTTCTACTCCCTAATAGCTGGCATCTGAACCTCAAGGTCAAGAACTGAATAACTCTGTAGCTGGCACAGAATCTCCTATTGAACAGAACATCACCATAGCAACTGGGCAGTCTCAAATTGATGCTTTCACACTGACAGTTCCCAAGAGAGGCATTGCCTCTGTCACAGGGCAGTTTAAGACTCATAATTCAGTAGCCACTCCCAACAGTTGTCCATCTAAATTATCTTAAATCTCTCTGAATTTGTTAAGGATCATTATTTTTAATTTGTTTCCAGGCATTTAATAGATTTTCTTTACCATGGGCTCTGTTTCTGGGAATAATTGTGTTCCTGTGGTAGTGTTATATTTCCTATTTTTTTTCATGTTTCTTGGCTCCTTATGTTGATATCAATATACCTAGTTATATAGTGATGTTTTCCAACTTTATGAAGAAGTTTTCATTGAGAAATTGATTGAATAAGATGTATGCTAGAGTGTTAATTGATTATGTGCTTTTGTTAATTTTTTTGTTAATGTTTTGTTAATTTCTTGTTAATTGATTATGTAAACAAAGAAATATATCCTCTGTATAATTATTTTAGTTGCAATCAATGACAAAGAGTATATGAGTACATCAATGGCTAATAATAAAGGTATCTTTGGAAGTAGTGATATAAATTTGCACTAGTCATGGGTACCGGGTTATTAGTGCTGATCTCAGGTACTTGGTTATTAGTGCTGATCATAATGAGGCTTCCAGTAGGACTGACAACAGTGATGGCAATTTGAGATTCTAGGAAGTGTGTTTAAAGGCCACATGTTGATGAGTGTCAGTAGGAGTGGTGGTAGCTGCAGGGCCAGCAAAACAGGACACAGTATGTCATACATAAAACACTAATTGCCAAAGACAGTTCTGACAACTTGTTAGGGGCCCAGTTCATGGATATATATATATATATATATATATATATATATATATATATATATATATATAAAACTCCCATCATTGATTGTGTATGTGTATACACACACACACACACACACACACACACACACTCACACACACACTTTGGCACTGTGGAGGCAAGCACTGATAGCAGTATATCTTGGGGGTGGTAAAACTTACACTGGGTATATGTACCATGGGTCAGTACATTCTCAGACTCCACAATGGTGTGCACTAATGGTGGCTGTGAGAATCATAGCACCAAAGATATATGTATGGAGGGCACATCCTCAGACACTGCAAAGTTTTAGGCTGATGGCAGTAGTGGAGGTAATGATGCTAGAGGTTAGGGCCAAGAATGGATCTTCTCTTTTGTCCCCAAAAAGGCAAGTATATCCATTCATTTGGTTTAACATATGCCCTCCCTGCTCTATTGTGATGCCTCTTTCCTGTAGTGCAAGGCAGTACATTGCTTTAGGTGTCAGTGTCATTATTGAATCTCGTGTATCTTGGATTCATCAGGTTGGAGCCCTCTGTGTATGTGTGGCAGAATGTTTGCTGAGCCTCCTGGATGGATATACAAAGACTACCAGCCTGTAGGGTAGGATGGACTCCAGCAATGGTTCCATTCCATGAATTTTGTAATCCTATAGAAGGGTGGATTCTAGGGTTTAGGAAGAGTACACAATATAAGTTTCTTCTCTGAAGTAAAACAGTTGGATGAGACTCAGGGAGCTCCCTAAATTGGAATCAAAGCCTAAAAGGAGTGAAAAACTTTCTAGTTAGGTCTGCCAGTCCAGTGAACTAATGAAGAGCGCTAGGTATCTCTTATTTATTTATTTAACAGTGGGGTATTTCCTTTCTGTATGTGAAACTGGGTTCATGTTTGCAGTGTACCTTTCTCTCCTTAGGCTATTACTCTAAGTCTTCATCTATGTAAGAGTTGCAATTACCTCCTTGATGAGTTCCAATATTTTCTCTGAGTCACCCTCCTTGAAATGTAGTCATTACTATTGTTGCCCTGTACTTTGTGATGGGGGCAAGCTATGGGAATATTTACTTAGCCATCTTGTATTTCCCATATTTTTATGAGGGTAGCATTTGCCTGATATAAAAACACATAAGGATATTAACGGAAAATAGAATTACATACCAATATGTTTGATGAATATAGATACTAACATCTTCTACAAAACCAAATTTAGCAAAAAATTAAGATGGTAATATGCTATGATATTTGTTATTTATATATGGGATGTAAGGATTACCAAATATGTACAAAACAAACTATATGATAATAACTAATAGAATAAAAAATAATGTGACTAGTCAGATGATAAAAAAATTTGAGAAAAAATTTTATCTTTTTATGGTTAAAAATCACTCATCAAATTGTGAAGAAGAAGAATTTACCTCACACATAAAGCCCATATATAAAAATACCTAATATTACTCTTCACAGTGAAATTTGAAACCATTCCTCTATGATCTGGAATGAGACAATGGTTCCCCCTCTTATTATTGCTATTCAATCTAGTATTAGAAGTTCTTCTCAGAACATTAAATAAGAGAAAGAAATATATCCATAAGAAAGGAAGAAGTGAAATTATCAATGTTTGCTGCTGAATGGATCTTGTAAATTTAAAACTCTAAAGACTTAGGGTTTACATCAACATAAAAAGTTTCTTCACTGAATTGTAAAAGTTCTATAGTGTAAAGAAACAACCTATACATTTACATACAAAATTTTCAAGTCACACATCTGAGATGAGGAAAGATAATTTCCCAAATATATTGAGGATTCAAGAAACTTAATAAGAAAAAAAAACCCTCTAATTTAGAAATGGACAAATGACCTAAGTATACACACACACACACACACACACACACACATTTTCTCACCATTCATAATCACTGGGGAAATGAAAATTAAAACCACAAGAAGCTATTACCACATATCTGTCAGAATGGCTATTATTGGAGAAACAAATTATAAGTGTTGTTAAGGCTCTGCAGAAAGGGAACACTTGAACATTGTTAGTTTAAAGGTAAATTAGTACACCTGTTAGGAAAACATGCAGTCTCCTCAAACACTAAAAATAGAATAACCATGTGATCTAGAAATCTCACTGCAGGTTATATACCTAAAGAAATTGCAATCTGTATAACAAATAGATGTCTTCATGCATATTCATTACAGAACTATTCATAATAGTCAAGAAATGGAATTCGCCTAAATGTCTATTTATATATGAATGAATAAAAATGTATGTATATGTACTGTTACTCTATTCAATTTTAAAAATGAATAACCTGACATTTATGACAATATGGAGGAGATTAGGGAACACTTTTCCAAGTGAAAATAATACAGGTACATAAAACTAAATATGTTACCATTTATTTATCAAATCTAAAACCAACTCATAGAAGTGGATAGTAACATGGTGGAAACAGACTAGATGGAAAAATGATGGACAAATCATCTAATATATCATATAGAAAGAATGAATAAAGGGATTTTTGAGCTCTAATGCACAGCGTGTTGAATATATTTAATGATTGCATATTTCACCTATCAGTATTGCTTAGATAAAAATATTCAAATGTTCTCATGGCAAAAATAAGTATTTGAAGTAAAGTATGCAAATTAACTTGATTGAAATATTATACATTGTTTGCATAGGTTATACCATCACTTTGTATCTCATAAATATATGAAACTATAAATTGTCAATGTACAATACAATTTTAAAAATTAAAAAAATAAAACCACAAAATCAAGAACAACAAAAGCATGCAGAACAAATTTTAAATCTCTTGTGAGAATTAGCAGAGGGTATTCTTTCATAATCTCATGAATTGAACATACAGTGTGACACAATTGCTTTCATTGTTCACTGCTGGACATTATTAGATGAAATCTGGAGAAATTGCCATAATCATTGGGACCATCAATCTATTATATACCATTACTGTTTCTTAGATCTACTATTGATTTAGCAGCAATATATCACCTCTTCTAATAACAATGTCATCTTTTAAGGTCACGTTTGTAGGTTGGATTTTCCATAAAGTATATCCAGAGATGGCACTGAGTACAAAACATTCTTGGAGGTTTAGGTTTATGAAATATAACTGAGGAAGTAGAATCAGATGGGTAGAAAAAAACAGAGGGCAATACAGTCCTTCAAAGTCTCTGCCAATGTAAAAAGGAGCTCCACAGCAAAGTTATCCACTAGAGTCATCACTGTTTGGGCCATAAGATCTATCCCTTTGTGCCACTGCTATGAAAAAAGTCGAACAAACGCTAAGAGCTGGAGGATGTCAATTAATTACACTCCCCACAGCTGGGCAGTGAATTATTTATTAAATTGGGAATTCTGTATTCCATCTCTAAGTTTGTAGATGCACTTCAATCTTTCATTATACAACTCAACGCATTGTTGCCATGTCTGCCATACAATGTCTGTGCCATTACTGTTGAATATTTAAATATTTTCTTCATATAGATGTGCAATCAGGGCCAGAGAGACACGCCCTTCCTCTCTCCTTGACCATCTTTTTCATGTCCTTAAGCAATGAATCTATCTTGTGCCTAACTCAGACTCTTACTCTTCAAATTTACTTGTCAATTATCAGCAAGACAAATAATAATAAATGCTAGCAAGGGTTTGAGGAAAAAATCATACATTGCCTATAGAATTTCAAATTCATATAGTCACTATAGAAATCAGTATAGACATTACTCAAAACCTAGAGATGGAGTAAGAACATGAACCAGCTATACTACTCCTTCGTATTTGGACAAATTAACCAAAATATTAAAGTAAGCATACTATAACAGTACATGTATAACAACATTTATAGCAGAAAAATTTACAATAGCCAATCCATGAAGCCAGTAAAAGTGTCTATCAAAAGATAAATTAACAAGAAAAATATGGTATATATACACAAAAGAATTTTACTCAGCCATAAAGAACAGAATTATATCATTTGCAGAAAAGTGAATGGAACTGGAGAACATCATGCTAAATAAAATAAACTAGACTCAGAAGTAAAAGGTCATATGTTTTCTCTCATATGTGTAAACTACATAGAGGGGGAAAATAGATATCATGAAAATAAAATGGAGATCAAAAATGGTTGGGAGTTGAGGGGAGAGAAGATGGGGAGGATTGGAGAGTTCTGGGCTATTAATAAGACCAAATTATTCTAAGTGCAGACACAAATATATCACAGTGAATACTACTATTATATATAACTATAATTCATCAATAATAAAGTTGATTTTAAAATTTCCTCTTTTAGTAGGATAAATTGACTTCTGATTTCCTGCAAGCCATAAGCAAAAAGATACCAAATTAACTATTCCACTCATTTGACAGAGAATGCAGGATTTTTTTTTAAACCAGATTTTATTTGAACTTAATATACTTGCTATGCTTGTAATTATTTTATATTAAACTTATTTTATAAATAATTATCTAAGAAACAATAAAAATATTAAACATGAATATTTTAAAACACACATACATAATAAATATGGAGAAAAACCTATGCTTACTGTATTCAAATTTTTATATTTTATCCAGTACTTATTCATATTCCAATACATATTTGGATATTAATGTTTCTCTTTAGTGATTAATTTAAAATATAACAAATTTTATTACCAACAAACTTCAATGAATCTTCATGACAAATACCTGCAATTAATGGCTAACCTCTTGGTTCCTAAATTCTTATAATTAAACAATGACAAATATATCTTTAGTTTTGTGTACTTTGCATGCTTAAATACATGATGTTTACTTATCATAGTTAAGTCTAGATCCAGAATCTCCTAAAGAAATCATCATTGTGCTGTACCACTCAATACAGCAAGAAAACTCTGACAGCATGTAATACTATTGATCTGCAGGAAAAGTGCCACATTACAATGCTACATCAATCTGGGAAGTTGCTACCTCATCTTTGAACATGTATTGAGACTAAGGGGAATAAAACTTTCTTGTGGACTAGTTAATATCTAAATGTTACTGTAAGTAATGACCTTATAACACTATTACAGCGAACTTGAACTCTAAAATTATGATGGAGGATCATAATAACAAGACATTATGCCTTAAAACAAACCAACAAAACAACTGTGAAAATTTACAAATAATTGTGAATTTCTAAAAAAAATTAAAAATAATTTACTGTTCTCATCTGACTCCCATATAAATTTGTTATAATGGTAGCAATTACAGACAGTATGAATGAACACTATTTGCAAATGAAAGAAATATGTATGGTTATGCAGAAAGCCATGATATATATTCAAATAAATTAAATATGCAAAAGAGTTTGGACATCACACAGCTTCTTTTTCTTTATTTATATATGACAGCTGAATGCATTACAATTCATATTACACATATAGAGCACAATTTTTTCACATCACTGGTTGTATACAAAGTATATTCACACCAATTCAAGTCTTCATACATGTACTTTGGATAATAATAATCATCACATTCCACCATCATTAATAACCCCTCATCGCCTCCCTTCCCCTCCAACCACTCTGCCCTATCTAGAATTCATCTATTCTTCCCATGCTCCCTCTCCCTATTCCATTATAAGCCAGCCTCCTTATATCAAAGAAAACATTCAGCATTTGGTTTTTTAGGATCGGGTAACTTTGCTCAGCATTATATTCTCTAACTACATCCATTTACCTGAAAATGCCATGATATTATTCTCTTTTATTTCTGAGTAATATTCCATTGTGTATATATGCCACATGTTTTATACATTCATCTAAGGAAGGGCATCTAGGTTGGTTCCATATTTAGCTATTTTGAATTGTGCTGGATAAATATTGATGTGGCTGTATCCCTGTAGTATGCTGTTTTTAAGTCCTTTGGGTATAGAACGAGGAGAGGGATAGCTGGGTTGATTGGTTGTTCAAGTCCCAGTTTTCCAAGGAATTTCCATACTGCCTTCTATATTGGCTGCACCAATTTGCAGTTCCACCAACAGTGTATGAGTATACATTTTTCCCCACATCCTAGTCAACACTTATTGTTGTTTGTCTTCATAATAGCTGACATTCTGACTGGAGTGGGATGAAATCTTAGAGTGGATTTGATTTCCATTTCTGTAACTACTAGAGATGATGAACAGTTTTTCATATATTTGTTGACTCATTGTATATCATTTTCTGAGAAGGGTCTGTTCAAGTTCTGGGCCCATTTATTGATTTGGTTATTTGTTGTTTTGGTGCTTAGCTTTTTGAGTTCTTTTTTTTTAAGAGAGAGGGAGAGAGAGAGAGAGAGAGAAAGAGAGAGAGAGAGAGAGAGAAATTTAATATTTTATTTTATTTAGTTATCTGTGGACACAACATCTTTGTTTGTATGTGGTGCTGAGGATCGAATCCAGGCCGCACGCATGCCAGGCAAGCACGCTACCACTTGAGCCACATCCCCAGCCCCAGCTTTTTGAGTTCTTAATATGCCCTAGAGATTAGGGCTCTATTTGATGTGTGAGGGATAAAGATTTTGCTCCCAAGATGTAGGATCTCTATTTATCTCACAGATTGTTTCTTTTGATGATAAGAAATTTTTTTTTAGTTTGAATCCATCTCATTTATTGATTCTTGGTTTTAATTTTTGCACTATTAAAGTCCTATTAAGGAAGTCGGAGTCTAATCCCACATGATGGATATTGGGGCTTACTTTTTCTTCGTTTTTTTTTTTTTAAAGAGAGAGTGGAGAGAGAGAGAGAGAGAGAGAGAGAGAGAATTTTTTTAACATTTATTTTTTTTAGTTTTGGACGGACACAACATCTTTGTTTGTATGTGGTGTTGAGGATTGAACCCGGGCTGCACGCATGCCAGGCGAGCGCACTACCGCTTGAGCCACATCCCCAGCCCACTTTTTCTTCTATTAGATGCATGGTCTCTGGTTTTATTCCTAAGTTCTTGATCCATTTAGAGTTGAGTTTTGTGCATGGTGAGAGAGAGTGGTTTAATTGTATTTTGTTGCAAATGGATTTCCAGTTTTCCCAGCACTATTTGTTGAAGAGGGTATCTTTTCTCCAATGCATGTTTTGGCACCTTTCTATAAGATAACTGTAGTTTTGTGAGTTAGTGTTTGTGTCCTCTGGTCTGTAACATTGGACTACCAGTCTGTTTTGTGCAAATACCTTGATGTTTTTGTTACTATTTCTCTGTAGTATATTTTAAGGTCTGGTATAGTGATGCTACCAGCTTTACTCCTCCTGTTAAGGATTGCTTTAGCCGTTCTGGGTCTCTTATTTTTCCAGAAGAATTTAATGATTGCTTTTTCTTTTTCTATGAGGAATTTCATTTGGATTTTGATTGGAATTGCATTAAATCTGTATAGTGCTTTTGGAAGTATGATCATTTTTATGATATTATTTCTGCCTATTCAAGAGCAAGGAAGACCTTTCCATCTTCTAAGGTCTTGACTTTTTTTCATCAGGGTTTTGTAATTTTCATTATATAGATCTTTTCACCTGTTTTGTTAAGTTGATTACCAAATATTTTATTTTAATTTTTTGAGGCTATTGTAAAGGGGATAGTTTTCCTCATTTCTTTTTCTGAGGATTTGTCACTGATATACAGAAATGCATTTGATTTATGGGGGTTGATTTTATATCCTGCTACCTTGCTGAATTCATTTACTAGTTCTCGAAGTTTTCTGTTGGAACTTTTAGGAACTTCTAGGTTTAGAATCATAGAATCAACAAATAGTGCCAATTTGTGTTTTTCTTTTCCTATGTGTATCCCTTTAATTTTTTTCATCTGTCTAATTGCTCTGGGCAGTGTTTCAAGACTATGTTAAATAGAATTGCTGATAGAGTACATCCCTGTCTTTTTCCAATTTTTAGAGGGAATTCCTTCAATTTTTCTCTATTTAGAATTATAGGGGCTTAGCATAGATAGGTTTTTCAATGTTGAGATATGCTCCTATTATCCCTAATTTTTCTAGGGTTTTGAACATGAAGGGGTGCTTCGTTTTGTCAAATGCTTTTTCTGCATCTATTGAGATGATCATATAATTCTTACCTTTAAGTCTATTGATGTGATGAATTGCATTTATTGGTTCCTGTATGTTGAACCAACCTTGCATCCCTAGGATGAACCCCACTTGATGGGGTGCACTTTTTGATATATTTTTGATTTTGATGTGCTAGAATTTTATTAACAATTTTTGCATCTATGTTCATTAGAGTTATTGGCCTGAAGTTTTCTTTCTTTGATGTATCTTTGCCTGCTCTTGGAATCAACTTAATATTGGCCTTATAGAATGAGTTTGGAAGTGCTCCCTCTTTTTCTATTTTCTGAAACACATTGTAGAGTTCTGGTATTAGTTCTTCTTTAAAACTTTTGTAGAACTCAGTTGTGTATCCATCTAGTCCTGGGCTTTGTTTGCTTCATAGGCTTCTGATAGCATCTTCTATTTCATTGCTTGAATTTTATGTTTAAATTCTGCGTATCATCCTGATTCACTTTGGACAAACCATATGATCCTAGAAATTTGTCAATGCCTTTGATATTTTCTGTTTTAATGGAGCATAACTTTTCAAAATAATTTCTAATTATCTCCTGCATTTCTGTAGTTTCTGTTGTGATATTTCCTTTTTTATCATAGATGTTAATAATTTGAGTTTTCTCTCTTTTTCTGTTCATTAGTATGGGTAAGGGTTTGTCAATTTAATTTATTTTTTCTAAAAAATCCAACTTTTTGTTTTGTCAATTTTTTTCAAGTGTTTCTTTAGTTTCAATTTCATTGATTTCAACTCTGATTTTAATTATTTCCTCTCTTCTACTGCTTCTACTGCATTTGGTGTTGATGTTCTTCTTTTTCTGGAGCTTTGAGATGTAATATTCAGTCATTTATTTGTTGATTTTTTTCTTTTAAAGAATAAACTCCATGAAATGAACTTTCCTTTTTGAACTCCTTTTATAGTGTCACAGAGATTTCAATATGTTGTATCTATGTTCTCTTTCACCTCTAATTTTTTAATCTCCTCCTTGATGTCTTATGCAAGCAATTATTTATTCACTAGCATATTATTTAGTCCCCAAGTGTTGGAGTAGTTTTTATCTTTTATTTATCTTTGATTTCTAATTTTATTCCATTATTATATGATAGAATGCAAGATAGCATCTCTACTATTTTTTATATTTTCTAAGAGTTGCTTTGGGGCATAATATATGGTCTATTTTAGAGAGGGATCCATGTGCTGCTGAGAAGAAAGTTTATTCTTTTGTTGAAGGATGAAATATTCTATATATGTCAGTTAAGTCTAAATTATTGAGTGTATATATTGAGTTCTATAGATTCTTTTTTCAGCTTTTGTTTGGAATATCTATTCAGTGGTGAAAAAGATGTGTTAAAGTCACCTAAAATTATTGTGCTGTGGTATATTTGGTGTATTTGACTCTTGAACTTGACAAGAGTTTGCCTGATGCTCATTGATACTCCATTGTTTGGGGCATATATGTTTATAATTGTTATGTCTTTTTTATGTATAGTTCCCTTGAACAGTATGAAATACCCTTGTTTTTAAATTTTTTATTTATTTGTTTATTTATCTATCTATTTATTTATTTATTTATTTATTTATTTATTTATTTATTATTGGTTGCACGTGACAGTACAATGATCTTAACAATTAATACATTTAAATCAAATGGGATATAATTTCTCATTTTTCTGATTGTGCAGGTTGCAGAATCACATTGGTCATACAGTCACCTATATACATACAGCAATCATAATGTCTATTTTATTCTGCTGCCCTTCCTATTCCCCCTTCCCCCTCCCCTCCCCTCCCATCACTTCTCTCTACCCAATCTAATGTGAAATACCTTCTTTATCCACTTTGATTAACTTTGGCTTGGAGTCTACTGTATTTGATATGATAATGGAAATGTCTGCTTGTTTCTACAGTCCATGTGAGTTGTGAGTTTTTTTTTCCCAAATTTCACCTTCAGTTTATGGATGTCCTTTCCTATGAGATGAGTCTCATGGAGGCAGCATATTGTTGGGTCTTTTTTTTTTAATTCAATCTGCAATCTATATCTTTTGATTGGTGAGTTTAGGCCATTAACATTCAGGGTTATTATTAAGACACAATTTATATTTCAAGCCATTCTTCTTTATTTTTGGTATTTAACTGTCTTTATTTTTCCTTTGATTAGTTTTTCCTGTAGTGTAATATATCCCTTTGCTGAATTGTATTTTTTTTTTCCTTTCCTCCTCATGGAATATTTCTCCAAGGATGTTCTATAGTGCAGGCTTTTGAGTTGTAAATTCTTTTAACTTTTGTTTATCACGGAAGGTTTTTATTTCATCATCAAATCTAAATAATTATGTTGCTGTATATAATATTATTGGTTTTTATCCATTTTTTTTCAGAGCTTGGTTTATGTTGTTCCAGGATATTCTAGGTTTCATATCTGGATTGAAAAATCTGCACATAATCTCATTAGTTTTCCCCTATATGTAATCTGATTCCACTCTCTTTGGGCTTTTAATATTCTCTCGTTATTCTGTATGTTAGGCATTTTCATTATAATGTGTCTTGGTTTGGATCTGTTGTGATTATGTACATTTGGCATCCTGTATGCCTCCTTAATTTGGTTTTCAAGTTCATTCTTCATGTTTGAATTTTTTTCATGTTATTTCATTGAATAGATTGCTCATTCCTTTGGTTTGGTACTCTATGCCTTCCTCTATTCCGATAACTCTTAAAATTGGTCTTTTCATGTAATCCCATAATTCTTGAATATTCTTCTTATGGTTTCTTACCATTTTCACTGTGTGGTCTACATTCTTTTCAAGATTATATATATATATATATATATTTTTTTTTTTTTTTCTGAATTGTCTGAGGTCCTGTCTTTCAAGTGGTTTACACATAATGCTTTTTATTGAACTTTTAATTTGGTTTATTGTTTCTTTCATTTAAAATATTTCTCTTTGTTTTTTGTTTGTTGGTTGGTTGGTTTTGGGGGGTTTTTTATTTGTTTGTTTGATTTTAGAACCTCTATCTCTCTATTAAAGTTTTTTTTTTTTGGTTCCTGTGTTTGTTTATGGAGCTCATTTTCAAAGTGATCTTTTTCTGCCTGTATTTGCTGTCTCATATCATTCTTTAATTTGCAGAACATTTTAATTATGTTCATCCTAAACTTGTTCTCTGTCATTTCTTATACTGTGCTAGCCATGGATTGTAATAATGTGGTATCATGATTTGTTTTGGGGCACTTTCTTCCCTTGTCTTTTAATATTGCTTGTGTGTCTTCCCTTCTAGCACAGTCAATCCAAGATGTTTCTTTTTTCTTTCTTTCTTTCTTTCTTTTTTTTACCCTATAGGCTTAGATTGCCCCTCTAGGGATGCAATACCTCTCCTTTGAGTTGAAGGACAATGTTAACAGATCCCAATATAAATAATATACACCCTAAGAACAATTATTTGGTATTAAGACTTTTATAGTTAGGTCACAATGTACAGAAATGGTGAATTCAAATATTATCTACAATATACTCAGTTGGTTTGTAAAAAGGTTTACAGTTTCTGATAGTGGACAAAGAACCAGGAGTGAGGAGTAAGATAATATGCTGAGGAGGTAGGACGTGAGGATATAGAGTTATTATATCTTAGGAATTGTGAAAGAGAAAGATAAAGAGGAAGATTAGTAGTGAGAGAAGGGAGAGGAAGTAACTTTGGGTAAACAAGTAAATGGGAAGACAGTAGAGTACATAAAACAAGCACACATATGTGTTAAAAAATTTTAAAAAATGTTAAAATAGTAGAAATTGGTGGGGAAAAAAGGGGAAAAAAAGAATATACAACACAACTGTAATATACTAATCAGATGCCTCAGTCCTCAAAGTCCTAATTCATGCAAACTACTTGGTTTCACATGTGCTGGGGATGTGAGAATAGAGAGGGAGATGAAAAAAAAAATCCTGAAAGAAGAAACAGGTATTGTTTTGGTTGCAGATCAGTATCTTTCCTGCTTCCCGTTTCATCCAATAGTTGAGGCCATCTGTTGTTAGCTGATATCTCTACCCTCAGGATGGTTAAGGTAACCAGGGTGTCACTGTGCCAGGGTAAATGTTGTTGTGGGGTGGGGTTGGTTAGAAACCATGTACCTGGCCAGCCGGAGTTCTGAAATGAGAGTTGTCCCCACTGAAAATGATGGTGAAGGTGACCCAAGATGGGGGTGCCTGCTTTCAGTGGTAGGGTGTGGGGTCCGGTGGGGGGAGTTGAGCGATGGTGTTGGACAATGAGTTCAGAGAGGAGCTCTGTGGCATGCAGTGTGTAACTGTTGGCTGACTTCAGAGCCTGTGTGGGCTCTGTGGCATGCAGTTTATGGATGTTGGCTGACTTCAAAGCCTATGTGAAGTTCTCGGGTACAGGCAGGCTACTGAGCGTAAGGAACAATCTCTGCTTTTGCAGAGTCCCAAGATTGCATCTAATAATGTTTTGAGTGTTTGTGTGTGTGTGTGTGTGTGTGTGTGTGTGTTTGATTGGCCATTTACTTGGTTGCTGTAGGTCACTGGCTAGTTTTCAGAGATATTGTAAAGTTGACTCAGCCTCTTTATATTTGGTTTAGGTATTCTTATGGGGGGAAATGAAGGCTTAGAGATTACTACATATCAGTGTTATTGAAGTGACCCAATGTTATTATTTTAATTTAAGAGAAAAATATTATAGGAAGGGTAACTTCATGAATAAGGGCATAAAAAGGATGTAGAAGAAAAAATTAAAGCTCATCTTTTGGAGATTATTGATACAAATTTGATAACATTAATAACATTAATATGAAATTTGTGATCATTGAAATACATTACATATTGATAATAACATTAACTCATTGATAGTTCCTGTGAAAAATGGTAATCCATATACTTTAAGAATATTAATATATTATCAGAAAAAAAGGTAAATTTATAAAAGTAGACATTATAAGAATATGTACTACTTGCAAGACATTCTAAGAGTGGAAGACTCTAATATTAGGGACTACATTTTATGCTTCTTCAAATGGTTTCCATCTTTTTTTCTTCAATTTATTTGCTAGATGAAAAACAATTCTAGGCAAAATTTTTAAGAATTTAACGAATTAACTCTTATTTATAGATGCTGTACCCCACACCTATAGAAAAAAAAAAGAAAGGAATGAAAGAAGGAAGGAAGAGTAGATTTTCTAAGCTTATCTGATATGGAAACCTATTACCTCTATGACAATGTTCCATTGTTCTCATCCTGGTTCACTCTAATTCAGGCACTCTTGCTCCTTGCTATGACTTGAAAACTGAATGTTATAGGCCTTTGAATCAACTGTTCCATCTGTCTGGAGTACTTTTCCATGAAACAGTCTGCTCAATGAGGCCTGAACATTTCAATTGATTTAGTATTGAATTATGTTCCCTAACTCACCAAAGGATTCTCCCCTTATCTTCTATTGTGTGCATCACATTTCTTAGAATATACCATGTTGTTCAGTTATATTGTATTAATGTTTAGTTATATTCAATATTTATTTGTTATTGATCCCACTAAAATATAACCTCCACATGGGCAAACATTAGTCTATTTGTTCAATGATATATCTCAAGTACATAGAAGACCACTTGACATCTATTAGAGGTTTAGTAAATAACTATTGAATTGAAATAATGTAGAAAAGTAGCCAAGAATCAGGCAAAATAATCTAATTACTGGTGATCAAGTTATCTGTATAATTTGGGAGCTTAGGATATTGATAAGCCCAAACAATAATTAGAAAATTTATTTTAATCATTGTGTAAGTTTCAAAAATCATTTTCAGTGATAAATTAAACAAATGAGGAGTAAGACAAAAGGATGCCTTGCTGTAAAAGCTATAAAATCAACACATTTACCTTCAAGAAATCTCAATGCATGATGTAATTTGGTCTTCTAGGACAAGATTGTGAAAATTTTGAGGCAGCCTATTTGTAGTTAGTTTTATTGCATTTATCTGTTTTGTATATTTCATACAATGTTAACATTAGTATTCCAATACTATGAATGTAAAAATATTGTTTTTTCCTCATAACCAATGTCATTTAGCTCTGAAGGCATACACACCCTACCTGCCTACATTTACCACCCATTTAATCCATTCAAGTAGATTAATACACTGATTAGACTAAAGCTTTCATTGCCTAATCATTTCACCTCTAAACTTTCTTCCATTGTTTCACACACGGACTTCTGGGGGGCACCTCATACTAAACCATAAAAAAGACCAAATTTATTTTTCTTTCTTTCTTTTTTCTATGGCATGAATACATATAGTTTTAACTAACACCATTTACTGAAGAAGCTATATTTTCCTTATTGTTTATTTCTGGGAGCTTTAATGAATATTGTTTGACAATACATGTGTGAGTCTATTTATGGATGTTGTAGTCTATTCCATTGTTTTTTATGTCTCTTTTTATGATAGTACAATACTGTTTGGGGGTATGATACCAGAATCATAGGTTACAAAAGAAAAGATAAACAAGTGGGACTTTATCAAGTTCAAAAGTTTTTCCACACACAAAAAAAAATGAATTGATAAAAGAAAATGCATGGAATGGAAGATACTATTTGTAAATAATATATCAAATAATTGGTTAATATTGATAATAAATAAGACTACTAAATTATCAATTCCCTAAAACTGAATGAGCCAATGAAAAACAAGCAAAGAACCTAATTAGGCATTTACCAAAGGAAGACCAATAAATAGCCAACAGGTATATGAAAAAAAATATGTTGATTATAACCATAAAATAACTGAAAATCAAACCCAAAATGAAGCATCACCTCTCACCTCTTTTGATGGCTGTTATCAAAACATAAATAGATAAAAAATGTTGATGAGGTTGTAGAGAAAAGACAACCTTTAAAACTGTGGGAATGTGAATTAGACAGCTATTATAAGAAAAGGTTGGAGGATACTCAAAAATATAAAAAGTACAGCTACTGTAAAATTTAGTAATCCCACTTCTGGGAATATATTTAAAGAATATAAATAATTATTTCACAGGTATATTTGCATTCCCTCTGCATTGTATGATCCTTAACAATAGCTAAGTTATGACAACAATGTGTCAGTTTAAAGATGAATGGGTAATGTAATTTTACATACACATACACAGAGAAATATTGTATTTCCTTAAAAAGGAATAAATCATATTATTTGTGAAAATATGGATGAACTTGGAGAAATGAAGTAATCCAGTCATAGAAAGATAAATACTATATGATATCACTTATATTTGGAACCTAAACAGTTAAGTTTATATAAACAGTAGAAAGATGTTTACCTGAGCTCAGCATTGTAATGGAGAAATGGAGACATATTATTTAATTGACATAGACTTTGAGTTACAAGAAGATTCAATTCTTAAGACCAACTTATAACATAATGGCTATAGTTAATGCTATGATATGAATGCTTATAGTACTGCCAAATTAATATGTTAAAATTATAACATCCAAGATTATGTTATTACATGCTAGGTCCTTTGGGTCATTAATTAGATCATGAACCTCCATGAATAGTATTAGTAACCACATAAAAAAGGTACAAGAGCCAGGTGTTGTGGCACACACTTTAATCCCAATGGCTTGGGAGTCTGAGGCAGGAGGATTGCAAGTTCAATGCCAGCCTCAGCAACAGCAAGGATCTAAGCAACTCAGTGAGATCCTGTCTCTAAATAAAATACAATATAGGGCTGGGGATGGGGCATAGTGGTTGAGTACTCCTTTGTTCAAACCCTGGTACCTAAAAAAATAAAGTAAAATAAAAGGCACAGGAGAGTCAATTTGCAGTTTTCAACAGGTGCAATGAAACAGTGGTATCTATGAGGAATGGTCCCTCACCAGACTGCAAGTCAGCCAGCATCTGGATCTGGGATTTACCGTTTTTTTCAGAATTATGAGAAATAAATCATTATTGTTTATCAGATGTTCAATTAATATTTTTGTCAGCATAGTCTGAATGGACTAAGAAAGCTAATAATATTGTCTTGTAAGAGAATAAATCTTACGTATTTTCACAATACACACAAAAAGGTAGTTAGTAAGGTGACAACATTTTTAATAATTTGAGTATATCATTTCACAATTTCCATGTAGATTAAAATATCATGCTATAAATTTGAATATACATAGTATTAATTTGCCATTTATGCCCTAGGTAAAGCTGAAAAATAAAAATCAATAACAAATAAAAATAAAAATGAGAAAGTGACAATTGAAAAGATACTTCTCTGTAATCAACACGGAGATATTTCTCAATTAAGAATTAGGAAAACATTCATCCAAGATTAAGGTCAAGTTTAGATTTCTCTCTTATTCCCATGAAGGTATTAATGAAATTTCATTGCCTATTAATGGATTGGTTCATGATATGATATTTTTATATAATTTTCAAATTTCATATGAAGTTTGATTTTTTCTCTTAATATTCAATTTTAGATTTTTTTATTTTAAATTTCAATTTCTTTATATGTAAAATGTGTACTGAAATACATATAAAGTGCATAATCAGATATATTTAACATCTCTGTCCTTATATTTTTATATGTTGTCATAACTTGTTTCAGAAATTTCTAGATTTTATAGCACTTACTGAAATCAATTTATAACATTTATTGGAAAAACTGACCTTTATCAACTGCATGTCCGTAATGCCTTTGTTAAAAACAAGTTTGTTATAGATTTATTGATTTATTTTACATTCTCTATTTGATTCTATTTGTCTATGTGTCTGTATTTATTCCAATGGCATGCTGTTTTATGACTAAAGGCAATATAATTTGAATTGAGATTAAGGCAATGCTTCCTGTTTAATTGTATTTGATTGAGATGACTTTCTAATTTTTTTATTGTTATAAATAAGTTTTAGGATTGTCTTTTCTAGTACTTTTAAGAATATTATGAGTATTTTGGTAGAAATTTCATTGAGTATCTAGGTTAGAATTGATTGTTACAGGCATTTATTTCAGTTTTTTTTTTTTTTTTTTGGTCTTTTTAGATATATATGAGAGCAGATTTTTTTAAAAAAAGTATACAAGCATGGAATATATCATATTCTAGTTATAGAGCCATTCTTATGGATGTGCATGGTGGTGGGATTTACTGTATTGTTTTCATATATGTGCATGGGAAAACTATATCAGATTCATTGTACCATCTTTTTTTGTTGTTTCTCCCAACTCCCTTCCCTTTATTCCCCATTGTCTAATCTACTGCACCTCTATTCTTCCCATCCATGCCCCCTCCCCTTATTGTGGGTTAACTTCTACATATGAAAGTAAACATTTGACTTTTTGTTGGTGGGGGGGGGACTGGCCTACTTTATGTAGCAATATAGTCTTTAGATCCATCCATTTGCTGGCAAATAAAATTCTTTACTGCTGAGTAATACTTGATTGTGAATATATATAGCTTTATCCATTTAGCTATTGGAGGGAACCTAGGTTAGTTCCATAGCTAAGCTATTGTGAATTGTGCTACAATATATATTGATGTAGCTGCATTATTGTAGTATGCTGATATGAAAAAAATATTCAACATCTTTAGGAATTAGAAAAATGCAAATTAAAACAACACTGAGATTCAATATCACTCCAGTCAGAAATGCAATTATCAAGAATACAAGTAACAATAAATGTTGGTGAGAGTGTGGGAGAAACAGCACACTTATATATTGCTGGTGAGACTGCAAATTGGTGCAACCAGTTTAGAAAGCAATATGGAGATTCCTCAAAAAGCTTGGGATGGAACCACGATTTGACCCGGGTTATCCCACACCTTGGTATATATCCAAAGGTATTATGGACATTTTAACAATATTAATGGTTTCAATCCAAGAACATGGGATATCTTTACATTTTATTATTTTTGTATGATGATTTTCTATCCTGCAGCTTTGTTAAATTAATTTATTAGTTTCTGTAGTATTTTTGATGGAGTCTTTCATGTTTTCTACATAAAAGATAATATCTTCTTCAACCAGAGACAAATTTGACTTCTAGTTTGTCAACCTTTTATTTCTTCCTCTTGCTGACAGATCTTTTATTTATTCAAGTTAATCAAGAATACTGTCATGCATTTTTATTTTTTAATTGTGCTTATCAAAGTTTGGTATTGAGATAATGTTGAACTCCTAAAATGGGTTTTCAAGAATTCCTTTTTATATTTTTGGGAATTTCTTAAGGAGAATTAGTTACGTTTTTAGTGTGGTAGAGCTCAATATTGAAGCTATCTGGTACTGAAATTTTCTTTAATGGAGGAGATTTTATTACTGATTCTATAATATTATTTGATATTTGTCTCTTCAGGTTATCTATTTCTTCCCTATTCAATGCTGGTGAGGTGCACATGTGTAGAAATGTGTTCATTTCTTCTAGGTTATCAAACTGGGTAGCATACACTTGCTCATAATTATATCTAATATTTCTTTGATTTTCTTTGGCATCACTTATACACCTGTGAGTTTATACTTCCTGATGTTTTCTTATTACTCAGTAATGACTCTTTCTTCATTTTAGCAAGTTTCCTTTAGCATTTATTATATAACAGGTCCAGTAGTGATATTTCTCTCGGCTTCTGTTTGGAAAATATATTATCCCTTCTTCATTTATAATGAATAGGTTTGCTTGGCATGATATTCTGGTTTGACAATTTTTGTTTTGTTGTATTTCCTTTAGTCTAGTGAAGATTTTATGCCATTCTCTCCTGGCCTGTGTGGTTTCTACTGAGAAGTCTACTGTCAGTAAATTGGGACATTCTTATGTATTATTTCTTTCTTTTCTCTTGCAGCTTAAGAATCTTACCTTTATCTTTCACTTGTGAAAGCTTGATTATAAGATGTCTTGGTGTAAACTTCGTTAAATTAAATATGTCTAGTAATTTAAGACTCTCTAAACCTGGATATGTGTATCTTTCTTTCTCTAGGTTTGGAAAGTTTTGTTATGTCTTTGAATAAGCTTTCTAAACTTTAGCATTCGTACATACATCCAGAACCCACAATAACCTGAATATTTGCTCTTTTATTACTGTCCCAAAATTTTGATGATCTTTTTTCATTTATCTTCATTGATTTTCCTTTTATCCCTGACAACTGTATACTTTCAAATAGCATGATTTCAAACTCATTATTTCCTCCATTTGTTCTATCATGCTATTTATAGCTTCTGTTTTGTTTTTAATTTACCTGAGTGTATTTTAGCTCAAACTTTCTATTTTACTTTTAATTGTTTCCATGTCTTTTAATTATTTCCATTAGAGTATTGGTTATTTACTCTGTGATCTTCTTTAAATCCAGTTAATTTCCTTAAAATAGTTCTTTTAAAATTTCCATCTGAGAGTTTTCCCATAGTGGCTCCTAAGTCATTTACTGGTCCTTTACTTTGAATATTTAGTGAGGTCATGTTTATGTAAAAGCTCTTGATTTTTGTTGGCATATAATACCAATTGGTCATTGAATAATTAGATATTTCTTTCAATCTTCATTGTTTTGCTTTACTAACAACCCACTCTCCAGAAATTCTAAGCATGCTGCTTAATATTTTTCAGCCTGAACTCACTTCAACTGTTTCAGGAAAGTATGTGCCCAGATCCAATTTCACTGGTGAATTGATGATGAATTTTGTCAAAGTTTCAGCATTAGAGTGTGATCCATGTCCAGGTTTATCCTTTATTCACAGATGGTGTTTTGTTTAAAAAGTAAAAGGAGAGTTCCTAGAATTCCTAGAGTAATTCATCCCAAAGGGATTTCACTAGGACCAGGGTATGCCCAAATGTCTCATCATCAGTCAGTGGCCTGAGGCCAGGTACTGAAATATTTTGTTTTGAATCTATGAAGATCACCATGGAGGCTCCAGCTTCATGCTCCTATGTCATGTCTATGGTCACTCAAATCATCAATCTGCCATACCCACAATCCACAGCCTACCAAAGTAGGAACAGCATTGAGAGAGGACAAAGTATTTACTGTATTCAGGATAGACTATTCAGTGCTGCTCTGAGTTGCCCATTAGTGATGTGAACTCATGGCCTCTTAAGGCTTCAGTAAGTTACAGGTAATGCTTTCTGAAATAGAAATCCAAAAGACTAGTATCTGGATTAGCTATGGTTCTAGAAGACATAGCTATTCCAGAGGCTCTTTTTTTCAGGATTATCTAAGACTTGGGCCTTTTAGGATCTGTTCAGTTTGGGCTTTCAACAATCTTCTATGTTCTGGGGCAATGTCTTGATCTTACTACCCTGTCCTACCATCCATTATAGGATTTCTCCCTATGCAATGTTGCACAAAGATAAGGTTGTATTTGTGAAGACACTCCTTGTCCACTTGGACTTATACTAAGCATGGTCATTCCTATGTCCCATAGCCCCCAAAACCTGCACATTCTCAAGGATAGACTCACCTCCATTGAAAATGCAAGGCAAACATAAATCTGTCCCACCAGAGTGGAAGTCTCTGACTTGTGCTATAAAAGTTCCAAAGCTCTGTTAACACTAGCCTGACAATAGTTATGCTGTAAAAAGTTGGGAGACAGGTGGAAGAAACAGTTCCTTTGCCAACAATACTAATGCTAAACTGGGTTTCACATGAGTCTCAGACACAGCAATGGTCAAAATATGTAGGCAGAGAGGTATGCCCTAGCCCTATTCAGAAGCTGGCAATGATAAAATTTGAAACTGAGAGGCTGAGACAAGAAGATCACAAGTTCAAAGCCAACCTCAGCAAAAGCAAGGGGCTAAGCGATTCAGTGAGACCCTGTCTCTAAATGGAATAAAAAATAGAACTGAGGATGTGGTCAATGGTCGAGTGCCACTGAATTCAATCCCTGGTAACTTTCTTCCAAAACAAAACAAAACCTGAAACTCAACTCTTTTCTACTGCTATCCAGGTCACTGTCTGATGCCATAGCAAGACTAGAGGTTCCATCTGTGAGTTCTAATCTGTGTATGTTACCTTCAATTTTTATCAGGTGCCAGGGTCTCACTGTTGTGGGCCTGACAATAAGCTCTAAGACAAAAACTTATGCTGGTTTAATTACCCTTCTTCCAACTGGGTGGAGTCTTGCTTCTGCTCTGCCACCAGAGGCTTGAAAGATAGTTTAGATGGATTTTTCAATGCCTGGCTAACATAGCTACAGTGGGTTAGTCTGTAATATTAGCTTGGTGCTAGTTGTCACACCTACCATCATTCATGTTGAAACTGGTTCTGGAATTTAAGTGTAATGCCTAAAATGAATTCCTTCTCCCTCTCTCATGTTAGAAGCAACTTTATCCTAGCTGTTCTTCTTAGTTCTTGGGTGAGGTGAAATAGTCAACACTTTCCAATCCTGTTTTTTTTTTCAATGTATTGTTTTTTTCTAGTTAGTTTCACTAACTTTTATGATGATAGTTTGGTGCATGTATGACTTTTCAACTTCTTATGTCTGTGGGAAGATAATCAACAGAAAATAATACTCAGCTGCAAACTGGTTTGGGTTAAATTTTTAAAATAGAAATATTGAGCAAAATAAGCAAGACCCAGACAGTGAGGGGTCATATGTTCTATTTCATATATGGAAACTAGAGAAAAAAAAAATTAAAAGAGACATCATGAAAACAGAAAGGAGTCTAGTAGTGTTAATGAAAATCAATCAGGAAGAGGAAGGAGGGCTCGAGGAAAAGGAAGATACTAGATAATGAAATTTATCAACCTGTATTTGTCCATGTATGGCTATTGCATAATGAATAACAGTAATATGCATAATCATAATGTACACATAAATATGTCAAAAAAATTAAATAGGAAAAAAAAGGAGAAATTTATTGCTATCAATATTTTCTTTCCTAAAACAATATATTTGAAAGACTTAAAAACCAAGTTATGTTAACTGTATTTGAGTCAATAAATTTAGATTATTACTAAATCTTTCCTACCTTTGGTTACACGAAAGCACAGAAATAATAATCTTGATTTTACATTTTCTTTCATTTTAAGAGTAGTTTTAGTAATATACTGTTCCATTTATAAGTAGAATGAAACAATCTCAAGAAAAGTATACACTTTCCCCAGTTATTTTCCCAATAATGGTCTGGTGTCTCACACATGATGATATTAGTCATAAAGTACATTTAATGTTTTTCAAATCTGTACTGATTATTAATTCTCTCTCTCTCTCTCTCTCTCTCTCTCTCTCTCTCTCTCTCTATATATATATATATATATATATATATGTAAGAAATAAGAATTTGAGGTAAGAAGTTCCTTTTTGGTTTGTTCTTCTACTTCAGAATCTTATATGTCCTTATATATCATTCTACTGAACATCATTGGCTTGCTTCTCTATGTACCCAAGAGCAATTACAATAAATGATTGTCTGTTACAAGTTTCAAAATTTTAGTTTCAAATAATTTGGGAAAGACTACTTTGTTAAACAATAGCAACAACAACAACATTGAGTGGAATTTTGTGTTCTAGTTCCTCTCTCTCCATTTGCTTAGTTTCACCGAAAATACTTCTTTATTTCACATTTTTATTTGAATGATATTTAAAAGGATAGAAATTTTAGGAGATGAAACACCAGAATTAAATATTCATATATTTATATGTTAAGTATTTTAATAATCAAAGATACTATAAGTAATATCAAATCAAAAGGAATATATATATAAATATACACATATGTAATTATGTAATATTAGAGTACATCAAATACTCAAATTTATTTTCCATGGGAGACTAGGCTGATTGCTGTTTTAGAAAACTTTTTGCTGCCATGACCAAAGGACATGGCAAGAAGAATTTTGAGGAGGAAAAGTTTATTTTGGTGCTTATGGTTTCAGAGGTCTCCATCCATAGACAGACATCTCTATTAGTCAAGAGCTCAAGGTCAGGCAGAACATCATGGTGGAAGAGTGTGTTGGATGAAAGCAGCTCAGGACTTTACCAGGAAGCTAATAAAGAGAGCACTGTTCAACAAGAACAAAATATAAACTCCAAAGGAATGCCCCCAAGGATCCACATTCTCCAGTCACAAACTATCTGCCTATGTTTACCACTCATTTAATCTCTATCTGGGATGGCATTAACAGACTACGTTAAGGCTCTGATAACCGAATAATTTCACCTACAAAACTTCTTGCATGGTCTTAAGAGTTCTTAGGGGACACCTTACAGCCAAACCATAACAATTGCCAAATGTATGTTGACATGCAGCTTATATGGTGTCTATTTATTGTCAATTTGATGTTATTATGCTATTTTTTCTGTTCCATATTTTATTCCGTTCAAATATAACAATATTTAGTATTTGAGTGGAAACAAAAAATCAGGATAAAATAAAATCTTTAATAATGATTTCTTGCATTAATTAAATACTGCACTTATTATATTCTGATCTGTATTCCCCATATATTTTGTTACAGTGAGTTGGCTGAATACAAACCAATTTCTAAAATCTTCATTTGTATATCATAAAGAAATTTAATTTTTAAAAACTAGTTGTGATTTAACAAACTTCAATTACAAGAAGCATATTTCTGTGTAATTTAGAAATAGTAAATGTTAATTACATTCACTGTCATCTTTTTCTTATTTTAAAAGGAGAAACAGTGAAATATGACATCAGTGTTTATTTTCAAAATATTTAGCTTCCAAGTACCTGAATGAATAGAAGCTATTTTTATTTTTGTCTTTCAAAGATCACTTTTATTAAAGGCTGTTTCTGGAACATGTGTTTTAAATTTCTATGATGTTACTAGTTTATTCATCAAATACTCATTTGAACTAAGTGAAAACAGGAGAGTTATTTCCCAGACTTCAGCTAGTCGTATTCCTAAAATATTTCATATTAATTTTACCTGGGAATGTTTTAGACCTAGCTAGGCACTAAGAAGTAAGTTTTAAAGAGAACAAAGACACAAATTTTTGTGAATATACTTTGTATACAACCAGAGATATGAAAATTTGTGCTCTATATGTGTAACATGAATTATAATGCATTCTGCTGTCATATATAAATAAAATATATAAATTAATTAAAAATTAATAAAAATAAATAAATAAAAATAAAGAGATCTAACAAGATCAATTTTGAATAATTTTTAAATTTATTAGCTATACACTCTATGCTACTATTGACTATATAAATTTTATTGCTTGGGATAAATGATAATTTAGAACTTTTCCCCAAGTAATGTAAATTTGGAATAAGGGTCATGTATAATTTCTAAGCATAAATAATCTGAGAAGCAGAATATGCCTAGTAGATTTTTGTATCATTTTTCAGTTTAGATTTGGCTGAAACAAGAAAAAGGTGAAGATTAATTAAGGTGAATGTTTGGCATAAATAATATGATTACAGGTAACTTAGAAGTATTCTCCATAACTCTGATATCTTTGTCAGGCAATTCACACACACACAAAAAAAAAAATCATGACAAATGTTATTGTGTCCTTAGTTAAATTTAACATTAGTCCCATAGATTTCAAACACCTGTGAATTTATTGACAGACTTGAAAAGAGTGACAGACTATGTATATAATCAGTAAAGAGAAAACTGTTGTAGTGAAAATACCAATGTCAAATAGAGCTAAGATCTGTATGTTTTTAGACAGCCTATGTTATATATCATTTATTTTTGTTAACACTGGGTCTTCATTCACCCAGCAAATAACAGTTGAGAAAGTAAAATAAGATGCTGATAATATGATAGGAAAGTATATGATGATAGAGAGATAGAAGTCATATCACAATCTTGTAATTAAACAGCAAAGTATTTCTGTGTTAGTCAGCTTGTTATCACTGTGACCAGAATTTCCACAAAGAACAAATTAGATAAAGAAAATTTTTAAAAAATATTTATTTATTTTTTAGTTGTAGTTGAACACAAAACCTTTATTATTTACTTATTTTTATGTGGTGCTGAGGATTGGACCCAGGGCCTTGCACATGCCATGTGAGCGCTCGACCACTGAGCCACAACCCCAGCCCAGATAAAGAAAACTTTATTGGTCTTCATGGTTCTGAAACATCAGGAGGTTTAGTCTATGACTGGCTGACTCCATTGCTGCAGGTCAGAGATTAGGCAGAATATCAAAGCTAAAATGCATGGTGGAGGAATGTTGCTCAATTCATGGCAGGAAGCAGGGGGTGGTGGGGTTGCAGAGAAGATGAACACATTCAGGGAATAACTCCACTAACCCACCGCTTCCAGCCATGCCCCACTTACCTACTGTTAAAACCCGGTATAGTAGTGCTTTCAAATTATTAATCCATGAATCCACTACTTATGTTACCTAATCATCTCCTAACCTAATCATCTTACCTCTGAACATTACCTGATAATTTAATTTCTGAACATCTATGCATAAAAGCAGGAGGTTTTTAGGGAAAACTTATAGCCAAACCATAACAAAATTATTCTTAAATGTGATAAATTAGCCAAATTCAGAAAAAAAATATGCATCTCTTTAACTTTAAACTGGCTACCAGTGTAGAAATATAAGCTCTATGATGAATAATTTAGTGAAACCTTTCATACTTAATCATAAACATAAAAAATATTATATTTTGTTTTCCATTGCCTCATTCTGTGAATTATTGGTTTTCTCTTTATATTCTACTTTTATGTATACTCTACAGTAGATACCATTGAATATGAATCCATTAAAATGGGAGGGGAGGGGAGGGGAGGGGGATAGTAAAGGATAGGAAAGGCAGCAGAATACAACAGACCCTAGTATGGCAATATATAAATCAATGGAAGTGTAACTGATGTGATTCTGCAATTTGTATACGGGGTAAAAATGGGAGTTCATAACCCACTTGAATCAAAGTGTGAAATATGATATATCAAGAACTATGTAATGTTTTGAACAACCAACAATAAAAAAAAATGTACATGAAAAATTATATTTGACTAGAGGTCCCATGAATGCCTAAATCCTGTTCTTTAATAGTTCATTCAACACTACCACAACATCCATTAAAGGAATACATGAATAGATATCAATGACCAGCAAAAAATATAGACCGTATTTTAATAGACACTGGCCTGACTACAAATGTTGAGCTCTAATGAGTTATGGTCAAACTCAGTGAATACTTCTTTTGCATAGCCTAGATGCATCACAATATCTTTAAGCAAATATGGATAAAACATTATGTCAAATGCTGAACCTAACCTTATGTTTAATTTTTTTTTTAATCTTTTGGTTGTTGATGAACCTTTATTTTATTTATTTGTATGTTGTTCTGAGAATTGAAACCAGTGCCTCACATATGCTAGGCAAGTGGTCTACCACTGAGCTACAACCCCAGCCCTTAAATATTTATTTAACCAAGAAGTATTTACCTAGGAAAATGCATAAACTAGCAAGAAAAAGGGAGTAAGAATTTCAAATTCATATATTTCTTTGTCTAATTTTTCTTCATCATACAAGGTTATTAAATATTGGCATATAAATATGCCAAATCATAATATATAATGTAAATCATTATATTACACAAATGTTTTTTTAACTGTTACTAAGAATGTGATATCCTGCCAACTACAAATTCATAGTTTTTTTTTTTTTTGCTTACCTTTGTAATTTTCTCTATCTCTCAAAAGGAATAACAAATCATTACTTCTATGTTCATATGGTATTTGGCTGAGAAACCAGCTTATCATCTATACTGAAAGATGGGAAACAATTATTCTTCATGACTTACTAATTGTGCTAGTCAGTTTTTTGTCACTGTGACCAAAGTACCTGACATGTAGAACTTAAAATGAGGAAGAATTTATCTTGCCTCATGGTTCAGAATTACAGTATATGGTCAGTTGGATCCATCCCTTTAGGTCCAAAATATGATAAAACATCATACAAAAAGTGAATGGCAAAGAGAAGCTCTTGGTTCATGGCAGTCAGGAAGTACACAAACATGAACACACATATAGAGAGAGGGGAGGGATCAGCTTGGGACAAGAAATAATTTTCAATGGCATGCCTCAAATGATCTACTTCCTCCATTTATGCCCCATTGCCTACAGTTTCCATCACCTCCCAGGAATTCATTCAGGTATCAATGGATTAATCCACTAATGAGATCAGAATCATGATGATTCAATCATTTTCTGAGAGTTTTGCCTCTCAACATTGCTGGATTACGGACCAAACTTTCAACACATGAAGTTTTGGTGAATACATCCTATCTAAACTACAGCACTCATCTAAAATACTTTAATTAATCTAATGTATTTTACAGTAGCAATGACTGCACAACTAGTTTCAATGACTGTACAACTCATTGATTTATGTGTCAATTATTTCCACATATTGAATAAAAAAATTTAATTGCAGATTGTTTAGCAAACCACAGTTGAATGGTCAGATATAATATTTGTAGAAGTCCAGTCTACAATTCAGTACCTAATTTTCAGCTAGTTAATGAACACAAAGTTTGAAGGTCATATATTTGGAATGCTGTGCCTAAACATGTCATGTAACATCTTACTACCCAATTATGAATAGCATATTTGTAACCTTCCGATTATAAGGAATCCACAGTTTTCAGAAACTGTATTTTTAAGACGTTTGGATTGTAACCATAATGTTATGATGAACATAATATTACATGTTTGGAAGCTAATCTAATTTGGCCTTTTAATTATATTAGTATTACTTGGCAAATGTCCAAGTTCATCATATTGTACATATAAAACTATCACGACCTCTGTTAGGTATAACTCAACTTCAACACAACTGAGAAGTAGGCAAAACATTTTATTTTATAGACTTTAATTAAATCAATCTTAACAAGATTGTGTTAATATTGATATTTATAATTGTATTTTAGAGCTAAAGATTATTTTAAGAACTTGATATTTTAACCTCATAAAATTGTACAGAGAACCAGGCCCAGTGCTACAATCCTTAAAAAAACAGAATAAGGATGCCGATTTTACAGGTAAATTCCATCAATGATGTGGCTAGGCAAGTGTCTATGTATGTGAAAAATGTTAGCTCAAGTAGTAAAACAATGGTTAATTCTTTGGGGGAAATAAGCCTGTTTCTGAAATTTTACATTGATTCAGTTAAAAGACTCAATATCTCAGAGAAAAGAAATTACTTAGCATAGTAATTTAAACAAAAAGAAATAACAAATGTAATCTATGTTGATTTTTTTAGGTTTAATTTTTTGTATAGTTTTGAGTAAGAAAAGAGAGAGAATGTTTACAAAACAGATCCAAAAATTTAATGAAAAATTTTAGACCCATATTATATTTCAGATAATTTTAAAATGTAATATGTGGTTATATTTTAATCCAATTTTTTCTTCATTTAAAATTTATTCTAGTTTTAATAACTTAATATTTACTATTTTATTGGTAATGAAATGAACTTAAGTGAATCTTTCAATTGTTAATACCTCACAAAACAGAAAACTTTCTAATATGCTCTTATCTTTCTAGTGCTCTAATTCTAAGATCCATGGACAAAGAAGATCTTTAAAAAATTGATATCTGAACATGAATCTGACTCCAAAATACAAAAATAATTCAAAATAAAATAATTTCTTGAATAAATGTAGTACATACTTTTTCTGGCACATTATGAAGTTTGAAACATATTTTAACAAAATTTTGTATTAATATGTTAATATATTCCTCTAAGAAATTTGATAAGAAATTCCAGTGTAGCCTGTTTGAAAAAAAAATCTTATATTATGAGAAGTTTTACATGAGTTATTTAGAATAGAAATGAGTGTTTTGTATGATTAATTTAATACTCAGTCAAGCAATAAAAACCTAAGTTAATTCAGGTGTCAAGTAACTCAGAAAAACATGGCTCATTGATATTGAAATGCTGAGTTTCAATACATTGTCATCTATCAGAATAGATTGTTGCCTTAAACAGAACACAGTAGTGAAACACATCTGGTGTTTAGTCATCTAAATTTTATTCTCCTAAGTAATTATTACTTACAGAAAATTTAGATGTATAAAAGAGTCAACATCTTGAAAAAATTGAGATATGTTGGGTCTGTGGAAACAGGGAAATAGTGCCCCAAATTTGGGGCCACTTAAAAGCTATATGTGTATTCAGATGTTAGGTAAATTAATGGACTAAACAGGTCTGAAATTTAATTTGTCCTTTTTGGGGGAAATGTTTGGGTCATTTTTTAAAGCTTAATCATGGACCATAAATGGAGAGAAAAAAAAAATAGTGGGAAATGTAACATGTACTAAATAGCTGCAGGTCAGTGATATTATATCATTAACATTTGTTCAATTTTTAATGTTTAGTAAGAAAAGTTGATTTAAAAAAATATTTGTTGTACCTTTGCTGTAATATGCTTTGCCCTTTTATACATGGTTAATAGAATTTGCCTTTCCTTTTATGCTTCACTGTATTATGATACTTATATCATTTTTGCTCTAATTCATTGTACTATTGTCAGAATTCAGTGCAAAGACATTCATATTTTCCATATTTCCTTCATATGATGTATAGCTAAAAATATAAGAAGAATATAAAAACAAAAGTAAAAGCTGCCTTACAAATAAGTCAGATGGTGTCTCTTATAGTAGCAATCTAAATTCTACATTTATTATTTTCCAAACTAAAGATTTTTCTCAAAATATTCTATATTATAATTCATTATAGACAATATCAGTTCAGGCTCCATCAATAATATTTAGTGACTTTGATAAACAAAAATAAATTCATGACAAGTGAAACAAGCTCAATTGTTTACATATAATCATGGGTAATTAAAAATTGGTATGTGTTTGTGTGTGTGCATGTAATCTATTTCTTTTAATTTTTTTTCCCTTGGAAGTTTGGTCTATTTTGTGTATAAATGTGTTAGTTTTAACAAAGCTTTGGATGACTATTCCAAGTGTCTCTTCAATTCTTGTGTGCTTTTATGTATGGAACACTTAAATTTGTTTCCTGTAAGCAGCATTAATATTTTATATATAATTTTACACTCTTCATATTTAAGTGATTTAAATTATTGAAGCATTTTTTATTTTGAACAATAAATTTTGTGCTTTAATTATATATATATATATTCTTACTTTTTTATGTTTTTGGCTCATTTCTTTATTGCTTGCTTTTTGTGGCCCTTTATAGGTTTAGAAGTAATAATTTATTTTTCTACTCTTCTGATGATTATGCTTGACATTTTAACATGGATACTTAATCAAAATTATTAACTTTCTTACAATACAATATAAAGTCCCAAGATTTTTTGAATTATGATTGCTCTTATTTTTTAACTAATATATTTTTTTGTTGTGCTATTTTCTCTGTTAAGTATTTACTGTTTCAAGTAATAATAATTGTTTATGTATAACTTATTTACTACTTTCTGAGGTTCAGTATTGCATCTTGCATCTCAGAATGCAATTATTGACATTCAATGGCAATTGAATCCAACTATTATTTTTTTCAACATCAGGGAACATTTAAATTTCTCATTCATTTATCCAGTGTGTTATTCCAGGTGTATTTCTTTTCTGAAAGGTAAAATTACAAGACTTATTTTAAATGCTAACTTCTTTCCATGCATGATAAAATACTTTTCTCAACCAACACTGAATATTTAATAAAATATGGTGAAATTCAGTCAAAATATGATTAATTTCAGTAGTAAATATTTTTGTTTTACATTACAATTTGTTAGATCATTAACAATCTCATACCACCAAATCAGCTTTTTTCTTTTTAATATATAATTGTGCTATGGTACATCATTAAAAAAAATTACAACAGATAAATATTATTAAATGGCCATATGACCAAAAGCACTTTACAGATTAAATGTGATTCCGATCAAAATCCCAATAGCATTCTTCACAGAAATTGAAAAAGCAATTATGAAATTCATCTGGAAAAATAAAGAGACACAGAATAACTAAAGCAATTCTAAGCAGGAAAAGTGAAACAGGTAGTATCGCTATACCAGACCTTAAACTATACTAAGAGCAATAGTAACAAAAACAGCATGGTACTGGCACCAAAACAAGCTGGTAGACCAATGGTACAGAATAGAGGACACTGAGACCAACCCACAAAATTACAACTACCTTATATTAGACAAAGGTGCTAAAAGCATGCAATGGAGAAAGAATAGCATCTTAACAAACGGTGCTGGGAGAACTGGAAATCCATATGCAACAAAATGAAATTGAATTCCTGTCTCTCACCATGCACAAAAGTTAACTCAAAATGGATCAAGGATCTAGGAATCAAACCAGAAACTCTGCATCTAATAGAAGAAAAAATTGGCCCTATTTTCCGTCATGTGGGGTTAGGCCCCAAGTTCCTTAGTAAGACACCTATAGCACAAGAATTAAAACCAAGAATCAACAAATGGGACAAATTTTAAACTAAAAAGTTTTTCTCAGCAAGAGAAATAATATGTGAGGTGAATAGGGAGCCTACATTCTGGGAACAAATTTTTACCCCTCACACATCAGAGAGAGCTCTAATCTCTAGGGCATACAAAGAACTCAAAAAGTTAAACACAAACACACACACACACACACACACACACACAAATCCCACAAATAACCCAATCAACAATTGAGCCAAGGACCTGAACAGACACTTCTCAGAAGAGAATATACAATCAATCAACAAATACATGAAAAAATGCTCACCATCTCTAGTAATCAGAGAAATGCAGATTAAAACTACCATCTCACTCCAATAAGATACCATTCTTATTGGAGTGAGATACCATCTCACTCCAATAAGAATGGCAGCCATTATGAAGTCAAACAACAATAAGTGCTGGCGAGGATGAAGGACCAAAAGGTACACTTATACATTGTTAGTGGGATGGCAAATTGGTGCAGCCAATTTGGAAAGCAGTAGAGAGATTCCTTGGAAAGCTGGGAATAGAACCACAATTTGACCCAGCTATTCCTCTTCTCAGACTATACCCAAAAGACCTAATAACAGCATACTATAGGGACAGAGCCACATCAGTGTTTATAGCAGCACAATTCACAATAGCTAGACTGTGGAGCCAACCTAGATGCCCTTCAATGGAAGAATGCATAAAAAACGTGGCATTTATACACAATGGAATATTACTCAGCACTAAAAAATAACAGGATCATGGCATTTGCAGGGAAATGGATGGTATTAGAGCAGATTATGCTAAGTGAAGTTAGCCAATTCCAAAACAAAAAACAAAAAACAAATGACAAATGTCTTCTGTGATGTAAGGGGGGTGACTCAAAATGGGATAGGGAGGAAGAACTTGAGAAGAAGATTACTTCTAGATAGGGAAGAGAGGTGGGGAGGACAGGGAGGGAGAAGAGGAATTGTATGGAAGATGGAAGGAGACCCTCATTGTTATATAAAATACATGTATGACGATGTGAGGAAAAAAGAGAAGTGTGTCATATTAGATTGGGTAGTGATGGGAGGGGAGGGGAGGGGAAGGGGGGAAATGAAGGACAGCAGAATAAAATAAACATTATTATTGCTGTGGGTATATACGTGACTGCATGACCAATGTGATTCTGCAACCTGTAGACTCAGAAAAATGACAAATTATATCCCATCTGATTCAAATGTAAGATATGTCAAGGTCATTGTACTGTCATGTGTAACCAAATAAAACAAATAAAAAAAATTTTTAAATTACAACAGATAAATAGAAAAAGACAATTTATTTATTTTTTATTTGACTTTATTTATTCTAACTAGTGATATATGAGAGCAGAATGTAATTCAATTCATATTTCACAAAGAGAGCACAAATTTTCATGTCTCTGGTTGAACACAAACTTGAATCACACCATTCATGTTTTTATACATGTATTTAGAGTAATTATGTCCATCATATTCCATTGTATTTCCTACCTTCATACCCCCTTCCCCTCCCTCCCTTTTGCCCTATCTAAAGTTAATCCATCTATTCCTCCCCTGCTCTCCCCCCCCATCCCCATTATGAATCAGCATCTTTATATCAGAGAAAACATTTGGCATTTGGTTGTTTGGGATTGGCTTACTTCCCTTAGCATATATTATCTAACACCATCCATTTACCTGCAAATGTCATGGTTTTATTCTCTTATAATGCTGAATAGTATTTTATTGTGTACATATACCACATTTTCTTTATCCATTCATCTACTGAAGGGCATCTAGGTTGGATCCACAATTTAACTATTGTGAATTGTGATGCTATAAACATTTATGAGGCTGTATCCCTGTAGTATGCTGTTTTTAAATTTTTGGGGTACAGACTGAGAAGTCGGATAGCTGGGTCAACATGTGATTCCATTCCCAGTTTTCCAAGGATTCTCCATACTGATTTCCATATTGGCTGCATCAATTTGTAGTCCCACCAGCAATGTAAGAGTGTGCCCTTTTATCCAAATCCTCACCAACACTTGTTTGTGTTCTTAATAGCTGCCATTCTGACTGGAGTGAAATTAAATGTTAAAATAGTTTTGATTTGCATCTCTCTACTTGCTAAAGACATTGATTATCTTTTTCATATATTTGTTGATTGATTGTATATCTTCTTCAGATAACTGTCTGTTCAATTCTTTGGCTCATTTATTGATTGTGTTATTATTATTATTCTTTTTTTGGTGTTCAGATTTTTAAGTTCTTTGTATATCCTAGAGATTAGTGCTCTCTATCTGATATGCGTGTAGTAAAACTTTGCTTCCATTCTGTAAGCTCTCTATTCAACTCACCAATTATTTCTTTTGCTGAGAAGAAGCTTTTTAGTTTGAAACCATCCAATTTATTGATTCTTTATATTAATTTTTTCACTACAGAAATCTTATTAAGGAAGTCAGGGCCTAATCTGACATGATGAATATTTGAGCCTTCTTTTTCTTATATTAGGTACAGGGTCTCTGGTTAATTCCTAGGTCCTTGATCCACTTTGAGTTGAGTTTTGTGCATGGAGAGAGATGGGGTTCAATTTCATTTTGTTGCATATGGATTTCCAGTTTTCCTAGCACCCTTTGTTAAAGAGGCTATCTTTTATCTAATGTATGTTTTTGGCACCTTTGTCTAATATAAGATAACTGCAATTATGTGGATTAGTCTCTGTGTCCTCTATTCTGCACCATTGGTCTACCAGTATATTTTGGTGCCAATATCAATCTGTTTTTGTTACTATAGCTCTGTAATATCGTTTAAGGTCTATTATAGTGATGTCATCTGCTTCACTCTTCTTGCTAAGGATTGTTTTAGCTATTCTAGGTTTCTTAGATTTCCATATGAATTTTAAGACTACTTTTTCTATTTATGAGGAATGTCATTGGGATTTTGATTGGAATTGCATTAAATATATATAGGGCTTTTGGTAGTAATGGTGTTTTGAAAATATTAATAATGCTTATCCAAGAACAAGGTATATCTTTCCATCTTCTAAGGTCTTTTAAATTTCTTTCTTTAACACTCTGTCTTTCCTTAGAGAGGACTTCCAACTCTTTTGTTAATTGATTCCCAAGTATTTTCTTTTTTGTTTTTGAGGCTATTGTGAATTGAGTAGATTTTCTCATTTTTCTTTGAGAGGATTTGTCACAGATACACAGAAATGCCTTTGATTTATTGGTGTTAATTTTATATCCTGCTACCTTGCTGAATTAATTCACTTGTTCTAGAAATTTTTGGGAGGACTTTTAGGGGTCTTCTATGTATGCAATCATATCATCAGAAAATAGTGCTAATTTGAGTTCTTCTTTTCCTATCCATATTCTTTAATTTCTTTCATTTGTCTAATTGCTCTGGCCAGTGTTTCAAGAACTATGTTAAATAAATGTGATGAAACAGGGCATCCCTGTCTTGTTCTAGTTTTTAAAGAGAATGCTTTCATTTTTTCTCCATTTAGAATACTGTTGGTCTGGGGCTTAGCAATAGATAGCTTTTACAGTGTTGAGATAAGTATCTCTTATCCCTAGTTTTTCTATTGTTTTGAACATGAAAGCGTGCTGTATTTTGTTGAATGCTTTTTCTGCATCTATTGAGATGATCAGATGACTCTTATTTTTAAGTCTCTTGATATTATGAATTACATTTATTAATTTCTGTATATTGTACCAAACTTGCATCCCTCGGTTAAACCCCACTTAATCATGATGCCCTATCCTTTTTGATATATTTTCCTATTTGATTTGCCAAAATTTTATTGAGAAATTTTGCATCAATGTTCATTAGAGATATTGGTCTGAAGCTTTCTTTCTTTGATGTGTCATTGACTGGTTTTGAAATCGGGGCTATAATGGTCTCATAGAATGAGTTTTGAAGTGTTCTTTCTTTTTCAATTTCGTGAAATAATTTGAGTAGTACTGGCATTACTTCTTCTTTAAATGTCTTGTAGAGCTTGGCTGTGTATCCATCCAGTCCTGGCCTTTTCTTTGATGGTAGGCTTCTGATGGCTTCTTTTTTATTATTTTATATTTCTTGAATGTTCTACTCATTGTTTCTTATATCTTCACTGTGTAATCTACATATTTTTGAGGTCATATATTTTATCTTTATTGTCTGAGGGCCTCTCTTTTAAGTGGTCTAATCTGTTGGTGATGCTTTCTATTGAGCTTTTAATTTGGTTCATTGTTTCTATCATTTCAATGATTTTTTAAAAATTAACTTATTTTTTAGAACCTCCATATCCTTATTTAAGTAATCTTTTGCTTCCTGAATTTGCTAATATAGCTCTTTATCAAAATGATCTTTTGTGGCTGTATTTCTTATCTTATATTATTCTTTAAATCGTAAAACATTTTATTCATAAACATCCTGATCTCCTTCTCTGTAATTTTTTTTTCCTCTTGTGATAGCCATGGATTCTAATAATGCAGTATCTTGATTTGTTTAGGGAAACTTTTTTCCTTTTATTTTCTGCTGTTTATGTGGCTTTCCTTCTAGCACTGAGAATTTTCAGCATTATGCTTTAGGCTTATAGTGCCCCTGTAGGGTTCTAATATCTCTCCTGCCCAACCAGTGTTCCAAGCTGGGAGTTTCCACAACTAAAGATGGCGATGAAGGGTCCCAAGATGGAGGCAGCTGCTTTCAGAGATGGAGTGTCAGGTTGGGTGGGGAGGCCCTGGTGGTGGTGTAAGGCAATGTGTTAAAAATACAGCTCTCAGGGCTGGGGTTATGGCTCAGAGGTAGAGCACTCACCTACCATGCGTGTGGCACCGGGTTTGATCCTCAGCACCACATAAAAATAAAATAAAGATATTGTGTCCACCTATAACTAAAAAATAAATATTTAAAAAATGCAGCTCTGACCTAGTATGGGCTCTGTATGTGTTGTTGGGGCTGTCCTGGGCCTGTCTGTGCTCTAGAAAAAGGTAATTTAAGTAGTAATAAGTGAGCATATCTTTGGGATTGAATTCAAGGACACTTGACCACTGAGCCACACTCCAAGCCTTATTTTGTGTTTTATTTAGAGACAGGTTCTCACTAAGTTGCTTGCTTTGGCTGTGGCTAGCATTGAAATTGTAAAATACCTGTCTCAGCCTCTGGAGCTGCTGAGATTACAGGCATGTGCCACTGTGCCCATCTAAATGAGCATATGTTATCCTTTCCATGTGAACACATTAAAAATATTATATATTCCTAATTCTTTTTAAAATAATCCAGTATTATTTCTCAGTGATGTGTAGTTCAGGTTTTAAATTATATCAGTATTTCATGGCTCTTGTAATAATATTCTATCACCAAGTTAAATAAGCTAAAGTTTGAAAAAGAATATACCATGAGATTCATATCTTCCCCCAACATGAATGATGAAACAAAAACAAAAATGTACTTAGAAAGGATCATTAATAAATAAAATGGCTAATATGATTTGCAATATATGTTTTAAAAATTAAGATTTAAAGATAGATTTCTTGCTACTTTTATGCATTTAAAAAAACTTAAAATAATTTCATTAGTATCAAAGTCATTGGGTTGGGTTTTTAAAGTTATTTCTTCAATAATCTTTTTTTAAAATTTATTTATTTTGTTTATCTATTTTTATGTGGTACTGAGGATTGAACCTGGTGACTCACATGTGCAAGACAATTGCTCTGCCACTGAGCCACAACCCCAGCACTTCTATAATTTTGTAACAAAAAATGTCTTATGAATTTATATGGAAATGACACACTTTGGCATAAATGATGTATATGGGCCTACATATTCTATTTCTGGTTGGTTACTTTTTAAAGCCTGTGGAAAATATCCCTTTGATCTTTGGTATCAGCAAATTCTTTAATAAGACTGTGGAGTGAAAGAAGATCCATATTGCCATATAAGCTTTAATTGGTAAGATTTACAATATTTCCTGATAGTTTTAATCAGATAGTCTTATCTGTCTTTGTTATGTCAAACAATTCACTACTTTAAATATAAGGAACTGATAATGAATAGCATAAATTTGAAGTAGTCATTATGGCTTTAAACTCTGTATCCTAAAGAATGTGAGCTTGCATAATTTTTAACCAGAAGCAATTTGTAAAGGGAGACATAAAATCAGCCATTAAACCTAGCAACTGAATTAGAACCAATATAATCTTTAATCTATTTTGAATACCAGCACCTTGCTTATAAATTTTGTTGGCAGTTTGTGATATAAAAGAGCTACAGTGACCTACATACTTATCAAACATATATCATAGTAACAGATGAGTTGATGCATGCATGAAATTGAATGAATTACATTCTGGAGAGTGAAAAATTTGAGCATATGGCAAATAAATATTTGGTTGTGTTTATGAAACAATACACTGTATTCCAAATCATAATATAATCAGCTTACAGAGTTTTTAGGGTTGTTAACTAGATATGTTCTTTTCTCTGTTCAGCCTTGGGAAAATTGATGTTCTTTTGTGCATTTATTTTTTTCATTTATTTCATTATTTTTTTAAAGTTTCTGCAGCTAAGTGAATTAAGATACAAGATAAATTATATATTTGAAGAACTTACAGACCATAATCCTGCAGCAAAATTTTCTACTTTTGGTTCTTACATATGTAGAAATTGTGATTCATTTATGCATTTCATTGTCCCCTAATTCATCCCTTTATTTCTGAATGGGTCTTTTCAGTTTTTTTTTCACTTAAACATAGTCCTTTTCAATAATTATTTCTATATTAATATTAAATACTGCTACTAATACTGTTAAATATTTTTATAAATCATTAAGTCCATATCTATCATCTATAGAATAGTTTAATATTTGCCTATATATCATTTTTAATATTTTCCCTGGGGGATTTATAAACATGACATTTTTCTGCTAACCATATTGTAAGTTTTTAGACAGAAAAACATAATAGCTACTTTCAAATTGTATTTTGTCCAACCTCAAAACATTTGGCATAGTTGACAAACTATGATAAAAATATCATAGTTTGATATTTTTATATCAAAATAGTAAGGGTATCAAAGTAGTAAGAATATCACTTTTAGCATTTGACAAAGTAAGATAAAAATATCATAGTTTGATATTTTTCCTCTCTTGCCACAAATAGATGAATAGAAAGAATGTGGCTTCTTACAATAAAGACAGTGTTACTTATTAAATGAATTAGTCAGAATTTTGACAATGGATTTCTAGCCTCCAGAACACTGAAAAAAATAATTTGATGTGTATAATTTCTACTCTTTCGTGTTTTGTCATAGCCATCATAATTGACAATCTCATCGTTAATGTTTGGACACAAATTAACAGCTACATGAATTTCACTCAGAAATCCAAATTCAACATGTCTAAAATTATCCCTTACTCTCCCACCTCAACCAGTTTCTCCCAAAGTAAACTCACCAAAAGGCAAGACTTTACACAGTCATGCAAATCAGAAAAATGAGCATTATCTTCAACTTCCTCCTCCCTTTCTCCCATAACATTTGATAAAACACAGCATCAAAATTCATTATAATTAGTAGTAAGAGCATCACTTTTAACATTTCACTTTAGACTGAAGAAAATGGTTCAGAGGAATCTACAAACATTGCATCAGCTCCGCAAAAGTGAATCAAATCAGCAGCTCTGCAGTGACAATCTGAAGTAGTTACATGGGGAGGGGTGTAAAATAATGGAGGCAATGCAGTAAGATAGTATCAAGGAGAAAACTGAAAATATTGGTTTTCTAGAATAGAAAGAAAAAAATAATTGAAACTAAAGATGGTGGAAATATTGGATGTGCTATGGCTTAACATGGTAGGAGAGAACTCTCATAACTGAGGAAGAGGAGCACACCTCAACAAGATGCACAAATCTAGGCTACTGAAAGTGTGAGGAAAAAGGCAGACAAGTCCCCACCCAAATTTTACAATCTTCAAAAATTGAAACTCACATATAGTAAAGGGGGCAAAACTTCAGAGAAAGATTATTAAAAGTTCATTATTAAAATAAGTAAGGTTCTAAAAGAAGATATAAAGAATTGTTTAAAGAGAAAAAAGAAAGTTAAAGACAATTTCACTAAAGAGCTAGATATCCTGAAGAGAAACCATTCTGAAATCCTAGAAATAAAAGATATAATAAATCAAATAAAATAAAATTTAAAGTGTCACAAAACAATTAGATCACATACAAAATAAAACTTCAGACTGAGAAGATGGTAGATGGCATATTAGAGGAATGGTGTACTCTTCAGTAATTCCTTAGCTCAAAATTTAAAAAAAAAAAAGGAAAAATAAAAACAAAAAAACAGGAAACCTGTGGAGACTGATCCTCAGCAAGGTGGGTGACTCAGGGAAATCACTGAAATTTAGCACTGAATAGTAAAATAATTATAGAAACACTAAAATTTGGAAACTTTGATCATAAAATAAGAAATATGTTAGAGATATACCACTATGACTGGTAGCAATAAGCATTTCAGAATCACTATTTAATCACTGAGGTGCGAGGGGGTAGAGACAGAAATCATTGTGAGTAAAATTGACTTCTGTGAACACACAGAACTGACCCAGAGATGGTGGGGGAAATTATTGTGTAAAAAGTGATTAAAATCATGTGGTTGTATGGCAGAGTCCGATGAGAATCAGAGTCACCTACAAGAGACCTATATGTTAGACTGCATGGCAGCAAGCACAGGCAGGAAATTGGGCACTCATAAAAAACTTTGCCAGACTGACCCAGCAATCAACTATTGTGAGATCCAGAGAGTGCCCAGAGCACTAAAATTTAAAAGTGCTGAGAGGACTGTGCCTTGGGTAATTCAAGGTGGGGGAAACTGAGAAAAGACAACTCTCTTTGTTGCTGGTATCCAATAAAAGGACTGGGAGGATGTCATTAAGTGGTCAGACAATTGGTCATCTGCAATCCAGGTCTGATCCTGGGTAATTCAAATCCATAGCAGTGAAATATGTGAAGCCTGCAAAGGTTTAGACTCTTAACTCTAATAGTGAAATTTGTAGGAGGCCCCTGAATCCCAGACATCCAGCAGAGATCAGCATTTCTCCAGCAAATGGGGTGTGGGTCAAATCTCAAATGCACACCAACAGAGTTCCAAAGTTCAGTCAAGACCAAACACTAGCTACTAGAACTTCAGTTTTGAACTCTGCACTATCTGTGGTATGTTAATACACCAGATGTTCACAATCCTCAGTTCACTCTATCCAATACAAGAAGGAGACAGGAAGATAAGAAAGACTAAAACCACCTTTTGATATTGACCACAAGGGATGGAAGTTTGGTGAATAACACAAAGAAATGGAACTTAACAATACAAGCCCCTGACCCAAGGGTTACAAACCACGAAAATAAATACAAAGAATGCCAAAACAACACAGTCAATGCACATCTATTCTTGCTAACAATTTTGAACATCTCAGTGGAAATAAGTTTTCATTTCTTCTCATTAAGAGTTGTTTTTCCTATTCCAACCTTTTCCCCTCTTTGTTTAATTTAAATTTTCTTTCATCTGTTATTTTTACCTTTTGTTATTCCCCATGACTATATATATATATATATATATATATATATATATGTGTGTGTGTGTGTGTGTGTGTGTGTGTGTGTGTGTGTGTGTCTGTGAATATGAATTGGATATCTACTCACCTCATATTTGCTTGTACCTTGGTTTTTGTTTCTTCTACCACCCCTTCATCCCTCTCTTTGCCCCTAATAGACAAGTTTTTATTCCCACTTCCTTTATTTCCTTACTTTATTACTTTTAGTATTTTTTTACTCCTCTATATTTATACTGATCCTCTGCTACCTATCTCTTGCATTTTCTCAGTTCACTTTTAACATATTTCAAGCTTTCTCTTCACTTCCTACCACATTATAGAACTGATTCTAGTCTTTGATAAAATTATATACTATATATAAATCTTATGCCATCATGTTATTATTATTATTAATACTATGGATGATATAATAAATATCTGCTTATCTGCTGTTCAATGACTGCTATATTTTATGGTTGTTTGTGCCTAGGTTAAATTCTGACCTCACTATTCATTGACAGGTAGTAATTAATGTTATAGATGTCAAGGTAGACACCAGATCTTTATTTCAAGGCTGCAAAACAATTGTTAGTGTTATTGTTATTCTTTGCTTCCACTTTCTCTAAGAGGAACTGGGAAGTCCATTTTCCAGTGTAGATATCCTGCAATACTATCAGCTCAACTGGGTAAGAGTGCATCTCTTTCAACATAAGAACTAACCTTACTAAAGCCATAACAATACTTCAACAAATAGAATAGAAAAGATTAAAATACCAACCAACAATAAGATTCCAAGTAGGAACAACTAGAGGGAAATCTCAGGTCCCACACATGCAGCAAAATCTCAGGTTCATTCATGCAGTAAAAACAGACAGAAGTCCCTAGAATAAAAAAAATTATAACAATGCACCAAAGATCATGTTTATAAAATAGGAAGTGGAATCCATCTCAGCTGATGCACAAACCCAATTCTTTAAAAAAAAAAAAAAGAAAAAGAAAAAAAAAAGTCCTACCAAAATGCATGATCCCTCAACAAAGGCAACCACATATATGGAAGTGGATAGAATTTCAAAAAAAAAAAAAACAATTTAAAAACAGATAATTAAAATGTTCAATGAACTACAACATCTAAGAAAAAATAAAAAAGCATATACAAGGGGCTGGGGTTGTAGCTCAGTGGTAGAGTGCTTGCCTTGCACATGTGAGGCACTTGGTTCAATCCTCAGCACCACATTAAAATAAAAAAGTAAACAAAATAAAGATTAAAAAGAAAACTTTTTTAAAAAGATCATATACAGAAGGTGAAATACCATTTCAATAAAAAAATACTGAAAAGAAGCCAGTCATAACTCCTAAAAATAAAAGGCAAAAAAGTCAAATAAAAATATATATTCGAAAGTACCATCATAAAATAGATTGAAGAAAAAATAGAACTCCAGGCATAAATACAGAACATCAGGCTTGAATGCAAAGTACATAAATTTGAATACTCAGCAGGAAATATATATATATATACACACACACACACACACACACACACACACACACACATACTCTTGGACAACAAGAGACTGAACACTACAGACATTGGGATAAAAATTGACATGGAAATAGAGACTAAAGGCTTTAAGAACTTCTTCAATAAGATAATAGCAGAAAACTTTACTCATCTTAGAAATATATTAGACTTCCACAAGCAGAAGGTGCATAGAATATATAATAGACAAATCAAAAACACATTGTAATCAAAATGAATAACTTAGAAAATAAGGAACTAATATTGAACACTGCAAGAGGAAAACATCAGGTCACATTTATAGGGACACCAACAAGGCGTATTTCTAACTTCTCAACTCAGACCCTGGGATTATATTTTCCAAGCCCTAGAAGAAAACAATTCACAGCTATGATTTCTCTATCCAGAAAAAATATGTTTCAAAATTGATAAGGAATTAAAACAATTTAATGATAAGGAAAAACTAAAAAAAAAAAATGATCTCTAAGCTAGCACTAATAAATAAATAAACAAACAAACAAATAAAAAATCTAAAGATACACTACACATAGAATACCTCAAACCCCAAAGCTCACAAATACTTGAAGTTGACTAGAAGAACAACTCATTTAATAAAAAATCAAGATCAAATTAATAATAGCCAACAGTTTCAAGTGGCCAAAACCAACACCATATGTCCATACTAACATGGAATGTAAATGGCCTCAACTCTCAAATTAAAGGACATGATTGGCAGAATTGTTTAAAAACAAGATTCAATCTGGGCATGGTGTCACATGTCTGTAATCCCTGAAGCCCAGGAAGCTGAGACAGGATCATCATGAATTCAAAGCCATCATCAGAAACTTAGTGAGGCCTTAAGGAACTTAGTGAGACCCAGTCTCAAAATTAAAAATTAATAAATAAAAAGAATTTAGTATGTGGCTCGGTGGTTAAGCACACCTTGGTTCAATCCCTAGTACCAAAAATAAAGCAAGATCTAACCGTAAGTTGTTTGCAAAAGACAAACAGGCAAAGATACACATAAGATGAAATTAAAAGGACAGATAAAAGTAGCACATGCAAATGGAGCTCAAAAACATGCAGGAGTAGGTATTCTATCAGATAAAAGCAGATTTCAACAAAAAATAATCAGATGAGACAAAGAACATCACTACATATTGTTAAAAGGAACAATCCAACAAGAATAAATAAAATAGTAAACATTTATTTCCCAAATTTAAGTGTCCTTAGTAACATAAAAAACAAACAAACAAACAAAAAGCCAAACAAAATCATTCCTGACATTAAGTGCCAGATAGACACCAATATGACAATTGAAAATGCTAGGGTATTCCAACACATCATTATCGGTAATAGACTGGTCATCCAAAAATAAAAATAATAGAGATATTTGAGACCTAATTAATACTATGAATCAATGGTCCAAACAGATATGCAGAGAATGTTTTACTCCAAAGCAAGTGACTTTATTTTCTTCTCAGTAGCTCAAGAAGCCTTTTCAAAACTTGACCATATTCTAGACTATGACATAGCCTCAGTAAATAACCTGAAACTGATATAATTTCATTTATCTCATCACATCTTAATGGAATGAAAGTAGAAAAAATCCACAAGAAAATTATAGAAATCACATAAACACATGGAAATTGAGCAATATTATTTTAAGTGAGGAATGAGTCATAGAAGCAATAAGACAAGAAATCAAGAAAATCTTAGAAAAAAAATGAGAACAGAGATACAACACAACAAAATCTCTGGGACACTCTGAAGATAGTTCTAAAAGGAAATTTTATAACATTGAGTGTCTATATTTTTTTAAACAAGATAAAAAAAATCCAAAATAATTAATGTGGTGCTATGCCTCAAGACAGTAGAAAAGAAAGAACAAAGTAATTCCAAAACCAATAGATGACAGGAAGTAATTAAGATCAGAGCTGAAATTAATGTTGTTAAGAACAACAACAACAAAATTTAAACAGGATAAGTGCAACAAAGAGTGGAGTCTTAGAGCTGAAGTTGTGGTTCAGGGGTAGAACACTTGCCCAGCTTGTGTGAGGTCCTGGGTTCAATTCTCAGGATTACATATAAATACATAAAATAAAGGTCTATTGACATCTAAAAAAAATTTAAAAAGAAGAAAATTTTAAAAAAAAGATTTGGTTCTTTGAAAAGATGAACAAGATTAATATATCCTCAGACAAATTAATCAAGAAAGAAAATCCAAGTAAGCAAAATGAGAGTGAACAAATGAAGATTCCCACAAGCACTTCTGAAATCAATGGGATAATTATAAAAATTATTTTGAAAATTTATACTCCAATAATTGCAAAATTCAAAAGGCATTGACAAATTTCTAGACATATATGACCTTCCTAAATTGAACCAGGAAGATATAGGGATTCTAAACAGACCTTTTTCAGCTAATGAAATTGAAACAGCAATTAAAATATTTCCCAATAGCTAAGCTATGGAATCAACCTAGATGCACATAAACAGATGAATGGATGAAGAAACTGTGGTAGATATACACAATGAAATACTACTCAGATATAGAGAAGAATGGCTTTATGACATTTGCTGGTAAATGGATGAATCTAAAAACTATCATGCTAAGTGACACTTAGAAAAAAACAATATAGAAGTTCAGTGGATTATACATATATGAATACAGCACAGTAAATGTTGTGTGTATCCACAAGACTGGGAATCCTAATTAGAATGAGATATAGTCCATGTTTGTATAAAGATATCAAAATACATACTGTCATGTATAATTAAGAGAACAAATTAAAGAAAAAAGATTTCCGACAAAGGACCAAATGGACTCTCAGCTTCTACTATACCTTAATGGAAGAAATAACACCAGTCTTCCTTAAATTATTCCTAGAAATTTAAAGGGAGGAAACTCTTTCAAACACTTTATATTAAACCAGTATAACCCATATTTCAAAACTAAAGAAATATAATGAAGGTAATAAAACTATAGACCAATGTTCCTAATGAAAAGAGATACAAAAATTCTTCATAAATCCTTAATAAAATATTATGACACCCTATTCAACAGTACATCAAGAAGATAGTAGTACATCATGATCAAGTGGGTTTTATCCCAGAAATGAAAACTTGATTAAATAAGCATAAATCAATAAATGTAATTCAACACATATATAGAATCAAGGAAAATAAATATATCATTTCAATTGATGCAGAAAGACACTTTGATAAAAATCCATCACAGATTCATGTTAAAAATTCTTGAGAAATGACAGAAAGAACAATCCCACATCAACATTATAAAGACTCTATATGAATAACCCTAATCCAACATCATAGTGAGTAGATAAAAACTAAAAAATTTTACTTAAAATAAGGGAAAAAAACAAGGATTTTCATTTTTACCACTTTTATTAAATATAATTCTTGCAACTCTAACCAAAGCAATCCGGCAAGAGATAGAGTTTAAAGGGACACAAGTAGGAATAAAGAAGTCAAATTATTTTTATTTGTTGATAACAGGATCCTATACAAAGTAGAACCCCTCAAAAATTATTAGAGCTAATAAATGAATTCATCAAAGTTGAATACAAGATCAACATTCAGAAATTAAGAGTTTACCTACACTACGATAGTGATTCTGCTCAGAATAAGCTCAGGAAATCTATTCCATGCACAATGATGTCAAAAAATTTTATGTGGGAATTAATCTAAGCAATGGAAGACCTCTAAAACAAAAACTATAGAAAACTATAGAACACTGAAGAAAGAAATTGAAGAAGACCTTAGCATATGGAAAGACAACCCATGTTCTTGGATAGGTAGAACAATGTCAAAATGGCTATACAATCAAAAACCATCTACAGATTCAATTCAATCCCCATAAAACGCTTATGATATTCTTCAGAGGACTAAAAAAAAAAGTCCTAAAATTTATATGAAAGAATAAAAGACCCGGATTAGCCAACGCAATCTTGAGCAATAAGAGTGATGCTGAAAACACCATTCGCATGATTCATATGATGCTGGTTCTTCAGGAACGCAGGTATATGGAATTAGAGGGTCATGGAGGCTTCCAATATGATTTTAAGGAAATGTCTAAGAATTCATGAATATTGTAGCAGGGTCAGAATACCTGCTGGTAGCCCCTGAACAGTATGTAAAGTTATGAGAAGAAAACCAAAGCTGGGGAACCGTGAAAATAAGAGATGCCAGTAATGTGCAATTTCCATTGAGAAAAGCTGCTATGTATGCAGACAAAGCCAGACTAGTGAGAGGCTAGAAGTGCTATAACCAGCAAGACAAAGGGAGGGGGCTGACCAATTCTTTTGGGGCTCACAGCATACTCCCATGCAGCCCATATTTCAGATGTGGAACTACAGAACTTGTTTGTCCATCTGGGTTTTAGACTTGTTTTGGTACCATCTCTTATTCTCTGTCCTTAATTCTACCTTTTGGAATAGAAGTGTTTATGCTGTGCCCTTAAACACTGGACAAAAGTCATGCAATTTGCTTTTGGATATTACTGGGTATCACACCCAAGAGTTTTCCTCAAGCCATAGAAAATAATTTGAAATTTGACTTTTGGGCAATGCAGGAGCTGTTACGACGATAGGGACTCTTTATAAATTCTGGGTGTCAATTCCCTATCAGAGGAGTAGATGACAAAGATGCCTTTCACTCCATGTCTCTCTTTTCACATTCTTATTTCATTTCCTGTGCCGAAGCTTTTTAATTGATGGCATCCCACTTACTGATTCTTGGAATTATTTCTTGTGCTTTAGGGGTCTTGGTAAGGAAGTTGGTGATTGTGCCAACATGAGACATGCAGCCATTATGTTTTCATTTATCAGTTGTAAAGTTTCTGATCTAATTCCTAGTTCTTCAATCCACTTTAAGTTGACTTGCATGCAGGGTGAAAGATAGGGATTCTGATAGATAGCCACTATCTTCTATATATGTATATCCATTTTTTTCAATGCCATTTGTTAAATAGAATATCTCCTCTCAAATATAAGTTCTCTTCACTTTTGTAGAGTAGGAGATAATTGTATCTACGTGGATTTGTCTCTGGCTTCTATTATATTCCATTATTCCTCATGTGTTTTTTTAAGTGTGTGTGTTTATGACTTTTATTTCCAATTTTAATTTGTTATATATGACATCAGAATGAATTACAATTTATATTAAACATATACAGCACAATTTTTCACATCTCTGGATGTACACAAAGTACAGTGACACCATTTGTGTCTTCATACATGTACTTAGGGTAATGAAGTCCATGTCATTACACTATCTTTCCTACTCCCATGCCCCCTCCCTTACCCTCCATTCTTTTTTCCTTACCCTATCTAGAATTCATCTAATCCTCCCATGACCCCCAACCACCACATTATGAATCAGCATCTTTAAGTTAGAGAAAACATTCAGTAATTGTCTTTTTGGATTGACTAATTTCACTTAGCATTATATTCTCCAAATCCATCCATTTACATGCAAATGCCATGAATTTATTCTTTTTTTTAATGCTGAATAATATTCCATTGTGTATACATACCACATTTTCTTCATCCATTATCTATTGAAGGGCATCTAGATTGGTTCCACAGTTTAGCTATTGTGAATTTTGCTGCTATAATCATTAATGTGGCTATGTACCTGTAGTATGCTGTTTTTAAGTCCTTTGGGTGTAGACCAAGGAGTGTGATAGCTGGGTCAAAATGTGGTTCCATTCGTAGTGTTCCAAGAATTCTCCATACTGCTTTCTATATTGGCTGCACCAATTTGCAGTCCCACCAGCAATGTATGAGTGTGCCTTTTTTCCCACATCCTTCCAACAATTATTATTGTTTGTATTCTTAATAGCTGTCATTCTGACTGTATTGAGATGAAATCTTAGAGTAGGTTTGATTTGAATTTCTCTAATAGCTAGAGGTGTTGAACATTTTTTCATATATTTGTTGATTTATTGTATAACTTCTTCTGAGAAGTTTCTGTTCAGTTCCTTAGCTTATTTATTGATTGGGATATTTAATTTTTTTGGTGTTAATATATTTGAGTTCTTTATATGTCCTTGAGATTGGTGCTCTATCTGATGTGCAGGTGGTAAAAATTTGGTCCCAAATTGTAGGCTCTCTATTCACCTCACTGACTGTCTCTTTTGCTGAGAAGAAGCTTTGGGGTTTAAATCCATCCCATTTATTGATTCTTTATATTAATTCTTGCACTATATGAGTCTTATTAAGAAAGTTGGGGACTAATCTGACACAATGGAGATTTGGGCCTTTTTTTCTATTAGATATAGGGTCTCTGGTTTAATTCCTAAGTCCTTGATACAGTTTGAGTTGAGTTTTGTGCCTGGTGAGAGATAGGAGTTTAATTTAATTTTGTTGCATATGGATTTCCAGTTTTTCCACCACCATTTATAGAAGTGATATCTTTTCTCCAATGTACGTTTTTGTGCATTTGTCTAATATAAGATAACTGTAATTATGTGGCTTAGTCTCTGTGTACTCTATTCTGTATCATTTATATACAAGTCTATTTTAGTGCCAATACTAATCGTTTTTAGTTACTATTGCTCTGTAGTATAGTTTGAGGTCTTGTATAGTGATGCCACCTGCTTCACTCTTCTTGTTAAGTATTGCTTTAGCTATTCTGGGTCTCTTATTCTTCCAGATGGATTTCGTGACTGCTGTTTCTATTTCTATGAGGAATGCCTTTGGGATTTTTATTGAAATTGCATTAAATATGTGTAGAGCTTTTGGTAGTATGGTCATTTTGACAATATTAATTTTGCCTGTCAAAGATCGAGGTAGATCTTTCCATCTTCTAAAGACTTCTTTAAGTTCTTTTCTTAGTGTTCTGTAGTTTTCAGGTCTTTAGACTGTTTCATTACATTGATTCCCAGGTATTTTATTCTTTTTTTTTTTTTAGGCAGTTGTAAATGGAGTAGTTTTCCTCATTTCCCTTTCAGAGGAGTTTTCACTGATATACAGCAATGACTTTGGTTTATGGGTGTTGATATTATATCCTGCTCCTTTGCTAGTGCTAGGAGATTTCTGGTGGAATTCTTTTGGGTCTTCTAGGTATAAGATCATATTGTCAGCAAATAGTGCTAATTTGACTCCTTCTTTACCTACCCATATCCCCTTAATTTCTTTCGACAGTCTAATTGTTCTGGTCAATGTATCAAGAACTATATTTAATACAAGTGGTAAAAAAGAGTATCCCTGTCTTGTTCCACTTTTTAGAGGAAATACCTTCAATTTTTCTCCATTTAGAATGATGTTGACCTGGGGCTTAGCATAAATAGCTTTTATGATGATGTTGAGATATGTTCTGGTTATCCATAAGTTTTATAGTGTTTTGAATATGAAGAGGTGCTATATTTTGTTGAATGCTTTTTCTGTATCTATTGATATGATCATATGATTCTTATCTTTGAGTCTATTGATGTGATGAATTACATTTTTTGATTTCCATATTTTGAACCAATCTTGCATCCATGGGATGAGCACCACTTGATCATTGTGTACTATCCTTTTCATATGAGTTTGTATTCAATTTGCCAGAATTTTATTGATAATTTTTTCATCTATGTTCATTAGAGATAATGGTCTGAAGTTTTCTTTTCTTTTTTTTTTTTTTTTTTTTTTTGATGTGTCATTACCTCGTTTTGGAATCAGGGTGATATTTGCCTCATAGAATGAGTTTGGAAGTGCTCCCTCTTTTTCTATTTCCTGAAATAAATTAAACAGTATTGGTATGAGTTCTTCTTTAAAGGTCTTGTAGAATTCAGCTATGTATCCATCTGGTCCTGGGCTTTTCTTGGTTGGTTGGCTTCTGATGTTGTCTTCTATTTCATTACTTAAAATTGGCCTGTTTAAATTGACTATATCATCCTGTTTCAATTTGAGAATTCATATGAGTCTAGAAATTTGTTGATGCCTTTGATATTTTCTATTTTATTGCAGTACAAGTTTTCAAAATAATTTCTAATTATCTTCTGTATTTCTGTAGTGTCTGTTGTGATATTTTCTTTTTCATCATGAATATTAAAAATTTTAGTTTTCCCTTTCCTTCTCTTCATTAGCCTTTCTATGAGTTTTCCAATTTTATTCCTTTTTTCAAGAACCACATTTTGTTTGTGACTTTTTTCTATTGTTTCTTTTGTTTTAATTTCATTGATTTCAACTCTGATTTTAATTATTTTTTGTCTTCTACTGTTTTGGCTGTTGACATGTTCTTCTTTTTATAGGGCTTTGATATGTAATATTAATAATATATTTGTTGACTTTTGCTCATTTTAAGCAATGAAACTTCCTCTTAGTATTGCTTTCTTGGTGTCCCAGAGATTTTAAAATGTTGTATCCGTGTTCTCATTCACCTCTAAGAATTTTTTAATCTCCTCCTTTATGTCTTTTACAACAATTGTCCATTCAGTAGAATATTATTTAGTCTCCAGGTTTTGGAGTAGCTTTTATTTTTGGTTTTATTATTTATTTCTAATTTTATTCCATTTTTATCTGATGGAATGCTGGATAATATCTCTCCTTTTGTATATTTGCTTAGAGTTTCTTCGTGGCATTATGTATGGTCTATTTTGGACAATGATCCATGTGCTACTGGGTAGAATGTGTATTTGCTCAATTAAGAATGAAATATTCTGTCGGGGTTTTTAGCCCCCCCACCTTCTCTCCTGATCTGGGAGAGATGGGGAGAGCACCCCTTAACCAGGACAAGCCAAGAAAGAAGAGGGCCGACTGACCACCTGTACCCAGTCCTCCCTCGCCAGAGGACAATCAGATGCATCAGGGAGACCAGTCAAAGCAGGATCTCCCACTATTATGTTCAACTATAATGCACAATGAAAATATTGTAAAAATATCCCACTTAATAAATTAGCAAAAGTACTAAAAGGACAATTTTCAAAAGAAAAGTATAAATGGCCAACAAATACATGAAAAAGTGTTCAACATCCCTAGTGATTGAGGAAATGCAAATCAAAACTACAATGAGATTTCATCTCATTTCAGTTAGAATGGCAATCATCAAGAATACAAATAATAATAAATGCTAGAGAGGATGTAGGGAAAAGAGGTACACTTATAGGTCAGTAGTGTGACTACAAATTAGTACAACCACTTTCGAAAGAATTATGGAGATTCCTTTTAAAAATAGAAATGAAACCACCATATGACCCAGCAATCCCACTTCCCAGTATTTATCTAAATGAACTGGAAATAGCATACTATAATGATACAAGAACAAAATGTGGTATATATTCACATTGCATTTTTACTCAGCCATAAAGAAGAATAAAATTATAATATTTGTTGGTAAATGTTTGAAACTGAGAACTCAATACTAAGTGAAATAGAACAGAAAGAAAGTAAAGGGTTGAATGTCTTCTCTTACTTATGGATGCTAGATGAAAATAAGGGTGTTTAAGGGGAGGAATGCATGATAGAAAATTGGAAGAATTTGACTAAATTATGCTATATGCATATATACATATATTATAGTAATTTTTACCTTGGTATACATTCATAAAGCACTAATTTTAAAAAGGTAATGAAGACATATGCTTGTACATTTTTTATGCTGTGATTATTGTTATGGTTCTGAACATTAGCAAATTACCACAGGAGATTTGGGAGACACCTCATCGCTAAACTATAACATGCTGCCCCTGGAACAGGTTAGTAAATGAAGGCTTGTAGATCATGACTGGAGGAAGTATGTTCTTACAAATTTATTGTAGTTATAATACTTTGCATGTGGAATAGAGTGTGTATTCACATGTTCATTGCAGCAGTATGTTTTGCCTCTAATACCAATGAAAATATTAAGTACCTGTGTTTTTTTTTTTTTCTTAATTTCATTTTTATTGTGTTGCAGTGCTGGTAATAAAACCCGTAGCATCACACATGCTTGCCTAGTGTTCTAACAATGAATTATACCTTAGAAATAGTATTATTAATCATGTTCCTATAAATTTCAAGTGATAAAAACATCACTCTCAAAAGATTAAAATTAATACTGCTACCAGCAAAAATAATTTAATATATAAAAAATCTGCCTTTAACTGAACATGGTACTACATTTTTATACAATAAAATAGAACTTTAAAATATGTATAAATACTACCATTTTTAGGTGGAAAAATTAGAAGTGTAAAGATTTCTAATTTACTTAAGGTCTTATAAATAATGAGTAGAAAGTTATTTATTGATATTTAGATGAATCTTACTATGAAATTCATATGGATTGCTGTATTAATTTGTTCCCCTAGTATCTGCTTGTACATTTATTATGAACACACTTTCCATTTATAAAATGTTTTTAATTTCATGTTATGTATATCTTTTGTGGAAAATTTTCATAAATTTACTATGATTTGTAACATATTACTTTTATTTGCTTCATGCACCTCTTAAACTTTGAAGAATGATTAAATACTTATTTTGGAGTTTAGAAATTGGAAAAATAATACTTGAACTTATCCATATTATTCCTAAATTAATAGCAATCAAATTTAACTGATCTATATTGTTTCACATTTTATATCCAGCTATAATTTTATGATTTATATGCTCTGAACATTATCAAGGATTAAGAAATTTTTAAAATAATAATTCTAATATTAATATTTATACCTGGGCTATGACTGTCTTCTATAATTGCAGACATCTTTGTTAATATTCTAATACATTGTATTCATGTGCATATACAGTGTGTATTTTAAATATCAGAACACATTCTTATGTGATGTGTTCAGATACAAAGAATATGAGCTTTTATGGCAACTGAAACAAAGTTTTTGATGATTATCTTATTCAGAAACACTATTCAATGAATTTTTGACACAGAATTTATTCAAATATAATAAAATGTGTTCTTTCTTTTCTGGAGTCATTCTTTTCTTACATAAACATGACTCAGCCATAGAATATCTCAGAAATTACAATTGCTTTTTAAAAAGAAACTATAAGCTGAACAACCAGTGCATTTAATTATTTTTTTTAATAAATTCTTAAAGCCCTCTACTCTTTCAATGTAAGTATTTTTAAAGGTCCATTTATTACATTTCATTATATAACTTAAACCAATGCACCTACTTACTGTGTAAGATCAATGATTTGTGGGTCAAACAAAAAATACGTGAATCAACTTCAAATGTTGTAACTTGCCTAAAGTGAGAAATCACAGAATAATTTGCCACTATAAAGTTATTCAATAGTACCGTGATTTTGCAGACATTTATAAACTTTTCCCACTATGTATGTTTACATGAGCTGTCTTGTGGAATGAATATATTATGGTTATGTTTTTTTCACTGTCCATTTTAGTATAAATATATATAAACCATATCAGCTTTTCTTTTCCCCCAGGTAAATCGCTGTTATTACTTGTTCTGTGAAATGAATTTAACACAGGTTGAAAAATGAATACATTTAATTTTTTAGAAGAAATAATTCAGTGTTATTTATACCTGAGAAGAGAATTTTTAGAATCTATTAAAACCAGTGAAATGGAAAAACATATGTGAAAATGTTTTGCCAACAAAGGTAAATGAGAAAATCCTATCATTTTACATGGATTGAAAAGTAAACATGTGTTTTGAAATAGTGCTTCTGTTGCTTGACTGAAGTAGAATCTTAATGATTACAATGGAAGTTATAGTATAGATATGAGATGTCCACCCAAAGTTCCTGTGTTAGTTCAGGAATGTCCAGAAGTAAAATAATGAGACTATGAGAGTTGTAGCCCAATCAAAGGATTAATCCCTTATATGGATTTATAATTTGAGTGACTAACTGTGTGGTAATTATAGATTTGTATGGTATAGCTAGAGAATTTTAGGTCACTGTTGACATGCATGCCATTGTAGATTATATTCCCTTGAGGCCTACCTTGCTTTTTCTTTTTCTCAACTGTCTTGGACTGAGAAACTCTTTTCCACCATGACCTTCTGCCACCACATTCTGCCTCATGTAAGGCCCAGACCAATGAAGTCATTAATCCACATTCTTAAAGTTTGAAAATGTGAGCCCCAAAATGAACTTTCCTTCTCTAAGTTGTTCTTAAGATTTATGTTGGTTGCAGCAACAAAAATATGACTAAGACAATGAACCTTTGATTTCTTTGTTACAGATCCAAATGTAGATATGTCATACAATGGTTATATGGAAAAAAGGATAAAGAAGTGTTATTTTCATAAGATTTGATAACAAGGGGATGATTCCAGGGAAATTCAATACTTGCTATACTTTCTAATAAAGATATTTGTATTATTTTTCTTTACTGTTTTAAATAATGTTGTTATAGGCTTTTATTAGAATCAAAGAATGATAATAGAATAAAATGATTTGTACAATAAAAACTAAATTTTCTGAATTAAAATGGCATAGATCTGTCAGTAATTTAAAAGAAATTTACTAAAATGTTAATAGATAGCTGTTACCTATATTTACATTTTAACATTTTGCTATTGTAAATTGTCTGATATAAATCACAAGCAGTATGAGAAATAAATTTTTTATACCATTATTAAGTTAAAAAATGATAAATTACATAAATAATATTGCAAAATAAGACACACAATATAAATTTTTAAAGATGGTGACTTAATGCACTTAGCATTTATCACTTATAGGTATAACAAATTTAGGAAAATAGCCCAATAATAGCTTTTCTTCATGATAACACTTGTACCCCAAACCAAAATATATTTTTATTACTATTTATGACCAAATTCAGCATTATAGGACACCAGGAAATTAGCATAATTTTATTAGGCATAAAAGGTATGGTGATTTCTAGATACCAAAGTTCAAAATTGAATAAAGACACAAATCTATCTGAAATTAAATACTATTTAAAATGATATTTCCATGATTTTGTACATTTTTATGCTCTTATTTTATGAGACACTGTTGTCTAAGTATAAATAGATTTGTGGATTTTCGTTTTTATTTCTTAGTGTAAACAAAAGAACATTTGTTTACTTCTCCAAAAACACCTCCAAACATTACTATGCCTAGAGATATTGGCAACTTTCACCATAGTGATTTTTATGAGAGAAATCAATATTCGCATTTTATTTACCTCTGAGATTAGAAATGGATACTAATCTACCTCTTAGTCTCATCATGTACATGACTTTATAATGACCTACCCATCGGCAACTGTCTAGTTGTAAACTAACTTGACATATCTTATGAGTATATGTGAATGATTTTATAAGGAAACACGCACTGGGGTTACACAGTATATATAAAGTTTATTTACTTTTATATTAAGAAAACATGGAAAATTCTTATGTTTGTATCAAATTTCTAGTCTTCATCCAAGTGTGTGTACACACAAGTCAACTGAATATTATGAAATTTTCTTCATAGAAATAAATAACTTCTTTATATGAGTGAGCATGCTTTCTGATTTCTCAACAGGAAAACTTTGAAATTGACAAATGTTACTAGAAAATTTTTTTGAGTATATACCAGGCATTGTAGAAATGCCATTCAAGGTCTTGTCTTAGAGAAATGTGAAGTTTTATTGGTAGCAATAAAACTAGGACATATTAAACACTTATATAATGGGAAATCTTGTATGCTTGAGAAAATAAGAAGCATTGTTCTAAATGGAACCAATAAATAAAATTTCCAAGAGGAAAAAATTCACACAAAAATTCCCCTTAAACTCCTTACCATTCCCAGCCCAGTTTCTTGCTACTAACTTCCTTCATTAATGTGATGCATTTGTTACAAATGATAGGTTATTACTAACTAAAGTCCACACTTTCAGGTTTAATGCTTTTTATTGTATAGTCATTTCAGTTTTGAGAAAACATAGACAGACATTAGATAGATAGATAAATAGATACATAGAAGGGTATGATTGTATTATATGGTATAATTTTCTTGTCCACCTATTCATCCAATTCATGTTTGAAATCCTAGCAAACACTATTTTTTAAAACTGTCTGCATGAACTTACCTTTTCCTTTTTCTTCTTTTTTAAAATATATTTTAGTTGTATTTGAACACAATATCTTTATTTTATTTTTATGTGGTGCTGAGGATCAAACCCAGGGCCTTGCACATGCTAGGTGAGAACTCTACTGCGGAGCCATAACCCCAGCCCCTGAATTTACCTCCTTTTCTAGAATATCATACACTTGGGATCATACAATTTGTATACTTTTTAATTCACTTATTTTATCTAACAATATACTTTGAGTTTCCTTTATGTCATTTCAAGGGTTGAACAGTCCTTAGTATAAATTTTATTTTGTAGAGATAAGGTATGAAAATGATATTATAAATACATATTGGTACTAAAAATATTACTATAGTGAAGCTAATTATCATTTACATCATTTCATAGTACCTGAATTTTGTTAACATTTTAGGGGAAGTGCAGATAAAAATATATTACTATAGCATTAATGTCCCAAACAGTATTATTTTATTATCCATAGTCCCCATATTGTACATAAGATATCTAGAATTATTCATCCTACATATATTCTACTTTTTATCCTCTGACCTAAATGTCCCTATTTCCTTTTAACTATCACCCTCTATCCTTGGTAACCACTGCTTGGTTTTCTACCTCTGTAAGTACTTTTTAAAATATTTTATGTATAAGTGATATCATACAATGTTTTTTGTGTGTGTATAGATTATTCTACACAGTCCAATGTCCTTTAACCTCATCCACTTTATGAAAAATAGTAAGAATCATTATACTACCTAACTTCAGAATGTACAATAAAATTGTTGTAATCAAAATGGCAAAGAATTAAACAAACACATAGAACAAAGAAATTAGTATAACCACATACACATAAAAACTACTGATTGTTTAAATGGATATAATAATAAGTATTACAGTCTTTTGCCAAATGGTACTGGAAAACCTGTATGTGCACTTACAAAAGAAATAAATTTCATTATCTACCCAGATTAACTCAAAACATTAATATTTAAACATAAGACAGGAAACTATAAAACCACAATAAGGAAACAGGAGAAATACTTCGGGACAGGTAAATGGAAGGAGCTTATTTTTTTGTGTGAAACCCCAAAAGCTCAGAAAACAAAATCAAAAATAGAAATATAGAATTACACTAACATAAAACCCTGCAGAACAAAAAGGAAACTTGACAGAGTGCAATGACAAATTAGAGAATGAAAATAAATACATATTTGAAATGCATATGTTTGACAAGGGTTCATATGCATGATATATAAGGAACCCCCCAAAATTATCTGCATAAAATTACACAATTTGTGGTGCTGGGCCTGTAACTCACTGGTAGAGGACTTGCCTAACATGTATGAAGCACTGAGTTTGATCCTCAAAACCACACCAAAATAAATAAATAAAATAAATGTATAAAGTAATAAATTAATAAATTACACAATTTTAAAGCTGGGCAATAATCCTAAATAGACTTTTCTTGAAGTAAGGCAAACAAATTGCCAAAAAAGTAGTTTTTAAAATGTTCCAAATCATTAATTTTCAGAGAAGTGCAAACAAAACCTCAATGAAAACTGACATTAGATCATTTGGAATGGATAATGTAAAAAACACAAAAATACAACAAGTTCTGGTGAGGATGCAGAGAAAATGACACTCTTGTATACTGTTTGTTAGAATGTAGTTAGTAAAACCATGAGAGAACAGTATATGGCTATTCTTCAAAATATTAAAAATAGTACTGTGATAGCATCCAGTAATTCCACTACTGATACACAGTCAAAGGAAATTAAATCAGTATGGCAATAAAATGCCTGAATTTTTATGTTCTTTGGAGAACTTTTCAAAACATCCAAGAAATAGGAACAAACAAGTTGACCATCAACTAATGAAAGAGGATAAAGACAATGTGATATATATGCAACAGCAAATGTTGTTCAGTATTAAAAAATCCTGTCATTTGACATTTGAAACTGGAGATCATTATGTGAAAGGAAACAGTTTGACACAGAAAGTCAAGTACCAAAAGATCTCATTCATATTTGAAATAATTTATTAAAGTTGAGTATAGAGGTGTTGATTACTATAAACTATGGATAGTAGGCAAGGAGAGATGGGGAATGATGATCAAGGGGCAAGAATTAAGGAGAAAGAATCTATTTTGTGCTATTGTATATGGTGGTGACAACAATAATGTAATATACATTTTAAAATTTATAAGAAATGATTCAAAAGTTTTCAACTCAAAGAAATGAGGATAAACTTTGATTTAAACATAGCACAATGTATATACCTTTCATTACATGGTATCCATGTTTATGCATAAACTTTATAATTTTGTTCATCAATTGAAAGATAAATTATAACAAATTAAACACCAAGGTAAAAATAAGTAAGTCACATAAAAATTTTATGCCAAAGAATATTTTATTTTTCAATTGCAAAAAAAATTATTTATTTGTGGGATGCATTATGATTTATTAATAAATTTTTATGTTGTAGAATTATTAAATCAGCATAATTAATACAAGAAAATCCAACTAAAGAATCATTTAAAGAACATTTTACCCAACACTTGCAGAATACATATACTTTTATCAATATAGAGAATTATTTGTAGAATTTACCAAAGATTAGGCCACAAAATTAGGCTTAAAAAATTTAAAAACTAAACTTACTTTCTCTATCTGTTTTGAACATAATGAAATAAAATGAGAAATCAACTAGAGAAACTCTAGAAATTATATAAATACATGAAAAATGAACAATGTAGTTTTTAAAAAATGAATTATTAAAGAAATGAAAAGAAAAATTTAAAAATCCTTGAAACAAGTGAAATGATCATTAGGAACTATTATAATTAACAATATGCTATCAAATTTGAAAACCTAGAAGAAAGGAATAAACTTCTGGACATATATGGTATATTTAAATTGAAACATGAGAATATAAAAGACCTGAATACATGCATAACTAATAACAAAATTGGATGAATAATGAAAAGTCTCCCAACTAAGAGAAGTCAAATATTGGATGGCTTCACTGCAATATTTTCTACACCAAAATCTCTGATGAACATAGATGCAGAATTTTTCAGCAAAATACTGGCAATCAAATCCAGCAGCACATCATAAATATCATTCTCCATGATCAAGTTGGCTTTATCCCAGGGATGAAAGGATATTTCATCATACTAAGTATATAATTCTCATACATCACATCAATAGAATGAAATAAATAATCTATCTTGTACTCTCTTACTAAGCTATGATGTTTGGTAGGTTAGGGGTATCCCTTAAATTATGGGATTTTGAGGTTTACAATGATTTTATAAAGTTGTAACCCTATTGCTAGTCAAAGTGTATCTGTAATACATAAAAGCTTAATATTTAAATACAAAGTATCCTACAATTTACTATTTCAGACAGGGGTATATAAAGGTGTTTAACATCACTAATGATCACAGAAATAAAAATTAAAACCAAAATAAAATATTACTTTAACACTATGGTGTTTCCTCTAAAAAATAAAAATAGAACTCCTATTTGTATTAGAAATCCTACTTCTGAGTATATATCAACAGGACTGAAATAAATAAATACTGAAGCATTATTAGCACTCCAATTTTTATTGCCCCATTATTACCAAATGCAAGGAAATAGAAGAAGCATGAATATATGTTGAGAGATAAGTGGATAAAGTAAATGTGACATAAACATACAATGTTTAATCAAGTAATCTTTAATGACAAATGGTATTTTACAAAACTATAAAGTTTTTGCAAATAAAACAGTTTGAGGAGAAATTCCAAATTGGAAGATAATACTTGCAACTTGACAAGGGACTAATATCCAAAATATAAAAAAGAATTGAAACAACTCAATATCAAAAATAAGCAAAGAAGCCGTCAAGGTAGCACACACATACAATCCCAGTGGCTTGGGAGGCTAAGATAGGAAAATTGCAGATTCAAATCCAGCCTCGGAAACACTGAGGCACTTATCAACTCAGTGAGATCTCAGTGAGACCCTGTCTCTATATAAAATATAAATTAGGGCTGGGGATATGGCTCAGTGGTTGAGAGTCTCTGGCTTCAATCCCTGGTACCAAGGGCGGGGGGGATAAATCACTGTTTTAAAAATGGGCTGAGGATCTGAGAAAGCATTTTTTCAAAGTAATACATATAAAAGGCCAACAGGTATATAAAAAATTGCTTGGGAAATGATGGAACAGCTTTAGGCCACAACCTTCAACTCCTCCACAGCTCACAAATAAAGCAGCAAACGAAGTATGAAAAATCTGCCACTTATAACATTGATAAACCTGGAGGATATTATGCTATGAAAAACAAAAAAAAAAGCTGCCCACAAAAGAACAGCTGACCAGAGAGGTAGGTGACAGATATTGGAAAGATTGAAACATAGAGGGACTTGAAATTTGAATACCAGAGCAGAAAATATGGGCAAAATTCCTTGACCCTCAGCCCCAGAGAGTGTGAGGTGAAGAGGGAGGTGTGTCAGAGAAAGAAAAGACAAAAGCGCATAAGCCTACTTCCTTGCCAGGGGGAGTGGCCCAAACCTACTTCCTTGCCAAGGCCAATGGCCCATGACTGTAAACCCAGTATTCATAGCAGCACAATTCACAATAGCTAGACTGTGGAACCAACCCAGATGCCCTTCAATAGATGAATGGATAAAAAAAAAATGTGGCATTTATACACAATGGAGTATTACGCAGCACTAAAAAATGACAAAATCATGGAATTTGCAGGGAAATGGATGGTATTAGAGCAGATCATGCTAAGTGAAGCTAGCCAATCCCTAAGAAACAAATGCCAAATGTCTTCTTTGATATAAAAAATATAATGAAGCTGATAATTCCCCAAATGTTCAAAGCATTCTTAAGCAAAATGAACAAAATATTTAGGTGTCACACTACTTGAATTTATATTTTATTCCCATGATAATTTAGACAAAGTAGCATTGTGCTGGCATAAAAACAGATACATCCACCAATATACAGTATAAATCACATAGAAATAAACCTCATTATTTACAATCAAATTATATTTGACAAAATTTTCTTATTAAGTTCTTCTTAGAATAACACTTCACTGTACTATCAGCTATGTGAATTTCTTCAGAGAATAAATTCCTCCCTTTATTGCAGAATACTTGGAAATATTTACCAGCTATGAAAGGTGAGACAGGTGATCTAAATGAATTACATGTTATTCACAAAAATTCTCAACAAATCATCCTATTTCCAGTCACATCTTACATTCCCCTCTTGAAAAGAATTTGAAATTTCTGTGTATTCATTCTTTCTGGAGTAATACTTTTTAAATTACCTTGATACTTTTTGTTTCTCTGCATTTCCAGTGAAATTTTAACTTATTGTGTACTCTTCATTATAACTTTCAATCTTGAAAATTTTGATGATATCATTCATGTGTATTGTTGTTTATTTAATTTCTTTGTTCTTTATTTGTTTATTTATTTATTTATTGGTTGTTCAAAACATTACATAGCTCTTGACATATCATATTTCATACTTTAGATTCAAGTGGGTTATGAACTCCCATTTTTACCCCAAATACAGATTGCAGAATCCCATCGGTTACACATCCACATTTGATCCATTTTGAGTTAACTTTTGTGGAAGGTGAGAGAGAGGGATGCAATTTCATTTTGTTGCATATGGATTTCCAGTTCTCCTAGCACCATTTGTTGAAGATGCTATCCTTTCTCCGTTGAATGCTTTTAGCAACTTTGTCTAATATAAGGTAGTTGTAATTTTGTGGATTGGTCTCTGTGTCCTCTATTCTGTACCATTGGTCCACCCGCCTGTTTTGGTACCAGTACCATGCTGTTTTTGTTACTATTGCTCTGTAGTATAGTTTAAAATCTGGTATTGTTATACCGCCTGACTCACACTTCCTGCTTAGAATTGCTTTAGCTATTCTGGGTCTCTTATTTTTCCAGATGAATTTCACGATTGCTTTTTCTATTTCTGCAAGGAATGCCATTGGGATTTTGATCAGGATTGCATTGAACCTGTAAAGTGCTTTTGGTAATATGACCATTTTAATAATATTAATTCTGCCTGTCCATGAGCAAGGTATATCTTTCCATCTTCTAAGGTCTTCTTCTATTTCTCTCTTTAGGGTTCTGTAGTTTTCATTGTATAGATCTTTCACCTCTTTTGTTAGGTTGATTCCCACAAATTTCATTTATTCATTTATTTTTTGAGGATATTGTGAATTGAGTGGTTGTCTTCATTTCCATTTCAGAGGATTTGTCACTGATATACAGGAATGCCTTTGATTTATGCGTGTTGATTTTATATCCTGCCACTTTGCTGAATTCATTTACTAGTTCTAGAAGTTTCTTGGTAGAACCTTTTGGGTCTGCTAGGTATAGGATCATGTCATCCACAAATAGTGATAATTTGAGTTCTTCTTTTCCTATTTTTATGCCTTTAATTTCTTTCATCTGTCTAATTGCTCTGGCCAGTGTTTTGAGAACTATATTGAATAGAAGTGGTGGGAGAGGGCATCCCTGTCTTGTTCCAGATTTTAGAGGGAATGCCTTCAATTTTTCTCCATTTAGAATGATGCTAGCCTGAGGCTTAGCATAGATAGCTTTTACAATGTTGAGGTAAGTTCCTGTTATCCCTAGGTTTTCTAGTGTTCTGAACATAAAGGGATGCTGTATTTTGTCGAATGCTTTTTCTGCATTTATTGAGATGATCATATGGTTCTTATCTTTAAGTCTATGGATGTGGTGAATTACACTTATTGATTTCCATATATTGAAGCAGCCTTGCATCCCAGGGATGAATTCTACTTGATCATGGTGCACAATTTTTTTGATACGTTTTTGTTTCTGATTTGCCAGAATTTTATTGAGGATTTTTGCATCTAAGATCATTAGAGATATTGGTCTGTAGTAATTGAACACCTATAGCACAAGAGTTAAAATCAAGAATCAACAAATGGGACGAATTCAAACTAAAAAGTTTTTCTCAGCAAGAGAAATAAAATGTGAGGTAAATAGGGAGCCTACATCCTGGGAACAAATTTTTACCGCTCACACTTCAGAAAGAGCTCTAATCTCTAGAGTATACAAAGAACTCAAAAAGTTAAACAACAAAAAATAAATAACCCAATCAACAAATTGTCCAAGGACCTGAACAGACACTTCTCAGAGGAGGATATACAATCAATCAACAAATACACACAAAAATGCTCACCATCTCTAGCAAGCAGAGAAATGCAAATTAAAACCACCCTAAGATACCATCTCACTCCAGTAAGAATGGCAGCCATTATGAAGTCAAACAACAACAAGTGCTGGTGAGGATGCGGGGAAAAAAGGTACACTCGTGCATTGCTAGTAGGACTGCAAATTGGTGCAATTTGGAAAGCAGTATGGAGATTCCTCGGAAAGCTGGGAATGGAACCACCATTTGACCCAGCTATTCCCCTTTTCAGACTATACCCAAAAGACCTAAATGGAGCATACTACAGGGACACAGCCACATCAATGTTTATAGCAGCACAATTCACAATAGCTAGACTGTGGAACCAACCTAGATGCTCTTCAATAGATTAATGGATAAAAAAAAATGTGGCATCAATACACAATGGAATATTACGCAGCACTAAAAATAACAAGATCATGGCATTTGCAGGGAAATGAATGGCATTAGAGCAGATTATGCTAAGTGAAGTTAGCCAATCCCTAAAAAACAAATGTCGAATGACTTCTGTGATATAAGGAGGGTGACTCAAAATGGGGAAGGGAGGAAGAGCATGAGAAGAAGATTACCACTAAATAGGGAAGAAAGATGGGAGGGAGAAAGGGAATTGCATGGAGATGGAAGGAGACCCTCATGGTTATAAAAAATACATGTATGATGATGTGAGGGAAAAATAATGTGTCACATTAGATTGGGTAGAAAGAGATGATGTTTGGGAAGGGGAGTGGATGGGGGGATAGGAAGGGTAGCAGAATAAAATAGACACTTGTATTGCTGTATGTATATACGTGGCTGTATAACTAATGTGATTCTGCAACCTGTATTCTTGGAAAAATGAGAAATTATACCCCATTTGATTCAAATGTATGGTATGTCAAGTTCATTGTATTATCATGAGAAACTAATAAAAATAAAATAAAGATAGGAAAATAATATATCAGCTGATATTTTAACTTTAAAAGTACATGCATTTATATTAAAAAATACTGTGGCACTTTCTTGTCAAAAGGTAAATTATCTTCCATTTGAATAAATGAACTTCAATTTATATAGAATTCAATAATAAACATACATTTCTTTCAGACTTACCAGAGTGGCTTGCTCTTCCTTCTCATCTTTGCCCTTCCTTTGTATACCATTCAAACTGACTTTTTTCTCTATAAAATAACTTGTTAATTTTTCTAAATTATTCTTCTAAAATTCTTTATCTATTTTACATATTACTTTTTTTCTATAATTATCAAATCATAGGACTTTTGTATAAATAGCTTCATCTTCAAAATCAATAGAATGTTCTGGATATAAAAGTTTGAATATATCATGTCTGTTTTGTTTTTGCTATTCATATTTTAGCTCAACATTATGCTCCCTGCATTCCCAGCCATGTATGTAATCAGCACTGTCATAGTCTTAGGAGCACTACATGAATATTTAAGCTACATTCATAGTCCTCAAGAAGCCGAGATTTTGGCTGAAGACATATGACATAAGTCCATGATATATATAATACACAAGACTTGTGGGTAAAGGTCAAAACAGACAGCATAGAAATTAAGGGTTGATTTAATGTTAATAGTTCATTGACAATTTGCAGTTGCTCCTAGTATACTATATTAAGATGATTGGAATCTGTATATAGTTGCTGCCCTGTTGCTATCTAGTCCATTAATAAACACCTTCATCTATAGTGTCTCTGATCTTACAGTGTATCATAGTTCATCTTTGGACACTGTGAAGGGTTTAAAAATCTTTGATAAGTCAAATTTTATCTTTTCAATATTTCTCCTAATAAGTCCAAGTTCTTTCCTAACATTATGAGATTAGGAGAAAAACTATAAATGGGAGCCATATATGTTATATATAAATGTTCATGATGTACAAAATAAGCTAACCAATGTTTAAATTAAAACATTCATTTATATTAGAAAATACAATCACATCATGAAATTTATAATTACATCATCATAATTACATCATAAAATATATGTAAAACTATCCTTTTTATATTAATGAAAATTGCGAATATTTATTTGGAAGGCTTAAAGTGTACATGGATAAATACACCAAAAGTCAAGACTTTTGAAGCATGACATATTTTGTTCTGACTTCTCTTTGAACATTATGATAATTATTTGATATAATGAATAACTCCTGAATAAGTCTGATACCCATAAAAAATGATATTGCAGTCTCTGATGACAAGCAGTCTTTCCACATATATTCATGTTCTTAAAATTAACTCCTCTAGGACTGTGTTTGTGGCTCCGTGGTAGAGCACTTGCCTAGTATGTATGAGGTATTGGGTTTAATCCTCAGCACAACATCAAATTAATAAATAAATTAAATAAAGGTATTGTTTCCATCTACAACTAAAAAGGTCTTTTTTTTTAAATTAATTCATCTTCTTTATGATTTCTAACATTCTTTGTTATTTTTCCATGTACACCTTTAGCCTTCCAAATAAATATTAATTTTAAGTGTTCAATTTTTCTCTGCTTGTCTTCTCTGCTATTCTTATTTTTTCTACTAAAATAAGCTTATATTTTCCTGGTTTTTGTTCATGACTCCCTTTTTCAGAACTCTATTAAAGATAGGCCAAAATTATGGGTGAAAATAAAGAAGAAAAATGCTGAGATGCTTAACAAATATTTTTGACTATTTAATGTTAAATAAAAATAAATTATTATTCTAATAAATTAATAAATTTTAAAAATGGATTTTAAAATGGAATGTAGTTAATAACAGTTAGTGATTTTGAGTATTTTCATCTTCAAAATATTCTCTCTCGATTTTGTAAATAGTCATTTATTTCCAAGATTTTTTAAATTTTGTAACAACTAATCAATAAAGAATGTTAATATAATTTATTTTATTTTTATCTAATAAAATTATATATCTTATGAAAACTAATACAACTTTTATTAGTATTAAATTAGCTTGACTTTATGATTTTATTACAAATATTGAAGTACTTTGTATTTTCAAATATTACTTCAAACTTTTCACTTACTTTTTAATGTTGTTTTCTTAACTATCCAAGGTAATTTTTAAATTGCAAATGTTATCATTGATGTCTGTGGGACATTTTAAGTACACTGAATATTTTTTTCATTTACAGAACTCTTGATGAAATAAATCAATTTCCTTGTCTCTAAAAGTGATCCCTCAAAGATATAGATGTGGTGCTCATATTTTAAATAAGAATTACCTTTAGCCTAAAAAACACTATCAATTGTTAATCTTTTTTTGCCTCTGGTGAAAATTTAAAGGAATAACAGAAACATAGATGATGGTTTAGTTATCTAATCCATAGTAGATGAAAAGCATGGCATGAATCCATCAAGGAAGATTAGATAAATGTGAGAAAATTATTGATGTCCTTACACACATGTAAATTCAAACTATTATCACAATGAGGTATCAAATTTTCATCACACAATTACGGTTCATTGCTAACAATCAGAATAAGAACTAAGACAGGCAATGTTATATCAGTCATGAAGCAATTCTACAAGTGATTATTAGAACAGTAATAAAATGTGAATATGTAAACTGTGTTAATCAGGATTATATTTGACATCAAATTATGTTGTGAGAAGAGGAGATGGTGTAATAAAATGGAAGTCATTGTTATAAAATAAAATTTCAGTAATTATAATCAAATAAATTATTCTACAGAATCAAAAGTGATAGGTATTTTGGTCGAGGCATTGGTTAATTGATTTCATATAGTTTGATCAAATTATTAATATGTACACATCGTGATGAGCTGAACATTTTGTTCATTTTTTAAATTATTTAACTGATATCAGGCATTGCTCATGGTTACTGTGTTTGAAAAAAGTCCTCTGATTGCATATCCAGTACTCATTAATTCCACACAGTGCAGAATCAGCATGAAATTCAAGTTCTAGAAATTATACATTTATATATTGATTATGATTATATAAATATAAAGCATGATGCAAGAAATATAAACTGAGTTTCTAATTAGTTCCTTAGGGGTCTTTAAATAGATGAACAGACTCCAACCTGTTAAGGCATTTAAATCATTCTATTGGTAGAATACTATGAAGGACTTAGAAATATGATTTAAGCCTATTGAAAAAATGGAATAGTCAAAGAGATAGAATAGGAAATCAACATTACCACTAAAATAAAGTGTCTTTTTACAACATAGTTATGTTAAAACATTCTTTTAAATTTCTAAGGATGAATGGAAGTATCTAATTGATAATTTCTAGGCTACATGTATATTTCATATTTTAAAGAGAGTACAGAAAAAAAATCTGACATTGTTGAAATTCTGCCTCTCGGTAATAATGCACAGTAGGAATTCCTGAAAATAAAGATATCTGGTTAATGGACAACTAGAGTATGCAGAAGTATGACTCATGAAAAACTATTGTTCATTAGATTGTATACCTAGCATGCATTGACATTATTCCTCTTCTAAAATCTTGCCATTGATCATGATGAAAATGTGCTTAAAACAAAGAAAGTTGAATCTATTCTCCTTTCAAAAATAAATAAACCAAAATTTCCTCACTTACTATACCCAATCCCAAGTTTATGACCTGTGTGTAATACTTGTTCCTCTTGAAAATTTGTTTAGTTCTGTTCCATTAGTTTTCAAGTTATTGGTAAATTTGTAAATTTAACTATCACCAATATATCCTACTTACAATCAAATGTGAGAATAAGTACATAAATGTTAAAAATAAAAACATAGGAAAAATCAGTAATGTAATTTGCTGAATAGATTGCTTTCTCTTTCTGCAGATTTGGAGACTAAAATTCATAGAGCAAAACAGAGAGTCTTAATCCATGCACTTTTTAAATTCAGATAAACAGCTACTCTAAGAACAATCATTTCTTCACAGGATTTATTTCTTAAACACAATCTGATGCACATATGAAAATAGTCAATTTAATTTGCACTCATAAGTTCCTTAAAGTATGTACTGTGACAAGGTACAGCATCTTTCACTTATCTCTAGTTGAGTACATACAGAACTTAGAAGGATGAGAACCCTATTTTTTCAAGAGGCCTAAAACTGAGTATTATCTTTTAAAATAGCTACATACTGTTCATTTTCTCCATCAACAATTCCATCAGAAGCATCTAAATTTTATGAATTTTTAAAATTATATTATCAGTTTCCACTTTTAATCAAACTCTGAACTTTTTTCAGATTTAACACATCTTGCCATTGAAAATCACTTTGTGTTCAAGAATACAATTCCTCACACCACTTTTCATTACTCTAATCATGCCTCCTTAAGTCTACCGGACTCTGTCAGTCTTCAATCTTTTCTTGTTGTTAGTGATCTTGACACTTTTTTCACTGATTGATAAAAAAAAAAAAAAAAAAAAAAACTTAAAAGTTGTGTATTAATGAAATGCCATGTCATGTTTAATAAATGTGTACCTAGTGTAATATTCACATCCGGTTAAATACATCTCCTCAAAAATATATTGTTGTGGGCTGGGGTTGTGTATTAGTGGTGGAGTGCTGGCCTCACATGCATGAGGCACCAGGTTCCATCCTCAGCACCACATAAAAATAAATAAATATAATAAAGATATTATGTTTATCTATAAGTAACAAAAATGTTTTTCTAAAAAACCATACTTTATTGCAATAGCAAAAAGATTTGAAATTCTTATTTTCTAATTTTTGAGGTGTACTGTACATAATTATTGTGGATAATCAACAGAGTATGCAATACACACAAGAGCTCACTACTTCTGTTAGTACCCATTGATGAACTTTTAACTGCCTATTTCTAAACCCTAATATCCCCAGCCAATTTTAACCACTATTCAACTTTTATGAGATGATCTTTTTTGTATGTACTACAGATAAAGGATCATGCTGTAATTTTCTTTCTATGCTTTTTTTCACTTAATATGTTCTAAAAATATTTTTATTAGTTATTAATGGACCTTTATTTATTTATTTGCTTAAATGCTTTTCCCAGTACCTCACACATGCTAGGGAAGCACTCTATCATTGAACCACAACCCAAGCCCATTATCACTTAATATTAATATCTCCACTTCCATCCATGTTGAGGCAAATGACATCATTTCCAAATTTCTTTTTTGATGGCTGAATACAAGTAGTTCACTGTGTATATGTACTATATTTTTTCATCCAATCTCTAATTGATGAACTAGTATTTCTTGGCTTTGAGCAATAGTGGTGCAATGAACATGGAGCTACAGATGTCTCTTTAATAAACTTATTTTATTTCCTTTGGATATATTTCAGTAGTGAGGCTATTGGATGATATGGTAGTTCTATATTTAAGTTTTTGAGAAGCCTCTATATTGTTCATAATGGATGTGCTTATTTGCATTCTAACCTGATGAGGGCCACAACCAAGTTAAGATGGTGCCTGGCAGTTTGCTAGGAGGAGTGGTTTCTGAGCCAATGACAGCGAGCCATTAAGATGATAAGGATTCCTTAATGGCTGGCATCTGTATCTAGTTTATGTTAATTAAGTTAAGCTGTGTGTAATTAGTTGGGTATATGTACCTCTGCAGTCTGGCAGAGAGGCAGTGCCTGCTACCTAGGGTACCCGCTACTTTGAGATCCCACTCAGTTCCTGCTGAGTTAACTCGCAATAAAGTAGTTCCCGCTTCAACCTTCAAGTTGCTTGTCATCTCCCAGTTATTTCGCCCAGCCAGACAACGGCATATGGTGGCCCATGCAAGGAACACCTAAGGGTACGTGATAAGGTGAAACTGCTTACCCCTGAGGACAGTGCAAGAGGATGGGTAACCATTTAAAGATTCTTCTTTTGTTTTGTTTCAATTTTGTTTTGTTTTAAGTTGCCTGTCCCTGGAGATGGGTGGGACAGAAGAAAAACCGCTCACATCTGAGGAAAAACTATTTGAACTAAGGAACAGATAGGGAGAAAAGATGGATGTATATCTCAGGAGAATAGAAAGGCTGATATAATGAATTTTTGTTCTACTTTTGTTTCATTTGTCTTGGTTCTATTTTGAATTATCATAGTGAGAGGTATCTTTGTCACAAAAAAATGGAATTAAAAATTATTAGGAACCAAACCTAAAGGGCGTTAAGTAAATTACTAGAGGAAGGAGGCATCTCAGTAAAATCAAGAACAGTCAGGGCATACATTAAGATGATGCAAAGGTATAGCCCCTGGTTCATTAAAGAGGGGTTGTTAAATATATCACAATGGAACCATCATGGTGAAGATTTAAAAAAGGATAGAAAAGGAAAGCCCAGGAACTCTTCCAGTTGGCACATTACCATTATGGACATTGGTACAATCCTGTTTTCTTAGTCTAGAAGAAGACATCTTAGTTAGTCAGACAAGGGAAAAAAGTTTAGAGGAGAAAGGGCTATTAGGGGAGAAGTTACAACAGGAGGTTGCTACTAACACCTTTCTATCACCAGAGGGCGTAAGTATTCAACCAACAGCTCCACCTATGGAAACAACATATGCTGGGTGGTCCCCAACCCCCATAATTGATAGATGGGATCCTGAGACAGGACCTCAAAGATTAGCATGCCCTGTATTTCAGGAGGAAGGAGGGCAGCGAATTCACCACTCTTTAGATTTCAAAACAGTGAAGCAGCTGAAAGAGGCTGTAAAAACCTATGGTCCTCAAGCACCTTTCACTGTAAGTATGGTCGAATTTATTACCAACTTGAACTTGACGCCAGCAGATTGGGCCAGTATGTGTAGAGTTGTGCTAAATGGAGGACAATTTTTACTGTGGAAGGTTGCCAATCAAGAATTTTGTATGGAAACGGCTAGTTGAAATGAAGCAGCCGGTTATCCTCAGAGAAATATAGAGATGCTGTTAGGAGAGGAACCTTATAAGGGCCAGCAAAACAAATTCAATATGATCCTGCCATTTATTCACAAATCGCTTCAGCTGTGGTTAAGGCATGGAAAACTTTACAAGGGCATGGAGATTTGCAAGGTCAACTATACAAGCAATGCCATTAGTGAAACAGCTATCCTATGAACAGGCAAATAAATGGTGCAGGGAGGCTATTAGACCATGGAGAAATACAGATTTAACCACATATATTAAACTATGTAGAGACATTAATGAACAGGGGCAAATCTTGGCAGCTGCAGTAGAACAGGCATTAGGAGCCAGACCAAAAACATGCTTCAATTGTGGACAAACAGGACATTTTAGAAGAAGTTGCCCCATTGGAGGAGGGTTTAACAAAACTAGGTATCAAATAGGCAGAATACTGGATATTTGCCCACGATGCCAACAAGGGAGACACTGGGCTTCTGAGTGCCATTCTCAGACTAGTGGTCCATTGTCAAGAAATGGACAAGGACCAGATATTTACCCATGATATCATGGAATAAAACATTGGACTCCAATGCCAAAAAATGGACAGGGGCGGGGGTCCAATGCTCCGGGGCCCATGACCACAAATATACGGGGCATTGGAGAAACCCAGCAATACCATCAGTGTAGTGCCCAGGACACATTATCCATTAGATCCTCATTAGACAAACCAGAGGGAGCGCAGGGTTGGACATCTGTGCCTCTGCCAGAGCAGTACTAATTCCAGAGATGGGAGTTCAAATCATTCCCACAGGGGTAAAAAGACCTCTTCCCCAAGGAACAGTAGGCTTGTTGTTGGAATGCAGTTCCTCTACTCTAAAAGGACTTATGATAAGTCCTGGGGTAATTGACCCTGATTATGAAGGTGAAATAAAAATTATAGCCAGTTCTCCTAGGGGTATATCAGTAATTTCACAAGGAGACAGAATCGCACAATTGTTGATAATACCAAGCCTGCATGAAAAATTTTGCAGTCATTCAGTAAAAAGAGGTTCCAGGGGATTAGGCTCTACAGGTATATATTGGGCTATGCTTTCTTTAAATTTAGATTCTTGGCCCATGCTAAAATTAAATATTCAAGGGCATGAATTTAATGGGCTACTGGATACAGGTGCAGACCTTAGCATCATCTCTCGTCAAGAATTCCAAAACATTGGCCATTACAACAAGCCACTGAAACACTTCAAGGCCTAGGATTGGCGACTAATCCCCATAGAAGTGCAATGGTATTAGATTGGAAGGATCCTGAAGGATGTAAAGGAACTATACAGCCATATGTATTGTATCATCTTCCTATAAATTTATGGGGATGAGATGTTCTAGATCAATTAGGTCTGACATTAACAAATAACTTCAATTCAAATGCGCCCATTATTATGGCTACACAAGGTTATAGAAAAGAAAAAGGATTAGGAGAACAAGACAAGGTATAGTGGAACCAATACAAATAGATCAAAAAACAGATAGACATGGATTGGGTTTTCAGGAGGGGTGACTGAGACAAAAAAAAATTACTTGGAAATCAGAAAGGCCAGTATGGGTTCCTCAGTGGCCCCTGACTAAAGAAAAGATAAAGGCAGCCCATGACCTGGTCAAACAACAATTAGTGGAAGGACATATACAACCTTCTGTATCTCCCCATAATACTCCCATTTTTGTCATCAAAAAGAAATCTGGCAAGTGGAGATTATTGCAAGATTTAAGAGCTATTAATAACAAGATGGTTATCATGGGACCTTCTCAATCGAGGATTCCCCAATTGTCTGCTTTGCCAAAAACCTGGTATGTTTTAGCTATAGATATTAAAGATTTTTTTTTTTAAATTCCAATTTATCCTGAGGATAGTCCAAGTTTTGCATTTACTGTCCCTGCGCTGAATCATGAAGGTACTGATCAGAGATATGAATGGAAAGTACTCCCTCAAGTGATGGCTAACAGCACAGCTATGTGTCAAATTTATGTTAACAAAGCAATCCAGCCACTTAGAAATCAAAATCCTGAACTACAAATATATCACTATATGGACTATGTATTATTAGCACATAAAGATAAGAACACATTGTTAGAATGTTATGCCATACTTACAAAATTATTAAAAAATTATAATCTATAAATAGCAATAGATAAATTACAATTGAACTTTCCAATTAATTACTTAGGAGTTCTATTATCCTCAACCATTGTCCATCCACCAAAAATTGAAATATGAGTAGATCCACTTAAAACACTTAATGACTTTTAAAAGTTGTTAGGAGACATAAATTGGATAAGGCCTTATCTAGGCATACCAACAGGAGAGTTGGGACCTTTATTTAATATTCTAAAAGGTCCATCTGATCCAAATTCACCCTGCATGTTAATGCCTGAAGCAAAAAGACATTAAAAGTCATTGAAACATATATGGAAAATATGCATTTGGATAGAATTGATATAAGTTTGCCTTTATTATTTATTGTACTACCAATAAAAATATTCCTACAGGAGTATTTTGGCAAAAAGGTCCATTATTATGGATTCATTTATGTTATTCTCCTAACACTATTCTTACTAGGTATCCTGAGGCTGTAGGACAATTAATACTCAAAGGAATAAGAGCAGAAAAGGGAGTGTTTGGAATTTCTCCTAACCAAATTATCACTCCATATACTATGAATCAAATTAACAATTTAGCTAATGAGTTAAATACTTGGGCAATAATTATGTGCAAACCTATTTGTTCATTTGATAATCACCTACCATCTAATCCTTTGTTGTCTTTTTGGTCCTCGCATCCTGTAGTTTTTCCAAAAATGACAAGAAAAACACCTATCATGAATGCTCCAAATATGTTCACTGATGGGTCAAATAATGGTACAGCAGCAGTAATTACCCCTGATCAAGCTTTTACATTTTTAGTACCCAAACAATCAGCTCAAAAGGTAGAGCTTAATGCAGTATTACAAGATTTTTTATGTTTAAAGATTCCATATTTGATTTATTTTCTGACAGGTAGTATATAGTTAATGCTATAGTATCCCTTGAAGATGCTGGTAGGATTCCCCCTTCCTCTACTATTTTCTCTTTGTTTTCCACTATACAAAGTCTAATCTGGGACAGAAAAGAACCATTCTTTATAGGACATATTAGGGCACATACAGGATTGCCTGGAGCCCTTAGTTTGGGCAATGATTTAGCAGATAAAACCACACATGACATGCATAATTTTTCTACACTAGAAGAAGCTACAAATTTTCGCAAATCCTTCCATGTTAATGCTAATACTTTATGAAAGCATTTTAAAATAACTAAAGAAAAAGCTAGACATATAATAAAACAATGTCAAAATTGTGTGACTTTTATAAAACAAGTTAATATTGGAATCAATCCTAGAGGACTGATACCTAATCATATATGGCAAATGGACGTCATACACTTGCCAGAATATGGGAAATTAAAATATCTACATGTTGCAGTTGATACTTCTTCCAGATATTTAATGGGCTCCCTTCATACGGGAGAAAAAACTAAAGGTATTATATCTCATTGCTTGCAAAATTTTGCCACTGTGGGCATTCCAAAACAATTAAAAGCGGATAATGGCCCTGGCTATACTTCTACTTCTTTCAAGCAATTTTGCTCATCATTTGGCATTACTCACATAACAGGAATCCCGTATGATCCACAGGGACAAGGCATAGTTGAAATAGCTCATCAAACTATTAAGATGTGCTTATTAAAACAAAAAGAAGGAATTGGGAAGGGATATAAATCCCCCAAAGATAAACTTAACATAACACTTTTTACTTTAAACTTTTTAAATTTGGATTCATCGGGGCTTAGTGCTACGGAAAGGCACATGTTTCCAAAAAATGTACATAAGCCAAAGGTACTTTGCAAGGATATTCGAACTGGAAAATGGAAAGGTCCTGACTCGGTGATTGTCTGGAGTCAGGGCTCTGTTTGTGTGTTTCCACAGGGAGAACAGCAGCCGATTTGGATTCCAGAGAGACTAACCAAAGCGATATCTACAGACCAAAAAGAAGATGATCCAGCTCAAAATCCATAAGACCTGATATTTAGAACCCCAGTTTAGCTATTCTTATGTCCGCGATAATGGTTTTCCTACACCTGGAGGCTAATGAGCACCATTAAGGCTTATTTCAAATGTAAAAAACCTTGAGACTTACTTGTGGAAATACCATCAAACCCATATGCAAATTACAAGAAGAAGGATGAGATATCAAAAGAAGAGTCAAACTAGGTGGTAACTAGGATGCTTTTTTCAATATCTATTTTATTATGTCCTCTCCCATGTCATGGAGTTCTATTTTATTTTTTGAGCTCATACAGACCTAGGTTAATGTTTTTCTGATCAGTTCTATTTTTTGGTTAACCTCGGAGTTTTTAAACATTGCAATGGATATTTTACCTGTGAAAAACTATAAGGCCTTTACTGTTGTGTTGTGTGTGCACACTTGTGTCACGTGTTGAATGTCTGTATGTGCGTATATCCATATATATTATATAAGGAGCGCTCATGAAAAAATGGATCCAAGTATCTTTTTCTTATTCACGTGATGTAAACAGTTTTAAATAGGTAACAAAAATAGGAGATTAACAGATCTGTTTGTTTACTTTCACCTTTCTTTTTCATTATATCTAATTCTGTTCAGAATAATTCTTAGTGCCTGCTGGAATGATATACAATTTTCTTTTTTAGTCATCATTGCCAGAATTCCTATCTTCATCCCAGTGCTGGTGAAGACAAAGGAGGAAGAATTTCCAGTATTACTGAAAAACCAAATGGGACTTCAGAATTACAGCTACCATCATCAAAACTGTTGCTGTTTCTGCTGCTGCTACTACAGTTTCTGCGATGGCTGTCACACAAACTGTACAAAATGATGCGTTAATATTTACTTCAAGAAGAAATAGACATATTAATGGATTCCTCTGCTTTAAGCTGCTTGCAGAACTTACCTGGACTATGTATCATTTATATGCATTACAAACTGATACAACAAATTATAATTAATACCAGGGTATCTTTGCTGATGTTGTCATCAGTGATACAATTTTTCCAAAAGGAGTCATCAATTGGCTTGGTATCTTCCCCCTTCTGCTTGTAGCAGGTTATCCACAAGTATGGCTAATAATGCTGGGCCGGTAGTCAATGACAGGTAAGATCCAATTGCAATGGTACCAACCTATGACAAGAGGCTGACGCCTTGAGGTCAGCTCATCCGATGATGGGTAAGAACCATGTGTATTGTATTGTATTGGACAACCTAAGACAGGCATGGTCCCTAAGCCACATACTTGTTGTTTATATTAAACAAAAGGGAGAGATGATTAGAGCCACAGCCAAGTTAAGATGGCTCCTGACAGTTTGCTAGGAGGAGTGGTTTCTGAGCCAATGCCAGCGAGCCATTAGGATGATAAGGATTCCTTAATGGCTGACTGCTGTATCTAGTTTATGTTAATTAAGAGAGGCAGTGCCTGCTACCTAGGGTACCGGCTACTTTGAGTTTCTGCTCAGTTCCTGCTGATTTCACTCACAATAAAGTAGTTCCTGTTTCAACCTTCAAGTTGCTTGTCATCTCCCAGTTATTTCGCCCAGCCAGACAACGGCACTAACCAATAATATTCACTTTTTCCTTTTCCTATACATCCCTGCCAATACTTGTTATTTTTTTGCCTTTTTGATTATAAACATTTTTACTAGAGAGATTAAACTAGATTTTTACATCATGGCTTTGATTCTCATTTCCTGGATTACTCATATAATGGAGCACATTTTCATATACCATTTGTATATTTCTTTTTGTGAAATAATTATTTAGGTTTATTGCCCAATTTTATTGAGTTAATTGGTTTCTACTATTCTTTTGTGTGTGTGTTTTAAATATTATGTATATCAACCAATTGTCTAATTTGTACCTTGTAATATTATCTGCCCTTCTATAGGTTGTCTATTCGGATTATTGTTTCTTTCACTATGCAGAAGCTTTTCATTTAGATGTAATTCAATTTCTCCGTTTATTTTTTTCTAATTTTATTTCCTGTGCTTTTGGGTAATTGTTCAAATACTTTTTTTCCCATTCCAGTGTCCTGAAGTATTTCCACAAGTTTTCTACAAGTACATTATTAGTGGCTGGTCATATATTAACAAATTTAGTCAACTTTGAGTTTCTGTATTTATTTGTTTATTTATTTATAATATTTTTAGATTTAGATGGACACAATGCCTTTATTTTATTTATTTATTTTTATTTGATGCTGAGGATCAAACCGTAACTCTCACACATGCTAGGCAAGCACTCCACCACTGAGCTACAACCCAGACCCATTTTAAGTTATTTGTAAGTGGTAAGAGACTTGGTTCAAGTTCTATTCTTCTGTATGTGAAGACCCATTTTTCTCGTCATTATTTTTTTAAAAATTCATCTTTTTTTCCAATGAATTTTTTTTTGCAGCTTTAAAGAATATCAGTAAGTTTTGGATACATGTATTTATTTCAGGGTAATTCAATTAGCTGATGTGGCTGTTTTTTTTTTTTTTTTTATGTGAGTCCTATTATTATTATTATTATTATTATTATTATTATTATTTGGTTGAGGGTACCAGGGATTGAACTCAGGGGCACTCAACTATTGAGCCACATTCTCAGCCCTATTTTGTATTTTATTTAGAGACTTGATTTGCTTAGCACCTCACTTTTGCTACCTTTGAAAACATGATCCTCCTGCTTCAACCTCCCAAGCTGCTGGGAATGCGGGCGTGCATCACCTTGCCCGGGCATCCTATTATGTTTTGATAACTATAGCATTATAATACGTTTTGAATGTGATACTGCCAAATTTGTTCTTCTTTGTTCAAGATTAATTTATTTATATTTATTGAGATTCTATATGAAATTTAAGATTTTTTGATACACCAATAAAGAATGTCATTGGTATTTTGATATTGCATTTAATCTGAAAGTAATTTTTGCCATTTCCATAGTATTTTTATATATTATTAATCCAATCCATGAGCATGGGATGGCTTTCCATTTTTTAGTGTCTTCTTTAATTTCTTCCTTCAGAGTTTTGTAATTTTTATTGTAGATAACCTTCACTTACTTGGTTAAATTTATTCCTGGTATTTTATGTAATTAGTGTAATTCTGGTTTGGGTGCATAAGTATACTATTGATTCAGTATGCTGTTTATGAGTTGTGAAAATTTTACTTTCTCCCTTCTTATTTGTTGCTGTTAATTTCTATTTCTTTCTTAATTTCTTTGGCTAAAGTTGCCATTTTTATGTTGAAAAATAGTGCTGAGAGTGGACGTCCTTACTTTATTCTTAAAGAAAAAGTTTTAAGCTTCTCACTGATTTTAATGTGGCTGATTTATACAGACACACATAGATTTATACACTTTATTAGATATTTGTAATGTATGTTTAGTATATGTGTATATATAATAAAGTATATGCATAATAAAGTATATGTGTATAATATATACATATACTTCATTTTAGCCATGTTTAGTTCTATATTTTTTCAAAGTGTCTATCATGAAAGATGGTTGAATTTTATCAAATACTTTCTCTGAAGCTATGACATTGTTTTTTTTTCTTTCTTATTCATGATGTTGTACATTTATTGATTTGTATATTTTGAATTGTTGCATCATTGAAATAAATTCAAGTTGATTACTATAATATCAAATCGTTAGATTTGATATACTAGCATTGTACTTAGACTATTTGTTTTTGTTTATTAGATATATAATTATATATAATTTATATTGTATACACAATATAAATTATATATATGCAAATATATTTTGTTTAATTATTTATTTACTTTAGTGTGTGTCCTCATTTGATTTTCATATCAGGGTAATTCTGGCCTCATACAATGACCTTAGAATAATTCTCTTGCTTTCAATTCTTTGACTACTTGGAGAACAAATGGTAATAATTCTTAGTTAAAAGTTTTGATAAAACTCAGCAGTGAAGCTATCCTGTCCTTGGCTTTTTTGTGTTTTGTTTTGTTTTTTGATAAAGTTTTATTACTCATACAATCTTCACTGGTTTGTATAGCTTTTCTGTTTTCACGAATTAATTTTTGGTAGGTTATAAGTTTCCAGAAATTTATCTATTTTTGGTATTTTCTAATTTGTTAGCATATAGGTATTCAAAGCAATCTTTTTCTTTTTATACCTATGTTGTCATTTTAAAGTCTCCTTTTTCATTTCTTATTTTATATATTTGGTTTACTCTTTTCTTTTAGTTGCATATTTTAAGGTTTGGTTTTCTTTTCAAAAGACAAACTCTTTATTTCATCAATATTTTATAATGTTTTTAGTCTCTATTTCATATATTTCTGCTCTGATCTTTCTTATTTCCTTCTAATAATATTTTTTCTTTCTTTATAGATCCTTGAGATGGATTTTTAGGTGGTTCATAATGTCTGTTTTTTTAGGTACATACTTTTTAATATAAATTTCCTTAGTACTACATACGGTAAATTCCACAAGCTTTGGTATGTTTCATTTCAGCTTTCATTTGTTTTGAGAAATATTTGAAATGTCTTTAGATTTCTTCAATGGCATATTGTTCATTTAGGAGAATGTTTTTCATTCTCTACAAATATCTATAGTTTCTGAATTTAATTATTTGTTGTTTATTTTCAGTTTTGTTCCATTATACTCAGAAAAATGCACAAGATATGATTAGGGTTATTTTTAATTTGTTGGGACTTCATTATGTCCTGAAGAAAAGAATGTGTGATCTATAAATTTCCATCAAATTCATTAGATCTTTTGAATAATTTAAATGTTATGTGTTTTTATTTTTTAATTTGTATTATAGATGATCTATCCATTGGTAAAAGTGTGGTTTTGATATCTCCCACTAGAATTGTATGAGATCTTACCTTTTCCTGTAGATCTAATAGTATTTATTTTACAAAATCAAGTGCCCTATTATTAGGTACATATACATTTACAGTTGTAATATACTTTTGTTTAGTTGATACCTTGATCTATATATACTAACGTACTTTGTTTTGGGAGTTTTGATTTTTAACTCTATTTTGTCTTGTATATGAATAATTATTTTTTCTTGCTTTAGGTTTCCATTGGCATAGAATGTTTTTCTCCATCATGTCACTTTCAGTATCTTTGTATCTTTACTGGTTCAGTGAGTTATTGTAATCTGCATATTGTTGGATCTCATTATTTTAATCCATTCAGCCAGTCTGAATCCTAAAATGGGAAAATGTAGTTTAAGTTTGTACAAAATTATTAGCAATATTTAAAGGCTTATTCTTGTTGCTTTTTAAAAAATTTCTTCTGTTTAGAATATCATTTGTTCCAATCTTCCTATCTTATTGTTCATCTTTGTATTTTTTAATGTAATATATTGTTAAGTTTTGGTTGTTTTCTATTTCTTTATTATACCTCTTATATTAATTAATTAATTAATTTGATTTAGGTATATATGACAGCAGAATGCATTTTGATTCATTGTACACAATTGCAGCACAACTTTTCATTCCTCTGGTTGTACATGAGGTAGTATCACATCATATGTGCAGTCATACGTATACCTAGGGTAATAATATCCATCTCATTTCACCATCTTTCCTACCCCATTTCCCCCACCCCACATCTCCCTCCCCTTTGCCTAAAGTTTCTTCATTTTTTTCCATGTGCCCCTCCCCCATTATGGATAAGCATCCACTTATCACAGAAAACATTCGGCTTTGGGTTTTTTGGTATTGGATGACTTTAGTTAGCATGATGTTCTCCAACTCCATCCATTTACCTGAAAATGCCATAATTTTATTTTTTTTTAATGCTGAGTAATATTCCATTGTGTATATATACCTCAGTTTCTTTACCATGCATCTACTCAAGGTCATCTACTTTGGTTCCACACTTTAGCTATTGTGAATTGAGCTGCTATAAACATTGATGTGGCTGCATTACTATAGTATGCTGATTTTAAATCCTTTGGGTATAGACTGAGGAGTGGGATAGCTGGGTCAAATAGGGGTTCCATTCCAAATTTTCTAAGGAATCTTGATACTACTTTCCAGATTTGTTGTACCAATTTGCAGTCCCACCAGCAATGTATGAGTGTGCCTTTTCTCCCACATTCTTGCCAATATTTATTGTTGTCTGTATTCTTGATAACTGCCATACTGACATGAGTGAGATGAAATATTAGAGTAGTTTGATTTGCATTTCTCTAATTACTAGAGATGTTGAACTCTTTTTATATATTTGTTGATCCAATGTATATCTTCCTCTGAGAAGTGTCTGTTCAACTTCTTAGCTCATTTATTGATTGTGTTCTTTGCTTTTTTGGTGTTAAGTTTTTAAAGTTCTTTATATATCTTGGAGATTAGTGCTGTCAAAATGGCCATACTACCCAAAGCACTATGCAGACTCAATGTGATTCCAATTAAAATCCCATTGTCATTCCTTATAAAAATAGGAAAAGCAATCATGAAATACATTTTGAAAAATAAGAGATCATAACAGCCAAAGCAATCCTTATCAAGAAAAGTGATACAGGAGGCATTACAATACCAGACCTCAATCTATACTACAAAGCTGTAGTGACAAAATCAGCATGGTATTGGCACCAAAAAAGACATGTAGACCAATGGTACAGAACAGAAGACACAGAGACAAAGCCACAAAAATACAGTTATCTCATAGTAGACAATGGTGCCAAAAACATACATTAGAGAAAAAATAGCCTCTTCAACAAATGTGCTGGGAGAAGTGGAAATCCATATGCAGCAAAATATAGTTAAGCCCCTATATCTCATTATGCACAAAACTCAAGACAACGTGTATCAAGGACCTAGAAATTAGTCCAGAGACCCTGCACCTAATATAGAAAAATTAACTCTAAATCTTCATCATGTTGGATTAGGCCCCAGCTTCCTTAACATTATTTCTAATGGTTAAGAAATAAATCAAGAATTAATAAATGGTATGGACTCAAACTAAAAAGCTTCTTCTCAGCAAAAGAAACAATCAATGAGGTGAAGAGAGCGCCTACATTTTTGGAGCACATTTTTGCCACATGCATGTTAGATAGAGCACTAATCTTTTATATTTCTCTTTAGTGTGTCTAGAAGTGTGCTTCATATTTAATGTCTTTACAAGATGGTAGTTATGGTATTTTGCCTCTGGATTTAAGAATTCCTTGCACACTAATTGTAAAGCCATTCTGATGGTGATGAATTTTCTCAGGTTTTGCTGCTTTTGAAAATTGTTATTTCTCTTTAATCTCAGAGAATGGCTTTGAGGGATACAGCATTCTTTATTGACAATTAATTTCTATTAAAATTTTGAATATGTAATTCCATTACTTTCTATACTGAAATGTTTCTGCTGAGAAATTTTCTATTTATCTAAAAGTAATTTTCTTAAATGGGCCTTTATGCTTTTCTCCTGCAGTTTTTAGAATTCTTTGTTTTAAATTTTGACAGTTTTACTATAATATTTTGGGGTAAGGATCTTTATTTGATCTTATCCATTTAGGGTAATCTAGGCCACCTATATGTGGATATACATATAAAAAAGTTTTCAGATATTATTCCATGGAATAAGTTTTCTGTGTCTTTTTTTATTTCATTCTCCTCCAAAATTGTGAATATTTATTCATTTTGTGATGTTCCAAAGAGTCTAGGAGGCTTTCTGCATTTTTTTAATCAGAAAGGAACATTTCAAAAAATCTTTTTTTTTCTCTGTTTTTATTTGTCCATTAAAGTTGTACATAATTATGGGATTCATTGTTATATATTTGAACATACAAATGTTATATTGATATAATTGGGCTAGTATTCATTCCCCAGTATTTCCTTTTTCCCTTTCCCTCCCTCCTTCCCCTGGGCTTTTCCCTCTGCTCTACTGTTTTCCACTGGTTTTCATGAGATCCTCCCCACTTTTCTTTTTTTCCTCTCTAGTTTCCACCTATCAGGAAAAAAAATGACCCTTTAGCTTCTTATTTGGCTTCATATAATGTTCTAAAGTTCCAAACTTTTTTCCACAAATTACATAGTTTTATTCTTCTTTATGGTTAATGAAACTCCATTGTGTATATATACCACATCCTCTTTATCCATTTATGTGTGGTTGGACACCTAGTTTGCTTCTGTACTTTGAACATTGTGAATTGCACTATTATGAACATGAATTTACATGTATTTCTATAGTATGAGAATATTTCAGGATAAATACTGAAAAGGGGTATAGATGAGACATATGGTGATTAAGTTCCTATTTTTTTTAAGAACACCTTACTGATTTTCAGAGCAGCTTTATTAATTTACAATCCAACAGTGTGAAAGCATTTCTTTTTCTTCATATTATAACCAACGTTTATTGTTTTTCATATCCATGGTCACTTCCATTCTAACTGGAATGAGACAAAATCTCAGTGTAGTTTTGATTTGCTTTCCCCTAATTGCTAATGCTGTTGAACATTTTTTTTCATAATTTTTTTAGTTATTTTTTGCTTCTTTTTACACGTTTATTTCATTTGCCCGATTGTTGTATTCTTGTGTATTTGTTGTTTTATTCTAGTTTTATTGGTGTTAAGTTTGATAATTTCTTTGTATACTCTAGATATTAATTCTGTCAGAGGAGTAGAATCAGATATTTTCCAATTTGACATCTCCTCTCTTCACATTATAAATTGTTCTCTTTGCTGTTCAGAAGTTTTTTTAATTTGATATAATTCCTTTTATTAATATTTAGTGTTTTTCCTGAACTATAGTGGAGTCCTATTGAGAAAGTTTTACTGGAACCTCAATGTTGACCCTGTGTTTTCTTCTAGAGGTTACATAGTTTCTGGTTTAATTTTTAAGGCTCTGATACATCTGTGGTTTACTTTTGCTCAAGATAAGAGATAATGGTACATTTTCATTCTTCTTTATATGATAACCAGTTTTTTTAAGTGCTGTTTGTTGAAAAGGCTAATTTTTTCCAATCTATGTTTTTGGAAACTTTGTCAAGGATTAGACAACCATATCTGTGTGGGTTTATCTCTCTTTCTTCTATTTTGTACTATTGGTGTCTGTGTGTGTTTTATGCTAATTCTTTGCAGTTTTTATTATGATATCTCAGTAGTAGAATTTGAGATCAGGTATTATGCTGTTCTCAGATTTTTTGGGGGTGGGGGTGGATGCTTAACTTTGTTTGCACTATTCTGGGTCTGTTATTTTACACTTTCCCACAAAATAGAACTTTTTTGTAGTAATGTGAAGAATGTCACTGATATTATGATGGAGATTGCATTGTGTATTTGTGGTATGTCTACTTTTACAGTATAAATTCTTCCTATCCTTGAACATGGGAAGCAAAAGATCTGACTTTAAGTACAAATATTCTCTTTTGCTTGAGTTAGTTTCTCATTGAGGCCTTTGATTGATTTTTTTTTTTTTAATTTGACTTATTGAGCTCTTTGTTTACATGATTTCTGTGTGGATGTTTTAAAAGATGTCTGTCTCTGGTGAATTTCTCATTCATAATATTCATTGTTTTCCTAAGTTCATTAAACTATCTAGATCTACTCAAATCTTTTTGAGCTTGTTTATAATCATTATTTTAAATTCTTAATCAGACATTTTTCTATATAGTGTCCTTAGGGATTAATTGCTAAAGAGTTATTTTGCTCTTTTGAAGACATCATTTTATTTTTTCACATTTTTGTGCTCCTATATTGAGATTTATGCATCTCATGGAGTTGTTGTATTTACTTATTTTATAGAGTTATTTTTATAGTAAATATCTTTCTCCTGAACTTCTGTCTTTTTGTTTCAGGTTGTTATGCAATATTGGCTTGGATTCTTCAGGGAATCAGTGTGCTCTGTTTAAAGCTTTCTTGCCTTTAATATATGCCACAATAGGTTTTACAAGACCAATTTTCTTTGGGCACCAGGCAGGTGTGAGGACACTAGCATCCCGGGGAGATTTGATTTATGCAGTAGTCAGTTCTGCATGCCTATCGTATGACTATTCTGACAATAGGAGTAATGGCACCAATTGAATATTGTATATTTCTTCAAGAGCTGCTTAGGTAATTCATAGTGGTTGTTTCAGCAGTACTGGTGCCCCCCCAAAAAAAATTGTTCTCAGTCCTGGCAGTGGTGTAGAACACAAACTCTGTTGGAGGAGGTGATGACAGTGGCAGATGACCTGACAGGTGAAGGAAAGCCTTAAACGGTGTACCACTTGTTCTCAGTACCAAACATGGCATTTTTCAAGATTCAGCATGTCACTAGTGGCAATGAGGGCTGTAGGACTCAATCTTTTGCATCATATTTGAGTTTTAGCAGTGTTTCACTTCCATATGTAGCCCAGGGGTATTTGTGGGGAAAACTGGCACTTGCTCTCAGCCAAACAGTTGTTTGTTATCACATACAACATGGTGGAATATGGCAGGGGGAACCATGACACAACCTCTTTGTCATCTGGTATCAGCATCAACAGTAACGTAGGCCCCCATACAGCTGCCTGCTTTTAGTCCTGGCATTTCTTTTAGACCACATATGGCTGGTCATATTTTAGGCTCTTGAGGAAAATTACCCTAGTCTCAAAGTTCTTGAGGGTTGTTCCCTTCATTCTTCTCTTTAACACAAGACAATGAGTGGACATGAATGCTATAGTAACATTTTCTTTTATGTCCCAAGTATAGTTCATGAATTTATTGTCCACTACGTTAGTATGATTGAACATCTGTGGAATCACAGTGATGAGGATATGCAGGAGTTTCTGAACCTAGACCAGTAAAGATTGACAATAGCTCATTTCTCTGAATGTTATATAGCTATAGGCGTTTGTTTTCTGCTTGTTGGACAGAGGGAAACAGATCATTTATCCAAGGCAAAGCTACTGTGTAGAATTCAGGTTGCTTCCCTAACTGATTTGTAAGCCTATTATGACTGTGGAACTTTCTGACAACTAGGATTGCCAGTATCCATGTTGATGGAATTTGTTTGAACTCTACCATTTACCTTTTCCAGTTGGGGATCCAAAGAAACTGTTTGCAGGTCAATTTCATCCTCTTTGTATGCTGCTATTCCAGATCTCTCCGTCTTATAAAGTTTCATTCTTTTACTTTCTGAGTTCTAACATTCTATTAAAGGCATTCATCTCAAAGTGTAGTTATCCACTTGCCTTTTGTTTCTTTGTGCAAGAGTGTTGGACACCTCTATTCAGCTATTTTTATCCATTATTTTGACATTTTGAAAAAAATCTTTTGCGATAATTTTTTAAAAAGGATCTCAATTTCAATTAGTCTAATATTTTCTTACTAAATGAACAAGGCTATAGATTTTTGAGAGATTGCCACTGTTAAGAATAAGCATTATGAAACTGTAGTGTCATTGACAATATGATATCTGTATGTCTTATTACTTGTGATGTTAACATTAATCAGATAAGGTGATTCCTGCCAGATGTTTTCATTATATAATTACTATTTTTCCTTTTATAGTTAAAAGTATTTAGGACAATTTTTTTAGGTTATCCAAATTTCTTATTTCTTTTTCCCTAGTTCCTTTGAGGTATTATTGACAAAAATTTTATATATTTAAGGTGTATAATATTGTTTTGGTATGAATTGTTTTATTCAGCTTTTGTATTGCTGTGACCACTGTATCCAAAAAGAACAACTTAAAGGAGGAAAAATTTATTTGGTGCAAATTGCTTCAGAGGTCTCAGTCCCCACGTAGCTGACTCCATTGTTTTGGTTACAAGATAAGGCAGCACATTATGGGTGAAGGGAATAGTGGATATGTGGGGACAGGTGCATGGAGTACTGCATAAGTGGCATATGTTAAGGGCAGCTGAGTGGCAAGGTGCATGAGCAGCAAACCACTTACTCTGTAGCACAGCACCTGAGTGTGAGGCCACATGTTGTGTTCCCAGTGTTTGCTCCATGGTCTGCTCCTCAGTTGGTCACCACAAGGACAGTTGACAAGAAATTGTATTGGTTGCTGCCTATAATCTGCTTAGTTACTGCCCAAGTATATATACATGGTAAATGTTCAATAAAATCAGACCTGCTTTCAACTTGGTCTCTGGAGGTCTTGATTCATGACTTCATAGCCACACTCTCCTCTACCCTGTTCCTTGGACCTCCTCACAGGACAAAAGAGAGCCCATGCAGTGGAGGGTTTCTCATCTTGTGACACCATCAGGAAGGAGAGAGAGAGACAGACAGAAGGAGTCACAGGACATGCTCCCAGTGACTGACCTCCTTTTAGTCATGCCCTGTCTGTCTACAGTTTCCACCCAGTCAATCCATCCAAATTCAGAAGGACTAATTAAGTTACATCTCTAACATCTCTGATAATCTAATAATTTTATATCTGAATCTTCCTTCATTGAAGGAGATTTGGAAAAATACCTCATATCCATAACATCCCACCCCTATCCCCCATAATCTCATGCCCATCTCAACAGCAAAATTAATTTAGTTCATTTCTGGCAGTTCCATATTCTTAACAGTTTTAGCATTGTCCAAATGTCCACATCTAAAGTCTCCTCTGAGAGTCAAGGGAAACTTTTGGCTGTGAGCCCCTATAAAAATCAAAAGCAAGTTATGGCTGGGGTTGTGGCTCAGTGCTAGTGTGCTCGCTAGCACATGTGAGGTCCTGGGTTTGATCCCCAGCACCACATAAAAATAAATAAATGTTAATCTGCAATCTGTATATGGGGTAAAAATGGGAGTTCATATCCCACTTGAATCAAAGTGTGAATTATGATATATCAAAAACTATGTAATGTTTTGAACAACCTACAATAAAAATTAATTTAAAAAAAAAATAAATAAATAAATAAATAAATAAAATAAAGGTATATTTTTAAAAGTAAGTTACATATATCCAATACAGAGTGGCATAAATATTTACATCTCAAATGGGGGTATAGGAGCATAGAAAGAAGGGATGGGATTAAAGTGAGAATGAAGCCCAGCCTGCACAAATAGGTCTCCTAACTCTACATCCAATATCTAGGAAAAAGTCTGTGAGATATGCTCTTCAAAGGGCTTGGGTAGCCCAACCTCTTTGGCTTTGCCAGTTTCTGCACACATGGATTCTCTTTGAGCTTGACTTTCTCTGTAGCCAGCACCTTTTCTTAGCAAACTGCATTACTGGAATCTCTTATTTCTGCTGTCTTTATTCCAACCTTGGCATCACTTTTAAAGTTTCATGCATTGCCCTCTCAGTGGCAAACCACAGGGATTCTGACCTAGTACACTTTGCCTGGCCTTCTAAGCCTTCTGATGAAATCTCGGTGGATGACTCCATGACCACTGAACTTGACTATCCTACATTCTTTGAGCAACCAGTTGTATATGAATAAAGTCAAGTCTACTGCCAGTTTCCCCAGTACTAGGGCTCCTCAAATCATGGATGAAGTTTTTTTTTTTTTTTTTTTCCTGAGTGTCCCCATGGCTCAGCATGGTGAAACATCCTAGATCACCCTGTGTTAACAGGAAACTTGATGGTCCCTTATAAAGAAATTTACAATTTTACATCCTTGAAATTGCAATTATGTGTGGTCTTGCAAATTCCTGAAATGCCCTAAAGGAATCTTTCTTATTATCTTTGTCCAAAGTACTTAGCAACTTTATAGGGGCTATATTCTCTTCAACAAACATAACTTCATTGGTGTCAGCGTTACAAGCACTTTTTGGGCCAAACTGCAATATTTTAAAATCCTTTACCTGTTCTCTGCTTGTGATTCTCAGATTAAACCAGGATAAATGCTATCCATAATATTCATGCCACTGACTGAATGCTATCGATACTGCCTTGAAATTATGTCTATCAAATTGGTTAGACACTAACTTTTAAATACAGCCTTTCACAAAGTCTCAGGCATGAGCAAAATGTAACCAAGTTCTTTGGCATAATATAGTGCAAGCGACCTCTAGTTAAATTTCCAAAACAGACCTTACTTCACTCTGAAATCTCATTAGCACAGTTTACTTTCTATTGGCATTTTGGTCTTCTAAGCTTCCATCAGATTCATAAAATTCTAAGGATTTTCAAGTTTACATCTCTAAACTTTGCAATATTTCTCCCAAAAATCAGAGCCAAAATTTTCTGAACCACAGGGTTCGGTTTATCACGGTAGCAACCCCACTTCTATGTACCAATTTATGTTTTAATGTCAGTTTGTGCATTTCTGTGACCAAAATACACAAAAATGGATTAGAGTAGAAAATAATTATTTGAGGCTTATGGTTTCAGAGGTTGCATTCCATAGATTACTGACTCCATTACTGTGGGGAAAAGATGTGGAAACACACCATGGGGGAAGAGTCCAGTGAAGGAAAAGTGCCTAATTCCTGTCAGGGTCAGAAAGGGCAGAGAGAAAAGCAAGAGTTCACAGGGAAGATGTACCCTTCCAGGCCATGCCCCAGTGATCAACCTTCACCAAGCTCCACTTTCCTATAGTTGCCACTCAGTCCATCCATTCAAAATAAGATGTGTTGATTAGGTCACAGCACTCATAATCTAATCATTTCACTTCTCTTGGGGGACACCTCATATCCAAATGCATAATATACATACGTGTTGTAAAATAACTACAATCATCTAGCTAATTAATATGTATTTCACCTCACTAATAATTCTTTGTGGTGAGACTACTTAAGATCTACTGCCTTAGCAAATTTCTAGCAAGCGATACAATGTTATCTTATTGTGGTATTTTTTTTAGAAGCGCAGACTGATTAGTTAGGAAAGCAGATATGTATTTAAGGGAGAATTCCAGTTATGCACTGTGGTGTATACCTGTAATACCCTTAACTTGGGAGGCCGAGGCAAGAGGATCACAAGTTCAATGGTCAGCCTTAGCAACTTAGTGAAACCCTAAGCAACTTAGTTGGACCTTGTCTCAAAAAGTAAAAAGGCCTGGTGATATAAATCAGTGGTAAAGTGCTCTTGGGTTCAATTCCCATTATCAAGTTAAAGAAAGAAAGAGAGAATGAAAAAGAGAGAGAGAGGGAGAGGGAGGGAAGGAGAGAGGCACAGAGGAAGGAAGGAAGGAAAGAAATCTTGACAATAACTTTAATGGTAAAGCAAGTAATACAAATTTGAGGAAAATGTAGGGCATTTCAAGAGAGAGAGACCACCAACAATTTTTTATATAGACCCAAGGCTGTTTATTCAATTACCAGATTTTTTTTTCGTCATATGACAGAAAGTGTATAACATTTGACAGACACCTATTTATTTCAGCACCTCAAACCCTGATAGCCACTCTCCTTATTTCATTTAACATAATATACTTCAGGCTCATCCATGATGTAACAAACGTCAGGATTTCTTTATTTAAAGTCTGAATAATTTTCCAATATGTATATATACCCCATTTTTACACATTAATATTTTGATGCACATTTAAGCTATCTCTATATTTTAGCTATTGTGAAGATTGATGGAATGAACTTGGGTGTGCAGACATCTCATCGATATAGTGACTACATTTGCAATACAGTTAGATTCATTTCTAACAATGTAAATCTATATTATATTCAACCCATATCTTGATTGTGCACAGTAAAATTCTCTCTTCATGATATAAAATATTTTGTGAGTTTAAAAAATACATAAAGTTGTATTACTATCAATTTGGAATTACACATATAAGTTCTACCACCCCCCAAATTGTTGCATTCTATCTCTTTACTGTCAACTCCTTTCGTATTTCCAATCTATGGCAACTTCTTACCTGCTAATCCTTTGCCTTTTTCTCAATGATATAAATGTGTGTAGCCCTTTGGTTCTAGCTTTAATCACTTAGGAAAATTCATTTATAATTCATTCATGTTCTCATTTCAATCAACGATGTCTTTTATTGTTTACTAATATTTTAGTGCATACACACACCATATTTTATTCATTTATACTCTGGCCTATGAATATCTGAATTGATTACAGTTATTAATAATCATAAATAGATCTTTTATACAATTATAAATACAACTTTTTGAGAGGATGTACATTTTCTTTTCACTTCAGAAAAACATGAGAAGTGAGATCATTCCACATACATTATGAGCGTGTTTAATTTTATAAAAATAATCAAACTTTTTTTCAAAATAGCTGACCATTTTACTTATACGCAAGTAATGTATGAGAGTTTACCTGTTCTTCATTGTCACTAGCATACTGAATTGTAATATTTTGTTCTCATTTTGTTTTTACCTTTTTAGTAGGGTTTTTTTTTAATATCATACTACTGTGATTTTAATTTGTATTTCACTAGTATTCAAATCTGTTAAGTATATTTTCATATGATTATTTTATACTTCTATATCCTCTTTGTCTATTTAGATATTTAGCCCATGCTGTGTGTATGGGAGGGTGATTTCATACAGTTTATTGTTTTTAGTTCTTTTAAATTCTGAATAGAATTCCATTCTAGTTGAGTTTAGAGCATTTATGTTTATTGCAAGTTTAGTATGTTGAACTTAAATCTTTCATCTTGCTAATTGTTTCCTGTATGTCTTACACAGCCTCTTTCAACTTTGGCATTTCATACTAATATTATATTATATAATATAAAAACTAGCAAAATGTCACTGATACATCACTGCCAAAAAGATCATGGATCCTATTTGAAAGTAAAGTTATAAGTTATATAAATATTTTGTAAGTTCTAGTAACTAATACAAATATGAAAATGTAATTAACAATAATACAATAATGGAATAAATCACTCAAAATATTAATTTTAAAAATCATACAGAAAAAGAAGAAAAAAGGACTAAAACAAGTAGATACAGTTTTACCAGAAACACCTGTTGAAATATACTTTTTTTTTTTTTTTACCATTTGAAGATTTTATTACTTTTGTAGAAAATAAAATGATTCTATAAGTAGATGATTTTTCAGGATACTTGTTTTGTTCTATAGATTGGTTTTTATAGTCTTATGTTAGTACCAGACTCTCTTGATTAATACAACTTTCTAATGTTTTAAGGTCAGATAGTATAAGGACCAAAAATATTATTTTGTTTTAAAGACCATTGTGAAGATAAAATGACCTTCAAATTTTTGTATGAATTTTAGAATCTGCTCTTCAATTTCAAAATAATGACGATATCATGGCTGGAATTTCCTTGATTCTATAGATCAATTTTGGTAAAAACTGTATCTTAAAAATAGTGAGTTTTCAATTTGATTTCATTTATCATGAAATATATATATATATAATTTTTATCATAGAGACCTAGATTTATATTTATTACATTTGCTAGGAATTTTATAGACTTTCAAAGTTATAGGAAATAACTTTTATTTATTTTTCTTGCCTTACTGGAGAAGATTGGTTCTGCTGTTATAAACATTCATTAGTTTTTATTATAGAAATTCTTTATTTCTGCTGAGATTTTTAAAATTTTACTTAATATGAGACTATTCCAATATACTATAAAAAACATAATTGTAATAGTTTTTTTTAATAACTTTGTCCATAAATCCCAGCATCTGGGTCCTCTCTTAGCTGGTTGTCTGACTGTATTCTTCCTTTAAAATGAACCATGCATTTTTCAATCTACATATCATAAATAATTAATATTTGATTATATATATTGCATGATATAATGTAGAATATATTAATTCTGTAATTTTCCTCAGATGAGTGTGTTTGTTTTAGTTCAGGTATTTACTCACATTTTTCAAATACCAAAATCTTGTTATCATCCCTGTAGTGGTAAGTAATTAAAGTTTTATTTCTGTTATTTTATTCTCAGCTGCATTGATTGAAAATTGTCTCACACATATGTATTTTAGTTTTTAACCTGATACATTGACAATATGACTCATAATGTTGGTCTTATTTTGCTGTATAAAACCTATAAATATAGGATAGAAAATATTTGTACACTACAAATAAGAATGATATTAGTTATTAATTTTTCATGGATTACTACTAGAAGGTTGTATTCCTTCTATAGTTCACTTGTTGAGATAATTTATCATTATTGTATTTTGTCAAATGTTTGAACTATATATAGTCATATGGTTTTCCACTTTATAATATTTAAGTGATAAATTGAACTGATGTTTTTAATGATATTAACCCAAGTTTACATGTGTGGAATAAACTACATTGTTCATCACATACTATCTATTTATAGCCATATTGCATTTGCTGATATGTTTTTCAGGGTTTTTTGCATATGTATAATCTGAAAATGTTTTTTTCTCGATCTTTTTTTCTATTTTTGTATCAGATATATTTCTTGATTCATGAGATTAAGTGAGGAATATCCAACTTTTTATTTTCTGCATGTATTTTACAAAATTATGTGGTACAATAATTTGTATGTTGAGTGTGTCAACAAACTTTCATGTTTTTAAATTTAATCTCAATATGATGTATTGTGAGTATAAACTTAATTAAACTATGGTATTTGGAAATGATATGTTATTAGGATTTGATACATTTTTCAGGGTAAAGAACATATCGTTGGATACTGTGGCTTTATAAAAAAAGGGAGAGATACCAGGAGACACACACTTTTGCACATGCTTTGTTGTGTTTTGTCATATGGTTCCCTGCACAACTTTGACAATCTTTCATCGAGAAGGCTTCATCAAATGTGTCTCCTCTATCTTGGATTTCCAGAAACATAAACCAAAATTAAACTCTTTTTGTAAAATTATGCAGATATATCCGTATATATACACAGGAATATAAATTTTATATATGGACACATATCTGAATATTATTATGGAATTATATATTTACATAAATAAATATTTTACCCAGTAAGTCATAAATAGATACTTGAGATTTAATTTTTTTAGCTATTGCGAATAATTTTAAATAAAAATACAATTGCAGACATTGTTCTAAGATGTTCACTTCAATTCTTTTGTATATACCTAAATAGGGATTTCTGAGTCATATGGTAGTCCTAATTTAATTTGTTAAGGAAATCCTATGCTGTTTTCAATAATGACTGCACCAATTTACATCCTTGACAAGAGTATACAAAGGTTCCTTTTTCACCACTCTTGCCAATAAGTTTATTCCTTTTTGAATAATGGACATCTTAACAGCTATGAAGTGATAAGACAAAAAAATCTGCATGATTTTAATATATGTCAATCTAAAAAACAAAGAATAGAAACACATTTACAGGGTGAGGAAGAATGAGAATATGTATGTCAAAAGATACAAAGTAACATTTATGTAGCATCAATAAGTCTAGTGACCTAATGTAAAGCATAGTTACAATAGTCAGGAATACTTTATTATGTACTGGAGATTTGCCAAAATATTTGAATAAGAAACTTTTGCTAAACACACAGGTACCAACTAAGATTGAAGGTAACTGTGTAATATGATATATATGTTAATTTGCCTCACTGTAGTAACCATTTCATTGCATCTGCATATATCAAAACATCAAAACATAAAGGTGAATGAACAGGTCAATGCATGATATATACACGTTTGGAAATATCTAAGGGAATCCAGAAATTTATATAGTTAATATTTGTTAATAATTATAATTAAAATCATTTTGCATGCCTTAAATTTATATAAGGGAAAATATGTTCAGTAGACAATAAAAGAGTTTCTTCAGAAACAGAAGTTCAAAAGCATCACCTAGAACAGAAATAGGACAAGAAACCTCCAGAGGATTAAAAAAAAAAAAAAAAACTGGAGAGGGGTCTTAAATACAAAGATGACATCACTGATCCGTAAGGTGGGAAGATTCTAGTCAGAAATAACTGAGTGGAAGAAGTTTGGGGTATTTGATACTTAAATTTTTATATCATTTGTGGTTATCACATTTTGAGTGCATTCTGGGATGTATATAGGGAAGGGAAGCTCAAACTGGCCAAAGTATATTCATATTAGGGTATACTTAAGCTGTGAGATTATCAGAATTTTATTTCGTTGATACTTGTCTTTGGGATAAGCATTACTAGATTGCTGTGAAAAACAGAAACAACATGGGCACTACAGGAACTGTCTTTGACACATTTATATAAAAATCTATTCCCCAAGTCCCTGTGGTTTTATGTATATTAATCATACATTACTCCATAATGCTTAATGATATGGTATCCTAAAGATCCAGAATTATACTGTGAGGACACAAGATAAGATTTAAAATTTCATTCACAGCCAGTCTGCTCTTTTAGTGGGAAGAGACAAAAGAATTGGTCAACGAAAGAAAATTTTGATTTGACCAATTTATTTAGTTAATAGATTGATGTTTTCATTCTTTGGCACATATTTTTAACTATGTGTAAAGCTTGATGAGTTTTACCTACCCTCAGCAAGAAGAACTAGCAAATATGAAGTCACCTTTCACTTTGAATAATTCCTGGTATACATCTGTGTTTCTTTTAATTGTGCTTTGTTTACCTATATGCTACCCTACTGTATAGCAGTGATTATAGTCATTATGACCAGAGGGAGGTGCTATTGGTGTTGATTTTTAATTATTTTTTTTAGCATTTAGGTATATTTGAAAATAAGGATTCTTAAGAATAATGAGGATTAGTGGTAACTTTCTTGTTCTATCAGTAGCAATATATAAATATGGCAAAGGGATAGAAGATCTGAATACAGTCAGCCAACAGCATTTGACATACATAGAACCTTTTCCATAACAACAGCAGAGTACACATATATTTCAAGTACCTAGAAGACATGAAACAAAATAGAATGTGCCTTTGTTCCTAAAACTAAATGTCAACCAATTTAAAGAATTTTAAATCATCTAAAGTATTCTTACATAATAAAATTTTTAAAATCAATAAAAATTAACAAAAAAAATCTAAAACATCTTGGAATTTAAAAAATCATATTTTAAAATAATAAAAAATGAAATAAAAATCAAACAAAATCACATAGATATGTAGAATGAAGCAATTACTTCAAATAAAAAGTAATAAATAACATATCAAAATATGTCAGATATTGTGAAAGCATCACTGAAAAGAATTAAATGATTAAATTTGAAAAGAGAAAATGTTTTAAATCAACAGTGTAGTTTTACACCTCAAATATATCAAAAAGAAGAGTAAAATAAAACCAAAGCTAGTAGAAGGAAGAGAATAATGGAAGTGATAGAGAAATTTTTAAAAGATAATAAAGAAAATCAAATCTAGAAACACTTGGTAGTTTGAAAACATGAGTAAAATCATTGACAAAAAAAAATTACAAAAGACATACATAAATCAACAGTATAAAACAGATTATACAGATATACAGGACCTGTGACTTGTTAACACTATAAGGAAAATAAAGTAATATTATAAAATTTTCATTTATATATTTGAGAACTTAGAAATTGTCTTGGGAAAAAAGTAACAAATTCCTATAAAATAACCAATTGTCTAAGTTCAACCAACTTCAACACTTGAAAATCTTTTGTTCTGAGTTATGAGTAGACCTATTTAAAGTTGCAAAGGGAAAATACTGTCTAGAAAACAAATTTAAATGTATAATCTGTAGTCTAGTAACATATGATGTTTAGAAGAAAAATAAATATCCTAGCAAAACAGGGCTGAATTATTGGAACATTCTGAGGTCAGTTGTCTTCAGTTACAACACTGAACAGGCATGTGGGAAATAATTAGGAAGAGGCTTTGGTTATAAAATAGATTAAGAAAAAGGAAAAACTTCAAAATGTATTTTTAAAATAATACTTTTAAATTTTTATACTATAGGGTTAACAGACTACTTTTCAGACATTGAAAGAGTTTTGAATAGAGACACAAATAGTTTTTAAAGTATTTTCATACCTATTATAACATGATTCGACCTGTGAAATATTATTTATTCCCACTTAGTAAATCATGTATACCTCTCTTCTATTATTCTATCCTCCTATACTTTTATTTTAAAAAAGCTTGGATATCAACATCTTACTGAAGCAAAACTACATACATTCTTACCAAGTAAGTGAATAAAATGAAACAAACATTTGAGAAATTACAAACACACACACACAAAAAAAAGTTTTTTTCTATTCATGTTATGAATAGAACAAAATTCTTTCAACTCAGTAAAGGGAATCTTAAAAACTACAGCTAAAATCACATTAAACTATGAAAGATTGAAAATTTTCCACCACTGGAAGTTTTAGGCACTATGATTAACAAAAATACATAAATAGATAAATAAATAAATATAGTTTAGATATGGAAAATAAAAGTGGTTCTATTTTCAGATTGCATATGTTTCTATGGAAAATATTCCAAAAGATCTAAAAACTCCAGAATAAGTGAGTAGGCTAAGATCACAGAACACAAAAATCATACAAAAGTAAACCTGTATTTCTACACATTCGAGGTGAACACAGAAACAAAAGTTAAAATTAAAATACCATCTAAAATTACTCCAAATATCATAAAACAAATTTAAATATCAAATAAATCAAAAGTATTCTGAAGATTTCCAAATTATGTAAAAAGAAATCAAGGTAGGATTAAATAGACATAACATATGAAAAAGATAGGAATATTCCACATAATAAAAATGTCAAACTTCTCAAAGTTGGTCTTTCAGTTTAAAACAATTCCTAAAATATTATTTTCATGTGTTTTAAAAATATAGATAACAAATTTGAAAGCTTATATGAATGCAGAGGCTTCCAAATATGCAAAATGATATTAAGAAGAATAAATTGAGAATAATAAGTCGACCTGTGTAACATAGTCATAGCAATCAAGATAATGTGGCATTATCAGAGTGAAATACAGGAGAATAAAATAGAAAACAAAACACAACATAGATGCAATATAAATATGCTCAACTGAATCTTTACATAGCTTCACAAGCAACTCAATACAAGACATATTCACAAATTTTATGAGCAATTAGATATCAAAAGGAAAGCAGATGAATATACCTCACCTTATGTAAAAGGTAACTCAAAATGGATCATGTTGTTCAATGTAAAATGTAAAAATATGAGTCTTAAAATCTTAGAAGAAAATATTTGACATCTAAACTAATGTTTCTAGAATTGGTATGAAATTTATCAATTAAACCTCACAAAATTTAAATATTTTATCTACTAAAGACCAAGCACATCATATATATATATATATATACACCTATATTTGTGTGTGTGTGTGTGTGTGTGTGAGAGAGAGAGAGAGAGAGAGAGAGAGAGAGATTTCTTATGGAAATTTTCAACTTGTTGATTCAGAGGCATTAGCAACCAAAAAATGGCTAGGGTTTTGTTTCTCCTAGTATAGTTCTTTGAGATGTGACCCTATGTTGTTTATTTGGTATATTAGTTTTTCATGTGTATGTTTATTACTATAAACCTCCCTCTTTAACTTGTTGCTGCTTAATCTTATTAGTTTTGGACTTTTTTGGGAATATTGTTTTATATTTTCAGTGTTTCAAGATGTTAACAAATTCAAGTTTGGAGGCTCATGCAATTATGGAGGAGTCCCAGAATATTCCACTTGTAAGCTAGGGAACCATTAAATCTGGGTATGTAATTTCTTCCAAGTTTTAGGGCCTGGGAACCACAGAAGTCAATGATGTCACCCCAGGTCCAGTGTGAAAGGCTTATGAAACAGGGAAATGGTAAGTTTTTTGATGTGTGACCTTAGGTTGTTTATTTGGTAATAGGCAAGTGATAATATCTAAGGTAAGGATTATAACAGATGTCTCAGCACAAAAAGAATGAGAGAAATTATCCTTCCACCACTTTTTTTGTTTTCATTAAGCTTTCAATCAATCATGGAGAGTGGATTTTCTTTCCTAATCGTACTGACTAAAATGCTAATATCTTCTCAAACACACTCACAGACAAACAAGCCAAGGCAAAATTTTATCCACTATCTGAGCATATTGTTGTCCAGTACAGTAAAGTTGACTCATAAAATTAATTTCAAAAGTTTAGCCCTTTTCAACTTATACACATTTTCTTATCACATATTTTCTAAAAATAAAAAAAAAGATTATTATTTTATAATTCTGCCTAACTTGATGCAACTATTCTCATTAACTTTCATAAAAGTAACATTTTAATAATCCCTTCCCTAGGACAGGGGGGAAAATTATTACACAATATTTGCTGTTCATATGATATCCAATAAATTAGAAATAAAATGTAAAATTAATGGTACTTATTTACTGATAAAAATTCAATGAATTTATGCAACACAACAAAAAAATAAGAAAGAAAACAAATATTTGAGGTTAATAAGTATGTAAAAATGCACATGTCCATAACAAAGTAAGGGAGAATGATCATTACGGTTCTCATTTCTACATGACTGTAGCTAATATTTATAATAAAATTTTTCTACTACCCTTCTATATTCTATTTGCCTTTAGTAAGAAGTTCATTTGGTCATGGTTTTTTACCTGATGGAATAATCCCAATCTTAATTCATGAAAGGTCTAGGTCACTCATAGTCCTTCTTGGATTGGTTTGTTGTAATTTCACATTAAACCTAGTTGCATAGCATGGTAAAACTAAAAGATAGTCAGAAGGAACTTTTATATTCCATATATACTTCATTATCTCCATTGTGAAGTGATCAGAATTCAGGACAATTATGCCAGTCAATACTAAAGCTTCTCTCTTGGCTTGATGATTCAGAGGCATTAAAAAACCAAAAAAAAAAAATAGATAGAGTTTTGTTTCTTCTAGTATAGTTCTTTGAGATGTGACCCTATGTTGTTTATTTGGTATATTATTTTATCATGTATATGTTTATTACTATAAACCTCCCTCTTTAACTTGTTTCTGCTACATCTTATTAGTTTTGGATTTTTTCTGGAATATTATTTTATATTTTCAGTGTTTCAAGATGTTAACAAATTCAAGTTTGGAGGCTCATTCCATAGAAAAGCCAGTATCTGAGAAATACCATTTGGGAGAAATAAAGTCATTATTCAGTGACCAAAAAATGTAGAAAATGGAACTTGGCTCCCAAATCAGTTTCTTACTCATCTTTGCTTTATGCATTAAGTTTCTGCAATGACTGATAAAGATAGATATTAATATAAATGTAGATATATTTGTTATATTCTATTGATAATACCTTTCATAGGTGAATAATTATATTAATTTGTTTTGCAGTTTTTGATATAAGGTTTATTTTTTCTTTATGGTTTGTAAGAAATATTTTATCAATATTTTCTCTTCAAACACTCTGCATCCTTAAAGAGAAAGTAAGCATCTTAAGGCAGCATACAGACAGGTTTTTAAAGAAACATATTTGGCTACTCAACATCATTTTATTGGAAATATAGTGCATTTACATTCAAGAGAATTTTAGATAGATTTTGCTCACGATTGCCCTTTCTATTTCTCCTATAATCTCACTCAAAACACAGAAGAATTTTGTGAGCAAATTGTGCTTTCTTTTTTTTTTTCCACATACCATGCAATCAATCAATTCTACAATAAATGTCATCATCCTAATGTTCTTGAACTGAATTTAATTTTGACATTAGCTACCTGGAAATAGTATGGGATCCCACAGTTGAGGTCTCATTCTCCCCAAATTCCCTAAACTTCAAATACTAATCATAAACCTGAGGTTTTTACTGACTACAAATTGGAGTTTGTACATCTCCCTCCTTGGATTTGATTAATTTGTTGAACTATCTGAGTTATGACTCAGAAAAACTCATTTATTAGTTTGTTATAAATAATATTTCAAAGGATACTGATGAACACCAAATGAAGAAATGGATAGAACAAGGCATGGGAAAAGAGACAAGGAGTTTCATTTTCTTCTTCAGGTTAAACCACCCTCTAGGAACTGTCACAGATTGAGTTATTCAGAAACTCTGTAAACATTCTCATTCAGGGTTTTACATAAGCTTCATTACATAGGCATGCTTAATGAAATCATTAGCCAAGATGATCAACTTAATCTTCAGTTTTCTCTCCCTCCCTTGGAGGCTGAATGGGTGTAAATATCCCAAACTTGTAGGTGTCTTTAACTTTCTTAAGACAAGCTCCTATCCTGAAGTTACTTAGGGGTGGCCATCATCAGTCAACTCATTGACATAAAACAAGATACTTGTTAGTATGCATATTCCAAGGATTTTCAACCTTGTATATCAGGAAATTGGGGACAACATCATATATATTTTACATTATTACAGGTTGTAATGAACTCTCTGAGCTATTGTGTATCACGAAATGCCATTGTCTTCCTTTAATTTTTGAAAGGCAGCTTTTTACATAGAAAAGTATTTTTAATTGGCTCTTTCCTTCCTTGAGAACTATGAATATATCACCCCACTCTTTGGAAATGTAATGTTTCTGCTGAGAAACACTTAGATAACTTAATCAAAACTAATTTATATGTTCTTTTTTCTCTTGCTCTTTTCAATACTTTTCTTTGTTATTTTTTAAAATATTTTATTCTAATTTGTTATATATGAAAGCAGAAGGCATTACAATTCATGTTACACATAGAGAGCACAATTGTTCATATCTCTGGTTGTATACAAAGTATATTAACATGATTCATGTCTTCATACATGTACTTAGGGTAATGATGTCCATCTCATTTCATTATCTTACCTACTCCCATGCCCCTGCCCTTTCCCTCCCACCCCTTTGACCTATCTAGAGTACATTTAATCCTCCCATGTTCCCCCTCCCAACACCACTATGAATCAGCCTCTTTATATCAGGGAAAACATTCAGCATTTGGTTTTTCTGGATTGTCTATCTTCACTTAGCATTATATTCTCCAATTCCATTCACTTACTTCAAATGACATAATTTTATTCTCTTTTATTGCTGAGTAATAGTTCATTGTGTATATATACCACACTTTCCTTATCTGTTCATCTACTGAAGGGCATCTACATTGGCTCCAAGGTTTAGCTACTGTGAATTGTGCTGCTATCTGCATTGATGTGTCTGTATTCCTGTAGTATGCTGTTTTTAAGTCCTTTGGGTTTAGATGGAGGAGTAGGATAGCTGGATCAAAGGTGGTTCCATTCCCAGTTTTCTAAAGAATCTGCATGCTGCTTTCCATATTGGCTGAACCAATTTGCAATCCCACCAGAAATGTATGAGTGTGTGAGAGTGAATTTTTCCCCACATCCTCACCAACACTTATTGTTGTTTGTATTATCTTTTCATATATATACTGGTTGTAGTTGGACACAATACCTTTGTTTTATTTATTTATTTTTATGTGGTGCTGAGGATGGAAACCAGAGCTTCACATGTGCTAGGTGAGTGCTCCACTGCTGAGTCACAACCCCAGCCCTTTGTTTGTATTCTTAATAGTTGCCATTCTGACTGGAGTGAGATAAATCTTACTTTCGATTTACATTTCTCTAATTGCTAGAGATGTTGAACATTTTTTTATATATTTGTTGATTGATTGTATATCACCTTCTAAGAAGTTTCTGTTCAGTCCCTTGGCCCATTTATTGATTGGGTTATTTGTTTTTTGAGTGTTTAGCTTCTTGAGTTCTTTAAGAATAGTGCTCTATCTGATGTGTGTGTGGTAAAAATTTGTTCCCAAATTGTACATTCTCTATTCACCTTATTGATTGTTTCTTTTGCTGACAAGAAGATTTTGAGATTGAATCCATCCCATTTATTGATTCTTGATATTAATTCTTGCACTATAGGAGTCTTCTTAAGGATAGATCATCCAAACAAAAGCTGAACAAATTAACTATAGAACTGAATAATACAATCAATAACTTAGACTTAACTGAGATGTATAGAATATTTCATCCTTCAGTGATCGAATACACTTTCTTCTCAGAATCACATGGATTCTTCTCTAAAATAGACCATACACTATGCCACAAAGCAACCACTAGCAAATATAAATACGTAGAGATACTACCCTGTATTTTATCAGATGATAATGAAATGAAGGCTTCTGATGGTGTTTTCTATGTCCATTCCTTGAAATTGATATATTTAACTTATGTATATCATCCTGATTCAATTTGGGCAAATCATATAACCCGAGAAATGTTTCATGCCTTTGGTAATTTCTATTTAATTGGAGTACAGGTTTTCAAAATAATTTCTAATTATCTTATGTATTTCTGTTGTGTCTGTTGTGATATTTTCTTTTTCATCGTGTATGTTAGTAATTATATGGTCTATTTTAGAGAAGGATCCATGTACTACTGGAAAGAAAGTGTATTGATTCATTGAAGGATAAAATTTTCTCTATATGTCAGTAAAGTCTAAGTTATTGATTGTATTATTGAATTCTGTAGTTTCTTTGTTCAGCTTCTGTTTGGATGATCTATCCTTAATAAGACTTACAGTGTAAGAATTAAGATCAAGAATTAATAAATGGGATGAATTCAAACTCAAAATTTTCTTCTCAACAAAAGTAACAGTGAGTTGAATAGAAAATGGACAGATTTGGAGCAATTTTTACCCCTCACACATCAGATAGAGCACTAATCTCTAGGGTATATAAAGATCTCAAAAAGCTAAACTGCAAAAAACAAATAACCCAGTCAACAAATGGACCAGGGAACTGAAAAGACACTTCTCAGAAGAGGTTATATAATCAATCAACAAATATATGAAAAAAACGTTCAACATCTCTAGCAATTGGAGAAATGCAAATTAAACCTATTCTAAGATTTCATCTAACTCCAATCAGAATGGCAGCTGAAAAGAATACAAACAACACTAAGGGTTGGCCTGGATGTGGAGGAAAAGGCACATTCATACATTGCTGGTAGGGCTGCAAATTAGTGCAGCCAATATGGAAAGCAGTACAGAGATTCCTTGGAAAACTGAGAATGAAACCACATTTTGCCCTAGCTATCCCACTCCTCAGTCTATATCCAAAGAACTTAAAAACAGAATACTACAGGGTCACAGCCACAACAAAGTTTATTGCAGCACAATTTACAATAGTTAAACAGTGGAACCATCCTAGATTCCCTTCAGTAGATGAATGGTTAAAGAAAATGTAGTAAATATACACAATATAATATTACTCAGCAATAAAAGAGAATAAAACCATAAATTTGCAGGTAAATGGATGGAGTTGGAGAATAAAATGTAGGTGACATTCACCAATCCCTGCAAAAACAAATGCTGAATGTTTTCTCTGATATAAGGAAGCTGGTTCATTGTGGGGTTGAGAGGGGGAGCAAGGGAGAATTAGATGATCTCAGGATAGGGCAAAGGGGGTGGGTGTGAACGTCTAGAGCGTTGGGGTCCCTGGGTAAGGACACAGGGGATGCAGAGCAAAGGCAGCAATTGCGACTGCATGCTGAGGTTTATTTGCAAGTTCCTTTTATATTCTTCTTCTAACAAAGCAAGCAATTCTTCAATAACACTTTACCCACATTGCCCAAATATCATGCCTCATCGGATTACCATTTCTATAAAATATGCATGGAATTACCAACATGTAGTTAAATTTTCAAGTATAAAAGTTATTATCAGCACAGTATAATTATCGTCACACCCTAACCATACTCCTCCGTATATTCAGGAAATATACGTGGTATGTCTAAGATAATGACAACTAAAAGCAGTGCATAGAATATTAGAAATATTTGTTATTTTGCATGCAAACAAATGTCTTGAAAGGAAGAATTCAAAATAATGTGTGATCATTAAAAAAATAGAAAAGAAAAAAATTCTTGAAAATATATCAATTTCAACCATAAAAAGAAAGGGAAATGTTAACTATAGGGCCACATGACACAACCTTATTTATTATCCATTCATAGATGTTATCTATTCCCTTTCTTCCTCAACTCTCTTCTACTAATTTAGAAATTCTTAGGATTTGTTTTACATCTCCTATAAAATGAGTTTCTTTTGCATTGTAATCACAAGACTTTTGTTTTTCTTTTACCTGGTCCTGGTTTTGTGACCCTATAAAGCTTTAATACAGAAACACAATTCTAATGTTATGGTCATTTCACCTAAATTAAGATAGATAGATATATGTCATGGGGAAATGGGGAATTGCTTTTTTGGCTCTGATTCTGAATTACATATCATTAGATATCCTTCATGTTGTTTGGCTAGCTGTTTATGATATTTCTGTCCACCTGAATAAACACTTTCAGTATGTAACCACTTTTAACTGTATACTATGATATTTTTGGACAGTCACCTCAGTGAAGTAAATAAAGTAAATTTCCTAAATGAATCAGATCAAAATTTATTTATTCTTTGTTTCTTAAGTTTCCAACACATAGTTCTAGGAGAACAAGACCAAAAAAGAATGATAGATAGAAAAATAGAAAAACACAAGAGAAAGAGAGAGAGAGAGAAAGAGATAAAGTTAGAGAAATAGACTCTCCTGTCTTCAAAACTACTCCTTAATTGCTTTGTTTCAGGTCCAAGAGCTTTGACTTGGTCATTGAGGTGAATTGTTTTCCATCAAGTTCTTTAGCTTTTCATGAAAGTAAATGAGTAGAAGAACTTCCTTACCAGATTTCTAGAAATATTACCACAAATCTGAATCTTTAGAGATTAAATTTTGGATCTTTATTTAAAATTAAATGACAGGCCAACAGTAGGTTTTTGAAAAGAAGGAAGACAAGAACTATTATACACAGAAATATATAATGAAATAAAATATTAAGGAAAGTGAATCAACTGTATAACTTTCATATGAACCTTTTAAGGAATTAGAATGATTATACAGTTCATATCTGAAAGATGAAGAATAATTGTGATTAACTATTTTCATTTCTGGAATTTCTTCAGGTTTGCCATTGATATCTTTGATCCACTGTTCCTTTTTCCTGGTCTAACCATTCACTATTCATGTCACAATTCAACTCATAGTCTCTAAATAGGGCATATGTTGACCTTTTCACTTTTAGGATGTCTCATCATTCATATTTGCTAGTTGCCCTTAGACAGATATCATCTTTGATGAGAGATGCTAAGAGTAGTATCCATTCTGAATCTTGGCCTCACAAATACTGGTAAAGTCTCTCATTTTCCTCAAAACCAACAGCAGTTGTGAATTAAAAGTATTCTGGTAGCATGATCAAACTAAAAATATATAGATAAGTGTCAAACAGGTAAAAGAACATATGGATCTATATCATCTTATTATTGGAAGCTAAGTAATGAATGTTAGGTATTGAACATAAAATATTTTCAGCTACAATAACAAAAGGAAAACCAGACAAGTGATGTAAAGACAAAAGTTTATAAATTAATGTAATAAAATGAAATAAAAAATACCTTTATGTAGTATTGCTGTACTTGATAAATATGAATGTAAGATGCCTAGTTAAATTCAAAATTCATATTAATAATATTTTAATGTAACAGGCTCAAACATTTTGAACAACATTTCGTACATATATTTTTAAAAGTATTAACAAGAAATTATAATTTTATTAGATGTCTTGTATTTTATATTATAACCATTTTTTCACACTTTTGCAATCTTAGGAACAACATATAGTTAAAGATTTTTAAACTGTGATAAGGCAAAAATTATAAACTCATGAGATTTCTTAGACTTTCATCTTTGCCTTCTATATAAAGACAATTTCAGGTTTGCCATTTCAGTTATTCCCTCCTCCCACACTCTAAGGTGTACTATTTGGTTGCTAGGTTGCCATGTTCCGTGCACATTGTGATGTAGCCAAAAGAACTGTGGAAAAGGGATAAATGGAGAGGGAGCAGACAGAAAAAAAGGAGAAGAGCAGACTAGGCCTAGTGAAGCATATATTTTGGAGGAATTTGTACTAATGAGAATGAAGAGAAAGGGTGAGTGACAGTGAAAGGGAAATTTTAAGGGGCTTAAGAACATCATAATCTACATACCATATTATAGTATTTAAGAAATTATTTTAAAATTCACTTTTTATATTGATTTGTCATTTTTTAATGGATATGCTATTTTGAGACTTCTTGATGTGTGTCAGGTGTTTAGTATGTTAACATAGTCTGTGAACATGTGAACATTATTCATATTTAACTGTAACTTAGTATACCTTAATGAATCATTCTAATGGAGAAAATTACTAGATTTCATTTGTCACTAAAATTTTTGAGTAAGAAAAAATATTCACAAGTGTAGAAGGGACAGATGTTAAGTCTCCTGGGCTGAAATGGTTGGGATATAAATCATAAGGGATTCCCTGTTGTTCATAAGTTTGAGACTCCTGAGGATATTGTTAACTTAGGCTGTTTCATCTGAGGTGAAGTTGTATATTGGAGAATTTATTATCAGGGAAAGATGGGGCATTCATATAAAGAAGTTTTTACAGGGTTGATGAGTCATTAATACAATTTTCTATTATTATTTTCAGTTTTGTGAGAAGGGACACACTGTCTTCCTAGACCATGTAGACTCTGGAGACATAATATGATTGACTAGAATAAAAAGTAAAACTCCCCTCAACTTGAAGAGTAATCAAATATGATTTAGAAAATTCAAAATCAACTATTTTTATTTAAGTTAATTTTTTTCAAATGATATATAAAAGCATATTATAAAAATTGTCCATAAAATTAATTAACATTAGTCGTTTCAATTCATATATATTAAGTAATGTTTAAATCAGAGTAAACATTTAATTCCTAAAATATTAAAACTTCTTTCTTCTAGCTTTTTGAAAAGTGAACTACATTATCTATAGTCACTCTTCTGTGTCATGGCCCACCAGAACTTATTATTCATATTTAACTGTAACTTAGTACACCTTGATGAATCATTCTTCATCCCAGATATATTACTTCCCAGTCTCTGGAAACTACCCCTCTACTCAAAACTTCAAAGAGATCAAATTTTAAGTTTGAAATATGAGTGAGTTTTCTCTATGCCTAGATTATTTCACTTGGCATAATCATCTTCACTTCTATCCACATTATCACAAATATCATGATTTTATGTCTTTTTATGACTGAATATTACTATATTGGGTACATATACTCTCTTTCTTTATCCATTCAGAAGTTGTTTTCATTTCTTATCTATTGTGAATATTGTGAATACAGTGTAGTAAATATGAAAATTCAAATATCTCTTCAACAGACTTCTAGCTGATATGGTAGTTTCATTATTAATATTTGGAGGAACCGCCAAATTGATTTCCATAATGACCTTACTAATTTACATTATCACCAACAGTGTCTAGGGCTTGCTTTTCTCCATATTCTTGCTAGCATCTTTTATCCCTAATCCTCTTGATAATAGCCATCTTACAGGGGTGAGGTGACATCTCATTGTCATATTTTTTTGATTTGCATATCCTTGATGATTTTGAATATTTTCCACATACATATAGTTTACTTTTACAAATGTCTGTTTAGGTAAAGTACTCATTTTATATTTTTGCAATTGAGTTCTTGGTCTTCCTCATATGGCATATACTAAATCTTTGTGAGATGTATAGTTTAAAAATAATTTATCCCATGTTTTATGTAGGTTGTCTCTTCACTCTATTAATTGTTTGTTTTACTGAGTAGAAGATTTTTTTGTTACCCATTCCTGCATCCTGATGTGTATCCTCTAGACTTTATTTATCAGTAATTTCACAGTTTCAGATCTTATGTTTTTGAATTTAATCCACTTTAAGTTTAGTTTTGTAGCTGGTAAAAGATAAGGATCTAGTTTAATTCTTCTACATGTGGATATCCAATTTTCCCATCACTTTATATTGAAAAGACTTTTTTTCCTAATTTGTGCTTAGCAGTTTTGTAAAATATCTTGTGTGAGTTTAAGATACTTTTTTCTGTTCCATTGTTATATATGTCTTTAGTAATGCTAATGTAATGCTAGTAATGACATTCAGTTTTGATTACCACAACTGTGGAATATGTTTTGAAGTCAAGGCAAGTGATGAATACTTCCTTCTTTTTTGTATTTGCTCAAGATATTCTTTATAATTTAGGTCTACTTATTGTCCCATATAAACTTTAGATTGCATTTTCTAGTTCTACAAGGTATGTCGTTGAAATTTGAGTAGAGATTGAATTCAATCTGTATATCACTTTAAGATTATGTACATTTTAATATTGTTGATTTTTCCACTCCATGATCGTGTCACATGTTCTGTAACTGTTCAATTTCTTCCATCAATGTATCATCATGTTCATTGTGGAGATCGTTTACCACTTTGTTTAAACTTATGCACGCACATGCACCCCCCCTACACACACGATTTTGTGTATATGTGGTACTGAGCTTTGAACTCAGGGGTGCTCTAACATTAAGCTATATACTCAATCCTTTTTACATTTTATTTTGAGACAGAATATTGCTAAATTGCTTAGGCTGTCCTCAATATTATAATCCTTCTGCCTCAGCATCCCAAATTTCTGGAATTGCAGGTGTGTGCTACCATATCTGGCAATATTTTAGATATATTTGAAGATACTAAAAACAGGATTGCCTTAATATTTTCCATTTCAAATAATGTTTTACTATCATATAGCAACAGTGAAAATTTTATTTCTTTTTAAACTCTGTATGCATCTCCTGAATCTCAACAGGACTTCCATATAAAACTCTGAATCAGAGGAGAATATCTGAAAACACCAAACACCATATTAGATTACATAATTTTAACATAGTGTTTTATGTAATAATCATTTAGAAAAAGGAACCTATAATATTTTGTTTCCTTAGGCCCACAATTATCAACTCAAAAAATTTTCCCTTTAACAATTTTTTATATACAATTTTAAAGGCTATCTGGCAAGTCAACATTTATATTTGTTAAGCAAAACAATATTGATTTTCTAAAGAAACCCTGAAATAATTATGTAAAAATAATATACTATGTGTATTATAGAATTTTACATTTATAGAAATATAAAGAAACATAAATTAATCTTTACATGTATTTCTGCATACATACTTAATATAAATATTAAAATACATGTTCTATGTTAGTAAAAAATACAAAAAACAGAAAATGGAAGCAAACAGCAGATTGTATTGTTTGAATAAACCCACATTAATTGCCTGAGTTATTAGAAAATGGTAAAGTAAGCAAAAAAAAAACAGGTGAGTTTAAACTATTTGCAAAAATAAACAATGAATTAAAATACAAAGATTAGGAGGTTTAACACAATACCTGATAGTTATTTGTACAACCCAAATGAAAGCTTATTTTTATTTGAGCACTAGTATCTGTAAATGCATAGTTGTCTGATGTGACTACATTGCAGAGGAAAAAAAATAAACCTTTATATGTAATATACACATTAATGAAAAATCAATCATAATATAGTATAGCAGTATAAATATCTTTAATAGATATATAAATACATACAAAATAAATACTGGATATATATTATGTCACTGCAGAATATGGAAGGGAATAAACAGTCTCACAGTTACTCTGAGATATGAAAGCGTGAGACCCCATGGAAGAACAAAACAAAATATACATTTTTTTCTTGGGGAAAGAAGGTGAAGGAGGGGACAACTCTACATAATTTTTCATAAAAATATTTTTACCTATTTTCAGGCTGCATCTGACAAGATCTAGATGACAATCAGTCACTTCAGTTCTCACCAGAAAACTGCATCTCAGCCTTACTGAGAAGCAGTCGGTCATTTCTCCAAATTTTGTGAGTTTGACTTGGTCATTTCAGACATATTCTAAAACATAGACTATATTTATTGTCTTACCTTATTGGTAATTGTTAATGTCGATATGTTTTGGTAGATATTATCTCTAATTGACAAACATGAAATGAAAAATCTCAGTAAAGTTCAGTAAGGTACCATAAATATGCTTGTGAAATTTTTGTGGAGTGTAAAGCTCAGAGAAAAAAAAGAAAGAACAAACATGTAGGCTAGAGGATCAAGATATGAATCTTGAGAAATAGTTTTTTAGAAGCAAATAAAAATGACATAAATTACATTATGATAGAATAAGCAAAATGGTGACAAACTTTCATATGGTAACTGATGTGAAGGAATGGTATGCTTTTGTAGTGTATATAATTACATGACATTAGAATTCACTAAAGTCAAAGATACATAATAAAACTTTGCTATAATTACCTTGAATAAAAAATATAAAATTTGTTTGAAAAAAATTGTCACTGTTGCATTAATATCAAATATTAGAAAATAACTAAGGACTAAATTGAAGACAAAGATGAGCATAAAATAAAAATTCAACAGCAGTGCCACACAGAAAGAATGTTGAGTAGAGGAAAGAAAGCTTGTCAGAGGAGAGGATTCAAGTTGTGGAGGTTCTCTGAGGAAATCTACCTCATGAAATAATGGTCTGTGTCATTATGAATCGTTGAATCCAGTTAACCTATTCATAAATTCTGCCTGTATTAATTCATCAAAATCAGCAATGAGAAAATATTTGTTTAATTTTTGAAATCCCTGAAGATTTGTTTTTAGTCTGTTTGAATTTGCCTTTCTTCCCCATTGTCTTGGATTAGAACCTGCCTTATCCATTTTCATGCCCTCATAAAAAAAAAAATCTCCCAAATGAGTTTGTAGCAACTTCAGTCATATTAGTCACATTGGAAACATGTAGTTTGCAGAATTAGAATATTCTTTAGATGTTTGAGCAGGAAGAGGTCAGGAGAAAATAAATAGATAAGAGAAGTAAGAGAAAACAGATAAGTGGAAACTTAAGTATGCAGGTAATAAGCTACTATCATCAGTAAAGCAATAGTGAGATATTTCCAGCTTCACTAGGGCTGGGGCAGTGAGAATGAAAAGGAAATGGTGAATCTGGGAGATAATGAACTAAATTTGAACTTAACTATTTTTTTACTCCCCTGTCTCCACTTCTCATGTAATTAACAATTGTTCCTCTTTGAAGAAGCATTGTTTAAGAACAGGGAATTTAAAAAGAAAGAAATAGAGGGGGTAGAGAGAGAAGAGGGGAGGGGAGGGGAGGGGGATAGTAAAGGATAGGAAAGGCATCAGAATACAACAGACCCTAGTATGGCAATATATAAATCAATGGAAGTGTAACTGATGTGATTCTGCAATTTGTATACGGGGTAAAAATGGGAGTTCATAACCCACTTGAATCAAAGTGTGAAATATGATATATCAAGAACTATGTAATGTTTTGAACAACCAACAATAAAAAAAAAGAAAAAAAAAGAAAAAAGAAAAAGAAAGAAAATTCCAAGGGAAAAAATTTAAATTTTATCTCAAATATTCAAATACTTTTTAACTTAGATCTTAAATCTTTCCTAAACATATATTCACATAATAACCGCCTTTTGCTTTAGTGTCATTTTAAACTCCAAGGTCATTAATTCAGATATATCTTACTCAATAAAAATTCTATTGGATTTTTCATCCAAAAAGGAATAGATAATAGAACTTCATAACCAGAACCATGTGTATTCTAATGTATAAAGTACATTGCTGAACTATCAAAAAGAGAGTTTTAATTTACTCATGATTTATGTAAATTCTATAACTAATGAGAAAACATATAAAATATATGTCTTGCATTTTCTCACCATTTTATTTTCATTTTTATGTTTTTAGTTGTAGATGGACACAATACCTTTATTTATTTTTGTGTGGTGGTGAGGATTGAACCCAGTGCTTCACATGTGTCAGGCAGGAGTTTCACTGCTGAGCTACAACCCCAGCCCTTCTTACCATTTTGACTTTCTCTTATTTAAATTTTTGTTTATGACTCTGATAAAATATTTATAGACATGAGAAAGCACAGGAACAAAACATCCATATGCTTTTCATCAAGAGTAAAGGACTGATTTCTTATGATGTGAAACATTCCCCAATTTAATACATCTTGTCTTCTTTCTCACAAATAGAATCCAGGATGACTTCTCCTGCTAAAGAAGGAAGTGATCCAGCTGACAACGCTCTGAAAATTTCTGAAAATGAGGCTCCAAATGACTGTAGTGCAGACATAGAGCCTTCATTTGCTAATCCCAGTGTGATCTCTCAGGCGGAATCCAACCCAATGAACAGGGAGCCAAGCACATCAACCTCCCAGGAGGATGCTGTTCTTCTAACAGCGGAAAATATTGAGCTTGAAGCAGAAAAGATTCAAAAAGATTCTCAAAAGGAAGATGCATCACAAAACTCTCTTGTAGTTCGGATGCCTATTCCTAGAAAATTGATCTTTCTTATGTCAGGACTAGGGAGAATTACTTATCTGAGTATCCCACTGCTAAAAACTGATAAAGGCAATTTCTTAAGTGACAGACCAATATTCTGCCCAGGGAAAGTGCAGATAAAAGTGAATGATTTTTGTCACAACATCATAAATTACAAAATTCCTCTCCAACTTTCAATTCAATGGAGAATACCATTCATTAATAATCATGAGATAAGAGGAATGATTCTCCGTCTGCTGTGTGGGAGACATTTCTCTCAGACTGTAGGTCATCAAAATAGCATGTGGATGAAGCAAAAATATATAGCATTCGTTCCTAGACCAAATGTCCTCACCCATGGTGAGAGAACCATAATATTTGGAAGGCCTTTGAGGGTGTACTACTATCGTTCCCTCATTGAGCGAATGACATCAGGAAAATTTTACAAATCAAGCGATAAAGGGAGGGATGGGTTTCAAATTTTTGTGAGGCCAGGGTTCTATATTCCACGGACCCAAATCCAAAGTACATCCAACAGAAAAATTTTTGAAAATCATTTGAGATCTCACCATAACATGAGAGTTGTTATCATAAGCATTGATAATGGATGGAAATATCTGTGTCCCATCTGTGGGTGTTGTTTCAGCAATTTTATTGAATTTAGACAGCACTCCTGCAGCTTTCCTGGGAACTAAACTGGGGTAAATTTATTTTAAAATTTAATTTCTAAAAATTTGTAATTTGACTACCAAATTGGAACAAAATTGCACGAACAAAAAAAAATCAGTATTATTAGATGGAGTTGCAGAAAGAAATACCAACTAATAGGATATATCAGTAAAAAACATCTTTGGAAAAAAAACGAATGCCTTTATTTATTCTGGGCTATTATGAATAAATTTTCAAAATATCAAGACTGTGATTTGTATTATCATTTGAATCAAGACAATGTTTGCACTCCAATAACATCTACTTTTGCAAACTAACAGACTATTGATAAAGCAAAAATATATTGGATGACAAGACAATCTTATCCTAAAAATTCTGCTGATTTCAATTTCTCCACTAATTCAATAAAAATCATTTAAAGACATTGATAGTTGTTTTGTATTTTTCCAACTAGATATATTTTCCTACGCCGAGGAAAAAATCTGAAATTACTGAAAATATACCATATATAGATGATAATTTTGATGATTCCACAAAAAAAAAGATTCACAAAAAGAAAATAACTTTTTAAAAATGAAATATTTTGACATAGAAATGAACAAATCTTAACTTTGGCAGCCAATAACTATAAGCTTTATCCTCCACACCTTGAGTGACTTCTTAACCATTGCTCACAATTACCACCCAAAGTTTATTTTCCCTTTAAACACATCAGTACAAATCCCCACACATATTAAGGGTGTTTTCTATTTTGCTGTATTCAGTTTTAATATCTGTGATGCTTCTTTCCTTTAATCTGCAAACTCATAGGATTATAAATACACTATTTCTAAAACCATAATGTTTAATTCCTAGTATGTATAGGAATATATAATACACATAGAGTATAGTATGATATCTGTAAAATAAAATACACTATATACATATAAAATGTGATAAATTCCATTATAAATATATAATACAATTCAAAGTTATTGATCCACCATTATGCATAAAATCTCTGATAAATCATGTTATACAGTAGTTACTCTTTACAATAATGTTAAATATAGATATTTTATGGTAAAATTAATTGCATAAAAACAGTTTCTAGGAAACTGTTTTTTTCCCAGCCTCCACAATAAGTGCATGCTCTTATCAATAATCATGTAATATAGCTGGGATTTACATCAAAGGTACACTTTTTGTATATTGTGCCTTACTTAATAAGTATGTATTTCTACATAAAGTAGATTGTATTATTAATTTAATACATATTTATACTGTACTACAGAGAATCTAAACTGACATTAATTAGAGGATACTTAAGCTACATCTGTGGCAGGTCAGAATTTTTCATCTGGATGTAAACTTGCCACTTCCAGATATTATTATTCAGCGTGAGTAATGAACTGAACAATTAAACTGATTCAAGAAATTTAAGCAACTAAATCAAATGTTTCTCTATTATACAAAATATACTCTTTAATTTTATAGTGGTTGCTTCTAAATATAAAGTACAGTATATAAAAATTAAGCCATCAGTTGGATATCAAAAATAAAATTGAAAAATAATATTGTATTTCTCACTTTATTTATCTGAGAACAAAACAAAAAATTGTAATTATGGTTTAAAAAATTACAATTTGTCATTGCCATATACCATGAAAGAATTCACATTTTATCTGGCAAAACTCCACCAATATTTGAAAACATGATTTAAACACAGAACAAAGTTGTTAAAATAGATATTATTCACACTTCAATTAAAAAAATAGAGGCATCCATTAGTTTACATTTTTATAAATTATAAATGAGTTTTTTTTATTAAGAAAGGATGAGGAAATCAGAAGAATGTACACCAATGAATCCGAGATACATGCTTCTCTAGTAACTCCCTTGAGAGTTTTTCACAATTACTATCATGGAATAAACAAGCTTATGCCTGAACAAAGAGATCAGTAATTCAGTCAAATGTTTAAAATGGTAGTGTTTTATGCTATTGAGACAATGTGAAGATTCCACCTTAAAGCCCTGTTTGTTGGGATCAAGTCAGAAAGACTTTGGACATGTAACTCATGTTTATTTGAATGAGTTTATTTGAAGGCATAAGAAAAGGGAAAGTGGCCACTCTCAAGGGAGAGAGTGGGACCTCTCACAGAGGAGAGACAACATGCCTCTTTTGCACTCCGGTTTTTGTTGAGAGCCACAGCCAAAGAGCAGGGTCCCTAAGCCACATGCTTGTTTGTTTTAACAGAGATGGGGAGATGTTGAGAGCCACAGCCGAAGGGGCCCCAGCAAACTTCCAGCTGCCAGCAAACTTCCAGCTGCCAGCTGATGATTGGCTCACAGCAGCCCCAGCAAACTTCTAGCTGCCAACTGATTGGCTCCTCTGTGGTGATGCTCATTGGGCTGTTTCCCCGCCCTTTCAGACCATGGAGCTGCTCTTTGAGGGACTTTTTTTTGGCTCCGCCCATGTGACCCAGCCAATCAGCCTCAAGAGGAGGAGGAGTGTGGGAGGTTGAGAGGCTTGTGGGAAGCTGGTGGTGGCAGTTGGGCTCTGAAGGTTTTTCCTGAGGAACTGTGTGGTTTGGTGTGTGGTTCTAAAAATAAAGTTTGTTTCTTTTGACAAGTGGCTCCTGAATTGTGCCCAGCCAGACTGTGGCAAGTTTTATTGGGGATTCCAGAGAAGTTTCAAGAAAGTCCCTTCCAAGTTCTATCTTTTGAGGGGTTTTTGCTTATTTTTAAAATTTATTTGTTCTAATCAGTTATACATGACAGAAGAATGCCCTTTGAATCGTTGTATACAAATGGAGCACAACTTTTCACTTCTCTAGTTGTACACGAAGTAGGGTCACACATTCTTGCAATTATACATGTACCTAGTGTAATGATGTCCGTCTCATTCCACCATCTTTTCTATCCCCATACCCCATCCCTCCCATCCCTCCCCTTTGCCCAAAGTACCTCCACTAATCCCATGTGCCTCCATTATAGATT